>NC_039259.1:23081239-24318739 GCF_003368295.1 Carassius auratus | reverse complement strand
ACTGACTTAATGTTGACGTTTGGAGGCAGCTTTAACCGCTGTGGCACATTGTAAAGCACAGTGTGTTCCTGGATCAACATTCCTTTTTGTTCATGGAACAACATCCTGATCCAATCGTAGCCTCATAGTCTATCCTCAAGATCCAGAACTAACTTTTAGCCAAAGCTACCAATGACTGGTTTAATGACCATTCTTATTATTACCATTGCTTTTGACGAAAGTGAATCTCAGTGGGGATAGAGCTGCTCTGCTGTCTCTCTATCTCTCAGGTATGTGAACACACACACACACACACACACATGCAGACCTGCAGGCAGTGGCTCTGACGTCTGGTGTGTCTTTGTGCTTTAATACACTGACACAGTGTTTGACTTCAGTCTGTTCAGCTCAGAGGGGCCAGTAGAGCTCAATCTATCCTCTAGATATCAGTCTGATCTACTGGCGGTTTATAGTTTCATTCGACCACAATCCACTTTGACAAACAACTTGCTTTCATCTTGAACTCTCACAAAAAAAAGAAGAAAAACAGCTCATTTGTGCTCCCCAAACCTCAAAAGAATCCATGTCAAGGTAGCCCCAATACCGTCTCCTTCTGATTTCAAATGAAGATAAGATTTTTTTATGTTACTTAATTATTTCCTAATTAGTTTGCATGTTAATTAAAACGGTGGCTAATGTTAATTACCTATATTAATGGATTCTCATGTAACACCTGCCTGAAGCGCTTGGCTCAGTTTTCAAAATATCTTCATCTAAGCCGGTTGATGCATGCCGTCTCGCTTTGTTGAAAAGCGGCAAGGAATTGAAGTCAGGGGATTTTTGAAGTAGTCTAACCAAATGCTCGCTGTTTTCTTCTCTTCTGCTTTTATTTGAGAGCTGCGTTTGCAGAGAGGATTGGCATATTGCGATTATAGTCATATTTGTGAGCGTGTGTAATCTGTAATGCTCGATCTGTTAGACGGGTCATTCTAAGAAACGGCTGCCTTTTCCATTTTAAAGGAAAAAGTAAATGTTTATAATATTTTCAAAGTCACATCTGATTTAATTATACCCTGAAATGTATTTGGACACGAGTCACTAAAAAAATGCAGAAATGCATTCCATTTTCCAAGGTTTTTCAGTACAAATCCAACTCAGCAAACCTTTGACCCTCATCCATAGGATTACATCCATGCTGATTATTAATTTTCATGAGATCATTTGAAAAGTAGCATCCTTACCCATTTATACACACACAAACAGAAATTCAGTCAATAGTAGCTCATTTACAATGAATTTTAATAAACTTTTAATGCCTTTTGTTTTCATTTTGAACATTAATCTGACATTACAGCCATTGTATTCACGGTTCTCAGACTGCAGATACTTATTAGATAAAGATGTCCACAAATATCCACTTATTAACTGTCAACTGTTTACTTGATACATATGTTGGTTTTTTCTATTACATATTTGCTAATACAGCAAGTCGCAAGCAAAGTGTTTGAAATTAAGATTTTTTTGTTGATATAAAGTGCCTACAATAACACACATACTGTAAATATGAGAGGGACACAAACCCGTTTCTATATAATGACCCAGATGTTTCCCATCACCCGTCTATGATGGCAGAATCGACTCTGACATTCTTGACACACACCTGGTGGGATTGCTTGGCATGCATGGCAAAGCTAAAGCAAAGCAAGACCATATTAAAGTGAAGATGGTCTCTATTAGATTGAAAATGATCACCCGATCAATACGACCCCCTGCCTGACTAATCCATAACGTGAACATTGTTTCAGTCCCCCTCACCTTTTCCTGCATGTCTCGGGGTGCTTTGACTTCATGGAAGCAAGGATCAGCGATTAAATGTCACCTTTCAGCAACAACATTAAATAAGAAGCAGCAATTTGTCTCCTAGCAAATGCTAATTTCACGCCCTGATAAATGTTAAAAAGATGTTTCTTAAAGAGGCTGCAGCATATGCATGTAGAGGCCTGATGCGTTTCACGAGGACAAAAGCTCACTTTCATGTCAAGGTCAAAAGAGTTGTTTTGCTTTGAGCTAAATGTAAGTCATCCCTTATTACAAATTAAAAATTCATTCTGACCTCATCAATTAGATTTAGAGTGAGGGCTTTTTTAAAAATAGATATTTAAAATGCTGTCTTAAGAAATGATGGTGCATTCGAAGATATTTGACATTTAGCAGAGACAGTACACGGGGCGTTCGTTCACACATACAGAGATGTACTGCCACCAGAATGAAGCAGCACAACTGTTTTTAGAATTAATATTAATAATAAATGCTTCTTGAGCAGCAACTTCTGAAGGATCATGTGACACTGAAGACTGGAGTAATGATGCTGAAAATTCAGCTTTGCATCAAGGCAATGCATTACATTTTAAAATGTTACATTAGAAATTAGTTGTTAAATTGTAATAACATATCACAAGATGTTTGATCTTATTTTAATTCAATAAATGCAGTCTTGTCAAGCACAAACTTTTGAACAGTAGTATTAGGATAAAAACATTTTAAGAAATGCAAAATGCATAGGGAGACAGTTATGAATATTTTAAATGCTTTATGATTGTGAGAAATCATTGCTGAGCTCTTTTACCTTTATTTCTGTCTTCATTGAACAGTAGACTCTCTTATTTGTTGAAATCTAGGATTTAGATCTTCACCAGGAATTTGCCTATTTTTGACTGGCTTCCACAGAAGAATAACATGACTTAAAAGCCTCAATTTCTCTCCATTTCCCAATGGAGAAAATGAATGGAATTTGACTTGAACCCATCTGTTTCACTCTATAGTTGCACGTGTGCATTGTTAAAATGGCCACCATGTGAACTGACTTACCTTAAAGTTACTTTGCATCTAAAAGAACCGAACTTCAAGAATCTTAATTGAATAATGTAACACATTTTGCATGTCGCCAAATGCTCGTTTGATAAAGCACAACCAATTCATCTTGCACCTGCGGTGGCATCTCTTCTGGCGACATTGCAGATAGCCATAGAAATATGACCCCCTGTGTTTTTAGTGCATACATAATCGAATTGATTTGACCAAGCAGTCAAACAACTGCAAATGAATGCGGTCGTATCAGCAGCTGGTTAGCTGCAAAAGACAGATAAGTGTGAACAAACGAGGGCAACTTCTGTCTGACAAGACTGTAATAATCGCCATTATTTTGAGCCATAAAGTTGCGTGATTCATGTCGGAAGACCCCACCACACATTAAATCCAGCTTTTATGACTAGTGATTTGAAAGTAATAGTTTCCAAATGAGTTTCATGCCTTCTAAAGCTCCTCGGAGGCCCACTCTCCTCAAAAATAATCTCCCCTCGTAACTTTTCCGAGGAGCAAGACGCATAATAAAGCCAGCCGTCGAGGAATAACAGCGCATTCGTTTTCCTGCTCTTGAAAGTGAAAAACACTCAAATGAAATACGGCATCTTAAATGACAATTGAGGAATTTGTTTTTCTTTTCTTTCTTTTTTTTTAAACACAATACGACAGCTTTTTTCAGACGCGTGTAGAGTTTGTGAAGGTGAAGCTTTGCAGGCGTATTTGTAAATTTATGAGCTGCTTTGATAGAACCCTCGGCCATTTACAGCTGCCGTCTCGACCCCACACAACTCCCGAATGAATTTATTTTCCGAGCATGCCTGCGTGTGCGCCGCTCGCCTCCGATGCTGCCTCTGAACATCAGGACAGACCTGATGGGAGACATTTCAAACAGGCCAATGTATGTTTTGGTTGTTTTGAACACCGGTCGCTGGGGGGGGGACTTCCCACCGTTTTCAATCTCGCAGCAACACTCCTCGCATTCAGAGCAGACGATAAAGAAATGAACGACCCCTGTGTTTTGTCACATAGCTTAAATGTAGAATTTAGGAGGTATCCATTGGCCCCTGTCCAGAAGTTCACCTGTTTTTTGTTTTGTTTTGTGTTTTCTTGTACTGCATGCTAGAGTCACATTTTTCTCATTTCTCTTCATTCCCCAGCTGCTTTCAATGAGACTCTGTCCTGTTTGCACTGCTGCCACATGAATCGTCTTCCCATCCATCTCTCTCTGTCTTTCTCTTTCACTCGGTTTTTTTCATTGCACATGAAGCAACACAAGAGCGTTACTCAATTCTGTTTGGATTATATTTGATCCCGATGAATTTCACCCTCCTGTTGGATGTGAAACACATGTGCCTCAAAGCTCAAGGACGATCATGTCTGTGACTGTTTTCCTCCAGTACACGTTTTTATATCACAATCTGCAGATTTTGAGCAGTACTGTCTAGCTTATGAAAGCAAGTCAGTCAGCTCTGCTCACACTTTGCCTGATGGGCCTTAAATACTTTACTGTTATTGACTTTTTTTGTTCTCATTATTATTTCTCTTTGGTATTATGCAGTTAAAAATAAAGGGATTTTTATTGGTGTTTGGCATGGCTGACATGAGACCTCAAATCACGAGGCTTGTTTTGGAGTGTGTGCTATTATTTTTTCTAAGCAACTATATAATAAAAACATCATCATAGGCAGTAACCAACTATGCAGCATGCACTTGCAACAGTTTTTTATATTGTGGTGGCAAGATTCAGATGAGCAAGCACCCACATTTTCATCAGAAATGTAATGTTTTTTCTTTTTAGTTGGTATACTTTTTAGTGCAAATTTTCAGTTTTCCCACATTTTCCCAATTTCTTTGCATCCATTGAGTGATCTTTGATGAATTGCTTTGTTCCTCCTTTGTAAGTCACTTACACAACTGCCAAATGTATAACTGTAAATTACACAAGAGCATGGGCTAATAATTCACACAGCTGTTCAAAATATTTTTTTCTATTAATACATTTTAAAATGTAATTTAGGGTAATTGTTATCATTGTAATATTTGTTGTGCAGCTTAATATTTTTGTGGAGATGCATTTTCTTCAGGATTCATTGATGATTGGAATGTTGAGAGGAATGGCATTAATGTAACAAAAATGTATTTACCGTCACTTTTGATCATTTTAATATGTCCTTGCTGAAAAAAAAAAAAGCATACATTTCTTTCAATGAAAGACCACAAACTTTTAATGGTAGTGTGAGTTGTCTGGGTTTAGTTTACATTTGTTGATAATGTGAGATGCACATGGTGTGACGTGATATGAGAAGTGATGATGGTCACAGTTTCAGCTCATGACTGACAGTGGAAACATCCCAGAAGACGTGGAACTGACACAGGCATGTAAACAAAAGGGCCCAAAATGACTCGATTCAGCAGATTTTCCTCACATCTGAGTCTCGATTCCACTTGAGGGATGGAGATAAGCATTCATCAAATGACTGAATTCATATTGATTCCTGCCATATTAGCAGTTTAAAGCAAGACCACTTTTGTCGGCGAGAGAGGGAGAGGGAGACGGCGCGGGAGGTTTTTGAATGATTCTGTTTGAAATAAGTATACGGGAGATTCACACGCAAATCCCTTCTGTCTGCATATCTGAATAAGAATATCTTTAAACGGGCCGGGATGGGGGAAGGCGGCAGTAAACCCAGCCTAACCGTGGTGTGCAGGATCAGGGGGGTTATTTACCACATCGGCGGGAGGCCACGTGTTCATACAGAGGTCATATGGGAAGCCGTGAGCGGCTGTTGGAGCGACGTAGAGCACTCCAGCCCATAGGAAAATTAATTAAGCGACGCTTTGCTTTTAAGTCAGGGGCTTACATGCGTTTTTCTTTGGTTGACATTGTCTGCCTTGAGATTACCAAAGCTTAGCCTTTATCTCAGACACTGATTGCACTGCATTGTGGGAACGGGCTCTGCGTACATTATGACAAACACTCATCAATAGCCTGATTTCTCCTTCAAGTGCTGATGAATGTAGGTTTATGTGCCTGATATTGATGTTTTTCATACTCACCCATGGGAGCTGCATCTCGCAGCAGCTCAGCCGCGTACGCTGTTATAGATTTCTAATACATTTCAGCTCTGCGTTTTTAATACAGATGGGTAATTCTGCTCGGTTTGGGGAGATCAATGCAAATGTGTCTTAGCCACGCAAGCCACAAGAGAGGCGAATCTCCATCACCACAATGTCCTCGACTCGAAACCGAAGTGGCGTGCTGGGCCGAGCCGTCCTTAGGCTCAAGGTGGCTCGGAGAAATTGCTTTTGTCGGAGGTGGGCATCAGTTATTATTGTGTGTGTTAGCCGCTCCGGTGGGATTGAGTAATTAGGATCCTGACATGGCATCGGCGTGCCAGCCGAGTGAATCAAAAATGAAGGCAAATGAAAGCAAATTCCTCTGAGGAGGGAGAGGAGAAGTCTGCATGCTCGAGCCGCTAATTTTCTAGAGCTCCTAGTTAGGTTCATTTCATTCCTCCCAAATGAGCAAAGCGCCCAAGCCCCGCCGTTTGATGCCCGCCCAATAAATGGAATGAAAAAGCGACACATCTTTTTGTTGATTTTCTTGTTTATTATCAAGGGTAGCTTTGATTGAGGAGCAGTTTACATTCATGGAATCGTCTGACCTTTCCAGAGGCATCTGCCGAGCAGGCGCCGGGCGCTCGGTGGAGAATGCGAAGCCGGCGTGTTTCATAAAGAGTTGAGAAATGAGCAAAAAATCAAAGCCGTCTGTTGGAGATTTTATTTGCTCCCTCATTCATCGTCTCGTATTTTGCACAATAACTGCATGATCTCTGTCAAGCCAATGTTGCCAATTTTCTCAAGCACCGAGGAGAAATACATATTTTTTCCATCTGATTTGAAAAGCATGTACAAGTGCTTCCTAATCACTGCTGAAAACCAACACGCTCCTTTCTGAAATGGAACGATGCCAGTTTCAAGTGTCGCTCTTTATTGCTGTCATATTGATTCGGCTAAATGCTAGAAGTCTGAATTGGTTTACTAGTTTTGCGCGTTCTAATAGTTTATTGTTTTTTAATAGTTCTTGAAGTTGGATCAATGGCACTGAGGTAATTGAGGTTGTCCAAATGATGTCTTTCTCTCTGTTTGTTTTTGGTGTCAGCAGGTGGAGGTCCAACAGAGCCATCGAGAGGCCCAGAAGGATGTTCTGGATCAGATGAGAGTGAAACTTAAAAGTCAACAGTACTGCTCCAACAGCAGAAGTGTCGACTTCACCCTGATGTCCAAGTCTAACAGGTACGATGAGAAATGTGAAATTAGATGCTTTATTTTTTGGTCATATTCAAAAACAGCATCGCATGTGTCCTTCATGGAGAATGCAATCCCAGAATGCACTGTGACTAGCCCATTGGAAAGATTAATAAATTATGATTATAAATATTATAATATATCTGTTACAGAATGCATGTACATTTATACTATTGCATTGCTTACCACCATATCCAAAACTTTAGGAACAGGTACAAATTTAGTGTAATGCTGTCTTTTAATGAAAATGTGCTCTAAATTTTGTAAATATTTTATTATGTCATATTAAATTTTGTCTGTTTTATTCAAAAATATGTATTTTTACAACATTTTAATACATTTTAATGAAGGAAAATTACATTTTTGGTGCTGACAAATGTGCGACATGATGCTAACACTTGTTTAATTGTGCTAAATATTAACTTAATATTACAACTATTTTATTTAAGAATATATTTTTTGTAATTAAAATAATTTATCAAATCTAAAAATGTATGGAGAATCTCTAGGATATTGTATTACGTAATTGTTTTTACGTTAATGTTTTTTTTTTAGCAACACATTGTTAGTGCGGTTTTTTATGTATTGCTGTATTTTCTTTTCATAAATGTTAAAATGACGCAGTGATATTTATGATGCAATTTGCAATTTCTTAAATTATATTGTCATCAGTAGTTTTATTAATAAATACTGTTTGGAAGTCAAGTCTTCCATGCACTTTGTTTTGACATGGATTTGTTGTGTAGAACATTTCCAATCCTTCACTTAAGGGCTTCTGTGAGTATTATGATGCTGACTTAAAACGCCAATAACTTCCTGAAGTATGTTTTATATTTTGTGCCTTGCCTCTTTTGTTTTCACAAATATATTGCCATTTGATCAATACTGTAGATTAGATTTATTTTAAGGGCCTGAAGAAACCTTTCTCTAATGCTACTTAGTGGTTCCTCATGTGGTTACAGACTTTCATTATCTTTTTTTTTCTTTCCTAAAATAACTAATCCTTTTATTTGGTGGTCCATTAGTTCTCTCTCCTCCCCCTCTCTTTCTCCTGATCCAGTAAAGTCCTGAATGTTAACCGTAGAGTCGGTATCGGACTCCTCGGCTTGGCTTTGAATCAAACATCGTTTTAATCCTTTTAAGCTTCTCGTCGTAATGATTTATTTTGCAGTAAAAAACCCATAATGATCCTTTGAATTTTAATGATGAGCTGCCTGCTCAAGGATTCATTGTTTTGACTCCTTGGCCCTTACCTTTGCATGGAAACATGTCTTAAGGGAGGTGCTGTCGAATTCGATGGCCTCCTGTGCCTCTCTCCAGCTCGCCGGCCTCATCAAGGGCTGACGCCCACCACCGCGGCTCCAAGCATCCCCTCGCACCTGATAGAAACGGGACGCCTGGCGTTCAGGAATCAAAAGCCCTCTCCAGGAGAGGAGAGATGAGGGAAACACAACAGACAGCGGTGAAAAGGAGATGTTAAGTCCCCGCATTAGGCGCCAGGGATTAGCACCATAAATTAAAGAGCTCTTTCTATAAAACTGTCACTTCGTATGAGATGTGAGGGGTGTCAATACATTCGGCCAACCTTTCCCGGTGAGGCTCAGTGTGAGTGCTGATGAGTTAGACCACCTCCCCCCTCTTAGAAAGGTGGCGCAGTCCTTAGTGGGGGCACGTTGACGTTAAATGGATTTGAAAAGAAAGAAAGAAAGATGGAGAGGCATCCATTTCTATCTCACAGGAGTGTCAGTGCTGCGCTGACCCGGAGGAGCCCGTTTCAAGAGGCTAACGGCTAATGCTTGTCAACAAAACCACTCCATCTGATCTGAAGAACATGGGGGGCGAGTCTCATAAAACCTTTCAAGTTTCAAAAAAGCACAGAACAGAAAATTTTATTTTTATTTGTTTGTTTAAACGGAATGAGTGCCTTGATGAGTTGTATTTCCTGTGTTGACATTTTTTGTTTGAAATAGCATTGTAACTGAAATAATAATGTTAATAATTATAAATAATTTGGGCATGTTGAACTTTTTAAAATTCAGGTAGCCTTTAGTTTGCATATATATATATATATATATATATATTTCTTTTTATTTCTTTTTATTTTTTTATAACTACATTATATAATTGTTCTTTTGATTTTTGACACTTTTTGTGAGATTCACCCAAGTCCAGGCATCAATCTTCAAAAGAGTTCATGTTTTAGAGGAAAGCATGTACAATAGTTCTGCTCACGAACCAAAGCGAGCAGGAGAAAATGATGCTGACAGAACAATATCCCATGATGCACGTTTGCTAAATGGATCTTAGATTTTTTTTTTCTCCTACTTGTTTTTCGTTATTCGTTGTTAATGTTGTTTGGCTGCCCTGAGAGCTTGTTTTACAAGCATTTAGATTTATGTTAGTTGGGGGAAGAAAATAGAGTACGAAAAACAATACGGTATGCAAGAATACAGAAAGATGCTGTTTAACTCACAAACAGCATATTGAGTTTTAATATCAGTCGAAGAACGCAGCGCCTGAGGGAGTCTGCACACTTCCGCCGCACACGTCTGACTGTTTCTAATTTGCTGTCTTTGCCGTTTTGTTCTGATCAATGTCTTGCGTACAAACACGGCTCAAATTTTCACGTACTCCCCAATGTCGTTTTGTTTAATCAGTGCCTGCTTGGAAATGCTAATTCGCAGCTCTATCCTTGTTGAAATTTCATAAGTGCTTGCATTCGATAGCACATTCCTGTTTCTTTTGTGTCTGCGCTGAATTGAAATAAAAAGGAAATGTTGATTTTTCTCTTGCACCCTTCTTTGATCGTTATTTGTGTAATCTCATTCATAGTCTTTTTCTTCAGGGACAACAGGACCGCTTTAAAAAGCGAGAGGGGGAAAAAGGTGCTAATTTGACATAACTGTCAAAGCGCTCAAAAGCAGTGTGAATTCCAAACAATTTTCAGACTAATGTTTCTAAACATGCGGCCCTCCTGCTGTGGCGCAAATCTAAGCAAAGCTCAGGCGCTAATATGTTTGTTTGTGTGAGTGTGGTGATGCGCTGCTATTATGAGTGTGTCCGGATATAGTGTAAAAGTGTATGCACATATGTCCCATCATCCCTGTGCTGTTAAAAAATATTGAATGTTCTTCACTGTTAAGCTGACGGAAGCGTTGAGCAAGAGGGAGGTGAAGTCATGTTTAATTAAGACATTCTGCCCACGAGCCGTCACTCAGAGCGCAGGTTAAAGATCCCTCGTGCTCCCCGACTCAGTTCACACTTCACATACCCACGACGCACTGCGCCTCGGTGCACTGTAATTACCTCCGCTTGTCAAATATTCACTCTGTGAAATATGTCCGTACACTGTCTCTCCAGACCTCACCTGAGCTAGAGAAGCTGTGAACTTCTTTCTGCCTGTCTCATTCTTCTTCTTTTCATTCAGCCTATCAGAGTTTGAGGCGGAGTACCAGGAGCTCTGGGATTGGCTGATGGACATGGAATCCATAGTGACGGACAGCCATGATCTGATGATGTCAGAGGAACAGCAGCATCACCTGTATAAGGTAAATGGGTTCTTGTGCATTTAAAGTGGTAACACTTTAGAATAAGGTTCCATTAGTTAATGTTAGTTAATGTATTAATTAACATGAACAAACAATGAATAATACATTTATTACTGTATTTATTCATCTTTGTTAATGTTAGTTAATGAAATTACAGTTATTCATTGTTATTCATGGTAATTCACAGTGCATTAACTAATGTTAACAAGCACAACTTTTGATTTAAATAATGCATTAGTAAATGTTGAAATTAACATGAACTAAGACTTATAAATGCTGTAGAAGGATTGTTCTTGCTTAGTTCATGTTAACGAAAGTAGTTAACTAACATTAACTAATGGAACCTTATTCTAAAGTGTTACCTTTAAAGTTGCTAGCTACAATTGATATATACATGCTAGCATATTGCATCTGTGCACAACCTGAAGCAGATTTTGAAAAGGCAACAAATTAAAGGAATAGTTTCATTTCAGAATTCATTATAGACCCATTTTTCTTCAATGCAGCAGAAAAGAAGCTATTTTGATCTTTTCATAATAGGGACCAGAGCATTCAAGCTTCAAAAATGTAAAACAGCACATTCAAATATATCATGAAGGTATGCTATAAATGATTTTTAATGGTTGTAAAACGATAACGATAAACAAGAATATAATGAAAACCAAGTTATATTTTTGTCGAGTGTAAAGGCCATTTCACCTCAGACTGAAAGAAGTTCCTTTGCTTCTGCACGTCACGAACAATTGTGTCAGTGAATAAATGGGAAAACTTGCATTACCCCCAATACTGCTGCTTATTGTAGTTTTTTTGGGGCCTTGTTTCACTTTATGAGAAAGATTACTGTATGCTGAGAAAAACTGTTCAGCAGAGGAAAGTAAGTCATATTGAATTGGAACAACATGAGGGTGAGTAAATGATGACAATTTAAATTTTTGGGTGAACTATTCCTAATTTTAGTGTAAATGGCCAGTGGGATGTTGTGTCTCAGTGGTTAAACATCTGTGTTGGTAATTCAGTGGTTGTAAATTCAATCCCACAATCCAGTAGTTTCATCAAAATTAGTTGCATCATTCATTATTAATTGTAGCACAGTTGTACAGTTATACTGTTATCTGAATATGGGAACAAGCCCAAATTGGACAAATTTGGAACTTTAATGTGTGTATTATATATATATATATATATATATATATATATATATATATATATATATATATATATATATATATATATATATATAATATAATATATATGGGGAATGCAGCTATATATATATATATATATATATATATATATATATATATATATATATATATATATATATATATATATATATATATATATATATAGCTGCATTCCCCATTATTGTAAAGATTGTTTTAAGCAAAATAACTTTTTTTTATTTGTGTTTAACAGAAGAAAGGTTTGGAGAGTACTATAAAAGATTGTCAGGACATGTCAGACAGTTCTTAGTAATTAACCCATCATGAAATCATAAAAACATAAAGAGTGTTCTGATTGGCTGATTGTTCTCATTTTTTGCCATTCAATGTGGACAGCGTGCTTCTCCCTGTTCACTTAGCTCCAGGGAGACTGTCCCTAATGTACTGTTAGTCACTTTAAATAAGAAACTGTCTGCTAAATCGTGTATAATTGTAATTTTTTCTTTCTTATCTTAAACTGGAAGCATATAATGCAGAATGTTAAATGATAGATTTATCAGTAATATTTCAAATGAGCCTTGACTTTTGATTCTCTTAAACCAATTTAGCAAAACCACGGCTGGATATCACAATACCGCGAGCCGGCGATTAGATTGTCTTCCATTTCAATCTCTGTCGTGCCGTCACACGTTCTTCAGCCAGACTCACTCAGTCATTTTAACACATTTCAGTAAAAGATCATTTCAGAGAAATGTGAGAGGGAAAGAGAAAGAGTGCAAAGCAGAGATAGTACCTCACCCTGTTTACAGTCCATGAATTTTTATTAGTCCCAGATAAAGTGGCCTGTATTGTGTTAGGTCAATATGTTTGTTCATGATTAAAACAAACTGATTTTGCTCCTCCGTATTGATTGCGTGCCCTAATAAATATGTACTGGGCCTCCATGTTGGTTATCAGCTTTGTTCGTGGGGTTCTCCTGTGACGCGTTATCAGGCCTCTATGTGAGATTGATTTGGAGAGGGTTACACATGTAGACCGAGCCAGGGCCGGGACGTCCTGCTGTTTCCCCATGCTGGGGGAGTTTATCGTAAAAAAGAGGGGGAGGCAGAAAACCACGCTCGCCGGGAGGCAGGGACCGTAAATCAGCCTCATTTAGGCTTCCTTTACCAGACTGATTCCAACACTTGTCATCCTCCGATTGCTCCGAGCATATGGCATATTTCAAAAGAGCAGATTGTGAATCATAAAGAAATGAAATTAATAACCACCCCCACCCAGCCTCAGACTGGAAACAACCCCTAATGACGAGGGAAATAACGGCACGCCGGCGGCCCCCTCTTCCTCCTCATCCTCCTCCTTCCTCTCCCCTCGAAACCTGCGGAGGTCATGTTCAAGGTCAGAACTAATCTTCCCGCTCATCGGGCGCAATGACCCCGCCATTAGTCATATCTTACAGTAAGAGAGAACTGAGGAAAGATCAGCCTGTTTTCTGCTCGCTCTTAGTCTTTGAGTATGTTCAGCATACTACTGTACTGTTTAATACTGTACTGATATATTATATCCATTTGTATAGAATAGAATACATTATTAAGTTTTTGTAGCACAATTTACTGTATGCTAATTTTATTGTGAAGTTGAAAAATAAGCCATACTGTAATAATAATAATAATAATTCATTACATTTATATAGTGCTTTTCTATGCATTCAGAGTGCTTTACATAGTCAGGGGGTATCTCCTCATCCACCACCAGTAAATCATTTTTTTTTTTTTTAATAAAAGGAGATTAAAAATCCAGATTAATTTATGAATTGATGGCAATCACTAAATTAAACATGCAATATACTGTAGATGGTAATTTGGCAACAGTGTAACATTCTGATGTTTGCTTTTTTTTAATTTTGTTTAATTCTCCTTACTGTTTACATAGCAGTAGTAGGTCATATGCTGATCTTGCTCAGTATGCAGTAAGCAGTACAGTAGTATTTGTGTCTGTACATAACCTTCAAAATGAAATCGACTGACCATTCATCTCAGAGATCGCTGACTGTCACAAGAAATCAGTTTGACCAGAATAGCCTCCATGTCATCTCTTCCTTTCATAAAACAACCATTGATGTGTTTTTAGCACTTTCAACCAATTAACCTGTAGATTCTCATCTTTTGTTTGCTGCGTGTCGATCAGACGTTAGCTTGTTAACCGCTGCTGCGCTCGAAGCGTTGGTTTGTGTATACAGCACCTTTAGCACGCACTGACAAGCAGAATAGATCTTAGTCTAATCTAACACGCGCTAATGCGCTCGCTGATCAAAGCTTAGCTCAGCCAAACCTTCCATGTTCTCTTGTGCTGCTGCTGCCCTGAAGATGTACTCCTTTCGCACTGGTTTGTTCGTTCAAGCTGTACCTTCGAGTGCTGAGGTTTATGAGGCATTGTTATCTGTCTTTATGCATGTGAAATCAAAAGATCTGATCATCTCGCTTTTCCCAGATGCAGCCTTAAAAGGTTTTTTTCTCACAAGAGCCGTTTGTTCAAAGCTGCAGGATCTGACAGAACATGTAAAATGCAACTTCATTTGCTGTTTGGATTCTCAACTCTTCAACTGATCAAGAGTGTTTTAATGGCTCAAATTTATGTAATAAATTAAATTGTATTTATAATGTAGTTTTATCATGTTAATCAATGAAATGCATTATGTTTTTATTATAAGACCCATGATAACAACACAATACAGTGATCATATTTGAATAAATAACTTGAAAATATCATGTTATATATTAATCACTTATTACAATGTCATTAATTTATGATGAATAACTTAACAATAAATACAGCCGTGCATATATTACCATTTTATTTGTTAAAATATATACAAAAAGACTATTAAAAATAGATTTATTTTGTCATATTTATTTATTTATTTTTAGCATATAGAAAACAAAGCCTTTTTTGAATTTTAATGAAGACATATTAAGCAATATCATTTCTTATTATTTATATTTTTTTCACCTTCTGATCCAAACATGTTGCCAGGTTTCGCGAGATTCACCCAAATGCCGTTCGGTTT
Organism: Carassius auratus; assembly: GCF_003368295.1. Lineage (NCBI taxonomy): Eukaryota > Metazoa > Chordata > Actinopteri > Cypriniformes > Cyprinidae > Carassius > Carassius auratus. Next base: position 24,303,815 of record NC_039259.1, on the reverse strand, counting down.
CTTTTGGTGCGAATGTCAAGAATTCTGCTCGATTTATGTTGTTCTTTTGTGATAAAGTGCAGGGATGTTTGTTGATGTGTTGCTCTGTGTCAGGAGTGTGAAGGCAGTAGAGCAGGCATCTGTGTGTGTGTGTGTGTGTGTGTGTGTGTGGAGCGACAGAGGATGTGTGTGAGTGTGACACATTGCTGCTTTATAGAGCCGGAGCAGGTGGTATTTAATGGGAATCACAACATCACAGCGCCTTCTCCTGTGTGTCTCTCCCTCATCCCTCCCTCTCTCGCTTTCCCTCTTTCTCCTTTGTCTCTCTCTCTGTCTTTAATTTTCTCTCTCACACACTCCAGAGCTCTATTCCAAAACCTAGTTAGCTACTTTCCTGTATACACTGTCTACATAGTCTGCTGCCGTCCAATGCATGATTTACTTCAGTGCTTCCCAACTGGTTTTGCTTCAGGACTCATCGGCCACCAAAACAGTACTGAAATAGTTTATTGAACAAGAGGGAAAAAGTCATTCAGTGTTATTTTAGTTTTATTAATATACTGGTATTATAGTATTTATTAATATTTGCTTTAATATTTTATATTTTTTGTTTTAGTGATTTTATTTTTTTCATTTTCACTAGTTTCTGTTATTCTGAATATACAAAATATTTCTATATAGATTTATTTTTACTTTACTTTTAGTCATTTTAGTACTTCAGTAAATGTAAGTCAGTTAGTTTCTAAGGCAACAACATCCATCTAATATTTAATTTAATTTAATTTCCTGAAATTCCTTCCTCCCTCATATTCTATCTTTTTTTGTCCTATTTTCTCTTCCCTGCTTCTTTACTTAAGTTTTTCATGTAGTATATATGTATATATATTTTTTTATCATTTCAATGTTAATAATTATATAAATAATTTTAATATATATATATATATATATATATATATATATATATATATATATATATATATATATATATATATATACGTAAGTAAAGTTTTTCATGTAGTATATATATTTTTTTTATAATTTCAATGTTAATAATTATATAAATAATTTTAATATTATATATATATATATATATATATATATATATATATATATATATATATATATATATATATATATACATAATATTTATATTATATATATATAATATTTATATTTAGGTTTATTTCAGTTGCATAATTTTTTTTAGATAGCAATAACAACACAATCAAAAACTAAAACTTATTATTATTGTTATTATTATTATTACTATTATTATTATCATTAACTGCAATGGCAAATTCACAGTTATGTACTAACTTCCAATAGAGTTTGACATTAGTATGTTTCTAAGCTAATGATGTGATCATGGCATTCCTTAGTTTTTCGGAACACAGCAACTTCCACACAAATACACCAAAGAAATAAGCATTTACCCCATTATGACGGTAAATGTGCTGAATATGGTGGCGATACTGTTGGGTGCACCTGAATGCGTCATTACCCACAGACGCACACACAGCATTTTCACACCACACTATACACAAAGCAGTAGCCTCAGTAAGTATGTGCTAATGTAGGTAATCACTAATGGACATTTGCTAAATTTGATTGTATTGTGCTTGTTTATCTTGTACTCTTGCATTTCAGCTGTGCTCTGGTTTCTGTTTTTGGTTGGTATGTTTTCTATAGGGTAAACATACTCTCTTGGATAGCGAGTGAAAAGCTTTTGAATAGATTCATATATATATATTTCAGTGACACCTGTTTTGAAAACACTGTTGCAGAGTGCAGGAAAGTAAAAAAGTTTGGCCTCAGTTAGATTATTATTATTTAATTTCTTCAAAGAAATTTATGCTTTTATTGAGAAAGAATGTTTATAATGTTACAAAAGGTTTCTATTTGAAAAAGTCTATATTTCATTTGTGAGTTATTAAATAATAAAAATATATAATGTTTTGCTGGGTCATGTGTCTGGTGGATCATGTTACTCTGAAGACTGGGGTATTCATATAAAATCAAATTTGTAAATTGTAAAATTATTTTACAATATTACTGTATTTTGTAAAATAAATGCATCATTTGTGAGCTTAAGGGAATCTTAATTATTCCGAACATTTAATAGGTAAATAGAGTACATGCAACAGTTTGCACAGCTTTAGCAGGTTAAAAAAGTAAAGGCCAAAAAGTCACAGATTCGGGAGACAGAGAGAGAGAGAGAAAGCTTGAGATGTTGGCAGACGTCTGGTAGATTTGAGCAGGAGTTTAGCTGGAGATGAGAGGTGTCATTGATGTTTAGTTATCAGTGTATTGATAAGTGAGAGATGGCTGACCCAGCACACACTGATCTCCTCTCACCTTCTCATCCAATATCCATCGCTCTCACATCCAGCCAGAGCCAGTGTGTGTGTGTGTGTGTGTGTGTGTGTGTGTGCCAGGATCCCCACACAAAGAGCCTAGTGTTGAAGCTCTCTCTGTCTCTCTCTCTTTCTTTCTCTTCCTGCCTCTCTCTGGGGTACAACCTTTATTTCTGGCTTTTTATTATTTTTCCTTCTTTTGTTATACTAATTTCCCTTTCTTGCATCCTTCTTATTCTTTCTTCATCCTGTTTCCTCTTCCTTCCTTCCTTCCTTCCTTTTTTCCCCATTCCTTATGTCTTTCCTTGTTGTTTTACCTTTCTTTCTTATTCATTTCTTTCCATCTCCTTCCTCACTTATTTGGCTTTATCTATTTTCCCTCCTTCCTTTTGCACATTCTCCTTTTTTTCATCTAATGTTCGATTTCTATCCTTCCCTTCTTCCATTTATTCTCTCTTCTTGCCCTGTTTTTCCTTCCTCCTCCTTATTTTTTCTCTCTTATCCTGTTCCCTTTTATTTATTTCCTTCCTGCCTTTCTATTTTTCTTTCTTTGTTTTTTTTTAATAGTTGCTGTTTTCTCTTTCTTCCCTTCATTTATTTTTATTTTTTATCTTTGTTATATTCCTCCTTTTTTCCTTCCTTCTTTCTGTCCTTCCTTCTTTCTTTCTGCTCTTATTCTCTTTTTGTCTTGCATTCATTTACTTCTTTTATTCCTTCTTTTATCCATCCATCCTTCCTTCCTTCCTGCCTTCTTTCCTGTTTTCCCTTTCTCCCTATTTCCTTATTTTCCTTGTTCCTTTTTCTTTCCTTTTTTTCTTTCCTCATTCTTTTCATCCACCCTTTCTTTCTTTCTTTCTTTCTTTCTTTCTTTCTTTCTTTCTTTCTTTCTTTCTTTCTTTCTTTCTTTCTCTCCCTCTCTCCATCGCTCTCTCTTCCCATGTGTGTGTGTGTGTGTGTATGCACCAGATGGCTGCTCGTGATGCGAACGAGCATTAAAAAAGCGAGAGACATTCCACAGGGGAGAGATGCAACAAGGCTGCTAGTTGTTGGATGCGGACTCAGAGATCAAGTTGTGCCCCCGGTCTAAGAGCTGTTGGGAGATCAGTGCCCACCCCTCCCTCTCTGACAATCAACATTAGACCAGAATAAAACCCGCCGCTCCCTCCTCCGTGTCTGTTAGAGAGACTCGTTCTGACCAGATTTATGCGCAACATGACGCGGAGCCGCAAGACGCCTGTGAAAAGGGAAATGCGGTTTGTCAGGAGAGACAGCCATACAGTCCTCACACCCCATGAATAATTGAGAGGAGGGATAGAGGAGAAGGAAGAGACACCTGGAGAAAGAAAGAGGGAGAAACGGAGGGATGACAGGAGGTGTAGGAACAGTTGAAGAGACACATCAGAGAGACAGCGAGTGAGAGGGATATAGACAGGGACAGACAGGGAAAAAGAGAATGAGAGAGGAAGACACACACTACTCGAGCCGTCTGAAGGAGCCGCTTTCTCCAGCATGACTTTACCAGGGTTGTGTAATAAATAATGTGCCAGAACTGTGGCTCTCACCCTTTACAAGGTCTCACGTTTCTCAACCCTTCAGATCTGGGCTGCACTGTGTTTGTTTGTGTTTTTCTCTGATATCATGAGTGAAAGATACCAGGTAATGGAGCGGCTGGTGATCGATTATTCTTTACAAATCTTGACTCAAATGACTAAAACTCTTCCATGTTTAAACCTGGTGAGCTGTTGGAGAAGTGGCCTGGTGGGCAGCAGAGGTTGTGCAGTAAATAATCATCATCCATCACTTTGACGGACCGGGATGTAAATTTACCATTATGCTCTATTTTTATCTCTTTGTAAATATTGTAACAGTTGTTATTTTTTAAAGCAACGTTGATATCACAAGAATGTATTAAGCGCTTTGTAGCGAGTTTTTGACACTGCAGTGTTGCAGTCTGGTCATCCGATTTAATGAACAATATTCCATGAATCATTCCACTGGACTAGACTTGGAATCTTGAAAGAAGTCTCTCTTATGCTATATTTATTCGATGCAAAATGCAGTTAAAACAATAATTTTGTGAAATATTACAATTTAAAATAACTGCTTTCTCTGTCATGAGCCTGATATGCTGATTTGATGCTCCAGAAACATTTCCTATTATTATCAATGTTGAAAACCATTATGCTGCTTAATATTTCTGTGGAAACCATGCTACAATTTTTTTCCCCCCAGAATTATTTGAGAAAGGAAAAGTTAAAAAGAAAACCATTTATTTGGAATATACATCTTTATATATATAACTTCTCACTGATGTTTCAATAGTAGTTTATATGTATATACATATTTAAATGTATTTATTAATTTAATTTATTTATTTATTTTTACCCCCAAAATTCCATCAGTGCATTTTTTTTAAGAATTCCAAACAGTTAAGTTATCACAACTACAACTACTTTGTAGCAATGTGAATGAAATTTGAGAAATATGAGTTTTTTTAGTAAATGCAACATTCAGAAATGTGGCTTACGTGCTCCAGAACTTCAGAAATATAGAGCATTTCCCATGCATTGCATTTATTATTTTTTGCAACTTGTATGGAAGAAAGCAGCATGAGCGTTCTGCTAGATAACACAAAAACCTGTGGGTGACTCATCAGTAAACAGACAAATTTAGAATTCTGTGTGAACTTTCTCTTTAACTCAGGTCAGGGAAGCGCTCAGTGCAGATCTCTGTCCATTGTTCCCAGCTTGCATCTTTAAACTCCTCTCAGATGGATTACATATCCATGAATATTCAGGTTTTTTGTGTTTTGTGACTGGCTGGCATGTGATGTGGGCTAGTTGTGTCCCCCTACGGTGGCTCTCAATGTTTCTACTCAGATGCTTCCTCATGTGGCATGCTTGAAGGGAATTATGGGAGAGCGTGTGGTGTTTTGTGAGCAGGTTTGTTATCTCCGTGTGTGTTAGTTGTTATGGTGGTGCCGGCTGGGGCCCGTGGCTCTTTCTGCAGGACGCGGACTAATTAAAGCGCTAATGCAGGACACCCCATTGATAGACACTCATTCAACACGGCCACACACACACACCTGCTTTATCTGCCTGCCTCGAAAACTTCATTACTTAGACATGCACACACACACATATATAGACATTAAATTAGCATATATTGAAGAGTTTTTGTTTTGTATTTTTTTAGTATTTGTACTGAAAGTTAGCTTGGTAAACCACTTCAAGCAGTAAACCACATCTGCTTATGTCTGTCCTGTCTATCTTTTGCAATTTATGAGTACGAAAAATGTGAAATAAGAAGCTGATAGACAGCAGTGTTTTTGCCAGCATTTGTATGAGAACTGGCAGGCTTGAAGTCAACCAGCTGGTCAAATATATGTTTGAATCCCAAAGATGTGCTGCTCTGAAAGAGTACAGGCTTCTTAAATCAACTCCGGGTTGAACACATGCCCCAAATCCCCCGAATAACTCAATGCATTTAGATGCTCGCACCACTAGATGGCACTACAGCATCCGGAGCCTATTAAGAACAGAGGAGTTTATGAAAATTAAACACACACGCACACTTTCAGACGCTGGCATGTACTTGCAAACACTCTCAAACATGCTCCTGCTTGAGTTTGTGTCCTGTATATAGATGAGGAGAATTGTTCCAAATATATTCAGATTGTGCTTTGTCAATTTCCCTCAGAAAATAGCCACATTTGTTAGTGTTTCGCTAAATAAATGCTGCATTAGTTTTGGGCTGTGCTGTTGTGGAGAGAGAGGGATCAGACCCTTGAGATGGTGCAAGGAGATGAATATTTTGTTGTCAGCAGTTCGGATGGAGTCCTGTTGTACCCCATGCATTATTCACTAATACAAATATGCCATATCATTTACAAGCATGTGTGCCGGGGTGAAATTCACAGCTGGGAATTAGTTCTGAGATTAATTAACAAAGCAAAGCTCCTCGTTTTCTGTCTTACTCTCGTCCTTGCGCTCAATGCGAAATGATACGGCTCAGATAATGAGTTCTGCTTCTGATTGTCCGTGTACAGTGAATTCCTTTAATCAATATGAAAAAGAGAAATGAAATCACTGTAGAATATTCATTCTGATTATTATTGCAGTGCATTCATAAATATTAGTTGTTATGCATAGATATGCAGAAATCTACTATGGCACAGTTATTGTGATAAGATGGTGAAAGTTTGTTGCTTTTATATATAATATGGTACTGAATGATTATTTTATTAATATACCATGTTATTTATATGCTACTTCAGGTTAAAATAGTAACTTCAAAGTGTATTACCATGCCATACAATAAGCACCAAAGAGTATGGTACATGCAATGTTTATATATATATATATATATATATATATGTGTGTGTGTGTGTGTGTGTGTGTGTGTGTGTGTGTGTGTGTGTGTGTGTGTGAATATATATATATGTTGCTTAGAAATCATGTGTGATGGTAATACCATATTTAGATATGATAATGCATGGTTTTGGACAAATAAATGTAAACAACATATATATTGTATATATACATACATACATACAATATACATAAAATTTATATAGTATATATATTTAAAGTATTGTCACAGGACAATGTGTAAAAAATAAACAAAAACAAACCTTGATCTTACCATGGTGCCATGTCCAAAAACTATGGTAATGCTGTGGTACTTTTTTAAGGCTGAGAGACTTTTCAAGTTAATTTCAAACCAGTTCTCCAGTATTTGTATGCATGTGTCTGTGTGTTCATGTGTGTCTGTTTGCAGGCTGGAGTTCTTCTGCAACACACTGAAATCTGCCAGTGGCTTATGTCCTTATGTCTGTCACACACACACACATGCAGATACACACACACACACACACACACACACACACTCATCTGCGCTCTCTGGAAGACCATTTTCCAGTAGCTAGGCAGTAGGAAAGCAGTATTAGCATTTTTGCCTTGAAGAACGCACTGTGGGGCTTTGGGAAAGTTTACTCATATGAGTTGAAAGCAGAGAGGGGCAGGAAGGGGGTGGTGCTCTAATTGTGGGCAAATAGTCCCGAGGCATTAAGACTATGGGAGACGAGATGAGAGAGAGAGAGCGAGCGAGCGAGCGTGAGCATGCAGTGATGCAGTGTTTGAAAATAAACTAAAGTATGTCTTTATGTGCGTTTGGCTGTTCCCTTTCGATAGGAGGCATATAATGGCATTTTAATGCAGTGATGTAATGCCGGAGTTGTTCTCCGTGCTGGACGGCTGGCAGAGCACGGTGTTGTTGTCTTTCTTCCCCGTTGTTTCACTGGCGCCGCTCCAGGATGCTGGACGGACTTCCACGGCAACGGACAACACTTCAAAAAAAAAATGCTCTCTCTGTTTCCACTTTATATGCTCTTCTCTTACTGCGGCTTGGCTGGGTCTGTGTGTTTTTCTCCCTCAGTGAGCTCTCAGCGAGAGGGACTCGCTCACAAACACACATAAATATGCTCACGCAGACAGTCACACACAAATATAAACACAAACACGTAGATTGCACATGCTCAGAGGATTGCTGTTTGTTGTGTTCATCTTCTGCACTCCTAAAGACGAAATCAGAAAGTGTTTCCGTGACGGAGTGACTCTATGACTATGATGCTGAAAATTCAGTTTTAGATCTCAGAAATAAATTCCAATTTAAAATATACAGAAATAGAAAATAGTTATTTAAAACTGTAATAATATTTAATAATATTTTTGTTTTAACTGTATTTTCGATCAAATAAATGCAGCTTTGGCAAGCATAAGAAAAAAACATATTATTGACCTCAAACTTAGTACAAATAAACAATAGTATTGTGTCTATAGCCTATATACCTAGATCCATCTGTAAAGGCCCGTTCACACCAAGCACGATAACTATAAAGATAACGATAAAGATATAGTTCTAAAAATCGTTGTCAATATTAAAGAATTGCAGAGTCCACACTACAAATATAACGATAAAGGCACAGAGAAACGATATCGTTGGAATCACTTTCAGAACGATTTTTTTTTTCTGATGAACGATAAAAACATTGCCAACCAATCAGAATCAATCCTGCTGTAATGAGCTTGAGAATTAAAAGCAGCAGACGCGTGTCCGCTTAGAATACACAGACAATATCGTTCGCTGGTGTGGACGCTAATATCGTTATCTTTATAGTTATCGTTCTTGGTGTGAACGGGCCTTTAAGCATAGTGTTCTATTTTAAGCATGTTGTTTGTGTACAAACATCTAATTGACTGACATACAAATTAACTATAATATTATTCTAACATTTGGCAAGTAACACTTTAAAGGCGCAATATGTATTTTTTCTGCTTTAAAAATAGCAGAAATCACTATATGTATGTTATATATATTTTTAAGTTGTGTACTTACATCATCCCGACAGTTTCCACGAACTTTCAAATCCGGAGAAAATTATAGTTTAATTAGAAGACACGGCACGTTTCTTTATTTCTGTTTTGTCGCCCGTCTATGGCGTCATATAAACTTTGACCCCTCTAGTTTATCTAACTTCCTGCGGTACCGCCAAATACAAAGGTGAACAGAAACAAAGACGAGACGAAGAAGAAAAAGTAGTAGCATTGATTGAGACTATTATATTTTATATTTCTATTCGTATTTAAACCTCAATCAATAACTTAGTTATGGATCATGATTATGCTTTGCCTGCACGTTCTGTGAAGCGCAAACGCACGGGTGAAATAAATGACCCGAGATGGTTTTGGGACAAGAGAAGCAACAAGACACGGGTAAATATTGGAGTTGCATTTCCAAGATAGAGAGAGCTTCGTGACAAGCTGAAACTACAGAGCGATGCCGAACTCGCTTGCATTCTGATAAACAGGTATGCATCCATTCAGCTAACTGTATCTATCCGTATATTTTGTGAAATGATGACGTCTTGTGTAAAACACTGACAGACTAGCTCTCATGTAAATCTACATTTGTTCTATATCTAACTGAATAAAGTAGCTTCAAATGCAGTTCTCTAACTTGTTCAATATCATAGTATAACGTAATTATAATTATTAACGAAAGGCGGCCGTGTTTTTTAACATATATTACTACTAGCTAGATGGAATATTGATTTGATAGGGGTGCATGTTATATGCCTGATAGCAGCGTATGAGCGTACCAGCTCTGCTTCGTTTACAGCTGTTACTGGGGAAACCTATATTTCTCACGCTTTATGTCTATGCTTTAAAACATCTCCTGTTGGCAAATGATGTATTGCATTTTCATTAAGTCCGCCTGATTCACGCAGCAAACATTTTGTTTGTTATCAAAAAATATCTACTCTAGAGGGACTTGGCTGTTGTTATCGATTCTATTTGGAAGTCTACCGGAAGTTAAGTTAGGTCCACAAAAGCGCTCATGCTCAGTAACGTTTGTTTATGTTGATGCCGTTGAAACCGTCTATATCTCTCCTTTCGAAAAGACGTGATTGTCAAAATACTAAGTTAGAATGATTGAGGAATGATAGGGAGCGACAGAGCATGTGTTCCAATGAACAACAACTCCCATGAGCCTTACGCTCTTTCCCGATGTCATCAAAATACGTCTTATGTTATTATTTTGATTGAGTGACCCCTGGTGGCCAAAAATTCCATACTACGGGTTTAACAACATATATTCTAAAAGCCTGTTCACACTAAGAACCATAACTAGAAAGATAACTATAACAATACCTTTGTAAGCATCCACACAAATGCACAATGATGTTCTGTTTATTATAAGCTTGCAATGCCGTTTTGTCATCTGAAGCAGGACGGATTCTGTTGATGTGTTTTTGTCATTCATCATCTGAAAAAAAGGGATTCCAATAATATTGTTCCTCTCTGTTATCTTATAGTCGTGGTGTGGACTGTTCTTTTATAATTAGATTTTTTTTTTACTAGTTATCAGCCTGGTGGGCCTTAACTGTTTCATTGTACACATAAACAGACACATCGAGTAGACATACTTGTGATATCAGGAACAAATCCTCAATGCTTGACCTCTGGCTGATGACCCAAGATTGAGAGAACAAGACCACACTCAAAAGAGGTCAGGAAGGAGTCTTGGAGCCTCAGTGATCTGCAGTGGTGAAGCTCTGAGAGAATCTGTCTTGGCTTGTGTGTGTGATGTTCTCTGGCTTCAGCGTTGTGGAAAGCCTTAGGGGATTCCTGTCTCACCTGCTGTTTGGAAAGAGTCTGGAGAAACAGTTGTACGGTCCCCTGAGGAATGGAGAGATGGGGCATTAAACGAGTGTATTCCGTCCATCATTACAGCTCCTGATCTGGCCCTCATGTTCTGCGCTTCCTCCCCCCTCGCTGATTGCAGATGGCATTTCATGGTACACAAGTAGTGATTGATTTTCTTAGCACTAACCAAGGAATAACTCCGATTTTTAAAATATTATTTCTCTATCTTTTTTATTAAATGTTTATAATTTATTATATTCATATTATATTATATATTAAAATGTAAAAATTTGAATTATAATGTGTTCAATGTCAGTATCATTTAAAACTATTTAATTACTTCACTATATTAAACAATTAACAATTAAAAATTAAACAATTTAATAATTTTGTTATATTAAAATATTATAAATGTATTACATTATTATATAAAAAAAATTCACGGTTAGCATAATTTGAAATTAAATTGAATTCTTTGGCTGCATCATTTTTATTATCTATTATATTTATTAGGTTATAAATTCAGATTTTTAGATTATAATTATTATGTATTATATGAATTATCTTAAGATATTCATATTAATTGTATGAACATTTCTTAAATTACAATACAGTTAATCTCTAAAGATTTCATGATCAGTATAATTAAAAATTTAATGTAATTATTTTGGTATATATATTATTAAGAATGTATTATGTTAAATTAATAAAATGTATGAAATTAGAAGGCAGATCTTTGTGAAATTGTGATGGTCAGCATCATTTGAAACCTTTAAATATTTTAAATTCTCATTTATATGACATTATGTATAAGATAATGGTTATTTTGGAGCCTATATTATATTATATTATATTATATTATATTATATTATATTATATTATATTATAATTTTAGCAGTAACTTATTGTGGCTTTGTTTTTACATCTGAGTTTAAATTATTGTGATCTGCTGTGCATGTTCTACATCACTTCCTGTATATGATTAGATCCCTGCAGCATCTCATTTAAAGCTATTCTAATTGTTGTGATTCCCGCCACTCTTACCCTGTTCATTCACATGCTTGTACACATGTGAAGGTGTCCTAATACCCTGTATTTTCCCAGATCCCCTCCCCCAGCCCTTCCCTGGGCCCTCCCTAGACTTCCTTGTGCACTGAGCGCCGAACTCTGCACAATTAACGCGAGAGGACTATGGTGTGTGTGCCCTGCGCTGTACCATTCATCATAAGGCTTTTACATTGACCTTGACACCCACTTCATTAGAATAAAGATTGTCTAGCGTTTAGACTACATTGTTCCTCCTCGCCCAGACCCCATGCAAATTCTGCTCCGGCTCGGGCGCGGCGGGTCTGTCAGAGGTCATCTGCATTAAATGATTGCCACTATTCTCCAACTGCTTCTTTCATTCGGCTCAATTGAAACCCTTCTTCCTGCTTAGGACGGGACCCTGCCGGTGCTGCTGCTCGCCGCACAGGTTTGAACTCATCGCTCCCACCACTACAGCCCCGTATCAGTGCTAGCTGTACCACAGGACACGGGGTATTCCAGTGTCCATTTAGGACTTGCTGTGAAGAAGTTTGGTTGTTGTAGGTCATTGCCAGGGCGTTACTATGCTTGGGCTTTCTTTTTAAATAGTTGAGTGCCTTTTTTTACTCATGAGATAAGATTTTATATCTCAGTTGTTTCTAATAGAAAGCATTGAGCTCTGAACTCTAGTAAGATCCCCACCTACTGTATGTCAGCTATTATCTAATTTTGTGTGTCTCCCTAGATATTGGGAGAAACATCTGAGACGATATTTATATTCTTTGAAGAAAAGTGGATTATTGGTTGGTGGTTGCCTACTAGCTTGTAGTATAAGTAGTAAGTATCTATGATATTCTGGTGTCTGATCATTTTTGTATCTCTTTTTCCTTTAATGCAATGCGTCTAATGAACTCTAGACTTTTCTGTGTCTTTTTTCTATTAGATATTTTGGGGAAAACGTCTGAGATGATATTTGGTTTCCCTGAAGAGAAAGGAGTGGTGCTTTTCCATTCAAAACTTGCTGGGTTGTGTTGTGGTGGGTCATTACCAGTGTTTCGCTACTGTATACTGCTAGCTGTATAACTGGGTCCCTCCTTTAGTATAAATCTATGGGATTTTTTCACTAATGAGCCCTTCGTCTTAGTTGTTTCTTCTAGTCTGGAGATTAAATGGAGGGCTTTTTGGAGGCTTCCTGCTTCTCAGATGTATAGAAAAACACCCCAGTTATCGCTCATGTTTCTCCTCTAGTTTCAGAGAAGATCTCAACAGTTGTCTAATTTGTGTTGATTTCTCCCCAGATGTCTGAAATAAAGCTAACACTTAATGGAGTTTTTTTTTATATAATTAAGTTTCCAGAGCTATGAAAGAGCAACCTCTTTATTTGTTTTTGTGTCGCTCTTATTCTCTCCTTCTGTCTCACAGTGGAGAACTGCAGCATTTATAGTGGAGATGATTTACACTTTCATGGGCTGTTGAGTCAAAGCACTCTCTCTCTCTCTCTTTCTCAGTCCCTGGCTTTGGACCCAAATATATCTCCATTATTATCACATCATTCAAAAGCAGACGGCCAGTCCTGCAAGAAAAAAAAGAAATCAATCCAGAATGAAAAGGCTTATTCTGTACTACAGATATAATTGGAATTAAATTATTAATGAGAGATACTTAAAACAGATTGTTTTATGATTCGCTATTAGTGAATTTGCTATTCATTTTAATATTTGTCATTTGATTTATATGGGGATAATGCGATACAGGCCCCAATTAACAATGCATGGCCTGTGTAATATGATTTTCGGTTAATGCAAATGGAATAAGCTAGAAGAAAGCAAGCGATTCGACTCCTCAAATGTAATTTTCTCGGCCAATTCTGCCAATTTTAAATGACACTGTACATTTTAATTTTCCCTCTCTTCCTTAAAGGTTGCAAATTTATACTCATTGAGCTGAACTGCCATTAATTTGCATGGAAAATTACTTGCGGAGTTGGAATATCTGTCACGTTCACACCTATTTACTTTTAAAAGCTCTGCCGATGGAGCGGGGTAAGAGGTTACGGGGAATTCAGACTCTTTTTCCGAACTAACTTCTGTTTGTAGTTGGTTACAAGTCACTAAATTATGAAGAAAAAAAAATTCTTAATGAGAAAAATCACAATTGAGATCTCTTTAATATCTCAGTTGTTTCTAAGGAAGTTTTGGGTAAAGGGTTAATTCACTTAAAATGTATTTATTAAGTTACTTACCTGAGTCTCTGGCTTTCTGCTGTTAACCATCACAAAAGATATTGACAATCATTGTATGGACAAAAACAGTTACAAATAAAATCTTTTCCACTAAACAAGAAAATTCATACAGGTTTGGAAGGTGAAGAAAATGATGACTTAATGTTCATATATCCCTGAAAGAAACATCACTCCATCAGTCTTGTTGAATTGTTTATAACTGCCTGACCCTTGTGTTGTTTCCAAACCCATATGATTTTTTCCTTGCATGAAACAGTAGATATGTTTTGCATTGTGCATGGGTTGCACTTTTCCATACACTGGAAGTCAGCAGTAATTGTACTTCCAGACTCAAAAGGACAAAAAGGGAAGATTATCAGTCAATAATGTCTGTTTTTAACAAAAAAGTTCCATTTGGTTTGATAAGATGTGGAATAAAGTTAAACAGATGTTTTATGGTGCTTATTTTGTCTTTTTGACATCTTGGCACTCAAAATCTTCACTTTCATTGCATGGAAAACAGTAGCTTGGACATTCTGCTCAAATTCTCCCTTTCGAAAGGGTTTGAGTGTGAATGAATGATGGCAGGCCTTTGATTTTTGGGTGATCTTAAGTCCCTGGAGCTCTGAAAGGGCACCTCTGAGAAGTAAGTTTCCTGTGCTGTGAGCAGCAGTGGCTCTATGAAGTCTGGCACCATCACTTTAGATTACAGCCAGGCTGAGCAGAGCTGAACAGATCTTAGGCCTCTCTCGGCTCTTAAAGCCCAGAGTTCTTGGCTGATTGCATTGTTTCCTATGTTTGTCAAGAGAAGAAAAATGCCATGCTCAGAGTAGAGAGGGATGGGGTGTGAGTATCTTTCCATGAGAACCCCTCCTCCCCGAACTCACAGCTGAGCTCCAGACCCCGGGCCCCGGATAAATAGTGCCTTTGTTCGCCATTCAATGGCATTAGGCATGGGCTTCCTATGGGGGTCACTACCAATCCTTGTGAGGGGACAGAAGGGGAGGCTGAAAAAGAACAACACATATAAACCATGAACTACCAGCAGATCGGAGGGAGAGAAACAGCGATGAACGCAGTTTGACGTTAGGAACCAAAAGTAGTATGTGAACATAAAAGAAACATTGGGGACACTTTTCTCTGTAAAATCCAATAGAAAATTGTAAGAAATTCTCTTGTACATAAATAAACGAATAGTAATAAAGCACAAATCCCCACTCAAATCTCATTATCGTATTGCAAAAATGAAGAATAGTGCAATAGTATTTATAATAGCCAAAAAAAAGCATGTAAAGAAAGGACATAATTACGTTAAATTTGATAATTTTACAAATGTATTTATTGACCTATTTGAAACATTTTTTAAGAATTTGTGTTTTTCACACAGAAAAAAAATAAATAAAATATATGATAAATTGTGATATGTAAAATATATATACATATATGATAAAATATAAATTTAAAAAAAGACTATTATTCTAAATTATACAGTAATGTAGTACATAATAATATGAAGCTTGTATTAATTGATTAATATATTTTCTACTAATTGTGTACATTTATTTTAAATACTCCTTTTATGTATTATGTAATATATAGGCTGGACCTGAATTATGACCTGGTATTTTCTTTGTAAGATTCATCCAAACAGAACATAATCACACAATCAGAGAGAGAGCCCATAAAGGGCTGTTCAGAGCTCTTTCTGTATTAATCTTCAGGGCTAAAGGCCTGGCTGCTCACTCTTACCATCAGCTGGACTGACCAGGCTTTTCTTTGTTCATTGGATTTCTTGAATCCCTCATTACCACTATAGAAATCTGCGTAATGCATCGTTTTTAGCTAGAAGGGGAGGTGAGAGCGAATATTCAGAGTCGTTTTATGCTCCATATTGTTTTGCAGATTGCATGCTATTATGTCAGTGAGAAAGGGAGTCCCACGGGCCGACGTCTATGCGGTATTGTAACTAACTTTTTTTTTTCTAATGCTCAACCTTTTCTTGTTGTCGTGAACGATGCCATTGTCTGTGCAATTTGTTGCCACTCAATGCATTTTGACAAAGTGAAGTGCATTTGGTGAAGGAACCTCCTGCCAGCCGAGGTCTGGAAAGGCCGGTGGAAACTCTCCTGGGTCCCTCGGTGACCCCATCGTGACTGCCCACCTTGTTCTTAACCAGAGAGAAGAGAGCCGAGCGAAAAAAAATAAATAAAAGCGCTTGACTCAATACGAGCCTTCTATACCAGCTGTAAAATGGCTTATTCTTCTAGTCGCCATGGTGACAATTAACAGTGTTTCAAGGACTTTTGTTCCCGGCCGGTTTGAGCAGACCCCCCCTCCCTCCCCCCCGCCCTTCTTTTTCGGCGCAAAGTGATTTTTCACGACGGAGGAAAAGCAGCGTCTATTTTGCATAAACAGTAAGGAATCGCATCCAAATGAAGGCTTTGCGTCTTCTCCTCCTTTTAAAGTAAATATGTAGCTTTTTACTTCCTGGTCTTTCTTTGAGAGCTTGGCTGGCGCTCCTCAGCTGTGCTGGGTTTCCATCAATGGGTCTCTTCTGCGCGGTCTTCCTCCCCTCTCCACTGCTTCCTCTGCGCCTCCCTCCCCGAGCAGCCGTCTAGAGCGAATTACAGACATCAAGGATGCTGGCAAGATATGAAAAGGCCTCAAACTGATTAAGTAATTATCAGTTTTCCCAGCTTCATTCAGCTCTGTATCACGAAAGCATATCAAATTCCATATTTTGTACCTCTGAGTCAATTTGTAACTCATCAGCTCCCAGTGTAGGTTTTCATGTGGCTGATGCATATTCAGTTTTCTTCTCAAATGGATATCTTTCCTTCGTGCTAAACATCTAATACGGCAGCTTCGGCGGATAATCGCGGAAGCCCAGAATGTACTTTTTTTTTTTTTTGCCCTTCGCAGATTCATTTCAGGGCAAAAGAAAGATGTTATTACTTCCCTTTTGATTTAGGGACAGTGCAGAATCCGTCATCGAGATGAAGTCCCGTCGGGAGGCCGAGGGTGTCCTGTGAATTCTCATTTTTACCGCCGCCTGGCTTCTGACGTGTGAACGTTAGCATAAAATGATTTGAATACGCCCCGTCTCTGCCTCAGTTCATGGAGTCTCACTTCTGTTGTCTCAACAAGTTACGGAGCCTAAACAAATTTTTAATTTAATGGATAAGATGAATCTGCGAAACCGCATTAAGTGTGTTCATGTGTGACTGCGTTTTTGCTGACATTTCCAGACTCACGTTCATTAATATGTGAAATAAATTAAACTTGCAAGGGCTTGTTGATATTTCATCTATTTTGCCGCCATCTTTGCTCACTATTACAATGCCTTACTGTTAAATGACTGTTAGTAAAGCTGCCTGTTTTCATCATGGGATCATTATACTAATGTTTAGGACTAGTGATGTCCCTAACTATAAATATTTGACTTCAGCTCATAACTTGTTGAGAAGAGACATGCTTTTTTCCCCCTCTTTTAAATAATCTGAAAGATTTTCATATGGTGGATGATTAAATAGGTTCAGGGCAATTTTCACAAGTTTTTGCTTAATGTTGAGATGTGTTTTAATTGATTTTAAAAAATTGTGATGCATTTTTTGTTATTTTTGTAGATTAAAAATTAGATGCACTTTTTTTAGGAGTAGAAATTGTTAAAATGAGGGAATACTATACAGAATGTATTTACACAATTTTCTCAAAGATATTTTGCCAAAATATAAAAACAATGACTAAAAAAAAAAAAAAAAAAAAAACTGTAAAAATGAAGACTGAGCTTTTTTAATTTAATCAGTGTCACATTCACATAATTCACATGATTTTAGCAAGTTTTACTCTGGATCTGTATGATATTGCCAGTAATATTTTGTATATGTATGTGTGTGTGTGTATAATATATAAATTCAGTGTCAAAATATTGACAGAATATGTAGTAATATGTCAGAATATATGGACAAATTGGACTTTAAAATATAGTGTGACCCAATAATATATATATATTTTTAAAATGAATAAATATAATAAACCAAAAGTACTAAATGTGTTTAGAGAGAGGTGGATGGCTTATTTGGGTTTGATTTGTAAAATGTAGTTTATCTCCTCTACTATAGTGAAGTTTAAGTGTGTGCTGTTGTGCACTGATAACCTGCTTTTAAAAACAAACTTTCATCAGTTTGTGCTCATCAGGGTTAACGGAGCAGTGCCAGAATCACGTATTTCCGTCACACCTCCACCTCTGTGGCATCCTTTGGCCCTGGAATATGTTTTTCTTCACCGTCAATTACACAGTTGACTATAAAGTTTTCGAGCCCGAGCTCCTTGGGTTAAGTATGCAAATCACCCTATCTAGGTTGCAACGGTGAAAGTGACTCAAGGGCCAAAAGTCAGCCATGCACGTAGCTGAGGTTAGCCTGATGCTTCAACTTCTCATCGCTCCGGCATTCTAATTACTCAGGCTATCTTTCCCTCCGTCTGCGTTCTCCATCAATAACCTGCCATTTCTTAAACCAATGAGAGGACTTAAAATCAATATTTGCTGTCAACAAACAAATTGTGTAATCCCCTTTACTTTGAAGAGGAGCGTCTTTAGTTTGGCGGCCACTATTAAAAACTGAAAGGGATGAATGATTTAAAAGGATGTGTGATACCATCTCCATCAAAACAAACGACAGTGAAAAATGAACGCTGGCCGGATGACAGCGAGGAATGGGGGGAAAAACAGCACATTTAAATATTTAAATGTGCATCCGCCATAATGATAAATGACATCCGAAAACTAGAATCAAGTAGCTATTGATGCAGAAAATGAAATGGGGGGAGAGACAGACAGAGAGAGAGAGAGAGAAAGAGAGAAATTAACTGAAAAAAGGTGTCAGATAGCATCACTTTCATCTTTTACTGTATGTTAGTCCAGGTTTCCAACAGACATGTCACAATTCTGCTCAACTAGTGTCGGAGTGACCTAATACAGTCACTATCCCGTTAGACATGAGCTGAAGGGGTGAAAATTGCTATCCTAGATGCCCACTATCCTCCTGAGGTGACAAATGAGAAGTCGCAAGGATTTAGAAGAAAAGAAGTTGAAGTACCAAATCTTAGGATTTGATTTGTGTTACATAACAGTTTTAGATACTATTGAGCTTCCTGGTTTAATTTGATATATAAAACATTTTCTTTTCACCTAAATGTTACAATAAAAAAATCTAATTGCTGAGTGTACCGGAAGACAATTTACTGTGTGCTTATACTGGACCCATATTTTACACAATTCTGAGCTGTTAACCTATATTTAAAATATTTATTCAATATTTTTTACAACTTGTGAGTTGTTTTAAATAGGAAATGTTTTCCACTTGTTTACTTAATTAAAATGTTTACTGTAAAATTAAGGTGGGTATACATTTCAGTAAATTGGATTAAGATTTATTGATATTCACTGCTGTACAATTAATGCTTAAAAGTGCAAATTAATAATTTTATTCAGCAAGGATGCATTAAATTGATAAAAAATAGTGACTGTAAAGGCATTTCTAATGTTACAGGAGCTGAATCCTGAAAAAAACGTATCACTTTCAACAAATGTATCACTTTCAACATTGATAATAATGAGAAATGTTTATGAAATTAGAATGATTTCTGAAACATCATGTGACACTGAAGACTGGAGTAATGATGCTGAAAATTAGCTGTGCATCACAGGAATGGATTTCATAAAAGATAAATGTAAATGTAAGATAAATGAAAATAGAAAATAGTGTTATTTTAAACTGTAACCGTATTTTATATTGAGACATTAAGAGAAAAAAACATTTAACAAATCTTACCAACCACTTACTTTTGAAAAAGTGTGTACCAAATATGCAGTTCTTCTCTAAAAGGATTGTCTTTTGATTAAGCCTAACTATTTAAAGAGCAGAGAAAACACTTTACATGTGTGTCTCGTGACCTTGCTTTATTTTTGCCTATCCTAAGATTGATATGCGTGCTTTTCTCACCCTTCGCCTGCTGTGTGTGCTTCTACAGGGGAACAGTGTGGAGATGTCCATGTGGCTTCCTAAAAAGATGCAGCTTCTGGGCTGGTCTGAATCTCTGAAGAGGAGCGGCACTGAACTTCCTGTGGACTTTGACCAGCGGCTGACGGCCCTCAGGAGCAAATGGGATCAACTCGAGGTTGGTCTCTCTCTGTTTAGCCTACTATATGAACATGTTTTATCAAATACAGTAAAGGAGTTATGAAAGTCTTTTTGGGAAATCGCTGTTAAAAACACAGAGCATCACATCAGTCAGGGGTCCCTTTGTGGAAAGAAAGTGCTTCCTGAACAGTTGGCTCTGACACAGGTGAGTGTTACACCTTGAGACTGATCTGTCCTTGATCCAGAGCTCCCCGCTGAGATGAGAGGAAACGGGCGGCTTGGGAAGATTTGGAGGAGAAAGAGACGCTGAGAATGCAAGTTGCGAAGGCATAAAAATGCTACATAAATGCATCTTAAAACACGTTTGTTTGAAAGCTTCCTTTACTTCAAATTGATATTTGTCAAAGTTACCCTGTTTTTAGTGCTCTTTTGAACTACCATCAAAATCTCTCTCTCCTTTGTTATGTTAACGTTTCTTCTATTTTTAAGCCATTTACTTGAACAAACTACTTCCTTGCTGGATAAGACACAGCTCATTCAGCACATTTAAGCAAAGCGACATGCATTCATACACTGAAAAAAAATAGTTTGGTCTAAAAACTATTTTCACTTAAATAGTGTTATTATACGATTACAAAGAAACATTAAGTAACACAATGAATTAAATAAAATTTTGAAGTAGACTGAACTAGTAACTTTTCCAGTGATCTTTGTTGTAATTACAACTGTAGAAGAGACTTGGGGTTTCAGATTTTTTTTAATTGTTATTTTATTCAGCAAGGACACATGTATAATGTCAATAAATGATTTCTATTTAAAATAAAAGCTGTTCTCTTAAACTTTCTATTCATCAAAGAATCATGAAAAAAATTAATCATGGTTTTCATAAAAAATATTAAGCAGCAGAAATCAATAAGAAGTGTTTTTTGAGAAGCAGATCGGCATATTACAATGACTTGATGCTGAAATTCAGCTTTACGATCACAAAAATTAATTATATTTCAGAATATATTAAAATAGAAAAGAGTACTTTTAAATTACAGTAATATTTCACAGTATTACAGTTTTTACTAATCAAATAAATGCAGCCATGGGGAGTGTCAGAGATTTCTTTCAAAAACATTACCAAAATTCTTACACTATGAGCTCTAATTGAGTCATAGTAAAGCTGATCAACCTCCTAAACCATCTTAGACCAGCTAATGATCATAAATGACCAGCTTCTTACTTTCAGGAATGTTTTCCAGCCGAATAATCACAAGTTTCACAATTTTATAACGGCGAAGCTCCAAAGCTCTTCACAGTGGTATGATGCTAAATAATTGATCTTCACTAATAAAGAGTAAACACATACACCCACGTGGATCTGCATCTGCAATGCTCCTCGAGATTGGCATAACAGCCTTTGATCTGAAACATGAAATTTTTCGGAGAGTTTCAAAGTGTCAAACAGCTCGCATCTTCCCTCCCTGTCGCAATCAAGCATTAATTAGAATTATCCAGAAGAGGAATATTTAACGGCAAACGTTCTGAATGGCGTGAGCGTGCACGATGCGTCCTTGCGATGAGTGGCGTCTCGTTAGGGTGCGTGCGACAGGAATAAAGCGTCAGCGGTGCGGAGGGTTCAGTCTGAGCGCCGCTGCTCCCTGCACCGCGCATTATGCCGTCTCAATTGCATATTAAACAAGCCTATCAAGTCAGCCATTGGCATCTGCTGTGCTGACACAAATTGTGAATTAAATGAAATTGATGTCCCCTGTCGTATATATTTATGAAGACAGACCATTCTCTGAAGTATTCTGCTTATGAAGAATTTATGATTGCAAACTGTTCCCGAATAAAATAAAGTGGCAATAAATTCCAGATTTTTTTTTTTGTTTTGTTTTTTGCCATGTGACCCTCCAAGGGCATTGACTTCACCTCCCACCGAGACATTTGTTACTCAGAGAAAACAATGGCTGGATCTGGATTGCATTGATGCCCGTCAAATCATCTGCATTCAGATGAGTGGAGAGGACAGCATAATAAAAGGAGAGAGAAAGAGAGATGGATAAACAGCGGCAATAGAGAGATTCTGTTCTCTGTCCATGAAACTGGACTTTTGCAAACTTTTGTAACACTTTTCTTTAACATTTTCTCTTAATTAAACAGAATTAAATACATTGTTGATAGAAATTGTGATTAATACTATGGTAAAGAATATGTTGCTAAAATGTAAACGTGGGTATTCATATTTACATATTTATATCCAAATAGACTTTGTTCCCCAATAATTTTCCATACATTTTTTTGTTGCCAGTATAGTATATGTCTGCATAATCCATCTCTTTTTTTATTGTTTCCTAAATATTACATTTGTTTCTTTTATGTCTGCTGAATTAATTCAATATGCCGTTTAAATATGCATGAAAAAAATCCTCTTTTTCATTATATTACCTATTGAAATGCATTTGGATATTATCTAAACTTGTAACATAAAACAGCATGTGCAACCTAAATCTAAAATATGATTTATTTTCGTGTAAAAAACAAAACACAATGTACAATACAAAAGAGTTTAAGGTTGAGTCTTTTATGCTCACCAAGGCTGCATTATTTGATCAAAAATACAGTAAAAACAGTAATACTGTAAAAATATTATTACAACTGTTTCCTATTTTAATATGTTTTAGGATGTAATTCATCTGTCACTCAAAGCAAATTTTTTAATCTTCTGTGTCACATGATCATTCAGAAATCATTCTAATATATATATATATATATATATATATATATATATATATATATATATATACTTATATATAAAGTTAAAAAGAAAAGCATTTTGAACATTGTAAATGTCTTTATGATAACCTTTTAACTCAGATTAAACATAACTTAATTAATTCTTACTAAAGACAAGCATTTGCCTCTGTTTTGTGTCTAAAGCAGCACTTTTTCACACACTAATGTCTCTTAAAATCTCTATGGGATCTGATTTTGCCTCTGTCAGACCAGCAGAAAACCTCAACATTTGTTTCCGGCCGGAAGAACTCATTTTCACATTAAAGCTAAAATGTCCTGCCTTCCATTTTCTTTGCCATTACCACTGAGCTGACAGGAGAGGAACACAGATGTGTTAATAAAGAGAAGCTCAGGCTGGATGTGTGCGGCCAAACACTGAGAACTTAACTGATGCCGCATGCTGAAATAGCCACTTCATTTCTGCGTCATAATCACATCTGTTTCCATTCCAGCTTCTCAACACACCGATCACATAAAGGAAAGGACAATTACAGCAGCCAGTCTGTGTATTAATTGGATAATGGTGTGTATTGTGCTTGCAATTGCCATCTCAGTATACCAGGTTCAACCTGTCTCTAAAAAGTGCGATTGCCAGGCAGGTGGGAATACTGAACACACACATGCGTGCGCACACACACGCACAGACAGACTGCAGCTCAGCATGGGTCTCGCTTCTCTTGCTGTCACTCGGGGGAAATTGTTCAGCTGAGCCCATTTCTAAAATCATTGGTGGGTTTTTTGCAGCTGATTGTTTGCTATTCAACAAACATTTGAATGTTGCTCTTTTTGCGATGAGATTTTAACCCCTTCAGACTCATCAGATGAAACAGCCTGTTATCAGACACTTCAGCAGCCGTCACCACATCACACTTCTTGATTAAACACAAATAATAGGGGTTAATCACTACAGTACGTGTAAAGCAGTCCATGCATTTAAGTTAGCCTGATGCATGAATGCATTTTATCTTTAAAGTGTTTGTATATTTTGTGGATCCACATTTATGAATATTTATCATAGTTTAAATTTGTTTGTGAAAAGACCATAGGAAAAACAATAGACCTCAAAGTCATGAATATGTAAATGTGACTGTGATTTATTTTATTTATTTTATTATTTATATTTATATTTTATTTCAAATAATATTTCATGTTATCTTTTCTTTTATGTGCGTGTTAAGTTTTTTTTTTTACATTGTTATTTTATATTGTTTAATATTTAATTAAGATTTAATTGTATTACTTTTTTGCTTTGCTGTTTTTATTTTATTTTTATCATTGATTTTTCATGTTATTTAGTTTTATTGCTGTACATATTTTTATTTTATATTGTGTAATATTTTATATTTAAATAATATTAAATATAATTGTATTTCATGTCATGGCAATGTAGAGCTGTTCTTATATGTATACCATCTCAGAACTAAATTTTTTAAAGATCCTGAACCTGAATCTACACTATTTTCACCAAAATGTCATTTTCATGACAGTTGGTGTTACTATAGTAAAGCTATGGTAAATTGAGATGTTCTGTCCATGACTCTGGTGTTTGACATCTCTGTTTGTGTCCAATCAGAAAACCCTGGCAGAGCATGTGGAGCCCAGTGTGGACCAGCGCAGTCAGCGTGAACTTCTGTCTCCAGACACCAGTAGGATGGTGACCCAGCTGGAGAGCCGGATAAAGGAGTTAAAGAGCTGGCTGAGAGAAACCGAGCTCTTCATCTTTAATCTGAATCTCAGACCAGAAGCACAACAATGTGAGAGCGGCACTCAAGACACTGATGACCTACAGCACGACCCGCAGGCCACCAAACAGCTGCAGCACTTCAGGGTGAGGATGAATATGAGCTGCGTGTCTTTGCTTGTCATCTTAGCAAATGTTGTACCACATGTTCAGATCACTGTTAGCAGATACTGCTTGTTTTTTTTTTGTGCTTTTTTTTCAATTTGTTTTGTAATTTCCGGAATAATTGTATTGTGTGTTAGTAGTAAAAAAAAAAAAATATATATATATAGTACAGACCAAAAGTTTGGAAACATTACTATTTTTCATGTTTTTGAAAGAAGTTTCTTCTGCTCATCAAGCCTGCATTTATTTTATCAAAAATACAGAAAAAATGTAATTTTGTGAAATATTATTACAACTTAAAATAATTGTTTTTAAATTTATTATATTTTAAATTATCATTTATTTCTGTGATGCAAAGCTGAATTTTTTGGATCATTATCATGCAATCCTTTAGAAGTCATTCTAATATGATGATTCATTATCAAAGTTGGAAACAGTTCTGCTGCTTAATATTTTTTCAGAACATGTGATACTTTTTTAGGATACTTTAATGAATAAAAAAAAAAAAAAAGAAGAACAAGCTATTTTTTTAAAATATAAATATTTTGTAATAACAGTATACACTACTGGTCAGTAATTTGGGGTCAGTATTTTTTTTTCTTTCTTCTTTTTAAATAAACTCAATACTTTTATTCAGCAAGGATGTGTTAAATTGCTAAAAAAGTGATAGTAAAGAAAATATATTATTAGAATAATTCAGCTTTGCATCACAGGTATAAATATATATTTTAAGTATATTCAAATAGAAAACAATTATTTTAAGTTGTAATAATATTTCACAATATTACTGTTTTTTCTGTTTTTTTGATCAAATAACTGCAGGCTTGATGAGCAGAAGAAACTTCTTTCAAAAACATTAAAAATAGCAATGTTTCCAAACTTTTGATCTGTACCATATGTATATATCTATATATATTACACACATATTTTACAAACATTTGTATATGCATGTCATTTAATTATACATTATTATGTTACATTTATATTTTCAGCCCACATTTTTAAATGCAGAAAGCTTCAGTTTTTAATTGCAATTCCCTAATTTACAATAATTTACAAAAGTTACGCATCTCCTGCCGCTTGCTTGTTTGATTATTACATGATTTGACGTTGCTTTGCTGAAAGAACTTAATGCTCTCAGCTCCGTTTAACACATTTTACCATTTTAACATCCGTTCAACAGAATGGCATAATCTGCTTCAACCATTGAAAACCCAGCCACTGGTCAGCCACTACTTATCAGTATCTAGCACAACACCTGTTAGCCTGCAGCTGTTCATTAGCCATCATAAACTGTGCTAACACTTTGCATTTTCAGTGCAGCTTTCACTAAACCATAATACACTCTTAAACTAGACTACATGACGGCATCATGTCAGGTAGTCTGAGCGTTTATCATAAACACAGGCATGAAGCTGCTTTAGAGCGCTCTCTAAAAATAACCTGCTTCACTTGAGCCGTGCTCCTTTAATAAATACAGGGCAAAAAGCACACATCAAATCCCCTGACTGGAAATCTATATGAAATAATTATTTGAGTTAAAATCCTGAGAAACAGCTTGGAGTATTAATCAAGACGTGTCAAAACACAGGTAGCGGAGCTGATTACATCCACCTGCTGAGTGACAAACATAAGTGAGGAAAAGCTTTAGATATACACAGGGCTAAATGATCAGGAGGGGAAATAAGGCTGGCTTTCTCTTTTGATCAAATGACACGCAGCCCAAAAAGTCCCACATTGATTTCTCAGGGACAGTCTGGAGAAAATAATGATATGATGATTGGAAACATTAGTAAGTGTGATTTATATGGACTCTGCCATTGCACTAAACGGGATGAGTGTTTAGGAAGAGAACGGAGAAGGATTACATGTATCTAGTTTTTTTCTGACCACTTTTGTAGCATGAATTGGCTAAATGGCGTAACGTAGCGTGATCACAGAGCGCTTGAAAGGCATCAGCTGGAGAGCTGAGATCTACACCTGTGTAGCTGAACTTAAACACTGCATCAAATGGCTTTTGCAGTCTGTTTAAACTGACAATAGTGTATTTAATGTGAAATAATGTGAGCCGGAACTTGATTTTATAGTTTGGATCATGGAAGGTGTGTGAATACCTCGTATCACTACCATTTTGTTAAGAAAAAGAAACAATCTAGTTTTATTATAAATAATAATAATAATAATACATTTTAATAATAATATTTATGATTATTATTATAAATAATTATTTATAACACTTATATTATTATAATGATTACATATTATTATTGTCTATAAATAATAATAATATTTATAGAGATTATTACAATTAAATAGTATTTATTTGTTTTTAAAATAATCTCTATGAATTCTAAAATATAACTAATAATAAAATTAACAACAACACTAATAATAATCATAACATAATAAGAACAATAATTATTATTGTTATTTATGGATTATTATTTAAATTAATTGTATTCATTTATGTATTGTAATAATGTATATCAATAATCTAAAAAAAATTACAACAACAGTCATTATTATTGTCATAATTTATTGACTATTATTATTATTGTCTATAAATAATAATAATTATTTATAGAGATTGTTATAATTAAATTATATTTTAGTATTTTAAAAAGTATATCTATAATAGTCTATACATAATAATGAAAATATTAACAACAACAATAATCATAATCATAAAATATTAACAATTATTATTCTAATTATTATTATAGATTATTATTAATTAAATTAACAGTATTTATTTTAATAAAAATTCTCTATAAATAATCTATAAAAAATATTAAAATATGAATAAAACAACAGCAACAACTAATATTAGCATTCATTATTATTATTATTATTATTATTATTATTATTATTATTATTATTATTATTATTATTGAACTTTACATTTTTAGAAAACTAGATTTACAAAAAATGGAATGTAAAAAAAATTGTGCATGTGAGAAAATCTTTTTTTTTTTCAGTGTAATGGCTCTGAATATTTGTCATATTATAGTTAACATATTGTATTACACTTCTTGCACTCATGGTTGTAACTGTGACAGTGATCTTGCTGTAGTTAAGGGGCTGTTAGTCATTGTAAGGCTGTTGTTGTTGTTTGTGTTCGACTGCTGTGATTGTTCACTGTCATGTTATGTGTGTGCTAGTGATAGTTGTTCACTATGTCAGAAAGGGTCAGTGGTTTGAGATTGCCCCAGAAATTTGAAGAGCGTTTAAGATAATTTCATCCCTTTTATTGTGGTTTAATTGAACCTCAGTTTTGGCAGTTGAAGAGTTTATCCATGTTCTGTGTTCTGTTAAATCTCACGTCTGGAGCTGCTGGAATGAGTCTGTTCAGTGTAGATCCCTGATGCCAATAAAAGTCTGAAATATGTGTAAAAGGAGAGATAGTGAGACACTTCGTTATGAGTAACAGGTATGGTCACCCTTTAAAATGTCATCATAAAAATGTCCATCTTCCCCTGAATAAAAAGCATTAAGTTCTTTACTTGCTAGGGGCGAGTGGAGTTGTCTAAAATTAGACTCTATTGTATCTTAACCTTCTCTGGTCAGACGGTTCAGAGTGGTTGGCTGCCAATTTCACTTCTTTCATTAATAACTGTCTTCCCTTTAATAGTGTGCCTTCATGATATTAAAACCCCAGGGTTGGATATTTCCTGTCAGGGAGAGGAGAGATGATGGGAACCGCATGCCAACTTCGGTCATTAGTTAACAATAGTTTTACTTACAGAAGCTGTTGTATCCTGAGCTGGAAATCTGCTGATTTCTTATCTCTATAAATAGAAATCTCTGTTTCA
Source organism: Carassius auratus (assembly GCF_003368295.1). Taxonomy (NCBI): domain Eukaryota; kingdom Metazoa; phylum Chordata; class Actinopteri; order Cypriniformes; family Cyprinidae; genus Carassius; species Carassius auratus. Next base: position 24,275,443 of record NC_039259.1, on the reverse strand, counting down.
AAACCTAGTGAGCTTCCTACCTAGGCGTCAAGAATGTTATGCTTTCTTATATCTGACATATTCATAAGGTGACTTTTTACTACCGTTCAAAAGAAAATAAATTAGTACTTTTATTTAGCAAGAAAGCATTAAATTAATCAAAAGTGACATATTTTAAATGTTACGGAAGATTTCTATTTTTTTTTTTAATAAATACTTATTATTCATCAAAGGATCCTGAACAAAAATGCATCAGTTTCCACAAAAATATTAACTGTTTTCAACATTGATAATAATAATAATAAAGCAGCAATCAGCATATTAATGATTTCTGAAAGATCATGTAACACTGAAGACTGGATTAATGATGCTGAAAATTCAGCTTTGATCATAGAATAAATGACATTTTATAATATATTCAAATAGAAAACAGTTATTTTAAATTGTAATATTTAGTAATATTGAAATAATATAAATGCAGCCTTGATGAGCATTAAAAAAATGCTTACTCACATACTCCATTTAAAATTTAGTTACAAATTTATTTTTTTCTCAACACTTTTTGTGTATATGTTTTATGGTGTGAACAATATTGTCTACAAGGTTAAAAGCATCAATCTAATACACATGAATATTATTATTCATATTATAGTATTATTCATTTCTGTAGCATAAACATTGTGGTCTTTTTCAGAGATCGCTGTGTCATTTCAAGCAGCACCAGGAGTCTTTCAAAACACCTCAAACTGCAAACCACGTTCCCATTAAAGGAATTTCACAGGAGAATTAGACTAAATGGAAGCCAGACTGAATAGCATTCGAGTCTGAGTCCATCTCCACGTCTCTCTCAGGCAACTTTGATCAGCTCGCCGCAGCGTGGGGCCCCGGGGCCTCATCCTCCGGGTCCCGTCCGGCTGATTGAATGTGACGGCACAGATATAATATCAATACTTTCTCCATGATTAGGAATAAGGAACTCCTGTTCTTTGGAAGCACTAACCACATTAAGTCAGTTCTGGGACGGGCGTGCGAGAGCGCCTAACGCAGAGTTAGCGTCTCATCAGCGAGTAATGGGGAGCAGACAGGTGACAGGCCTGTTCATTACACACACAATCAACTGGCCGCACACACACTCGCATAGAGTCGTATTTTTCATTATACGTCCATGCCGCTTGCTTTCATTTACAGGCGCTAATGAGAAAATGTCCCCATTGATGGCAGCGTTATCACTTTGCTGCCATTTGTTTGCGTTAGCGCGGTAAAGACGACGTCTGCCGTTCGTAACACATTAGTCTCATTTTGAAAACACTGTCAGTTTTTTTTGTCTTAAAGGGGAAAAATAATTAAAAATAAGCTTTCTTTAACGACAAGCTTTATGGAAGGTCACCGACAGCCCGACTCAAACCAATGCATTTCAGACACGGCTAATACAGACGTATTTGAAATAACGAACACGTCAGGCAGAATGCAAAACAGGATCCTTCAATTTTTTTGTATTATACGACTAGCGTCAGTCTGCTGACATCGAATTTCAGTTGGGTTTGCTTTTATTGTCTATCCGCTCTCTGCAGTGCGATTTCTCTCTATTAGCGCGACACAGGAACGAGGCCTCGACTGACAGCCGTTGATGAAACTCGAGCCGGTCAGAGCCGAAGGGATGTGTCTGGGAACAAATGGCCAACATGAATTCGTTATACTCATTTGCGATAACAAGTGCTTGTGGTTTTAATTGACTTAATCAACAAATAGAATTAATCAGAGATTTCTAATTAATGGTAATTGATTGAATATCCACTGGGTCACTGTCAGAGCTCCGTCGCCGTGTCCTTGCCGTCACTGTAGGGGATTTGGGGCTCCGCTCCTCAATCTCGCCGAGATTAATTGAAAATGTTAAAATTGCTGCGGCTGTAAAGAGCGAGATGAAGTGTGAGCTGGTTTTCCCGCTGGAGAACGGGAAACAAATACCCCCCAAAACGAAACGAGCAGAGCCTGGCGTCTGGCTTTTTTTCTAATCCTATGGAAAGCGCATCAGCATGCGTCATTTAAACTGTTCTCGCACTTAAGTCGCATGGAAAAAAATGTCAGAATATCATAAGGCTTAGATTTTAATGAAATTAAGTGGGAGGGAGAGATGGGGAATTGGAGTTTAAAGGCTTTAGGCTGCGTCTGTTCTCATTTTGTGCTGAATAAAGAGATAAGCAGTTTTTTGGAGGAACACTCTTGGGAGGTCGGTGTAATACACATGCATCTTCACGGCTCGGCTCTCCGCCTCAGGTGTGATTACAGACTCTGATAGCGAGAGACCTGTAGATTAATACTGTACACCAGATGGATTTAGCCACATGATAGCCAGGGGAGTGAGACGAGAGAATAGTCGTACTGCCGTTCTGGAGATTGTGTTAGCGCCTAAGCACGACACCAGGCGGCTGATCCTCTGATAGCTTTATTAAAAAGCACCTTATAGATGATCCGCCCGCAATCTCGAATGTTCTTACAGTGGATGGCCAGCTCAAGGGTAGCTTTTTATGTTTGGTTTCTCACAATATTCGTTTTATGTATAGTCGACTTCCAAAAATTCAGGATTTTTAAATAAAGATTTGTATTTCTGTTTTATTTCTTTTGGTTTCACCCTGTCATTGTTAGTTTCAGTTTGTTTTGTTTTTATAAAATTTATTGTTATACTTTCTTGGCTGCCAAAGTTAATGTGTTAATTTGTATTATTAATTACATTTCTTTGCTAAATTTAGTGTTATCGCTGTCTAGTTAAATTTTTATGTTATGCAGATTGATTCTTAAAATTTTATATTATATCATGCATCAAAAACTAAAACTAAATAATTGATTGTTTTTATAATTAGATTATATTATGATTTATTTTTGTTACTATTGCTGCATGAAAATATAATTTTTTTTCAACTTATGTTCCAAGTCATTCAGTTTTCATTTTAGTTTTCTTTACTGTAATAATGCTAAATAATGAAAAAGCAATTTGTCTGCAAGGTTTGTAGTTTACTGCTCTAATTGTTGGTTATTTAAAGTTGCTCAAAACATTTATTAGAGTATTTAGAGTCACCATTGTGCATGTTCTGCATTTTACAGTGGCTTTGAATGCAAATACGAATTCAAAAGTCAGAAATGTAGAGTTTTAATGTATGAAGCAGCTCAGATCAGTGGTTTCTGAGAGAATTTGATGAGGAATGTTTGCGTTCATATAAAGATGTCTGCACATTACTGAGATGTGTTGTGAAACTGGAGTTTCCATGTTGTCTCATTGCTTGCTAGGAGAAACAATCGAGACACTTCTGATTTATTTGTGATTTTTCTTTCACAGTATGCTGTTCTGGTGTTTTGATATCTGACTGAGGCACCAGGGCCCTCTGGCCCCCCGCCAGCATTTCAGTCTCAGTGCTGGTTTGTGTCTCTGAAACAAAGTCATTGTGTGGACTCACATACTGGAGGAAAAACAAAAAAGCTTTTTAGCAAATATTGGTGCATTGTACTATACTATTCCTCTTCCAAAATGCAGAAACAGCATCATATTTCTGGAACCTCATTGTGCAATGATGTAGTTTCATGTTTTGTGCAGTTTAATCTGAGAGCATGATTGAACATTGTCACTTGTATTTCATTGACATTATCTGAAGGGTGAAGTTATAGTTTAGAGACTGAGACAGACATTTGTTAGAGCTGTTAGATTAATGTGTGGTCCATATCGCAATTTATTCTAAATTGAATATATGTTCACTTAGACTGGAAACCTTCTGACTGCATGTTGACCAACCTTTAGAATTTATTTATAGAATTAAAAGGAATGCTTTATTATATTACATTGTCTTTCAAGTAATGTTTCACAAATTCAGTTTCATTTCATTTTGAATTCTAATAGCCCATCAAGAAAAAAAAGAAAAATTATAATAAATCTTAATCGAATGCCGAATTTTTTTAATTCTTTGGGTGTTCATGAAATGTCTGTAACATACTTCAGTTAAAATTTCTCAGTGGTTTCTTTTCAGCTTTTCAGATCTGGCAGACATATCAGAAACCGAACTAATTGCAAAATAAAAATTAAAAAAAGATAAAAATAAATAAAACGAATATGTCGCAAATTTCCCTTTTAATTAGTCTTTTTAAACCTTTTTCACTAAAAATATCTAAAAGTCCTTAAAACTAGCATTGAAAAGACAATCTATAAAACAAGTCTTAATATTTTATGCAGTGCTGCTTCTCAAGTAAAATTATCTTGTTATAAGATGTTTTAGCTGGGAAATAAGACAAAATACACTGTCTTATTCTATTCTATTACCATGTGGTGAAGTCTTTCTGACATGCAGTGGGAAAATAAAATTTCACCTAGTTTTCCTGTTTTTTGTGCTTGTATCAGAAGCTGCATCTACAGGCTGAACGATATCTATAAGTCGACGAGCTACAGTATTTTACCATCAACTATTTACATGTGTCTTTAGAAGACCAGGCCACTACATTTCCCAGACACCGTACGCCATTGAAAAACAGTGTCCATTTGAGTGCCATTTGAGTTTCCATCACCTCCCACATTTCTGTCTGTCAAAGTTTCAACTCTATCAGCGCGTTCGCACCTCGGCCTCCTCTCCGGCGCGCTGCCATTGCATTTTACAGTCTCATTACCTGTTTAAAAGACACGGGAGAGGGAAATATGCTAAAACAGAGGAGCCGAGCACTCCAGGAAAAATAAAATCCAATTTAAATGTAATAGTGTTTAATATTTATTGAAAAACGTACAGAAAATGTAAGGCGGTGCTTTTTTGGGCTGGCGGGATTTGCATAAATTGTTCTCTGAATGTTTTCGTCCCTTTCGTCTGCTGCATATTTTGGTGCAGGTGAGAGAGCGTTACAATACCTTCAGCCCCTCTAGAATGTGCGTTTGTGGTCTGTGTTCCAGCGTGGTCGTCTTTGGGAGAGTCTGCATGCTCTGGCGGTTTCATTAAACAAGTGTCATAGCTGGACACCGAAGCACGGGAGTGCAGCTTTGGCCTTTAAATATTTAATTCTGTCGTGTTTATGGGGAGAGGGGGATGTGATTTACACGCTCCTGACAGGCTGAATTGTTGTGGAGACCTCATCAAGTGCACAGGAGTCTCTCTTTCTATCTATCTGTCTCTCTCTCTCTCTTCATTTACTATGTTCATTCATGCCACAGAAACTCTGAGTGGCTCTGAGGTGCTGTGAGTTCACATGCATGTTAGCAATAAACCCTGTGTTGCAGTTGTGGCAAATGGTGGAGAATAGTTCATTGAAAGTTATTTTTATAGACTGTACTATATTTTTTTGTTGCAAACAGTTTTTGAACTTACAGGTGTATTGTAGTGTGAGTCTCACTATTTTTGCTACTTTGCGTTGTGTATTGGACCTTATTAGAAGAGTCTTATAAGAAACCTTATGTAAATGTGTTGTAGAAAAGAAAAAAAATTAAATTGAATTTATGCATCATTCGTTCTGAACAGAATTGAAAACAAAATGTAAAAAAGCTTCTACAAACTAATCTGATTCGTTATAGCAAATTGTTCCATTTGAACTGTTCAAGTCAATGAACCAGCTCCAAAAAATGATTCACTGATTCATTTGAGTCATTAAATGAATCAAGTGTTCCCAGACTTCCCTGCGCTGGTCTTTTTGTAGCAATTTACTTTACTTTAATTATGTCTTTTTAGCTCAAGTTACTTTTATATATTTTTTTCCTTTTGTATTCATTTCTATCAGTTTTTAGTTTAATTTTATTTGTATACACCTATTTCTTTTTTCTATTTTTATTTAATGAATTTATTTCACTCCTTTTAGATTTATTATTTATGTCTTTTAAACATCCTTCGATAAATGTTTTTTGTATTAATTTTTATCACTGTTTCTGATTTATTATTTAGGTTTTTATTACAGTTTTTATCAGTTGTTTGTTTTAACTTAGTTTTTTTTTTGCATTCATGTCTATCAGTTATTGTGTTTTTAGTTGTATTATTAAGGTTTGTTGTATAAAGATTATTGCTGTATTTAATCTATCATTTAGAGTGTTTCTTAGTCTCATTTATTTTTTAAACAGCAATGTTTTTGTTTTCATTTCAGCTTTTAATCAAGGTTTTTAAATTCATTTCTGTTATTCAGGGTGTTTAGTTTTATGATTTGGGTTTGTTCTTGGCTTGTATGTTCACAAACAGCAGTTTCAAAGTTAAACTTTTGGAGTTAAGTCAAAGTTAAGCTTTCATTCATCAAATTCTCTGGCATTTCCATTTGAAACCCTGCCCTTAACCTGATGACAGGGATGTTGAACCCTGTTGACTAACACGGTCTATGAGTGCATGAGAGGACTGACCTGCTCCTGTCTCTGCAGGCTCTGTGTATGGAGGTGCGGGGCAGACGGAAGGGCATCTCCTCCGTGCTGAGGCTCTGTCAGAGGCTGCTGGATGGGCCTGAACATCAGAGCTCAGAGGCAGAGCGCCAGTCGCTGCAGCTGCTGCAGGTCAACCTGGAGAGACGTTGGGAGGCCATCGTCATGCAGGTCCTTCAGTGGCAGACCAGACTGAAACGCTCGCTGGGCAGAGACCAGGTCACATATGCTTTACACTACAGTTACAAGTAAACAAGATAACATACGTGATGAATATAAACAGGGTGATGCATGCACAGGTAGTGTTGTCTCAGTATCCACACTATGGACGGTTTAATTGTGTATGTGGTGGAGTGGCTAGAATGCATAATATGTACTGTATATTGTTTTTAAAAAAGTAGTTGTGTGCTCTGTTTGCATTATTTAGCACCTAATTCACTAAAGGAATTATGCAAATCGGTACAAACAAGTTCAAAAATGCTAGTTGCATGATGCAATTTCCCATCTTGCAAATACACACAAACACCTCCTTTAATTAAACAAAATTGTTAACCTCCTATTTTCCATCATGCTAAAAAATGTGCTGTCTATAAGTAAATTGTGTCATTTAAATATGCATGGTACAGAGCTATACTAGTGCAGATAGTGTAAAGTGGCATAACTTTAGTGAAATTGCCTAAAATGTCTGTTTTTTATGTTTTTTATTATTATTGTTGTTTTCATGCTTGAATGAATGTAATGACTGAAAAATAGTTTGACCAATAGTGTGGGGGAATTATTTTACTATGTTACATGATTAATTCGCCAAGTAGGCCTCTATCATGTCCTTAATGCAGTTATTTTGTATAAAAATGTCTTAATCTTTAACAATACATTTAAATACTGTATCAGTAAGGAGACTCCTTCCTAATACAATTATAATTCTGAAAACCAATGTTCTACTCTGTATTTTATTGAACCCATTGAATTGGCTCTTCAGAGATCTCCTTACATGTTGCTGTGCTCAAAGGAATCTGTCCAGAACAATTTGTTAAGCAGAAATACACTAGTTCCAATAATATAGTGCAGCGCCGCTGTAACAGTGCAATAAGAATGATGTATAAGGCAGGGAAAGTGGCCACATATTATTCTTGAATACACATAGTAAGAGAACAGTGGCTAGATGCGCTCCCTAGATACTCACTGTACTGTGAACTCAGTCGATTACATATGCTTTCAGAAATAACTGGCTGTCCTTAATGTATACTGAGTAACCCATAGCAATGAAATAGCTTGATCATGTGTCCCCATCCTGCACTGAAAGGGAGGAAGTAGTCTCTTAAAGAACATAACATGTGCACATTCTGTGTTCACTGCCATATAAAAAGACTTCCCATCCTGAAAACGGAACCCTTAACTAGTCTCTTATTGTATGTGTGGGACCGTTACAGTGCGTGTTAAATGGGGGAGTGGGCCGAGGGCTAGACTTCGCCTTTTGTCATGTAGATGTTGTGCATTCCTGCATGGCAGCAGCAGGGCTCTGGGGAGGCTGCGTGCTTCACGCGGAAAAGCCCAGCAACCTGTTTGTGAGCGTCCACTCACTTACACAGGGAAGACAAATTACTCGCCCCTCGCTCAGCTTGACCTTGCAGGGCTGAAGTGCAATTTCACTTTTTGCGGGCGCAGAAGAAAGGAAGAGATAAATAATAGGGAGAGTTTGTTTTTGTGAATACAGTACACCTTGTGAGATGATGAAATAGCTGACTGTTGAATGCTTTAAGAGGCCTTGCTCACAACAAGTCTGGTGTCTGGAAAAAAATCCAATCGTTACTCTGTTTACAAAAAAAAAAAAAGGAATATCATGAATTCTGTTTGAAGGTCAACGAAAGACATAATGGTTTTTAAGTTAACTTTCACCTGCTCTTAAGGGAGTAGTAAACCAGTGAAAAAGTGGTAAAAAAGGTTTCAGAAGAACTTTAATTGACACTGTCAAGTTATTAGATGATTTCACTCTCAAACTGAAGTGTAGCAAAAACAATGCACGCTTTTCAGTCAAAAATCTCAGGCCATACTAGACAGTAGTTTAACCTTCCACAAAGTGGCAAAATGACTCTTGTAATGGCATAGCTAAAGGTTATAATTAGTCTATCTGATTAAAACGTTATGTGCTGCAGTCGGGATACAAATGTTAGCTGAGGCAGCTAACTGAAATAATTTTTATTTGATTAGACTGATTGATTGTTCTCACAGTTAAGGGTTTTTATCATGCACTAGCGATCCAAGCCTGTGCATTAGTATTTTCCTCATCAGCAGAAAGAGAATAAACAGAAATCTAATAAAAATTCATTTTATGGGATATATGACATACAAAGCAAGTGTTAGATTTGCCAGTTTATTAGATTAATGAGATAAAGAGGATCATTTAAATAGACTCTTCCTGCTTGAACAAGAAGCAAAGCAATTTGTGTAATTATGCCCTGTGCTGAATGCCCATATCTAAGCAAAAACCTATTTGTCATAGATTAACTTTGCATTTGATCTAATTAAAAGTCCAACCAAGTATTTCGTTGCCCCTGACGTCTTTTTCTCTCCCTTTTTCAGGTCCCTGAGAACCTCGTTGAGCCTTCTCTCATGGAGCTCCATGGCCAGACAGAAGACTCTTGGGAGTGGGACGAAATGGACATGACCATCTGTGATCTGGAAACACATGACTGTGAAGATGAACAAAAGCCTGGATCTAAATCACAACTTATTTCCCCAAAGGAGAATTCAAATCTCACCGAGTCATGCCCAAATGACACACGGTGCGGAGCAGCCTTGAGCTCTGCAGAACTGAATCCAGAATCTTCTCGTGTTTATCAGGTGTACAGTCTGCATAATGTTGAACTCTATCAACAACCCCAATATAATCACAAATCATCATCAACCAAATCCCAACAGTCACTTTTGAAGCGGCTGAGCGTGGATTCCTCCTTCTCCTCTGCCGAATCCTTACCTGACATTATGGGAGACCTGTTGAAGGGGAAGCAGGAGCTGCTATCAGATTCAGCCAGGAGATCGGAGAGCGAAAGTGGGATAGTTAGTGAAGGGGACATGGAGACCACAGGTAACTCCGAGGTTTGCCTGCTCTTCCAGAGCGATGATCCAAAAGTTTGTGTTACTCTCACTCCTCCTACCAGAGAAGATGGAGACAGAGTGTCAGATGAAGACATAGACAGAGTTTTGGAGCGTGCCAACAAGTGTGCAGAATTTGGTGACAGTCTTACCATTGGGCAGAGAGACCAGCAATGGCATATTGTTAGAAAGAAGAGAGAAGATGGTGGAGAAAGCAGGAAGAAACACCGCAAGGAGCCAATGAAGATTTATGCCAACAGCTTTGGGCTAAGCCAAGAGGCTAATGATAAATATCTCAACATGAGCGGAGATGATGAAAGGGTGACTACACACCAAAAGCTCCAAAAGGAGTTCACGCAGCTATCCCAGGGGTCTTCTCTTGACTCTCTTTTCACAGTAGGGGAGTTATTTCCATCGAGCAAAGAAGCACTGACTCGTAGCACTTCCCTGGAAAGTTTGCTCCCTCCATGTAAGAGCACAGAGGACACGGGCAGTAAGGAAAGACTGAGGGACATTGAATCGACTGTGGAGCCCACAGGGGAACTCAGCAGAAGAACTCTGGAACTTCTAAAACGCCTTGAGAACATCCAAAGCCCTCTTGAAATGAAGATGACACGGAGTGTCTCTGATGTAACGCTCCAGAGCAGCTCGCTGTGGCATGGGTCACGCTCGGCTGGAGCTCCCTCCTCCATTAACGAGAGCTCTGCAGCCTCCCTGACGGAGCTGAGCAGCACCGAGGACTTGTCTGTGGCATCTGAGGACCTAGCTGTGCAAATGAACCGCTGCGTGGCTGCAGAGTCCAATGCATCCTTCCGTAAAAATTGCCGCAGCCAGCAACAAACCGACGAAACCGATGCAAGCATTAGTATGGTTGTCAATGTTTCCTGCACTTCAGCCTGTACTGACGACGAGGATGACAGCGATCTTCTCTCCAGCTCCACTCTGACACTCACAGAAGAAGAGCTTGGTATTAAAGACGACGATTCCAGTGTAACCTCAGAGGAGGAGTACATTGAAGGTTCCCTCGCTCTTGGGCTGGATTATATAAAGGGTGAGTTTCAAAACTGGATGAAGCCTAGATCCCAGAGTAAAGAGAAAAATGAGGCAGATCTAGTGGATGAGCTACAGTGTGGCACCATGTCTAAAGACATCGTCTCACCAGTTAAGACCGCAAACGATCGTCACTTTCTCAGTCGGTCCATGTTGAAACTCATGGAAGCCAACACTAATACTAAAATCGAGCACCTCGGGGAACAGGAGGTGGATGGCAACCGAAGGGACGCCACCAGGAGCTATATCAACCACTTCGTGGATGACATGGAGAATGGGAATGTCGAAAGCACTCACATCAAAGGAAAGGATGAAGACGATGAGCTGCTGAGGGAAGAGGGAAGTCTGCTAACCAAGAAAGGGGAATCGTTTAAAAACTGTTACGTGGTGGATGCTGCCAATGGCGTCAAAAGCGGTATGGTGACTGCCACCTCTCCATCCTCATGCGAACAGTTGAGCTTGAGCTCCTTGGAAGGGCAGTTGAAAGGCGAGCTGCCCTGTCACAATTCCCATCTTCCCTCGCCCTCCATCTCTCCCAGAGATGAGTATTCAGGGTTATCTGCACACGTTCATAGCCGACAGAATCAACTCGCTGCCTTTCTGAATGACGTTCACGAGAACCATCAAGAAAGCTCTTCAGAGAGCTGCAACCACCCTGCTTTGATCTCCGAAGAGGCCAAGAGTGACAGTGTCCATGATTTTGTGATGGAGATCATTGACATGACATCTGTGGCCCTGAAGACCAAAGAGGCACAAGCAGAGCAGCCTACGGAGGTGTGTAGCCCAACGTCTGTGTCTCAGATCAGAGAGAAGGTCCTCGAGCACTCCCATCGCCTTATCCATTTGCGCAAGGGTGACTTCTACTCCTACCTGTCCCTGTCCTCGCATGACAGTGACTGCGGAGAGGTCAGCACCTGCGCGGAGGACAAGAGCAGCACCCCGATTCTTTCGAGTACGCCAGATATCCGTGACGAAGAGCCGCTCTTCGAGGCCTGCACCGAGGAAGTGTACTTGGGCCCTCCTCTTTGTTACAGCATGTCCATTAGCAAACGGCCCACAAGACACGCTGCCAAACTAATAGAGCCGGCCAGTCTCCCGAGCCCAGCACTTTCATCGGGCTGCGATGAATACCAAAAAGCACATGGTATTTCTCAAGGAAGTGTAGCTGGTAGCCAGCCAGAGTGCCATAATGAGGCGCCTTATCTTAATCCTTTACCATGTGAAACCCCGATAGATACTGTTGAATGTTTTGCAGATACTAAAATGCTTGAATCCAATATTTCCCCTGTAATGACTAAGATAAGAGTCTCTTGCTCCACTACAAATCCTTTAAAAGAGGATGGCAGCCTTTATATTAATCCCAAAATTAACTGTCCGCTGATAAGGAAGACTGATAGCGATGAAAGGGCTCCTGCTTCACAGTTGATGAAACAGAAGAACGTCGGAAAAGGGCGCCGCTCTCTACAGGAAGCCAAGTCGACTCATAAGCAGGTGTGTTTCGACATTACACCGCACTCTATCTGCTTGTAATGAGAGCGGTGTGCGTTTCTGCTGAATTCATCTCGTTGACTAAATATTTAAGAGGGGATTTTTATTCATTCTCTCACCCCCTCTCACCCCTCCCCGCCGTTTTACCCCTGAAGTGCTAATGGAAGAAGGATTTGCAGGCGTAGATTTAAAATTTTAAGGTCTACAGAACAGAATAATCATAATCAGTCAGATTATATTATGATTCATAAGCAAGAATGCGGTGAGGATCATTACTTAATTTCATGACTGAATTAGCATGTATTTGTGCTCTTTTTAAGTAGTTTTCTATTTCATATGCAAACTTCTCCCTGCTTGCTTCCAACGCTGTCTGCAAACCCTGCCTTTGACCTTATATCAGGCGAATTAAGTTCCTACTTTAGAGCTAATCATTGAGACCGAAAACACTAAGTTAATTTTATTTAAGTCATTGATTGAATTTCAGTGTTTGTATTCATATGGACATATTCATTTCATTAAAATAACTGGATGGTTTATATGAAAAAGAAAGGAACTATTACCACCTTCATATTTTCAACTCCAAACTCAATCTTTTCATGTTTCTTTATGCTTCTGATCTCTTTTTATCTGCTTTTCAATTCAATGTACTTTATTGGTATAGATTAAATTTAGAAAAATGTCTAGCATTTATATGAGAATACTGCCAAATAAATCATATAACAACAGTGCAAATGCAAACAGGTGAAATATTTTTATATAGGTGATATTTTTTAATGTTAAAATATTTTCTTTATTTTATTCTAATTTAGGTTTCAAAGACAGCTAATTTTAGAACATTTTAGGTAATTAAGACATTTTTAGATTGACTTTCTGTAAATACTTTTCCAGTGAATGATAAGTGTTTGCGAAACCTGTCTGCAAACAATCATAATTTTTGTTGTTTTTGTTCAAAGAACAATTTAATGTAATTTAATTTAATTTGATTTAATGTAATTTAATTAATAATATATATATATATATATATATATATATATATATATATATATATAGATAGATAGATAGATAGATAGATAGATAGATAGATAGATAGATAGATAGATAGATAGATAGATAGATAGATAGACGGATAGATAGGACTAAATGATGAAGGCAACATTTCTCTTGTTCTCTCTCTTCCAGCTGGCAAGGTCAGAGAGCAGCGCTGGTGTTGCGGAGGGCTGCAGGGCTCAGATCAGCGGTCCACAGACACATAGCTCATCTGCAGGAAGGAGTAGAGTCAGCAGCAGGCCTCAGGTCAAGGTAGGTGCTATAGGACTCGCTTCAACACACACAACCTCTCCCTCCCAGCCACTTCTGCCGCACTGCTGAAAAACAGCCACGGGGTCTTTTCCACATCAAGCGTTACATTGCAAACAACCCCATTTTCCACTGCACTCCATACTGCACGTTAGCATGATTTATTAGTAGTGTGTTTTGAAATGAGCCTGTTTTGTGTTTTTCCATTGTTTATTGCTTGTGAAATTCTGCTTGATAAAAACCCAAAGGCTCACTTCTGGATGACGCAAATGCCTGGTCTGGACCGGCAGTGTTATGGTTTAAATTATAGGCCACTGTACTTTCTACATGATGACTCCCTTACCAGTAAATTGGTTTGAAAAGCATTCATTACGTAACGTGGTCCATATATCCAGTGGGGTTAGCCTTGGAATTGTCTTCCCATTTTTCTCCGTCTTTCTCTCTTACTGTCTCTTTCTCGGTCGCTGCTGTGGCCTCATCAGCGCAGGGCTGAAATAATGAACGTGTGTCGGTCGGCAATCATTTCTCTTGATGAAAAGCATATCCAGCAGATGGAAAACTTTAAAGAATGCTTCTTTCTTAGTCTCAAATAAATTTCCTGACTGCAACAATATACGACACATTGTAATCTGGTGGAATTAACAGATGGAAAACCAACTTGAGCTCATACTGGATTGGTTTTTAGGACTTGTCTTCCTTCCAGTTCATGAGCATAAATTTTGAAGGCAGTTCTGAATGATGCACAGCCCTGCGGCTAGCTAACACTTTGCAAATATTTCTAAGAAAATGTAAGTTTTGGTCTGTAACCACCATATACATAAATAAAGAAAATAATGATGGTTATGTGATACAAAGGGAAGGTCATCTTGAAGATTGTTGGGAGTTGGTGAGTCGGACACATTTCAGCAAGCGCCCGAGGCTTCAGGGACACGGTAAACAGCAGAGAGAGCCAACTATCTGTCTCTACAGACACTATGATGTCAGCCCTGCGGTCATTGTGGGTTCAGCTCACACTGCACAGTCAAATGCACTGCAGTGTCACATGACACAGAGAAGACCTGAGCCAAACTAACAAACACTCCAATCAAATGCAATGCAATTCATTTGACTTATAATGTCTTGGTCATATAACATCTTGCACATATAACACCATCATTAGCATCATTCTGTACCGTGAGAGTGAATTTAAATTCAGTTGTAGACAAGACGTTGAAATGCAATGGTAAGAAGTGGAATTTCCTTAATTGCAAATACATAGAAATTAATTAAATAGTTAATGTCAAAGTTGTTGATTAAAAACAAATTAAATCCAGCATATCATTTGTTTACTTATATATTTACAAAATATAAATATATTTAAATGTTTATTATTTATTTACATGCAATATTACATTTGTATTATTTTATTTATATTAAATATTATATTTCACTTTTATTATTATAATTATATATTTAACCATGTTTCATTAAATTATATTTCATTACATAAATAGATCTGAGAGAGTAAGAGAGAAAATAATATAAAAAATATTATTGCTTATAAATTTTATACCATATGTTTTGTATATATTTTTATATTGTATGTATACATGTATATTAATTATGTGCTAGATTTAGATTGTTGTGTTTTGCTTTTGTGAAAAGTGGGGACATCCCACAAGCGTAATGGTTTTTATACTGTACATACTGTTTATTCTATGGCCCTACACCAACCCTACACTTAACCCTAACCCTCAGCGGAAACTTTGTGCATTTTTACTTTCTCAAAAAAACTCATTCTGTATGATTTATAAGTGTTTTGAAAAATGGGGACATGGGTTATGTCCTCATAAGTCACCCTCTCCTTGTAATACCTGTGTCATACACGTCATTATACAGAGTTGTGTCCTGATATGTCACAAAAACAAGAGCACACACACACACACGCATATAGGCTCTTAAAGCGATAAGTATGCTGTGTAAATGTGTTCTGGATTTAAGATCTGTGAGTTTGCAGTTACTTCAATTTTACTAAATCTTTTTCTAAATCTAAATTATTTTTTTTTTTAGAGATTCTCTGGAAGTCTTGCCACACCTGTGTGTAAACCCTGACTGACCCAGTGGAGTCTCTCTGAGGTCTGACACTCCACGTGTGGATAGTGATGTGAGGTCTGGAGCGGACACCTAAATGGATGTTAGTGCATGGGCCATTAGTCTGGCACTTTAGAGATCTAAGTCCTTCATCCTCAGCACCCTCATCCTCTTCCTCCTGGCTGCTTAACTATTTACCTGTGACCTTTGCTCTCCTGGTGACCCCCACCTCAAGCTCCACATGAGACTGAGCCACCTCACCAGTCTTCCACCATCCCGACCCTGTCTAAAAGTACACGGCTAATGTACACATAAACCTCTTCTATCACATCCCTGACGATACTGAACCTGATCAGCCAGCTAGCGATATCTAAGCAGGTTCAGCTGTTTCATGCTGAAGCGTCTAGGCATGTTGTTTGAGGGTCGCCCCATCAATCAGTAATGTGGTCCTAATCAGTCTCGAATGAGACGTGACGTTGTGGTCTCTCATGTGGAGGCTATCAAACAGGCTTCGAGTTACTGAAGTAGCGCCACAGTTTCTATGCAACACGACGGTTGTGTGATGTTGTGTGGCATGTGATCTTTGGCAGATTTTTTTTTACTCCCTGATAAACAAAGAAATGTATAAACATTTTGTGCCTTGCAGTTACTACATTTTGTTAAAACACTGCTTCACCCCCTCGTGTGTCCTGTGATCGGTGAGAAAGCAGACGTATGGCAAGGCTGAGAATGACGAATGGGCATCTGTAAATATGTAAACTGTACGTTCAAACTCTGGTGTATAATGATGTCATATTACTTCATGGTCGTGTTCCTGTTTTGTGTTACGTGACGTGGATAAATAGCTACTGTTAGACTGCATGGTAAACTATGTACAAGAAAACTTCCGTAAATAAACCTAATTTAATGAACTCATCGCACATGGCATTCTTTTCACATGTAATAAGTGAGACCGGGGCTAGTTGTCACAGTTATTACAGCAGGGAATATTACTAGGGATCGGGTAAGTACTGAAAGACAGTTTCAAAGTATTAACTATAATATTAACATGGAAACAAAATTGAAGATAGTATTGCTCAACAAAAATATACAGAACAAATATTGACATTTTCTTCTATAAGAGGGATGTTATCGCACCGTATGGGGTAAGTTGTTTTGAATTTAAAAAAAATTTGTTATATCCTATCGATGTTTATTATTTTATTCAGCATATTTTAAATAATGGAACCTATTAATAAAACTTAGTGTTTTCTTAGTATTTCTAAGGCAAAACTCGAACACATGAAAAAAAGCTCAGAAATTAGGTAATTAAATAATAATTAATCAAGTAATAAACTTTACTAAATTACATCATTTAACAAATGTGACAATTTGCCTCAACATGGAATTCATGAAAATACCTTTATTCTAAAAGCACTTTAAATTTATAATTTCCATTATACAGTACCGTTCAAAAGTTTGAGGCTGCAAAGATTTTTACCTTTTTGAAAGGAGTCTCTAATGCTTACCAATGCTGCAAACAGTAAAAACAACTTTGTTGTGAAATTTTATTTTATTAATTAAATATTATTTGACTATTTTATTAATATTATATTAACATTTTAAAGAACATTTCTACTTGTGTATATGTATTTTAAAGTGTCATTTATTCCTGTGATCAAGGCTGAATTCTCAGCATCATTACTCCGGTCTTCAGTGTCACGTGATCCTTCAGAAAACGTTCTGATGATCTCATGATGGTTTGCTGCTCAAGAAACATTTATTGTTATTATTAATGGTGAAAACAGTTGTGCTGCTTAATGTTTTACTGGAAACCGAATTTTTTTTTTTCTTCAGGATTTGAAAATAAATAGGAAGATCAAAAGAACAGTATTTATTTGGAATTAAATTAGTTTTGCAACATTATAATATCTTTACTGTAACTTTACATCAAATGAATGTGACCTGAATGAATACATTTATTTCCTTTCAAATCCATCTTACTCCGAGCTTCTGAGCAGTAGTGTATATTTGTGATACATGCACATCAAACATGCAGCTGTACGTATTTATAAATCTCAAACTCTTTTACTATAGCAAAATACTGTAGATAACAAGTCATACGCATCAGCTTTAAAGCCATCAGCCGGTTATTTTTGTGGCTAATATGCTGTTTACAGGAAGTCCTGATGACTCTGAAGATTGCGTGATGGGCCCTCAGAGATTCAGATATACAGTGGCATCGGAACCTCTGGAACTCTTCGACAGCCAATCAAGCGCTCTCCTGATTGCGCCGCCGCGGCCTGATGATAAGCTCTCTGCCATAATCGCCCATCGGTGTTTGTTGATGATGAGTGCACGCTTGCACCGGAACAAAATCAGCCGGAGGGAATGAAAGGCTGGTGAAGGATGAGAAAGCAACGTGCCTCTGGCTTCTTATGAAACGGTAGTACAGTGTGCTACTGTATCTCACCAAACCTGTCACATTTCACCCAAAAAAATCTACGCTTCATCTTAATAAAAGGAATCGTTCTCCTAAAAATGTACTGACCCTCGGGCCATCTGAGATGTAGTTGAGCTTGGTTCTTCATCAGAATAGATTTGGTTTAAATTCAGCATTGCATCACTTGCTCACCAGTGGATCCTCTGCAGTGAATGGGTGCCATCAAGAATGTCTTGTGATGCAAGAAGTCCATTATTCATAATAGCAATTTCCCCAGTGAAAAAGCAGTCTTGGCTGAATCAGGAGAGAAATATGCACAGATCAAACACCAGTTACACGTGAAAACAGTCCAAAATGGTCCTAAACAAATATGTGATAGATAGACTTTTTCACTGGAGGAAGCATTATTATGAATTATGGACTGGTATTTTGATGAAGCAATGGATTAGTTTTATAATGGCTAAATTATAGAATAATAATTTATGTACTGTGTGGTTTACTTGTGGATTATTATGCAGCTGTTTGGACTCTCATTCTGACGGCACTCATTCACTCTGATGTAATGCTATATTTGTACAAATATACATCTTTGACAGCCTGAAGGTGAGTACATTTTCAGCAAATTTTTCGGTGAATTGAACTTTAAGCACATTCATCTGGCAAACAGTGATCTTTTGTATAATTTTTAAAAGAAACAAATGTGAAAGAATGGAATCCAAAATTCATAATGTCCCCCCCCCCCACATCAGAACTAAACAATAACACAAACTGCACATATGAAATGAAACCAGATATTATAAAACTGACCTCTTTAATCTTACAGTAAAATTCCCCGTGTTTGTCCAGAGCTAATGCTATGGATCCACATTACATCTGAACGGGAAGTCATGTTAATATTTAAAATAAGGTTTTTGGCATTGGAAGATGGCATTGATAAATTAGGATGGAAATGAATTCTTACACTGTCTTCAAAACACTGCATGGTGAACAAATTATTCCCCTTTTTGCAATTAACAGGACATTTTTGTATGAAATGGAAATGGCTTTAAAGGTAGTAAAGGTCATGTGTATCGAACCATGGTGGCTTTGCAATTACAGCCAGTCAGAATGTTGATTTGGAGGCTTTGCCCAGGCATAGATGGAAAAATTAATAAGTTGAAGTCTCTTTGTTGAAAAGATCGCTGTTGATTATATGACATTATGTGACAAAGAAGACAAGTTGCGGGTGATTTTTTCCTTATGAGTTTAAGAACTTAAACGACCTTCAAATGTCATAAATGCCTTTTTAGTTTGATGTACATGAACTGAAAACTTTATGCTGTTGAACTATTTCTCACTTTTTGATCACCATTTTTTGCATCTGTAAAGATGCAGAAGCTGCCTGTTCTGATGTCAGATTCACTCATTTAAATTCAACCAATTATCTTCTCTCTCTTTTCACCATTTTTTTTTTTTTTTTTTTTTTTTTTTTGTCTTCTGTACGATTTTTCTAAAGCATGCATCAATGCAAACATGCTCGGATGTCATCAGAGCGCTGGACCGCGGACTCGACAGTGTGAGGAAGGTTTGATGTGAAGGCCTGATATTAAACGTGACATGTCACCATAACACAGAGTTCTATATCTTGACAGAATGTCTATACATCACTAGCTTTTATGTTTCAAAGTAATGATAGGCCTTTGAAAGACTGGGAAAAAGCATCATGACTGTCCAGCTCAAGCTGTGAGGACGCTAGTCAGATCCACGCTGCCAAATTGTATTTATAGTGAATGAAATGACCTTGTTTTCTACATGTTTTATTGTAAGTGTTTGGTTGTACTAGAAATGGAACAGAAGAGTGAAGCACATTTGCAATGACAAAGACTACAGGTGATCTTATCAATACCAAGAGCAGTAGTATTGATTAAATTAGATAATAAAAATACAAGGAAAATAGATTTTAGCAAGTTTTATGAAAAAGATGAATGCTTTAGTACAACCTTAATTGTATGTTAGTAATAAATAAGTAGCCTATATTTAACAAGATATATTCAAATCTATCTATCTATCGATCTATTGATCTATCTATCTGTTTTTAAGTAGTTATATAAAATTATATATGAAAAATATGTATAATATTTAAAAAAAATCCATCATAATTTTTGGTGTGCATTTATACACATATTTAAACTCTCTCAATGTACTGTATATATGCTCAACAAAACTATATAATGCATATTTAATAAAATATTCTAAGAAAAATCGTATAAATCTTTTTAATTTCTGGTGAAAAACTATTTTATATTCAGTACTGACTTTTAAAAGTTAAGTACATGGTTGGTCTCAGATTTAAATATTATAAATTTATATAGACATTATTTGTGTCTGAATAATAACTGCATGCACTTTTCTCTTTATTTCTTTATTCTGAATTTGGACATGGTGTTAGGTTAGGTAGACATGTTACAAAAGCACTATTTTTAGCTCATTTACATTTGTTTTAAATAGTCAAAAAAAAAAAATCTATTTGTAGAGTCTTTATAATGAGTCTTATTTCAGAAATACATAATAAACATTAATCTACCAGACATTGTAACATTAAATGGCGTTAAATGGGAGCAGTTAGGACACAAATGCCATGTTGCCTCTTTTACATCTGCATTGATGATCTACGAAAGCTCTTCTCCAGCAGCAGCAGTATTATGGGTTGCATGTGGCCCAGGTGTGGTTTGTGATATATCACAGGTTTGGGGGATCAGATATCTCACAGACAGCAGCAGTAACAGGTCTGGAGAGGGTGTGAGAATCGGAGGGTGACACAGGTGCCGCCCCCATTAAAACACTCCACAGTGTGCTGAGTTTGTTCATGTTATTTGTAGGGTGAGTAATTGGATTCCAGACGTGTCATCAAAGCATATTAGAAAACAATCCGATGCGAAATCACACAGCGGGCTAAAAGGCCACGTGCCGCTTACCATCGAGAATAAACAAAATTCATGATGTCATTTTCCTTTGGCCTGTCCAATCAATCATTTCCACGCCGATTTCCCCTCCCCAGCTTTGTGTGTAATTTCCCCCAGAAGTTCATTGCTCATTCTCTCTTGATCTGCGATTCTCTTCTGTAGACACTCAGGCAATCTTTCAAAATTCATTACAGGTTTGGAGAAGTGTAAGAGACGCTGTTGCAGTGACCTTAAACCTTTGCTTTTTTAATGCAATCTGCTTCATCCATCAGTGTTAGGGAGGAAGAGTCCGATAGAATTCATCTCTGACAAGTTCAGGAAATATTATATTTCTGTTGCATTTGCATCCACCCACATATAATGACACGACATATACACATACAACAGACAATATCACGCTACCTGTGATGAATAAAGCTAAGAAATATATCAAATTAAACTGAAATCAAATGATCAAAACCTTAAAGGGATGGTTCACCTAAAATGAAAATACCGTCATCGTTTACTCTTCTAAACCAGCATTAACACTGAATGAGATCTAATGGTGATTCGCATGCAAATCACTTGTTTTCTGTCACGAAAACAAATTCCTCGTATGTGTAAATATACCTGGCAATAAAGCTCATTCTGATTCTGATTCTGATTCTGAACATCAATTCTGAATATGTGAATGGATTGGAAAAGGAATAAAATCATTTAAAAAAAATCCTTTTTGTAGTGAAAACTTTCTGCTAAACATCTCTTTTTGTGTTCCACAGAAGAAAAAAGTCATATGGGTTTGGAACAGCCTGAGTATGGGTAAATGATTTTCATTTTTGGGGTGAATTGTTCCTTTAAAACTCTCACGATGTGTTGGGGTCGATTGGACCCACACTCGATTGTCACACTGCTCAAAATACTGGTTTAAAGGGATAGTTCACTAACAAAAAATGATTCCCATCCACTTCCATTATAAGACTGACAGACTACAACGGTTTGTGTTAAAAATCTTGGTTTGTGTTCTACTGAAGAAACAAAGTCACTCACATCTTGGATGCCCTGGGGGTAAGCAGATAAACATCACATTTTAATTTTTGGGAGAACTATCCCTTTAACTATTTATTTCTTCTAGAAATGTTGTGAATATTTCGTGCATGCAAGGTTTCAACATATTTTGGAAGGACCGTAAAAAAATGTGTTGTCGTCAAATTGACCTCCCTTGGTTTCTGTGTAATTTAAAGAAAAAAAGAAAGGTCATACAAAAAACAGACACTGAAATATGAAATGCATGAGGACTTAAAATTCAAGACTCAAGGTTTACTCAAAAAGAGGGGTAGTCATCGGAATCAACCAAGGATAATAGACTGTTTTGGTCGTTAGTGTTTTTGGATCTCAAATTACTCGACTGAAAAAGAAGTTTGAGATACATATTTTACACTCACAGGGAATTCAGAACCAGACAAAAAGGTGGAAGTAGTACAAATAGCAATAAATGCTCCTTAGACAAGTACAAATAATTTTAAATAATATTTATACCTCAAGCAGTGTGTAAATATTCACTGCAAGCTGATGCATATAAAATTATGTGAGTTAAAAAACCACTAACACAATAGAATTAACCCTGGTACCAAGGTATTCTTATTTATTTTAGAATTATTTTTTATTCATTATTTATTTATTTTTCACATATTTCCTATTTTTAGTCATAAAGACAAGTTACAAGAGCTTTTGTGGTTTTTAATTTTTGGCAAATATCATGGAAACCAATGTGGAAACCAAGTTTGACCCACAATGCAAAGTTGTACCCACTTTTTGAACACAACAGAAGAGTTCAGTTTGGCTCTTAATTTTAGAAGCTATAATATTAGCTTTGAAAAAAAAATATTCAAATTAATGTCATATCACATAAGCACAGGTTGTAAGATTATTTTATTAAACATTCTGTATGCCCATATTTTCACACACTGAAACACAGTATGAAGGCTGGTCCGTGGAATTGAAAAGTTTCCCTATAAACCGTCCTGACCATTCACTCTCTAACACACTCAAATTAAAATCAAAATAAATCATCTTGGCCAGAGAACTATGAAGTTTAAATGAACATTCTGAGACAAAACTACTAGCTCTATTAACAATGTCTGTGACGTACTGTATTAGTGAAAAGCACAGAAAATCATTTTGACTCACCAAAAACAAACAAAACAATAATTACATTTGCAGTAATGCATTTACAATGGAATACATTAAAATACACTGTACAGCAAGGAAAGCCAGATTAAACATGATACGTGTGAGAATATGTGAAAGAGAGACATTCATCCACCTAGAACAGTAATCCCATGACTAAAATGACAACTGTAAACTAAAAAAAAGCTTTTTTTTTGTATTTCATCATAAAACAAATAGCTTTTAAACTCTGAAAATCTTCCATAGACTTCCTTTGTAAGTGCATTATTGTAAAAATCATTGTTTATTAAATTATTTGGAATTATTAATATTGTCTGGAACCGATGTTGCCGATAGACTTGAGTGATCTGGAATAAGGTTTTAATAACTTAACAAAACATTCTTAGAATATATTTTTGTCAGATGGTAGGATATTTTAGAGATTTCACAATTTCTAATAAAAGCAATGGTTAAAGATTTCTCTCAAGCTATGTGGCGCATTAATAATAGCTAATCAGAGTTACTTTAATTAAGAGGCGTCATCAGTAATCACCTCTGTAAGAAAGAAATATTCATCGTCATATTCATCGCGTATTGTTATCTTTCATTTAGGAAGGGAGAGAAAAAATGTAATTCACAGTTACAACTCCAATTATCCTCTTGTGATAGGAGCTGTGCTGATGACCTCATGATTGACAGAATTATCACATAATGGAGCACACACTTATTTCAGCACGTAAAGTGTTTAACATGCCACGTCCCGATAAGCTCAAACCACCGGCAACCAGTCGTACAACCTCCAAACTCCTCTGCAAAAATACCCTTGACTTCATTTAACACAGACCTTGTGCTGATTGTTATCTCAGGAGTCGCAGGAGAGGAGCCGGGAGGAGAGAGGTGGGCGAGTTTGAGCCCCGGCCGGCGATTCTTCAGACAGCAGGAGAGAGATTTCTCTTTTGCGTGAGAAGGAGAGAGTTTGGACAAACAGCGGGACCGACGGCCCCAATCACAGTTTATCCTGCTTCACATTAAGCTGACTTGTCAACATGTGGTTGGGAGAAGAATGGCATTGACTGAGAGCAAAGCCCACCGCTGGCTTCCAGAATAATCCACTGACCCTCAGCGAGCAGATCATGAGCTGCTGAAAGCTCAGCCTCGAGTATTGTCTGCAGGAAATAGATTTATGGGGTGGGTTTGTTGTCACTTGTGTCTTATGAGACAAAGCAGAAGGGTTGAAAACCAAGACAAGAAAGCAACGGCAAAATTATATATTGTGTTATGTTTCAATTCTTGCAATTTGAAGTCACACTCAGACGTTCTTTGCATTATTGTGTTAGATGAAATACCAGTCGTCTCAGACTGGAATACTCTATTTAATCACAGCCCTATCTATCTATCTATCTATCTATCTATCTATCTATCTATCTATCTATCTATCTATCTATCTATCTATCTATCTATCTATCTATCTATCTGTCTGTCTGTCTGCCTGCCCGTCTGTCGGTCTGTCTGTCGTTTTGTCTGTCTGTCTTATCAGTCTGTCAGCCATCCATCCATCCAATCCATCCGTCCGTCTGTCCGTCCGGCCGTCCGTCTGTCTGTCTGTTTTATCAGTCTGTCATCCATCCAGTCCATCCAATCCATCCCATCCATCCGTCCGTCCGTCCGTCCGTCCGTCTGTCGGTCTGTCTGTCTGTCTGTCTGTCTGTCTGTCTGCCATCCATCAGTCCGTCCGTCCGTCTGTCTGTCGTCCGTCCGTCTGTCTGTCTGTCTGTTTGTCTGTCGGTCTGTCTGACTTATCAGTCTGTCAGCCATCCATCCATCCATCCATCCGTCCGTCCGTCTGTCTGTTTTATCAGTCTGTCAGCCATCCATCCATCCATGTCCAGTAGTCCCATACCTGTATAACTGGTGTTTTGTAAATTATTTTGAAACGTATTATTCTAAACAATTGTATTTGAAAAAAAAAGAATTAGGAAAAACACTGAGGAAAAGCACTGAGGAAAAATTGTGATCGCACTTTTAACTAGAAAATCGCTTGTGAAAGTTACCTAATCTTCTAAATGTTAATTTAGCCTAACATAAATGTGTTTCTCCTTCACAGCAATTAAAATAAATGAGGAGCAAATGCAAATTGTATCATCTTCCTTCTCAGATTTTCTCCTGAGAAATAAGCCTAGTATCTCACATACTGTATAGATCTTGACTAGTCTGGTCCACTTTGCTTCTTATTCTTAACAGGATCCACCCACTTAGACAGGAGAAGATCTGACTGACATGACACGTGACCAATCACAGTGTGTTTTGCATTCACTAACCATTTAGAGGCAAGTTTATCTAAAATAGATGATACATTATGTAAAATAACAGGCCAGTGTGTAAAACCCCAACTCTGACACCTCAGTCACAGAAAAAATAATAACAATAACTGGATTTTGTGTGTGAATATATATATATATATATATATATATATATATATATATATATATGAAACATTACTGAGAGCAAATTCCAAACAACAACAATTCCCCAAACTTTGTGTATCTTGATAATAAGTGTACTTCTCTTATGATCTTACTTGTCTTTAAAACACTCTGAGCTCCTGGCTGAGCAAGAATAATATCGATTGGCCAAGGCTTCCTCAAGAGAACGCGCACCTCCCGCGTAACGCTGTGATGTGGGAGGCTCAAGCTGCCCCGGATCTGTCTCATGTAGTTTAGCAGAGCACTGTAGACAAATAAATGCAATACAGACCACTGCAAATACCCAGGGAAGTAAACAGAAGACAGCGTTAATCTAATTATATTAGGAGCTGCAGTGTCGGTTTGAAGCTTCCAGTGCAATCTATTTGATTCCATCTCTGAGAAACAGCCCTGAAGAGAAGCCCCTCTGCTGTCTTGTTTGTTAAGGCTGTTTTATTAGAGAGCTTTTCCATTTACTGTCCCAGCTGAAGCACTGAGTGCATCTTTATTGCTATTTAATCATGTCCGCTGATAATCTGAGGGAGTATTTTTCATTTCAAAGGAGACAGTGAATAAAACGTTCTCTCTTTAAGACTGTACACAACAGAGAGACTATGGACACCTGTGCAGCGCCTGCGCCACATTCCTCCCCGCAGGCAAGAAAATCACACATAAGATCTCTTTAATAGCTCAGAAGTTTCTGACAGAAAGCTATGAGAATAAGTGAGAGACATGGAGATGCTGCTCAGATGTTTCTCCTGAGGAAAAAGCCTAGAAATCTCACATCTTCTCAGAAAAGATCTTCAGATTTGCCAAGAAATCAAAGTGTGTCTCAGTATAAACTCAAGCATTTCTCATTAAATGCTCTGATCAGCTATTCACGCTGTAATTTAGAAATCCTCACACTTGTGTCTGTTTTGATTTCACCTATACAGTATGTTTTTAGAAAATTTCTGATAAACAGCAATGAGATTAACTGAGAGCAATGGAGATGCTCCTCATATGTGAAAGAAAGAAAAAATTCAGAAAAGGGTTTCAGAACGGATCTAAACTAAGATCCCGAATTTTGATCAGGTTTGTCAAAAACTGAAGTAAACATTTTAAAAATAACTTTTTTTAAGGTTATAAATAAAGACATTTGTAGTGCATTTTACAAGAAAATACTCCAGTTTAATATCAGTTTTCTAATTAAAGTTTTCTTGTTTACTTCAGTGTTTTACTTGCTGTTTTTTTTTTTGTGACTGATATTTATTGCCAATTTCTGAATGAATATTATTTCTAAACTATATATTTTTTTCAGCAGTTGTCTCATGTTTAAGATGTTTCTGATAGACCGCATTGAGAGCAATGGAGATGCTCCTCAGATGTTTTTCCAGAGGAATAAACTATAAATATCTCGCATCTTCAGAGTTTCAGAAGAGATCTAAGATCCTAGATTTGCCAAGAAATCATGTCAACAAAGTTTTTTTTTTTCAAATAGAGATTATTATTTCTATTTTTAATTCAGCGTATACTTTGCGGTTTAATTCTAATTGTTTGTGAAATTTACCAAAAACGGTTTCTACACAACTTTCTTTTGGTGTATGAACTCTCAGTAGGAAGTCAAATATTTCTATGAGCTGCTATTCACATTCATTTTATAGCTCATGCTGTCACTGTATTTCTGTTTCTGTCTATGTTGACAAAGCTGATACATCAATGAAGCATATCAGAATTTTTCCCATTGTGTCGTATCACTTGACATTCTGTACAAATGCATCACATGTAAATATGCTCACTGACAATTACAAATCTGCTGGTGACTAACAGATATCCGACGCTTTGCTTTCAAGGACTTCCTGCTGATTTCAAAGGTTGGTTTATGTGCACACTGAGATCATTAATAAGCTGCAAATGTTTGATAAACTATCATAAAGCTATACTCATATACAGCGTGAACAGATAGCCGTCTTTGCTTTATCAAAGGACAATTGAGCTACAGTAGAAGATTCATGAGTGTTGATGTGGATGCAGCTCAATATTTGCATTTTGGAATATTTTATTGGTTAACACTCAATCACTTTCACAACAGTGACAGTTCAAGAACAGAAGAGTCAATGAGGAGCAACTTACAAGCAACACGCGCCCAAAGTTGCACAATTAAATCAGCGAAGAACATTCTGCCTTTCTCTGAGTCTTAATTTAATTTCTTCATCTGCACTTGCATCTGCTCTTGTGTAAGGTGCTTAATTTTCTTCAGATGAACATGAAATCATGTAGGAGACACTCAAAACTCAGTCAACATCATTTTGTTTGCTCAGAGAGGGATTTTTCATGAGCAAACTTTTCTCCATTTGTTTGTAAACCAAGCCATCTTTCTCCTCCAGATATACAGTGCTGCGCAAAAGTCTTAGGCCACTAGTATTTTCACCAACAAAAAAAAAAAATGGTTTTAAGTCAGTTATTTCTGTTTTGCTGTAGTGTGTCAGAATATTAGTTTACATTTCCAAACATTATTTTTGCCATTAATTGTAATAATGTTTGGAAATGTAGACTGATATTTACTACTGACATGCTACAGCAAAACACAGAAATAACTGACTTAGAAACATTATTTATTTTTATTTTTTTTGGTGAAAATACTAGTGGTCTAAGACTTTTGCACATGCTTGCAGAATTATAGCCTACTATTCTTCTGAAGACATCACTGTATGATAGCACCATATTTAATTTCTGACAGGAATGAAAATGAGGCAGTGAAGGATAGAAGTACAGTGCATTCACAATACACAAAATGTCTTTCTGAAAAAACAACAACTCCATAATACACTTTGGACAACTATGTGACCGAGGACCTTTATACAGTGTGTATCATTCAGTCCCAAGTAACGTTGTCCATAATATACACCTGCCCATACCATAACCCCACCACCACCATGGGCCACTTGATCCACAATGTTGACATCAGCAAACCGCTCACCCACACGACGCCATACACGCTGTCTGCCATCTGCCCTGTACAGTGAAAACTGGAATTCACCATGGAATGTGAACATTTTCACACTCAAGTCAGTGACGACCTCGAACAGCAGTCAGTTCCCTATGAGGATGAGGAGCATGCAGATGAGCTTCCCTGAGATGGTTTCTGACAGTTTGTGCAGAAATTCTATGGTTATGCAAACCGATTGTTGCAGCAGATGTCCGGGTGGCTGGTCTCAGACGATCTTGGAGGTGAAGATGCTGGATGTGGAGGTCCTGGGCTGGAGTGGTTGCACGTGGTCTGCGGTTGTGAAGCTGGTTGGGTGTACTGCCAAATTCTCTGAAACGCCTTTGGAGACGGCTTATGGTCGAGAAATGAACATTCAATTTACGCGCAACAGCTCTGGTGGACATTCCTGCAACAAACATGCCAATTCCACGCTCCCTCAAAACTTGTGACATCTGTGGCAGTGTGCTCTGTGATAAAACTGAACATTTTAGAGTGGCCTTTTATTGTGGCCATCCTAAGGCACTCCCATGTAATAATGATGCTGTCTAATCAGCATATTGATATGCCACACCTGTGAGGTGGATAGATTATCTTGTCAAAGAAGAAGTCCAGAGGTCCTCACTAACACAGATTTAGACAGTTTTGTGAACAATATTTGAGAGAAACAGGCATTTTGTGTACATAGAAAAAGTATTAGATCTTTGAGTTCAGCTCATGAAAAATGGCATGAAAAATGGGGGCAAAAACAAAAGTGTTGCGTTTATAAATTTGTTCAGTGTAGTACACAGATATTATAATAAATTATTAAAAATATACTTGAACTTAAATCTATAAATCTATAAAAATAAGACAAATCTAGTGCTAGAAAACTAGTGCTGTCAAATGATTAATTGCATCCAAAATAAAAGTTTTTTTTACATAATATATGTGTGTATACTGTGTGTATTTATTATGTATATATAAATACAAACACATGCATGTGTATATTTAAGAAAAATTTGTTATGTTTATATATATATATAAAATATATATATAGTGTACATGTAAATATTTCCAAAATATAAACTGTATATGTGTGTATTTATATATGCATAATAAATATACACAGTAAACATATTGCGTAAACAAAAACTTTTATTACTGTATGCGATTATTTGCGATTAATCGTTTGACAGAGTTACAACATATCAAATTAAATATATAATGTATACATTTTTCTCAGCTGGTATTTTTGGGGACATTTTTATTAGATGTATCCCCAAACTTCTTTTTTTGAAAGTGTTAATGAAAAATGAGTGTTTGGTTTTATTCTTTCCAATAGCCACAGAATGCATGTAGCCAGCCTATTTCATTGCTATTTTATATATATATATGAGGAGTATGAACTAAAATTATATATATATATATATATATATATATATATATATATATATATATATATATATATATATATATTACAAAAAAAATTATATATATTATATATATATATATATATATATATATATATATATATATATATATATATATATATATATATATATAATTTTAGTTCATTGAGTATGATTAACCTTACAGTTGCATGTGTTTTACTCATCTGTGAATATTCTAGCTGGTCCTCGTCATTCTGCTCCTAAAGGGTTAACTGCTGCGGTAAACCGCTGCGCGCTCCCGTGAGAGCGTCCCATTGGCTGCGCGGCAGAAGCGCGCGCCGTTAATCAGCTGCAAGAGCGGCTCAGTTCATCTTCTCGCACGCGCCATAGGGATGGCATTGCCACACACAGCAGGGCAACACAACACAACACATCAGGAGCATGCACACAGCAAACATCCCATCAGCTTCAGACATTGATCCTGGCAGCAGCACTGACAGCACCTGACCTCTGCAGCATCAGCACCAGAAGAAGCTGGTCGTTCCTTCTCTCAGAAACTGAAAGCAGTAGCACATCATCATCACAACAGTAGGAGGCGAGCAGATCACATCATGCACTGGACTTTCCTCGCGTACACACTTAGATCTATTTCCTAAACCACACTGGGAATGGACAGCTGTCTCTGAACTTAAATCAGCAGAGGTTTTTCAGGACTGATAAAAAGTTTTGCGCTCGTTTATTTATTCGCACACATTCCTTTACACTAGAAGGAAAGGGTTGCATGTGCGTTTTCTTTTCTACTGTGACTGTTTAAAGACTGCAGCAGTAAATTAAAAACTAAAATGCATATTATTTACGCGTTGTAAACTTAAAACAACATTAAGATACTTTGATATAAGATTTTAGGAATTAGTGCGTCACTTTTTTTCGGTAAGTTTCCTAAACTGATAGTTAGCTACTAGTCAAACTTGTCTCACAAGCAAGCAGTCGCATAGACAGTCAGCGCATTGATATATTGGAGGATATGGTTAAATAACAAGCTTTCGAGGAAGTTTACCTTTATAAACATAAATTCGGATTCGTCGGAAAAGCTTGGAGCTTTAGAAACTTTTCCGCGTAAAAGCGCACAGGACGCGCAAAGAGGCGGCATTCTGCGAGCACCATCATCACCAACTCAATAAGCGCAGCAGTTCTCTCCTCTGAAAGCAGAAAACAAGACGTAGAATGGCCGATGAGCTTGTTTCCATCACTAATGGGATTGTGCTGCTGTGATTTGTCGGACCGGAGGGAAGGTTGAGCCACACACGCTCGGTTCGTGCAGCATCGCGGTGCGCGCTCGGGGATGATCAGGATCTTCCCGGATTTCAGTGTTCAGGTGA
This sequence comes from Carassius auratus, assembly GCF_003368295.1. Taxonomy (NCBI): domain Eukaryota; kingdom Metazoa; phylum Chordata; class Actinopteri; order Cypriniformes; family Cyprinidae; genus Carassius; species Carassius auratus. The sequence goes on along the minus strand of NC_039259.1, from coordinate 24,244,424 downwards.
CGGCGGCGGCGGCTGCAGGTGCGGGAGCCGGTGGAGGGATGCCGGCTGCGTCCAGAGTCCCGGGAGCTACCAACGGGAACCCGCAAAACGTCCAAGGTTTGACGTCCTACCAACAAAGGTACGCTGACTAAACGCAAACCGTTTTTTTTTCTCTCGTTTAGGTGACATTCATACTATTCATATCATATTTGTTGCGTCCATTCACATTAGTAGTCCTATCATACACTTTATCTCAAGTCTTGATGATTTATTACCCTGATTTATGGCCTGATTTATGGCCGTACAGTCCGTGTAGATTGACAGGTAGTCAGAAGTGTGCATGGTCAGTTTGGATTGATTTATGACTATAAGGCCTGTCAGTCAAAGCGGTTGCCTTGCCACTGGGTCCTGTGGCCCTTGATTGACATGGCAGAGGTGTGTAAATCAAAAGATCAAAGAGATCTCAGATTTGACTTGTGTTGTGTTTATTACTGAATATATGATTGTTGTATCTTTAACCAGAGCAGTGGGGGGTTTCTTATGATGGTTGTATCTTTAACCAGAGCAGTGGGGGGGTTTCTGTGAAGTCCTGTTGTTCACACCTAAAGACAGTGGGGAGGTGTCTGGGTTTTTCCTGGGGGGAAAAAAATGGCGGTGCAAAAGTGAGGGTTTTGACGTCTTGGCAAGATCAATGTTTGTTTGCTCTATATGGTGTTGATACCTAGGCACCGACAGGCCACATGCCCCCCCGTCTACAAACACATTTGAAAAGGAGGACGATGTCTGGTGTCTTTCCAGGTGAGAATTTCAAAGAGTGAGAGAGACAATTATCTAAATCATCAACTAACCAAGCCGCTGAAGAGATAAATAATTGAATGTTATCTGGAATTAATAAAATCAAACAGGCATTCCTTAATGTTAAGAAAATACTATCCATAATATGTGGTGTTTAAAAGGAGTTGAAATCTCACGTTAATTTTAAAACCGACTTTAAACACACACACACACACACACACACACAAATTGGTTTTCCATGTTCTATGGGACATCCCGTAGACGTAATGCTTTTTTAGACTGTACAAATTGTATTTTGCATCACCATACACCAACCTTACACTTAAACCTACCCCTTACAGAAAATTTCGTTAATTTTAAGATTTTCATTCTGTATGATTTATAAACTTGTTTCCTCACAGGGACAAAAACAATCCCCAAGGATTTTGGATATTGCCATCATTGTTCCCCATAACATGGGGGTATACCTGAACCACACAAACACACACACACACACACACACACACACACACAGTAAAACTGAGTAAACTAAATTTTATTTATGAGCAAATTCGTATTTGTTGTTTTTACTTTGTGTTATGTAAGAAATGTTTTAATTTAATAATCTAACCTGTAGTATGTGTACTGTAAATGAACAAATATACATTTAGCTTAAACTCAGTAAAATAATTACACCTACCATTTTAAAAATGTTTAAAAGATTACACATTGTGTGTCACTAAAGCAAGGCACACTGTCTATTGTCTTAAAAAATGTTTAAATTACCTGATGAACAGCATTGTTTCTTTAGATCATTTATGCACACAAGTGCTTTTTTCGCAAGAGTAGAAAACTCTTTGGATGTGTTTGGCAAAAACATCATTTCTACATCTTAAATGTATGACTGAACTTTTCTCATTCGACAGAAATACTATTTTCTAATTATTTACCCGGCCTATAACACTTGGTGTAAATGTTCTTACCTAGAACAGAAAACATAGACTTTGACTATTTGACTATTTTGTAGGCATCATGTAATGTTAAATGGTTTACAAAAAAAAATTTAGCACCAGCAGCTGTGATTTTCAAAATGAAAGAAATGTACAAGCTAAGGATGTTTCAACTATTATCATCATTTCCTTTTGACTCTGATAAACTGGTAATGAATTTTCTATGCAAGTGACACAATATACAGTTCTCATACTATTTGTGTAGATAGCTGTACTAAAACATTTATGACTATTTTTGCATGCCAGCAGATTATGTCGAGGGTGTTTCACATCTAAGAATCACAATGTTTTGTAAATGACATTTTTCTTACACCTCAAGATTTAGCCACATCAAGATTTTGGACGGCCGTTCACAATTTGTTTGTTGGACTGTACGTTTTTAGGTGATCTTTGTGTGGTGTCATCATAATAGGAATAAATTAAAATTAAGAAATTAAGTTACAGTTTTTCTCTTCGAGATATTTCTTTTAGTGCAACTGTGTCTGTCCAAAAAGTGTGATCACATGAAGCATCGACACAAAAATGAAATCTGGCTGTTTTACACTTAAAACTATTACAACCTAAACAAATGAAACGGTTCCACTGAAAGCTGCACACTCATTTAAGTTTGAGCATGTTAAAGTTTCCACACTCCTGTGTAGATAAATTTTATCCATAACCTTTTGCGTATTCACGTGACCAAATCACTAAGAAAGAGAGTATAGCAAGAAAATGTTTACAATGCATATAAAATTCAGAATACAATTGTTAAAAAAATGTATGTTGATTTGTAAATGGTATTTTTTTATTAATCTACTAGATTAAGTCATCTTGTTCAGATAGCAGATGAATCCATTCACATTTTGTTTGTTTGGCCGTTTTTGTTTGAAGACTGCTGTAAGTTCATGCTAACTCTCGCGTGGGAAAGAGAGCAGGGTGAGCACATCCTATTCATTTAAGAAAAAGTATTAAATATTTGACCAAACGTTTTTATTATTTTGACAAAACACAACAACATTAAAGAATGTTATCAGTTCCTATGGCCATCTTCTTTGACTCAAATGAAGCAACATCTCTGGTGTACGTAAGCATCTACAATGTGTGTATGTGCTAAAAATCTGTTTCTCCACTTCAGACAGATTTGTTAGATGGGCTTTTGTTGTAATACAGACACATTTGAGAACTACGATGTTCTCACTTTTGTAATGGTTATAGAAAAATTCAAACATAACTTTTGCATACGGATTATCTGTGAGCAAAACTGACTAAAAAAAATCACTGAATTATGAAATGCAAAAGCGTGTACGGCATTTGGCAAAACAGGATTTTAGCTGTAATGAGCACATAAGACAAAAATTGTCAATGTGTGACTTGTAAATATATATTATTTTATTTTATTTATTTATTTATTTTTACCAGAGATAGTCGACTGATCTGTTTACATGTTGTTTTGCAGTTTTCTGATGAAGAGTTTTCTCTGACTGTGGTCAAACATACAGTGCCTGTTCATAGGAATTTTTACAGCATAACTACAGCATAAAAATATCGCCCCTACATCTAGAGCTCTTGTTCATATAGCTGATGATGATGTTCACATTTTTATTTGTCGTACTCGTTAGTTTCAACATTTCTACTGGACATTAAAGAGTAGGCCTTTATGTCAGAAGCATTAGCATCTACTGTGTGCTAAGATTTTTCTGTTTTCTCCACTTTTGGTGGATTTGCTAGAGGGACTATGTGACCTTGTTGTAATGTGATTACGTTTAAGATCCATAAGATTGCACTAAACGCCCTTGAATAGGTTATAGACATACTCTTCTATACAGGAAATATGTTTCCACAACAGAAATATGTATCAGAATAACAAATACCTAATAGTGAAATCCTCTCTTCTAAATTATTGTGAAAACTTTTAATGTCGATCCGGCCCACCAGCCGTGTATCTTTTTCATTGTTTTTTAGATAAAGACTATTCCTCGAGTTTGGTCAAACAGGCAAAAACATGAACAAAATAGAGTACAAGATGATTAAATGATTGTCAAGAGACTGTTTAAACTGAGACTGTGATGCACTTTAGAGCTTTTTCTGGTCTACCAGTGTCACAAAGACACATAATAGCCACTACCTCAACTTGAAAATGAGTCCTGCCATTTTCTGTTCTGACTGTTACACTTAATACAAACCCGTCTATTACACTTAAAGTTAGACATTAAAAGTCAAGGATGCCACAGGAACTATTTCCTTTCTCTGTTTCTCTAAACATCACACTGGTAAATAAACCAGAGATCACATGTAGAAAGAATTAATTGAAAGGGGCATGTTTTAGTCCATTTTAGATGGTCTGCACCAACACATGTTTTAGATGTTTTAGGCATTCATCAGACTAACAGGTTTGATTCGGGAAACACACACGACTGGAACTGTGTGTGTTGTCATGACTGTCTTTATAATTGATCTACTTTTACTTTTAAAACAACACAGTGAGAAATTATGGTCTCCGACAGCATGGGCCCCTGAAATGTTGTATTATTTCTTTGTTTTCACAAAATATCTAAACATTTATCTATCTTAAAATATTAGTTATTACGTGTTTACAAAGTTGTCGTGTCCGACGTTTACATTTTTAAGAACATCTGATATAGTTTATCATCTTTTAAATTTTATAACATATGTTTCACCAAACCTTGACGCCTGAAAAACGGGTTTAGCATCAGTCCATATTTCAGTTGTTAGCCAGAAAATGCAAGTGAGCCGATATTTCATTACCGAGATAATCTACATGATGTGAAACTAGCTCACAGTTACATTAGAGTTTTGGGTTCTAGTTTATGTTGAATAGTGTTCGTTACTGCTCCAAATGTTTAACACCACATTACTCCATTGTGAAGATATGTACTGTACAAAAAGTTTTTCACTGTAGTAGTCCAACTCTGAAACCAGACCAAACAAAAATGAGCTTGAGCCTTAGTTGTGGCAGAATTATGTTTTTTATGATTTCTTTTTATCTTTCCATGATTTGTGCGTGTTGTTCTGAACCACGGTTTCATTTTTAACATCACAATTCATATTGTATTGTCCTGTATGATTGTAAAAAGTTTTTTGTGTGAGTGTCTGTTTTTTGTTTTTTCTTTTGCAAACAGAACTGCTGTAAAGTTGGCGAGCTCTTTGTGTTCTCTGCTTTACTGTGTTTATATACGTCAAAATTCTTTAAATTTGCTCGATTAAATAAAGTATTTAACACAGTTTTGGGTAATGTGAGTGTGTGTGAATATAGAGGATCTACAAATATGTTTTCTTGAAATAGCCATGTAACACTCTGAATCGAGACTGCTTCTTTTAAATATAACATTAACACATTTTTCATGAGCTCAGGCCCATTGTTTTATAAACCACGAAATATTAAAATGTGATTCAACATTTTATTTCAACAATACATTTTTGAATATACATTCATACACTGAAGTAGTGAAGAAAATGGTCAAATTGGCATTATTAACAAACAGTAATAATGACATTACAGGTGGTCTAGCCAGAAAAGAAAATCTCTACAGGCCAGCATGTTTTGTTCTAGTATGTAGTTGACGTAAGTTTGAACAATCTCACATGTCATGGAACCATAATTTTTTGAAACCAACAATGTACATAAATCTGTTACACATGTATTAATACACATTAATAATAATTATAGTTCTCGGCCGATTTGTACATTATTAAATTATATTAGTGGTCATCACAAACTTAAGGTGTAAACAAAAGTACCTTGCAACAGTGTGCTTTAGATTTACTAGAAAGATCATTTGAATGCTTTGGTCGCAAAGAAAACATACATTGTTTTAAGAGAAAATAATCTCACTGAATGTGCTAAAGCATCCAATGTTTTATGACTACTGAAGGTGTCACATCCTTGTTTGTTTCACACCTGTGGGCTCGTACCTACTTTCCAAGTGTGATACTTAAAAAAGCTTTAGGGGTATATAGTTAACCACAGAAGACTTTCTGCATGCTCCTGTTACAATGACTGCCGCAGCTCCAAACAGTCCTGAAACATCTAGAAGAATTATGTGTGACACACCGCCAAGAAGTTCTGCTGAAATGAGAGAGGAGCTGACTTTTGCACCAAGGAAAAATCAAGGGAAGAGCATAAGAAAGGTTCTCATTGAAGATGAAGATTTTGTGAAACAAGATTTCACTGTGTCTTATGATCGTGTGGGGAGATTTGTGTTTGACAAAGAGTTGCAGATTGTGAAGCTCTACGTTTTGGAATCTCATGCAGATAAATAAACGTCGGGAGGACTTTGAAACAAACTTTGATTTTGATGAGTCTGATCGTGACTGGCCTCTTCCTGAGGTCAACTCTTACGAATGCTGCAAAAAGAGACTATATTTTGAGCAATGTGACATACCCATGTTGAACACAATTTTTTCAATGATAGATAAGCTGTTTCAGTCAATTTAAATTTATTTTAAACCCAATGATCAGTCGGATAATAGTGTATTCGGTATAACAAACCTGAACAATGATGTTGTAATGTTTCTTTTTCTGTGTTTACTCACCCTTCTATGTGTTCCTTGTTCTATGTTTAATAAATGGCTGTCAGATTAAGTTTTCCCAATACACAATACATTACCGTTACTTGAAACAAGTGTCTTAACAAAAATCCTAATAAACCTCGTAATCTTTAATCCAAATATCTTCCAGTGAAAATGACAGAATTCTCTTTGGTGACATAAGCTAGGCTTCACCGGTCAAAACACATCCCTAATTAGGCCCCTTCACCCTCCTCCACTTTTAGAGTGCAACACCCCCATCTCAACAACCAACCAGGCAACATTTGAAACGTAGAAACAAGACCAACCCATTTTTGTTTAAATGTACAGAAGATTCACCACTACTTCCTCGTGACTGTGGCTAGTCTTCTTCCCCTGTGAGCGGCTGACCTCATAAACTCTGCAGTTATCGCAGGTTTTCCTAGATCTGCGAACAAGGGGTTTTACAGCACGGTCAACGGAGCTACTGCAACATCTTGTTGATCAAAACATTATCTACATGGGCTGACAGAATCAGCTTCAACAATCAAATTTGTCTGAAACTGATGCAGTCTCTAATTTTTCAAATAATAAGGCTTCGACGGATCTGAACCATAAACCAGAAATTGAAACTGAAATTGCACAAGGCCTGGATCGTCGTGGATTAATACAGCCAGTCCAGATTCTGGGAAATGGTGACAACATTCTATATTGATTAGGGTACAAAGTTTATCTCTTGAATTAAATTCTGAAAAGGATGTCTGACGCTGCACAAAAGCAGATGGATTGCAACTGGAGTTCTGGTGCCACTACGGATGATCAGCTGAAGTGTGACTGCACCCCGGGGGAAGCGTGTCATGTAACAGACTACATAGACACTATGTTTAAACAGCGTTACCGAGAACAAATGATCAAACTGATGCATGCGGTCATAGAGAATCCAAATCATGATTGTACCGGGGATACCAAGTGTGTAAAAAATCTTAAGAATGAAATGAATGTTGTAAGAAGCCTGAAAAATAACCCATGGCCTGATTTGACTAGTATGTTTATTACCAGTAAAGAATCAGTCTGTGTAACGACTAGAAAAATTCTGGATGTGATGTCTGAATGTGACGATGAGATGGACATTAACGAGGTTCTCTGTCTGTGTACATGTGTAACAGATTTATGTACATTGTTGGTTTCAAAAAATTATGGTTCCATGACATGTGAGATTGTTCAAACTTACGTCAACTACATACTAGAACAAAACATGCTGGCCTGTAGAGATTTTCTTTTCTGGCTAGACCACCTGTAATGTCATTATTACTGTTTGTTAATAATGCCAATTTGACCATTTTCTTCACTACTTCAGTGTATGAATGTATATTCAAAAATGTATTGTTGAAATAAAATGTTGAATCACATTTTAATATTTCGTGGTTTATAAAACAATGGGCCTGAGCTCATGAAAAATGTGTTAATGTTATATTTAAAAGAAGCAGTCTCGATTCAGAGTGTTACATGGCTATTTCAAGAAAACATATTTGTAGATCCTCTATATTCACACACACTCACATTACCCAAAACTGTGTTAAATACTTTATTTAATCGAGCAAATTTAAAGAATTTTGACGTATATAAACACAGTAAAGCAGAGAACACAAAGAGCTCGCCAACTTTACAGCAGTTCTGTTTGCAAAAGAAAAAACAAAAAACAGACACTCACACAAAAAACTTTTTACAATCATACAGGACAATACAATATGAATTGTGATGTTAAAAATGAAACCGTGGTTCAGAACAACACGCACAAATCATGGAAAGATAAAAAGAAATCATAAAAAACATAATTCTGCCACAACTAAGGCTCAAGCTCATTTTTGTTTGGTCTGGTTTCAGAGTTGGACTACTACAGTGAAAAACTTTTTGTACAGTACATATCTTCACAATGGAGTAATGTGGTGTTAAACATTTGGAGCAGTAACGAACACTATTCAACATAAACTAGAACCCAAAACTCTAATGTAACTGTGAGCTAGTTTCACATCATGTAGATTATCTCGGTAATGAAATATCGGCTCACTTGCATTTTCTGGCTAACAACTGAAATATGGACTGATGCTAAACCCGTTTTTCAGGCGTCAAGGTTTGGTGAAACATATGTTATAAAATTTAAAAGATGATAAACTATATCAGATGTTCTTAAAAATGTAAACGTCGGACACGACAACTTTGTAAACACGTAATAACTAATATTTTAAGATAGATAAATGTTTAGATATTTTGTGAAAACAAAGAAATAATACAACATTTCAGGGGCCCATGCTGTCGGAGACCATAATTTCTCACTGTGTTGTTTTAAAAGTAAAAGTAGATCAATTATAAAGACAGTCATGACAACACACACAGTTCCAGTCGTGTGTGTTTCCCGAATCAAACCTGTTAGTCTGATGAATGCCTAAAACATCTAAAACATGTGTTGGTGCAGACCATCTAAAATGGACTAAAACATGCCCCTTTCAATTAATTCTTTCTACATGTGATCTCTGGTTTATTTACCAGTGTGATGTTTAGAGAAACAGAGAAAGGAAATAGTTCCTGTGGCATCCTTGACTTTTAATGTCTAACTTTAAGTGTAATAGACGGGTTTGTATTAAGTGTAACAGTCAGAACAGAAAATGGCAGGACTCATTTTCAAGTTGAGGTAGTGGCTATTATGTGTCTTTGTGACACTGGTAGACCAGAAAAAGCTCTAAAGTGCATCACAGTCTCAGTTTAAACAGTCTCTTGACAATCATTTAATCATCTTGTACTCTATTTTGTTCATGTTTTTGCCTGTTTGACCAAACTCGAGGAATAGTCTTTATCTAAAAAACAATGAAAAAGATACACGGCTGGTGGGCCGGATCGACATTAAAAGTTTTCACAATAATTTAGAAGAGAGGATTTCACTATTAGGTATTTGTTATTCTGATACATATTTCTGTTGTGGAAACATATTTCCTGTATAGAAGAGTATGTCTATAACCTATTCAAGGGCGTTTAGTGCAATCTTATGGATCTTAAACGTAATCACATTACAACAAGGTCACATAGTCCCTCTAGCAAATCCACCAAAAGTGGAGAAAACAGAAAAATCTTAGCACACAGTAGATGCTAATGCTTCTGACATAAAGGCCTACTCTTTAATGTCCAGTAGAAATGTTGAAACTAACGAGTACGACAAATAAAAATGTGAACATCATCATCAGCTATATGAACAAGAGCTCTAGATGTAGGGGCGATATTTTTATGCTGTAGTTATGCTGTAAAAATTCCTATGAACAGGCACTGTATGTTTGACCACAGTCAGAGAAAACTCTTCATCAGAAAACTGCAAAACAACATGTAAACAGATCAGTCGACTATCTCTGGTAAAAATAAATAAATAAATAAAATAAAATAATATATATTTACAAGTCACACATTGACAATTTTTGTCTTATGTGCTCATTACAGCTAAAATCCTGTTTTGCCAAATGCCGTACACGCTTTTGCATTTCATAATTCAGTGATTTTTTTTAGTCAGTTTTGCTCACAGATAATCCGTATGCAAAAGTTATGTTTGAATTTTTCTATAACCATTACAAAAGTGAGAACATCGTAGTTCTCAAATGTGTCTGTATTACAACAAAAGCCCATCTAACAAATCTGTCTGAAGTGGAGAAACAGATTTTTAGCACATACACACATTGTAGATGCTTACGTACACCAGAGATGTTGCTTCATTTGAGTCAAAGAAGATGGCCATAGGAACTGATAACATTCTTTAATGTTGTTGTGTTTTGTCAAAATAATAAAAACGTTTGGTCAAATATTTAATACTTTTTCTTAAATGAATAGGATGTGCTCACCCTGCTCTCTTTCCCACGCGAGAGTTAGCATGAACTTACAGCAGTCTTCAAACAAAAACGGCCAAACAAACAAAATGTGAATGGATTCATCTGCTATCTGAACAAGATGACTTAATCTAGTAGATTAATAAAAAAATACCATTTACAAATCAACATACATTTTTTTAACAATTGTATTCTGAATTTTATATGCATTGTAAACATTTTCTTGCTATACTCTCTTTCTTAGTGATTTGGTCACGTGAATACGCAAAAGGTTATGGATAAAATTTATCTACACAGGAGTGTGGAAACTTTAACATGCTCAAACTTAAATGAGTGTGCAGCTTTCAGTGGAACCGTTTCATTTGTTTAGGTTGTAATAGTTTTAAGTGTAAAACAGCCAGATTTCATTTTTGTGTCGATGCTTCATGTGATCACACTTTTTGGACAGACACAGTTGCACTAAAAGAAATATCTCGAAGAGAAAAACTGTAACTTAATTTCTTAATTTTAATTTATTCCTATTATGATGACACCACACAAAGATCACCTAAAAACGTACAGTCCAACAAACAAATTGTGAACGGCCGTCCAAAATCTTGATGTGGCTAAATCTTGAGGTGTAAGAAAAATGTCATTTACAAAACATTGTGATTCTTAGATGTGAAACACCCTCGACATAATCTGCTGGCATGCAAAAATAGTCATAAATGTTTTAGTACAGCTATCTACACAAATAGTATGAGAACTGTATATTGTGTCACTTGCATAGAAAATTCATTACCAGTTTATCAGAGTCAAAAGGAAATGATGATAATAGTTGAAACATCCTTAGCTTGTACATTTCTTTCATTTTGAAAATCACAGCTGCTGGTGCTAAATTTTTTTTTGTAAACCATTTAACATTACATGATGCCTACAAAATAGTCAAATAGTCAAAGTCTATGTTTTCTGTTCTAGGTAAGAACATTTACACCAAGTGTTATAGGCCGGGTAAATAATTAGAAAATAGTATTTCTGTCGAATGAGAAAAGTTCAGTCATACATTTAAGATGTAGAAATGATGTTTTTGCCAAACACATCCAAAGAGTTTTCTACTCTTGCGAAAAAAGCACTTGTGTGCATAAATGATCTAAAGAAACAATGCTGTTCATCAGGTAATTTAAACATTTTTTAAGACAATAGACAGTGTGCCTTGCTTTAGTGACACACAATGTGTAATCTTTTAAACATTTTTAAAATGGTAGGTGTAATTATTTTACTGAGTTTAAGCTAAATGTATATTTGTTCATTTACAGTACACATACTACAGGTTAGATTATTAAATTAAAACATTTCTTACATAACACAAAGTAAAAACAACAAATACGAATTTGCTCATAAATAAAATTTAGTTTACTCAGTTTTACTGTGTGTGTGTGTGTGTGTGTGTGTGTGTGTGTGTGTTTGTGTGGTTCAGGTATACCCCCATGTTATGGGGAACAATGATGGCAATATCCAAAATCCTTGGGGATTGTTTTTGTCCCTGTGAGGAAACAAGTTTATAAATCATACAGAATGAAAATCTTAAAATTAACGAAATTTTCTGTAAGGGGTAGGTTTAAGTGTAAGGTTGGTGTATGGTGATGCAAAATACAATTTGTACAGTCTAAAAAAGCATTACGTCTACGGGATGTCCCATAGAACATGGAAAACCAATTTGTGTGTGTGTGTGTGTGTGTGTGTGTTTAAAGTCGGTTTTAAAATTAACGTGAGATTTCAACTCCTTTTAAACACCACATATTATGGATAGTATTTTCTTAACATTAAGGAATGCCTGTTTGATTTTATTAATTCCAGATAACATTCAATTATTTATCTCTTCAGCGGCTTGGTTAGTTGATGATTTAGATAATTGTCTCTCTCACTCTTTGAAATTCTCACCTGGAAAGACACCAGACATCGTCCTCCTTTTCAAATGTGTTTGTAGACGGGGGGGCATGTGGCCTGTCGGTGCCTAGGTATCAACACCATATAGAGCAAACAAACATTGATCTTGCCAAGACGTCAAAACCCTCACTTTTGCACCGCCATTTTTTTCCCCCCAGGAAAAACCCAGACACCTCCCCACTGTCTTTAGGTGTGAACAACAGGACTTCACAGAAACCCCCCCACTGCTCTGGTTAAAGATACAACCATCATAAGAAACCCCCCACTGCTCTGGTTAAAGATACAACAATCATATATTCAGTAATAAACACAACACAAGTCAAATCTGAGATCTCTTTGATCTTTTGATTTACACACCTCTGCCATGTCAATCAAGGGCCACAGGACCCAGTGGCAAGGCAACCGCTTTGACTGACAGGCCTTATAGTCATAAATCAATCCAAACTGACCATGCACACTTCTGACTACCTGTCAATCTACACGGACTGTACGGCCATAAATCAGGCCATAAATCAGGGTAATAAATCATCAAGACTTGAGATAAAGTGTATGATAGGACTACTCACATTCACCGTTAACAGGTTTAGCCTACATATAAAGCAATACTGGATTTCCCTGGAGGTTGCTTAAAGTGTAAACTTAGACTCCTAACGTCTCCGTTTCACTGAGATCCGGGGTTTTCTTCATTTATTAGACACAAAAGACCACAAGATATAAAGCAAGCCGTTTATTGAAGCTGTAAAGTTTTACTATGAGTCAAATTCCAGAACACACACACACAAACACACACACATGTAAAGATAAGTGATATTATGATTTATAGTCGATATAAATGTTTTGCATTTCATACAAATAAGCATTTCAAATATTCAAAGCAACTGTGATAATTACAAAACTGGCATTGTGAACTATTTCAGTGCACAGAAAACTCACTTCAGAAAAAAATTATCTTAATTTATTCATTTCAAATGACAACTGAATGCAAAAATGAATGAATAATTCTTACTTTCATCCTAGAAAATAGTTTTTAATACATTAAACAAGATATTTAAAAAATATATATAGTTGCAAAACGTCAATCTCCTAAGCCAAGAAAGCACCACTTAATCACATTGTGTGATTTAGATTCATACAAATAGACATTAAGTCTTTGTAAAGTCTGTAAAATTGCTAAACAGATTTATTTTTTATTTTATTTTATTTTTCACATAAATTCACACATTCATTTTCATCATCTACTAAAGCTAAGCGTAGACTGGCGTTAATGGATGTGAATGTTCTGATCTTAGTATATCAGCAGAATCAAGTGCACACATGCTTACATATACTGTCACGTTCAATTAAACAGTCTGTTTAGAGCACAACACAATGAACAGGACATTAAAAAGGGGTGACTGTCACCCCATGACCTTGACAGGTCACAGGTTCTAGTGCACATCAGAAACAGGCCTTTATTCACGTCAAGACGGATTCATTTAGACAAATATAAATAATATATTGAATGTGCATTAGTGCAAAAAAAAAAAAAAAAAAAAAAGAATAAAAATAAAATGAAAAATTCCATATTTGCACCGTGCACGTTTTTCTAATGCACTTATCTTTGAATCTAACAGATGAATACTGCATAAGAGGTATCGCTTTTATATATTTAATGCAAAAAAAAGAGATACTTTTAAAATAATTTAGTCTCAGATTAAAAAACATCAACTTGGCATGTTGATTGATTTTGACAGCTGTCAATCATATAATTTGACACTTTACAGAAAATACGAAAGCACAAATTAGCATTCAAACGTTAAAAGGTGTCATGAAGCGATTTCTCCAAGCCTTTCGTTGATGCATCACAAACAACCTGTATATTCCCCCAAAAACTCAAACTATTTCCAACTACAACTGAGTGGCGTTGTTGCGCCGGCAGGAGAGGAAGATGAGAGGGAGAGAGAGGCAGGAAAAAAGCTGAAAAATGCGGACAAACATACAGGGAAGAAGCGGCTGTGTTCGAGGGGCACATCGTGATGTAAAAGCCCCTCTCGTGCACTGATTCCTGCCTTCGTTTCCCCCGCGAGGACAGCCGCCGGATCGCACGAGCGTCACCGGGTTTCCTCTCACTTTATTGGCATGCCTTTGGATCTCAGCGTCGGCTGGTCTCGCTCCCGTCTGATCGCGTCTTAACGCACGGAGACACGGGGACGAGCGCTCGGGTATCACCGATGGCGTTGCTTCGATGCTCCCGGTTCCGCTGTCAGCTGCTCGCCGCGTGAAATCCGGAGGAAAAAAAGTGTAATTAATAATTGCAGGAAGATGGCGCCCACCAAGCCCAGCATTCAGCAAGACCCTTCCAGAAGAGAACGGTAAACGCTCGGTTTGTTGTGTGTCTGTGGAAACGCGTGCGCTGACGGGCATTTTGGACTGATGTGAAACTTTGCCCTTTCCGCAGGAGTGTGTGTGAGGGGCTGGGTAACAGGTATACCAAATACACGCTGACAGAAAGCGTGAGTGTGTGGGTTTGCTGTGCGTGTGTGTCTGAGAGAGAGAAAGTGTGTGTGTGTGTGTTTTGGTGGACAGAACAGAGGACATGACCGTTGAATGTGTTCGGCGTATATCGCACTGCTGGCAGGTTTCGCGGGAAATTTGTGAACATTCGAACGCGACCATGTTGCAGCTTTGTATCCGCTCGGCGTTTGTTTTCGCGGCATTAGGCCAATCTGAGTTAAACACACTGTTTACTGCTGTGAAATAATGTGCACCAAGCTGCTGTTTGACGAAGTTTCAACTTAGGTTGATGTGGGTTTGAGTCCTCTGTTGGATCAGAAACTCTTGATGGGTTTGTGATTTGAGGACTAAATAAATCTGCACTCTGAAATGACAGTAGACTAGTTCTATACAGTAGTCAGGTGTATGTTAAAGGATGTCGCTGAGTAGCTGAAATGCTTTTCACTTGGTGGTAACACACAGGCTACATTACAGGTGCAAGATTACAGTCACTAGAACTTATATTTGTTGTTATTTTATAAAGTATGGTGCATGCTAAGATATAGATTTTTTTTCTTTTTCTTTTTTCTGCTGCTTATTGAGTATATTTCCTGGTGTCTTTTACACTTAAGGACAGGTGTTGTACTGAATTAATTTGTAAGATCGATAGATCTAAAATTGTGATACACAACTATTTTCATATGTGCATAAAGCAGATGTTTGACAAATGCTTGATGATGAAGAACACATGACACTAAATTCATCCAGTTATGAAATTGCTGTCATCATTTATCGATCAGAATTTGTGATCGGAATCTGTTGTGTACATGAATCATGTTTAAATGCTGGTACTATATTACAATCTTGTGTGAATAGTATTTGTTCATCACGCTATTTACACTTAGTGGTACACCAAATCTTGCAATTATGAAATTATTTGATGTCTAGATCTGAAGTTGTGATAAGACTATTTTAATGTGCGAATAAAGCATCATCAAGTGGCTGTTTAAGGACTAGTAAATATTAGAAAATGTAGATGGATTTCACGTGCATATTTCTTTCATCTAAGGATTCGTTTTTGTGATCTGAAGTGTTTATATGACTGTTGTGTTGCTGTTTTGTCTTCAGATGACAGATGTTGCGCTGAATTAATCTGCAGTTATGAACTTACTAATGATCTGAAATTACAACAAGGCTGAATCTTATTTACACTAGTCAGGTATGTGTCATCAAAACATTTTATTACAAATGCATCAGTTTTTTGTGTTTAGATGACAAGTGGCTGTCAGTTACGTTTTAGAATATCACTGGTCCTTCTTACATAAACTCAAATGAACAATAGCTATTGTAGGTATTTTTTCTCTTTAGCTTTCAGGAGTATTAAATAAGGCAGCACTGATTCACACCGCACTGCGTGCGCCATACAGCTTGTTGGACTAATGTTAAATTGTATGCAATAATTCACCTGCAGTGTGTGTACAAAATATCAGCTGTAGAGCCAGTGACATTTTACAATGTAAACACAGCCGGATTCATATACTGTAGCAACTCCACAAGATTGTGTGCCTGACCCGACTGTGAATGGTTATCATTAGCAAGCTTGACAAAACTCTCATCGAGCTCGATTATTTTATAATTCCCACTCGGAACACACAGATTACACTAATGCACCTACGTCTAAATAGGCCACCACATTAGAATTATATTCCACCCCCTGCCAGTCATAACAGCAGGAGATGTTTATGCCAAGTCAGTCTGCAGTAATCTTTCTGGCGGGAGCATATTTGTGTGCCATTCCGAGCATATCGCAGAGATAGGAATCTTGAAGATGGAATTAATTTTGAGGGGGGGGGACTTCATAGCCAGTGCATGAGTGCTTCTTTTATCACCTGTATCCGACCGGCATTCTGAAGGGCTAAATTGCACTCTGTGATTCGTTACGTGGCTCCACTTGAGAGCTGAACCGAATAACACTGGGGCTGAAATTCTCAAGGAAGGTTTGGGAGTTTATTTTTTAATGCAGTGCTGGTTACTAGCGCTGTAGCGAGTTTTGGGAAGGGAGGGATTGTGCTCTTGGGCGAAGCAATTCTGAAGGAGTTGGACGCGAATTCACAGAGAGAGAGAGAGAGATTGGTTGGCGTGAATTTATACACAACACTAAACACAAAGTTGGCTTTGTGTTGAAGAAAGCAATGCCTCCCTCCCTCACTGTGAGCAAACAAAAGTGCTAAATTGTTCCATTTCCTCTCCTACGGTGCAGCAGTGGATCCATAGATTGAGAGCGGTGCTGTGGCATTGTGAAATGCTTGGGGTTTATTTGGTGTTGCATTATAAAGTATCGTCTCTAAAATAGCTTGTGTATCAACAGGTCCATTAACAAGACGCCATATGTGATGCATATCGCTTCTGTTTCAGGTTAAAAATGTAAATGAATGTATAAGGGAAAGTGTATATCTTTTAGTTTTTTCACCGTCGATTGTTTTAAATGGGCCTGCAGTGTGGCAGATTTATTTTGTGTAGGTTCTAAATTAATATGGGCTCATAAAAGCTGCATGCACAATGATTATAATAAAATGAACTAACAATTGGACTATAGCATGTCACGCTGCAGCTTCTTTCATGTCAGCTATACATGTAAATGATGAAAATTGGCCTGTTTGTTATTATAATCGCATTCCGACATGTTGCTGCTCATTGTAATAATCCTTTGATGTGAAATTATGAATATCAGCATCTCGCTAAATGCTCAGGAGCCTCAGTGTGCTGGGTTTGTGATCATTTTTTTATTCCCAAGTCACAGAGTATTAGATATGCATATGTTTATGGTGGAAACAAAGCAGCAATGTTCTCCAAATGCTGGGGAGGCAGACAGCCCAAGCTGAGCTATACCATCACACAAAGGACGCACCAGTTCCACCCGTTAATTCGCCAGCTACAAACGCGGCATGGAATGGAAGCAAATAAGCAATTCTGATGTGTATTTATCACAATTAAGAGGGATTTCCAGCCCCCATCTGTGGCTGGTGCTCTGCGTGTTGTGCGGTGATTACTGCGGCTCTCGCCAGCCACCACTCGTCTCTGTTATTGTGAAGGTCAGAGCAGAGAGGCAGACATAAAGAAGATGCATCCTGCAAAGGTAATCGTGCAGTCTCTCGATGCATTACTGCGCAGCTCATCGAGTCAGATGTATACATCTCTACATCTGAGCTGAGGTGTTTGATTGTTCTTTTAGTTGAGGTTTTTATGGACATATCAGGAAATCAGTTGAAGGTAGATCAGTGCAATGGCACACTGAATGACCTTTTACATTTTTGCCTTTGTGTGTATAGATACTGAAGTTTTTTTTGGTTATCATGTGACTTTTTTTTTTTTTTTAATTCTTTTTATTTATTTACTTATTTTTTTGTTAATTTCCACAATTTTTGTCCAAGAAAATATTTATTCAATACTGTATGTTGATCTTTTGTGGCAATGTGCCCCAGTAGTGGTGTGTATTATTGCACTTTATGGGGTATGTTGTCACAGTTTAACCTGCCATTAAATGACCAAATACAGGCTTTTCATCATGATTCAAACAGTAAATACTTAAATAACAAAATCATTCATGCAAAATGTAATGTAATCAAAGATGTCCAACTTCACACTGAGAAGTGCTGAACAGTTTTCATTATTTAGTGTGTTATCTGAATGTACGTCACTGTGGTTTTGTTTATTTAAATAACTGATGCCGGTGGCCATTGAATTCAATAGTATGGAAAAAAAATACTATGGGAGTCGATGGCTACAAGCAGCTGGTTGGTTACCAACATTCTTCAAAACATCTTTTAAACCGTTTGAAACCAGCATACATAATCACTGTACCTGGACATTTGATTGTGTCAACTAGGCCTGGTTTCCCCGTACTTACAGTATAGCTGACGTCTCTATACGGAAGGCCTTTAAATTCAAAGGACTTAAGTCAGTACATACGTGCCTTTTTATGCCAGAGAGAAGAGATCAGAGATGATCGTGCTCTAGGCGGCTAAAGTGTTGCTTCTGAATGTCACAGGTTTTGTTATGGTTTGCGGCTGCGGTAAAACCCGAGCTCCCCTTCTACGCGTTTAATGTCCACAGTGGTTTTAAGACCTTCATTTAGTATCTGGCTCTAAAGACAGATGTTCTGCCCGCTGACTCCCATCTGCTTCTTTGGTTTGGCTGTGCTGCGATCATCTACTGCTGGCAGCAAGCGTTGCCCTTTACTCGCCCCCTCTAGTGTTCCAGCAGCACTTCTGAGCCCGAACAAACTCCACAGCGCTTCCAGAATACATGTGTAATCCTTCTCTATATGCATTGGTATGGAAAATGGATTTAAATGCATTGCATACTTGGATTTGGGTTTGGATTTGCACATATTGCGCACATTGAACAATGCCTTTATCGTTTTGATTTGAAGATATTGAAAGCTTGAGTTAGATTTGGATGTGAGATGGTTTTTCCATAGCTATGAAAATATAGAACAGAAGCATAATAGCACTCAAATACTGTTAGGCTACTTTTGTTTTTCCTGAACTCAACTGCTTGATTGTTTATATCATGGCAAAATACAAACTGTTTTGCCATTTTCACCCACCAATATATTCACATAGTACTAAATGTGCATAGATACAGTATAACTGCTTGATTCAGTACTGTCACAAATTGTAAATTGTTATTGGCCAGTGATTATATTAATCTTATATATTTCAACTCTTATTCAGTATACACATGTAAAATGTATAGTGTTTGATGTAAAGTATAAATGTAAAAGCTTTATGATTTACATCATCACAAACCTGCATTCTTGGATTTAGTACATTCAATTTTATTTGCATACATAAATTATGCATGTAATAAAAAAGCAATATAAATCTGAGTGTGTGTGTGTTGTGTGTGTACATGGTCACCGTGATTTTGCCAAGTAAGACATGTTCCTGGATCAACATTACTGTCCAAGAATTTAGACTTAACCCAATCCCTAAACCTAACTCTACCCATAACTCCTCTTATAATTAGTGTGAAATGATAGCTAAGCAACAAAGGTGTAGAAGCCCCTAACCCTGAATTCTGTAAGCCTAAAATAGATATTTCCTTGAAAAGTTATATCTCAGTTCTGATTGGTTCATTGGAATGTTGATCTAGGGTCATGTTGTACTTGGTGAATGTATGTATAATGTATGTATATATATATATATATATATATATATATATATATATATATATATATATATATATGTATGTGTGTGTGTGTGTGTGTTTAAAACATTTGGGTTCCTGTGAGAAAATAATGTAAAATGAATTCCAGAATATTCCAGATGAATATTCTGAAATACGTCTCATTACAGAAGTAAAATATGTTTTAAATGTCTTTAATATCATTTTAAATAGTAGTTCCTATTATCAAGCATCGATTTGATCATCCACATCTGCATGGACCTTGTAGGAGATTCAGAGTTTCGGCTGCAAAATTACAATTGATTATTCCTGTTTGGCAGAAGAGCTGCTAGAAGACACCGCTCACATGACTCGACACATGCCGCCCTCGCACCTCACTGTAATACCCACTGCACACCCTGATAAATAAATTTAGTGGCGCGTATGCTCGCTAGCCCACCTGTCACTTTAATAAGTGAATGTCATAGCTGTGATTTGGCTGTAAATGGAGGTAAGCCCCCATCACCTCGTCTCACAAAGGAGTTACAGCACGCCGAGGTATTTTCTCTATAGCATTCCTTACGCATGTCGTCACCTAAAGAAGCCCCCTTTGCGGGGATTTACTGACTGCTTTTGTGCCGGCGTTTTCCCAGGCTTATCACCGGGTACACTCATCTAAAGCAGCACCGCAGGACGCTGTGTCAGCCACTTCTGTGTCTCCTGCCACTTCCTGTGCTTTGACGTACCAATGGCAAACTTTCTGAATTGATAATATATCTGTCCGTGTGTGGCGTGTAATGGAGTAACAGTAGGTCTTTCTTCAGGGAAAGGCTAAAATTAGCTCACAGTCCTGACAAATGAAGGCCTTTCCAGCAGCAGACTGTGGGAAAAGGTCAAATTGCTTATTGATGCTGTACAGCACAATAGCCATCAGCTAAAGTAAACACACGCTAGCTTTCAGAGCTTTTGCAAGAGGAAAGAGCATTTTATTAAGGGACATATGACATTTGTGCTATATTTACTAGTATATCAAATGGATAGTTCAGAGTCTAATTAAATCCAATAAATGCACATTTTTGATTGTACACATTATTGACAATTGTTAATAGCCTATAGTTAGAATAATGTGGACAATTAACAGTTTACAATTCTCTAAATTTATCCATCCTATCTGTCTGTCTTTCATTTGTTTGTTTGTTCGTTCATTCATCATCATACATCATTCTATCTATTCAGTCATTATATCTATCTATCTATCTATCTATCTATCTATCTATCTATCTATCTATCTATCTATCTATCTATCTATCTATCTATCTATCTATCTATCTATCTATCTATCTATCTATCTATCTATCTATCTATCTATCTATCTATCTATCTATCTATCTATCAGGGCTGCATGATTATGACAAAAAATATATTGGTCGATAAGTCCCTTGAAATTGTAATTGCAATTTTGCATTACAATTAACTTTGAATGATATTTATACCATTGTTTAATGCAACTGCAAGCCGTATTTTTAGATGAAAATGAACCAACTGAAAAAATGTTTAGTGCTTTTCTATAGTACTATGCCTCAAATGTTAACTATTAATGTACATCGGATTGGTTTCTTCTTTAAATTTATAAAAAAAGTTAAAATATAAAATGGTATTATAATGTTATAACTAAAATTAAAATAATTGGAAACACCCTTAAAATAACATCTTAAGCATGCAGAATAACGTAAGGGGACTTTGAACGATTAATTGCTGCTTTGAACGATTACGCAATTCTGGCATCCATAATTGTAATCGTGATTAGAAATTGTATTAATTGTGCAGCTCTACTATCTATCTATCGTTCTATCATTCTATCTAGGCCTATCGTTCCATCCATCGTTCTATCATTCTATCAATCACTATTTCGTTATATCTATTCCTTCATTATATCGATCTCTCTATTCTATTGTACTGTTGTATTGTTGTTCTATCTATCTATTCTGTCTATATGCCATTAGTTTACAATGAAATCAGTTCCCATCCATCCGTCCGTCCATCTGTCCGTTTAGAATTACCATGAACAATCAATTCACATGAGAAAACCCAGAGTATTTTCCGTCAGTCTTATTAAAGCAACTGTATACCACAAACAAGCATTTTCATTCCTTTTATTTTTAAGCATTTTCATGATTTACAAACTAAGCTCAGGGGTACACATTTGAAAGACTGGTTTTGGCAAGAGTGATAGAATTTCAATTTTGCTCAAGAACAAGCAAGCCATGTGCACGACATAAACGTGCATGCCGACATCTCGAGAGCTCTCCTTCGCCTTTCAGACGGTGCTCAAAAAGCAGAAACGTATAGCACAGCTTTCGACGGAACAGAAAACAACTTTCCAGAAAGCGTACTTGAAGTAGTTGAGGTTTTGTGAGGTCACATCCATTTTTTTCCCTTCTCTCTCGCCTATGTCATTTCATGGCTGCACGGCTCTCTTCTTTTTAATTCTTTTCATCTCATTGTAGCCCCCTGTGTTTGAAAGTCTAGGTCAATAAGGATGGGCACATTGTGAATTTCATGATCTGTGTAGTGGAACAAATTGAAAGCAAAGCCTATATCAATCACACTGAAGGCAGGGTTAATTGTTCCTGCTTCACAAGAACTGTGGACAGATAAAGGCATAATGAAACACTTATGCCTCTGATGTGGGCACTCCTCAGGATGAAATGATAGAAAACAAAACAAATGTTTACTCCTATAGTAATTACTTAAGTGCAAAAGTCAAAGAATGAGAGAAACACTTTGATTTGTGTGTCCTTGAAATAGCCTGATTTATTCCACCTGCATTCTGTGCCCTTCAACTTTCGTTATGTTATGATTTTTCCTGCATGGCATTGTGGGTATTCTCTTGTTCTTACAGGAGATACGTGCTGCATTTTGATCTTGGTTTGCTTGGATCATGGATTGCTTTTTTGGTATTGTTTATTTGCATGTTAATTTTATAAACCAAGAATGAAATTGTAAAATGGTCAAAGTTGTTAGAAAACAAATCACAACGCGTACATGCATATTTATGCATAATATGTATTGCTTTCATATTTTAAGGAAAGAAAATAATTAATAATCTTTCATAGTGTTTAATCAGAATGTAAATAAAGAATTGAAGCAGGATTACGAAATTTGTTTCAAGTTGACCTTTAACTGATAATTATTGTTATTTTTATGTTATAATATTATAGATATCTGTACTGTCATTTTTGTTTTTTGATTATGGCCTAACTTTATTTTTAATTTTTCTTAAAAATGTAATTAATATCTATAAATCTAGTAATAAGTAGTGTGGCTGCCACAATTTTTTGCATCAGATGGATTAATACTTTTTAGTTTATTTTTCTTTAAGAAATGTTCTTTGATGCGTGTCCTTGAAAGGGCCTGAATTATTCCACCTGCATTCTGTGCCCTTCATTTATTGTTGTCATGATTTTCCTGCATGGCATTGTGGGTAATCTCTAGCTTTTACCAGAGAATCTGGATTTGAGCACAAAAACTAGACAGAATAGCAGACACATGCTGCATTGTGATGCAGACTTAAGTAGAAGATCTTAGCTTGCTTGGATCATGGATTGCTTTCTTGGAATTGTTTACTTTCATATTTATTGCATAAACCCAGAATGAAATGGTAAACTGCAGAAATTTGTAATAAAACAAATCGCAAATACGTTCGCACTCGGGTAGGGTCGTGCATACATACATACTCAGACACACGTGTATTTATATTATATATACGTTCTCAGTATTTAGTTAATTGAACTCTAAAGTCCATGACAGCTATCACAACACAGTGGATAATTCTGAAAATTAATGAGAATGATAATTCTTCAAAGACTGTTCCAGACTTTGCCCAAACTCATTAACTAAATCTCTCATTTAAATACATTGTAAAGACTTTCGGGAAAAAGAGAGAGGGGGAAAACATTATTGCTTTGTAAGCATTAACCTGATTTGAAAATGCTGAGATGCAGAATTTTATGGAAGACTGGAAGTCTATCAGTCTGTATTCTCAAACTGAAATCCTGCGCTAAACTCGTCTATCTGCTATAATACCAGACAATAAACCTGGTCACATGGTGAAGGAAAACTATCCATTGCCTCTACTGGTTTATTTGTCCAGGGAATAAATTTAGTTTTGAGTTGTTGATCTTAGTTTATTGTAAATCCTCTGAGACAGTTACATGTAAGCGGATCTCTACCTTTGGCTTTAAACCATAATAGTTATTGAAAGACTTCAAAACCAGGTTCAATTTTGTGATATTTATTTTCATTCAAGCTGTACGTTTTTTTCCCCCTCTGTTTGTGTAGGTAAAATCTTACACATGGCCTTTCAGTGGGTAAAGTATTTTTATTATTATAAAGATTTCCCTTAATTAAGTTAGTTATACACTGGGGAAAAATGAGGCAAGAAACATTAACTTAAACATGAATTTTTAAACTGAAATGATATTTTTTGTTGTAAATCATTCCGATAATCTATGTTATTTACAACTTCAACTAAACTTTATATAAACCAAATTAACATTTTCCTTTGCTTAACTTGGAGAAATTTGTCTTAGGCTAGCGCATTATCCTTCCAGTACTGAAGATGTTGTAGTTTTACAGAGCTCCTGATAGCGAAAGCTAATGTTTCTCGTTGTTGTCATCTTCTGATGGTGTCAGTTAGATGTTACACATGATATTTGGCTCGTTCCCTCTTCCTCTCCACAGAAATTACTGCTCAACTTCCTCTGTTCTATGCAATTCTCTTCTGTCTTTACCTAAGAGACAAAAACTGAAATACTGTACCTCAGAGACAGAAGAAGTGTGAGTGGTTAAGAATGTGGATAATCGTTTGGCGGTCAGGTCTGTGGAGGGGTGGGAATGAACACGGGGAATTGGAGATCTGCTCAGGTCGTGATCTCGGGCCGGTATCGATGTCAACCCTAGTTTCGGTGTTGCCACAGGGATTTGATAACTAGAATTGGAAAATTTTAAGTTTTTCAGATTTTTCAAATACATAACAAAGATACACAGTACACACACATGTATTATGTAAACAACAAAATATTTTGAATGCATTTAATCTCGATTAATTGTTTAACATCACTAATATAATTTGGAATATAGCCAGGATAATCATAAAGATGTTTATGAATTGACAAGAACAGCATCAATACCTGGCCTAGCATCTTATTATGTGTTTCACAGAAGAAAGAAAATACAGGTTTTGCATGACATGATGGTGAGTAAGTGATTGCACAATTTCCTTTTTTTGTGCAAACTATTCCTTTGAATGCTTCATCATACAGTTATAGACGTACCAAAAATGTTGCCAAGTAAGAATTATAATATAATATAATGTAATGTAATGTAATATAATATCAAGAAATTGTTGCTGAGTAAGGAATATAATACAGTCGTGTAATAAAATATTAACAATTTTATTTTTTGACGTTTTACTGTATTATATTTTAAAGTGGACTGTTCATTTTAAAATCCAAACCAACCAAGCCTCAAATAGCATCATGTGGAGATGACAGGGAGTGCTGTATTGGCAGTTAAGATGGTGTAAATGTTGGACTTGTTCATCTTGTGGTCAGACTAAGTCTCGGAGCGAGCGGGAGAGCGACTGAGAGAGAGAGAGAGAGAGAAATAGGATGGAAAGTGTGCTCCAGGCCAGGACTGAGGGGGCCACCGGCTCAGTGTGTGTGCTGAGATCTTCCTCTGAACTCTCTCTCTCTCTGCTGTCAGATGTGTGTCTCGCCCAGCAGTCTTGATTTACCTCTTCAGTGCCCACTCAAACTTGCCTGAGAAATCGCAACAGAGTGCAGACCTCTCTGAATCACCGAGGTGCCTCAAAGAAAGTCATAAACTCATATTAGCTGTCTGTCTGTGAGGAGCAGATGTTAAACTCGTGTCCAGGAAGTTAGTTGTGTACAAATGTTTATGCTATTTTATTGGGACAGGTTTAAGACGGTCTCCATTTGTTTGCAAAGCTTTTTTAAAGAGGCCATATCCTAATTTTTTTCGTTAAAGAGTGCACCATTTTATTTTATTTTTACTGTATTCCACCATATTTGCAACTTGTGCCATTTTACAAACATTTATTATATATATCAGTCTGGAGAGTAAAGTAACAAATGTACTAGCCAGTGGCGATTCAATTACCAAGTTGTCCATAGAGGGTTGCTTTATCTTCAAGACTTCTAAGTAATCACAAATTTCCATAAATGGTCTAAATGGAAGTTTACAAATTTTTAATAGTTTAAGTAATTTAGTCTTACTGCTGCAGTTTTTATTTTTAATTTTTGCATCAGCTGATTTTTATAATTATATTTTTATTTTTATATATTTCTAGAATTCATTAATCTTAGAAAAATTAAGTAGTTTGATTAATTTAGCCTGACTTTGCTTTAGCATCAGCTTATATAATTTTATAATTTTTTTTAAATGTTTATATATTTCTTACATTTATGAATCTTAGAACATTGAAATAGTTTGAGTAATTAGGTCTGACTGTCAGATTAATTTTGTATCAGCTGATTTTGGTATAAATTTGTCATTTTTTGTTTAATTACATTATTCTTGAATTCATTAATCTCAGAAAATTGAGTAATTTAGTGTGACTGCCACAATTTCTTTTATCGCGTCTGCTGAACTTTGAGTGTAAAGCCTACAGACACGCGGAGGAGAGATGCGTCATGAGCAAATGGTGAAGGGTTAAAAGAAATCAGTGGGGGACGGAGCTGTGTGTCAATATTTGGACAGTTACTGTGTAGCGCAGCAGATGAACGCAGCATCTGCTGTGTGCGGGAGGGTTTCTGGATGAGTGTGAACAGAGAGGGGGGTGGGTTATTGTGAAGCTGGCACACAGTATGCTCCCAGACACATTCCACAGGAAGTCCTGCGATTCCGCTGGCGTGCGTGCCCGCTATTCATCATAAATATTTTAGCAATATCATACCCCAACCATGCCCCAGTCATTTTGCCAAGCGAAGGGAAAACATTTAGCTTTCTCTTTCTCCCGCTCTCTGATGCCTTGTAAATTATTTTTCATGCTGCAAATGTCCATGTATTTATTTTTCCATGAGCTGCATCATTAGACATAACAAGAATAATCTTAAAAATCTCACTTCAGCAATGTATAATCTGACACTTCACTTCAAAGCCAGACTGTTTACCATATCAAGGCGATGCCGTCAGAGACTGTTTCTCTATGCTTGTTTACTATGAAATTGGCAAAATTGTCAGAAATGGAAACAGAGAACATTTTTGTTAAGTTGTGATGCTCATTAAAATGGATCTTCTCTCTCCCCCATGGCCTTCTGCTCGTGCTAATGTTCTGCCGAGACCGTTTCCAGACACTTACAGCATTTTGTATTCCTCCGTCTCGCTTTGTCTCGGTTTAACCCTCGCACGTGCATATATTGTCCTTCTCTGTGATGTGAATCCGTTAATGAGTTCTCTGACAAATACAGTAATGGCCTTTCACTTCCGCATTTGGTGCGCGGAAAGAGGCTGTCTGTTGGAATTAGGTCCCGCTCTGTTGAAGGAAAATGGCTTGTATCCTCAAAGGTACAGAAGAGGTGAAGGCACCGCAAACGCTTTGCTGTGTGAGAGCTCTGAAGACGTCTTTGTGGGAATTCCTTATTAAGACTTTAAACAGGACGTATCGTGGAAAACAGGATTTTCCTTGCTCGTTTGAAATGGAGTTTGATGTATTATTCCGACATACTATACTCCCTCCCTATTGAACTTAGAACGTTTATTGATTTAAAGGATCTTCCACAGAACTCCCGTCTGGGTTTCAAAACACTTTGACCTCCACGTAATATTTGTAAAGAAAGATTTTTTAAAAAGTTGCACAGAAAACAGAAAAATGAAACGAACCAAAATTGCAAACAAAGCAGGAGCCAGATTCAGAAAACATTCTTAAAGGAATAGTTCACCCCCAAATGAAAACGTACTCTCCATCAGGCTATCCAAGATATAGAGGAGTTTGTTTCTGCATGAGAACAGATTTGGAGAAATTTAGCATTACATCACTTGCTCACCAGTGGATCCTCTGCAGTGAATGGGTGCCGTCAGAACGAGAGTCCAAACAGCTGATAATAATCTTAAAATAAGTACCACACGATTCCAGTCCATCTAATAACATCTGTTTTGGACTGTTTTCACGTATAAACATAGCTTGAGTCATTGCCGAAAGCCCTGTGTGCAGCTCCGACATATAGCACCATTGCGCTGTCGGCGTCCCGAGTTCGAATCCCAACTCGAGGACCTCTCCCAATCCCACCCCCCTCCCCTCTTTTTCTCCCACTTTGCTTCCTGTCAGTTCTGATCTGTCCTCTCATAATAAAAGCGAAAATGTTTAAAATAAACATGCTTGATCTGTGCATATTTCTCTCCTGATTCAGACTAGACTACTTTTTAATTGAAGGAAGCAATTTTGGTTAAAACGGTTTGAAGTTAAGAACAGCTTGATGGATTAGTTTTTTACAAACACAGCCTTTCATTTCACTCAATGTTAATTGATGGACAGTAGTCATGCGGAATTACTTGTGGATTATTGTGATGTTTTTATCAGCCGTATGGACTTTTATTCTGATGGCACCCATTCACTGCAGAGGATCCGTTGGTGAGCAAGTGACACGATCCTTCAAATTCTTGTCTTGTCTTATATGGTCTGAGGGTTAATTTTCAGCATATTTTCATTTTTGAAAATATATAAATAAACATATTCTTCTTATTTTAGAGTAGAATGAGATTGAATTCCATATATAATCAGTTTTTGCACTGGCAAAAAAACAAAAAAACAAAAAACAAAATCTACAGCTGTTGTTGGTTTAAAAAAAGCTTTTCTATGTGAGCTTGAGGGAGAAAAATACACAAAAAGTACATAAGTGTAGAATACGTCTCCTTTGACATTCTCTGATGTTGCATTTCAGACAGCGTCTTTTCTTCCTGAAAAAGCCAAAAGCATTCCCACACACTTGAATGCTCTTTGCAGGTATTGAGAAGCCCACAGCAGGTCCAAGACGTCTGTTCTCTGTAGGCCCCGGCTGAAGAGGCTTAGCTGCAGTTTTGTTCTCTGGCTCTGGGCAGCGTCTGAACAGCTTCCCTGTATCTCTCTCTCCAGCAGTCAGAGAGCACATAGAGACGCCACCGGTGATGAATGGGGCACCTTGTCAGTTAAAATGAAAATTCTTAGCCGGATGATAGCTTCATATTAATGCCTGTTTTATGGATTGGAGCAAGTTGTCTGAACAAGATGAATGTGGGTGATGAGAGAAGAGATACAAAATAAAACGGCTCCTGTACCTTCATCAGGAGCGAGGGCCTTTGGGTGTGGCTTGTCGTAGGGGACGGGGACAGATGCTCTTTCCTGTCTGTGGAGAGCATAACAGGAAGTAAAACCCCATTAATGTTCTCCATAGTGGTATTGATTTTTAGCGGGAGCCTTTCAAGACAGACGCACTGTGAGCTCATAGGTTGTTAAATTATTTTGTGTGGATCTGTTTAATCCACAAGTGCGATTTTAGTGTTTAATTGCCAAAATTCCAGCAAAGAACTACAGTATCCGCATTCCAGAGAAAACAGTGTTACCGTGGAAACGCAAATTTCTGCTAAAGAACTCTGCAGTGACTGTCCAATCCCATAAAGCATTGCAAATAATGCACCTGACTTTTATTTTATCCCTCATACCTCTTTATTTTATATGGATCCAAGACAAAGCATCATATTTTGGTGTCTGCATCAAATAAAATTGACGAAAGTGATGCACGTTAAGTGTTTACTGTTTCAAATAACTGAAAATATGGGTTGAATAATGTTTTGTTGTCATTCAGCGTGACAGATATTTTTATGATTTTTTTTACGACGGATCTGGTATGTACAGCGTTTCTAATGTTCATGTTTTTTATGTGTACTGCTTACACAAATTTAGCAAAAACAGTCTTTATAAGCTTTCTGAAGGATCATGTGACAAAATATTAGAAAATTATTTTTTAGAACATTAATCTAGAAAAAAGTTAATAATAATAACATTTATTTATATTATTATTATTATTATTATTATTATTTTTATTTTTTTTTAATATCTTAATTATTTTTTTTCTGTATTTTGATCAAGTAAGTACAGCCTACATTGTATATAACCATTATCTTTTTCAGATTCTGTTTTTAAAGCTTTATAGGATAAGTAGATTATTTTATTTATTTGAAAGATTATTTTTTGGGCAAAAAGTTTACAGTTTTGTATCTTTATTTCTTGTTTTCATATACTGTAATTTTTGCTTCGAATCGAAGTTTCTAATGTTGTGATTAATCTCGGAGCAGATTTCATTTGTGGCTTTGAATTCTTTATTGACATTTTTTAAGAATCCCAATGTAGAAAATAAATGGAAAAAAAACCCCACTTCCTTGAAAATCCTGGAAAATCGAGCAGGTCCCGGTTGCGCTGTAAAGGCAGTGGACGTTTCCTGACCGCCATTTAATGCAGCATTGTGTGGCAGAGTGCAAGTCCTATTACATGCAGCCGTTTCATCAGCATCTATTGCCGTTAGAAGTCCATCTCCCTCCTTTTCTGGCACGCTCACTCTCTCTTTTTTGTGCTCTTTCTGGGTGCTTCTCTCCGTTTCTCTGGTTTGGCTGCGACTGAAAGCGTTAAGTGTTCTCTCTGAGGTCTGTCCCTGACTGGCTCGCGCTCAAAGCTTTAGCGATCTGTTCAGACACATTCAATTCACACAAGCTCAGTGTGCTGTCAAAGCAATGATATTGATTCAGGGAAAAAGAGAAAAATCTTTCTCGTTTTCCTCCCTCTAATTTTAATGTTTACATCTTATTTTAATCCTCATGTCTCGTTTGAAATGAAATCCATCCATCCATCCCTCCTCTCCCCAAACAAATCAGTAATTACTTGGCCGTGACATGAAATGGACCTGCAGTGAGCAGACACATGAAAGAGGGGATGGAGCGCGAGCTGAGGGCTTGGACAGTCAGAGGTCTTTGAGAGAAAAAGAGACGGCTTGAAT
Source organism: Carassius auratus (assembly GCF_003368295.1). Taxonomy (NCBI): domain Eukaryota; kingdom Metazoa; phylum Chordata; class Actinopteri; order Cypriniformes; family Cyprinidae; genus Carassius; species Carassius auratus. The sequence continues at coordinate 24,213,677 of NC_039259.1, read as the reverse complement.
GTGGAGAGGGAGGGCTGAGAGCAGAGGGCACAAGAAATCGAGACGGAGAGGATTGCAAGCCTTGGCTGGTTGCTAGTGGCCATGAGCTGATGTGTTTCAGCATCACGGCACAGGAAGTGTTTGAGGGAAAGATCGCTCAGGTTTCACTCTCATCTGGTCTGGTCCTGAAATATTTTATCTAATAGTTATTCGTTATCTATTAGTAATCCTGAAGTATTATAAAAAAATTACAGAATTGTTCTATTACCAGAGAAGATAATACAAGAATTTGTTTTAATTTCATGTATGATAATAGACATTTTCTGTGCAATGTTTTAAACTATTTAACAGTAGTCAACCAATGTTTTTTCTTTTTTAAAAACCTTTGGGTTACAAATCCAACTCTAACCATTAGGCCACGACTTTCCCAAAAATACTGTATGTATGTATATGTATACTGTATATACAGGTGCATCTCAATAAATTAGAATGTTGTGTAAGTTCATTTATTTCAGTTAATCAGTAAATACATTTAGTAAAAAGTTGTATTGAGCCAGCCCTATTTATAATACTGGCCATTGTTCCCATGTAAGATATAAGTTGTTAGCTATAGTAGATAAAATAATTGGTACAATCGCCTCTAATTATTACACACTGCTTCTAAAATTGAGGTTATGAAACTACAATGATTTTGACATTAATATAATAAATAATCTGCTCTTGTATTCTATACTTCTCTCACATAGATACAGAATAAGTTTTGGTTGACCAAAGGTTTGGAGCAGATGTCTGAGGGTTTGCTGCTCACTGCTCGTGTTAATGACGCTTACGCTGACTGAAAAGTGACGGCAAAGGGTTTTTAGGCCTTCGTGGAGTCTAATTATTGCTCTCTAGAGCTGATTATTAACCACACTACCACTTTATGATATATGGAGGACAAGCAGCCTAGAATTTGTTTTCAGAAGAGAGCAAACCTCCGCTGTGGGAACTGTGGGATGTCTGTAGACTCTTGAGCACAGAATCTTGTGTTAAAACAGGCATTCTGGTCTCTAACAGTAAGTGTGTGGAAACCCACGAGTGATTTCAACTGATGACGTCACTTCCTGCTAAGCTTTTGCATAACTGCAGTCTCATTGTCATCGATAAATGCCTCTCAAATCTCGTACCCTACTTGAAACACATGTGATATCGCCTCTGTCTCACCACTGTTATCTGTTCTGCTCATCAGCAACAGAATGAATTGATCCAATCAAAGCAGTTCATCGGTGATGTCACATGATTGATCGCTGTTTTCACCCGCTGAGTCTCATCTCGGCTCGTCCTGTCTCTGGACGGCCTTTTCCGTCTGTCTGTCATCTAGTCCTTGCTCACTGCTTTATGTCGTCTGTCTTCCTCTAAGTCCCTCTTTCTTCTGCAGACCACTCTGACCTCTAATCTTCCCACAGCCGATCCATTTGTATTTATTATTTTAGCGTTAGATGGGCGTCTCATTGAAATATGGTGTCTGCAGCCAGGTCTTTCATGTTGCCCCAGTCCGTGTTTTATCTAAGTAATGTGTGTTGTGTCTTTTGCTTTCTCTGCTTTTCTTTCATGCTGCATTAGACTGAACAAGGAGAGCCAATGAAAAAACACATCCAGTGTTCCTGCATGCTTTAGTAATCAGCCATTATTATAATAATTACTGATTATCGATAAAAAAATATTTTTGTTCAGTGTTTTCATTTCAGCTATTAATAATTTGCCATTATTAAAATAATTATTGGCTACTATCAAAAAATGTTTTGGTGCAAAATTATTTTTGGTCATCATTTTCATTTTGCCTATCAAAAATCGGACATTATTCTAATATTATTCTCATCATCCGTAATGCAATACAAATTTATTTTGATCAATATATGCTAACTACTTTAGTAATAGTTTTATTATAGTAGTTAGCATCTGTAGATGAAAATTAATTTCTGGTGCATTGCTATATGTGTGTGTATATATATAAAATTATACACAAAATTGTATTTATCCATTTTGGATAATCCATTGGATTTTCTTTATATAAAATGAATTGAATTGTCCAAAAATTGGCAGTTATTATAACAATTATAATAATGGGATACTTTATATGGGATTCAATCCTAATTGAATTTTGGCCTAATTATTTTATATATATATATAAAAAAAAAACCACCAAACAAAGAAACAACAACAAAAAGCCTACACTGTAGCCTATACTGTTGGCTATGATCAGGAAACAATAAATCCTGAAATGATCTGCTTCCGTTATCGGCCTAGATATGACACCCATAATAGTCTGAAAGAACTTGAAAGAAAATGATGCATCCCTAATAAAACAATTACTGTAAGAGTCAGAATGTAGACACAAAGTATGTTGCATCCACTTCTTTTCTTTTTCTCCTTCTTATGAAGGATCTGGCACAGTTTCTTTCCACTGTCCGCAGACCCAGGTGATCCGGAGTGGAGGGGAAGCTGTCAGCATGTCTGATGCCTGACAGAGACGGAGGCCGAGCGATGGATGCTCTCTTCTCATCCATCTAGCCTGCTGTATGTATATAGGTCAAAGACAACAGAGCGTAGAGAGAGAAAACTCGGCCACAGATAAAGTGCGGCAGAAAATTAAATGTTAGCATATTGTGGTATCATAGGAAAATGACAAATGACACGTGGTAATGGTCTTAAGCCGATAGCGACGCCTGCTTCCCGGCCACATTAATTCCAGCAGGCAGGTCCAGGATGTGGCTGGGGTTCTGTTCGGTGTGACCTGCGCTGGACGTTCTGTAATACACCGAGCGAACGCGGAGGAAAGCCAGTGGAGTTAGAAGATAAAGCAGCAAACTTTAATAGGAGAGAGCAGATAAAATTCCCATTCATGTGCATTTAAATAAGTTTTTTTTCAGCTCCTCTCTTGGGCTTTTAGAGTTTATACTGTAGGTTTTATGCTTTTTGCCCCTCACTTGTATTTATTTTCAAGAATACATGACGCTTCGTAAGGAATGACATTGTTCTGGTCAAGCTGAGGGTAGCTGTTGCTCATTTCAGGTAATTTTGGCCAAGAAGCGCCACTTATGTACAGAGTCTAGCCACAGTATGCCTGGGTGGTATGACTGTACGTACAGTTTGATGGTACAAATATGTCAGTGGGAAGTGATTCTTCTATACTGTATTGTATTGTACTTTAAAACTCTCAAACCAAGCAGAAAACAGTTTTCTGTTCTACAAACTGTCACAGATGGGTGATTTCAGTGTAAACCGCATTGTTCAGAGCTGGGAGAGGTTTAGTTTTGGAACTGGAGGTTGTTGAAGATTCCCACATTCATGTATATTGCTTAGTTTTTTTGGCTGGAATGTTGTATTCAATCACATTCATAAAACTGTACTTTATATGTTTTTACCTTTTTTATTTATATATTTTTTTCCACTGAAGCCAGTTACTTTTCTTTCATTTATAATGAATGATCTTATCTTTTGACACCTGATAAAAAAAATAAGAATATTCTATCCAACTACAAGCAACAACACAAATAAATACAACAGAGTTAAAAATGCAAAAAATTAAACAGTGAGTTTCACAAAAAATGTTTTGGTACGTCTAGCATTAGTTTTTAGGTACAGAAATTAAATAAAGTAATCATATGTAAAACAGCACTGCATATTGGACTAAAAATTTAAGATTATTTTTTTATTAAAGTTATAAAAGCTTTTTAATCAAGAGCAGTGAGTTATTTCTTTGTTGTTGCTGTTCGATTAATATAAAGACTGTCACTTTAAGAGAATGCACTGATACGGTAGGCCTACTTCCAGCCGGCTATGTCTGCAGAAGGATTATTACCAAAATAAGCATTTTGAAATGATTTTTTGTGTGAATTTGTCCATTTAAACACAATAGTTCAGAGAGAGCTTAATATTTGCTTGCGTTCTGAAATGCGGGTTTGCACGCTTCGGATGACACAAATCTTCTTACTGCGCCTCTTCTTACTTATGTTAATAATTAACATAAAACATGATGTTTAAAAACAAATTCTAAAATGAATTTATTATTAAAAAAATGTTTGTAAAAATGTAATACTCCAACAAGATGAATTTAGAGTAAATATAACTAGGCCTATATTTTACATTTTTCACTTAAACATAAGTTTTCAAATATGTAAGATTCATTAGCATGAGCTTTAGAAATTTTTGCAAATCCAGTGATGAGCTTCTCATCAGAAGCACTTATTCAGCCAATCAAATTGGAGCTTGCTGTTTTTCGAGAAAGCTCTTTTCAGTTTTCGGGACTATCTCTGTTTGTAGGTGCATTGTCTGTAGGGGGAAGTAAGCTGTGCTATTATTTCCCTTGATGAAAAAGGTTTGATGATAATGGAAACATCTCTGTAGTTCACTGCAGGAGAGCAGCACAAGTGCGTTTCAGCTGGTACATTGGGTTTGGTTGAAGGTTCCTGGCATCTCAGAAATCAGCACAGTAAGAGCAGCAGGTTTATCAATTTGAGCTGGCCAACTGCACAGCTAAATGTATGTGAAAGTTAACAAATCCCTGAGGTAAATTGAGCCAGATTTCAGCTGTCTGTGTGAGACTACTGAGGTGCGACATGCTGGATTGAACCTAATGCCTGAGGCTAGAGCAATCAAACCGACAGTTGAAGACTCTCCAGTTCCCAGCTGGGAAGAATCTCAACCACACAGCAAATGACTCACCTCAGAACTGGAGGAGGAAGATGGTGACATTGTTTTCATCCACTATTAAAGCTCTCGGCTAGTGATAGCATTTATAGAAACTTGCTTGCTAGAATTAAGGCCATGGCAGCATCCCAGTTCACACGCTATCAGTAGTATGTAGTATGTGGCATTAGTGCATACCAAATCATAGAATAGTATGCCAGAGGTGACTGGGAGCTATATGTTTTTATTTCTTATAATATTGCAAAGTATTGAAAATTAGTTTTTCATATTGTCTTTCTTTTTGCTTTAGTAGAAAAATGCTTTAGTAGCAGTTATCCATTTTAAGTTACTGTATCAATCCTAATGCTTTCATGTAAACGCGACAGAAAAAAGTCAGTTTAAACCAGCCTAAAAAGTAGTCTCGTAGGCCGACCAAACTGGTTATTTTGACCTATTTTGCTAGTTTTAGACCGTTTTAGAGCAATTTTTAGCTGGATCAGGGGAGAAAATCAGCTGTGTGACCAGTTAAACCATCTTAAATAAGCCATCATAACACCTTAGGCTGGTTTGAACTGATACAATTTTTGAATTGTTCTACTGAATTTTACTATGAAGTAATGAAGCGTATCCCCAAGTTTGAGATTTGGTGTGGATGAAGAGGTTCTAGAGCCTTCCTTATTGGGCACATATGGCAAAAAACCACTATTATAGACCCATCATGAGCGAAGCGGCAGAACCGGGCGAGCGATTCGCACATCTCTCTTACTGGCTCAGTTTGTCTGTAATGCGTGTCTGAGGGAGTAACGTGTGTCCTCCCCTGTGGTTGACTTGTGTGGTGATGCATTTGTTAGGGACGTGAAACGACAGCAATGACAAGCAGATTTCCTCTCCGCGTGTCTCTGCCAAGCGCGGGCCAGCGTTTTCCTTCCTGAGTGACTGTGTACAGTATTGACATCAGCTGAATAAATAAACATAATCTGAGACTTCATTCCCGGCCGCTCGGACGGACAGAGAAACAGACGTTCTGCTCTACGGTAACAGCCCCCTCCCCGCCTTTCTCGCCGTAACGGTGCATTTACAGACAGCACAAACAAGGGCTCTCTAATCCCCGACCTCAGCGCAGGATATTTATCTTAGCGGCTAAATAAATTGATTAGAAAGCAGAAGTGAGGAGACTCGTCCATCAGGCGGATGGACTGCATTAGGGTGCCGGCTAGAGGACATCGCTCTGACCGACCCTCCCCCTCCTTGCCGATATCCGTTCCTCCTCCGCCATCAAGCTGATCTCCTCTCTCGGCGGCGGCTGTGACATAGCTCCAGTGTTTCTCCAGACACCTGCCTGCCTCCTTTTTGCATATGTACACAATATACTTAATGGGTCACCAACTCCGGCAGAAAGAGCTGATCTTCCGAGGGGGCGGGGGGTGGCGGTGCAAAGCGGGTTTTCGGAGGCCTTGAGTTAGCTGGTCTCTTTTCAGATAACTCCGAGACAAAAGGGGCTGATTTCTGCCTGCATTCTCCACCAAGTAGGCAGCACGCATTTCCATTTTTTATTTCCACACAGACGCTCCTCTCATCTCTCGTGAAACGTTTCAACCCTCTTGGGAGGCTGTAGATCGTTGCCAGAGTTTGAAAAAGTTACCCTTTTTTTAGTGTTTATCAACTAGCCAGCCTCTGTTTTTGTGGTTTATATTTAGCGCCAATGTCTTTTTCAGCTTTGTCTGCATAATCACTCTGGAAACGTTCCCATAACCAAATGCTTCCCATATGTTTCTGTGATTTCACTTTTCGTTCCTCTCAGAAGTTGATCTCAAAGCACAATTATTTCCATTTAGCTTAGTTTATTTTAGGTAAATACCTCTAGACTACTTGAGCTTGTAGTAATGTCTTAAAGTTGCTGGCTGACAATTCATTCAGACTAAAGGAATTCAATAGCTCTGTTTAGGACTCTCTCTCTTTCTCTCCCCTCCGGTCTGTGCTGAAACGCAGGGGAAAGGAAGGTATTTATGGACCGTATTACAAACCTGAAATACAGTGGAACAGTGTTATGAGATTTTCTCTCCAAGCACAAGTCCAGCTCAGTAACGGTTTAGAGTCATGCATTGAGTAACAACATTTTTCCAACCTTTTTTGGTTGTGGTCATTCAGCTTTTTGACATATTGTACTTGAAGCACACAAGGCACCGGTGTTTGTTTGTAGGAAAATGTTAAAAGTAACGTAACAGGCTTAATTGTGTCTGTCCTGTGGTCATTCAGGATCCACTTAGTTAAAGTGACCTAGCGCGCATGTGGCGGGAAAAACTCACACGATGGCCGACACGTTTCCAAATGTAATTTTCTACCCGAGTCGCATCGCTCACGCTCTCCCTCGTAAGATTTGATTGGAGCTGAAATCTAATTTATCATAATTCAAACATGATTCAAAGCACATGTCTTTCAGTTGTCTAAGCCATTTGTTTCATTCAAATATTTGCTTTGCTGGAGTTAATCCTACATCCAGTAAATCACATTTCAAAGCTCTGCGGCGTTTCAGATGAACGGCATGATGGATGTAGACTGGACGACGTGTGTGTGTGTTTTGATCAGCGATGGGCGCTTTAACCAGGTGTCAGAACGTTTCTAAACAATGAGCTTGTTGATTCAGATTTATGTTACTAGCAAACAATCGCATAGAAATCAAGTGATTTACAATATGAGACGTGCAAAATATTTTGCAAGAATCAGGAACATGTGACATTTGAAACATGCCAGCACATTGATTTTGTTCAGTTTTGACAGGCCTGGAAGATTTTCAGTATCATTTAACGTGTTTGCTAATGCTATTCTCTGAGATTTTGAACATAAATGTCTGAATTCATCAGATGTCAGATTGTCAGCATGCATTTTGTTTAGTTTTGTTTTCCAAGTTTTATTGGCGTAATAGCGTAATGCATTCAACATTGAAAAACCTGTAAGCAGTTTTTAAACATACACATACACATACATTTTCAGTCTTATGAATGGATATAGTATGTAATGTAGCTATTTACATAACTACACAAATAAAATGATGTGTGATGCTCCAGATGATCCTTTCTCACTCTTTGACAGAGGCTAAAAGTTGTTCTTGGTTTCCTAGATTTTAATTGTTGTTTGAATTAAACAAAAAAAATGAAGATTTTTACCCACGATGAATCATGTGATTTCAGCATGTTCATGGTTTGTCTTGGGTTACCAGTTCTGATCTCACATTAGCATAATAATGTGCAAGAAAAATAGGAACATTTCAGCTTTTGAAAGTTTAAATGGATTTAAATCGAGAACATATTCAAATTATTTTGAAATGTGCTCTATGTGGTATATTGTACAAGTTTAGGCAGTTTGTCATGGGCTTTTAACATGTTTGAATGGAAACTGTTTTAAGTTACTCTTGTAGATTTTTGTCCCAGAATGAGTAAGATGTCAGTTCAGCATTTGCATTCAGTTTTTGGTCACAGAAATGTAAGAATTTGGCTTGGATTTTTAAATGAAACCACTGTATTCTCAGGTTCATGTTCCGATATGATGCATTAAGTGTGTTTTAGGTGCGAGTTTCCAGCCGTCTCTGTACTGAGGCAGCCGTGAAAGATGAGCATTTAAACTGCAACGGCAGAGCGGGATCCTGCTATAGCAGAACAAAGGATTGCGTTTCTCTCTCTCTCTCCGTACTAACAGCATCCTGCACACTACTCCTCTGTGACTCCAGAGCGAAGGCATTCCCGCTCTGTCATGGGAAAGTGTTCGTGGAGGAAGAGAAGAGCTCTTCCACTCCAAATCTCCTTTTGTCTGAGGACCCTTAATTGGGCCCCTCTTTGAAAACCAAGGTGCTAAAAGAGGGACTTGAAATTTATTTTTCCCCATCAATTAAACAAAATGAACAATATGTTCTCAGAGAAAGAAAATCTCCTCGTCTTCTCGTACACCTGAAAAAAAGCTGGTCTTTTTACACACGCGCACACACACACAGAGGCTGTGGGAATTTTCTCGTCTCCCCTAGCACCGGAGATATTGGTGCCTGTGTAAGAGGGGCCTGTATTTACAAGGCTTAGCGTTGTCGGAGCGGCTGTGGACGGTGGAGATAACCTGACTATTACAAGCTTTGTGTCTGTGCTCAGAGATGGCAGTCAGCTGCCTCTTATTAGGCCAATTTAATTAGACTCATTTCAATAGAATTAATTAGTGCAGTGGCACAAGATTTAAAAGGGAAGGTGATTGAAGTCGTGTGTTTTTTCTCGCCTCTGTAAAAAGCATTGTTTCATAATTTAATTTCAGAAGTACTTTAATAAGATCTTGGATCTTTAAGCGGTGTCGACAAGCTGTCAGAATAATTTTTGAAACCATTATAAAGGTTTTGCACTTGCATTGTTCTCATAATTGCGCCGCGTGCTGGTATAAATGTCACACGTTTTTCATTTTAAGTAAAATTTAGGGTTTTTATTGGAACTTTTTTATATACAAAGTGCCATTTTTACAATCCAGTAAAAGAGGTGAGACCAGTATCACGGTTTGGATGATCATTACTGCTAACTAGATTTGCGGTGGTATTTTATGAGATTTCTGGGGGGAAAAATTTTGTGTCAAGAAACCTTCATTCTTTTGCAGAGCATTTTAGAGTCTTCTAGAGTTTTTAAATTATGTAATATCTCATGGGCACTAAAAAAAAAGTACAAAAACAAGTTTCACAGTCTAATCACATTGATATGACTATTGTATCTATATTTGTAATAATGCTCTGAATGCTGTTTAATGTTTTTGGTTTAATAATAATATTAAAATTGGTTTAAGTTAAACTCTTTTGTTGCATAGATTACCACTGGAAATAATTATTTTTTTTTATTAATGTATATTATTATATACAAATGTATAGTAGCATATACAAATTTTGTATTATTATAAAAATGCTAAAATGACAACTTTGTTGTTATGATGAAAAAACGTCACAAAAGTAAACTAACTTTTGTTTGTCAAGCTACGCTGCTGTTTTACAATCAAGAGAAATATCCCTCCATAAAAATGTTTTATTTTAGTTAATTTTGTAACCCAAATTATACATTCTTTAAGAAAACATGACCTTTACATTTATTTATTTTTTTAATGAAACAAAGAGTTGAAATAATATTCTACTGCAATTTGTATGCGTCACATGCTGTCAAATGAGCTAAACTTATATTTAACCTAGATCATTCCAGAAGTCAAGCACATCTTCAGAGGGTAAAGTATTTTATTTATTTTTTTTAAGCATTTGTTGTTCCTTTCCGAGCGGGTTCTCAAGCTGGTTGAGTTTTGATGTGGTGAGCTCAGTCAATGATAGCGACTGCACACGTGCTAAAGAAACACGTCCTCTGTCAGCACTGCCAAATGACAAGAGCCCCCCTCTGTCCTGGACGTGTGTGTGTGGATGGGATAAACTCCTTCTGTTTGATTTTTTTTTTTTTTTAAGATTTTTTTTTACCCCCCACCACCGTCTGATTTGGCAGTACAAGGCCATTCGGCGCTCTGTCAGATATAAATGTTGCTCTTTGATATACACAGGAGCCTAAAAGATGCTGGTATTTGCTACTATAAAATTTCTCCTCTCAGCACTGCAGCTTAACGTGTGAAATGTACATCTCCAGAACATCTGATATGGAGATAAGTGGAGAACTTTGAGGAGATTTACATATTCCGCTGTTGCTCCTCCGCTCTATGTGGTAGGTAAATTTTTAATCAGTACAGAGGAAAAATTAATTTGCTATCCCAGAAAGGAGGAGCAGTACCAGAGGGATGCTTACAGTTTCATTAGTCGTGTTTTGTCAAAACGGCACCAACTGGCAGAACTAGAGAGACCGAGTGAGGGAAAATAATAGGAAAAATACAGGCACCAAATATTGGGTGAACAGGAAGTTCATAGTAAGTGAGCAGGAAACCAACAGTGAGCGTGCCAATCAGAGTTTCGGGAACACAGTGATGTGAGACGGCTCATGCTGTGTCTACACGGATAGCGACTGGCTTGAGGCTGTCTATGAAAGCGTGTAAACTGCACGTCACCACAGATCGTTCACTAGCTGGGTTACTGGGTTAAAAGAGTTACTAGTAGTCAACCTGAGATGGGTTTTTCAATGGAAAAACCTATAGAAAGAGGATCGGAAGGAATGACAAAGGTATGGCGCTTGAATCAAATTCGAGCACATTTGCACTATCCATTGAAAATTTTTGTGCAATATTTACTCAAAATTCACTTAAATATTTGGAGACCAAATGTGCACTATCCATTGGAAATTTGGCTGTTGGTAGATTTTGTTGCTTCAGTTAACTTTCCAAGCATAGTAAATGGGCAGTTTATTTATTGGCCCTTTGCTAGTTAATGCTAAGAAGTTGTTAAAAGATATAATTCAGTAGGCCAGAGAGCAGAAACAAACTGCTTTAGTGTAACAGTAGTGAAGAAGGTGCCCTTGACTATCATAAAACAATCTAGTTTTATCTCGTCTTGGGATGGTAATTATAAGTAATTTAACTTTTGAATCTGATTCTATTTAATGATTCTGGTGCCTTAATGATTCAATTAAAGAGTCTTTCGGTTCAGTGAGTCAGGAAATCAAGAACCACTACAACTGATTCAGACAGCAAGTGAGTCTTTAACTGATTTAGACCAAGAACTCGTGAGATGAAGCTGGGTTTTGAATCTTTTTGACTGATTTATTATAAAGAACCAAAGAAGAGTCATCCGTTCTGATTGAATGAAATAAAAATATGAATCAAATATTTATAAATACAAAATAATATAAAATAACTTGTATATAAAAATAATAAAATATATTATTATTAAAAAAATACTGAAAGAATCTTTTTTTTTTTTAATGGTGTTTTATCTGTAGGTAGTTCAACGACAGGCATGAACCGACGATCAAGAACTTAAAATGAAAATATTCCAGTTGCTGTATGAAAAAAAAAGTTTCTGAATAAGAACCAGTTCTGTTTTCCCAACTCCAGTCTCACTGTACCCGTCCAGTGTAGACATGATGTCAGATTTCTGGAAACGCTGCAGCACCTGCATCATCTCTCATCTCTCTCTCGCTCTGTTGTGTTCCTGCTTTCAGGCGAAACTCTGCCTGGAGAATTTTAGATTTGAATCGCATCGATATCCTCTCGGAGAGTTTGATTAATTATATAAGGCACCGTTCAGGGATGCATTCCTGCAACCTGTTTAACTCGGAGGGAAATCGGCGAGAAGACAGATGGAGGGAGTGATGGAGGGGAAGAGAAAGGCGTTCTTGCCAAACCTCTGCTGAGGGGGAAACAATTTAGAGTGTTAGCAACTGCCTGATAACAGGTTAACAATAGTGTGAGCTTTCCTTCTCTTCTCTCGGAGCCGTGCGGGACCACAGGGAGGAATCCAGCAGCACCGCCTGACAATCACCCGCTTTAATGTATTCATATATGGAGGTGCGCTTGTGTGCCGATTTACTGAGGTCCTCCATGGGATCGTACCGAGTTTGTTTCTGGGGAGTAGAATAAAATGTTAAAAAGAGATGAATAACAAAGTAAAGTGCAAAATGAAAGTTTTCTTTAAAGTCTTTCGGGCTTCTGCGGTGTGTGTTTGCTGAAGAAACGCTCGCTGGCAGTGCATCAAGTGGTAGCTTTCTAAATTGACTGCAATGTTTTAATGTGTGCTAACTTTGCCGAGACAGATTCTTGGTCACTTGTAAAAGTTTTTGGCTGTTTTTAAAGAAAACATAAATACAGACGCATTTATTGTTTGTTTTTATAATCTTTAATCAAATAGTTATTACTCCTTCTCTGAAACCTCATTTCTTTTCTGCAGACATAACTTTTTTTAACTTTTCTTTTTTGGGGGGAGTCGGGGGTGAGTGAGTGTTGCATGCCTGTGCAAAAGTCAAAGCCATAATGCTTGGAGTTGTCTGGGTGTTGCTAAGATGTTCTACATTAAATCAAGTTTTTTAATGCCATTGGTGGTTCCATGAAGAACCTTTAGTATCCATGGAAGCTTTCCATTGCACAAATGTTTTTGTTTTGTCCTGGTGCCTTGGCTGGCTCAGGCAGTCATTGATAACTACCGTTCACACCGTCAGCGACACACAGCAACAGAGCGACATTGACCATTGGCAACGGAATTTGGGCGTGTCAACCGATGCGAGTCAAGCGACAAGAGTTGAGATTTCTTCAACTTTATGCAAGTAAGCAGCGAATTTCATGAGCGACCACCAATAGGAGTTGAACTCACACGTCTCGAGTGCAGGCAAGACAGGACAGATTTCCTGAGCGATTTCACTGTTTTATATGATTTGACTTTAACCACATACATGGATATAAAATATGATGCATAGAAAAGAAACTGTCTGCTGTCTAAGTGAATTTGAATTATACACTGATGGTTCAAGTTGTTACGTATATGATGCAGTGACCAGTTTAGATTAATGATTTAATGCACAAGCACGGCTGGAGTTTATATAACAACAGCAGAATGGCACTCTTATGTATTTTAAGTCTAATTCCTAGTCATTTTAGAATGATATCTTAGTTTTACCGGCAATATATATTTGTGATTGCATTTTCTAAAGATATGTCAAGACATGCAGAATACGAATAACATTAGTGCAACAGCAATAGAAATGCCCACAAGCATCTAAACAGCACGAGTCTAGCGACACACAGAGCGAAAAAGTCTCTGCCGATGTGAACAGTGTGAACAGGGCTTAAAACCACCAGTAGGTGATGACAATTCAATGTCTTAATGAGTGATTCATTGAATCATTCATTCAAATGAATTGTTCAAAATGGCTGATTTGTTTAGATTTTAAGCAAACGATTGTCTATGAATGGATCATTGACTCATTGATTCAAATTATTCATTTAGAAACTGATTCATTTAGAAATTAAACACTGCAGTATTGCTCTGAGATACACAAATTTTCTGATCCAGCTTTGTTTGAAACTGCTTTCATTGGTGAAAAAACAGACAATATTGTGTCTAAATTGTAATGCTCATTATCTTGTTTTTTAACTGTTGTATAAAAGTCAATTTAACATTTGTGATTGTGCCGATTTTCTGGAAAACTGATAAAAAGGGCATTTAATAACTTAAATTTTTTGCATATGTACTCATAAATGTCAGCTCGCGTATTATTAAAACAACCATTACGATGATTAGGGTTGGGAATCGTTAGAAATTTTCCAGTTCCACCTAACTGCTCCAGTTCCAATTCCGGTTCTATTAAAATCATTAAACAACTATAAAAAAATAGTGGTATGGAAAAAAGCCCAATACTCAACTACTCAATGCTCAATACTGTTTATTTCTGACTGTCAACTTAAAGTTTGAAAAGTACACAGATCTTCATAAGTAGGGTTGGGTATTTCCAGTTCCGGTTCGGTTAAATAATTTTTTTTTTTTTTTTATCTTCATTGAATGTAGTGTTCCTGGAAGGTAGTAAGTAATGTTGAGTAATGCTAGTCCATCAATCAGCATATGCTTCAAAGTTGATGATTTTTACACTATCAATAACATTTTGCTTTTCAAGCAGGAATAAGCTTGTTGGCCAAATAGTCCTTTGAGGGCTGAGACACTTTTTCATTTCCCTAAATTAATGAAATATAAACATGTTGTTATACTTATAACCATGTATACATCAGTTACCAGCCCTAACAATGATATATGTTGCACACTGCTATTCCAAATTTGTTCTTCCAAAATTAAAACATTTTGGCACATTTAATTTTACGAGTGTGTTTTTCATCCAATTAAATGCACCACAATTTTTCACTCAGAAATGCTTCACGTTGTGCAAGCTAAGTGCATTACAAATGCTGTCATGTTGTCTGTTAGCTGTAACTGATTTCATTTCCACACAGAGGTCCTCAGACATTCACACACACTTGTACATGTACACACACCTGCCCCGCAATCAGCAGTAGACGTGCTACCAGAAGAGCCATGCTACTCCCTGAAGTACAGGCCAGCTTGCGCAGATGTCCGGCCTGTTTGAGTGGCAGCGAGATGGAGTGTGTCCGACCTCTCTGTCTGGCTCCCTCCCCCTCGAATCCCCTGCACATCCTCAGCTAATGCTGAAACCGAGCCCCTGGGTCTGGGCTCTCGCTGGGGTCCCGTGGTGGAGCTTCCCTGACAGACTACAAAGTACCTACGAGCAGTTTGTTCACTCAAAGAAGCCGACCCTATGATTGCCTTTGAGTAAAGTGAATCTGCTGGGTAGTGTTGGGAATTTAGTACAGTACATGTGCACTCTGGTCTGAGAGCTGAGGAAAGAAATAAAAAAGCTGGTGTAGTAGGTAAGAAAGTGTTTTTTCAACTCTGCTCAAGGCTTCATAAAGCTAATGTGACCCTTTCCATATAGCTTTCAGTCAGTTGTCAGGTTTTTATCAGATTCTACTTTGTGGGATTCTTCATGGTGAAGAGTGTTCAAAAGCCCTCAGACGCTGAGACTAGCAACAGGAAAACACTTGTGTGAGACCGTCAGCTGATTGGCTGACAGGTCGAAGCGTCTCTCGTTCCACCCAGTGAGACTTCAGACAGAGAAGCTTCCTGTGCTTGAGAAGAGAGACAGTTCTGCTTCCTGCACAACAGCCTCTCCATTAGAGCGCTCATGACCTGATGAGATGATGCTAAGCTAAGTGCTATTGTTATAAAAAGAAAAGTTTTTGAAAGTGCTTTTCTTGTGCTTTTGAAATCAAAGAGTTGAAATCAAATACATAGACTCTTTAACCTTAGCAATACAATTTCCCCTACATACTCAACAAAGGATTTTTGTAAAGTGCACTTGACTTTCATTCATTTGGATAATACTATAATGTATATATATATATATATATATATATATATATATATATATTATAATATTATAATATTGATTTTTATATAATATAACATTTTAATATACTGATATATTGATATAAATTAATAATTAATGAATATTATGTAATTCAGAAATATTTATTTACTTTACATTAACAACATTTGCATAGTATGTAGTTTTGGATTTATTTATATATGTCTATATTTATACATGAAACCCATATATTCAATCATAATTTGCAATATTAACTGTTGTGTAACTTAAAGTTACATTGTAGCATTCATGTCTTGTGTACTTTATACTCGCATATATTGATGTATAGCAAGTATAATTACCTGGTTATACCAATATAAATCCTACAGGGATAATTCAGCAGGTTAGAAAGAGGATGGAAAATTCTCATGTAAATCTAAATTAGGACTCTTTTTGGTGCAAGAAAGCTTGACTAAACAAGTGCACTTATGGGAAAAGTGTTGAATATGGCCCTTTTAATTAGAGTTTGCCTAAAGTAGAGCGTTTAAACCTTCTGTGTGGTGGCCTCTCTCTAAGCCATCTTTACCGTCACTGCCAATTGTGTGTTGTGAGAACAGTGCCAGTACTGAATGAGTTTCTCTTCTTTTCAAATAGGTGATGCTGGTTCCGCTAGCTGGGGTAGTTCTTGTTCTCTCTGTTGTTACTGGAAGACTGTTCTCTAGCTTGATTTTGGGCCGCTGCCGACCCGTCCTTGCCGAGCGCACTTGTTTGCTGCTTCTCTTTCCTCCCCCTCTTTCCCAATCTATTCCTCCTCCTCCTTTTGCTCTAAACACCATCAAACTCATTTATCTCTCATCCGCAACATCTGCCCCCAGTGTGTGCGCTCATGGAGGAAGCCGTTTAGTTCAGCAAGCAACACAAATGCGATTTATTCCCAAACATCAAATGGTGAATTTTTGAAATGTTTTACAGGAAATGACAGAGCAGCGCTTTTGCAGTTCACTATAGTGCTTAAAGACAACATAAAAATGCATTCACAACTGTGGTAATGTTATGTATTTTGGTTTGAAACAGAATATTTAGTCAATATAGGTAAGACTTGATTTTATCCATTTGATTTGGTTTGATTCCATCTATTTGATTATTTATATATATATATATAATTAAATATACACAGTACACACATATATTATGTAAAAAAAAAACTTTTATTTTTGGATGCGATTAATCCTGGTTAACCATATATGTGCGTGTATATATATGTATATATATATATATATATATATATATGTATATATGTATATATATATATATATATATATATGTATATATATATATATATATATATATATATATATATATATATATATATATATGTATATATATATATATATATATATATACATATATATATATATATATATATATAATATTCATATAGTGTTTAAAGTGCATATATTTTAGTATTCATATAGAATAATTAATAAAAATATATAATTCTAATATTATATTGCATTATTTTATTATATTCTAATATTATATTACATTATTTGATGTTTTTATGTATGCCACACTCTGCCTTTATAACTCAGGAACATGTTCTTTGTAGCCTATGATATTATTAGTTAATAATATTTTAATGCCACCTTAGTTAAGTCATCAGAAAAGAAAAGTATGTTTTTATATTTTCCTAAAATTATGTAAGCAAACCTCGAATGAAAAACCTCGAAATATCAGGAAATTTTAAAGTCATGGAAATTAATAAAAATCTAAAAGGTCATAGAAAGGCCATGAACATTTGTGTAGGGGATATAATAAGCTCTTTGTGAAGGAAAATCCCTCACAAATGCCTATCTTGTAAGTTAATTTGTCATTTGACTTTCATCTAAAAAGCAGAACCGGAATAATATGTGAATGACATTTGTAAAAGTAAAAGTAAAATGAGTGAATTGTCTTTAATACAAATGACCAGTTAATTTTGAAATGTGTACTGCCCAGTTGATTGTGAAGGAAGTAGAGCAGCAGGAATCGTCGTTCTGTACAGTCGTCCAGAAATAGACAAGCAGCGCCGCATATGTTGATACGGTGACCTCCTTCCCTTACTGTAAATGAGGTTAAAGCACAGAGAACAAATAAAAATATGAAGTCAGACCTCATTCACCCACTCAGTGAGACACTGGATCCCACACACACCGCTGCATAATCTGTCAGGGTCTACGGGCATCCTGACTGAATATTGCATGCTGGGTAATTGCGGGAAGGCAATGCAAACATCTCTCTCAAGCGGCTGATGGGGAAGACCCTCAGACTGCTGGCATTTGTCATCTGAATCATGAGTTCAGTCCACTGTGTAATTTTGCACAAACATTTCATAACACTGTAAAACAGCTCCACACGTCTGAGGCCAGATGTCGTTTTCAATAACGGCATCATTTAATAGCTAGCGTGGACAGAAAACAGCGGCAATATGATAAGACCGCCTCGATGAGATCTTGTGATACGCCATTAGCTGAAGATATCGACCATGTTTACAGGTATTTATGCGACTATTGACAATCTTTCAGTGTGAAATAGCAGTGAGTGTGTGTGTTTACATGCACAATGTCACACTGATTATGCTTAATAAGCCAGCAGCATGTAAGGTCTAAGACCTGAATCATACCAGCACAGATGCCTCTAGCTGCAGAAGTTCAATTTCACATTCCGTTGCACTGTGAAATGTGTCTGTGCCGTTTAAACAAGACTGCATGGTTGCAAAGTGCTAACTAAGCATTTGTGTCTGCATTTGACTGCTTGCATAAAGTGTACTTCTAGCTTTAAACTGTTTTTGCAGCATGATAGACACACCTAAGTTCTTTTTTTCATTTCACTTTACATGGAAATTCTTTTATTGACATTCTGTATATTTAATAGGTGCAAAATAAATCATGTTAGGGATGCACCAATATTAAAAATCAGGCTGATATTGTTTTCACACTATTGGTAATATTCAGGTATGTATACAATTTGTTTAAAATATAAATAAAATACACAAAAAGTTAAAATAAATCATTTTAATAATGTTAAATCAACACTTGGACTAATGGATTTGTAGCATTATAATGTTCAGTGTAAAATATGGATAACTATTGATTTTGAGATAAATTGTTGATAAAGTTCAGTAGTATTTTTTATTTAAATATTTGTAGCTGATTTTTGAATCTGTTAATGCATTCGATGTAGACCACATTCAGTATGACAATATAAAAAAATGAAGTATGTTATTTTCACGCTATTGGCCAACATTAAAATATGCACACAGCTTGTCTAAAAATATGAATAAAACTAAAATCAATAATTTTATTAATGTTCAATTAAAGCTTATTTAGGAAACATTATAATATTTAATATGAATAATTATAGATTTTGACATGACAGAGTAGTTTTTTTAATTTATTTTTTTCTTTTTTGCCAGATTTTGTTTGCATATGTTAACAGGACCATAGCCAGCTATGAGGTAGATTTTTCAATTTCAAAAAGAAAATCTGTTCTCTATGACTAATTTACTGTTTAAAACAACTTGTATGAATGTCTGCATGTGTAATACAGTTTAGACAGTTTGCAACACGTTTGTTTAGCATCCATGGTGTGAAAATGATCGATGCGAGACTCATGAGAGTTTTGAGGGAGTGCAAGGGCGCAGCCTCTGTGTTGCCAGATCCAGCTATTATAGGCTTTTGTGGACTTGTCTTCTCCACTTAATTTCTCCAGTTAATAAAGTGGGAAATTGCAGTGTATTGTCTGCTAAATCTTACCCTTATCTTATTTGTAAAATATTTGAAATAATTCTGGTTTATTTTGATTTATTTTTTGGTTTTTGTTTATTTTAATAGTAATACCTGGCAACAATACTCTTGGCAGTTGCAAGCGTAAATAACAAAACCCACGAGGCACAGTTTTTTTGCTAAATTTGCTTGGAGACGGGCATGAGGATGTATTGCAATAACAAGGCAAGTTAGTGTTTAATACAAGAGAAAATTTGGAAGTAGAAGTAGGATCCATATAAACGTGACATCTTATTTATCACAGTTATTGTGCTGATTGTGTGATTCTGCAGGGAAAATGTATTAAATCAAAAGAGCATTTCTGTCTAGTTAAAACTTTCACGGCTGCATTGTGACATTGTGTTCAATACCCTTTTATTTCTCAGGGTTTCATTTTACTGTTAGTTCTTGGAAGGAAACGGCGTAAAGCAGTGTTTTATATGATGATTTTGTCTTGATTTAATGGTAGCGGGTGACATGTTTACCTCTGGTGTAATCTATGTTCTTACATCCCGTACTCAGAGCTCTGCAGCCGCGGGTCACCCGCTTGAACCCGCCGCACCCCAATTCATCATGATGGGGAGTGGAACAGGCTTGACCCCTGACCCCTCCGTTTTTGATTGAAATGAAGGCCGAGCCGCCGGCTCGTCTACCCCGCCTCCCGCTGTGCGATGCTCTGCCGCGGCCCGGTTCTGCTCCCGTGGAGAAATCGATACACTATATCTTTCCCCCTGACCTGCGCTCTGACCCTGATTGCCGCTCTCCCGTCAGAGCGCAATTGGTTTGAACAGCGGGGCCTGTGAATAAAACAAGCCTGCACTGACGTGGAAAAGGTGCCTCGGCTCTTACTTTGAGTGAGCTGTTCACCTTGGCTTGGGTTATAATCATGCATTACATGAAAGGACGAATTCCTTTCATTATTGATCATTGTGTGAGCTCCGCTCTTGAGCTCTTGCCCCTGTAAATAAGCACTTCTGACAGGCCTGGCTGGCTCCGGCCCAATGCTCCATCCGCTAGCAATGCACATCGCCAAATGGGTTGTTATATATACAGCTTGTAGATGAAATGGAGCAGGCCCTGAGATGCCAGCTGTAAAACTCTGAAGGGCACCACTGCATGATAGCAGCTCTTCTTAAAGGGCTAATGTCCCTATTTTCCACTATATTAACCAGGGCGTTCATTCGGTCTGTTCGGCACAGATATTAGCCAGAGAACATGACGTATCAGAGACAGTATGAAGATGAGGAACAGGAGAAATTATTGGAATGTAAGTCCCAACTTTGAATTGATTGCATGAGCATTAGCTGGATCTAAAATATTGCTGTTTAAGCCTGATTTTATCTAAAGAAGTTCAATTTATAATCCAATTGCTGTAGATATGCTGTTTTTTGTGCCTGTTACTGTAGAAAATGTCAGCATCTTTGATTTGACAGATTAAGGTAAAATAAAATGTCAAACAAAAGTTGCAATGTTTTTCTGTAGCAGACGATCTGTATGTATTTTATTTGAATCAGTCTCGCTTTATGATTCCAAATTAACTAGGGTTATAATGTAAACTAAA
This sequence comes from Carassius auratus, assembly GCF_003368295.1. Classification (NCBI taxonomy): domain Eukaryota; kingdom Metazoa; phylum Chordata; class Actinopteri; order Cypriniformes; family Cyprinidae; genus Carassius; species Carassius auratus. The sequence goes on along the minus strand of NC_039259.1, from coordinate 24,192,867 downwards.
TCTAGAACCATAAAAACAGGGTTTTTTTTACTTGAACAAAATTAGTTTTAACTGAAAAAAAAAATTTGGCTAATTAAATAAATCCAAAGCTTACTTTATTTCAGCTAGTTTCCAAGGCAATATTTTTTTCACTTGATGTACCAGAATAACTAAAATTTAAATACAAATGAATAACTATATGGACATATTGAAAAAATAAAAATGACAAAACACAGCAAAAATACAAAACGTTGAACTCAGATTTTACAAATTCTAAAAAAAAAATTGTATCAAATATTTACAAAACTATAATATTATATCACTGATACTAAAATAACTGTTATGCTACACAGTAAAAATGTTGTACTTTTTTTTTCTTCTTCAAAATTTAATGTATTAATGTGTTACATTTGTCTTTGTTAATGTTTGGGAAATTTACAAATTGTGAGATGTTGATTTCATATTTTTAGATTATCTTAACTGTTATCTTTATTAACTTATTATCTATTATTTAATAGTCCTTAGTAACTGTACTTTTTTGTTAATATGAATTAGTTTGTTCAGTAAATACAGAATGCTTCATTCATCTAATAATTTATCAAGGCAAATAGAGATTTTTTTTTCTAAAGCAAATTTTCAACAAGTAACACAATACATTGATATATGGTTCTGTGCACTGAAATAAAATGTGCTCAGAAATTGTGAATTTCACAAACATTTACAAAGAAATAGCATAACACATTGAAATAAATGCTAGATTTTGAAGTTGAAAGACTGACATTGCATTTTCTTGTCAAATGTTTTCCAATAATCCAATTTTAATTTGTTTAATTAAACTTTTTTTTTTTTAAATCCCCAGTGTAGGACACTTAATGTAGAAAACGAACTATTCTTCTGAAAGCGCATTGGCCTTACAAATAAAGATATCCGAGATCTAGTTTTTAAATTTGTGTGTATTGTTGTTCACATTTGAGGCTTGTTGAGTTTTAATTTGAAACCCTCCTCATCCTTCTGAAGGAGATAGATGGAAATGATTTGAAAACATAGACAAATAAAGTAAATTACTTTGGATATGAACTAAATTAAGATAAAGCATCTTCAGTTCTCATCACTGATTCAACCATATGCAAATGATGTCAGGGCACCGTAGTAAATGACATCCCCAAAGAAGTGCTTTAGGCTCGACAACATTAGACTTAAATAAAGATAATTACCAGATACTTCCTTAAATGAATCAGTGGGAGCTCTTTCTTGTGTAGCTACAGTTTTTATTTTTTGTTCACACACACATATATATATAGCTTTGAAAGTGAGGATATCGAAGCAAAATGCAAAGGTCAGAGGTCATAATCCTGCAGGTTAAAGCATGATTTGCTCATTAGGCGTCATTAGTACGCCTGAGTCTTCCAGCTCCAAATTAATGATGGATTATTCAAGACAGAGGTTTTATAAAACACTTTCACGCTGCTTTTGGCTCAGAAATATGAACACATCAATGTTTCCCTTCCAGATGCAATGCTGCGTTTTTCCAGCCCACCACTGGCATTCCTCCAGAACTTCACACCAAACAAAAAAACCTGCTCATTTATTTTGCAGATATATACACTGAGCCTCAAGATATATATCCATCAGCTAACATGACATTCTGTCTTTATTCACCTTCATACAGCAAATCAATTTCCCCTGTCCTCTAGCCTTCTAACACAGCGAAGACAACGTGCAAATGTGGCTGAAACCCAAAGCATGGAGTGGAAAGTAATTATGTTTACTTGTTTAAAGGTTTCTGGCAGAGCTAGTATGTGCCTTATTTTTATTTTTTTATTTTTGTTGCAGTCCAGCTTCATATTGTGTAATATAATGGTACAGTTTGTGTGTTGCATGTATATATATATATATATATATATATATATATATATATATATATATATATATATATATATATATATATATATATATAAATTGAAGATAATAGAAATAAAAACAATTAAAAAAACAATATAATTACTATAAATGAAGAGAGAGCGAGAGATGACAGATTCAAATATATTTACTGTAAATAGTTGTTTTTAATTTCAATAATTGTGCAACAATTTAACATTTGCTTTTTATAATATTCTAAATAATATCATAAATATACATTATATATATATATATATATATATATATATATATATATATATATATATATATATATATATATATATATATATGTGTAAGTTGCTTTGGATAAAAGCATCTGCTAAATGTATTTAAAACAAAAATTTAAATCATATATTTAAAAAAATTATATTGATTATTATTATTATTATTATTATTATTATTATTATTATTATTATTATGTGAAATGGAATTTAACATTTGAAAGTAAAAAAATACAGTTGTATTTAAATCCATCTGGCGCAAAAGTGGTGACTGAAGCTTGGTATGGTTTCTGGTTCTTACTGATTCTGATTAAACAAAATGCTTTCAATATGGCTCAAAATCTCCCACAGCTTGAGCCTGCATGGAGCAAGCAACGCAAACCAAAGTCACTTCATGCAATTCTTTACAGTTTTACTTGCCAACATCACATTGTGAAAAGGAGATCTCTTTCCCAGCAGAGATGGACAAGATAAATAGTTAACAGTCGCTCTTTGATTGTGGCCGGTAGCGGTTGAAATCTCACATAAAGGAAGCCTTTCACAGGCCAAAAGGCCATTGGTAACAGAGGCGACAGCAAAGCTCTTTGGCTTTGATCCTGAAAATACATCCAAGGCGAATAAACTGCACGCTTTGTTAGTGCGCAAGAGCAAAAAAAGCATACGAGCATGCATCATCCCCTTACGGATGCTTTGCATTTGTCGTACTTATCACTGAGTGGCAGAGCCCAGGTTGCGTTTGGTTACGCATGAAAGTAAAATGCGACTTCCCAGCTTGTCATGTATCAAAATGTTTGCCGACAATTGTTTAAAAAAATCATTTTGCTATGAAGTCCCGCTTTCAGCCGAGCTGCCGAGAGATGGATTGCTTTCTGGAGTTTTTGACAGGTGTAATTGTTAAGGCGTCATCTGTTCTTGTTTGCACAAAATACATTTTAGCCAACTGTAGGACTTGCTTGCTAATCTTTCTCCCATCATTCTATTCTTTGCTTGCCACTAGACAAATCCCCTGTTATTTGACCAGATGGTGGGAAATCCATTCTCATGATAAGTTGCTTCTAGTTTGCATTTAGATTACCTGCAAAAATGGAACAATTTACTACCTTGCCTCTAACCATAACTTGCAGTTTTCCTTGTATAGATTTGACTTACTTGCAACAAATTATATAAATCTTGATGAGTATGTTAAAATTTGAGGTAATGTATGTCAGAAGGAAGAACAGAGCACTTTAATGGGAGCTGACGTGGTTCTGTAGAGCCGGGAAACATCAGACGGCGTGAGGATTCTTCAAGAAATGGTTCAGATCTGCACAATGTCCTGTGATCTTGCAAAGAACAACAGAATACCTCATTTTACTCTGTTTTCTCTTGCATCAGAAAGACAAATCATAACTGACATCTCTTCACTTGCTCAAATGTTTCTCAGAGGCTCAGTGGGATTTAATAGAGACTTTGACTTTCTCCTGTTTTTCAGATTTTTCTCCTGAGAAAATGTCCCTTGTCATTTCAGGGATTTCAGTTATGAACCCTAAACGTTTTTCATATCAGTCCTATCAAAACCTTGAAAGAGCAAATGATATGAGCTTTAATATCCACATTATTTTTATAGCTCTCTAATCTTTACTGTATGTTAAGTGTTTTCTCATACTTTTTAAATCTCTCCTACAGATTTTCTTGGAGAAAAATCTGAGAAAGTTTATATTTAAATGATATATCATAGATATACAAGTAAAACAATAACAAAAAAACTTTTTATTTTATATATTATTTACAGTTGATGTATTTTTAATACATTTTATCTACATCTACTTCACATTTATTTTATTTTATATAGAATGTTAACTGAAAGTTTGAGGCACCAGATTTTGATTCAACTAATTTGCATGTAGTAAAAAGTAGGCTTACATATCTTAGAGCCAAATGTCATCTGGTTTTAAAAAAAGCAAACTGTGATTTACAAATGAAATAATGACAGCTTGTGTGCGCTTTATAACTAGATGACAGGTAAACATGCTTTTAAGGTTTGCTGTCTATAGAAGCGCCTATTGCCCAGGTGCATTGCCTGCAGATATCCAGGGAAGGTGTATTATGTATAAATTATCTGTCACCTTTTTTCAGTCTTCCTATGCTGTGATGAGCACTAATTTGCATAATCCTTTTAAGGAGTCAAATTATTCTGTCATGTAGCAGATTTAACATGCTAGCCAGGATTCTGCTGCCTCTCCGCTAATTAGTATGTACATTACTACACATTGAAATTTGCCGCTCGTATCCGCGGCCGCAAACGGTTGAATGCATGTGTCCGTTTCCTGGTCAAAGTACAGTCTGCTTGTCACTATCAGTGGATGCCTTCGGATTCCTCCAGGTTTCAATTACTTAAGTCTCATACGAGAATGGAAGAACAGGAGAGATGAGACATCTCAGAAGTGACTGTATGGTTTTAGGAATTGCAAAGGTGTATCGTTTAATATCTGAAGGTTTCTTTATGATTTAGAAGTTTAGCACAGCACTTTGTGTCTAGACTATTTTATACACACAGTAGGTTTTATTTTATTTTATTTTGAGATAATGCAAATCAATGGAAAGAAATTCTGTTTTGAAATTCACTGACTTTCATTGTATGGATGAAACATTTACTTAAATTAAATTGTTATTTTCTTTTCTTTTATATTAGTTTATATAGTCTATGCAGTGTGCTTTTGCATTATGTTACCGTATGAGTTGTGGGATTATATTTACAAAGTTGTAGGGGTGTCCCTGACTAAGGATTTTCATAGTCGGATCAGAATTTTCGAATCTTGCTGATATTCGACTGATAGTCGAATCATATGTTTGGGTGCGGGGCATAACACATTGAGTCAAGTCAGAAATTCGACAGCCATTACTGATGTTAACACACAGGGAAAATGTGTAACAAATGCCTCGCAGATACAAACGGGGTAAATAATGTTTTTATGTTTTGATTAAAAGATAGTTAACACTAAACGTCAGCGAAACCCTAACAATTCACAATTTTTACAATAGTGCTCTCATCATAAAGTTAACCTATATGACAGTAGTTATTAAAATTCTGCATTTCTGTTTTGAGCTGCATCCGCTGAAGATGACCAGTAGAGTTTCGCATTTCATAGAACGTTTTTAATCGGTGGGATTCAACTCATAATTTAATGTAGAATACACTTCGTTATTTAGACAACATAACATTAATATTAAGACTTGTAGGCTATCTGCAAAAAGTGCCCCAAAGCACATGAACATACCTGCGCGGCTCTGAATGCGAACTCCTTTTGTGAATGCGTTCTTCACGAAACAATGTGCAGAAACACAGCAGCTAAACTCTAAAGATTCACAGCATTTTATCATAATGGTCTTCTCATTATAATGGTATGGATGTGACAGTCCAGTCATAGTTATAAATATTCTGCATTGTAGTTTGACCTGCTCGCGCTGTGCGCTGAAGAGATATCACCGTAGTACTACAATGAAGAGCTTGACTGAACCAAACACATTTTATATCAGGTAAATAATATATCCATGATCATTTGTACCCTACCTCTTCGAAAAAATCCAGTTTTAGTTTTAAAGTTTTAAATCCCTGCCACCAAGATGCTCCTCTGTCGGTCACGGATTCTGGAAAGTGAAACATAAATCTATAGGGGTGGTTGGATTTATTCACGGGCTTTAAAATATTAATTTGAAGCTTTTTATTTTCAGATTCTTATTCACGGCTTTATCATATTATTAACTTATTGGGAGAAAACCGCAAGTTCTATGTGAAATCAGACAACACCCATCAATAATGAATAACACCCGTGAATATTCGACTGTTAGATTGGTAGTCAAATCAGGCTCCTCAAATCGAAGCATCGAATCGTCAACTATTCGGGGTCACCCCCTACAAATTTTCATTTAATATCTCTGTTAAACTCAAAATTGTGCACCAAAATGAACTAACATATGATAGAAATGTAGGGACGTTCACAGTGGCAGCGATTAGTTCATTAAATGTGGCCAAGTTGCTGTAATGTTGGTTAGTCACAGGTGTTCCTACTGCAGAATGATTGCTAGTCATCGCTGCTCATTTGCATGAATATATACGACAAAAACAGTGGTTTAGTGGCGATACTGTAGTCTACTGGAAATGTTCTCTTTTTAGAAGTACGTTGTCCTCTTTCCTCGCAGTGTCCTGTGTCACCTGATAACAGGAGTCTGTCTCTCCCGTCAGCACTCTTGTTTTCCCTGGAAGCTTCCAAAACAACAGGAAATTAAACCAGCACTGTGTGCCAAGCACTTGGACTTTTCATTTCAAAACAACAATTTTACTGATATCTTTAATGAAAATCAGCAGGGTCAGCGAGATAAAGCTCCACAGAGAGACCCCTCAGAGCCAACACGCTCTAATCATCTGATTTCCAGAGTTTGGGGTGGTTTGTGGCTGAATCAGTGTTTGCCCAACATAAGTGCTTCGCCGTGACTCGAGATCGCGATCTTCAATCAAGAGCAAATTGGCGGTTTGACCGAACGTGTAGATTGGAGGACGGACGGGGCAAAATTTTAATACTTGTAGACTAATTGCGATTAGAATAACATTTGCTTTAATTTGAGCAGCCTGTGATGAAAGAGAAGCTCAGGTCCTGAGCATGGCCGTCATTAGCTGTCCAGCCCGGTCCAGTCTTTCCACCAGCTTCTGTGTGTCTGCGTTCTCCTGTGTTAATTTCCTCTGCGTTTTACAGTGACATTCACTGAAGGTCATCCTCTCTCTCTCTCTCTCTCTCTCTCTCTCTCTCTCTCCCTCTCTCTCTCCCTCTCTCCCTCCCTCTCTAAGAGTGCCTGATGTTCATCAGGGCCTTCAGCCAAGCCAAGCTCCTATGCGTGATTCGTGCTGCGTGTTTTGTACGCCATCCAAGCAAGAACGGCACTGCTGACAAATGTTGTAATGAGTCTCGTCCTGGCATCAGTCTGGCCACCTGAGTGAAAGGCGCTGCACTCATCTGGTCTCGTACATCCCTCTTCCTGTTGCGCAGAATAAAAAATAGCTTGTATTTTTGCTGCAAACATCTTCATGAACACAAGATGGATTTCTGAGTGACAGGATTTGCAACAGGAAAAAAAATATTTAGTTCATCTGCAATTGATTTGATTGTTAAAAAAGGGGTTGTGTGTTCTAGGGTTGTACGGCATTAATTGAATTAAGTTAGGATGTCTTTTAAATTCCAATTCTCGAATTGAGTAAGCAAACAGGAAGCGGATTCGCTGCTCAGATTTGAATGCAAGGAAGTAGAACTTAAAATGGTTTAAAAGAAACTAAAATATTTAACATAAACTTAGAATGTTGTTCCAAAAAAAGCATGGTTAAAAAAGGTAAAAGGTTGATTTGGATGGATGGATGGATGGGCGGATGGATGGATTGGTAGATGGATGAATGGATAGATGGGTGGAGAGATGGATAAATGGTTGGGTGGATGGATGGCTGTGTATATTAATGGATGGTTGGATGGATGAGTTTGGTAGATGGATAAATGTATGGATGGATAGATGTGTAGATGATGGCTGAATTGGTAGATAGATGGTGGATGGATGGATAAATAGATGTGTGGGTGGATGGATGGACGAGTTGGTAGATGGATGGACAGAAGGGTGGATGAATGGGTTGGTCGATGGATTTATAGATGTATGGATAGTTCACATTTTGTTATATTTAATAATAATAAAAAAATATTAATTGCATTATCTGTGTAATTATAATTCAGTAAATTCCTCTTACTGTTATTCCAATGTAAATTCAAATTCACTTTCCTTGGGGGTGTGGCCACTTCAATTCAAATTTCAGCTTGGAGTCTTATCTTTGTCTTCCATGTTTAATTGTTTCAAACAAGAAAATGAGAGTATGCTGTAACTCAGAGTTTCAGGCGTGTCCTGTTGTATGTGACCTCTTTTCCATTTCGCCAAAATGGATCTAGCCAAAATTGGAGTCCAGCTTCCCTGATATTTTTTATTTTATTTTCCAGAGCCCTTCCACTCTGACGCGCGCACGACTCGGCTCGGCTCGGCCCGGCCTGGCTCGCTCTGTCTACATGCCAGTGCTTTCCGCAGCCAGCAAATCATTACATGGGGAGCCCTGCCAAAGTTTTAAATACCAGAAAATAACACCATTTACCACATGCAGGGCAATTATTTCTGTGAAAAATTACCCAGGGGTTTTTATTTGTGATAAACCCCCCTTTCTTAACAGAGAAAGACGATGCATAGCCGGCTCTTTCAGGTCCACGCGAATTTCCTCATTAATATTTATGGCCTGCTTTGCAAAGAAACAGTGATAAGCACTGAATGAATATTAAGTTTGACTTTATTTAAAGAAACGCATTAAAAATATTCACTAAATTAAAGAAAGAAAGAGGGCAAAAACCTTTAAAGAAAGGTAAAGAAAAGCAGGAACTTCTTTGTGAAGAGGTTAAAAAGTTCATTTTGCACAGGGGGAGGAGAGAAGCTGACTTGCAGACCCAGTGAAAGAGACAAACTCTCAGTGAAGTCAGCGGCAAAGCAATAAAAATGTATAATCTTTCAGTAGGTGCCCGCATGGCCTTGCCGTCATTTCGAGGCTGAGTCGTCTGCTCTTTGTTTTGGCATGGCAGACGGTCCTTGAGTTGTCTGACTGTAGGATGACAGGGGCTTCTGTTTTCATGCTATAAATATGAATTAATAGAGTGTACGTCTTCATACAAGAAAGCACAGGGTTGTTACTTCCAGTACGATGAGATATCTTACTAACATCCTCCAAAACGCATGCATTTCACTTGAGTTACAGTGTACAGATTACTTGTGGAGTGTCATTGTGATATGAAATAAAGTTTGTTTATCCTTCTAAATAGGGCTGCACGATTTGTTTATTTTGTATAATAAACCTGTTTTAAAATAATTTAATTGATGAGAAAATAGCTTAATCTTTTATTATCCTTGCTGTGTGTCAGTTAGCCTTATGTGGTAATTATTGCTGGGCAAATTTGTTTTAATCTTAATTTAATAATAAAAGTAACTTCATAATAATAATAGGCGTTATAAAATTAGAATGCAACATGCCTACATATAGGCATATAATGAGCAGCTCGTGTGTAAATGATAACAGTGCCATGCTTCACTATGTATCACGCATTGCATACATTTTTTTATTAAATTGCAGTCTTTTTTTTTAATTGCAGTCAAATTGAGATTTGATAATAGTGTTAAGCCATATTGCATTTTTTATCCGATTAATCATGAAGCCTTTTTCTGTTCACTGAAAGCTTACCATGTTTTATATGAGCACTTTGAGAGTGTTAGTTGTTGACAAATCTTTTTTTTTTTTTTTTTTGAGCAGTTCAAGAGATTTCCACTGCAGTGACGTTTATATCTATTGGCTCTAGTCCTGTTGGAAGCATCATGACAACTCAGAGATTGGTTAGCTGCTGGTTTGGACATGTAGTGAAGAACATTACTTGTGTGCCTCAAATGTGACATTGCAGCTAATGTTTTGTGACACTAGTTGGAACATTGTATCTGTGGAGGAAATAATCTGACAGAATAGTGCATGATATAGATGAGTGTATGGCTTGTAGACAGATTCAGTCTCTCTTCATGGCATGAAGCTGGTCTCATCAGGTCATGTGGTCCTGTATGGATACAGAATGCATGCACTTCTTATTAAATCATTTAGCAGAAAGTTTTAATGCAAAGTGATTTATGCTCAGTTTTCACATTTTATGTGCACTTGGACATACAGCCTTTTTGTTTTCCAGAAGTCCAGTTCTCAGGTACACCATCTGTCCATGATTATCTACAGAGGGTTGAACAATGTCCGATCAGGTCCTGCCGTGACTCTGGAGTGAATGTGTGGATGAACGCAGCAGTATTTGTGTTGTGAGATGGATCCTGTGGTGCATGCTGGGTTGAGGATCAGGGGGCTCCCCTGTGAGATGGAAGGATAGCGCCGGATTCTCGCTGTGACTCCGCCCTCCAGATCTCTCTTCAGGCTTTACGCCACTGCTCATTACCTTTCATTATAAAACAGAACAGACATGTGGGGTTTATACTGACTGCAGCGTGTAGTTAGAAGAGTTAAACCCTGCTGTACGGCCTTTATTTGTGAGCAGAGTCTGTCCTGCGGTTTCCTGTAGTTCCTGTACTTGAACAGCTTGTGTTGCCTTGAGTTCAGTGTGTTGAACTGTGAGTGTACGTCATTCTTCTGCTGCTTTCTTCTGTCTTCTGCTCTACTGCTGTCATAGCATAGTGTTCCTGGAGCTCAAACAGAAGAACTGGTGATCGGTTGATCAATTTATTTATTGCAAAGCCTTCCAATAATTTTAATTCAAGATCAGTCAATATATCAATCATTCTATCATTCGTTCTGCCATCCATCCATCCATCCATCCATCCATCGATTTTATCATTCTGTCTGTTGTTGTTTTTTTCTACCATGCTATCATTCTTTCTAGTGTTCTGTCGCTCTTTCTACCATTCTAGCTATCATTCTATCATGTATCAATCTACCATTCAAACATTCTATCAATCTTCAATCTTTTTTGTGAACAAAACATTCAAAGTTCGTCTGAGAAAAAGCTAAATTCATTTGAAGGTCACCCCTAGAGGTTGTTTAGCAGTACTGCACAAGCTACTCAAACAGTGGCCCCTGTATTCTCATTCTCACGTAGAGTATCTGTCTAACAAACCAGGCCTCTTGTCCACTGTCCATTGGAGATAATATCTAAGAACCCGTGAGCAATCGTGCCCTGTTGTTTGGAGTTAAGATGTTTAATCGTCCGGCCCTCCCTTTGCCGCAGTCTCTCCGGGCCGGCTGTCAAGAATCACACCAGCCTACCTTGTCAGGATGTCAGCGCCGTGAGACGACGGGGCCAGATCGCTCTCCTCTTTGTGTCTTGGGCCCAGCTCTGCTGCAAACACAGAAGTCCTGTGGGAAGGCACGAGCGTGGCGGCTGGGTCCCATTAGAGCCCCGCACCAGAGAGAGAGCAGCCCCTGCCAAGCACAGGAGCTTTTCCTCGTGATCAGCTGGAGGTAGCGCGCAGCCGCTAATTGATTGCAGCTGTGCCGTTTAGTGGTTAAAACATGATTTGAGGTGTCAAAGATCAAACATGCAGAGGTTTTGTTAATAGCCCAAAGGGTGTGTGTTTGTGCATAACTGTGTGAGGGAGTTACATAATTGTGAGGAAATGAGGTTTCAGAAAGTGTGTGTGTGATGAAAGTCTATCAGGCATTAGCAGAGTAAGTTGAGCAGGGTAAGGATGTCAGGTGAGTTTTGTTTTCGCATGATCCATGCTTGTCTTGTTTTGCAGCAAGCTAGTAAAATATGGTATATTATCAAAGCAGCTGTCAGCTTGGCGGATCCACCATGTTTGCATACGCTCTTTTCTTCTCTCGCTCTTTCCGCCTAAATCCTATCTGCTTCTTTTTCCCACACCGTAATCCACAATTAAGGTGGAATTTCAGACTATGTGGCTAACTCTAGTCTGTTTAGCATATTTTAAAGAACGTAGCTACTAGCTCTGCAGAAGAAGCGGGTGGAAACGAGCGACCCCGGATGAATTATTGGTGGCAGGTTTCTTGAAAGCGTTGTCAACAGAATGAACAGCTAGACCTGCTGTAGAGCTTCTGGCTGCTTGTTTTCTGCTGAGCCAGATCTGCTGGCGTTATCTGAAAAGAATGTAGAACAAAATGCATGTAAACCCCTAACTATTTAGCGTCAGCACTTCATTTTACATTTGCCTCGCAGTGATTTGAATGAGATGCCTAATGTCTCAAAGATTCACAATTTGTATTTTTCTGATGGCGCCTCATCAAGATGGCCAAATTAAGGGTTTGAATGAAATCGACCGCCTACATAGTCAAAATAAGTCTAAAAGACTGGGAAATCATGTTGTCTGGCAGACTAAAGTCTTTGCTTTAGATGAGATGAAAACCATTATGGTTTAAATCACAGTTACCAATAGACAGTTTGTAATAGTTAATTGAATAATAGCTCATTTAATTTAATTAATAATAAAAAAAATATGGATCAGAATGCACAATATGCAATTAGTCTTTAAACAGAATTTAAATGAACAATTAAAAATGAAATGGTTGGTCATTTAAATTTTTTATTGAGCTGCATGACAGGACAAAATGCATGTTTTTAGCTAATATTAGCAACTTGGAATGAAATCATGTAAATTTCTATTTAATTTTAATACGTTATATATATATATATATATATATATATATATATATATATATATATATATATATATATATGTATATATATATGTATATGTATGTATGTATAGGCTATATATATACATGCATACATACATACACACACACACACACACACACACACACACACACACACACACACACACACACACACACACATATATATATATATATATATAAAGTAAACAAATATATTTTTATACATTTTTCTTTATAGTAGCCTGTTACCAAGCATTTCTATTTTTAATTGTGGTTTGAGCCTTCATTTTTGTTGAAAGTGTTTAGTTGTGGTTGTTGTGTAAAGGTGACGGTTCGATGTTCTCGTTTGTAGCGTCTCACAGAATGCTTCCACAACAACCGTGACTTGTTCAAGCTTGTTAGCTTGTCATTTAAACATTGCCAGGCGTCTTCTCCCCTAATAAGCATCCTACCTATCAGGGAAATATGATTTTTGAGCATGATAACGCCTTGTCGCTTTTGGAGGGAAAACAGACGGTATATGCATAAATATATGAATGAAGCAGTGGTTTTGCCTGGCTTGCCTCAGATATTTCCAGGTGAAACCATCTCTCCTAGATTGACATGCATAAACACAGTAATGCATAAATACATACGTAATATATGGAAAAACATTCCCAGATGTTTTACTTTATGTGGGCAAAGACTTTCCCTACTCTGTAATCATTGGCAGCAAAATGACAACTCCTGCAATTGGCGTGAGATGTTTGCCCTCAAATATTCGCACAAAGCAGGAGAAGATGATCCTCTAATTGGTACAGCAGCCATTTGGCTGAGCTCCAGTCTATCAATTACTCGCACCGCTTTTCTGAAGTAATTGAGTGTAATTGCGATTCTTTTGCTCTTATTAATAGGATGCAGATGCCGCGGTGGGTAACACAATGCCGGCGACTGCGCCAGCCAGCCGTTTGGAAGTTATTTCAAAGACGAAAGTGAATGCAGACTCCCTCTGTGCAGACCTTCATTGCTCTCTTGCCGTTCCTTTCAAGCGCTCTCTTTCTCTGCCCGTATCTCTCTCTCTCTCTCTTTCTCTCCATCTCTCCCGCGGTGACTGACAGTCTCTCTGATGCACTCCCTCCCGTTTCATCGCACAGCAAATCAAATATGACAGCGAGGACTGTAGACATAATGGAGAATGTTAGGCGAGACCGCTACTGTACACACACAAATAGCCAGAGGTTTAATTGAACAGCGCTGGCCATGACCTGAACTCCTCCAGAAGCCTGCAGGGTGTGCTACGAGTCGTACTTCACTCGTGATGTGCTAAATAGAGAAACATGTGAAAAAAGCAATAAAACAGACAAAAAGGAAGAGCCGTGACCAATCGTGAGCAGAGTCAGCGCTTTAAGTTTAATTAATTAAATGCTAAGCTCCGTTGCGCACGAAGTGGCGGCGAATCAGATGGCGTCTTCCTGAGGGGTGTGATTTTTGCTATGTAAGCTGCGGCTGATGGAGTTGGGTTTGAGAGCTGTCTGGTCGCATCGCCACACCGCTGTCTCTTTTGAATAATGGCACTGATAATTTGAGGCACTCCAGTGAAAGAGAGGCGTCGATGCTGAGTAAATAGGCTGATTGGGGAGAGATGAAGGTCAGTCCCGCTGCAGGTGACAAAACAGTGAATCACAGCCACCCGCTCTGCTCTATCCATCATTTCGTTCCTTCCTTTTATCCCCTTTCTCTCTTCACAACATCCCGTTCCCCTCTCCTACCCCCAAGGAACTTAAAAAGAACACAAATGAATCTCACTATGAGATGCGTTGATTTTTTTTCCTGAAGTGATCGCATAAGCCGTCCTGTGAAGTGTTTTCATCATTTGCAAAGCAGAGTTCGCCTTTAAAGTCGACGTGAAATCAGACTCTGTTTACTTTGTGAAAACCAAAGTTGTGTTTAGAGTTAAAAGGTCTGGGGCTGTTAAGATTTTTTTCTCTTTTGCTCCGCAAGGCTGCATTTATTTGATCAAAAATACAGTAAAAGCAGTAATATTGTGAAATATTGTTACAAATATAAAATGTAATTTATTCCTGCGTCTTCAGTGTCACACAATCTTTCAGAAATCATTCTAATATACTGATTCCCTCTTATTATTATCCATGTTGAAAACAGCTTCATATTTCTGTGTGTTTTCCAGGATTCTTTCATGAATGGAAAGTTTAAAAACCAGTGAATTAAAGATTAATGTATTTTTATATTACGTCAGCACTGTACAATTTGAGTTCTGTCACTTTTAATGAATCAATCTGAATGCATCCTTGATGAATAAAAATATTGTTTCTAGTATTTATTAGAGAAATAGCAATGCCCGATTCTTAAACAAAGCATTATTTTGATTTTGAATCTTTTCGGTGATCAAGTGAACTTCCCTGGTTACACTCAATGTTCAGTAACAGTGTTTAACAGCTTGCTAAAGGGGAAAATGATCTGTAATAATGAGTTACATTTTCAAATGGAGGAATATTTTCAGATTTCTTAATTGTAAATTGTCATAATATGGATGTTAAATTTGAAAAGTGAGTTGAGTTTTGCCAGCAGTAAATACTCTCTCTCATCAGAGATGAGGTTGTTTATTTAAATGCTCTGTCCCACCAAATGGATGGAGTTGGACTTCCTGTGAAGCGCGGTTTCCATCCTCCCAGCTCGGCTCGTGCTGGAAACTGCAGTTGGCCTTAAGGAACAAGTGTGGGATGATAAAGTAAGAGCTGTAGTTGTGAATAAATTGGCTTCATTAGTGTCTCACTCAAGTTCATGACATCAGAGATGTTACCCGTTATAGCCTACAGGAGAGAGTCAATCTAGACGCCTGCTGAGGGTACGGTGTTCACAGCACACACCCACCCACACTGTGATGAGCTGCGAGACTCTCTCTACACACACACACACACACGCACGCTCTGAATCATTCAGATTTCTCCTCTGGCACTTTCAGCAAAGCATATGCGTGAGTGTCATTCACCTAATGTGAACTGAAACACTGGCTGGGATTTGATTCGGCGCGCTGAAAGCTCAAGCGCTCTTTAGCGGAGTGTTGGCGCGGGGCCGACCGCAGCTTTGAGGCCCGGGGTTACGGAGGAACACAGCCTTATAGAGCCGCAGTTATCAATGAGCTCATAATGACTTATCCTTGGCATTAGCTGGGAAAATATGGGACTATTATACAAATATTTTTTCAAGAAATACAATTATAGAAGAAAGAGTGTTGAGGTTGTTACTCATTAGCCGGCCCACACAGACTCTGCACCCGCTGATTTCCTCATCAGAACGCCTGTCACTCACACCCTTTCCTTGCTGGGTATTTGTACTTGTTCGTGCTACTTTCAGCTATGTTTCACATGTTTGACCACACTAAAGTTTCCCCCTAAAATTAGCATCAGAAAACGTCTGCAGATTCCGTCGACCTGCTCTTTAAGGAGAATTCAATGAGATTGTCATTTGAGGTTTTGATTCCTTGTAACAGTTCTGTTTCCTTAACGATTCCATCAACTGTTCTTCTAAGAGTCATTTAGTTTGTAAATTAATGTGCACCCAGCAAGGACAACCGTATTATAATTTTAGTTTTTTCTCATAATCAAAACAGAATTCAGAACTCTCAATTTAGCTCATTTCTTTTCCTGTGGTGCTGTAGATTCTGTAGCAAATGCTATCATTGATGTTTTATTACAGTGTGAGTATTAAAGCAAGGACTGCTAGTTATATAGTGAAAATAGTTGTTTTTTGAAGTAATTTTTTTTAATATATATATATATATATATATATATATATATATATATATATATATATATATATATATATATATATATATATTCTAATTTAAACTAATATTGTATTATTTAGTAATGCTTTATATATATATATATATATATATATAAGCACACACACATATATAATAGTGCTGTCTAATGATTAATTGTGATTAATCGCTTTCAAAATAAGTTTTTATTTACATAATATTTGTGTGTGTACTGTTTATATTTATTATGTATATATAAATACATACTCATACAGTATATATTTTGAAAATGCTTACATGTATTTACATGTTTATATTTGTATAATTTATATTATATATAAATATATTTAACATACAAATATAACATATTTTTCTTAAATATATACAAGCGTGTGTGTGTATTTGTATATACATAATACATCTACGCAGTTCACACACAAATATTATGTAAACAAAAACTTGATGCGAATCCTCACAATTAATCGTTTTACAGCACTAATATATAACTGTAATAAATATATTTTAATTATATTCCATTTCCAAAAACAAAAATGTGTTAATTTGATCTTATTTATTATCTTATTATTAGTGAACTCTTATTACTCAAAATAATACATTTATATATTCGCTATAATTCTGTTTTAAACCTGACAGACTTATTTGTTGAAGAATGTCTAAGCTATTTTTTTTTTTATTATAATTTTTTCTGTAAAGTGAAAGTGGCCTGACTGTCTAGCAATATTTTCAGTAAGCAGCAACTTAATGGTTTCCTTTATGGATCTTGCTCACAATCAACTGAAAAGTATCATGAAACCAGCTGAGTTTAGAACTACATGATGACCATTAAATAATGACCGATTTCATTTTGGGTGACCTGTTCCTTTAAGAGCTGGAACAAGCAGAATGCCGCTTTGTCCCTGTATTTCTGAGCATGAATGTATGTGTGTGCGCTCAACAGATATGACGGCAGTCTTGTCCCTGTACCGCAGTGAATATCCCAGTCTCTCTGCTGGTTTGATGTGGTGCAGCAGACGGCTCTTAATAATTTATTTGCGTAGCAGCACTTGAACAGTGATGCCGTCTTTCTCTTTCTCTCTCACACACACACATACACGCAGGTCAGGTGTGTATCCCCACACTTCTTCACCACAACTCAAACACACGCACAAGTTTCTTCATCACATATGTTAGTAAAAATAGATGACAGTGTCTTGTCTTCTTGTAGCCTGTCGGTTTGTTATGGTTTTCTTCATGTGACAGCTCAAACAGGATCTATAGAAACTTCAGTTTGGTCCTTTTAGTTTCTGATTTACATCCCGGGATGTCAAGTACTACTGTACAGCCAATGAATACATATCACAGAATAAAATAGAAATATATATTTATGATAAATAAACATATCTGAATATATTCAGATTCCCAAACCAAAAATGAAAATGGTCATTTATTTGCTGTCATGTCTTTTGAAACCTTTAAAAATATATATATTTTTTTATTATATATATTCATAGCATTTTATTTTTTATTGCAATACAGCCCACATTTCAACAAAATCAACACGCAGCTTTGTTGCAATGTCATTGTAGTATTATTTATATGATACTTTAGTATGTTGTTTTATATTTTCAAAAAAAAAATTTAAGTTTAGGATTCAGTGATTTTGTCATGTAAATTCTTTTTATTAGAATTTGGGTTTTTAAACCTCTATATACCTTAAATTTCTATATACATTTCATTTAATTTAGTTTAAGTTATTGTAGTACTTAAACATTATTTCAGTTGTAAAAGTTTTTTTATCTAATATTAATTAAAATGTTTTACACATTTAATTTGACTTTTAGTTAACAGTAACAACATTGGTAGGCTGTATGGATATTTGGTTAATTTTATTTGTAACATTTCTTTTAATGTTATGCATTAAGCTATATCTGTGTTCTCAAACAGTTTGTCTTTTCAATGGTTTCTGCTGTGTATTCTTGTGTGTCAGTTTTATGTCCATCTTGTCCAGACTTTTCTCCATGAGCGTCAGGTTAACTCTGCGGTCAGAGCCATCGGCCCCTGTGCTCTAGATTTATTGTCTCTGTGATGGTAGCTGGGTTGTGGTCAGCATGTTCATGGGGGAACTATGGATGGCTTGTGCGTTATTGTAATGGACTCTTGCATGGGAGAATTTACCTGTAAATGTCACTCACCCCACTCCAGCAGATGACATCGATAAAAGCCCCCGTAAATCACACTGGGCGGCCCCTACGCCCAATCCAGCAGTCAATATCACAGCCTAATAAACATGCCAGGGGCCCGTAGTACTCTGAGATGAGTGTTGATGCCAGTGATGAGCTGTGTATCACCATCAGTGTGTCTACATCCTTCCACAATCAACTACTTAGTGATCTTTTAGTCTTATTTACTTGGTGTTGTTGTTTTTATTAATGTTCAGTTTTCATTTTAAATTTTGTTATGTGCACTTTTATTAGCACTTCCAACTTCTTAAGCTTCTGCATTCCTTAAACTTAATTAAATTTCAGTTATTCAGTAATTGTAGTACATTTAACAATTTTCTTGTTGTTTTATTTCAACTTGATTTTAATGACGGAAACTAGTTTTAGTTGTAGTTCTAGTTTTATGTTAAGTTTTATTTTAATTACTAGAAATTATTTTTGACTAAATAAAAAAAAAGATTTTTAGTCAAAAACTGAAAAAGCAAAAAGCTCCTGCGATTTTGATTTAATTGCGAATTGCAAACTGTACTTGAGTCCACATGAACCTTATCCCAGACCAGCGATGGTTAGGAAACATTAGCGTATGAAAACTACTCCACAGGAGAATTTGACAAGAAGTGACAGTGATGTATGCTTTAGTTTTTAACTCTTTTTGCAGCTGTGGTTTTACTACAAACGCTCTTACCTTTAGTTCATGCAGTGGTATATTTTCAGCTCTTTCCATGAAGTTCCTTGTATTTAATTTTTTCGCCCAGGATTGGGGTTTGATTTCTCAGCATATTCTGCCTTCTGTCTCTTCTTAGTCTCTCCGGATTGTTCCGTTTATGCAGCTGAGGGAAAATAAGGTGTTATTTTGCGGGGTTATGACAGGTGTGTGGAGCGTTCCCGTGTTTGATTGACATGCTCCTCGTTTTGTGTGGATTGAAGGTCTCTGTGATGCAGCACGGGTCTGCAGTACCTCTGTCCTGGCCTTCTGTGAATGTGTGTGTGTGTGTGTGTGTATTTTTTGTGAACACTGCTGGAATACGAGAGACACAAGAATATCCTTTCCCTCAACAGCGCTTCTCATCTCTGCTCTAGTCGTGCTCTCTCTCAGTCTGCCAGCCCTTTGGCACGGGCCGCTCTGTTCTGACATGGTACCATCCTGTTGGATAATAATCCTCAGATGCTACTGCAAACCCACAGAGCAGATCTTCAGCACTCTGAGGCCTGTATTACATCGCTTGTGCTGTTGACTTTATGAACGCCTGGGCCAAACCGGCAGGAGAGGGTATCCTGCAAATGCTCCTCTCTCTCCAGCCTGCATGAGCGTCAGGGGTTTAGCATCTGATGGAAATCAGAAACCGCATTAGGATTAATGGTAGTGTTATTTGGTACTATTTACTGTATATATCCTACTATTTTGAATTAAATTCCTTTTTTTAAGGTTTGATTTGAAATATTTAATTAGTTTATTTTCTTTTGTGATCTGTAAATGAATTTATTTATATATAAAAAAAAATCTTTGGTATTTAAACTTACTTTATTTCAGTTTTTCAGTTTATTTACTTTCTTACTTTATATTCAGCTTCCAGGGCAACATTAAAAAATTTCAATCTAATATTTATATTTTATTTATAACAAAAAAAAATTTTTTTATTATTAATTTTTTTAATAAGGTTTTGTTAACAGTAACAGTGACGTACTGCCACTTGCTGATTGACCAACATAGTACGATGCATTGTTGTGGAAATGAACTAGCTCGTAATCTCCGTCATTTGAACCACATTAGTTCAACAATTTAGGGCCCTTGTTAATGACGTTGCACACATGTGGTTGAGGAACAACTTCTTCTATTTCAGTTCTTTATATTGTAGAATTCTGACTTTTAATCTTCTATTTGTGAGTTTGTATCGGGCAGCTGTGACTTTTTTCAGACTTTAGTTGTACAAGTTTATATTTTGGAATTTTCAGTTCATACAGTATCTTGCAATTAATTTTTTTTTTAGATTTGCAAGATATAACCTCAAAATTGTGCTGATAAATGTCAAAAATATGAGATTAAAAATACTTATTTTTTTAATTATATGGTGGAAACGGGCTTTCATAACATGGTACCTTCTAAAATACCATTGAAATCAACAAATAATAAAAAAAATTGTTGAAAAAAAAATCACTTTGCAAAAAACAGCAGGAGAACCTATCCAGCATCTCTCTCCAGCTTGTTGGATTGTCAAGGAGTCACACAGGGCCAGGATTTAGCGTGCACAGGAAGTCTGACGCGATTGAGACGGCGTCAGGGTCAGCGGTGCTGTTTTGTACATGCACCCGGAGCAGGCCTGCTTACAAAACTGACACATTTTCAATCATATCGCCGATTCCCTGGAAATCACGGAAAGGCCACGTCGGAGCATTTTATAGAGCACAATGCACCAGATGGGGATTAGTTTTCCCAACATGTGAGGAAAAAAGGTCTTTTTTTTAAAGAGAGTGCGTAGTGTAGGGGCAATATAGTCGGCTGTGAAAAATGGACCAAATCTTCAGCCGCTGTCTGCAATATACAGTGCCTTTACGGCCATGAAACAAAATCAAAATGGGCCTACATTGGGCCGTGGAGACACTGTGCTTTATTTGTAGGTGAGTATGTGTGTGTGTCGGAGCGTTGCGTGTGTAGGTGTTTTCATTCAGCTGGCGGTAGAATGGCGACACTCTCCATACCTGCAGGGAATTTATTGTGCCAAATGAATTGTGGCCCGTAGAAGTTTGTAAATTGCAAGGCATCAATCTAGAGGAGATATAGAGAGAGAGGAGCGTGGCCGCGTTCACCCCGTCTGATATCAATCCTTTACCGTTAAAACCTCGCCTTTCAATTCCTCCCCATTCATCCTGCAGCAACCTCCGGTGTTTAACAGGGATCATGAAGAGCCCTTAACAAATAAAAGCTCTTTAGCGTTTGAGTGCCGCAGATAAATGTGTGAACGAGGCTGTTTATGCCGAGCAATTAGAACGGCAGCCGTTATCTGTAGTGCATCACGCCCCAGACGAGCCAATCACATTGCCCAAATCAAGAGCCTGGAATATTTGTTAATGTTAAACTACTGTTTTGAAAAATACATGTTTAATATCAGTCAGTAAACATTCTAGAGTCTGGCAATGATTGAGTAAGGCGGAGCTACAGCGTGTAATTCAGAACTCAAACCGTTTCCCAATCATCAATAATTATCAACTTTATCTGCATTTAAAAATTAATTGAAAATATGCTTTGTGGTGTAAATATTTATCATACTGGTTACTAACAGCAGAAAACATCAAAAGAAAATAGATTTCTGATTAATTTAATTTCACATTGCATGTAATGCCATTTTTCATTATTATCCGAGACCATTATTTTTACATTACAACAAATGTCATTTTCATAAAAAGTTATTATTGTAAAAGATCTATCTATCTATCTATCTATCTATCTATCTATCTATCTATCTATCTATCTATCTATCGTTCATTCTATCGTTCTGTCCATTGATCTATCTATAGTTCTTTCGTTCTATCTTTCTATCTATTCTTCTATCCTTCTGTCTATTGTTCTTTCTATCTTTCTGTCTGTTGTTCTATCTATTGTTCTATTGTTGTTTCATTCTGCCTATCATTCTACCGATCTATTGTTCTATCATTCTAACTATCTATCTTTCTATCCTTTGTTTTGCCTGTCGTTCTATTATTCTGTCTTGTATTTCAGATTTTTAGGTATATGTAATTGTCTTCAAAATGTTTGCCTCATTGAAGTTGTACTCCTAATCTGTGTGAATTCTGGGTCATTCTGGGTGCTGATGTTTCCATCATTACGGCCGTTAAGAGCTTTTCCACGTTTCTCCACAGCGAGCCATACTGGGAAAGGTCTGCTAATGCAAGCTCCTGCTCCGCCACTAGGCCCAAGACACTCCACCTTGGAGGGCAACAACATACCTCATCACCATGGTAATCCATCCCTTCTACCACATCTCTCAGTCCAGCTGGAGCCAATAGAATTCACAGATCATCTGCACATACACCAGACATTTCAACAGCACTTCAGCCTCACACACACTGTCACAGACATATAACATTTGTATTGTACAGTATAGATGATACAGATTCAGTGATTTATAGCTTCCTCCCAAAGTTTTTTATTAACACTGTCCTTGATCCATCATAGATTTTTTTGTGTGTGTATTTTAACCATGGTCACTTTAGTTTCTTCCAGAATGCTGGTATAGGTATAACTACTACTGTAAAAGGTGTGCTGCATTCATGTCATGTCAAAAATACAGTTATTTCAGTTTTACAAGCAGTTCATCTTTGTTAAACACATACTTTGGAAATGCAGAATTAATGGAATGTAAATACACAATAACATGAAAATATTTTGGGTTCAGTAAACAGTTTTTAAATGCGTTTATTTTCTTGAAATATTAACATTTTAAAATGTTTTTCTAATATAATATATTTTTAAATGTATTTAATTTCTGCGAAGGTGTAGCTGAATTTTGATAAGAAATCAGAAATCATTAAAATATGCTGAAATGCTTTTTATGTAGCATTACTTATTATTAGGGATGCACGATATTATCGGATTGATATCAGAATGGGCCGATAATGGCTTTAAAGTAAATAATATGAAAAATAATGTTAACTCACATGTATTCAGGGTGTGCTAGTGATTAGATAATGTCAGTAGGGTGGCTCATTATTGAAGCAAAGTTTTGTCTGAATGATGATTAGAGTCACTCTTTTGGATCACTTCATTTAATCTGTGAAAGCATGTACAGAATGAGGCGTTTGGTGTATGATATAATAAATAGTAATTGCATGTGCAGTGGCAGCATTGACATCCTCCCCCAGGTCTCCAATTTTATATATACTGATTTATTCATAAATGTGTAATTTGTTTTATTTTTTAAAACAAATTATAAGCTCTGAAATATTTTCTCAATTGTTACTCTTTTGCTTTAGACCATCTACAAATGTTAAATCTTAAAATAAAATGTTAGGGTTAACACTGCATCTTTCTGGGGGGAAAATGCAATGATTGATATATAGTTTATTTATAGTTATTTTCAAAGCTTCAGTGTGCTGTCAAAAAAAACTTCATTATTGTTTATTTAATTCTAACAAATAAGTTCTTGTTAAAAACTAACCATAATTAAAAATATTTTGCTTATAATTTCTGCACAGGAGAGACTTGACGATGTTTCCAAACAAAGGGAAATATATCGGTATCAGCCAGATGAGTTGAAAAATATCGGCATATCGGATATCGCCAAAAATCCAATATCATGCATTCCAACTTATTAATATCAAAGTTGAACAGTTCTGCAGCTTAATATTTTTGTATAAACTGATAAATGTTTTCAAGATTTTGCTGTCGTCATCAACAAAGAAGAATATGGATCCATTTCAGCCTTTATTCACATTAGAAAACAATCATTTCTAAGAAATGAACGGCTTGTAATTCTGACACAACATGAACGCTGCATTGATATCAACCAGCACTGTCACTAAAAAAAGAAATGAACTAACAGAACACTCTAAAAATAAAGGTTCTTTATTGGCATTGATGGTTCCAATTAAGAAGCTTTAACATCTTTCCATTCCACAAAAGGTTCGTTATAGTGAAAAAAAATTAATCCGATTATTCAAATGTTTTTTCCACTCTAACACACACACACGCACACACACACATAAAATGGTTCTTTTAAGAACTGTTCACTTGAAAGGTTCTTTGGGGGTACCAAAAAAGGTCCTTCTATGGCACCGCTGCGAAAACCCCCTTTTGCAACCTTAATTTTTACAAGTGAAATATTCTGGATCTTCTTAGACTGCCTAAAGTTGACCCCAGATTTATTTATGATTATTTTACAGAAGCTACAGTAGCTTTTTTGACGGAAACTGTGGTTACTTACCATAGTTAGCTTTTGTTAGGTGTCCACTCACTTCTTTCCCCAGTCACCAGCCTAAAAATGTATATTATTCTTGAAGATTTTTTTCTTCATTCGAGATAGAATAGTCTTTCAAGGATTTGCAAAGGACAAAAAAAAATATTATGCAGTAACGGTTTTGTCAGAAACTCAACATAGAGTCCTTTTCTCTCAACTATTTTTCTAGAAATGAACAATGAACACTTTTAGATTTTTCCTCTTGCATGTGTGTTTTCTTTTTTAATCATCTGAGGTAGGATTACATCTTTGGTGTTTCTTTAATTCAGTGAGCAACCCCAAGTGAGTATTTTGCCCTCACAAAGACATTCTTAATTGATCAAAAACAAGTATTATTGCTACAGAGCCGCGGCAGCTCAAATAAATTATGCCACAGAAACAGAAATCCAATACGTAATAGGCTTAGCAAGACGAGCCGTATTGCTTATAGCTCTGATAAACGATGCCCCTTTCCAGAAGTGCCCTTCATTGTGCCCCTCGCTGATTTCCAACCTCTGAAGATGAAACAAGGCATCGTGGGAAGTGAAGTTTCACGTATTCCTCCGAGACCAGGCATGCTGGAAGTTTCCAGAGATCTCTTTGTAGTGTACGGAAATGCATTTGAGAAATATGCAGCGCTGATTATATGCAGGCGGCTCTTGATGGATTGGTAAGGAACGGAGGCACGGGGGCTCTGGGATTACTGTCACACTGACTAAAGAGGATTTATTTATCACATTCACAAAAAGCCTCTTCTAATAGCTCATCATGGGGTGTATTTAGAACTATTAGTACAACCACCCTTGGCTTCTGATACACTACCTGCCAGTGCGCATAACAGCAGATCTGCCTCCTCTGTCATAAGTGCTTCCTCTATTTTTATGTCTCTTTTCTCGCACACCGGCATTCTGTTCACGCTTTGACACTTTAGGTATGGCGTAAAGCCACTAAACAGATTTTCACCTTTTTATTCCCCTCTGAAAGCGTTCCAGCGAACAAAAGCACAATGCCAACACCATCACCACGCCAACATACTGGCATTAGATGCCCTCGCTGTCCATTAAAGAGGCGCATGCTTCAAAAGCCAGGAAATTATTTAAATGGACCATATTCTACTTTTGTTGTGGTTTATTTTTTCCCTGAGAAGGCCACTTATAGTATTAGTCAAGGTTTCTTGCACCCGAAACAGTCCAAATGTAGTTTCCTGCTATTTCCCCCCTCGGTGACCTTTAGTATTAAAGAGATAAGAAATTAAAAATTTTATGTTGTTCCAAAATCATATTCTGTTTTTTTTTATTATTATTATATATGAACATAAAAGTAGATTTTCTCAAAGTCATAAAAAAGACAGAAGAAGAGTCAATAGTATGTTTGGCTTTATTGCAAGTCTTCTGTAGTCTTCTGTAGTCATGTGATAGCTTTGTGTGAAGACAGACAGAAACATTTTTTACAATTTACAAATGTAGTTATTTAGTTTTCTTTGCTGCAGCTGTCAAATGTCATTTTCCTGCAAACTGACATATCATTTTTTTTGACTCAGGAACCAATGGTGCTTGACATCAAACATCAAACCTGTATCTAACCAATACATTTAGCTAAAATACAGGTTTGTTCCTCAATCAAAGCTAAAGTTTGGCTTAGGAGACTTGGAATTAAGGAATACTTTTTTTCTTTTTTGCAAGCTTGCCATTTCAGAGTATTGTTTTATATGTAAATGATCTCAGTTTTGATTTCCTGTGGCATATTTACAACTGTCATCTAAACGTGTCAGGTTACTGAATACTAAATAGATGTTGATACATACACTACTGTTCAAAATTTAGGGCCCAAAAGTTTAGGGCCCTATAATACACCCGTTGCAATGCGACCCAAGGCACAGTGCAAGTGTGTTTGCTAGTTTCAGTCCGGCGTTGTACGCATTTTCCCGTCCAGTGCCAAGTCGTTTAATTAGCAAATGCATTTGCGCACAGTTTTGCACCCATGGGCGCGCTGGTCTAAAAAAGAGGTGTGTTCAGGTGCATTGCTGGCGCAATGCTATTTTAAGGAGCTGAAAATAGACTGCGCCATAGACCAACTCAAACCTGGTCTAAAGTCCGGCGCAATTTTTTTTCTTTGTTATTTAAAGAGCGTGTTAGTACAGGTGGCTCCACAATGTGCATACAAGCTGCTTATTAAACACAGGGACGCACAGCAGCAAACATGGCAAATATAAAAAAGTAAAGTATTGCAATGCATAAGATTTTTTGTAGGCTAATTAACCTGCTAATTGTCACCCCGTCTATGTGTATATATATATATATATATATATATATATATATATATATATATATATGTATATGTGTGTGTCATAATGAATAGTCATTGCATGTATCCGAATTTGGCTATGTATTTGCTCGCACACGAGCAGCTCTGTTTCATCTCTGAGACGCGTTCTGTCTTTGAGCTTGCCAAATTCCGCCGTGTAAATAGCAAATCCGTCATGGCACGAGCGCAACTGGCTCTTAAAGGGAATGGAAGATGAGACTCTGATTGGTTTATTGCAAGTTACACCCAAAAACACCCATTACTCATTAAGAGAATAGGGACAATCCGTTTAGACCATGCACCCGGTGCGCCAACTGTTTTTCCGTCGTTAAAATAGCAAAAGTGGATTTGGAGACGCCCTGAGTGCACCGGCGCCGTGCGCTTTACACTTTGCGTTTAGATCGTTAAAATAGGGCCCTTAGAGTTAAATTATGCTTACTAAGGCTGCATATATTTGATCAGAAAAACAGTAATATTGTACAATATTATTACAATTTAAAATAACTGTTTTCTATTGGAACATATTTTAAAATGTAATTTATTTCTGTGACGGAAAGTTGAATTTACATCAGCCATTATTTCAGTCTTCAGTGTCCCTGATATATATATATATATATATATATATATTCAAATAATTTTTTTTAATGATATTTTTTAGTCACAAGTGATGGTGTACTGTATAACTGAAGCAGTGGCTGTCTGGTTTGGTCACTGTGAGGTGTGCTTATGTATCTCAGGTTGATGAGTCTGCTGGTGAATTCCAGCAGGGTTATTTAGTTTAAGTGCTGTTTGATCCGGGAACGCTGGGCAGACTGAAATTGAGATAAATGGCTGTGTGGAAAGGGACGGCCACCTCTCTTCCCAGCATGAGGCCTTTGAGGGGCCGCAGTGGGGCCAAGGGTCTGCCGCACACCTGTCTCTCCTCGTTACGGAGTCCAGCGCTCACAGAGATACCAGCTCTCCTCTATCAAGGCTTATTGGGACCTTTGGCCCCATAAACAGCAAGACATGCACAGCGATTGAGTCGTGCACATCCATTACATGTACATACATGCGCACATTATATATTCTATCCAGCCCTGTTTCTCCTCCAACACCTGATTGGACCAAAGTCAGATTGGATTCGACTGAACAGTTGGAACAGAGCATTGGAATAGCTCTGGTAAAACGTCAGATAGAGTTGAAGTGTGTGAATGCCAAAGATTTAGATGCATTGGCTCAGCTGTAAAGTCATCTAATCATCTGAAGAAACTCTTTCATTGCCAGAAGGGATTCCCTTGTGTTGGAGAATAATGTGTTCTTAAAGTCAACATGAACATTTTGATGAATTTTAGATTAAAACCAGTTGATCTGGAATTGATCAGACTGTGAAAAGTGGCCATGATTATACTAGAAAAGAGTCTATTTTTGCAGTAGATGATACCAGGAAACAGAGATGTTGAATGGTACAGTACGTGGAGGCTGAAGGTCAAGATCGCTCTCAAGAGCCTCTCAGTATATGTCTCAATGGTAGTGTTGCTTTTTCAGATGTATCATTTTCTATGACTGCTGCAGCCATTACGTTTAATTACTGTTTTAACTACTGACATGAGTTTAGAAAGGCTGCATTAATAAATGGCTATTTACCTATTGGCTATCATAATTTTCTTCACCTGTGAAGTCTTGGTTCTCATTTTGAAAATGATTACATTTTGATAAAAATTATAATGGCAAATCATTTAAAGAACAGAATTTTTTATTTTTTTCCAATATAGAACAGTTTAATAGATGTTAAAATTTCTTCATGGAGCCATACTTTTTTTTTTTTTGAACTCATGTTGACTTTAAAACCCCATTGAATGCAGAATTTTGCGCATTTCTGTCTATGTCTGTTAGTTTTGAGGTCATCTGTATGCTAGTATACTGCTTTTTTTGAATTGTGAGAGATGAGAGATTCATAAACAGATGGCTGTTTTAACGCATCTGACATTAAATTAATTGCTCAGAGTTTTTTCTTCAAGTAATGCTTTTTAACATTCCCAAATAATCATTCTCTCTCCGTCCCATAATGTGGATTTTTTTGTAATGTGGCATATGCCACATATTAGCTTTGTGCTGACATTGGAATACTAACATTTTACACTTGACCAAGTTAGGATGAAGTTACTAATAGAAAGTACCTACCTGAAGCGATTCAATATAGCGGCTAAAATGGTCAGGTAAAAAGACATTTTCAGCTATATTTTAGGACACAGTTAAACCTAGTGCATCTGAATGAGCCTCCATTAACAGTCCTCATGCACAGCTTTTTAATGGCTTGCTGGCTGTGATACAGAATTTGCTATTAAGTGAGCTAAATGAGGCTGTTTATCAAAAAAAGAAAAAAAAAGAAAGAAAAGTTGCATCAAATCTGACACTCGAGTATGTGTATATATACATCATGGTCTGATAAAGCTATAGCTGTTTACAGAGTGACATTTGATGGATGAAGTAGGTCAGACTGAATCAGGCTTTGTTTGTATGCAGGAAATTACTTTGTTGTGTCATGTTTGGGTCATCATCTTATAAAAACAAATACGGAAATTCATTTAGAAATTGTATAGCTAAGTAGGTTTTTGCATTTTCTGAAAAGAATTTGAGGCTTGAGTGTGTTAGTGGTTGCCAGGTTTTTTGCGAGTTTTAGCACTGTTTTTTGGTATTTGAATTAGTTTGTCGTGTCATATTTGGGTCATCAACATATATAAAAACAAATAAATTCAAATGGGAATTCACTTTTTCAGAGATTATTGGTGCAAAACTTAGTGTTATAGTGGTTACCAGATGGTCTGTCGTGGCCTAATGGTTAGAGGGTTGGACTCCCAATCGAAGGGTTGTGAGTTCTAGTCTCGGGCCGGATGGAATTGTGGGTGGGGATAGTGCATGAACAGCTCTCTCTCCACCTTCAATACCACGACTTAGGTGCCCTTGAGCAAGGCATTGAACCCCCAACTGCTCCCCGGGCGCTGCAGCATAAATGGCTGCCCACTGCTCCGGGTGTGTGCTCACAGTGTGTGTGTGTGTTCACTGCTCTGTGTGTGTGCATTTCGGATGGGTTAAATGCAGAGCACAAATTCTGAGTATGGGTCACCATACTTGGATGAATGTCACTTCACTCTCTTCTGAGCAGATTTAGTGATTTTCTTTTATGTATTCATAGATAATTCTAGATATTGCGTGTGTTCCTCTTAATATGTAAACAGTTTTTTTCCTGTTTGGTTGATTGTAAACTAAAACTTTTAAGTCTCATTAAGCATTATTTGAAGTATCATTCAAATACCACTCATTTGTACCAGTACTAGTCTTAAGCTGTAGATACTACAGGAAAGTGTTTTGTCTTTTTTGGGTGATCAATGTATAAAAGACATGGACATTATTTAAGAAACTGTATACCAAGTCATTTTTGCATTTTGTGAGGAAAATTTGAGTGGTTGCCTGATGTTCTGAGTAGTTTAAGTGCACTTTTTATGTATCCTTTGATAATTCTAGATATTGCTCATGTTCATATTAACATGTATAGTTTTTTCCCCATGTAATTGATTGTGAACTGAAAATGTTAAGTTTCAATAAGCAGAAGTATTATTCTTATGCCACTCATTTTTACCGGTACTAGTCTTAAGTAGTAGATCCTACAGGAGATTGGTCAACATGTAAAAAAACAAGGAAATTCATTCAGAAATTGTATAGCTAAGTTTTTGCATTATCTGAGGAAAATGTGAGTGGTAAATGAAACTCTAATTTCTATATAATTTATTTATTTTTTTATTATTTTTTTTGAGTGTTAGAGCTTTGTTTCAATCTTGACCAGCGGCAGAAAGTTCCTGTTGTACGGGGCATAAATGAAGCTATCCATTAGAGAGAGGTAGAGAGAGTCCTGTGGAGCGCTGGTTAATATAATGTGTGGCAGGTGGCCTGCTTTGCCTGAGGAAGATCTGTAGGCCATGACAGCTCAGAAAAGGCATAAATCCTCCTCCTCTCTCTTATCTCCAGCCACATTTAGTTGCCATGGGGATTTTATTTATGCAGCTGGAAACTTCCATACTTCAGGTGAGATGCAAACATTTCAGCTGCTGCCTTTCTGTCGGCCTCACCACCGCAGCTCCGGCTGCATTTCATGCTTAAATACATGACAGAGGGACTGAAGACCTGTCTGTTGTAACCGAGGGGAGGTAAAAGTGCCTGCTTATTGTGTCTAGAAGTGGATATAACACGGTCAGTTGAAGTATTTTTGTGATGATGCTGTCCAGAGCGATTTGTGAGGTGTTTTATAGTGCAAACGCACTAAAGATTGAGGGATTTAAAGGACCAGAGAAGGAGAGTTGAAAACAATATGGAATTAAAATGAACCCAGTGTACTTTTATTTATATCAATATTTATCAATATAAAAGAAAAAGTGAATGGTGCTGTGTCTGGATGCTAATATTTTGTTTATTTACTATTTATATTTATTTATTCCCCTCTTTTAATTTTTTTGCCATTTTTATTGTTCTCCAAAACTACTGCTGGACAATTAATAAGGGCAAACCAATAAACAAATATAATGTTAATATATCTAATTAATTAAACAGAATCTTGAATCATATAGAATTAATAAATAGTTAGTTTTTCAATTAAAAATAATGGTTATTGAGAAGAAATAATAAATGTGATTTCAGTGTGATTTATTTCTGTATTTATTAGCAATTTTTATTCTTCGCCAGTCAAAAACCTGTCTGTAGGACAATAGAAATGACGCACGGATAAAGCAAATAAAGGAGAAATAAATAAATTAGCCTTTTTTTATTGTTCACCAAAAACTTGACTGTTTTTGGACAATAAAAAGGCTGAATGAATCAACGAATGATCACTTAGAAATTAATTTTTAATATTCAGTAACAGTGATTGATAAAATCAGAGCCCAATAAGTTGATTGCTAAAATGACGTGCTGTCCAGTATTATTTCCCAAAAATGTTCTGTTTTACTCATAACTACATCACTTTATGAAAGTCAAATGCATATTCAATTTCATGTTGACATTTTGAGGAATAATTCTTTGAAACAATGCTGTGAATGTGTGAATGTGTTCGGAGTCTAGAATTCAAACTCGCTCTTCATTTGGACAGATTGTGCTGTTTAGGCTTGATTTTGCACTGAGCTGTTAACCACGCTGAAGGCCGTGTGAGTATTTCCCAGGCTGCTTTATAAGCCTCCCAGCTGTGTACCGGACTCAGTCACTTAACCCCTGTCTGAGGAGGCAGCGTTAGCATTAGCCAAATGGACACGGCGCAATAACAGCGTGGTGCTAACAGCGCACTCTTGTGCTGGCCTAACGTGCTAATGGGCTTGAATATGGATCACATTAGCTGGAAATGTCAGCAACTTTAAGACAGGTTGTTAAGTACATTTATATTGATTTGTGATGGCTGTATTTATTACATTAGTTCAGGTTTGGGAGTACATTTTTATTTAAGGCTTTTATTCATAGGTATATGAGCGAGGTGATGAGAAACTGTGGGTGTACAGTAAGTAGGGGAAGGCTCATTCTTATACTATAACTTAACTGTTTAAAAAATAGCACACAGAAAACAAACAGGATAAATATAGAGGCACAGTAGAGTTAGTCAATATTTTTAACCATTTTGATTATTAGTTTGTTATCTGGTTTTTATAAAAGAGGATGTTTGCTAAAATGCTTTAGAGCGTTTTTGACTCAAAGACCTACATTGACCTACACGATGCTGCCTGTTTTCAGTGATTTTGTTTGCAGAAACAGATTGATTGAAAGAGATTGAAACAATTGATTTTGTGATTCTAAAGATAAAAAAATCTGATTTTGTTTGTTTTTCAATAAAGATTATAGATATTGAGGGGGAAAATGATTTCAGTTTGCACCTTGATTTTTGGTTAAGCACAACATTTATGAACATTTTTATAAAAGACTAACAGTTTGGAAAATGGAAAGGCTCTTCAGTTTGACATTCATTTAAATCAGTATTCTGATCTGGTATATTTATTATTAAATGACCAGTTTTGTCATATAAGAAGTATATCATAGCACCAAGGATCATGACAAAATTGGCAGCATATTTTATTTAATTTTAATCACCCACCTTCACTTACTCTTGGAATTGTGTTAAATAAACTAGGCATGAGAAAAATGTAGTGTATAGTAGAAATAATCTGTGAATTATATCAGGAAATCACATGAATTGTATTCAGAGTTTCAGAGATAAGTGTACTTGCTCCAGTGTGTTGTTTTTTTCTTTTATTAACCTTGTTTAAGTGAAGACATTGAGGGCAGGTGGTGTTGAAAAGGTGTGCACTAGTTCGGAGCGATATGTTTTGAACATTGCATGAGCGAACTTGCAGTATATATTACTTTGTTGCAAGGTTTTCTGTTTGATGTTTTTTTTTCTTCTCTTTTTCAGACCTACTCTTTTCTGTTTTTTTTTTTACCCAGATTCTTCTTTTTTAAAGGTGCCTAGCATTCAATTATTTAACTGCTTTCTTATCATTTTTTCATCTACCTGTTTCTTTGTCTCTGCGCATGTGTAAATAATGAATGTTATAGATTTCCCAGAGAGGAGAGGAAGGTGGTAGAGGAGTACAGGGGAGGTGCAGGAGGTGGATGGATGTTGCTTGTTTTCGCTAGGTTTATTTGAACAGCAGGACTTTGCTGAGGAACCTTGACCTTGTCTGCAGTCTCTCTACCTTGCTCTCCGCTATCTCCTTGGGATCCAGGTGACAGGTTGGCCACTAATGCAGATGTTGAGTGGTAAAAGGAAAAGGGGTTTAACTCTACCTGTGCCCTTCATACGCAACTCTGTATATCAAGGTCCAGTGACACAAGCATTAATGATGACAGGATCTTTTAAGTCTTGAAGAAGGGAGGCCTGGTGTGAGATTTCTGAATTTTAATACACACACTTTGCTTGTTGTTATGTTACATTTATAAGCCATTTTCACTTTTTTTATATTTTAAATTCTGAATATCAAAGCACAGCATTGCATAAAGCGATGCATTCATTAAAATATAAGTGCGTGTTTGAAATTGCCCTATCATTTTGTTACGCTCTGCAAATTTGGTCAGAATACACTGTTGCTGTAACACAAATTCTAGATTTATTTTTTATTTTTGGTTTGCCTTGAGATTTCTGTGAAGCAGAAATCAATTGGTTCCACCGTGCATATTTGGGATTTGGAACAGAGAGCGTGTGGTTAGGTAGAAACGCGCCTCATCTGAGACAGAAACACTTATCAGGACGAGCAGAGTCTCAGGACCCGCTGTGCTCAAACTTCCCTCCTGAGCCAGATTTCTGCGGACAAACAAACACGACAAAATACTCAACAAGGATTTCATCTCTTGCTTTTTTATTCTTGTTAGTGAACCTAGCAGGAGCTGTAAACACAAAGCAACCCTGTGCATGTTTAGCCCAACAGGAGATGTTTTTGTATGCTGGATATGTGATTGTAACTGAACTGATTTTGTGGCCTTTGGCCTTGTGAAGGCTGGGAATTCACTGTACTGTGGTTTAGGTGAATTGCAATGCTTTGCTGTGCTGAAACAAACAGCTTAAACCAGCCTAAGGTGGTTAGTTAGACTCCCAGTTGGTCAGACCCATTTGTTTTGATGATTTTATATGGGTTTTAGCCACTTGTTAGTTTGTCAGATTAGGTTGTTGACTAGCTAAACCAGCTTAGACTGGTTTAAGATGTTTTAAGTAGGGTGCAAATACTTAAACACTTAAATGTAATTGGGATTGGTGCATGTAGTAGCTATATTTAGCATTTAGCATAGCATACATGACACAGCTGGGTTCTCTTAAATTTTGTCCAAACATTGAAGGTGTAAAACTTTATTTGGTTTTCTTTTCATATGAATAAGGAAATAATATTGTTAGGAGTAGCATTTAGCATTGTATAGCACGTTTAGCATTTTAGCTTAGCATAAATACACAAAAATTTGGTTTAAAACAGTGAGTGTATAAAACTATTTTGTTATCTTATATGTGGTTATCTTTTGTTATGTTTTCATATGAGGAAAGAAATATTTTTGATAGGGGTAGCATTTAGCATTTTATAGCACATTTACCATTTTGTCTTGGCATACACGACAAGATACACCATTTGATCATTTGATCATTTTATATTTATATTAGCACTTCGCTTAGCACACATGTATCGAAACACCATTTTATACATTTGGTTCAAATCAATGAGTCTATACATTTTTTTTGTTATCTAATGTGGTTATCTTTTCATATGACAAAGGAAATATTGTTAGTGTTAGCCTTTAGCATTGTATAGCTTAGAATCTTGGCTTAGCTAGTTTACATTAATTTACACTGTTTCTCACTGATTCATTTCAAAACATCAGTGTAACTTTTATTTGTGTTATCTTGTGTGGAGTTTTTTTCTTATGCAGGAGAAGATAATATTATTGATAGATGTTTCTTTATCATCATTGGGCATACTTAGCATTTTAGCTTAGCATTTTCCATGACAAACACTATAATCTTTTTGCTTGAAGAATATACACACACCATATATTGTCATAATCGCCTGTTTATTGGCTATATGTTCCACTAGACTGATTTTCCCCTCCCACTTAGCCGTCTTGAGAAACACACAAAATTAATTTCTCCCCATCCAACACGAAGGAGGCCTGGAGAACTTTTAATTTAATGTTTTATTTTTCATTCGTTAGAAAAATTAAGATCAAAGTCAAATTAAGTTCATCCAGGTCCATGTAATCTGTAATTTGGGAGCCTGGAGCAACAACACTCTTTGAGTGTGGCGTTGCAGCCGTCTTTAGATGTGGACGGCAGTAATTACCCAGCTGTTGCTGAGCTATGATTGACATGTGTATTTGGCACAGACCATGTGCACTATTCATGAGCCGCATACCAGCGATAATTAATTGATTCATATGCCTGTAAGCTTTTTCTAAAATATTAACAAGATAAGATTAAAAAGGCATGGAATCGTCAGAGTGAGGCGGTTCTGACCGTGGTATTGGCTGTGAGTCTATTACCTGGAGGAACGCTCAGTTTGTATGCTTTGCCTGTTGTTTTGTGAGATAAAGTAACTCCTGCTGCTGCATGGATACTTACCTGCGTGTAAAAATGAAAAAACAAAGTTTTAGACGTTTATATATTGCACCTTTGCTTGTGGAAGGGTTGCTTTGTATCTATCAGATATGTTATTATTATCACTGCTATAGAGTGACTTCTTTAATGTAATTAACAGAAAAATCGTTGTGCAGATTGCCATATTGCATTTACAACTATTTGCGGTACTTCGCCAAAACATGTGCAGGGTCTTACTGTACATGATTCAGAAATGCATGCTATTATTAAGAGTAATCCTCTTCATAATGTTTCTGTTCATAATTCTGTTCATAATGTTCATTTTCTTTTTTACGTTATTAAATTAAATTACAATTAAATGTATGCATTTAGCAGACGCTTTTATCCAAAGCGACTTACAGTGTATTCAGGCTATCAATTTTTACATATCATGTGTTCCCGGGGAATCGAACCCCCAACCTTGCGCTTGCTTGCTTGCTAAGCAGTGCTCTACCAGTTGAGCTACAGGAACACTATTGTTACGTTATGAAACCAATACTTTTTATATATATATATTTTTTTTTTACTTTTATTTATTTTTCCCTGTGCTTACCTAATTTTTTATTTCATCATCAGAAAACAACAAAATAATTTCAGCCGATATATATTATCGGTACATTTTATTGTTATTAAGTTAATATTGACTTCATGTAACAGCGAATCATAAGTCAGATTTTATTGTTCTAGTAACTATGAGAATGGACATGGATGCCATTCACAGTAGCAGGACCGTCTCTTCTCTGTCTGGTTTTTCTGTGGGTCAATGTCACACATTAAATCCATATAGGTATTGCTTATTACAGTGTGTTCTCCAAATGTCTGTGAATTAGCCCCAGATCACACTCTCTTTACACATACACAAACACACTCTCGCTCTCTCGGCAGCCAGTTCCTCCCATCTTTCAGATGGAATCAGGGAGAGAGAGCTGTGTGAAGCTGGCAGCTCCTGACAGGTAGTCACCTTGCAGGTCTCGCTGCTTGTGTCATGAATAAACATGGCTGCTAGTGGCGTACTGCTTGGAAAAGCACGCTGGCTCGGGTAATGGCCTCTCAAGCCGCGAGAGCGAGAGCCGCCGCTCCACTGCCATTACGGGCCGTGCCAAAGAGTCCCGACTTAGAAACATTCACGCCGCCGATGTTTATTAAAGCCAGCGAGTGCGCAGACACACGCAAAAACACAAACAAACACATCGACTGTGTCCTGAGGTGGAGGCTCTGTATTTTCTGCCTGTTGTCAAACTGTTGCACTGTCTTTACTGTGCATGAAAGTGCAAACAGAGCTTCTAGAGCTGTTATTAGATTAGCATATGACATGCACTAGAGGAACACTGGACGTATAGAGTTTAGGCAGAGTAGATGACACACTTAATTTGACACAAACAGAAATGATGGATAAATGTATAGTCAGTTTTGTAAGCTGTACTTTCTGTAAGGGGAAGTGTCATTTTTTTCAATGTAAAAATACTCTAATCTTAGGTTAATATGTAGATTTGGCATTTATAAGTCTGTTGTGCTTTCAAAACATGGATCTGTTTATTTGAACAGACCAACGTAGCTACATGGATTAGAATTTTGCAAATTGACATTGACTACATAGATTTTTGTGTTTTGGATGGGTTTATCAGTTTTATCATAGTCATTATTTGAAATTACACATTCCACCTTTCAAGTTGCGATGCAAACATTTTTTTATTATTTTTTTTTAGGTGAATATTAATGTTATTTTGAAGTTAATTATAAGAAAGGGGCAGGGTTTAAGTGGACAAAATGATAGGATGGCATTTTACCAGATCAATTTATGACATTTTTATTAATAATAAAATTACAAGGACAAAATAGTAAAATTCACAAAAGATACATTTAATGCATTTACAATATAAATTGTATTCATTATGACAGCAAATTTGTATTCAATTTTAGTCAGTCTTTTGAATAAAATGCCATTTAGTTTGTCATATTTTAGTCATTTGAATTTTTTAGTTTTCAGTCTAGTTTTAGATGACTACATAAAAGATTTTATTCAACTGTTATTCAAATCTAGTTTTAGATGACTAAATAAAATATTCTGTTCAACTCTTATTCAAGTCTACAGTAGGCTGAGTTTGTTACGTCAATGAGTAAATGTCAGATGCAATGAATCAGCATCTGCATTGATGGTAAGTTTGTTAAAATGAAGGAAATTTTTACATTTTGAATAAAACTCACGTTAAAACTAGCATTGTATTGTACAATTGCAATAGAAAATATATTACGATTTAACCTTTAGAAGTTCTATAAAAGAATATAAAAAAAGCAAAACATGGTTTAAGTGTTTTTGAAGTAGAGTTAAAAATCTTGCTACATTTTATGTAGAAATGGTGCATCATAATGGCATCATAATTACGACTTCCAAACTCATAAATACAAACATCCAAGTATGAAATTAATGCAGCATTAGTTCTGATTGGATCTCTTCACAAATCATCACTCCCAAACATTTTGTCTTATTTTTATTTGTTGACGAAAAGAAACATTGATTTTTGTCATAGTTATTGTCATTCAGAACTGGTTTTTATTGTCTCGTTTTCATCTGTAACAATGTCGTTTGATGAAAATTTAGCTTTAAGATCCAAGTTAAGATGTAATTTTCAGTCTGTTTTCTGACAATATATTTGTGGAAATGTGTTTTTTTATTTATTTATTTTTTTGATGAACAGAAATATGAAAACACAAACAGTATATTGACATTTGAACAGAATGTATTGTAATGAAGTTGCAGTTTACTCTGATGTTAGAGCACACACACATTACTGTTAATTTCTTGAGATAGTTTAATATAACATTGCAGGATATATTATATTTGTTTATTATTATTATTATTTAGGTTTATATTAATTTGTAGTTTACTTAGCTCTACTCATTTCAAGAATATTAGATCTTAAAAACATTTGTTATTTTTAGATGTTTTTTTTTCTCCTGAGGTCTGTGTAGGTAGGTTTTGGGTGCCAAAGTGCCAGAAACTGGGTTAACGTTCTTTCATCAAACAGTAAAAAGTAATATACAGGAGAAGCTTTAAGAATATGCTAAATATTGTTGCTGCAATTTCTGCCATAGAGTAGAAAAAGTAAATTATCCCCACCCTGACAGCATGAATTGATGTATATGAGATGTTGAATGCAGTCAGCTATGTCAAAATATTATTTTTCATGCACTGGCTGTTTGCTTTTGCTTTTGCGTTCGCATGGCTGTTTGGGGTGATGTAATTATCTGTCAATCTCAGTCAGTAAATCACTATGTAAACATGGGGAAGTGGGGGCCAGAATGAGACAGAGGTTTGGCAAATCAGCTTTGGAATGAGGTGGACGCAGTGGGTCAGTCGTTTTTTATTCTCTAAATGAAAAGCTACTAAATATTGCATAAGCACCATTGCACTTGCTTCTAAATAAAAGCAGAAGTCTCCTGTTTATGTCTTTTTAAGTGTCTCTGGAGCAATATTCTTGAATTAAAAAGAGTTAAGCACCATCCACAAAGTTTATCCGACAAGCTAAAGTATTTTTTAACTAATCATCTGCCCGATTCTGTCCCGAGGCTACGCAAACCAATCTAATGCTCTCGATTCTGAGTGAGGACATTACCCAGCATTCTCGGAGGCCTACAGTAGAGGTGCTCTGAGCTCTAATTAAAAGTTAGAAATCGTCTCATTATGATGATGAAAGTGCAGAAGCAACTTTGGAGAAGCCCAAATGTGTCATCGTTGTGAGGTGGGTCGAAATCAAACCACTTATTTTTCCCCAGCAAATGAGTTACCTTGTCAGGCTGTTCACAGGCTCCCTAATGGCCGTATCCATTAGTGCAGTCTATCAGCACAGATACGTGGATTAATCATCCTTTCATTTGGGATGGAACATCATATGGACTGAAGAAAAGGTAGACTTCAGAAAAAAATCGAGATTAATCAGCCAGTGTTTGGGCGATATCAGTCACAAGGCATTCAGCCACGTGGGTGGCTTCGAGGAATGTCCCAGTAATGTTGGGACATTTTCGTTCTTTTAACGATTTTTACTTGGTTATATATTTACGAAAACATGAAACGGTCTTCCTGACGTAACTTGCATAATTTCATATTTCTGAGAAAAAAAGAATCACACTATTACTTCTCTAATGATTTAATTCACAGTAGTAAACCTGGCAAAAAAAATGGTGAAAGGTCTCATAGACTTACATTTAATGCCCTAGGATCATAGTGACATTTTCTTCCCATTGAAAACATTTTCATCCAGTTTTGATGAAAGACAAGCAACTTGATTCCTACTTGGTTATCTACAGTGCTGTGAAAAGTTTTTTTTTTGCTCTCTTCCTGTTTTTTCACATATTTTTCACATTCAAAAGATTCAGATCATCAAACTAATTTTAATATTACACAAAGATAATGCAAGTTAATACAAAATGCAGTTTTTAAATGATAGTTTCATTTATTAAAAGTGCTGTTGGAGATCTTGGAAAAAGCTAACATTAGCCTGATAGCACTGAAAGCAAACATCCCACCCTCCCTTTAATCACTGACCAGAGCCACACCCCCTGAACGCATTTCTGCTCACAGACCATAATACCAGAGACAACATTACTACAATAGGCTACATCAGCAGTTCCCAATTCCACCCCATGTTCCAAAATTAAGTAAACTCCTGTTCAGGAAGTAGGGAGAAATGAACATGGTGTAGGGATCACAGCAATCAGAACACAGTTCATTCATGTAGTTCTCTGCTAACCAGTTGGTAATCTGAAATGGGTGTGTTACCCATTTAAGAGAGACATGCAAAATATGTGCATGAGGACTGAAATTGGGAACCGATGGGCTACATCATGTCATTCGCAAGCGAGAAAACTTTAAAAGTGCTACAATACCAGGAAGGAAGACCAGGTTGTTGAGGTTCATCTGCCATTCTAGCTCTGTCTGCACAGTGTGTGTGAACGCGCTGATGTCGTATACAGGGTGCGCAGAGGTATCCAGATACATAAATTTTTACCAAATGTATTTCAAGAGCGCAACGACGACTCATTCAGGAGCTCATAAAAGAACCCAGAACAACATCTAAAGAACTGCAGGCATCACTTGCCCCAATTAGTGTTCCTGATTCAACAATGAGAAAGAGA
Source organism: Carassius auratus (assembly GCF_003368295.1). Classification (NCBI taxonomy): domain Eukaryota; kingdom Metazoa; phylum Chordata; class Actinopteri; order Cypriniformes; family Cyprinidae; genus Carassius; species Carassius auratus. The sequence goes on along the minus strand of NC_039259.1, from coordinate 24,152,058 downwards.
CTAAGCAAAAAATGGCATCCATGGGAGAGTTCCAATGCAAAATTCACTGCTGACCATAAAGAACACAAAGGTGCGTCTCATATTTGCCAAAAAATATCTTGGTTTGCCCCAAGACTTTTGTACAAATATTCTGTGGACTTATGAGACAAAGGTTGAAATTTTTGGACGGAGTTTGCCCCTTTACATCTGGCGTAAAACCAACACCGCATTTCATAAAAAGAACATCCTACCAACAGTCAAACATGGTGGTGGAAGTGTGATGGTCTGGGACTGCTATACAGCTTCAGGACTTGGAAGATTTTCCATAATTGATGGAATCATTAATTCTGCACTCTATCAGAAAATCCTGAAGGAGAATGTCCGGCCGTCAGTTTGTGACCTCAAACTCAAGGGCACTTGGTTTATGCAGCAGGACGATGATCCCAAACACCAGCAAGTCCACCTCTGAAAGGCTCAAGAAAAACAAAATGAAGGTTTTGGAATGGCCAAGTCAAAGTCCAGGTTTAAATCCGATTGAGATGCTGTGGCATGATCTTAAAAAGTCAATTCATGCTCAAAAACCCTTCAGTGTGCCTGAATTAAAACAATTCTGCAAAGTAGAGTTGGCCAATATTCCTCCACAGATGTGAAAGACTGGTTGCCAGTTATCGCAAATGCTTGATTGCAGTTACCAAAAGTGGCACAAGCAGTTCTTAGATTTAGGGGGGAATTACTTTTTCATGTTGTTCCAGGCAGGTTTTTTCTTTTTTCCCTTAATAAATGAAATAATTATTTCAAAACTGCATTCTGTATTAACTCGGGTTATCTTCGTTTAATATTAACATTTGTTTGATGATTTACATTTTTTTAAATAGAATAATAATAGAAACGGGACAAAACCATTTCACGGCACTGTATTAACATAGTTAACTTGCATAATGTAACATTTCTGAGCGATTTATTTATTTTTATTTATGTATTTATTTATTTATTTTTAGAAATTGCATTATTCTCTAATAATTTAATTTATGGTTTAAGCCTGGCAGATGATAAAAGGTATTGTAGTAAATAGTTATGAAAAGTTGAGTAGTGGCAAGTTCTGCACAAGAATCACTTATATATTTGTTTTTGAAAATGTTAAATTCAGATTTTGATTACAAATAAGGTAAACCATAATTTTTTTTAATTAAAACATGGTGGCTACATTATTGAGCACATTGAAATTGTGAAATTGGGATGAAATTTAACTGAAATAAAATATATACATACTATACAATATATACTTACTACACTAGACTATACTATACTAAAATAACTTAAAGTTAAATAAAATCAAGAAAAACTGTAAAACATTTAAACAAAATAAATGTGTAAAATAAATATGACACAAAATTACTAAAACGTATATGTTTAGTCATATACGGATCTCAGATTGAACGTCAGTGGTGAAAGTGAAAGGCAGGAGCAGAATCTATAGGAAAGATGACTCTGTGAGAGCATTTTTCAAATTGCTTTGTGTCCTGACTGAACCCTGTGATTGTAGAATAGTCTCAGAGACGGGCTGTTTATATTGGCCCTCCGTCCTCTGCCTCATTCTCTGTCTAGCACTTTCTGACCATCTTTGAAAATTTCAGGCAATTTTCTTTACATTGTGGTCTCTACCTTTCACATCTTTCTGTCCATTATGCCCATCTTTTATCTTATTTCAATGAAACAGTAGTATTTTGTTCAGGGTTGGAAACTTTACAGGGAGATTTCAGGGAAAAGTTATGTGGGGCCATGTAGAGGAAGACCATCTCATATTTTTTTTCATTTATCTTAGCTGATGGCTAGCAAATGCAGTCAGGTATCAGGTATGGAAAGAAAGCTTTTCAAATGAATCAACATTAACATGTTTAGAAACGTCACTTGAAACATAATAATAAAACTAAATCATACTATTCATAATGATTTTTTTCTGTATATACTGGCGTTTCACTCATCTGCACTCTCAAAATAAAGCTTGGCCTTGAGTTTAAAGACTGACATCTGTCTGCTCAATTGATCCAGGGAGTTCATTTCTGTCTGTGGTGCACCATTTGAATTGTTTGTTGCTGTTTCTTTTTTTCCTGACAGGTCTAAATATAGAAATCATATTCTCAGCAGGGGCTAATTTGAGTTTTTAATCGTGTTCAGACCCAGTGGATTTGGCATTTCAGCAGGCCACCTGTCTAACACATTAGAAGGGTGTTTTTTTTCCAGGGCAGATGGAGAGAGGAAGTCTGTCCTTGTCTTAAATATTCCATCAAGCAGTGTGGGCCGTCTCAGGCTTGCCAGAACGCCGCTGCTCTTCCAGATTCCTCAAACTAGCTCCAGCTGTAAAGATGTCCAGGTGAAAATGTCTGTTTATGTGAAACTAAGACAACCTTTTTGAGCACGTCCAGGTTTTGGGAGTGACATATGCATTTAAATGCAAGAGTGAATCTCCTAATGTATCATTTGGTCACTACTGATATTGTGATGGTTGAGATACTGACAAATGTAGAGTAGTTTTGGCATCTTGTAGGTGTCAACAAAAAAGGAGGGTGCTTTTGATTAGTGGTTGACCGTTATTTCATCAAAGCCGATATATCGGCTGGTATTTGGCTTTTTTTAATATCGGCATTGGCTGATACGTTTTTCTTACTTTTATTTTTACAGTGTTGAGAATGCCGATGCCTGAGTGGCATTGTATTCGCCATCTAAGATGCAGTCAAAAAAACATATTGGTCAAAGATAGTTTTGGAATTGTGATGGTTGACTTACCGATAAACATAGAAGAGTTTTTGACATCTAATGGGTGTAAGAGTGTTTTGATTAGTGGTCAACCGTTATTTCATCAAAACCGATATATTGGCTGGTATTTGGCTTTTTTTAATGTCAGTATTGGCCTTTAAGTTTTTTTGTTTTGCTGATGTGTTGTAAATGGGACTTTAATGGGATCATTAATAATGCAAATGCCTGAATGGCTTTGTATCGGCCATCTAAGATATAGGCATCAGCTTTCAAAAATCCATATGGGTGAAACACTAGTTTTAAAATTGTGATTGTTGGCATACCAATAAACATAGAGGAGTTTTGACATCATGTGGGTTTCCCAAGCAATATTTATTTTGACAGTGGCGAGAATGTCAACAGTTAAGTGTCTTTAGATAATGGGCACTGATCAAAAGTCCATATCAGTCAAACCCTAACTGATGCTAATTCTGATAAAGGAAATATTAGCAATTTATTACAGTTAGTCTACTGCTATTGATAGAGGCACCATGTTTTGTTAATAAACAACCCTGTTTAGTTTATAATACCCCCCTAAAATGAGAATGAGCTGCCAACAGAGCATCTGTCCATCGTCTTGTGATCTTCTGTTTTCTTAATCACTCATGCTGCTCTTTAAAAATCCAATTGCTTAATTACTCTGCTGCGTATCAGATTAGAATTTGTCGTTAGGGGCTCATAAAGTCACTTCCGTCCAATGAAGGCCCAGAGACTAATGAGCACCATGAGAAAGAGATAGAAAGAAGTCAACGAAGAGACTCACCAAGTGTTTGGGTCTGTGAGGCCTCAGATTGGGTGACAGATGGGAAATCATCGTGGAAAATGCAAGCTAGCTCCACTTCAGCACAGAGGCTTCATGTGTATGCACACACACCGCACCTGGATTAGTGCTACGTGTCGCATTTCATGCTCTGAATTATTGCAGTCATGCTTATATTATATTTAAAATAAAAATAAATGTATAAGAAAAAAAAACTATCTGAAATGGTGAACAAATTAAGACTTTTTAACGGTTTTAGAAAAACTGATGACCATAGAATCAGACATGTATCCTTTAGAGAAAAAGATCTCAACAATGTCTCAAACTATGTTCAAGTTAAGCAAGATAAAATCAGCTTGCGTTGTAAGTTGTACAGTCACTGTATATAATGTTTTCTTTATATATTGCACCTAAATTTATGGAATATTTAACATAAAAAAAACCTTTACAGAGATAGCAAAGTCTGCAATTAAAGTGCAGTGTTATATAAGGATTATTTATATACTATTATAGTATATTTTAATATTTTGAACTTTTATATTTTCATTTTTCTTTTTTATTTTAAAAGTAAATTACTATTATTATTAGTGTTATTAATGTTATTAATAATAATAATAGTAGTAGTAGTAGCTGAAAATTGTTAGTTAATAATTAATTAAATGTTATATTATGCTAAAATAATATAAATATGTATTTATATTACACATTGGCAATTAGCATTTGTTTTTGAATTTTCAGTTCTTATTATTATTAGATATATATTTGTTATTTTGCTTCTTCTTTTTCTTCTTTTTAATAATAATACTAGCTAAAAAGTGTAATAATTTTTTAGATTATAAATCTTTTTTTTTTTTTTTTTTTTTTACAGAATTAGCATTTTAAACCAGTCTACCAAGATCCCACAGTCTGAAATTTAAGTTCATATTACTATTTAAATATTGTTATAATTGTTATTAAAATTTTGAATGGGCTTTTATTTTCATATATTAACTTTTCATTTTATTTTTCTAAATTGCTAAATAAAAAATATTTCTATATAGGTTAATTTTATTAATTAATTTTAGTTTAATTTCTGTTTTAGTTTTATTTCAGTAATTTGAGTACTTCAAGTTTTATATATGTATTTTATTTCAGCTGCATTTCAGTTATTTTAATTTTTATTTGGGTTGAGGATAACAACACTGATTTTGATGTGATCTCAAATGTTTTTATCAAACATAAAGTGATCTGCGGTCTCATTTGCTTCTGTTTTTTTTTTTTTTTTTTTTAGAAACACATCTGAAATGCCATTCATACTTACATGACACATGACTGAGAACTCCATTAAGTCTCCTGAGCTATGAAAGATCAACCTCGGAGCAATACAAATGTCCTCTGGGTTTTCCTGTCCCAGTAAATCAATCTGAATTTGGCTTTTGTCATCTGTATTTCCCTCCGTAATGCTGGTGTCATTTTTCAGCGCTGTGAAAAAATGGATAAATATAATATGTCTGTATTCTGAGACATTTATTTTCCTTCCTAAACTATTTCTACGCTCACTGAAACAGCCATTACAGTAGATCTTATTGCTCTCCTTTACCTTGAAGTGTCCTGTGACGTCCTGTCACCCTGATATGGACCTGATGTGAAAAGCAATAATGCCACATTCCTGTGGATAAGAGCTCGCCATAGCTGGCAATATCCTTTATAGTGTCTATGATAATAATATGGCTGATATTGTAGAGGCACTGGAAGAGCTGGCAGTGTGTTAACCATATGAATTCTGATTAGAGCTCAGATAACGGCCGTCCCCATTCCGGCTCCTTTATCATTCGCAAAGCAGATTGTGCACTGTCTCACTGAGTGTTTTATTAGCACATTATACAAATTGCACATGCAACAAACACCATAAATAACAGCGAACACAGGTAAACAAACACACGGCGGAGGTGTTCATGTTAGCCGAATAAATAAAGAACAATGCATGAAGACAATAAATTGAAGGGTATTTACCCGTGCAATATTCACTCTGTCAGCAGAACGTTCTAGCATCAAATGGTTCTTCCACACAAATGCCTTCTGTAACTTTAGCAAGAAGAGGTGCTACAGGTGTACTGTATCTGAGGAGTCAGAAAAGATTGAACAGTTGGACTCCGTGCAGTGTTGGAGCAGACATTACAATAATAGCAGAGAAAGGGGTTATAATTAAAATCTCATTTTGAAAAACTTTATACCAGCTTTACCATTTACATTAACCTTGTTTTTGTTCTTAAAAATAAAAGTTGGTATCTATGGTTCTATGAAGAATCTTTCCATTCCATTTTTTTTTTTTGATTACTAAAATGTTCTTTTAAGAACTGTTCAACGAAAGCTTTTTGGGGGAACCAAAAATGGCTCTTTGGTGGCTTTTGAAACCCCTAATTTTAATTCCGTTTTCACCTGTTTCACCTCCACTTATTTCTGACGCGCTGCCTTTCTATTAACATACCATGACCAGAGCCTAAACAGAGCAAAAAACGCAAGCGGGTGCAATTTTACAAGCATGTGGAACATCAGAGGCAGGTGTAATCTGTAAAGAGAAAGCCGTCAAACAAGCCCAACTTCAGTAGCAAGTAGCACCGGGTGCATTTTTCATGATTATTGTTGTTGTGGAGCAGAGACCTTCATGAATCAGTAGTCAGGTCATTGCAGATTTGGCTTCGAATGTCGCTGATGAAAGAAGCTAGGGCTCTCTCTCTCTCTCTCTCTCTCTCGCTCTCTCAAAATGGTTTTTGTTTTCCTGAACAGTAATGATTGTCATCAGCGGCATAACGCTGCAACTCTGAACATGTTCCAAATCAAGGCAATCCAGTACGCCGCTGCATTGTGCATCAATTATTTAGCTTATGTTGCTTTGTAGAAACAAGCTCCCCTGGTGGAGAGATGCTACCTGCGCACAGCCAATTACTTCAAAATGTTTCTCTCATTCATTATTGAGGCCGTAAATCTTGTACAGGTTGTTGCGTGTCTGACCCGGTGTGGAGTCTAGCATGCGGTGCTTTGATCAGGCCCCAGCTGACTGGTGCGGACGGGGCCCGGGCTCCTGATGTGAGCGGGAGAAGTTTCTCCATGGCTCCGTGTGCTTCCAGGATCCGTGGTGGGTAATTAGAGCGGAGAGGCTGTGTGGGTATGTATACTCCCTGTAACATGCCCTTTCCGGCACCGATGGCCTCCCTCTCTGTCTGTTTGCTTGGCACGGTTGCTAAACGGCAGGAGGTGTGTGTGAATACATGCGTGTGATCTGAAAAACCTACGTGTGTGAAGCTGAGCTTTGGACGAACGCCTGTGGCTTACCTATTCGCTTTAGCTAGCAGTGGTGAGTAGAGGAACATGTGCACCAAATATCATCTCTATAACTCCTTCATAAGGAGTCATAAATAATACGCTTATAAACAGAGTAAACAGAAAAGCTGGCATCACGCACATTTGTTTAAGCTTCTGTGTTTCCCATATTTGATGTGCTCTATGTATGTGTGTTGATCATTATTCATATGTAAAAAAAAAAAGGCTAAATTAAATCTGTTGATTACGTAAGGCGATCATATCTCTTTACAAGATTTGTGTTAAACCACTCGATTCAGCTGGATTTGTTTCATGATGCCTTTATGACGTTTTGGATTCTTCAACATTTTGTTTTTTAAAGATTAACTAAAGTCTTATGAGCTTGGAACAAAATGAGGGAGAAAATAATAAAAAAATGATGAATTGATTTATTAATTATTATTATTTCCAGTTATGCACATTATTGACCTGCACATCTGAAGACTGAATATTTCAAGCTTCATTATACACTAATAATAATAATAATAAAAAAAAAAAAATATATATATATATATATATATATATATATATATATATATATATATATATATATATATTAATTTATTTATTATTATTAGGGCCGGGACTTTAACGCGTTAATTGAGATTAATTAATTACACAAAAAATAACGCGTTAACTAAGATTAATTAGTTACAGAAAAAAAAATTCCCGCATTTTTAATAACTTATTTTTGCACCGCGGAACGTTTCTCACTGGATGAGTTTCGGCGGACCGATTATACTGAAGCACCAACTAGCGTTCGCTTCGCATATCACCGCAGCACATCGAGCCTCAAGTATCACCTAAACGCAAAACATATAGCAGCTAGCGTGGACTTTACACTTTATGTTGAACTATGTATTATTTTGTTGGTGCAACAGTTTATGTTGAACTCTTTATTGTTTTGGCCAAGGTTATTGAGAGTTGGACTTAGTGTGTTATGGCCTCTGAAGCAACAGAGAGATGTTTTCTAATAGTCAGTGTTTCCAATGTTCTGAATGTAATTGACAGTATTGTTTTACTTAAAAAAAAAAAAAAAAAAAACTACACTTGCTACACTTCATGGCAAAAATTGCACTGGTCTGCTAGACTTGGTTGAACAAAAATAAACAATATTTTGTTGCTTAAGCTTATGTATTCAGTCATTATTCAATGGTATACTATAAATCCATGTGAAAAAAAATTACTTCTCACTGTTCTCAGGTCAAATATTTATATGCGATTAAAATTCGATTAATTTCGATTAATTAATTACAAAGCCTCTAATTAATTAGATAAATTTTTTTAATCGAGTCCCGGCCCTAATTATTATTTATTAATTATTATTATTTGCAGTTATGCACATTATTGACCTGAACATCTGAAGACTGAATCTTTAAAGCTTCATCATTCACTAATAGTTTGTTTACAATTTTTTTTATTTTTATGTATCATTCTGATTGAATCTCAGTTGATACAGTTCACAAAACCACTCTGAATGATTCTTTTTCCAGTTCACCTCAGTGGCTCATTGATTTGGTTGCTGTGGTTAATGACTCACTGATGAACATTTAGGTTTGTTCCTTACTTTTTTGTTTGTCTAGTTTGAAGCTTGAGAGCCTGTGGTTAGTTCATAGTAAATGCTTGGAAAAGTTTCCCTTTTTTGTGGAAGAAAAAGTCAGGTTTGAAATGATACGATGATAAATTGTTAAAACATCATTCTTAGTGAATGTCCACTTCAAACAGCAGGTTCTGATCCTGTGATTAATTCACTGTTAGTTCTTTCATATTTAAAGCATTTTCTAAATGTAAAGTAACTCAGTTGCTATCCAGCTTTCTGGCAGGTCAGAATGTAGCTGCGCTCTGAAGGTTGACGAGCTGAACGGCTCTTCTAATACTACTGAGCCCTTTGTCTGTACAGCAACACTGATCCAAATGCTGTTTTGTCCTTTTTCAAGCGAGCCCTTGTGTTTCTCTCTCTGTCTTTAATGTCTGCCTGAGAGCCTGAGAGCATCAGCTTCATCACTAGCAAACATCAGGATTTGAATTTCATGTGTTTTAGTAGAGTGGGGCATTGACTTCAGATATGATTTAGGACAGGGAGAGAGAGAGATCTCATTCTGTCTGGGATTTGGCAGGAGGCCAGGCGGAGAGAAGTGAGCTGTTTGAGGGATGGCTGCTGGTGGTGGGGGGTTGTGGGACAGCAGAAGATGGCGTTGAGCCTTGGCTCAAGTAATTGTGTGGCTCCCAGGTGATGAGGGCTTTTATGCCATTAACAGTGTCTCTCCCTCCGCAGAGCGAGCCAGCTCTTTAACAAGACAGCGCTGCTAATTTCACAGCTAATACTGAGCCGTTCCACCTCAACGGGCCGCCTGCAGCAGGTGCAGCTGGGAAACGGCCGGGAGGGGAGGCGGAACAGACAGACAGAGAGAGAGAGAAGGAGAGAAAATGACCATTGTGTTTCAGCTGCTCAGGTGTTTTTGCTTCTGTTTGATTGAAGCTTGTGCTTTCAGTCTTGAAGCTGGTTTAACTGGATGAAATAACACACATTTATGGTTGGGATTGTTATGGACGGTGTTGTTGTTCACGTTACAAATTTCTGCTGTGACTATTTCGTCAAAAACAGCAAAGTGCTGTAGCATTATACTGATATATTGGTAAAAAATCTTGATATCAGCAGCAGTATATATGTATATATTTTGAACCAACAAGTGTTTAGGCCCATTTGTATATATTTAAAAAATATATAATATAATATAATATAATATAATATAATATAATATAATATAATATAATATAATATAATATAATATAATATAATATAATTTATACTCTAAATAATATTAATAAGGTTTTAATTAATTATATATTATTTGTGTATAGTAAATATTGTTAAAATTATTCATAATTTGATTTGCCATGATGATGATAATAATAATAATAATAATAATACAGTTATTAACTATATAAAAATAAATAAAAATAGTAATATAATTTATTATATTATTATTACTACTAAAATAATTTCTAAATATTTACTATATTTACACAATATTTACAGCATACACAAGTAATATATAATTAATAATATAATATTATTAATAATATTAATAAAACAAATAACAGGGATTGGTATTATTATTAACAACAACAATAATAATTGGACATTTTTATTTAAGTGCAGAGTAATAATAAATACTCTAAATAAATAATTAGCCTACTCTGGAATTAGATGCCTAAATTATTAAATTAATTATCAATGAATTTATTGCACTAGAATAGAATAGCTGATGTATAATATTCTGTGACTGCTGTTTCTTGTATTTTAGCATTGCTGGAATGCTGTATCAAACGATCATCATCCACGATCAGATCTGTCCGTTTAATTATTGATACCACAGAATATTGCTAAATGTCTCTCGCGGCGTGTGTGTTAGATTCAGTCCTGGTTTGCTCTAGGTAACAAAGAAGATTTATGTCTCACAATGTGGTTTTTGGCCCACGCAGGAGAGAATGTGCAGAAGCGAAGGCTGGATGTTTTGTGTTGGCGATTTGGCTTTTCAGGCACTGCTTTTGCCATGTAATCGCATTGCGTCGGGCTTACCTGTGCCGCCCCCAATGGGTTTATTCACAGCTAACGGGATTTGCTGCGGTGCAGAGATCCGGCGAGCAGCACCGCTCTCGTGGCTTTCCACAGCCTCTTAATTACACACTGACAGCAGATCAGCGCTGACAAGCCCACCCTCTGATCGCCAGAGACCGGCCCAGCTTACCACAGACTCTGATCACTGTATGATCTGGCTGGGTGTGAGTGAGGAGTGCACTGCTGGTTTAAGGCTGTCTTTGTGAATGTGTTGTACTGTATCTGAAATAATAAAGATATAGGACTGCACCTAGGATTTGAAAGCAATAATTTACTCAAAATTAAAAATCTGTCATTATTTGCTTACCTTCATGTTATTTAATTGATGTTATGTTCTATCATCTGGATGAGTATCTTTTCTTTTTTTTCTTTACTCTCCCCCCACGCTCTAAAAATTACTTTTTAATATATTTTTATATTATAGTCTCTGCTAAAAAATAAATATAATAAATCAATTAACAAATAAAAAACAACAACAACAACATATAATCATAGAATTGTATGGTCAGTATTGTTAATAAATAAATAAATAAATACCTTTTCAAAAAGTTGTAAAAACAGTAATTACTATGCGAATAACTACACTATATGAAGTTCTTTGTTATATATAAACACATTTTTTAAAAATATTTATATACCAATAATGTAAAATTAATAATAATGTATTCATAATTTTATATTATATTGCCTTTTCTAATTAATTTTTATTATTATAATATTATATAACTGTATATATTATAATATATCATCATTAATAATATATGAATATTATTGTTATTATAATACAGTATATATGTATATAAAAATATTAAAAAATTACTGTATATAACATTAATGTGTAATTATGCTATATTATATACATAGTTTAATATTTATGTAACTGTACGTGTATGGTATTGGTATATTCTGGTGTGAGCTTGTGATTTAGCAGGAATAAAACAGCATGACTCCTTCTCTGTGGCTCTGACACGGGTTTCACTTTGTACAAGCAACACTGTGACCTTTTCCTCTGACAACCTCTCTTTGTCCAGCCAGTCAGGTCACCCGTGTGCTTTAAACAGCCAATCACACGCCTGCAGCCCCTCTGACACCGCACGCATCTGCTGGGCAATCGCCGGCCATTGAGATGTCATGTCTGTTGAGAGATAAAACCACAGCACTGGGGGCTTTTCTGAGCTTGTTTTGAAGAGCTGCGGCATTAAAATGAGTGCTTCCTGTTTCAAGCATTGTGGGTAAATTTAGTGAGTTCTGGAATGGAACCTCTTGTCCGAACCGACCCTTTCAATGTAGAATAACACAATTTAGATTTTATTATTAGCTAAAAATGTGCATTTTTACTAAATTGATGACTGTTATTTGCTGCAGCGACTGCCGTTTATGCAAACATTGCGCGGTTATTTCTGCCGCCCTCTCGCTTCCGCCACTTTCCCTTCAGTCTAAAGCTAAACAAAAAGAGACACTAAATTGCTTTTAGCTAAGAGAGACCCGTCTTTATGAAAGTGTCCAGTAAATTGCATTCTGAGAGTTATGAGAGTGTATGCCACTCTGTGTTATTGTGAAAGACGAGAGGGGGCTACTCTCTGTGAATGTGGATGGGTCTACAAGGCCGCTGTAAGACAGGCAGTCACATGGAAGGAAAAGAAAAAGATTATGCAGAGGGCTTCACATGGCTTAATTTGTAGGTGGGCTCATAATCAATATGTACAAGCCCATGTGAGAGGTAAAGAAACAACAGTGAAGGATGGGTGAAAGTGGTGAAAGACTGATGCAGTGTGCTGGATTTATTCACTATGAATTCCTTTCTATGAATCCATTTATGTGATGATTCACTAGTGGTTTGAACATTTTAATATATAAACAATATATATTATATTAAAAAGTGCTTAATAATACAAAATATTTAAATAATTTCTCTCTCTCTCTCTCTCTATGTGTGTGTGTGTGTATATCATGTCGAATATCTTTTTTTATCTATTTTATAACTATTTTTTATTTATATTAAATATTTATAAAATTTTATTACATTTTTAAATATTTATTATTTAATAATAATACATTATAATATATAACATATAATATAAAATAATAAATAGGTATGAAATATTTATGATTTCTGTCCTGAAATTGTGAGTACATAAGTATATATATATATATATATATATATATATATATATATATATATATATATATATATATATATATATATATATATATATACACACACACACACACACACACATAAAATACAAGTAAAAAAAAGTAATTTGAAAAATATTATATAATATTATTAACATAAACTAACATTAATGCATATCGTATTTATGTATATTACATATATTAATATCCAATATCAAAAACTGATAAGAAATAATTAAATTATTGTATAAATATAGAGAATATATATACAAATATAGTTATATAATGAAATATAAATAATAACAAATTACAAATGTGTGTATAAATGCAAACATATATATGGTATTATAATATTTATATTTTATATATTTTTTAACAAACTAAAATATTATGAGAAATAAATTAAATGTAGATGTTTTACGAAAAAGGTTGATTGGATGTACCTTGATGCAGCATATTAGAGGTTTTGGACAAGTTTACATTTTATTAACTTGTATTTTTGAAAAGTAGAAATCTAGTTATGGCTCCTCTGACTCATCATATTAAGGTTGGCTAGTTTTTCAGATGAAATATTGAGCATGACCAATGTAAACACAGCCTCTTGTTTAGTAACGGAGCAGCGCTGCTGATGTATGACAGTAGCGCATCTATAGATCTCCTCAACTGACGTCCAGATTAATGAAGAATGTCAATGTGTTCCCAGAACACACACACACACACACACACACATTAAGTTCTCAGGACAAACGAACAGTCGAATGACAGAACTTTGAGGGCAGTGAAAGCAATGGACACTCACATAAGAACCGGATCCATTTCACTGATTGAGAGGGAAGTACACGCAGACCTTGAAGGGAATTAGTGCACCGTGCGAGACGTAACCTTGCGCTTAACGATGCACGTCTGAACGCAGCTACATCATGAGTCAGGAGAGCAGCCCTTTCTGGAGGCTCTTGCATGGACAGGTGAAGTTACTTTTACTGTTGTTGTACTGTAGTAAAGTTTTTTTTTTGATGTAGTTTTGATGTAGTATGTCCAAAGTCACAACACAAATCTCCCTCCCCAATGAACATTTACATGCCAAAAAGTCATAAGAAAGGTCATTTACATATAGGTCTTAAAATACAGTATAAACAGCCTGTTTAATTCTAAAGGTGGAAGATGTGAAAATTAAATAACCTTTTTGGGTGCAAACGTCCTTTAGAATAAAAACTATGTGTAATATGTAACTTCTGTATATGAAATATACAGTAGTCTTTCAGAGAGAGAATATGCATTATCTCTGATGGCAGTGTTTTAAAGCTGCTCCATCTAATTCTGACCAGTCATATGACACACTGTATGTATAACCAAGTCAATGAGAATATTAATGAGGTTACCAAGGAGATAGCATTTACTTTAATTAGAAGAACCAAGACTATGGCCTTTTTTACTGCGGAATGGAGAAGAGTCACAAAAGGAATTGATTGGTTTTGGCATTTAGTCTCTGATCAAGTGTCATCTATTGCTTCAGGAGGCAAGAGGATAATCTGAAGTGACATTTCTCTTCTGCCTGCTTTTTCTACACTGATGAAGGCAATTACCTCAACCCTAAATGATCATTTGCAGAACTTTCAGCCTCTTGATGTTTTTGCTTGTTTTGTGTGTGTGTCTGTGTGTGTCAGATTTGCTAATTTAGTAAATAGGGCAATACGGTCGCTCACAAGGAACATTTTGAAATGTCTCTATAAAGATTTTTACAATCTGATTCTAATGTCCAATTATTAAATTAAGTATTCGATATTTATTTTTTGTTTTTAAATGCTTAAGGGGATAGGAAATTTTTAGAACAATTACCAGAGTATCTACTTATTTATCTATCCATCCATCCATCCATCATTCTATCAATCTATTGTTCTATCGTTCGGATTCTTCATGATTCTTTGGATTATGTTATTCTGAAGCAGCACATTTGTCTTCATAATTTTTTAAAACAATGTAATAAATCTGAAACAATAATTTGTTGTACTTCTGATGCCATTAAACTCCCCTCCAGTCACATGTAGGGCTGTCACTTTTGTGAAAAAAACATTTTCGATTTTTAAGACATGAGTGTCAATGAGTGTTCATTGAATCGATTGTAAAATCGATTTTCCATATCTAAAAAAAAAAGACGTTTCCTTTTTCAACGTCAAATAACGGACGAACATAAAGAGAGTGCTGGAAACGCACTTATTTTCTTATTTATTAGCAGAAGTTTTGTGCAGAATAACAAACAGCAACAGGAGGGCAACATTCTCGAAAAAATATATATGCAGAGGGGACGGCTGCTCTAACAAAAGAAAAACTTCACTGCAGGCTTCAACCCGGATGCGTTTAAGATTTAGGCAATTCTCCAAGATTATTCTAAATAATGATTCAATCCATTTCAACCAACTGTTCAAAAAGAAAACGCGCTCCGATGTCCCAGGGACACTCAGGTACAGCCTCGCAAGGTGGGGGTATTACTGCCAATTTTCCACCTCAAAAGCCGGTTGCTGTCAGCTTGCAACGGTCCTTTTCATAACTCAGAATCTCCTGTAACTAGATGCGTGATTGATGCGAATTCGCGTCTACCGCGCCGCGAGACCTCCAGACGCGCGTAAACGTGTCTTTACATTGACTTAACATTGAAATTATTCACGCCAGACACTCTATTCGCGTTTGGTGTGAACGTAGAGAGGTCACTTTCGACGTCACTGGGTCTTATAGGCACTATAGGCTGTCTAGCTCTCACAACGCATACTGCACTTTCGGAATTCTTTATTTTCTTTTTATGTTTGTGAGTTTTGTTACATCTATTTTTTTAATTGTTTAATTATTTTAAAATTAATAGTGTACATATTTGGTTAAAATCGATTCCCTATTTTCATTTTCAAAACTTTTTTTGGTTGGTCCGATCGATTGTGCAATCGATTTTCGAACTAAAAGTGACAGCCCTAGTCGCATGGTTCAATTCTGATATCATTGCCTACTTTTCAGGATTCTAACAGTTTTTGATGGATGTAATCGAATCCCATCATACTGTACATTTACTCTAAAGTATGTCACATTACACAAGTAAAATAGGTTGTGAATGGCATTTCGTATTGATTTCAGCATCTATCTGCTAAAAAAAATATGACACTATTTACCGTTTCCAGATGTTTCAGTGAGCATAAGGTTTCTGGCACATTTATGTTCATTGCAGATAATCCAGGAGTATTTTTCTACCAGCCCGGAAGCAGGAAACAGCAAAATCAGTGCGGTACACATAAATTCCCATTCAGAAAACAGGCTGTTCAATAAAACAACACTCATTACTCAAGAGCCGCTGCCGTTAGTCCACGCCACAAACCTACCTCACGTCCTGTTTCCCTAAAAAGTCCCGCAAGAGTCGCAGAGGGCCCACAGTATCACAGAGATTTTGCGTCTATTGCATTTTCCACTAGTACATAATATATGTCAAGAAAATGAAGGTCACCTAACCTCAGTGCATCAAGACGTATTTGGCAGGACGGCGTAATGCCTTCCAAGTTTGTGGAACAAATGAAATCCTGCTGCTCTGTTGCACTTTGCATCCAAACAACCATTACAACTGGCTTTATATACTGTCTGAGCAGCAGACCATCAAATGGTGTTTTTATTCTTGTGCTGGAATGCTCCTCACTGTTGAGAATAGAAATCTATTGCTTGTATGCAAAAGACTGGAGCCAATCTATATCTGCTGGTGAAATGATAGTTTCATACAGGATTAAAATTGATCACAGCATCGGTGACTGTAGCATTAGATCTGCGTGAGGCCTCATTGGTGCACTTTTCGAGGGAATTGGGCTTTTTTTGCTGGAAGTTTCTTGGGAAGCAGTGTGGAAATCACTAGATTAAGCTCTCCAGAATATGTTTGCATTCTGTGGCATGGCTCGGATTCATATTTTATGTTGCTTTTTGTTTGTTGATAAAATGTGAAGACAATATCCGCTGATTTTCCTCTCCACCAACAGTCGTTTTTCATCCATCAAGGCATTCTTCTCTCCCCATCTTTCGGCACTTGCTATAACTGATTTAGCATTTATGGTGGTAAAAAATTAATCTAAATGTCGGCCAACGGGGAACGCAGAAGCTCTGGGCTGATTTATTTCCAACTTAATTCAGAATGGCTTGACATGATGAACGCTACAGAAAGTGGGCAGTTGTGTTTTGGAAGCATTAAAGCGGCTGTTGTGAGTTGTTTGATTGAAAATCATAAATCAGTGGACTCAAACCTTGGACCAGAGAGCTGAGACTGTAAACAGCAGAGAGTCTGTGTCGAGTGTGTTATTAGCCGATACACTGACTTCATGCAGATTGACTTGTGCTTTAAGGGATTGAAAACTAATCTGATTTATGTGCATTTGAAAACATTTTAGGGCGCATTTCAGTTTTTTAAACATATCTATGTGTTTCACACCAGTGTTAGGCAACAACAGAGTTGTGTGCACCATTAAGACAGAATTAATTATTCCATTATCTAGCTATACATGTTAACATTAACTTGCTCAGCAAGATTCTCTTCAAAAATGTTGCACCGCTGTGACACTAGTTTACTGTAGAACACTAAATATAGATACAAATTATCATATGCTTTACTCTTTATGTACAGTGCATATTTTTCAGCTTTTTTGGCTTTAATGATGATTTTTGTTCTGTCCCTATGCAAATAAACCAATAAATAAAAATAAAATCTGTGGAATACATAGGTTGTTTTGCACCTTATACTGCCTATGATGAATGTGTGGGGACGCATTATGTCATGACAAAACTACATTGCTTACGTTATAGTTCAGGAAGTGGTCTAAACCTAGCATTTGTTAGCATCATTGCAGCACATTGCATTGCATTTTCAGATGATGATGCATTTATATTTTGGACAAGCTGCAAAGCTTCTTTAGCAATGTTTTTCTTATATCTGAAATAGAATTAAAATATAGCCAACTATTTAAAAAGAATTTAATAACTATTTTCTTTATCAATTCAAAGTAACATTTGGTGTGATCTTTTGCGTTAACCTTCAGCTTTTGCCCTCGGTGCAAAAGTTTTTCAGGTAACTTTGCAGGTAGGTTTCTAGAAGCATCTTGCAGACGTTGCAACAGTTTTTGTGGATTTAGTGTGTCTCAGTTTATTCTGTTTCTTCAAACCATTCCAGACAGACTCGATGACAATGAGATCGGATCTCATGTAGAAACAATTTTCACTCAGAAAATGCTAGTAAATTGCATCAATAATTACAAAGAAAATTGGTAGGTAAAACACTGAATTAATTGTGAGTTTTTGAAGTAGAAAGACTGAAATAATATTTTCTTGAAAATTAATCAAAAGAATAGTTGGATTTCGATTTTGGATTTCCAATTTCCCATGCAATTTAGTAAAATCATGTAACGCGACATTTGCAAAATGGGACATGCTTGACTTATCGAATAATATTTATTCATGTTTTTAAAGCATGAAAGAGAACTTGCACTGCTCCTCAGGAAGAGATACGAGCTCAGAGACCGAACAAAACACGGACATGTAAAGTCATCGTTTAGCTCAAGGTGCGCGCCTAAACGGTCAAATACACAATAAAATGTGTTGCGCCTGGTGATTATTCATGTATACCTTCATCAGTCATGTAATAAATGAATGTAAAGAGTTGAGAATAAAAATATGCTTGTAACTCTTAAAGTGACAGCGTTTATTTTACAGTACGTTTGATTATTCATTTATGTACAACACTACATGAACCTTTTCATATAAACTAAAATAAATAAAAAACTAGAGCCAAACTAAAACTGAAAGGAGATATTAATAACAAATAGTATAGTGAATAAATTAAATTGTATTGTCCTATATTGTATTTGTTCTTTGTTTTTTTTTTATTACTGATAGTTTAATTATTTTCAATAATTGTTAGGACTTTTTGTTTGTTTGTTTGTTTGCAATTTTGATGGTCGCTACAATGTAGATGTCATAGCAACCTTATTTACAGGAAATTCATATTTGACATGTATCACTAGCTTTAAGTTAACCACTCATATAAAGTTTTGGTCATATGGCCCCTTCATAAAACAATATTACAATATTGACCAAAATAATCATGATTATGATATGTGTCATAATCGAGCAGCCCTACTTGTTAATAACAGTTTGTTCGATATTATACAGTGCATACAGTGTTTACATAACTGTATTCCAGTGCATTTCCATATTTAAAGAAGTGCCGTCAGTCGCTTTCACTATGTTAAGTTGCTACTGTAGCAGTTGCTGCCAGAAAAGGACTCATTTTATTCAGAAGGAAATAAATACAGAGAAATGCACAGTTGTAAATCACTCGATTCAAAATAAACAGAAACACTTTGAGGCAGTAGTCATAATTCATAATAAATCAATGTTTTGTGCAGGCATGCGTGGGAGCGAGTGTATATTTTGGGTGTTTTCCATCTAGCTCAGATGCAGGTGAGGTTAGCACGACGTTGTGTTTCTTTCTCTTTGTTTGAGCGCTTGGCGGGGGAAGAAGATCTCTGGCTGGTCTTCTGTCTGTGGTAAAAAGGCAGCAATGAAAGTCATTCACAGGGGCGTCTCATGAGACCCCGGGCCAAAGCTAATCACAACTTCGACCCACTTCTGGATTCCAATGACTGAATCTATTGAGCGGAGGTCTCTCGACGGAGCACAACAAAGTCGGTGTGACTGCAACTTTAGCCTGCTGCGGCCCAGCACCACAACACCGCGGTTGCCTGCCCTGTCTGTGATTGGCACAGAGGTGTGCTCTTGATACTATATACAGTCAATAACAAAGAGCTATTGAGTTCAGTTACAGACCGTCTCTCCTGGGCCTTTTGTTTGGATGGGAAAAGCAGTGTTGAAAACAGAAAGGCATTTTGGGATATATTGCTACGAATTACAATAGGGATGAATCCTGTAACATGTCTGTTTTATGAATAGAAGCTAATATTATTGGGTTTATAATAGTAACCATGGTTTTCCCTCTCTTTAGGGTGTAGTGCTGTCACTAACACATTTTTTAGATGGCATTCTTATATATGAATATGTATATATATATATATATATATATATATATATATATATATATATATATATATATATATATATATATATATATATATATATATAATGTATATTTAGCATCAAATCAACACATTAGAATGATTTCTGATGAATCATGTGACACTGAAGAGTAATAATGCTTAAAATTCTGCTTTACATCACAGGAATACATTTTTTTATAATATAATAAGACAGACAAGCAGTTATTTTAAATTTTACAAATATTTTAAAATTTTGCTGTTTTTACTGTATGTTTGATCAAATAAATGCAGCCTTGGTGATCAAGGGTCTAATGGGGTTTTGACATGCCGTGACTTTTGCGCTTTTTTCAGTTGCTTATAAACACATAAATGGCTAAAGTCTGAAAACACTGTATTCAGTTTAAACTGGGCTACAATCATATATAAATAGCATGTATGTACATGATTGTGTTTTTGAGAAAACATTGTTAATGCGTGATTAGAGAAAAACTACAATTTAGAATTCACTGAAATAAGGTCATAAAACACATACAGTACAGAACATTTGTTCACAAGACTGTCAAACCTGGAGTTTGTAGACTAGAATTTTTGCTTCAGAATGATGTGAAAATCATCTTGTTTACCCCCTCCAAGAAAACAATAGATTGATTAAAATTTTTGATTGACCATGAATGTTAGTGTGATTTACACCTGAGAAGACAAAGGCCTGCATAATGAGCTGTATATTTATCCTTTCAGTCATGTGTGTAACTGAGAGGGAGGAGTTACGAGAAAGAATGTGAGGACAAAATAAATGTAATTGTTTATTTAGAATATATTTATTCTAGAATATATTTATCCCCCCCCCCCAAAAAAAAAGTATTATTATTATTATTGTTATTATTATTATTAGTTGAAAAGAGCTTAGAATATTTTTTCAGTTTTTTTTTTTTTGATGAATTGAAACAACAGCATAGTTTGAAACAAGCTTATTGTATTGATCATCACGTGTGTGCTAAAAAGTTTTAATTTCTATATATACGGACTCCAAGCTTTTGAATGATATAGTGTTTATTATTACACTTGGAGTAAAACTGGAGTAATGATGCTGACAATTTAGCTTTGATCACAGGAACAAAATTACATTAGATAATATATTCAAACAGAAAGCAGTTATTTTAAATAGTAAAAATATTGAACATTATTACTGCTTTAGCAAACTGGTATTGACTGGTATTGTGTCATGTTTAAATATATAAATGAACATCACATAAGTAGCATTTCCAAAGTTTATATTGCTTATGTGTTCTCAAATAAACTAAACGATAAACTACATTATTAACTTTATTGTGATGGTCACTGATACTAGCAGTACAGTAGAAGATTTAGATGAGGATGAAACTTCAGAATGTTTCACTTGATTATAGATTTAGTCAGGAATTATAGTTTGGAAACAGTCTAACTAGTAAAATGTGTACACGTTATACAAGCAGATTAACATTTGATTTACATTTGGATTACTTTATCACAGAATATTAGTTTTTGTTAATACTTGCTTAGTTTGATGTTATTATGTGTGTATACAAATAAAAGTAAACCCTTTACAGATTCGATTGATTTATTGCGCTCATCTGTACGTTCAAAACTAAAAGTGTAATTTAAGTTTTTTGTGGTGTTATTATATTGAAACAATATAATAAAGCTACACCACAAAAATTCTGTGCTCTCTATTTTGACTTCCGTGGTTGTAACATAGAAATGCAAGGTTTAAAACAAAAGAATGTTGATCATCTCTCCAGGGGAAATTGCTTGGATAATTTATTTTCTTTATCTTTTTTTTTTTTTTTTTGAGTGGAAGGGCTAAATTATAAAAGTGATTGAGGACGTCAAACAAAAAAAAAAAGCAATTTTGAGGTGTAGATAATTCTTTTATTTTGATGAGTGATATATTTTTGGTCTTTATAATAGTGTGCCCAAAGTAAAGCCAGATCTACAGTATGTGTTAAGACAGCAAATGGGCTAAATTTAAGTATAATTTTTAATGTACAGTATATTTTTACTACTTGATAGATAAAGAAATGAGAATCATAATCATCTCTTTCTATGTTCCCCTAGTTTTGGTTTGTCTTTCTGGGACATCGTCCCTTGGCGCCTCACAAACTTAAGTAGCCTACATCATGCGTAAAGGATTGAAGTTCTGTCAGTCACAATACAGGAAGCACAGTCTGTTAGGCTTTGAGTAGCAGTAGATGTTTATGTTACTGACGTTCTTGCGTTTCTGTCAGGTTGCAGGCTCTGAGGAAGGAGAAGTCACGTGACGCCGCTCGCTCGCGCAGGGGGAAGGAAAACTTCGAGTTCTACGAGCTGGCAAAGATGCTTCCGCTCCCCGGTGCCATCACCAGCCAGCTGGACAAGGCCTCCATCATCCGCCTCACCATCAGCTACCTTAAGATGAGGGACTTCGCCAACCAGGGGGACCCGCCGTGGAACCTGCGCTTCGAAGGACCACCGCCCAACACCTCAGTCAAAGGTGAGAGGCTTTCTTCTGTCTACAACTTTTATTCTGCTCTTTTTGTTGTAATATTGGATTATTACAATGTTTTTTCAGTGTGCTTTATAACATGTGTGGGATGCTGTATATGAAATACTACAGACAATCATTTAAAGTTCCGATAAAAATTTATAAAAATTGCGCTTTAATTTTGGTTTAAGTTTTAACAGATTTGTTGTGTTTTTGTCATTTTATATATATAGTTTTTACTTGCTTTGGCAAACAGCAGAAATGAAATAAGTTTCAGGTTTTAATTTCAGTTAAAGCTTATCTTAATTCAAATAACATTTTTGTGGTTTTAGTTTGTTAACTATAAAAAAAATATATAATTTAGATAAGCTCAAGTAACCAACTACTTTTCTTCAACTTCAGGCTGCCTAAATAATTCAATTAAAATAATGCTAATAAAAGAATGATATCTAATTCTAAACGATTCTAATAATTCTAATAAAGTAAATCTAAGCTAACAAAGTAAATATTTTCATTCAAAGTTATTTTTGATTACACTACGGCATCCAAAAATGTCTTAAAATAAATGTACTTTTGAACAAATATACATGTACAAGCTGCAAATTTCTGTTTTATTCAAATAACTTGCCTGCAAGTCTTCCTTTAGTGGACAGTTCACCCAAAAATGAGAATTCTGTCATTATGTTGTTCCAAACCTCTATGCATTTCTTCTGCTAAACACAAAATAATATATTTAGTTTCGTTACCACTGACTTTCATAGTATTTTTTGTCTGTACTGTGGAAGTCATTGGAACCCGGAACCATTTGGTTATCATCATTCTTCAACATTTCTTATTTTCTTGTTCCAAAGAAGAAAGAATTTGAGTTTTGGAATGACATTATATAAATGATGACAGAAATTTCTTTTTTGGGTGGATGGACTATCACTTCTATAAGAGAAACTGTAAGTATGAACTGGTTTATATACACTGAGGTACTAGTTAAGATACTTGTGGTAATCACCTGCATGCAGTACACAAAAACAGTGGAAGATCACTTGTGTCCCAAATCATGTACTTATGCACTATTCTATGACGTTTTTTTAGTAGAAATATTCCAAAAAGGATTCCACCCAGATGATGCACTTACATAACCAAAAAAAAAAAGTGTGGAATGTTGGACAGTTCATGCACTCAACTGTCACAGCTTTAATTATGTAGTGAAGGGGGAGGGGCTATCAGACTCCGATTATAAATGACAAAATAACCGTATATAATTCATGTACTACATGGTTGAGCACAAAGTGTTTGAGTGCATAATGTATAGTGTGCCGTTTGGGACGCAACTTTTAGTGCTTTTGGTTAACAGCAAGGACAGGAAACAGACAATGAAACTTTGGATGAACAGTAAAAAATTCGAGTGAGATGTGCAGAGCGGTCAAAACTCGCTCCCTTCTGACTGGAGTTTGCAGCACTACAGGCTCAAGAAGAAAAATAGCTGTCGGTTATAAATAAACAAGAGCGTGTCATGCCCTACAGAAGCCTAATTAGTTACGAATGTCAGTAGACTGAAGCAGCCTATAGATTTAACAGTAACTATGGATTCTTAGTTGGACTGTAACGATTAGGTGAGTAATGGGCCTGGTTAATCAACTAATGCTAATTGGTTGGTGATAAAGGATGCAGTCGGGATCAATGAAAATAAAAAAGATGCGTTCAATACTTGCTCATCTCGTTATATTTGACTGCTATGGCTAAATGTAATATATAAAAGAGATGATGCTCATTTGCTATGCTTTTTTTCACTGTATGTTTTTTTTGTTTTAATGTGAACTTTTATATTATTTTATACTATTTATTATATATATTTTATTTTATATTGAATGTTATTTTGAATTGTATTTTATTTTTTATTATATCGTTATAATATTTTATATGTTATTTATATATAATTACTGTTATTTTCTTGATTTTGTTAAATTATTTTATTTTTGTATATTTTTTTTTTTCTCTACAGCTACTTTGCACTTATTTATTGAATTATTTACTGTACATTTGGCATGGCTGTATTACCCTGAATGTTGTTAGAGGCAACAGTGAATTGTTGCAGTTTTCAGCGGCTTTGTTCTGTGTATTTCGGCCGGCACACAACAGATGGTATCATTTTTGTCTCGCTTTGAAGAGCCACATGCATTTTAATGAGAAAATGTATATGCTGAATAATTTGGTGTAGAGCCGGTCTGCAGGACTGTTGCCTTTTACACGTCCGACATCGACGTGCTCGACATGCAGTGCAGGAAATGATGTAAGCGAAGGAAATGAATAAAGTGCATCGCATCCCCATGTATTAATGAACGCTCAGCAAGGTGAATCCAAACCCTGTAGGACAACGAGAGGCTCTTTGTGTCCTTCCATCTCATTGACAGCAGCCATTTGAATTGAATCAGCAGCGCGGACCATTTTATTTGCACTACATTTCGAACAGAACCTGTTATCGATTCCCGTTTTGCCGCTCTGCATCACTACAGCTAATGGATACTCAGCCCTGCTCCCGATTCGTCCGAGCTCATGAATCTCTGTTTATATTCTGATCGGAGCGAGGAGATGGGGCCGGCCTACAGCGGCAGAGCTCTCTCTCCTCATCCTCCGCTGACTCCTGCCGGATTGTTGTTTAGACCAAAAGAGGTGCATGTGTTTTGATTGGCGTACCGCTGACCAGGAGGCGCGCCGTAATGCAGGGCATGCTAATATGAGCATATGGTGACTTATTGCATCAGGTCCGGAGCTCATAGGGCAGGGCCTGTTTCTCCTTCTGATTGTTTGTGTGCACAAGTCAAGGTGAGCCAGAGGAAAGCAATATCGTTTCCTGGGCCTGGAAGTAGCCAGTTCATTTGTCAGTGCAGACTTCCATGCAATTTCCCACTGACTTTACATAGAGATCTGAAGCCACCGCTGCTCTTATTATACAATATTTGCCATGAAAAGAATAAAAAAATCAAGTTGACTTCTCGTATGGCATTTCTACATAATAACTGATGATTGTAACCTTTTGGGAAATCTCTGAACAGTGTCATTTTGCAAATCTCATTCGAATCGGAATGCTTAAAGGAAAATCCACCTGCATTTTTCCAGTTTTTTCTTGTCCGTGTGAATAAAGAACAATTTGGAGCTGCCATTTGTACAGCGGAGAGTCGCCAAACACCATTAAAACAAAGCCGCCTTCTGTTGAATGCAAAAGCAGAGTGACAAAGCGTAGAATTCAGGCCTTTATCTGTAATAAAAGCCGGCTGTATTACTGGCATCGCAACTGAAAGAATTTGACCTCCGTTTCTCAAGTGCTGATTTATTATCATAAGTCGCGCGCTAGCCGCCTCTCTCCTTTTGCGCCTGTTGACCTTTACCGTAATTGACCCATCAACTAATTTTTTTGGAGCGTTTTAACCGAAATTTGCTAGTCTCTGTCAGAAGCGTTTCACATCTGTTGAAGGACACTGCACAAACAAGCATGACCTTTCTGTTGTTTGGAGGATGGCGCGGGCCCCTGACCCCCCTCCACCACCTGTGCATTCATTATTCATGCATGCAGAGCAGCGAGCAGTCGCCAAAATGCCACACTTCACCAAGCGCACACCCCCAAACTCTACAGCGCTGCCTGCACAATTGACACGTTTTGTGCCTGTAGTTAGCCGCCGAGTCGAGGACACATATGCCAGTTGTCCTTTTATGATCACCGGAAAGGAATTCCAAATGGGCTGAAAGGTTTGCAAAATAGCAGCTTTCCGTCGGAATGTCAAAATCTCGCTTCTCTGTCTTAATCACCTAGGGCGTAAACATCTTGCACCAACGGCTGCTCGGAGACAGATAGTAACGGAGGGGAATTAATTGAGTGAAATGCTAAATTATTTTACATGCACCTCCAGTGCCCACAGGGAGATAAATCACAAACGAGATCTCTGTAATGTCTCAATTGTTTCTCCTAGACCGCTATGGGATTCAGAGGAGAGGAAATGGAGGCTAGGGAGCAAATAATTTCTCAAAAATCCTGTGTACTTTTACTATATGTTGATGTACACTAACAATCAAAAGTTAAGACTCAATTTATTTGATCAAAAATATAATTTCAAATTAAAATAACAATTTTCTACTTATATTTAAAAAATGTTCCTATGATTCAAAGCTGAATTTTCAGCAGCCATTCTCAAAGATTTATTTTCGAATTATCTTTCATTAATAATTCGAATATGGTGATTTGCTGCTCAATTATCAATTTTGTTTTATAAATGTTTTTTATATATGATTCTTTGATGAATATAAAGTTCAAGATAACTTATTTGAAATAGAAATGTATTATAAATTGAATGCATCCTCGATTTATAGAAGTGTTAATTAATAAATAAATACATAAACTCTGTAACGACTCAATTGTTTCAGATTAAATAGAGAGACAACCAAGGCATAAAAAAAAAATCTAATTCAAATCTACATTCTATCCAAATTTATTTTATAGCTGTATACTAGGGCTGCATAATTAATTAAAATTAAATTGCAAAGGCAATAAATCACTATTAGGCAGAAGCATCAATTGTCATGCGTATCTTTCAGTGAACCACGGTTTTGTGATCAGCAGTTAATATCCATCCAAAGGCCAGAGGGTTCTCTCGCGATTTATTTTAAATATTCGACTGACGTTATGAAGTTAATTTGTAGTTAAAATGTTATCAAATGTGGTATTTTCGTGTGCTCTCAGATGGAGCAGCATTTACTAACATTACACAGAGGCGTAGTTCACTGAGAAGATATGCAAACAGCAGTCATTATCGCGAACAATTTAGTCAATTTTATAATCCTAC
Organism: Carassius auratus; assembly: GCF_003368295.1. NCBI lineage: Eukaryota > Metazoa > Chordata > Actinopteri > Cypriniformes > Cyprinidae > Carassius > Carassius auratus. The sequence continues at coordinate 24,125,039 of NC_039259.1, read as the reverse complement.
AATTATATCGTCTGGAATTATAAACTATGGCTCTGTGTAATAAATGCTGTTCTACCTGAAAACAGGTGATGGAGATTCCTCTGAATAAATTTACTGAATAAATGCACATGAAGATCGCGATTAATCGTTTTCGATTAATCATGCAGCCCTACTGTATACTGTTACAATACATGTACAGTATGTAGATGTAAACAGATGGTCAAAAGTGTAAGATACATTTTTTCAAAAAAAAAAAAAGTCCAGTAACATTTTGGAAATATTATTACAATTTAAAATAACTGTTTTCTACTTAAATATATTTTAAAATGTATTTTATTCCTGTGATGAAATGCAGACATTTCACCATCATTAGCTACTAAAATCTTTAGGGTCACATGATCCTTCAGAAATCATTCTAATATGTTGATTTGCTTTCACAGTTTTTATCGGTACTCCGTTATTAATAATGTTTTTTATTAATGTTTTTTATTAATCATGCATTTTTTTGGATTCTTTGTTGAATATAAAGTTGAAATAGAAATCTTTTGTAAAATTGTAAATGTCTTTACTGTCACTTTTGATCAGTTTCATGCATGCTTGATGAATAGAAGTATTTATTCTTAAAAAAATAAACCTTTATAACCACAGACTTTTGAATATTCTTGTGACTGATGTATTTCTCTTAAGAAATGCTAGGAGAAACATCTGAGACAGTGGTGAGTTCTCGTGAGCTGTAGTTTCCTCAGGTGTGGGTTTCTAATGTAAACATCCTGTTTGTATTGGCTGTTTTCTCATCAGTGGGGTTATAATCTATTCAGCAGTCAGTGGAAGTGCGTGGAACATACTGACAGAAACACACAGTGCTTTGTTGTGTGTGATTAATACCTGAGATGCGGCGGCCCGCTGCCTTTATTAGAGGCAGCGCTGGAAGCTGGTTATCAGCGTTTGATCTCTGGTGAGTGCTGCATCGCATAGATGTGTCACTCAGCTGAACACAACCAAACCTCCTGCTTTGGAAAAAGAATCATCTCCTTTCTTTGTTTGCTTGTTTTTGGCTAGTCTTCTGGGACGCTGTCCTTCGGCACCTCATAAACTCAAGCATTTTAACTAGCATAATGGCTTCTCTTGGAAGTTTAGTCAGTCATAAAAAGTTTCCTTCATTTTTTTTTTGACTTAACGACATGCTTTTCCAGAGTAGCAGCCAAATGTCCATGTTCTTGTCTCAATTAGCATAATTTCATCAATAAACTCGGAGGGACCTTGAAGAGAACTCCCCCTCCTCTCCCCCGCGCTACATCTTGGACGTCTCGTTTTCTTCACGCCTGACATTTAGCTACACCCGTGAGCTTCACGTTGTGAAATACCGCCCTACTCTACTTTAAAACTGTAGCTTCACATTAACAAGTGTGCATTTACAATCAGTATGCATTTAATCAGTAACTGTATACATTTTATTGGTGTGTTTGTTTCCTGGAATGAAAACCCATGACCTTGGTGGTGTTAGAGCTGTGTTTTGTTAGTTGAACTACAGGAAGAATCAGAAGCTACAATACAAGCTAGCAAGAAAAATATTTTGAGCTATATTTATTCATTTATTTATTTGTTAGTTTGTTTTTTCCTTGATGATTGATTTAAAATGAATCAGAAATAAGAATATTATTTAACTCTGATTGAAAATGGTTTTGGTGAGTATTATTGCTGACTAAACATAAAAAGCCATACGAACAAACATTGGAAATGGAAACATGCCTACTATTTACTGAATACTGCCTCATTTTTTTTTAACAGTTTAACATTTCACTTTGTTATATGCCTCATTGTGTCACATGACCTAATCATGTTTCCAGCATTATTTGCAGTGGAGAAAAAAATTATATATATTTTTATATATATTTTGATTTTGCCGTCAAAAGTAAGATTAAACTTACATTTTAAAAAGGGATGCTGCTATAATTTCTTGTACCGGTAATTTATTTACTGGAAAAGTATTGCATTTTAAGATTGAATGCACCATGCTGTGTTTTATACCGCACATTTGAGCAAATGTACAGTAGTTGATAAAGTTGATAAATGTGTATATATATATATATATATTTTTTTTTTTTCAACGAATTACTTTCTTATGATTTTAATTTGTGTTAACTATAATAACTATGCTTTCTGTTTTGTTTAATACACTGCAATGTAGCATTTTGTCATTTTTGTTACTGGAAAACATAGTTGCGTAGTTTGTGGAAAATGTAGTTGCATTATTTGCAAACAGCTACAACTACCCCTAATAGGCACCTGTGCACCCCTAATAGATTATGCATATCAAATCATCATACAGTCAACAGTGTGATCTCATTAAAGGATTTGACCAGCTCACAAAGTGATGGAGCAGTCATTTCAACATCCTCATGTGAAGGGGGTCTTTGGCGGAGCAGGTTGGCAGAGAGCAGGGCATTGATTAAAGTGCTCTACCCTGGTGACCAGTGTGCCTCACTCATTGTTAATGGTAATGAGCGAATTAATGCTGTTTGCATCACAATAGACCCTCACAACAGTGAAAAAGTGCTTTTTTTCCTCCCTGGCATTCTAGACTTGGTGGAAAATGGCAGGCTCAAAAGTGTTGTGCTGCTCGGAGCCATGCATCACGGGTAAAAATCAGCCCTCGCCGATATCCTTCACTCTATAAATGGATGGTAATTTGCCCAGCTGTGAGTGTGAGATGTTCCATTCCCCAGTCGTGGTGTAAGAAAAATTGAATGACAGTGAGCAAAACAGCAGTAATTATAAAACTAATTACTAAATGCTGATGATGCCCATAGGCTTTGCATAACTAAATTTAGAAGAGGAAATTGCTTTTGGCTGCATTGAGGCTGTGGGCATGTTTATGTTATTTTCTTTATTTTCCGATGCACACCAAAGAAAGTCGTAATTGCCATGGAAACAATTACTCGTACACCTTTATTTTTGTGGCTTCGTGAGGCGAAAACAGCTTGAGGGAGAGTTGTTGTCAAACAATGTGTTTTAATAACAGCAAAAAAACTGTACGTACTTTGTCTTGCCGTGAATTGATTAACATTAAATCAAACGCAGCCAAAGAAATGCAGTTAATTGCTAGAACGAAACCGTTATTTCCTTATTAAATCACATTCCCCTTGTGCAAGATTCTCTATGCAAGATGCGAATCCAGCTTGCCGTTCGGGCTGAGACTTAATCGCGACTCTGCTATATATTTGAGCGTAACTATGCTCTTTAATGGTCTATCCTTCTTCTGAATGGAGACAACAAAGCCAATGTTGGCAGCGCCAGCGTGAGACAGCCCTCCAGGGTGCCTTAAGTTTCCCAATGGCTTCGCTCGGGAGCGCGGCGTGTATTTGTATACGCTCCGGGTCGGCCTTTGTGTGTGTTTACTTTCAGAAAGGGCTGTATTTCCTCAGTAACAACACTGCAGATTTCCTTGCGGAAGGAGAATATGATTATTGTTTCTCCGCTAAAAATAGAGGTGTTTTGTGCTGACGAATAGGCAGAGTGCTTAGACTCTCGTTGGCCTGCTGGTAATTAGTCCTTTTACAAATAGGCCAATAATGGAGAAATGAATCCAAGAGACATTCGGAATGAATATGGAGAGCCTCGTTTTCCAGAGGCGTGATTGAACCTGTAGTCAGCTTTGGCTAATATCTACACAAAGTATTACAAATTACCTCAGCGTTACCACCAGCTTTTTTTTTCTTCCTTTTTCTGTTGATATAAGTTTTACAAGAGCCTAAATGCTAGTTTTAATTAAAAAAATATATATGGCACGGAAGAAATTTAATTGGATTTAAGCTGATTTTGCCTGCATATTATTTATTCTTCCATTTTATTTTTTCCCGGTGGTCAGGCGTACCTGAGCGTCTCCCGCCGGCCGCTGACAGTCTCTTCTGAGTGCTGTTCTTTTGAAGAGGAACGTCTGAAAGCACAGCATGAGCCTCAAATAAAGTGAAGGGCATTTACTATTACAAGTAATGTCCTTAATAATCTTGTTAGTGTAGACTCTCTCAGTACGAGACAAATGGAACGTTATTGGCTTATGGGCTGTAGTAAATAATTTAGTTTCCAATATTCAGGCTGCTTTGACAGTAAATTAGAATGACATGAAAAGAGGTTGTTGAATAAAGAAAGAATCCAATCAGATTTAATTGGCTCGACTAAGGCAGCTGTAATATATTTCATAATTAAACCAAGTTGTCATAGAGCTTTATAGGCTTGCACGAATCAGAATGTCAAAAATAATTCCTTGATAACCTGCTTTTAAAACGTCACCGTGCTTTTCGATTTATTTTGTGTTTGTGGTGCAGTAAACACTGGAACATGAAGAAACAAGTGCAAGTTCAATAACCAGACACCTAGAGTACCCTAACAACTGCATAGCAACACCTTAGAAATTACCCTAACATCTACAAGATTTGCTACAGCTAAATTCTACATTAAAATTCTTGAAAATTTTCTACATTAAAATGAATTAAATACAAATGCAATAAAATAATACAAATATTTTATTCAACATTAAATATAAGTATTTATTAAATACAATACATATTAATCACGCTTAATGTGCAAAATTTAATAATAAAAATTCCAAAGTACTGTATTGCGCACTTTTATTTTAAAAGTACTGCTGTATGAACAAAAGTGCAATAACATTTGGTTTGCAAACACTTTAAACAAATAAGGTGCTTCTTTACAGCAGTATTAACTTTACATTGTAGCATTTAAAATATTTATTTTAAATCTCAACTTAAACATTAATCTCGTCAAATTAAAATCTCTGCACACCATGCATGTCTACATACTTTTGTGTCAGTATGTCATAAATAGAACGAGTCAGCAGTTTTCTGTCTAGAGTTTGTTGTCGCACTGTGAATATATATAATGAATACAGAGAACTGTTCTTTTATGAAAAGTACTAATTTATAACTGCACATGGAATAAAAATTGTAAAAATTGTTACATTATTATACTCTTCCGAAGCACACAAATAATTTATTTTTGTTCTGTCATTTCATACATGACTAGTATATTATGATATTTAAGATATTTAAATGCAATTGCATTTCCATATAATTGTGCAATTTTTATATTTAATAAATTTTAATTTATATTAAATTAATAAACTTTTCATTTTTAATTTTTTTTTCTTTGCTTATGTGGTCTTGTTTACAACAAAAAATTTTTTTGATAAAACATTGTGAAAACTTTTCTTTTTCTTTGATTAGCATAAACTGAATAGTGCACAATAAATCCAGAGAGATTTATTATTATTTATTGAGAAAATGTTCAAATTTGATATCATATTCTCTTCCTAAGTGTTTAATAATTGGTCAATAATAATTGCTGTTTGTCTGCAGTGAAGTGTAAAGGCAGTTAAGATTTGAGGAAGGTCATGGAGGTGTCTGGCCTCAGCACTGTTTGTCTCTCACAGGACACAAATGACTCACCCAAATCATCCAATTTAATCACACCATTTTCTGCCCCTCAATAGCCCTCGCCCGGCTTAATCACTCCGTTTACTTGCTGTCACAAAGAGCTTCATATCGAAACCAATGGATTTCTACCATTTAAAGGCGAGCTGGGAGTGAGCTGCGGGTGGAGGGGTCGAGAGACTCCGGCTGAAAAACCAACCGATTCATGCGTGAAACATTTAGCTATTGCTATCTCAACGCATGACTAACAGTTTTCGCTCACCCATATTATTCATTAATATCTATAATAAACCACTTGATAGTGGCCCTGACTGTCTAGGATTTTTCGCTCTCATCTCTGCATTATCGTTGTGATGCTGAATTTGTTTTAACACTGGGGTTGGCTAAGAAGGTGACAGGGTCAGCAGCAAAGTTGGTTGGGTCTAGAAAAAAAATCTAGATGGTAATCCTCATCCTGCATTAAAATCACATTTCAGGTTAATATAGCAAAGTAGGAAAAATTTTTATTGTAAATTGGCTTCCTTTTTTAATTTATAACATGGAATTTGAAATAAATTTGCCAATTTAAAGAAATTCAAGCTGCAAAAATGTTACTTTCCCAGTAAAAAATTTACTTGAAGAGTTTGGGGTCTCTGAAATGTTTTTAAGTGTTTTCTCTTATGCTCACCAATGCTGCATTTATTTGATCAAAATACAATAGAGCAGTAATATTGTGAAATATTATTAACATTTAATCTAGCATTTTTTTAATTATTCCTGTGATGCAAAGCTACATTTTCAGCATCATTACTCTAGTCTTTGGTGTTACATTATCCTCTATTATGTTTTTGTTTTTTTATTGCACTCAATAAATATTTCTTATTATTATCAATGCTCAAAATGCTTAATATCTTTGTGGAAACCATGATATGTTTTCCCTTTTTTTTTTATTGTTTATTTTTTCTTTCATTTTTCTTTTTTTCCCTGAATTTTCTGGTGAATAGAAACTTTAAAACAACATCATTTATTTGAAAAACAAATATTTTGGAGCATTTTATGCATCTTTATTGCATTTTCTAAATAAAAAGTATTAATTTTCATCAACAAAGAACTGACCCCAAACTTTTGAACAATAGTGCATGAACTCCTTTGAATTTTTATGAATGTTAATAACACATTTAATTACTTTTTTACAGTCAAATTTCAGTTCTGCAATGTTTACAACCTCTATTTAAATGAGTTGAATTAGAATTTAAATGCATCCTCAGTTGAATTCTGAATGCACATGAACACATATTGTTATCTTAACCCCTAGCAGAACCAGGTTTACCTTCTCCCAGCATTCCTTTGCCCCGTGCATGTACACTTGGATCGCCCTGGCGCCATTTGGCCAGTGGGCTTGTATTAGGTCAGTCTGCGGAGCCACTAAGTTGTCCAGATGCACAACCCAGCTGCAGGCTAGCTCAGATTCATTCTCCAGTGTGTGTCCATCACCGAGCCTGGCGGTCACCACCGCTGGGACCGGAGCCCAGTCAATCAACAGATCGCCCAAGGCCTTCGACAGTGGCGCTTTCCTCCCCCCATCCCCACTCAATCACACTATCTGTCTTCACACGGTGGCCGCCACTAATGAGAATGTATATGTACGCATGAATAAAACATGAAATTCATTGTTTTTGGTCGCAGAAGCTCTCACCACGAGTAGCTTCTTGATGGGAGCCCGCGTTTGAAGTCCCTCGCTGAATCGCTAGCAGCGTTTGATTGAATTTGTTGCTTGCTTGAAGTAATTAGAAATAACACTGACTTCTCCTTGTTGCGACGTCCTTGCTATGAAAATCTCTGTTGGACAGAAGCTCCGAGAAAATTACTTCATTTACCTTTTATCAGTTCTCTATGACCCAAGATTCGTTTATCTGTTCTTTCTGTTGAATGCTTACATTTTCTGCGTCAGATAATAAGACGAACAGCCAGTGAAAATCGACACAATTAACTGGAATTCCTGACTTTCCTGTGGCCTGGTAATGAAATATAGATTTGAAGAGACTTTCTGTGGCACTGCATAAGTGTAATAAACTCAGGCACACTTGTGAGTTTGTTTAGAGTCTATTGAATCACAGCCTAACTACCATGATCGGTTCAATAGTAAAGTTATCTATGACAGTAGAAGATGAATTTAAAAAGTTTGTTTACAGATTTCTTTGTTTATCTTTATTGTGACCTTTATCAGAACAGTTTTAAATTAAGATTTTCTTTTCATAAATACAGTAGACCTAAAGTGTATAGCTGACTATACAGTATGTAGGTGTATTGTTCTGTAGTAAGTGTATTGAACATAAAACATTTATGTAATGTAGTGTAATGTGATGTAATGTTGGGTTGGGTTTACTCTTATCTTTTTTGAGTTTATTTTATTTTATTATTTTATTTATTTGTTTGTTTGCTTTTGTATCTTCCAGTACAATTAGATCAGATCAGATATGTATGTATTTTGGGCTCGACTAATGCTGTGAATTGAAGGCGGGGCCATCTCTTTGTCGACCAATAGCAGATGAGGGAGAAGTTTCAAGTATTCATTTTTTTGCTCATGTACTTTGTCCAGTGAGTTTGAGAGGGGAATTTTTCAGTAAGTTTGACCAAATGACTTTTAAACTAATAAACGGCTCTATTTGGGAGTTCTTTAGTTGTACTAGAGCTGCTACGCCGTATGTCCAGCTGGTAGATTTGGAGGACAGCGGTGTGTTGTGTCGGTAGTGTCAGCAGTATTACACATCCAGTCGTTATTTCCTATCAGCTCTTAAGCTGCCAAGCCAATTACAGCTGAAGGAAACGGTGTAAATCCTCAGGCTGGATTCACATTGTTTTGAGCAGGTCAGAGGAGCATGTTCAGCTGATTAATAATGCTGCTCTTTTCTTCCTTTCAGTTTTGTTTGGATGTCGTCCCAACAAGATGCATCTTAGCAAAACTGTAAGCGTTAATTGTGAGGATGAGCGCGAGGGACCCCTGTGTTCGTCTTAACAGAGACCAGATCAGCGTTTCCCGCGTCGTCCATGTGTCGTGGCAGCTTGCCGCCTCAGACGGTGTTGTAAAAGAGCTGATGTCATTAAATGATATTGACTTCAAGGCAGCACTGATCTCCTCGTTCTGTCCCGTTCTGTCTCTCGCTCGCTCTCTTTTTAAAGGATTCAAATTATGCAGATCCTTTAATTAAACTCTGCCATAGTGAGTTTTTTTTTCTCCTTCTGTGTTTGTTGATTTGAATTTGCATTGCATGAATGTGAGGTTGTGGCTGTGTCTGTGTAATATAAACCACTTCCTCCGTGTGTATCGTCTGACTGCTTCATTCACACTTCCCATAGTGCTCAGAAATGGGCTTGTTTCTGAGAACATCTCAAATGAAAACATTTGCTTTATTGGTTGTTATGGAGCTCAGAACTTTAGAAATGAGTTGTCTTGAGACATCAAGGAATGTCTCAGGGTATTTTGTGACGTTTTGCTAGGTTTTTTTGGAGCACAGATACTCAGTATCCTCTCAACATGTTCAACAGTATCATGTACAATATTTGATTAAAATACTGTTAGGTCTTCACTGAGTAACATTATGCATATGTTTAAATGAAAACTGTAGAATTGCATATTTTAGAATTATGTTTTTGTTTTAGAAAAACTGTAAATTCTGAGTAGCTTATAGATTTGAATATTAAAGTAGAAAGTAGCCAGAATTTTGGAATAGTAGATAGTTATGCTAAATTATGCTAACTATATCGCCGCTATTCAAGATGGCAATATCTTTTTGCAGGATTTATTTTATTTTATTTTAGATGCAGTTTGTTAGTTAGTTTATTTTTTGCACTAAATGATTCTACATATATCAGAGCTATTCAAGATGGCAATATCTTTGTAGTATTTTTATTTTGTTATATTTAATTAATTAATTAATTTATTTATTTATTTTGTTGCCGCATTTTATTCCCATACACCATTACTCACTGGGATTCACTATTGAATAAGATAAATTGTTAATTTTTTTTGTTAATTTACTTGCTTCGCTAGTTATTAGGTAATTATATTGTTAAGTTTGGACATTTCCCAGCACTAATAACAAATGCTTCCATTTTTCAGAATAGTGAACCGTTTACTTAATGTGATGGAATCTAGTTGATGTCAGATTTGTTCATATAAGATAAGCGGGTAAGCAGAGGCGTTTTCCCTGTGTGCTGCCTCTTGTGGTGGTTTAAGAACTCGGATGATGATCGTAGAATCAGGTAATGATTACCCACCGTGTCGAAGTGGGTGAGTTGCGTTGTGGCACAGGGCTGTAGGAGAGGCAATATTAGCATTTAAAACCCGAACAAGTGGTGAGAATAACACCCCGCAATACAAAATACTCAGTGATTTCTCCTCCACAGACGGAGACGTTCCTAGAAGCCAAAAGGAGACGAAAAAGTCCTTAATTGACAATTTCTTGAAAATTGCTAAGGGGGAAAACAAAAGACTAGCCTTGGGTTGCCAAAGTGTAATAAAGCATTTCTCATCACTGTCTATGTGATTGAGCCTATACAAAATCGATTTATTTCCCGGGTAACTCACAATAATTGAAATACAGACAACGTTTGGTTCCAATTTACCAGCAATAAAGTTGTAATGGGGTTTTCTCTGCAATTTTAGACCTAATACACTCATTCTAAAGAGCAGTATTTTTGCCAGTCGAACAAATAGCATCACTGAGGCTTACAACCTGTAATAGGCCCACATTGATGCACACATTAAACTTGTTAAATCAATTCGGTAGACACTTTCTAAAATGGACTGTCGTTTCTCTCTCTTGTGCAGTCGGCTCATGGCCTCTACACATATCAATCACTGACGCTCGTCCCGAATGATTCAGCTCTTTTAGTTAGTCATTATTTATGCTTCAAAGACACGGAGGGAGAAAGAAAAGCAAACCTGACTTGAGGATGTATTTATAGCACAGGGCGATGTAGATTCAGGACGTACCATCGTTCTGGCACAGAAAGGAGCTGGACGGGGTGCAAATTTAGATTTGCTTCAAATGGATTTTGCCATTTAACCGTTCGAAACATTTCTGGCTTGGATTCCATTGGCCGTTCATCCAAGTAGGTGGATTTATCTTTCAGAAAGAGGCTTTAAATGTGAGCAAAACAGACTTTGTATGATTGTTCATATATATATGAGGAAATAAGGAAATGCAGCTGAACGTTATTTACTCTATGAAAGATTGAAAGACATTGACAAAGACGAAAACTATTACTAAACACATTGCAGTTTTAGTTAGTTATAGTTTTTTGTAATGTCTCGTTTTTATTTTTATTTCAGTTAACGACTGTTTTTTCCCTCCTAGTTTTAATTTTTTCGAAATACAGCTGCCATGGACATGACATATGTCGCTGGCAAAAATGTTCTAACTAAATCTGATATCATCACATCAGTACTCACATATTGAAGATGATTGGTTTCTTTTCACATCAGCAGCCAATGAGCTCCCTGGTCAACATTAAAATACTAACCTAGTGCTTGCTGTAGCAGTTTCAGCATGTTTCAGAAACCCTCCACCTTCCCCAGCTCCACCTGTATAGATCAGCTACGGGGTATTTTCATGTATGTCAAATGGAGAGTTATTTTATATGTTATATGTGCAGCATATAAAAATAAAGAAATTGTTTTATTCTTTGCCAAAATATCTATTTGAAAATAGTTTATTTAGTTTATAGTTAATTTATTTAAACCCTGGTATGTGAGTCGATTTAGATGGTTATCAATGATATTGTTCAACATGATTGTAGAAAATATGATTGCAAACAACAGCATGCAAATGTTCAAAAAGTGTAACAAACAGATGTATTCTGTGCTTTTGCAAATAAAAAGTGTGATTTATGTTTGTGTGTGCACTAAGTTGAAACCATTGTGAATATAAAAACAACAAAGCAGTCAAAGGTGGATCGTTTGTCTTTGTTGGCTAAGCAGGTTTGAGTAGTTCTGGTTCTGGTTTCTGTGCGTTTGGGTTGGATTTGCCCTACAGTCTTTCGCAGCTGTACTGTATTATCACATGTGTGTTGTGTACAGTGAGTATGTGAGCTGGAGGGCGAAACCGATCGGTGCTGTTGTAGCGTCAGTATAGCGGCTGCTATTGTGCTGGTACACAGGTACAGTAATTAAACTGTCTCACCGCCGAATCCCCTCTGCCTGCCAACTGCTGATGTATTATAGAGACATTCAGCTAATCGATTAAAAGTGCTCAGACAGTGGATATGTTTGACAGCCCAGTGCTAAGATAAAATGAGTGCAAGGTATGTGTGCGTGTGTGAGGTCACAAGTGACCACGGCCTGGTGGGAGCAGAGCTGGGTAATGCGGACACTGTATGTGCTGATATGCGTGTAATTAGGAGCGCCGCGTTTCAACAAGATTTCCAAATTATCCCGAATGCATAAGGAAAAACACAGGGGTAAAAACAAGAGGGCTGAGGAGGAATCCGGGGGCGAGGGATACAGCGGAGGGGGCTGATGTGCTTTCCAACAAACTTGGCCTCCATCCAGCATGGCTGAAAATTGCATGAAATTATTCAGCTGCGGGGGAATGTGAAATCACACTAATTGGCTTTTGAAGTAGCCCGTGTGTGCGGCTGGAAAGGCCAAGGCCGGCCGCGGCGCACCCGCTTGGGAGCCCCGCACGGCCTCAATCGATTTCACAGCTGATATTTCTTCGAATCAACACTTATTTTACATTGGACGCGGGGGCCCCTTTTAAATGTAAATCTGGTGTAAACTGCACTTGTTGGTCCGAGCACAAACAAGACGGGAGGGTGTGTGCAAACATGGAAATAAGCAGAATTTATTTACTTCAAAAGGCAGCGCCGACCATTCGCTTTCGAGAGGGGACCTGGTAAACATTTGTGGTTTGTCTTCTTCCAACTGTTCAACCAAACAAATCTCTAAAATGCAGTGTTTTATTAGCTGCCAGCGTCCAGGAGCAGAACATGGATTTTACAGGGAGTAAAAAGAGGGCTGTGTGGGGGTTGGACCCCTGTGGATCGATCTCCCGAAAACCTGCAAATCTTTAGAAAAATAAAATAAGGTCATAGAAGTGTATTTGGTAACGCTTTACTTGAAGCCTTTATGTATAATTTATTATAAAAGTTTTTAAGGCAGTAATTATGCCTTGTAATGCACCTTGTAATGCATCTTATGAATAATTCTAACCACAGTTATGTATTATAATAAGTAATGCAAAAACATGAAAAACAAACGAAGATGTGATAAGGACTTTGCAAATATAATTATTATTTTTTTTTTTTTTTTGCTGTGTTGCATTACTTTAATTAGAATTATATATATATATATATATATATATATATATATATATATATATATATATATATGTATATATATATATATGTATATATATATATATATATATATATATATATATATATATATATATATGTATATATATATATATATGTATATATATATATATACATATATATATATATATATATATATATATACATATATATATATGTACATATATATATATATATGTATATATATATATATATATATATCACCTCCAAATTCATCCCTGAAATACAAAAATGAGATTTTCGTACTGTCAAAGTATTATTTAAATTGTGTTATTTGAAATAAAAACAAAATTGTGAAAATATTGCCGTATTATCACAAAATATTTATAAATCATGCTTTATTGTATTGTATTTAATTTTCTCATTTAAATTCTGAAAAATATAATTATTTAAAAAAACTATGGTAATAAGATTAATCATTGACATTTTTTAGAAATACAAAGAAAAATACACAATAAGATCGTCTAAATTTGTGGGGAACAAACAAACAAATAAGTAAAATGATATCACTTATATGTTGGAGATTAATCTTTTAAGATATGAACTCTTCCTGAATGTCTGTCCAATCTGTTTTATCAAACATGAATCCTTCAACCTGGTTTGACTAAACCGCCTTAATCAGGCATGTTATGTTGTGGTCAGCTGTTTAGACTCCACTCTCTCACATTTCACCGTGGCTTATAATGAACCCGGGAATCAGATGAAAGCTCGATATTGTTTGTGTCACCATCAAATAACACTAAATGGGCTTCGAAAAAAAATGTGTGTATTCAGCAACACCCTGCTTGTTTCCATTGAATTATGCTGCTCAAAAACAATGACATGTTTTATCTGCTTCCAGCTCACATAATCATCACAATTAGAAGCCACTTTACAAGGGTCTTACGCTTCTAAACACTGAGTTTAGACCAGGCTGCAGCTCTTGGCCTCACATCTGCTCGAGAGCAAACTGTTGAAGCCGTGCTTTCAGAAAACACTCCTTTGAACTCGTCTGAGGCTTGTTTAAAATACAGACTCGCGTCTTATGCTGGAACTTAGCTTCATTATGGTGCAAATGGCTCATATTAAGCTAACGCTCCCTTCACACGTGTTTGTTTTGATGGCATTTTTGCTAAATTCATCAATAAGATGAAAAATGTAACCAATAAAATGATAATTTTTGAATACACATTGACTTAAACAGGATAGTCCACGAAAAAAAAATCTATCAATCAATCAAAATAAAAATAATTTGCCCACTCATTTATTTACCGTCATATTGTTTTAAATAATTAAGTTACATTATTTAATATATTTGTTTTTAATAATAATTAATTCATTTTAGTATTTACATTCTTCATTAATTATATTATTATTTTTAATAATAATAATAATAATAACTTATTAATTTAAAAAAATGTCAGTAATCTTGGAGTTTTATGAGGCCTCTTAGTTTAAAAGCACTGTTTTTAAATTTTTGACCCCACTGACTTTCATTGTTTAGACAAAAAAAAAAATTCAAAATGTCTTCTATGTTTTGTAGAAGATATAAAGTCATACATGATATGAGTGTGAGTAAACGATGGCAGAATTGTCCTTTTTTTGGAGCACTGTCAATTTAAAGAGTTTTTTGCTGAATGATTCTTTGAGAAACCTGAGCTGAGATAACAGTAAGTAAAAGTGTTTCTGCTGTGATTAGTCAGGCGTTGCATGAAAAACACCTTCAGCGGAAGCTGCAGCCATGAAACGCGTTTGTATTCGGCTCATTACTCAGCAAAGTCAGCTGAGAAATGTGGCGGGCCGCGCTTCCCTGACGCTAGACCAAGTGACAGCGTTTGCTGACATACATATTCCTCCACGCCACTTACGAGGAAGGGAGATTACCTTAGCACCTCCGAGTGTGTGTGTGTGTGTAAGTTCTTGCTGAGGCAGAGGAGAGCCACTGGACTGCCTCACCAAATGCAGTAAATGGGCCCAAAAAAGCCCTCCTGCATCACCCCAGTCAGCCCCCTCAAACCTCGCTGGATTCGCCCCAACGGTCCATCTGAGAGACCCACAGCCCCTGTCAAACGTTCATTCATGGTGAACGGGCTCAAATTCTGCCATTGCTGTTGAATGCTCTGTGAAGTGTGTTCCTTTCAACTAGATGAATTTAGCCTGAGCTTCATGCCGTATTCACCTGTCCTGTCCCAGTAACACAAGACGTGGAGGAGCATTCTGTTTTAATGTGCAAACATCTGATTATGATCTAAAAAGCAGATTTAGATTTGCATTCTACATAAAGTGTGCTAAAACATCTTCCAAATGATGTTCTGATGTGCTGTCAGGATGTAAGAGTGCTTTCATACTGAGATAACCCCAGTTCTTGACCAACTTCAGTAAATAGGACAGAAAAATAAAATGACGAGTTTGCATGCAGTCAGCCGCTGTCTCAGAGAGAAGCCTTTGCTGCTTCTACCTGCCTTCATTTTCTCTCTTGTCCTCCTCTTTAGCACATGATAAAATACTCACTGGCTGCCTCTGACCAATCCCGTTTGCAGTAGAGCAGTTAAACTCTTTTATTGCCGCCAACCTCAAAGCTTCGGAGTCTTCAATATTCCCTGTAATGGTAGATTAATTTCTGGTTTGCTAATGCAATCCCGGACAAAATACTTTAAACAGGTTTTAAAGGGAGGGTGGGGGGGGGGTGTTTGTGGGGATGGTGGATGGCTGGGAAAGAAGCAATCGGTGCACAAAAGCAATCAGGCCGTCGAGAAGGACAAAACCAGCGCTGCTTTCCTGAAGAAGCACCACAACATGTGAAATTGACCTGTTCCCTCACCTAATTCTCTGCCAAGGGCAAGTGTGTGAGGAGGTGCGCACACACACACAGGACCGTAGAAGAGATCCATTACACTTCTTCTTCTGCAGAACAGATCTTAAAAACGTAGTGGAGAGGAGGCTGATAAGAGAAACGGCCGATAAGACCTGCTGCATGTGGCTTTACCTGCACCATAGTAGCAGTGACATCTTCTGCTTTGCATTTTTGGTAAAACAGAACAAGAAACAATTGGGCAGTACTGTATAGCTATCGAGGAGGAAATGCCTCCTCCAGTACTCCAGTATAGTGCTTGACTGCTAGGTGTTGTTTGTAATATTTTACAGTCTCTATGGGGTTATATTCTTGAGTTGTGAACAGTTCTAACCACACACTATCACACACAGGTTAAATAATAGAGCTGTAGGGAATGCTTTACAGAGGCTCTCTGATAATGCACTGAACAAATAGGTCTGATAGCAGATCTTAATTAAATCATGATGATGCTCGATACGGTTGGACAAATCTTTTTCTGGATTTAAACTAAAGTTCAACTCCATTGGTCTGTTTCATTCTATAAATTTAATATAAATAAACTTTTAATATAAACGTTATATGTAAATTGTCATTTTTAATTATATTTGTCTTATTATATCACTTACATTTCATTTATATATACACACTAGGGCTGCACAATAAATCGCATGCGTTAATGAATGCACATCTTGTCGTTACACTTTCACATGGAGCAGCATTAACTACACTGAGGTAGTACGTCAGCAGCGTCTTATGGGTTTGGAACGACATGAGGATGAGTCATTAATTACATAATTTTCATTTTTGGGGGAACTATGTATATTGTGTGTGTGTTCAGGCAACTGTTTAAAGATTTCTGAGTTTTGCTGATTAATTTCAATACATGTTGAGAAAGCTTTATGAGTATAAATTCCTTGATTTTTCCTGTTTAATATTTTTTGAGACAGACTAGTTTTGAACATTGCTCATGTTCACCTCTATCACGCTGACCTCTATGTAATGAACTAGTTGTAGCGTACTAAAATCAGCGCAGAGTATTTAACACAATGGAGGAACTAATTCCTCCATTTAACTCAACATTTGCAATGAGATGACTTGTACCCTAATGGCTAGTAATTAATTCTTTCCACCTCCCTCTCTTCCTCTCTCCCTTCCTTTATATTCCCCTCCCCCTATTTTTT
Organism: Carassius auratus; assembly: GCF_003368295.1. Taxonomy (NCBI): domain Eukaryota; kingdom Metazoa; phylum Chordata; class Actinopteri; order Cypriniformes; family Cyprinidae; genus Carassius; species Carassius auratus. The sequence goes on along the minus strand of NC_039259.1, from coordinate 24,108,258 downwards.
CTCCGTCGTGCTCTGAGGATAGTTCTACTTTTCCATTGCTTTATCTAATGCATAATGTTCATTTCAGGCCCCTAATTAGGTTTAAATGAAAATTGGCTCTGCAGAAAGATGGATAGCTGGGAAAGCATCAAACCACCCAGCATGTCCCGGAGTTGTGAGGCTGAAAATGCAATTTGGTGAAGCAGTGCTGCGAGGAGCGCAGAGTTCATTAATTTTTACGTGCAGGTACTATCCCAGAGGTGCACCTGACGTGCTCCGACTCTACCTGGACATGAACACAAATACCAGCCCCTTTGACAGCCGCTCACTTTTATTACTGCTCTTTAACTCTGCTGGTCCTTCCCCAGGTACAGACACTGTCCACATACTGTACATGCACTTGTTCCATAACCTAGTGAGCTGCCTAACTAGACAGCATTTGAGTATTTCAAGCACAATTCAACAGAAGGCTGTACAGTAGACTACAGTAGTACCCTTTATGCACTCTTTAGACACTCATATGTACTTTTTAAGGTACTACATGTGCTTTTTAGGTATTAATATGCAGCCTTTAGGTACTACTGTATATGCACCCTTTCAGTACTAATATGTACTTTTAGGTATTAATATGCACCCTTTAGTGACTAATTTATACATTTTACTTACTTGTATGTGCCTTAAGGCACCAATATGTACCTCCTTGTATTATATTCACCCTTTAGGAACTAATGTGTACCTTTAAGGTACTAATATGCACACTTTAGGTGCTAATATACACCATTTAGTTGATAATACACACCCTTTAGGTAATAATTTGCACCCTTTAGGTACTAATATTTACCTTCAAGGTACTAAATGCACCCTTTTAGTACTAGTATTTACCTTTAAGGTACTAAATACACACTTTTTATACTAATATGCACCTTTTAGGTACATTTCACATCTTAATCACATAGCTTTTGATTTGCTAAATGTTGTTTAGACTGTAGAGCATGATTGTGTGATTAGCTTAGCAACATGCTAATGGAAAACTCTACTATAATTCATTTTTATTAGAAGTAAGCTTCATATAAGATGCTGTTATCTGTGTGGTGTGTGTGAAGTTGTTGTCTATGTAGTGTTCCATATCAGTCACTTTCGGGGTACCATTTCAGTTAGTATGTTGTCTTAGAAGGCAATTGCCTATGAAGGTAGTAAACAGAATTGTCTGAATCTGTCTGTCTGTCTGTCTGTCTGACTCTTCTGTCTCTTCTGTCTGTCTGTCTGTCTCTTCTCTCTCTTCTGTCTGTTTGTCTCCTCTGTCTGTCTGTCTGTCTGTCTCTTCTCTCTGTCTGTCTCTGTCCAAGCCTCCATGTGAGTGTCATGACATAGCACTGTTCATTACTGTAATCAGGGGCTGAGATCTCTCTCTCTTTCTCTCTCTTTCTCACTCCTTCTCTCTTTCTCTCTCTTTCTCACTGTTTGTCTCCTCTGTCTGTCTGTCTCTTCTGTCTGTCTTTCTGTCTGACTCTTCTCTCTCTTCTGTCTGTTTGTCTCCTCTGTATGTCTGTCTGTCTCTTCTGTCTGTCTGTCTGTCTGTCTGTCTCTTCTGTCTGTCGGTCTGTCTGTCTGTCTGTCTGTCTGGCTGTCTGTCTGTCTGTCTGTCTCTTCTGTCTGTCGGTCTGTCTGTCTGTCTGTCTGTCTGTCTGTCTGTCTGTCTGTCTCTTCTCTCTCTTCTGTCTGTTTGTCTGTCTGTCTGTCTGTCTGTCTGTCTGTCTGTCTGTCTCTTCTGTCTGTCTTTCTGTCTGACTCTTCTCTCTCTTCTGTCTGTTTGTCTCCTCTGTATGTCTGTCTGTCTCTTCTGTCTGTCTGTCTCTTGTGTCTGTCTGTCTGTCTGTCTGTCTGTCTGTCTCTTCTGTCTGTCGGTCTGTCTGTCTGTCTGTCTGGCTGTCTGTCTGTCTGTCTCTTCTGTCTGTCTGTCTGTATGTCTGTCTGTCTGTCTGTCTGTCTGTCTGGCTGTCTGTCTGTCTCTTCTCTCTCTTCTGTCTGTTTGTCTGTCTGTCTGTCTGTCTGTCTCTTCTGTCTGTCTTTCTGTCTGTCTCTTCTCTCTCTTCTGTCTGTTTGTCTCCTCTGTATGTCTGTCTGTCTCTTCTGTCTGTCTGTCTCTTGTGTCTGTCTGTCTGTCTGTCTCTTCTGTCTGTCTGTCTGTCTGTCTGGCTGGCTGTCTGGGTGTCTGTCTATGTCTGTCTGTCTATCTGGGTGTCTGTCTCTTCTGTCTGTCGGTCTGTCTCTGGGTGTCTGTCTCTGTCTGTCTGTCTGTCTGTCTATCTGGGTGTCTGTCTCTTCTGTCTGTCTGTCTGTCTTTCTGTCTGTCCGGTTGTCTGTCTGTCTGTCTCTGTCTGTCTGGGTGTCTCTCTGTCTCTCTCTGTCTGTCTGTCTGTCTCTTCTGTCTGTCTGTCTGTCTCTGTCCAAGCCTCCATGTGAGTGTCATGACATATAGTACTGTTCATTACTGTAATCAGGGGCTCAGATCTCTCTCTCTTTCTCTCTCTTTCTCACTCCTTCTCTCTTTCTCTCTTTTTCTCACTCCTTCTCTCTTTCTCTTCTTCTCATTGGATCATGTCATTGTGGGTTAGCTCCTAATTACTCTCTCCCAGAGATGGTCCAAATATTCCCCTGGTGCTAATATTTTTCTGCCTCGACGACTCATTATGTTGTTTGGCAGCCTGAAACATCAGCCTTTCAATGTCTGAGCGTCGCGGCTCATGTACAGTCTTCCACCTCTACACCTCTTTCTCTTTCTGTGTCTCTCGTCTGCCGGTCTGTTTCCACGACTACTGTGGTTGCCGTGGCATTAAAGGTTGTTCTGTGCAGTCTGAATGTGTCTGTAATCATCTATGTTATAGATTCAATAGCGTGACGCCCAAGTCTCATGTCTGCTCGCCCCCTGTTGATTGCACACAGCGATTATCCTCACTTTTAAGACATCATTCTGCTGTAAGGCCGATGTGCCCGCACTATACTCGGTCTTCTCTGTCTGCCATCTTCTTTCTGTCCTTTATTAGATTTTTTCCCACGGTGTTGATTGTTCATAGCTTAGGAAACTTAATGGAGTTATGTTATGTATGTACTTATGTTTTAAGTATAACACTTCAAATATTTTTCCCACTTAGATGAATATATTTTTTAATTTTGGGTCAACAATTTCAACTGAAATAACATGAAAATATATATTTTTATTTATTTATTACATATGTATAGGGTTCGGTGTGTATATATATATTTTTTCTGTATGTATCATATATATTATTTCAGCTGAAATTACATGAAAATGTTATCTTTTTATTTTTTATTAATTAGTATGTATTATGTTTTAGTTTTGCTCCTACTTATATGTATATATATTATTATATATTATTATACTTTTCATTTGTTACATATTAAAATATATATGTGGTAAATTATCAGAAGAAATTATAGAACTAAATTTAATCAGATTGTTAAGAAATTAAACGGATTTAAAGTGATTTTAGTGAGTTATAATGTTGTTTGTTTGTTTGTAAAATCTGTTTTAAACAACTACTGTTCTTTTTGACTGTTGAAAAAATAATGAATGGCTGCTACTTTTACATAACAGCCATATTACAAATATTTATAATTAGTATTAAATTAGTAGAGGAGATGCATGTGCGATTACCGGAGATTTATTCTCTGGAGAAGATCTATAAAGATATTAAAGAGATCACTTTTTTTGTTGTTTGTTTGGTTTTTGTTTAGTTTTTTTGATGGCTGCACATTAACACAGGATCTTCTTAACTGTCTTGGTCTTGGGCATTTTGCCAGGTAGGATGCATTAAAGTCAAGGACATCTGTGGAGGACAACATGGCGTCATTTCAGTGTGTGTGTTGAGACAGTGTGAGGCGGGAAGTTTTAGTGTCGTGTCTTCTAGACGCATGTAATGCTTCAGTCGTGAGCTGTGATAGGAAAGTGTCTGGAAAACACAGACTTCATGGTACATAGAGCAGCCTTGATGTTCCTTCAGCCCCTCACAGAACACACCTCAACCATGACATCCGCCGTTATGTGTTTCAGTATAAAGCAGCGCTCCAAAACTAGAGGAAATGGAAAAGTCTGTTCTTTCATTCAGCAAGTTGTGTTATTTTCTGGAGCACTTGTGTTAATGTCTTAATATTGTATTCCGTTTGACTGGATCATCCATGCTGAGAATATCTCCCTCGGCCTCATCAGCATGTGAATTATTAAACAGTGTAAGCAAAGTTAATAGTCAAGTGCTGACCAAGTGCTTCAGGATTTCTGGGGCTTCTTCAGCAAGCCTATGGAAATCCACCAATAAGGATCCTTCATTTAGCAGGAAAACATTAAGAAATGTTGGAGTTTTGTTATTTTTCCCCCACACTTCTCAAGTCCGAAAGCCATCTGAATCTGGTCCAGTTCTCTGCAGTCCGTCAGCACGCGTCCTGCAGGCCTGGCCGGCTTCGGTTGGGTTTGTGAAGAGAAGCCTGCTGCTGCACTTTGGTAATGGATTGTTTATCTGTATGGCTGCACTGGAGGGCAGCGCAGGCAGCCTGCCTTCTGCTTTAATGCGGTTTGCCATAATGAATGCATTTCCAAATTAGATGAGGCTTTTTTCCCCCCATTATTTTCTTTTGCTCATCCCGTGGTATTGATTCGGTTGCCGTGCCCCCTGAACTTGACCTTGCTTGGGCTGGTCAATGTCAATATCTCGTCCTCCTCTTCCTTTCCTCGTCAGAGCAAACTATCGATAGCTGCATTTAGCAACCGGGACTCTCAGGATCTAAAGATCCATACGCATTTCGGAGGTGTCGGAATAAAGCATCGGCCTCTCGTAAGAACGAGAGAGCAGCACAGCATCCTTGACTTAAAGTCTACATGAATCGAACTGACCTGGTGCATGATTGTTTATAATGAAGAAGATAAAATGTGAGTGTCAAAAAGGATTTAATCGAACTGATATTATTGGTTAATGTCACTTTAAAGCTGTTTTATCAATTGAATTATAATTATTTAAAAAATTGTGATTTATAAAATAATAAGTAAAAAAAAAGAAATAAGATGTCATAATTATCTTCATTTAAGTTGTTTTCTCAGCAAATATTAATATATGCAATTAATTTGATTAATTGTTCAGCTTGTCGTGTAATTAATTTTTTTTTAAATTGATTGACAGCTCTAATTATTTTTCTCCACCCACGTGGCCTTGATTACACTAGAGAAAAAGTTGTTTTGGAGGTGGAAAAAGTTACTATAGTTTGATGGATGATTATGAAAAGCTTTATTTTTTTTCACAATAAGACTAGATGCATTTATTAAAAAATAAAAACAATTATGTTGTCTTCAAATGATAATTTATAAGCAAGGAAAGTCAGTGTACTTAAAAAAAAAATAATAATAATAATGTTGAAGACAATTTTGATTTGATTGATATAATTGGTTAATATTTATAAGAATGTTTTGAAGAGGTGATAAATTAATTCAAGTATTATAATGTCTTTCGAAATGTCCTCATTTAGGAACAAGTCCAAGCAAATAATCATATATGCACTTAACTTGGTGTTTTGGCCACTTTTCAGTGGTTTAAGTTGGTGACTTGACACAAAAGCATTGAATCACAGCGTGGTTTCAGCCTCGTCTTTCATCATTATCTTTAGGCACTGTCAAATGACCAGCTCCACCATTCAGCGTTCTCCAGTTTTTCCAGTTAAAACAGCAGGTGTACATGCACGGTGTTTTACTAGCGTCGGGTTTTTCCTCGTTTTTTTGCTGCAGCGGTGGAAATGAATGGGTTTTGTTCTTGAAATGGCTCTGCTTTGAGGATAATGCGAGCTGTGAGTATGATGACGCTCTCTGTCGGTTTTGATATGGATCGTGAGTGGACAGTGCTTGTCAGCTGGAGAGCTTGTGTCCCGCTCTCCCCGGCCCTCTTATCTCTGTATCTGACACAGTTGTTTCTGCTCGTGATGAGAGGAAATCGCACAATGATAAAATACCAAATCACTTCAGCGGGGACTTCAGAGCCTCTACGAGCTTTCCATAGACAATTATTCCTCACGGAGCGCCTCTTCAAGGTGTAATCTAACATCTTCGTAGCAACTGAGCTGGAGATTTCCACTTGTGCCGCGTGCATTGGCGTCGTACGAGTGTTCTAGGCGCAGAGATAATACCAGTCACACGAAGGCTGAGCACAGACAGACTAGTGAACAGGGTTTTTGTGCTTTAGATACACACTTACTCTGTAATGCATCAGTCATAGGACTTATGATGCAGATAAATACATGTTTCTGCACATAAACAACAGTTATAGATCACCTGAACCTGTAGTGTATTGAACTATAATGTAAAAAAACTATTTTATATATATATATATATATATATATATATATATATATATATATTAGGGGTGTAACGATACGCGTATTCGTATTGAACCGTTCGGTACGACGCTTTCGGTTCGGTACGCGGTACGCATTATGTATACCGAACGGTTCGTTGGAGTAATTAATTATATTTGAAAAAAAAAAAAAAAGAGAGAGAAAGAAATATAATGATATGCGTTCAACAAGGTAGCCCAATAACCCAAACAACGTAACAGGCAACGCCCCTGACACTCTCGAAGAAGAAAAAAACACCATCTTATATGTTTATGTTAGGCTACTCAGCAGGCGCTCGCTCACTCAGTACGCGCTGAAGGCTCGTTGCAAAATAGCCAATGCGTTTAACAGACTAGAAATGAGAAGATCCTCCAATAACCAACAGGTCTGGTGTTTGGGTGCACTTTGGATTCCCTTTAAGCTATAATGGTGATGGCAAGAGAGTGGTGGATAAATAAACAACGGTATGTCGCATCTGCAACATGACAGGGTACACCAGCGGGATTACAAAAAAAAAAAAAAACCAGCGGGAATATCTGGGATATATGCGTCAGTACTATCTGGGAAAAGACGAAAAAAAGGAGAAACATGCACGCAGCAAACTATCCCTGCAGCATTTAGACACTATAGCTTACAGGGAATCCAACCCAAACACCAGACCTGTTGGTTATTTTAGGATCTTATATTTCTGGTCTGTTAAATGCATTAGACATTTTGCAACGAGCCTTCAGCGCGTGCTGAGTGAGCGAGCGCCTTAGGGGCCGTTCACATATCGTGCCTAAAAACGCGTGGAAAACGCTAAGCGCGTCTTTCTCCTGAGGCGTCTGTCTTTGCTAAGCAACAATGACGTGCTCTCTCCATGAGACGCGGAAATTTCAGCGAAGGATAAATGGATTTGCAGCTCTAAAAATCGCTTGCAGTAGCTCTGCTACTGAATTTATTTCAAAATTGCAATCCATATACAACTATGATCAGCTGTTCCTTCATCTTGGCTGAGCTCTCAACGTTGTTACGGGAAAGGATGAAGCTGATTGGTTGGTTCTTGTCACATGACCCGCGGTGCGCTTGCGGCATTCTGAAAAGTTGAGATGTTTTTACATTTTGCTGTATCTAAAACGTATCGAACCGAACCGAACCGAACCGTGACATCAGTGTATCGTATCGAACCGAACCGTGAATTTTGTGAACCGTTACACCCCTAATATATATATATATATATATATATATACACACACACACACACATACACACACACACACACACACACACTACCAGTCAAACGTTTTTAGTAAGTAAGATTTTTAGAATACTCTTCTGCTCACCAATCCTGCATTCCTGCATTTATTTGATCCAAAATACAGCAAAACCAGTGATATTTGTAAATATTAATACTATTAAAATAACTGTTTTTTTAATGCTTTCCTTATATTTTATTTATTACTGTAATCAAAGCTGAGTTTTCAGCATCATTCCTCCGGTCTTCAGTGTCACATGATCCTTCAGAAATCATTCAATTATGCTGATTTGCTGTTCAATAAATATTTTTTTATTATTATTATCATCAATATTTAAAACAGTTAAGTATGTATTATTTTTTTTTTTTTTTTTTTTTTTTTTTGGATTCTTTGAATAGAAAGATCCAAAGATCTGCATTTATCTGAAATAACATAATATACTAAACCAATCAAAAGCTTGGAGTCATTTTTTTTGTGGGGGTGGGGGGTGCTTTAAATTGATCAAAAGATGTTGATAAAGACATTTATAATGTTACAAAAGATTTCTATTTCAGATAAATGCTTTTCTTCTGAACTTTTTATTCATCAAAGAAACCTGAAAAAATTCTAGTCTGTTGTTTTCAATATAATAATAATAATAATAATAATAATAATACATGTTTTTGAGCAGCAAATCAGAATATTAGAATGATGTCTGAAGGATCATGGAACTGGAGTAATCATGCTAAATATTCTGCTTTGAAATCACAGTAATACATTACATTTTAAAATATATTCAAAAAGAAAACAGTTCCAATTTAAATAGTAAAAATAATTTTACTGTGATAAACAAGTTACATCAAAAGTAATCTGAAGTAATCAGACTACATTACCTAATAAGTGTAATACAGACTATGTCACTAACTACAATTTTCGTCACGTAATTTGTAATCAGCAGTGGACTACAGTTTTGTATAATCTCCCCAGACTGTATATACAGTAGACATGGAATTCCATGAAATCCATTAATGAGAAATTATTTTTTTTGTGTTGGCGTATTTGCTATTTGAACAGGAATTTGAACAGTTGTGCAGGACATTAATCATTAACAGACGCGGATTAAAAGCCACAAAACTCGTTTTTGATTTCATAGGGTCTTTTAAAAACTGTCTGCAATTGGCAGGTTTTGGAGCAGAGCTGTATAGAGAGAAAGAGAGTGAGAGAGAGCGGATGAGCGAGGCATCATTAACGCAGAATGAAGCGGCTTAAATTTTGATGATATAAATGAGGAGAAAAGATGAGCATGGATTATTGAACACATCATCATGAAAACTTAAACCAGTCAAAGACCTTAAAAGAAACTAATTAAAACAAATGTTTCAACCTCCATCTTCACAGGCATCACTTATTCAGAGGCCTGCGTGAGGAGAGCGATCCAGCCCTGTCATTATCCCAACCACTGTAAATTATTTAATGACGTTTGGCCTGTGAAAACATTAGAGGCAGATTATGGATTGAAGGACACCGGGTGGGAAGGAAAACCAACAGGAAATTTGACTTACGCTTCGAAATGTAGGGAAATATAGAGTGTTACTGTGGAATTGTTTGGATAGATCAATACACACAGTGTTTTGTGACATAGAGCAGCTGACATACAGTATTAAAAAACTACATTTAAAGTTTCACCCATTTAAAAATTCAAACAGTTGTATCAGTAAGTTATTGTGTATTCTGTGCATATAGCTGCGTGAATTTAATACAATTAAATTATACATAGTAACCCTATTTTAGCATATTATTGATAAATATGCCTGAAATGCACAGTTTATTTCATTTTATGGTCATTTGGTTTCTGAATGTTTTGATTTTCAGGACCTTTTCTGAACAGCTCTTGGAAGTGTAATTCAGTTCCCCTAATGTAGACTTTGATGAAGGGTTTGGATTCAGTGAAACGCTGAACTCTAATTTCCATTTGCCCTGATTTCTCAGGATTGTGGTATTGGTTTATAATCTCGTGAATATCTTTTGCGATGAAGAGTTTCTCTCTGAAACGCAGGCTTGGGTTTCCGCCCTCCTCTTTGAGGGACGTTTGCTGCGTTCAAAGACAACCGAACAATGAAACAAGAAGAGTCTGTAATTTTCTGAATAAGTTAATGACATGCTGTGTTCTGTTCGGTCTCATGATTTCATTAACTCGCTGTGCTTTTACATGCTACTACACAAGTGCAGGAGATGTTGTGTTGTGTGTGCACGATGGGCTGTTCAGTCCTGATCGGAGATCACCTTGAGCTTTATCAATTGCGGCGTGATGGGACTCACTCCTGTCTAATGAGAGCAGACGTTGAAGCAAATGAACCAGGTGTAACATGGGAGAAATCTGACATTGCTCAGTTTAAATCAGTGTAATTAGACATGTAATTTAAAGTCACTGTGAAATCAGAAATGACCCCATGTAGTCTCCTGGTCCTACTGTGCATGATATATATGAAAGAAAATGTTTGTTTTCATCTTTCTTTAGCATGTAATAACTTACTCCACCTCTCAGCAGACTTTTTCTCTTGACTTGAATACCTTTTACTTATCTCCTTTCCTCCAAATGCTCTATTCTGGTACAGTAATATAACATTTCATGAGCACTTATTTTTTAAAGATTAAATGAAGTACTCTACTCCTTTTTATTTTATTTTACTACTAGATTTGATTCAGAACTTTAGTTTGCTTTTTAGACATGTATTATCTCAGCAATCACACTTGGATCCACATTAATAACAAACCTGAACCACCCATGATTCAACAATAATTAATAATAATTATTATGTTATAATAATAAATATAATAATTGAGTCCAGTTTTGGAAAAAAACAAACCAGTTATAAGTCTAAAAACATCCTTAATATATTATCTTAATACATATCTTAATACCTTTAATCAGCTGGAAAAGTATCCGTTTCTACAAATAAAAATGACTGAATTATTCTTGATCATTAAATATTTAAATTTTAAAGTCTACTTTTAATGGTATACTGTAGGTAAATAGGAGTCTGAAAACAGTCTTAATATACAAGCAAATATAATTTAAAATTATTACATTCTAATTATGTTTAAGTATTTTTAATTCAAATGTAAGTAAATATAAATCTGAATTTAAACGACCTTAAAATAATATTACTTCTAATACTTTAATATCTTAACTGCTAATGTATCTGTTTATTTAATGGTACAATATGTAATTTTTCGCAGCTTGAGGGCACGCATTCAAAATAAACAAAGACCAGGTAGTGTAGTTGACTGAGTGTGGAATCATGGGAGTAGTGTTCTTCATCGATGCAATCCGATGGGACTCGGGAAGAAATCATGTTCATGGATGAGATAATGATTTATTAGCATAGTAGAATGAAGCAGGGTTAGGTTGAAAGCCGTCGAAGAAAAATGAGGCCGCTGAACGAGCGCGAAACACGGCTCGAAAGCAGCGGAGCTTTTATTATGCTACAGTCGACCGCTGTCGCTCCTTCCAGTCGTGTGTATGTGGGGGGAAAAGCAGCACTGTTTTATCATACTAGATGATAAAATGCTGCACTGTGTGGTCGTCACCGATCTATTAAAATGCACAACATATTAACACGTCTTTGGTGCCATGTATTTCTACAAAACAAACCCAGATATTATGATGTCATTGGCAGATGACACAATGACACTATGGACATGGTCCGTGTCACTAGTTAAAATTGCTTTCGAACATTCTTCGAAACATTTGGGTTAATGTAAGTACACAAGTAAGTGACGTGACATTGACATGACATTCAGCCAAGTATGGTGACCCATACTCAGAATTCGTGCTCTGGATTTAACCCATCCAAAGTGCACACACACAGAGCAGTGGGTAGCCATTTATGCTGCGGCGCCCGGGGAGCAGTTGGGGGTTCAATGCCTTGCTCAAGGGCACCTAATTCATGGTATTGCCGGCCCGAGATTCGAACCCACAACCCTAGGGTTAGGAGTCAAACTCTCTTTTAACCACCTATTTTTTATTTTATTTTCAATTTTACTTTAATGATAGACAGGGTTTCTTGTAACCCGAAAAATACTCTTTGAGTTTTATGCAAATATTTTTCACCCTCTATTTCTTGAGGAAACATGCTATTTTTTTTACTGTGAATGTAAGAATTATGTATGCAAATGACTTTATGGCTGTTATGATTGGCTAACCTCTTTGCATGTGAATTGAGTTAGTTAAACATTAGGCATTGCCTGTACTAAAAGAGTTGTGTCAAGGGACTGGTTTACTTACTGAAATTAACCTTTTTTTGACTGATATTCCCTAGTTCCTGAAAAACACATTTACAGTCCTGTTTAGATCCTTAAAGCCTCGTCTGATCGCTGCAGACTCAGTGTGGCCAGTTAACATGTGACTTAGCATTCCTTAACACATGAGTTTCTCTGGATTATGCGACTTCCCATTGTGCCGTCCACGGCTTTGACGAAGTCCGTGGTTTCAGACCGTGAGAGCATTGACAGCTTGATGAATTAGGCCTGACACTTGCCAAAATAGCCATCCTCTGTGCCAGCGCCCAGTTGAGCGTCTACACTCTGTTAATTGAATTGGCAATTTGTGTAACAGTACCTGCCCCTGAGCCTTTGGTGAAGCCAGGGACTGCCATTTAGCTCCAATAATCCAGGACTAGGGAATAAGAGGTCTAAGCTTCACCAGAAATTATTGCAGATTTAAAATGACAGTCTGATGCCTTGCTGCCAATTTCACATTCGATGCAATTTCACATTCAATGAGAAATAAATTAACAATAGCAATAATGTTGACTTATAAAAGTGAAAGTTAAATGGGCTTTCTAATAGTGATCGACCGATATTGATTTTTTATAACCGATACCGATACCGATTATTTGCATGTTTATGTACCCGATAACCGATATGCAGAACCGATATTTATTTACTGTTATACTTCTGTTTCTGACAATTATTACAACACAAATGAGCTGAAAAAAAACATTTTATTTATAACAATCACTCCTTCCTTGCATACAAAAAAAACTTTATATTTATACACAAATAAATAGAGGGGTCTGAGTCCAAAAAATTTAAGTGCACTGTGCAAGTGTCTTTGTTTTAAAATAAAAGCTTTGATGAGGTAAAAAAATAAAAACGGGTAAAAAAATAAAGCACAAAAATGATTCTAACATATTGGTGGGGGCGGGAGGGCTATTTAGGAGTGCATAGCTATTTAGTAGTGTAACTTAATACTCCCAGTTAAGCAGAACTAGGTTTTAGTGTAGAAAACAGAGTCTTTCAGCATTCTGCCCTGTAAGCCTGCTTCCTTCAAAAATTTCATGCAGTGGCCGTGCATGAGGCTTCCTGATCATCAACCCAGTCAGGTGCTGAGCAATATGAACAAACTTTTATCCCGAGACTATATAAAATTAAACAGCACTTGTCAGTTGGCATTTTATGATCTAGATTCAATCTAACGTTAGATCATGAAATGCCAACTGACAAAGTGCTGTTTGACTATAATTTAATCAACCGCGATCGCGCATGGAGATAATAAATAATTAATTTCCACAAAGCGGTATATGTATATGTGTATTAGCGAAATAATTGTTATGTAGTAAATGATAATATAATCTAGTGTGTTTAAACAAGATAATCTTGTCAAAAGTTTCATTCAGTGGCATTGCTTGAGGCTTCCTGATCATCAACCCAGTCAGGTGCTGAGCAATATGAACGAACTTTTTTTCCCGAGACTATATAAAGTTAAACAGCACTTGTCAGTTGGCATTTTATGATCTAAATTTAATCTAATGTTTAATCATGAAATGCCAACTGACAAAGTGCTGTTTGATTATAACTTAATCAACCGCGATCGCGCATGGAGATAATAAATAATTAATTTCCCCAAAGCGGTAGGCTATATTTATATGTGTATTAGCGAAATAATTGTTATGTAGTAAATGAAAATATAATCTAGGGTGTTTAAACAAGATAATCTTGTCAAAAGTTTCATTCAGTGGCCGTGCTTAAGCCTCCAGATCATCCGTCAGTTGCTAAGCAATATGAACGAACTTTCTCTTCTAGACTAATGGTGAGCAAATCCAACAGATAGAGAATTAAATTCAACGCTTTTCAGAATCAGAATCAGAATGAGCTTTATTGCCAGGTATGTTTACACATAGCGTACGAGGAATTTGTTTTCGTGACAGAAGATCCGCAGTACAACAGAATAACAGCGACAGAACATAAAACACATAATAAAATAATAAAAAAAAACATTTTTTTTATTTTCAACATGCACTCATTCATGTCTGTTTTATTTAAATCATGTAAAGATACGTCTTTATTGGAGCAGGACATGACGAACACTACATAACTCAATGAGTTCGTCTCAATTGTTTAGAAACAAGCTGCATAAATTAACTATATCAGGAATTTATGTCTCAGATCTCATTTGTGCATGTCTGTTATGTTAAATAAAGTTGATTAATTAAAGCAAACCAAGTAGAACATATACTTTACCTGTGCACTGAGTTGTTGTTGACTGATCTCCTAAGACGCCCGGGCTGCAATGGCGGAAATCTCAAAACGGCCACAAGATGGCGCCGTAAATCGGCGAATCCGATATTACAAAACCGATACCCGATTATGGAAAAATGCTTAAATATCGGGAAAAATATCGGTAAACCGATACATCGGTCGATCACTACTTTCTAATAGCGCAAGCGATTTGAAATTGCCACTGCGTCGAGTAACAAATTGCATTTATTGCAGTCTTGCACCAAATGTTGTTTGTGGCATGGCAGGTATTAAAGACTAGCGTTGCATATTGAAAGTGTCAAATGGAAACAATATTGTCTAATAATAAAATGCTATTAGTCTATATCTGATGCAGACTGTCCATTTGCCTGTTCACGAATTGGTGTCAAGGATTGGAATATTGCGTTTTTGGATTTGCGATACTCTGAATGAAATAACATCAGCCTCTATGTCTTTGACAAAATCCCAGTTCTCAATACACCAATCCTGTATGTTCTTCAGTGCTGTTACTGTATTGTGTGGGACTTATTAGGGCAGCTGTGATGTATTTGCCCACATTTCCAGTGTAATATATTTGTATGCGCTCAATCTGGCGTGGCAGGGAGCTAAACTGGAGAAGATGTATTATGGAGAATCATGGCAGGACAGACATTGTGTTGCCTCTGTGCTCCCGCGAGCTCTTTATTCATATATCATTTGCGTCATGGGCAAAATGAAGCAGATTAATAGAGCATAATTCCTGAGATCAATATGCAATTATATTCATCTCTCTGGCTGCTCGGACGGCTGTGCAGAGGGATGGAGACACAGTCGCATAGTCTTGTCGTTTGACAGTAGTGAGTGTGCTTAAACCAGGGGACATTAGAGTCTTTTAAGATTTCTTTGTTTGTTGTTATCAGTGCACTTGAAATCTGTCTGGATTCTCTCTTTTTTTACGTCAATGCAGTGAACACATGATGTTTGTGTTAACAGGTGCATTGAAGCTGTGAGGTGCGAGGGTCTCAAAATGTGACAGATTAGGCTTTAAGACTCAACCCACTTGGTGGCACTTTGTTTCAATAAGCACATCTGCAATTCATTATGAAATATTAACCGCAGAGTTTATAGTTTGAAAAGCTCCCCAAGGTCAAGGAATTTGGAGGACGTGTGGCTGATTTCCACGCGGTGGTCTTAAGTGAAGATCCTTGTGTGATGAGAGCTGTTGTCTGGAGATGTCTTCTTTTAGCACAGAGAGGAGGGTCATTTGAAACGGGTCAAGTGACCTCTTAACTTTGGTATATTCTTCATTGACTTACTTGGACTGCTGGTGTTTGGGTTCAGATGTCTGATAGAGCACATTATATGCTGTGTTCACACAGGGTTCAGTTCAAGTTGCATTTTAAAAAATTATTATTTATATGTTTTTTTATGTATTTTGCAGTATTGTGTGGGATGTTTTTAATGAAATGAAAATTTATTTTATTTTATTTTAATTTATTTTATTTTTATTTATTTTTTTTAGATTTTGCAGCATCTTCACTGCATTGTGTGAGACTTCTTTCTTTTTAATTTAATTTAATTTATTTATTTTAATCTATTTTATTTTAGATTTCACAGCAGTTTTTACTATACTGTGTGGGACGTCTTACATTTTATTTTAATTCAATTTTATTTATGTTTTTATTTTTTATTGTATATTTTATGGGGTATTTACTGTATTGTGTGGATTAATTTAATTTAATTCTATTTTATAATTTATACTTTATACTTATATTTTATTTTATTTGTCTATGTCTTTACTGTGTTGTGCGTGACATTTTCTTTTTAATTTATTTGAAATGTTATTTTTGTATATTTTACAGTTTATTTACTGTGTGGGACTTGTTTTCTTTTCTTTTCTTTTTTTATAGGGAAAACTCTCAGTAAAAATTTGCTTACAATTAAATACGTTAACATTTGTTATGTTAAAGGTCCTACTGCAGGTTAGTTTTATTTACTTGTTGAATTCCAGTTTTATTCATTTCTTTGTTTCAATGCATCAATTTTGGTATGTTTGTATTGCCAAATCTTTTCGAACCAAATTCGACATAGGACAGACTTCTGTTTGTCCCAAAAGCTCTAGTGTGTTATTAAGCACATGTTTGTTGAGCTTCAGGTTGCACTGATTGCATGTGCACAAATATGTGTATAGCCCAGTATTTGATGTGCAGGTATGAGTGCATGTTTTCGGTGTGTTCCTCAGAGCGTGAGAGCTCCCTCTGCTGTGCGCTGCGATCCGCCGTGTCTTGGGACTGTTTGTGTTTCCACCCGCATTGCTTCTGACCCCGGCGCTCCAGGGACAGAGCTGAGAGCCTGTCTTTCTCTCTCTCTCCTCCAGCTGCTGCTGGCCTTCCTGCTCATGTTGTGGCACGAACGTTCCTCCGGGGCAGACACAGAGCTTACCGCTGAAAGCATTACCGGAGGGGAAAAGTGTGTTTACCCAGCTTGAGACTCTCTGAAGGACAGAGGCCTCTCATTTGTGTCTCGGCCCCTCTCGTGCTGCTCACCTGGGGCACGGTGTCCTCCTGTCCCCATTGCACCCTCCCCAAACGGCAAATGTTGTTTGCTGCTGGTCCTTGAGAATCCTTAATGGGCGTTCAGTGCTTTATTACATCATTAATTGCACTTAATTCAGCAACATTACCCGAACGCCTGGCTAGGCTTGGAAAATTAAGTACAGAGCACTTTGTTATAAAATTCTCTATAATGAGCTCTGGTGGGACAAGGTCTGTTAAGTTTGAAATCACCCCAGGCCATTTTTTAGCAGAGCCCGAGTCGACTTTAAAGTTGGAAACTTGGAAAAAATGCCCTGAGGGCGCTGTTCTCCGGGTGCTTTGCAGCTCAATGGATGTGGCGATATTAGTCCTGCTATAAACAGCGGGCTTTGTAGTGCTGAGCCTGACTGAATATGCAGAAGGGAGCCGTACCAAAGCTTTGATTTGCATCTGTGTATTTACAGTACCGGGGGCTTAGTATTATTGGGGTGGAAGTGTTTGTTCAACAGTTTACCGTATCTGTTTAAAATCGCACAGGCAGATTTTGTATCCAAGTCGGTTCGAATTTAAAGCAGAAGCAGATGTGCGTGTGTGTGTGTGTGTGTGTGCACATGCCAACACATTGTGCTCATGCTGTGTGCTTCTCTCCGCAGCTATCGGGTCCCAACGGAGGCGGAGCCCCAGTGCTGTTGCCACGGAGATCTTTGAGCCTCACCTTGGCAGCCACATCCTGCAGGTAAGATGAGATTCCAATAGTTTCAACTGTCTGTGTTCAACTGAAACACCCCGATGTTCTTGGGTTGGGACTAACATGAGATCAACACTGGGAATGAAAATCATACTATGCATATTTTACATGCATAAATTATGTAATGCACACAGGTTTGTATGCATTTATAAATGTGCTGTAATTATTTGTTAGGCAAAGGTTTGGGTGGTGGTATATTTCTTGACAAATTTAATGATGCCTTTAAGTCATGTCAATACTCTTATTTATGAGATAACTAGATATGATCACTATGCTAATGTTAGTACATTTTCCTTGACTTCTATGTTAAGCTTGTTTCATTAAAAAAAAAATTAGTTAGAACTTATGAATAAGTTCTAGCAGGTGTTCCACAATGACCTGGATGAGATGTAGTAATGTGTGTGTTTAGAGATTACAGGTCTGTTGTCTCAGGACAAATGTGGCGTCTCTGAGCTGTTTAGCATGTGAGTAAATGAAGGATGACACATCCTCAGTCTATCTGTGTTTCTGGAAAGCTCAAGGGGGGTGAGTTTTCTTATTTCACCTCAGAGGGGAGAAAAAAAGCCTTTTTTATCCATGCTTAGCTACAGCACTGATGTGCTTTCAATTTCGTTTTAATGACACAGAACGAAAAGCGCAATTCACACCAGTCACCTGTGTCCAAAAAAGCGGATTAGGAATATTTAAATAGCGGTTCGCTGGTCCCAGGGCTGCCAGCGTTATTCCCTTACGACAGGTTAAGTGTGTGACAGCAAAGCGGAAATTTATAATTAACACCAATACCAGGCTGGAAGTCTGTCGAGGCGTGGCCTTTTCAAGGAAGGACTTGTTCCTGGCAAATTGTCCCCATTAATCTTCAGCTTAATTGATTGTGAAAAGTTTTAGGATGACATTTTAAAAAAAGCATGCTCGGCTGGTGATTGATCTGAAGAAAATGAACTAATAATGGATGCAAGGCAGTCATTAGTTGTTGAGCGCGAGGCTAATTTTAGACAGCTTAAACCGTATTTGATAGCGTTTAATAAAGAGGATGTGAGGGAAGAGCTGTTAACCAGCCTTCACCTGCGAACGGACGCTATGCATAAACACACACACACACACGTATATGTGTGCTTTTACATAGAGTTCTACTGATCACATCTCGTATCTGGTTTGGTGCTAGTTTGTTTGAATGATATTATACTTTAGCATAAGTTCTTCATTCTGATTGGTTGATACTGGTTTCTCATTCACAGTTCAATTTGAAGTGTGAATTAGTTTGTTAATAACATTTTCACATCACTTCAGTGTATTCTTTCTAAACTAGAAACAGTGAACAGTTCTTAATTTTTTTTTTTCTTAGTGTGCGAAACATTTTAAAACTATACCTAAGAACCTTTTTATGGAATTGAAAGGTTTTATGGATGGATGTTAAAGGTTCTTTATGGATCCATAAATACCAAGACCTTTTATTTTTAAGAGTTGAGAAAAGGAATTATTAATGACAAAGTACAGACATTATATGCCATTACTGTATATTGCTATTAAGATTTTGTATTTTTTTAGCTTTTTTTTTTTTTTTTAGTAACTCTCTCTGCTTTTAAATAGATTTTACTTCAAAGAAAGTATGGTCACATTAGCTAAATTTCAGTTATTCCTATTATAATGACTGCATTTTTGCAGAGTGCCAGTAAATGTGATCTTTTTGCTGCATCCAAAACCACAAGTGTTGGGAATTAAGACAATTAAGTCTCACCTGACATAGCCCTAATACTGTTTCCCACCTTAAATTGATTTGCATCCATAAATGCTTCAAATAATGGAAGTGAAAGTTGTTGCAAATGCATTTTTTTGTCAATTCTATTTAAGATAAAGTTAACATGAACCATGACTGTACAGTATGTGTAGTGGAAATATTCTGAAAGTAATATTTTTTGTGTATTTGTGTAGTTTCATTTGCTGTTGTGTGACCCAGCTGACCCAGTAACCAGATTTCAGCACAGAAAACCTCTTTGTTTGTGCACAAATAAGCTTGAACACATTGAACACCGAGTTTTGTCAACCCAGATAATCAATTAGCTGCTTAATATGCATGTCTGTGTGAAGACAGCTGTTTGTGGTGCTCTACTTTCTCACTACTATTTAATGGCATTGCACAATAATATCAATAGTGTCTCCTTTGCCACAACTTACAAACAAAATTAGTGTATTTTTTTCAAAAAGGCCTGTTTCTGGTCCAATACACACAGGTAAATATCAGAACAGTGGAGATTTACTTTGCAAGATTTCCTACAACAGTAAATAAATAGTTACTGTACCTTTAAGACTTTTCTTTCTGTGTTTCAGCACCCTACTCTTCCTCCAGTAGCATCTCTGTTGGCCCGAGGGTGTCAGCTCCGGGCCACAGAAATGACCGTTATGTCCACTCCCACAGTGCATTGTCATTTGCGTGGGCAGCGGGCCGGATTGATTCTGACAGCAGCGCTAGGTCATTAGCGGAGAGCTCAGAAGTCCTCTGTCAAAGTGCTCCACGCTTCCGCCTGGCTAAATAATAGCATTTATATCACCCAGATCATGCTTAGCAAGAGATGAATTATAGATGCAGGGTTTGGTTTTAAGGCAGCTGAGAGCTTAGCTGCCTGTGAAGGGCAAAAGCAGTGTATGGTCACAGACACGCAGGACTGAGACACTGAACCTTTGTCCGTTCTTTTTGAGAGATAAGACTCATCAGTGAATCAGCCGTGAGTTAATGGATAGTTTACAAAGCCACTAAATGTTTATGATCATGCATGTTTTGGAAGCCTGACCTTGACTGCCATGCGTTAAAAGCATCAGAGAGAAAGAGAAAGAGTGCGTTTTTATCATGCCAGACAGTTTTGCTCTGTGAAAAAAAATACATTAATTAAAAATTCATTTATTAGAAAGCAAGTGTCCACAGAAATAATTTGAACACTCGAGTCATACTAAAATGTGTGAATATCATTGCATAAGATAACAAAATATTAAAGTCAGTGTTGTCTGCAAGCATATGATACTGCACTCCCTTTTACTGAGCCATTTTACGTTTAGGCTACATTTAATTAACTGATTGCTAATTTTATTAACTGGATGAAGTAAGTTGTCCTCAAGTTCACTTTACAAACACAAAGTGGACTTTTTATTCCATTATTTATGACCTAACAAACTTATTTTGTGAACAGTTTTGCTTCTATGCTGTTTTTTTCATGTAAATTCCACTTGTTTTGATATTTATTTTGCTATCTAATGCAGTGAGTTATTAATGCATGCAAAGTTTGTCCTTACAGTAAGTAGCCTATTTGTGAACACTGTTGGGAACGTTACCTTAAAAAAGTAATTAGTTATAGTTACTCACTACTTGTTCCAAAAAGTAACTGAGTTAGTAACTGAATTACTCTATAATAAAAGTAACTATTTGCGTTACTGTAAAAAAAAAAAAAAAAAAAAAAAGTTGCTCTATGTAAAATAATTTTTCATCGGATTGCTCCTGACTCGCCATCTCTGCTGCTGCTGCTGCGAATCTCGTGTGCGTGCATGCGTGTGTGTGTGTTTGGCGCCGCTGGCGTAAAAACACTGGCTCTGATTGGCTACAATTCTGGCCTGTGGTGCGTATTTGTGTTGTTATGAATTAATTTAATGCATTAATTATTTTATTGTCATTTTCTACTATCTTTAGATAAAAAGCCCCCAAAAAATTAAAATCAAGCAATAATTTACCGTACGTGAGTGCCTCAGCAAACCTTGAAGAGGGCTTTAATGTAGCTTAAAATTATTTAAAAGAATACAAAACATCAATTAAATTAGCTAAAAAAAAAAGAAAAAAAAGCAAGATATGAAATTGTCCCCCTCAACAATCCTGATTACCACAGTCTTGGGAAACCAATTTCTAAACCTAGAAAACATTTAATAAAAAAAAAGCACTATATATTTCATCAAATCCTTGTTGAGGATTTGTAAAATCTTAAAATGCCATAAAATATGTATTTTATTAGACATTAAGTGATTTTTTATTATTATTATTATTGTTATCCTTTACCATTATCCAGTGAATCACAAACAACAGTCAAAGTCATGGGGCATTTGAATATTGTTGTGGACTATGGAAGGCCGTAGGGTCCAAAAAGGTTTGGAACTGTTGGCCTACATGGAATATGCTTTTATTGCATTTTCTGCACTGGTTTTGGTAGGGAATATATTTAAACTTCAACTATAAACCTATTAGTATGATAGCATAATTAAATGTGTGAAAACATTTAATAAACAATCACACAACAGTTGGTAGAACGGCCAGTTCTGTGAGTATCTGTGGAGTTTTCTGCTGTTACGTGGACACAGATCACTCTCTTTTGGGCATCTGACATTTTTGCATTCATAACAGGGATGTGCCAGACAGCATGTCAGAAACTTTCTGATCTTCTCTGAACAAATTAACAGCGCTGTTGTTTATTGCTTATCGGTGGTTTTTGATGTGTTTTAGTGATAAAGGATGAAGAGTGTTCAGAGACGCTGATCGACAGGGAGCCTTAATTACTGCCTGCGTCTGTGTGTGTGTGTGTGTGTGTGTGCGCGTGCACCTGTGGCGAGCAACGGGGTGACAGGACACCAAACGCCTCTTAATATGTCTCGCAGCTTCAAGTTCTAGCACTCAATCTATCATCAACTCCTTGTTTACTTTCTTCTCTTTCGTTCTCTTGTTGTTTGTTTTGTACTGTCGTCTTTGTTGTTTTTGGCTTGTTTGTGATAATAGGGCTTGGAATAAAAAAGAGAAGAGTGAAAAAAAAAACACAGAGACTTTGAAAACCCTTCGATCCTCACACCGGAGGAAAGCGCAAAGACGACGGCTTAAGAAATGACAGCTGTTTACATTTGCATAACATCAAGGCGGAGCGAGGCAGTGTCTTTGAGCCCGTCTGTGTGCAGCTGTCACCGGCTGTAATCGCAGGTTGATTCGCGGTTCGCAGGAATCGCCATCACGCTTCTCTGGCTCTTCAGTGAGATCAGGAAGAAGGTGACAGACCAGGAAAATAAGACGCAGGCGGGTGTTCTTCACCTCAAAGCGTTTTATCCTCGAGACGTCAAGATCCTCTCGTTCATGCAGATGGTTTTAGGGACGTCAGACCCCGGTCTGAGAGCTATACATCCATTTTGACTTTGATGGGTCCTTAGTTCTAGAGGTCAAAGGGATACTTCACCAAAAAAATGAAATAGCTGTCATCACTAACTTACCTTTCATGTTGTCTTTGAACAAAAAAAAGAGATTATAAAGTAATTAAATGGTAAATATTTGTATTTATTTATTTTGCTGCTGCTACTACTGAATAATAATTAAACATAAGCTGGCTTCATATGACTTTTATTAATTTATTTAAATATTTTAGAATAACAGTATCAATAATAATAAATAAATACATAAATCAATCTAGACCAAAAATTCACAGGGTTTTGTTATTAATGTTTATAAATATTATCTGTTGATAATTATACTTTTTAGTCTAAGCCACATGTTAAGATTTATACATTAATAATTAAATTAATTTGTTAATTTATGTATTGTTTTAAAAAAAATAGAAAGAAAGAAAAAGGTAAACATCACATCATCTTTTTTCTACTTTTATAACCATATTTACATTTACAACAGCCCCAGTCACAATGTGCATTCACTTTATGCAAAATAACAGAATACAATTTCTTCAAAATATCTGTTTTTGTATTGTATGGGAGAAAGAAAATTATAAGTGTTAGAAGGACATGAGGGCGAGGAAATAATAACTAAATGTATTTTTTTTTTCAAGCCTAGCTGTGTTTGTTTGTAAAGGAATGGATTGTGTTCTTGCACTTTTCTCCTAACGTTATTATGCACAAAAATAACTTTTCTTAACAAGCTCACCATTATGCAGAAAACGTTGCCCATGAGCATACTTAACACATTACAGAGCAACATCTAAATATTCCTGTGATAACTCTTTAATGTAGGGTAATAATCACCCTTGATTCATTATGTATGGCTCATTATTTTGTTTAGGAACATGATCTTTTATTTGTACTTTTTTTAAGACTCCATGATATTTTGGTACTTTTTTTTTCATTTTTTTTTTACTTTCAATAAGGTAAAATATGTAAGTCATGTTACTTTGAAATTAATATCACCTCTCCCCTCTAAAACCCGGATGATTTGATCCACCATTCATGTTCATATGTAGTACTTAAGTTATTATACACATACTTAAGTTAAAAGGTTTGTTCAAATCCCCAACTCTGAGTACGAGCAGTACTGATATTATTTTATTTTCTGCCCTTTATTTAGCTGGTCTTTGTTGGCTTCAGTTTTATCTAGTCTATCTCCATCTCTATTAGTCCAGGTCTGTCTTGCATTCACAGCACATAGATTTGTAAAAGCGAGGCAGACGTGTTTTGTGTGATGTCCATCACGGAGCGCTTGAGATCACAGTGTGAGCGCGTCTGAGGTCAGTGCTTTCTGCTTTTAGCTCTTTTATTTACATCAGCTGTCGGTAGATCTCCATAGCTTTCCCTTCATTCACTAATTTGCTGTTGAAAGCAAACATGTCAGAGCCCTTCTTGTTGTGGTTCACTTGCTTGCATAACATAATGCGAACAGCATTTACATATCCATAAACACAAACACACACGCACACACACACACACACACTCAGCTCAATCTCATCTCATGTGTTGGATGGCTTCTTGACAGATCATCCATTCTACTGCCGTCTAACACGACGGATGAGTTTTCACACTCTTCCCATCCAGATTTCTCACAGTTTCTCTCTTTCTTTCTCTCGGTGTTGTTGGTGTATTAGCCACATGCTGCTACCTGCTCCCTCCTCAAGCCCACGCTTTATTGCATGTCACCTCATTTGCTGGATGCTGTACAGTTTGGACAGAGGAGATGTGAACTAGAGATGAGCTCAGATTGTTGTATGTTTTCTGTGAGACTAAGGCTCTATTTGGAAACATAGCGATATAGACAGCTGCCAATATAGTCTGTCTAAGGCAGTGTATGTACAACTTTGAGACCCCACTTAAAGGTACAGGTTGTAGGACCTGCCACGAGAGGGCGCACTACCAAAACAACAACAATCGCGTGGTTTAATGACAGAAAGAAGGAAGTGGAATGATGGGATGTGTTGTCTTCTATCCTACCGCTTACACCCATCAATCAGATGGAAAAATAAATCATCGATTTAATGGATGAAGTAAAGTTTTATAAATGTTGTGTTTGATGTCATAATTTTCAAACACAAGTTCAACGATTTGCGAGAGTAGATTACATACAAAGTCAATGCAAAGACGCGATAAGACTATGGATCAGATGTGTCCTCGCGCGGCTCTAGAGATGCGATGCCCCGCGTTTGCCGTAAATGCCCCATAATACTTATCTTTTTGATCGTTATAATAGCATACGTTTTCTGTAAAGATACAAATCAAAACAACTCACCTGTCGATAAAACACAAGCGAGATTGGCATCTATGTCTAGTTGAGGTTTGTTACAAAGCTCTCTCCATCTAGAAAATGCAACACCGATATTGATCCTCACTCTTTCTCTCCTCTTGTCTCAAACTCTTCTTCGGTCATTTGGTTGGCCCATACGCTTACGTTTACAGGAGCTGTCCTTGTCGGCAGAACCAGCAGCAGACGTTAAGCAGTAATTATGTTCCAGAAATAAGTAACAATCCACCATAAAATGTGCAAGAAGAATTAAATAAGGAACTGCTTGAAGCAAGCTAGTGGTTTTCTGGACGCTAAACACTACTTCCACATTTGTCCACGACACTGTTGTCATGTGGTTTCTACGTCAGTAAAGGCGTTAGATAACAAAGGGTAACTGACGTCATTGACAGGCGACTGCACTGCCCCGTGTCACTGTTTAGAATGGGAATTTTCTCATGATTTACAAGTAGTTGCAAACATTAGAAATATTGTTAGTAATCAGCTTGACAAAATATATAACACTAGCATAGTGCTTTTTGGATATTTTACTGCAAATATCTTACAAATTGTACTTTTAAGTCGGCTTCCTCATCTTCATCCTGGTTTGTGTGTGTCATCGTCGAATGCAGAAGCAATGGGTATACTGTAACTGATAAGAGACATTCCCTGCTTTTAATATGTGAAGAATGAATGCAACAGGACACAGCTGAACACTTAGAAAGGCCTGTGAGGAAACTGTTCCAATACTTCTGCTCACAACTCTAAAAGTGCTGATCTTCTTAGCTGGTAAAACATCTTTGTGTTGAATCACCCAATAATAAAATGTGGCATTCTGTAGTTTTGTCTCATATTCATCTTTTAATCATATTTACAGATTTCTTGACTCCAGAGCAAACAGACTTTTTATCAGTCTTTACTGTTCCAGTACTTATGGAGGGCACTGTAGATATATACACTATTTTGAGTAGCAAGATTATTTCATTTTATGAAGCCTACAATGTTAACATACAATGCTTTTTAAATTCTAATGTCTTATACCTGAGAGTTGTTTGTTGGCTCTTGTAAATACTTTAAAATAATGAAAACAAAATAATAATAAATAAATTGTAACATCACTAATAATAATTACTGACATTAAATGAATTCTTACAATTTCTAAATGGCATAATGCATTAAAAATGCATGATCAACACCAAATTTCTTTTTTTTAAGCAGTACATCTAGAAAAGAGAAAAGTATGTCTGTAACCCCTTTAGCCATGAGTATTTACTTTTTTTTTTCAAAAGTTAAATTTTTGTGTTTGTTGTTTCGTTTTTTTTCTTACTGTATCTGTATCTTACTGTTACTGTTTTATAAGGTGTGATTTATATATACAGTTTGTTTATATATATATATATATATATATATATATATATATATATATATATATATATATGAATGTGTATTTAAAAGCACTTTATAGTTCATTCCATATACAGACTCCATAGAATGTCCTGCTACAGTACTCTATTTCAGCGTGTATACAGTATTTGTATTGTGTGTTTAAGTCTGTGCAGGTGAGAAATGGCAGTCAGCAGGAGCAGCTTGCGCTAGTGTGTGTGTGTGTGTGTGTGTGTGTGTGTGTGTGTTTGTCTGCAGGTGGCAGCTGTGTACAGGTGTGTTTGAGTTCTCCTGTCACTGGATGGCAGGTGTTTTCCGGCCACAGGTAGAACGTGAGCACATGTGGCAGGTGGAACAGATACTCTCAGTTAACGGTGAGCGGGTGACGACCGGACACGATCCACCCTCGAGACCCTTGCACGGACCGGGAGTCTTTGCGATTGGGCGGTAATGTCAAATACTTGGGTACAGAATGCCGTAACACGCCTATACATGCTAATGCGCTTTCAGAGCGAATGCTAATGTACGAACGGTGTAGTCTGCATTCGGCAGTCCTTTAGTTTCAGCTCAGACTCTGTCAATAAAACCTGACCGAAGGATCTTGGTGGGGAAAAAAGGTCAGTGGGCAGCGCAAAGTGGGGAATTTTGATGATCCAGCCTCTGGTTCCTGCACATCCCTTCTGGTTCATTAGCAGTGGGAATTTGGACAGGGAGAAGGTGGAGGGGGATAGATCCACCCTTATTACTTATGCAGTCAATAGCAAGGCTTGTCTGCATTCATAATTGTTTGATTTTATAGGCCAGTCTTTAAACAAACATTGTCTATGGTAATGCCCTGCCCTGATGGATGGGAGAGGTTTTGTCTGTGAATATCATTTGGATAATTAAAAATGACAGACCAAATCGCCCGCTGTCTTGACCCTCACTTTGTCTCCCGAGTGATGCCGGTGAGATGCTGATTGCTGTCAATCACGGGTCTGCGGAGGATTGGGGAACGCGGGCAGCCGTGAACCCTGACCCACACTGTTGATCTGAAATAGATAACAACCTTGAAATACCTGCAGAATTTCAACAGGCACAGGGCACTTTCCCCAAAAGAGACACTTCCTCTACACGCACTGTCTGTTCCTCTCTGACTTTGCTCGGGTTAGGAACCGAGAACCGCGTCTTATTCCAGGCCGAAACACTGAAACTGAATGTCTGTATTTTGGGGGGTAATCAATATACAATTGCTGCCTTCTAGTAAAATTTCTAATTTTAATTTCACATTTTTCAGTTAGTTGAATGTGTTGTCCTAAAATCAAATAAATAAATATAAATGGCAAAAATGCACAACAAATTTGCTAAGACTTGATGAAAACAGAAAACATAAAAACAAAATCTAATTAATATAGAAAAAAAACTA
Source organism: Carassius auratus (assembly GCF_003368295.1). Lineage (NCBI taxonomy): Eukaryota > Metazoa > Chordata > Actinopteri > Cypriniformes > Cyprinidae > Carassius > Carassius auratus. Next base: position 24,080,639 of record NC_039259.1, on the reverse strand, counting down.
TTATATATATTGAGTGATAGCATATGAAAATGATGATTTTACTGAAAATAAAAAATGCATTTTATGTAAACTTTATGGACTACAGTATACTAAAATAACAAAAACGAAAACAGAAATAAAAAAGTCAAACTATTTAGACATTTGAGAAAAAAAAATAAAATGACAAAACACAACAAAATGACTAAACATCTATAAAGAAATTAGGAAAGAAAATGACAAAACAAAATAACTACAACCTTTAACTTAATTTAAAATGAAAAAAGAAAATATATAAATGAAAACAAAGGTAAAATATTGATAACATTTATAATATTATCTCAGTGAAACTGTATGATAAATATTTGTTACTTGAAATAAAATAAACTTTAATTGAAATAAAATATTTTTAAGAAATCAACATTATTTTTTAGTTAATTGCCAAGGCACCTTTTCTCGTTTTCTAAATCAACTAACTAAAAAAAAAAAAAAAGAAGAATGCATTACAGAAACACAACAACACAACACTTAATTATATAATGTTATAAAATGTTATAAAATTATAACATTAAAACTATTAAAGCATTAATAAAAACTAAAAGTGATATCAAAATAACACTTCATTCTTACTCATTCTCCCTCATTTTTAGTTGACTTGCCACAATAAACTGGAATATAATTAATTTAACATTGAAAAATGACACACTTCACCATTTAGAACCAATTATTAATCAAGTACCAAAATAACTGATAAAGGAGAATCATTAAAGAATTGGAACCGTAGTACAACTGGATTTTTTATGATCCCCATTCCTGTGCGAGTTCTTTTTCCTCATCTTTCACACAGAAAAAAATTAAAACATCAATCCGTTGGCCTCCTACATTGTTTTAGGACACAGCGTGTTTTCTTTTGTCCTGTCTTTTATTCTGCTCTCTACATCTCTTTCTTTAGCTTTTTTTTGTTAATCCCTCATTTCCTCCTTCCTTTCACTTTTCAGCACACAAGTTGTTCCTGCGGTCTACCACTTACTTTTATATGATAATTTCCAGTTGTTTTCTTCTGCCAACGCGGTGTCTTTCTCTCGTCGCTGTGGTGTGGGTGTTTAAGTGGTTTAATTAGAACAGAACAGAGGATGTTGTCTCTATTATCATATACCAGCAAGCATCACTTCAGAAGTTGGGAAAGCACTTAGTGTTTGTAAACTGGACATGTTACAGTACCTCAAATGTGAGCACCGTTTACAACAATATTTTGAATTTTAATTTGTCTTATCTTATATGTAGGCTCCTACATATATATATATATATATATATATATATATATATATATATATATATATATATATATATATATATATATATATATATATATATATATATTTCTGTATTTGTTATGTGAGAGAAAATATTTCTAATATTTTACATTAGATTAATGTTACAGTATCTGGAGTGTAAGATATATTTGTCATCGAGGGAACGCTCTCTCAATATAGACAGCTCAGAGCCGAACACATTTAGTCCTTCGTTGCTTTTCAATTTTCCGACTGCTGAACTACACCCTTCCCATCTCTCTCCAAATCCAGCCAGACATTAGATATAATATTTCCCTCTCTCAGCAGGCCATTCTCTCCCCCAAAAATACAGATTTTACCATGGTACAGTCATGGCATCAAATACTAACGCCATGTTAATATATACCATGGTACTTTAATTTCCACATTTAAGTAGCTACTTTAAAGAATACCATAGGATTACCATGGTATATTCAGAAAAAACAAACAAACATGCATACAGGCTCCAGTTTAAATGTTACCATGTTTCTAATGAGGGATATTGTTGTTGAAATTATTTAATTAATAAATTATAATATTAACAACTGTATAAAAAAAAAACTTTATATTACATTTATGTTTATATACAGTATGTATTAAATTGCACTTCAATGTAAAGAGCACCATGGTACTATGTCGAAAAAAGCATTAATCCAGTTTCTGAATCTTTGATTTGAATGAGTATGTTATTTTTAGTGACACACAAACATGCAGTGCAGTCAGTGTTGTCCAGTTCCTGAACAAATGATTTTTATGAGTAGGGATGGGAACCGAGAACTGGTTCTGAATAAGAATTGTGTTCTTTGAAATGAACCGTAACGTTGAGCAGTTTCTAAGTTTTAGTTCCGTAAACGGTTCTGGTGCAACACGTGACCAAGAATGACCACTGTGAGAATAACGAACCGGATAACAGACACGCCTCCCTGCTTCTTTAATTACTGAGCACGTTGATTCCAATGACACGCATTCCACAGACTCGTTGCGCTTTCGCGTCTTTAATTGCTGAATACATTGTTTCCCACGACTGTATGTGCACTCGTGCCTTTGATAACTACACATCGTTTTGTCTGACTGTATATATAACGGCAGCGCGCTGCACCTGCCGCCACTAAATCACATTAGATTTGTCCCATATTGTCATTAATATACATACTGACTTCAACTTGGACCACTAAATAAATAGACTGCGATTGTTATGCAAGTATGAGGGTTAGATTATTAAGTGTACAGGTCATTTCAAGAGTGATAAACAAAGTGATAGAAAATATTTTTTTTAATGCATTTTAAATGTAAAAAAATGTGCAAACCACTCATTGAATCACACCATCTCCTGATTGTATTATTATTTTTAAAATATGGACTTTATGGAGAGTGTGTATACATGGTTATAAATTTAACCGTTTATATTTCATTAATTAAGGGAAATTAACAAGTGTCTCAGCCCTCAGAGGACTATTTGGCCAACCAGCTTCTTCCTGCTTGAAAAGCAAAATGGTATTGATAGTGTAAAAATCATCAACTTTGAAACACATGCTGATTGATGGACTAGCATTACTCAACATTACTTACTACCTTCCAGCAACGCTACATTCAGTGAAAGTAAAATAGTAAAAAAAACAATCATTTAAATGGAACCAGAAGCTGAACCAGAAAATTTCTAAAAATACCCAACCCTACTTATGAAGATCTGTACACTGTAATATATGTTGCATTTTGACATTGACAACCTTTAAATTAAGTTGACAGTAAGTAATAAACAGTATTGAGCATTGAGTAGTTGAGTATTGTGCATTTTGTGCAAAAATTATCTTGTCATTTGGCTCTGGGATTTGCATTTTTTTTCATGTATTTATTCCTTTAATGAACTGAAAGAATCATTAATGAAACTGTTACTGTAAGGAACCAGAGTGAACCAATCTGAACCAAGATCATTACGTTCTTTACAGTTCCCATCTTTAGTACAAGCTGTGTTTTATTATAGTGTTAATGTTGTAGTTTTGTAGTTTCACGTCTCTTTTGCAGTTCAGGTGCGACCTGAGACAACAAAACCAAGCGCTCCTGTTCTGATCGACTGGAGACGTTTGGTTTGGGGGGTAGTCGCGGCATTAGAGGAAAACTGCGTGTCTGACTTCCTAATGTCGAGGGGGGAGAAATGTAAACCTCCATCTCCAAATAGTGTGTGCAAATCCGACTGTGGAAATTAATCCTCTCAATTCTCTGTTCCTCATTGTGTCGCGCCAAAGGAATTTGATCCCATTGAATAATTTCATTATAACTTGTGAGCTTGTGGATTAATGGGAATCTTCACTGTAAAGACAAACAGGAGAGGGGAAGCTGTCGGTTTGCTCTCTTTCTTTCTCTTTGTCTCTTTTCTCGTTCTCTCTCATCACCTGCCACACAGTCGAACCCAAGACACAATCAGTGTGCACAATGGCGTGCTTGTAAACAAGATTAATGCCCATGTACTGTTTTAACAGCTTGTCAAGAGATCACATGAACACAATGGCAGCAAGTTATTACACATCCGCACTACATTATTAAGCTGATACGTGCATTTATGATTCACTAAACCCCTGGAGTGAACTATAAGGTGTTCAGAGGCAGTGTTACAGATCGAGATGTTCCTAGCATGTTGCTACATGGGTAAAACACTGAATCATTCACTTGTATTTGTTAAAAAATCTAATTGAATTGGCTGTTTTTTCCTAAAGCAGCTTTTAGAAAATCTCCCTTCCTGTGGTTTAATAATCCACAGTAAATAAACATTGATGTGGGATTAAAGAGACAGATGTAATTAAAGAGAAAACAACAAGAACAAACCAGAAATATAAGAAAAAAGATGCTTTGTTAGTAAATATATTACTTAATTAGTTTTTAATTTTAATTAATTTAATATTCATTAAAATGAGTATAAATGCATTAAATATGTCTTTCAGTCAGAGGATGGGGGGGGGTAGGATGCATTAATTTGATGACCCTAAAGACATTTATAAGGTTACAAAACATTTCAACTTTAAATAAATGTTGGTCTTTTGAACTCTATATTCATCAAAGAATCAAAACATGTTTAGCAGCACAACTGTTTTCAACAATGATAATAATAAGAAATATTTGAGCAGCAAATCAGCATATAAAATTGATTTCTAAAGGATCATGTGACACTGAGACTGGAGTAATGATGCTAAAAAATTAACTTTACATCACAGAAATAAATTACATTTTAAAATGTATTTATATAGAAAATAGTTGTAAAAAATAGTTTTGAATGGTAATAATATTTATTTATTTATTTTATTTTATTTTTTGCAAATAAATGCAGCCTTGGTGAGCAGAATAATATTCTTTCTAAAACATTTAATATGTTTGACCTGCAATGTGTATTTACTTTCATCCTTAGTTTCTTTGATTTTTTTATGCTGGACTATGCTCTAATCCAATTTATACTACGGAGCCGTTGAATGCTTGAATCTGATTGGCTGACGAACGTTCTGAGGTGTGCAATTATTTTCTGGGAAACGCACGGCAAACGTAGTTCCAGGCAGCTCTCCTGACCGCATTACAGTTCCATATCACTTACAAAACACTTACTTTCCGAAAGTAAATACACATGACATTTCTAAGTAGCAAGGTAATAACAGCGCTGTTTAGAGACACTGCTGCAGCCTTATTCACACAAGGTCTCTCTCTCTCTCTGTCTTTCTCTGTGTATCTCTGTCTCTCTCGCTATCTTTCTTATAACTTCATTAATAACTGCATTAGAATGCTATCAACAGCTCATGCATCCATTATCAACTTTAAAATGACATTTTGGAACCAGCAAAAGAGGCATTGGCTGAAACTCACAATAGCGGACGAATCCCTTTAAATATATCATCTGATCGGTGTCTTGAGTTGTGGTAACTGTAGTATAAGCGGAGTAATTGACGACGGGCTGTTGAATTATTAGAAAAATAATGCTTGCTTATGCACTCGTGCAGTGTTTTCCCTAGAATGAACTGAATGGAAATAAATGAATCCATAAAGCAGTAAGAGGAGAGGATCCGTCTGAGTTCTGTAAGACTGCAGACAGAACGGCAGGTTGGATGTGGCCTCCAGGCCTCGTCCTGCAGAGCTGGAGTTTTTTAGCGTGCTGTTTTATAGTGCTCTGAGTTTGTCATCCAGAGACTGTAAAGTGGAAGTATCTCCGTCTCGTTAGAGCCGGAATGGGAGACTCCCGTCGGTTCGGAGTGCTGGAATGCTCTGCTTTAATTGCGTTTGATGGCGGCTCTGCAGAACAAACCAGTGGAAAGAGCTTTTATTGCCTTTTCCACCGGGGTCCTGTCTCATGTGCTGATCTTTAAACATACAGGCTTCTTTTCACCCTGAGAATAACAAGCTGTGGTTTATATTATCGGTTAACAGGCTTTTGTTTGTAGACATTAAGACACTTCTAGTTAAAGTAATAGATGTTTCACAGAAGATAGAAAGTGGTACAGGTTTGAAATGATGTGAGGGTGAGTAAATAATGAGAGAAGTTTCATGTTTTGGTGAACTATGCCTTTAAGTGAATGTCTTTTCCCGCTCCATCTCTCTCTCTATGGCTCTGTCTGGTAGTGAGCAGTCATGTAGTGACTCAGAGTTTCCCTGGGGCTTGATTTTATGATCTAATGGCAGTCACAGTCTCCCTCTCTCTCTTTCCCTGGCTTTGTCTCTAATAAAGGAACGTATAATAACTCATAGTGCCAATTTTGACATTTCAAAGCATTTACAAAAACCCTGCTTTCTTGGACGTCATCACTGCTGGTTAAGTAAATGTTGCTCACAGAAAACACATTGTTTCATATGAGCAGTGATTAATAGGCTTGATTGCAGCTACTGTACTGCACACAGAGTTTATTTATCTCAATTCTTTCAGCAGTTAATATGCATAAAGGATTAAAAGAATAATTCACCTAAAAATACATATTCTGTCTTCATTTACTCACCCTCATTTTGTTCTAAAACCTGTTTATAAACGTTATTTATAAAATGTTGTATTTTAAATATTAAGTGTGTGTGTGTGTGTGTGTGTGTGTGTATTTACATGTCTTCCACAATTCCATTTTGTTTCAAAACTGATATATTTATTTATAATATTAAAACTTTTTTTGTTTTAGAAGCTATTTTTTGTTATTGTTCATTTATTTATTTTCTTTATTTTTTTCTTTTCTCCCCATCGCTAACATAAATTGAATATTTCACTTGTAATTGTGCAGTAGATTAACTAAGATTCATGACTATAATCTGTCAAATATACAGTTTTGATCAGTCTTTATCTATAGAAATCTATTGCTGTCCAATTAGATATTCATAAGCACAATTAATATTCATAGTGAGGATTAAAGGAAAATCCATCTTTAATTTGTATGAATCTCACTCTGAGTCATATTATTTTGTGCATCATTTTTGTAGTGAACAATTGGCATGCATAAATAATGATTGTTTCCAATGAAGCGTCTGAAATTCTTCTGGTTAAAAGATTCAAAACTCATGTTTTAATTCAGTCAGAAGTTCACATGCATATTAAACTGGCATAGGAGGATTTTAAAGGTGAGATGTGTAATTTCTGTTCTATTTAAAATGTTTGAAACCTGTCTGAAAACAGTGGTTATTTGCTGGAAGTGGCAGAGATATAACCAGTGATTTGGCGTTCTGAGTCTGATCAGGTTGGGCGTGAGTCTAACGGTGCATCCGGCGGTGTTGTGGCCACTGAAACGTCTCTTGTTTTTCTTATGTAACAGCTGTAGTCTGCCTCTCTCTCCACCTGAGTGCTGGAATCAACTCTGTGTCGCAGACGTGCAGTCATTATTCACCCGGCGCCTGCCTGCATAAGTAACAGCACAAATCGCACGCCAAACACAGAGAGAGAGAGAGAGCGAATGTAGTAAGTAAATATTCCATGCTGTTAGCCAGCTATATGGTTTATTTGTTTGCGAGGGCATTAGTGAATCACAGACCGAAGGCATTTCTCACAGGCCATAAAAAATGGATGACTGTTTCTTAGGGGAGTGGTCATGCCGTCATGTCGAAACTGCGCCAGAGTTTCGTTGACCTTCATCGGTGTGACTGAGGCATTATGGGATATCTCTAAAGGGCATCTGAGGCTGTCTAGGGTGGGTCTGGGGTAAAGCGTAGGAGTTTCCTGTCCTCTCCTTCAGCCCCGTATGTGTGTGTGTAACCAAGCGCGGCCTCTGCGTCCCACCCATCCTCTCTCGCTCTGACAGCCACTAATAATAAGGCATGAAGACAGTCTGACAAAATGAAGACAAATGCAGCATGCTGCCCCAGAATCATAATCTCACTGAAAGAGACACCCTAACTGTACACGGATGTTCTTTATAATGCACTCCTGTGACCTACACAAAGACACTCGTGCACCTTTCAGATCTGAAAAATGTTCGAAATGTGGTAGAATCCCTTTACTGAAATCTATAATTCATTCATTCATCCATTTCACATGAAAGAACATTAATTATATTTGACATATTAGATTTCTTCGTTTTGCATTTCTTTGAATTGCAATTCGGCAAAATCGCATACATTGTCATTTGTGGCAAGAACCTCATGCACCAGCATATTTCTCCTATGAAGGTCAAAGGAAGAGACATATGGGGCTTTGTTGGTCAAAACTGTGTGTGTGTGTGTGTGTGTGTACGCACAGATGGGTATTGTTAAAGATTCATGAACAGAGTAAAAGATCTGAGGTGAAGTTTTGGCTGCCGTATCGAGGCACTGAAGCCAGAGTGTTACTACAGATGCTATACAGGTGCCATACTACTGTTTACTATACATCTAGTAACAAAATATACACTCAAAGTGAAAAGGCAAAGATAGTCAAAGTTTCTTACAATGTCTGAAGTAAATATACATGCATATATTAATATGTGAATTTGTATTAGTCTGTATGGAAAATTTAATTTTAATATAGTTTTTTGGACACTTTTGGCCGAGAAATGAACTGGAATGATTGGTAGAAGAGGGAGGAAACCGATATGGAAATGCTGTGAATGGATCTCAAAAAGTGGTCGACCGATATATTGCCAAGGCAGACGGTATTTGTCATTTTTCCAATATCGGCCGATAAGTTTTTCTGCTTGGCCGATGTGTTCGAGGCATGACTTTTATTTTGACAGCACTTAGAGCAGCAGCGTCTGAGCACACAGCGTGTTCTATGCATGACTTTCTGTCCGTGCAATTTGATTGCTTTAAACATAAAATTTGTGCTATCAGTTTATGCTGCTCTTTATGTATTTGCCCAATATTCATGTTCATGTTGTACATTTTTCCAGAATACTGAGTGCTCTGTTGGTAACATTCCATTCCATTCATACATTGGTTACAGTTTACTTCCCTTTTAATGATATTTTTATTAAATATGTATTTATTTGTGTAAAATACTTTGTCATCTAAAGAATAAGTATGATTATTGTACAAATTTATTTTTTAATCCATTTTCAAATGATTTAAAATTTCTTAAATATTAATTAAAATAAATACAATTATATCGGCTTTTTATCAACCATCAGCCCCCCTGCTTTCCAAGATATCTGTATTAGCATCGACTGGAATCGTTGCCTGTATGAGCACTACTGCTAAACGTGTTTGTGCTCATGACTTCATTTAATGTCTGTCTGCTAATGTTTACATGTTGCTTATATTTCTTCCGAACACCTCGTGACAGAACAAGTGACTTTAGTCAGTGGCACACAGTACAGAGTGTCATTCAGTGCTCTCAGTGCGTCTCCTTCATTAAAATCAATGCTGACAAATGGCCCTGAGCAGAAATCTGATAGAAGTTCCTGTGACCCGTAACCTCTCCGAAGAACAAGTTTATTTTTCTCAATGCTCATTTCCAGTGGGGTTTTTGTTCACAATTTGAGACTGAAAGCACGTTCTCAAATATCCTCATGGATGAGCAGTTTGCTCTTGTGAAGTGTGTGTTTCGATGATGAAGGGCCCTCTACTGGTCACACAGAGACCTTCATCACACCACCAGCACTGAGGACACATGCTGCTCCTGACACCAACAAACTTCCGTCCAGAAGAGACACTATTTTGATCAGCGTCTTTTGATACTATATATATATTTAATAGCATGTAACAAATTTCACATTTAATTCAGTGTGTCTTGTTTCTTTCTAATTATTTGTGAAAATGTAAATCTAAGGGCGTATATATCAGCATAAGTTCATGCTGCTTTTAACACTGTAGGAGTGTGTGTCAGGTGACATTCAACATATTCCCCACTGAAATCTTTCAGCCGTTTGTTATTAGTTAAAGAAGAGTCTTCAGTGAGCTCTGTGTGCATCAGGCAGACGTTCATGTCCCGGGCTGAAGAAGCCACCGGAGTCCTGTGAGAGTAACAGCCCTCCTCTAATGATATTACACTCTTGTCAAAGGTTACTGAAGGCATTTCAATCAAAGGCAGATAAATGGTCGGGCTTGGACAGGGGGAGGAATTTTGGAAGGGTTTAGGAAGGTCAAAGCAGGCTTCTGCAGCTTCCATCTGGAATGCATTAGCTAAAAAGATTTATTAACAAGAGTGTCTCAGCATAATGCACTGAGAGATACAAATACACACAGAGAGAGATTGTTCTGGGAGTAATTCTACTGTACCAGTGTAGTGTACATGAAAATACCTGAAACAAATAAGGAATAAAGGAATATGTATAGTGTTTATATGTTGTATATAAATAATATGATATTTTTAGATGCTGGCCATGACATTAGATGGCATTAAAAGAACTGAAAGGACAAGCAGTTTCTATGACAATTTTATAAACTGAATACAAAGTGAAAATCATTTGTGTTAACGCTTTGATTTTCATGTGTTTAGTTGACTATTGGATCTGGTGAATAAAACAGGATCTAACACAGAAAGAGTCACACACACTTACTCAAACCAACCAAAACAATCTCAGCATCACAATTCCCTCAGTTCATTATTTCAATTCTTTTAGCTCATCCACAATCCAATTAAATCTAAAGTATACAACTTGTATTAATTGAGGAATATGTTAAATGCACTGAATTCTTATTTTCTCTTAAATAGCATTTTATTCTTTAAAAAAAAGAAAAATGCATCCAAATGAAGAGCGTTTGAAGCATCTCCCTTCGGTGGGTGTCGTGATGGAAATGTGTGTACGGTTTCTCCCCAACACCTCAAATGAATACCAATTGCGTGAACATTAGGCTCGAAAGAATCATTAATTGAGTCCGAAATTGACATGGTCCCGGCAGAGAGCACGAGGCGGTCCCTCCTCGTACCGTTCTGATCATGTTTATTGCTCTAATTGATGTGGAAGTTTGAACTGTTCAATTCACTGGGCTTTGGAATTGGAAACCGAGAGACCAAACCACATGAGAGGGAATAATTCTCTGAGAAAACCGCAGGATTTATTGTGCCTAGTTATGTTGTCTGATAATAAGATCCTGCTGGGCAGAATGTCCTTTTAATTGTTTGTACATAAAATATTAGTTTTTACATGTCTTTACAGAAAGCAGGCTGTTTAATTGCATTGATTGTTATTTTTTAAGCCCCCTAAATAGCCATTAATTAAATGCATATTTATTTTATTTCAATTTTTGTGCCAATCATACATTAACTTGTTGTTGTTTGTTTGAGCTTACTGAAAACTTCACTATTGTTTTGGCACATTTTTAATGCCATTAACAGTTTTTTTATTATCATTAGACATTATTTTTATGATAACTAAGCACATTTTCTCCTTTAATACTCATTATTTAAATGCATATTTCATTTGACTATTTTATTTATTTGATCTTTCTCTCATACAGAACCAGACCTTGCTGAAAAACTTGAATACTATTGTTTTGCACTGATATGCATACTATCTGGTATATGAGTTATCAAAAACTAATATTAAAAACATGGGAACCACACTTTCAACAACATAATACTGTGAAACCATAATAAATGTTAAAATTTATTTTTAATAGATTTCTAAATTTCCTATTTATCTCTTTAATGGTAATGTTGCCACAGTTTTACTGTAGTAAAAGTAAATGAAAAGAAAATGCTTTGCAATCTCTGTGTAATAATTAATGGATGTATAAATGCATGCATGTCACATGACAGGCAGGTCTTCATCTTTAGCACGGCAACAGTCACCATGTTAAACGTTGACCTGACTGTGTAATGTGTGTCATGCTGAAGGATCAGTTAATTGCTGATTCTGAGATAATTAAGAGATACAAGGCATGTGGAGGAACGCCAGAAAACACAAACCAGACGAAATAGCATGATAGATGTGAGAGAATATGGAAGACATTGATAGTGTCTTGGTCTGCCATGTGTCCAACAGCAGTCTAAAAATGTATAACTGCAGATCAATAAGTCTGATTTATGAAATTTTAAAATCTGAATTTTGGGGTTGTGTCATACTAACATCTCGCAGCACCTCGGCCTGAAGTCACTGCCGCCCATGTGCTTGACTGACATGGCTAATGTGATTCGGTTCATTCCCAGATGGGCTCATCTCTCAGTGGCCCCTCAGGTCTAAAGGGGAGCCGGTATTTTGGAGGGCTGGAAGAATGAACGGGTAATATGTGAATAGATCCACTTCAGAGCAGATAGGTAGAAAGCAGCCGGGCACTCGTGGGAGAACTGAAGTGATATTGAGCTCTGCAGTAAATGTAGAAGAGGATTACAAGCTCTTGTGGCGACTGAAGAGACTACACATTCATTCTTTACCCTGTCCTACTTGTGTCCTTGTGTCTCTCTTTCTTCCTCCGAAGAATGGTACAGGATGAAATTGATGCTCTGTCGGCCAGTTTGATTTCAGCAGCTTGGGTTTTATTTGTTTGAGAACAGAACGGGTTCATTAATGTTGTCCGTTTGCACTTAGATTTGTTTTTGTCGTTCAGATGTGGTGTGGAACTTTTTGTCGCCCACTGCAAGCTTCTGATATTTTGAAGTTGTTCAACTACAGTCACATTTGGGAAGTATTGGTTAGCTACTTTACAAACTATTAGGGGAAAGAGTTCAATCTGGTTCTCAAATCTGATTGGCTGAGAGCCTTTTCCAGCAGTGCAGTATTCCATTTATAACAGATCTCCAACCGTTTCACTGTTCGTATCACACCGCTTGCAGGATTCTCACACAGCGGATGCCCAAATCCACTATAATCTTATAAATAGTACTGATTTCATGTCACAGAATGTAGTTTTAGGAGTTTTTAGGCAAGAATATAGTTGTTTAGACTAACAAATATGTGGTTTGTTAATTAAGATAATAGCTATTTGAAAATGAAGCAATATTTGACACACATAAATCAATAAATTGGCTTTAATCTGGATTATACATTTATTAAAAGTATAGAAACACTTTAATAAAACATTGGTACTTCAATTAACATACAAATCAATTTATATATTTATCTATACTTTTTTATTTATACTTTAATTAATTATTCTCACAAAATATCTAGATTTGTCTTGATTATTAAATTATACATTAATCAAAAATCTAGAAATGAACAGCCAATATTTAGCTATTTCTGTAAACATGATTTGCTTTATTAATATAATCTGCCATTTTTATTTTCATTAATTAAATAATGAATATTTATTTGGCTCAAAAATATCAAAATCATTTGTGTTGTTGATATTAATAAAAAGTATAGAAATAAACACAAAAAAGGTGTATAGGGACACTTCTGAATGATGAGTTGATGTAAATAAATGCACATTTATAAAATGTATAAAAGTAATATTTATTTGGCTCAAAAATACAAAAATTTGCCTCAAAGTTTTTTTTAACAACACTTGTAAATTCATGGAGAAGAAGAAACCAATTCACTAAAATGAATAAATTTTAGTAGGGGCCATATGTGTGTGTGTGTGAAACAGCCCCCAAAACCCCCCCACCCCCCCCCCCCCCCCCATCCCAAACCTGTGCAGGCTCTCACTGGCGCAGAGCTATTGACATCTTGGCATTTGGTCCAGTCTGTCCGCTCTCCCTGGAGGGCCTCCCATCCCAGCCGTGTATTGATTGGTTAATTTGATAGTTCTATCACCAATCAGCTTGTGTCTGACCTTTTGCCTTGGCAATGATGGCAGAGCGCTCATTTCTTCATCGTCGGCTTCGCCATACATTGACCTTTGCAGAGAGAATGTCAGCGCGGCCCTTGATCGTAACCTGTCACTACATTTGTTATATAAGTAGGAGTCACCCTCGCCTTTGACACCCGGAGCTGAGCCTTCACCAAAGCTGAAGAGCTGCCCAACACCTCACCATGTTTAAAAAACAGCAGCCAGCTCAGGATGCATTGCTATGCGGCGGTAATTCATCAAGTTGTCATAAGCATCCACATGATTGAAAGCCGAAGACTGGTTTCGGAGAGTTGTTATAGTTTTTGTGTGATGTTTTAGGATGATAAGCTAAACTGAAACACTGAAAGAAATGACTGCAGAATTGTGTTGGAGGTCAACGGTGTAATGAAACAGATGTTCAGATCACATTTCACCCTTAAATTACAAGAAATTAAAAGAAATAATTATTTGAATAATAATGAATCCAAACAATGTTGTTATTTCCATGACAGTTCAGCACATCCCCCCCAATGCATGTCATGCATGTTTTGTTTTATTATCATTATCTTTTTTTATTCAATTTTTTATGGCGGTTCTTATTAGATTTTATTACAACTTTTATTTTACTTTATATGTTTAATATTGTCATGCAAAAATAATGTTACAATGCAAATAAAAAGTAATGTAAAAAAGTTTCCTAAAACTGAATATTTTTATTGCAAATATATATATATTTTTTTCTTTGATTGCTAGGGTGAGATATGACAGGGGTGAAGGTAGGTTTTACAATATTGTGATATATTAAGAAATTATTATCTGCAAGGAATTTTTTTTTACCTCCATTATGAGATTTTATTTTATTTATTTATTTTATTATTTCCAGTGGTGATTCTTATTAGATTCGTAGGCTGAAATACTAATGGGGTGAAGATATTTCACAATATTGTGATATATTACATCACAATACTATATTGATGTTCTCACAGCAAGAATCAATAGGTTTTGGAAATATAGGAGACTGAGCAGCTTTCAGAACAAGTCTGTGAGAATGTGACTTAGCATTTGTACAACACATATTCAGTTATTTCTAAAAGACTTAAACTCAGAACGAGCTAGGAATATAATTGCACAAAGCACTTTAGATGAATGAGAAACAAGTTAGTTTTGAATAAGAATAAAGAATCACAGTACATTCACGCTGTATAATATTGTATAGCCATGCAATACATTTTTTGTCTGTTTGCTTATATGCAGAACAGAAATTCCCCTTTGAGTTTGTAGTCAGATTTCTATCATGGAAATGATACAGATGTTATTTTCCGCCCTGCGTGCAGGTGTCCCACAGGGATGTCTCATTATCACAGACTGGAACGCTCTCCCCTTGGGAACAGCCCAGATTTTGTATACTTCAAACTCACTTTCTCTTTTCTTTCCCAATGAAAGACTTTTAAGGCGCTCTGTTCTTATTAAACTACTCTTTTGATACAAATATAGAGCTTTTGCACACCGGTATAAGAACTGCTGTAGGTGCATTCTGGGAGAAAGCCATGCTTCTTTCTACCACCACATCTGTAGTATATGCTGTGAAGGTGTTGTAAAACATGCTGTTTTATATCCGTAATGAAGCAGCGTGATTAGAGGCCATGTGGCGTGCACCTTGATCATAAACACCTGACACTTGTGTGTGTGTGTGTTTGTGTTTACACGCCTCCTGTTACGTTACGGGACGTGCGAGCAGCACCAGTCAGTCTTTAGTGTGCGTCTTATGGGCTCATAACGTGGCTTTGGGTGAAATTACTGTGGCTTTAAATGTGTTCTCAAAGGAACCGAGACCAATAAATACCCACATACTACCCTAACACTCATCCATGACGCCGTCTGCCTCTGGTTTTGCAGCTTTTTGGAGAATTACTGTTATTTTAATGTTTTGTTATTTAAATAAAATTCTGAAATTATTTTCAAGACAATTAAGCACATTTCCCCCCATTATTATTATTGTAATGTGAATAAACCTCTTTTATTTGCTATATATTAATATATAATATATAAATTACATATTAATGTATAGTATATAATTAATAACTATTATTAATGTATTTAATAATTGTATAATACATAATGTGAAAGTATATTCATTTAAATAAATATTTCATTATTTAATTGTATCTCCTTGTTCATTAACAAAAAAAAAATTGAATCCTAAAAATATGCAAAATATACATTTTGTCTTTTGATATTGGGATAAAATGTGAGACAATACTATTTTAGTATCATGGAGATACTAATATAGGTTTTGTAAATATTTAAAAATATATTTTTGGTTTTTATATTTTCTGCTTGATGTTTTAAATGTTGAAATATATATTTTTATTATTTCATTCATTTTTTATTTATGAAAATGTAAAATATATAATTTTATTGTTAATGTAATCTACTGTTTTTATAAATAAAAATATTTTGTTTTTTTATTTTAGTATATTAAGTTAAACTAAATGGAAATGAGAAATGTTACCTTGGAACCTAGTTAAAATAGAATAATTGTTAATATATATATAATTGTTAATATATATATATATATATATATATATATATATATAATTATATATATAATCATTTTTATTTAATTTTTTTCAGTTTACATACACGTTTGTTTTCAAGTAACGAATATGTTTTTTTTAATGGTTTCTAGTTTTAGTTAACTATAGTAACCCTAATGTCAGATTTATGAGATGAATGATTTAGGACTTAAATCATTTTTTTATGATTTATTGACTTCTGTTTGGTATCTGTTTGGACAGAGAAAGACTCCTCCTGGTTAACTGGAGATATCAAGATGTGTTTGGAGTTTTGTTGTACGGTATCCCTGCGATTACAATGCCACGGTGGTCCGAGAAGGCCCACTGAATAGTTTATATATGAAGCAGAAAAGAGGAGGGATTTGACGTGCACTTTATCAAAGCCTGGGCGAAATACCCACGAGATCAGGCCGCGTTTAGCCCGGATTAAACCGCGGCGGTCCAGGGGCTCTTCAAAACAAAGACAAGTTCAAGACTTCCTTCCCTTAAGGATGTGTCAAGGGCAATCCAGACAAAAGACAAATGTCTTTTTCAACAGGGCGATAAGCATCTGGGCACAGGCGGCATAAAGCGATGCCTTTTCTTCCTGTGATTTCCTGCCTCCGTTCAGCCTAATATGGCTACAGTGGTTTAACCGAATACGGGACCGTGGCGATTTCTTATCTCCGCCTTAGGGGTATAAGCCCAGTAACCCCAGCTTTGAGTGATAGGTTTGTGTGCGAGTACAGGGTGGGCCGGGGGCTCAGCGGAGGAGTCTTTGTGTTATAGAAATGTACGACTTGTTGGAATGATTAATGCCAGTTTCATCCCGCAGACCTGTATCAGGCCAACTTCCCTAGACAAAACTTTTGCTGAATCTTAAATTCAGCCAGAGAAAAGGAGTTATTCTCTATTGATTTTGCCTCCCTCATGTATCCTCTTTCTGTAGATGTGAGAACTTCCCATTCCGATTCTTTCTGCATCTGATTTCCTATGAATGTATTGTAAGTAAGTGGCTCATTTTTTATGCCGCCGTACAAAGGGCCTGTCAATGGAGACTCCCGTGCCCGCTGCATTTGTTCCTCTACATGAGACGCGAACACACGAATACAATAAATAAATCAACGCACTTGTCAGCCGCTAGCAGGGGAACAGAGCGAGTAACAAAACCGTTTCCCCTTTTTTGCTTTCAATGCCACAGGATTGTAAACTTAATGAGATAAGGTTATCAAGGAATTCACGCCGTCTTCGCTGCTGTCTTTTCAGAAAGCAAATATCATTTAGGTTTGTCTCAACTGTAGCTTTGTTGAGGCCGTACTGAGAGGATAATCGAATAAACTAATACATCTGAACAAACAGAGCGCCAGGCTTATGCGTGATTGGTGGAAATGAGGGAAGTGGTAATTAGTCTGCTGTATCTGACAGCAACTTGTGACACGATAATGCTGTCGTTTGAATATATAGTCGTATTATTAACTGGCAATGTGCAAAGCTACGGATTTTCATAGACAAGTTGGTGGGTTGCATGAACAATGGTAGCATTTGTAATTGAAGCAGTCAAAGAATTTTAAAAGAAGACCTTTGTACTCACTAAGGCTGTATTTATTTGCCGAAAAATATGGTAAAAACAATTATATTTCGAAATATTTTTACAATTTAAAAGAACCATTTTCTATTTAAATATATATTATAAAATAAAATGTATTCCCATGATGCAAAGCTGAATTTTTAGCATCATTACTCGAGTCTTCAATATCACATGATCCTTCAGAAATCATTTTAACATGCAGATTTGCTGCTCAAGCAACATTTATTTTTTATTAGTATTATTGAAAACCATTGTGCTGCTTAATTTTTCTGTAGAAATGATCATACATTGCTTTCAGGATTCTTTACAGCTCACAAGAGCAGCATTTATTTAAAACCGAAATCTTTTATAACATTATAAATGAAGAGTTCAGATGCAAGTGCCATCTGAGATTTTCTTCTAAAATGAGCATTTTTCTCAGACTCCTATATTTATGTTCAGTTATTTCACTTATGGCAATGAAAAGAATATATTCCATTAAAGTGAAATGACTGAACCTGCACATTTAGAAGTACATTTGAAATGGCACTTAGAGGCTTTTGCATCTGAACTCTTCAAATGTATTTACATTCTCATTAATGATTTAATCAACTTAAAGGGATAGTTCACCCAAAAGTGAAAATGTGATGTTTTTCTGCTTACCCCCGGGGCATCCGAGATGTATGTGACTTTGTTTCTTTATTAGAACACTAATGAAGATTTTTAACTTTCATTTTATTCAGCAGCAAAAAGACAAGTTCAGCGCAGCTGTTATCAGTTCTTCAAATTAGTAAGCTAATCATTTAACCAGTTCTTTAAGTATGCATTTTGAGTTATACAAAGATATCCTTGATTGTTATTCTACATGGGATGGAAATCAAAGAGAGGAACTTTCAGAAGTAGACCTCTATTTGTCGAAATGTCAGTTGTAATTGGCCCATGGGTGAGAAAGATCCATGTTTTGATTAATCAAGGTAAAATCCTTCATGGTTACAGTCTCCAACATTTCATATAGACTCAAAAGCTCCACACAGAGGTTAAATCCATACCTCATAACAAAGCATTGAAAGACGGCTATGATTAACCCTAGATGACCAGGTAAAACTCAGTCTGTGTGAGTCGGTCAGACTTCTGCATGATGGAGAGGTGAGTTCATTCGTTTAAAGTAGATTGCAAATGTTTGTTGTTTTCTCCCTCCGCTCAGAGGAATCAATTGTAATTTTATGAATTTATGACGTGCTGTGCCCAACTCCTGATATACAGCACATGCATGGAGAGAAACTCTCCATATAGAAGAATAAGGGTCTATTATTGAACTTAATAAACACATTATCATTAGATCTGAGATGTGAAACATTATTAAAACAACCTCAGCTACTGTCCAGCTAAATTATTTTAAATGCTAGCCGAAAGAGAGAAAGAGGAGCTGTTCTCTGAAGTATTTACACAAAGGAATGAAACAGCATTAGTCTCCTCACCATCGTATTAATATTGAGTTGGAGAAAATATTTAGAATTGTTCATTTTACAGCTTCAAAATATTTTTAACAACTTCTATTTAAAAAAATATTTTATTCATAATTTTTATTTTTATACCCCTAGTGAAAAATAAATATACTAAAATATACAGTATTGAATATTGAGATACATTTATTTCCTGCTAAGCATACTACAATTACATTTACATAATTATGGACCCTGCAAAATATCCTGTCATTACTTAAAGCCTGCTAAATTGTAACAATAATTTTAAACTTTAATTGCATGGAAGTAGTGCTGAAGTCCGAATAAAGATATTACTGAATAAGTTGAACTATTGCAAGTATACTTCAGGTACACCTTCATCAATAGTGACATTACACCACATTTTAGGCTTAATATTAAGAAATGTGCATTGTGCGAAGTAGTACTCCAAATAGAGTTTAATTTTAGTTTTTATCCGTAAGTTTCAAGCAATTAATTAATTGATGTATTTTAAATATACAACTTTTTAGGGACTACCTGTTTGGCACTTTGGTTTCAATTTCTATTCTTTGTAAATGTGCTTTAGGAATTAATATATTAAAGGGGGGGTGAAATGCTCGTTTTCACTCAATATCCTGTTAATCTTGAGTACCTATAGAGTAGTACTGCATCCTTCATAACTCCAAAAATTCTTTATTTTTATTATATTTATAAGAGAAAGATAGTCTGTACCGATTTTTCCCGGAAAAACACGAGCGCCTAAAGGCGTGACGTGTGGGCGGAGCTAAAGAATCACGAGCGCGAGTAGGATTTTGTGTTGAGCGAGTCTGGAAGCTGTGACACAGATCCAGAGGCTGAAATTTAACAAGAGCAGCATCAGCAAAGGCTTCTCTATGTGGTATGTACTGAAACTGTATATATTTGCTTAGCGGTTTTGGAAAATGACTAAGTTCCACTTTATGTCGTCTTTTTTTTTTTTTTTTTTTTTTTTTTAGCTGTAACGTTACATGTGGAAAGTGCAGTTTGATGACAACATCGCATGTTGTTTACTTGATGTGCTTACGCGCTGATAGCTAAGTTAACAACACAGAGATATTTGAAGCAGTTTTACTCACCGCATGCGGTTCCAACACACGATCGTGACCCTTTTCCGTTGGGACTGCATTATCCTTAAGAAATAAACGACGTGCAATCTGAAATGCAGGGAACAAACACAAACACTTGCACAACTCCGTTGATGCTCTGTAAAAATAAACTCCATCCACTTGTCCCTTAATGCTGTTTCTCTTTTGGTAATCTGTGCAGGGTTGTCTTGCCCTGGCAACCAAAAACACACTTCTTTTGTGACTTTTCGCGACGCTCTCGCTCTGATCAGGCTGTGCTCAGCCTCTCTCTGCTCTGCTCTACGGGAGCACACGCTCTTCCGGCAGAAGAGCGCGCACTTAGCACCCATATAAGGAAATTCCGCTCCATCTAACGTCACACAGAGCCATACTCGAAAAAAACTTTCTGAAACTTGTGACAAACCGGAAGAGGTTTTTTTGGAACAAAAATACTCCTTCAAACGTACAACTTAATTTTTGAAACTTTGTCCATGTTTAGCATGGGAATCCAACTCTTTAACAGTGTAAAAAACTCAGTATGCATGAAATAGCATTTCACCCCCCCTTTAATATAGTAATATAGTAAACAAATGTGAAACTACGGTAAGTGCTTATAATAAACCTCATCTGAATGAAAAAAAAGGAAAAATCCACCGTGACAGTAGTTGACCTCGGGGTTGCCAGGTCTACCAATTTGTTACTCAAAACTAGCCCAGTCACGGCCAGAACTTGTGTTCCTGGGGTCAGGCAGGTGAGGCATTTTGCTTCAACCCCCAGACTTAAAAAACAACCCACAGGTCGGCAACAGTATAAAGGTAGCTGACTTGGCAACGCAGGTTGACCTGAAAGAGAATGCCTATACAGTAGAATCACTATAGCTCCCCTTGTGGCAGCACATAGAATTGCACTGTGCATTTGCTGCGCGTTATGAATCACATTTCAGCATGTGAAATCAAGCTTGTTTAGATACAGAATGTTTTGAGCCTTAGGACCAGAACGGTCTTTAGATTTTCCTCCGAAACTCTCAGGCCGATAACGAGACACATATATCTCACCCTTTATCCCAATTTCCGCCTTTTAATGTTTCCCTCAAAAAAAACTCTAGATTTCAAGCATTTTCATTCTCCCAGTGTGTCTTGATCCCCCTGAGCGAGCTATTCAGTCTAGTGAATAAAATATTCTAATGTGTGCTGTTTTTCTTCCATTCGGTGTGCTTAAATATTACAAAGCATTTAATTATAAAAACTGAGAACAGACGCAGTCCTGGGACTGTCAGTGGGAAAAATAAATGTACAATCAAAATTGCAATTACCTGCAGAATTTCAGGGGTAAACACATCAGCAATCTCATAACAAACACGGGCTAGTTTGCATTCTAAAATGAATACAGTTAGATCCGAAGCAATTTTCTCTTATTTATCTTAGACGCCATGCATAAATAAAGCAAGGGCATTGAAGCAATTAGCATAATTAGACTGTGGTGGTCAGGCCCTATGCGATTTCTTAAGAGGCATCGCTGAGATGTGTGTGTGCGTTTGCCATTATGTGTGTGTGTGTGTGATCGTTGTCCGTATCGAAGGGCCTCTGAGCAGTCATTGTTAGATGTTTTCATACAGGAGAAGGCAATCAGTGTTGACTGTGTGAAGGTCCTCATTACCTGCAGGACCACCGTACCGCATCTAGACCGGCCTTGGGTCTCCACAACAAAACTTCTGTATTATCATGTATCGTATGTATTGTGCATGAATGCATAGCAAATCATCAGCTGCGACAAATTCGCTTTTCTTTTCTAAAAAGGCCAAAACATGATTTACTATTCACCTCTAATAGACTGAACTTGCTATCATTGTTTGAATAAATCATCATCCTGCATACTAATGACCGTATGTATTCTGAGGGAATCTTTCTGGAGTATTTGTATCTACTGAGTATGAATTAAAAATATATATTCCTTGTGCAGAACTCTGCAGTACATATGAATGATAGTGTAAGTATAAAGTGGATCTGTGCACTTAAAAGAGTTTCTTTCATGAAAGCTTTGAATAAGAGGCTCTATTTTTGAGAAATAAATGTCATTAAAATTAATTTCGGTCATTACGATCACTTTTACAGGAAATTTCGCTGAATTTTCAGCCAGGCTACAGTGAATATCTTTAGGCTTCTTTGTCTGTTCTTCATAATAAACTCGTCTTTGATTCTGTTTTTCATTATTTCATTTTTTTTTGTTCTGCAGGATCTCTGTGATTATTCCAGATTTCATTTTGTTCAATTTCCTGCAGGATTTAACCATTTTAGCTCGAGGTTAAATGGCAGGACGGTCTACAATTCACATCCCCAAGTCATATGGCATGCATTTTAATTTGTAAAAAAAAATCTGAATTTAGTTTCTATAATTTTCTGGACTTATTGTTATCAATACTTTAGTGCATATTAAAACAAAACTTCTGTACAAACAAAAAGTTAACTTGCTTTGCCTCCTAGCATAGGATAAAATTAAGTCCTGCTTTTTATTTTTGTTAAATCTCCTGTTTCAGTCAGAAATGCAAGTTTATGGGGTTACTTTATGCAAGTTTTGTGAGAAATGCATACGTTGTGCATATGTTTAGTGTCAAGTCAAGCCCCCTGTTTGTTTGTACTGACGTCATATTGTTTTATTAAGCCTGTGTTTAAACACATAAGCATTCAAATGATGTTTAATCCTCTTAGGTTCGAGCTAAATCCCCCCTTAAACCGTCAGATTAGACTCCGAGAATATTTCCTCTTCCCGAGTCTAACCTGGATGAAGGCCAGACGTGTTTGTAAAGTACGGATTTCTTCCTCACTCTTTCTCTCTATCTTTGCTCGTGATAATACGTGCTGGCCAGTCTCAGCGTTTTCCTTTAGCCCAGATATTATTGTCCTGTGTCATCACCCGAAGGTGACTGTTATCACTTAATTAAATCCTGGCGCGGAGGGGAAGTCGAAACAATATTGTTGCCTGGTCACCCGAAGGAACTTTGGAAAAGTGGCGTAGTTTCTACATGGAAAGCCAGCGCTGGCTCTTTGGCTCCTGGAGTGCTTTTGTCATCCTCTGTGGGTGAAGAGTGCTAATTTAGATTTCAGACATCAGCTGTCCAACAACTCTGGATCTAAAGGCAGTATCTAAGAGACAACACTATTTCTGTTATAGTTTTTGCACTTTCTGTTTAATTATCCCAAAAATTTTTATTTTTTGCATTAATAAGAGTGAGAGAGAGCATGATCAGACGCAATACATTTAGTACTGTAATATTAATTCATTAAAATATTTATTATTAGAGTACATTAGTCTATTGTAAATTTTCAGCAGTGATCGACTCACAATGCGTTTTAATTGATTGTATTATTATGCTTATGTGTCTCATATTTAATACTGAGAAATCATTTTCAATCATTGTTGTGTTTCAGATTTTTTACAATAATTCTGATAAATCATTTTTATTCCAAATATTTCCATCATTAATGGAACTGGAATTCGACTGAAGAACTGGAATCATTCATAGCAACCAGAACCATTAATTTGCTCACAACTGCTGTTCCTGTTGTATGTTTGGAGATGTTTGACTCTGAGATTGAGGATATGCTGAAAGGTTGAGTGAGAGTCAAGAAGCCAGATCTGATGCCCTCACACCTCTTCTTTTAAACGGATGCTTGTTGTAGGTCATTTGGAGTGAAGCATCCCAATAAATATGGCATGTGGAGTTGCCCCCCTCCCCGCAGCGCTAAGCCCATATGAAATGAGCAATCTAACGACGCTCTTATTTGAAAGAGGTCTCAGCGAGGGGTAGGATGAGTGATTCAAGCATCTCCTGTGCTGGTGCCTTCAATAAAGAAATCAATACCGCGCATCCATATTTGCACATTTCTACATGACTTGTCAGCCTCAAAATTGACTTCAGTGAAAAAGATCTCTCACGGCTCCCGCGGCAATTCAGAAGTTCTGATGAGATCTGTTTTAACACCTCTCATCTGTCTTTTTCACTCGCACACACATGTAGACACTTTCTTACTGTCTGTATGTCACTTTTCACACACACACACACATATGTCTGCTGTCTCACTCATGCTGTCCGTCATTATCAGCCACTCCAGGTTAGAGTCAGTTTCATCTATTTTTATGGTGCAGCAGTTTTGGGTCATCCACACTTATCAACATATTACACGATACCAATCTGGAATGGAAACATTTTTATTTATTTATTATGAATTGAAGTTTTAATTTAATGTTTTAATTTTAATTTTACTTCAAGTTTGTTCTGTGTGTTTTTGCCATTTTTAGTAATTTGTGTTTTGTTATGTATATTTTTATTAATATTTATTTTAGTTTTACATTTTAGTTTTTTATTACATCAAGGTCATCTAAAAGAAAATAAGACATTTTTCCCCATGCCAACTGAAATACAACAAGTACTATGTATAATAAATGTTAACTGTGTGCTTTAAGCCTGTTTTCTCAAACCTCTGATGTATTTGAGTCCTGTAACCTGTAGTCCACATGCTCACATGCTCAGGTTTGGCCAGCCCTGTGAGAAGTCTTCATTTCAGTTGCAGTTGTTCATCATGGAGGCTGTTGGAGTTTGGAGGGGAATGAGGGATGGGATTGGAGGAGAAGAACATGAGGCATCTCCCCCATCGCTCTCTCTCCCTCTTCATTTTGTCTGACCTAATAGTTAATGATATGTTAATAGTCACTGAGGCTGCTCTCGGCTGGCGTCCGCTGTCTGTGTTAATGTGGACGTGCGGTGGCTCTGGCCGAGGTGCAGTCACTAGATTGATGTTTACCAGCTTGTGTGTCCTTCAGCTCACGTATATTTGTCCTTTGTTAGAGAAAACACAAGGCTACTGAGTTCCAGAGCATGTTTGCTGCTGTAGCACTGGAAGGCTGCTGTGTTCTTGCTTG
Organism: Carassius auratus; assembly: GCF_003368295.1. Classification (NCBI taxonomy): domain Eukaryota; kingdom Metazoa; phylum Chordata; class Actinopteri; order Cypriniformes; family Cyprinidae; genus Carassius; species Carassius auratus. Next base: position 24,055,655 of record NC_039259.1, on the reverse strand, counting down.
AGGGATTGTGGTCTATAGTTGTAGCATCTAACAAGTGCTTACACTGAAGCAAAGAATCAGAGTTGCATAGTAGTTTCAGGGCAGAAAAATGCTATGAATAGCTTTTATTTATTTTTTACATTTTCCATGTCCACAGTAAGACCAAATTTGTAAAGGCAACACTTTATTTCTATGATTTGACATTTTTAAGTGAACATAAGTGGTTTGCATTATTTTTATGTGTCTGCTAGGAGTTGTTTTAGAAGCAGAAAATATTCATTTATATTTTTATGTGTTTTATATATTTTTTGTATCATATATATTGTGTCTGCATATATTTATTTATTTATTTATTTATTATAGAATAATGTGCACAATAAGACCAGGAACAATATTATATAAACTCAACATGAAAACCATTTTATTTCTGTGATTTGACATATTTATGGATTCATTTTTTTTATATTATTTCAATTTAGTATAATTCACACTAATATATATTCTGTACAATATGTCCAGGAACATATTATATATTTTTTTTTATTAAGAAAGGCAATATGGTAAAATGTGATTATATTTTGACAAAATAAATATAAGCAAAAAAAAAAAAAGTTGAAAATAGACTTTCAATCATGTAATGTATTTTTATGTAAATGGAGATTAAATTAATTTGCATGATGGTGAATTATGATTAAATAAATCTCTTGTTAATGCTATTTGTGAATAACCAAGAGATGCTTGATTTATATGTTTTAATTTTGTCTACATTTAATCTTAATCTGGATTCTGTTGCTATGGCTTCCTAAGGTCAAGTGTGCAGATCCCTAACCGTTCCAGAGTTTCATTTCCTTTCTGTGAGACGCTTTCTTCCTTCTCTCAGCACTTTAGACAACAGAGAGAGAGAAGCTGCTTGCAAGGCATGACTGCTTTAAACAAATGACAAAAAGGCCCATCTTAATGTTACACTTTTCTCCCCCAGAAGTTTGTCTGGCTAGTGATTTATTGTGCACTTTACACAGTGGTTAGCCTGTAAACAGAGGCCGTTTATCATGGAGGGGAGCCAGGCGGAGGCACGCAGTGTTCCTCAGAGACCTGGCCCACAGATGCTGCGCGGCTGAAGGAAGAGCAGCGCTGAACAGGGAGGAGATGATTGCAGACTGGCTGGAGGTGACTGCTGCGGGTCTGTCCTGACAGCCAGGGCTGCGTCTGCAGGGACATAAGAGCCACGTCAGAGCCTGAGGAGTCTCTCTCAGGTCAGAAAGATCCTCCACTGGGGAGGAACGGTGGTCTCTGGGTGCACAGATGAAGTGACGGTGAAGAATAGAAGGCCAGGACTTGTTCTCTATGAACAAGATGCATCATTTGAGAGAACGGACTTAATGTAGTGTATTTTTTACACTGAATTTAAATGTATTTTATTTATTTTGTATTTACATTTTTTTTAATAAAGTTAAGGGTAAGTTTTATTTATTATTATTTATTTTTTTAAATTAGGACCTAACAAGGATTGCATTCTGTTTACCAAAAATGTCAGTAAAGACATTTATAATGTTACAAAAGATTTCAAATAATGCGTTTTTTGTTGTTGTTGTTGTTTTCAAAAAATCCACAATTTTCCTCAAAAATATTTAGCACCAAAATTGGGGAGTATCTTTTTGAATGAGATGTGAAGTGAGTGCGTTAATGGATCATTTTATGCGATTAAAACCTTATGTTTTACTCTCTTCTTCGCATGAAAGTACTGTATCTTATGTCTTCAGAAGACTTGGAATGCAGCACAACGTGTTTGTAATGCTTTTATACTGCTTGTTTATGGTTGGTTTGGTCAATAAATACTGTACTTGTGACTGCACTTTCATTTGCCTGTTTTATATTGTTCAGAAGTGGGTAGGTTTAGGGTAGGGATGGGGTTACGTGCTCCAATTAAAGTTTAAATTAATATACAATTATTTATATTTAATACAAATGCATGAAAATCATTAAATTAAAACAAACAACAGAAAACAATGGAGGACCCTGTGCTTCGAAAAATGGGGTAAAGGGGTACCTTGAGCGTCGAAAGGCGACGCCAAAGTGTCCTGACCAAGTGTCAATATATGACGAGTTGGAGTGTGTTGTATGTATATACATATATACATATCTTAATGTAAAAATGTCTAATTCAGAAGGTAACAGAGGTCATTTGCATACAGAAGTTTTAAATTTATTTTTAAAAAGCTGTTCCCACAGAATATATTATTAACCAGAAAGGCATTATTTCCCAATATTTTTACTTATTGCTAATATAAAAGCAGATTTTTGCACATGTGCAATATTTATCTAATTGTTCTGTTGTTTTGAAATTTTAAATGTTAAACTACTTAAAAAGAAGACACATCTTAATAAAGATGCTTCTTTTTGGCATATTTACATAGACCAACAATTAAAAAATCGCTTAGATAAAAAACAAGAAAGCATTCTGTGTGAATGGCCCCTGAGGTTCAGGGAGAGGGTACAAACACGGTCAGTTAAGGCTAATTTACAACTATTTTGGTGCAAGAAACCTTGACTGATATTATAAGTGGACTTCAGGGGCTAAATTAAATGCTTAATGTGTAGAATATAGTCCCTTGAAGCTTTTTGTTGCTCTAAGTAATGTAAATAAGCATCCGTGTTAGCGAAGCATTTATGTTAACGCATCTATATTGGGATATTAGCATTTCAAATGTAAAGTGCCTTATAATGGGCTAGTATTAGCATTAGCGCGGTGTAATGTAAAGCGTAAGTCTAACACATCACCTCCAGCAGATGCGTGCTCAGGGAGGAAGTGATGCGCTAGCGGGCCGCCGTGGGACGTGCAGTTGTCAGCTGCATATCAGCACGCTGTAAATAGCCCGAGGCTGCGCTGTTTTATCGGCGAGTAGAGACCGCACGCTCTCTCGCCAGCTGCCGATGCTGCTTTAAACTCGCAAATAAATGAGAGAGGGATGCTTTTCCACCCTGTCTGTGTAAACCTGATTTTCATAAAAAGGTGATCAGATCAGCCGTGACATTGTGCACAATAACTTGTTGTTTACTCGTCGCTCCTTTCTGGCATTTTCTCTCCCGGGGTGCATCAGCCTACAGATTATCTGAGGCAGTGGGAGACAATATGTAATTAACCCATGTGACCTCAATGTCTTAATTGTTGGCTGTTGGAGGCCCAACAGAAACACCTCCAGCAGTGATATCCATACAATGAGGCTTCCTTTAGTCCACAATTCCTAACGATGCACACGTAAAGCAGAAATGACCCAACACAACTGCTCTTGTCTTATGCATGTGACTTTTACCGATATGAATCAGGCTTTGTTTTGAGTATTTATGTATGGCATCTGTGATCTGGAGCAAGGTATTATGCATTTAATGTTATTTTTAAACCGTTAACATTAATATATTCACAATAGTGCAATTTCTCACTTTGATATGTTCGGTACTATGGGGGAAAACTGCTATAACATTAAGGTCATAAAAATTTGATATTTTTGTTGAAATATAAATATAACATGGCTAGAACATGACAATGAGGTATATTTTTCATTAATGGAAACTTATTGTTGAAAAAAAAATAGGAATTTGCATACGTTTACTTCAAATTAATGTGCAGTGATAAAAAAGAGTTTATTTTATCTATTTTATCCTAAATATGGGTGTAAGGATTACCATTTATATATGTAAAGTCTGTTTCATTCATAATACAAATATGCCTCACAGAAGTAATGTAGCTTATGACGTTCCAGGAAATTCCTAATATGGACAAAGATCACTAAACTGAAAACACACGACAGCAATGCCTGTATATAGTTCATTTGTGTTCGTCAAGCCATCTCAGGTATTTTCATTTTCAGATATTCCAAAACTCCAAAAGCGTATCTATACATACATTTCACTGCAGTTTCTAGCTTAAACACTAGAGGCAGTAAAACAAGATTTTAGATTAATAAATACTTATTTTCACTACACTATGTTATAGCGTGTACCACAGTGCTTTATTTTTTTTTAATTAGTACAACTGACATGTAAATCACATAACTATCTCCATATGAATAGCTTTTCTGATGTAGAAAACTTGCTCAGTAGCTCACCTAGTACAGCATTGCACTTATAAAAGCAAGCTGGTTGCTTGCGTTTATAGTAGTGTTTTTTCGTCATTTTCAAATGCTGTATAGCATTAACCTTTTAGTGCATTTAAATACACATGCTGTAACAATCAACAATGTTTCCAATCAAACTGAACACGGTTTTAGCACCACTCACATCTCACAGGACATTTTGCAGGACGAGTGCTGTGAAACATGAAAGAAGCAACATAATACCCTTTTGCAGAAATCTCGTCACAAGCATGTTTTTCCAGTTAAACCCGTGTTGTCAGCAAGCAGAAGCAGGCGGCAAAACTGTTATGGCATTGAAAACACAACTGCTTGCCAAGCTGTGCTAGCGGCTCACACCATGCTAAATAAAAAGTGATTTTGCAGCTGCAGTGTGTCATTGGCCAATCACAGGTGATTTTGCTCACAACCAAGCACTTCAGCTTTTATGTGGTTTCATGTTATTTGTGCTGCAATGTTGCAATGAAAAATAATCTTAGTGAGAAATAACTTTTAATTGAGAAATTAATTTAACTTTTGGTTATTTTATTATGCATCATCTTTATTTTTAATATAATGGAGATGCTATTATATTTTTATTAATAGTTTGAATTACTGTAGATGTATTATGTTTTAGTTACTGTGTGTGTTTTTTTGTGATTTCTATTGCTCTGTTGTTGTTTTAACATGTCTACTTAATGTAGATTTTTTCTTTATTTCAGTTTCACTTTTATTCAAGTACACTAAATGAAAAATGTTTTGTTGTCATTTTTTTAACGTTCTATTTTATTTCAGTTAACATTTATTTTATTTGAGGGGTCATTAATGTTTTTTTGTTGTTTTTTAATTATTATTTTAAGTTAACTATAACGATGACAGGCACTGATTAATTTTTTACAATAAAATTAATTAATTTAGTAAACTTAATGTGAATTTGCTTTACATGTTGGCTGGCATGGTAGCACATCCTGATATATAACATTACTGTTTATCAGGATCTGATGTATAAACTTCTTGACAGATGTGTAATTCTTCCTGTGTGATTGAGTTGACTAGTGAAACTGAGTTAGCTGAAAAGAAAAAATTGGTTCCTTTATTGATATGAATGAGGCATTTTTTGCCTCATATTTAGGTATCGCTCACACCACACTGTCCCTTAGCGTTAAGGCGCCTGTGATCCCAAGCTGTTAATTGAGGTTGTAATTGTTGCTCTTTAATGATCTGTCAGTGGTTTCCACACAGGGATGCGGTTCTGTTTGCACTTCTGAGCTGTGAGGAATAAGCTATTTGTGAGACTCTCGCCTGACTTGTTTCTTCTCTTTCTCTCTTTCTGTTTCCTCCACAGTCCCTGGATGGATTTGTATTTGCACTAAACAAGGAGGGGAGGTTTTTGTACATCTCAGAGACGGTGTCCATATACCTGGGGCTTTCACAGGTGAGTGCACGTGAGATTTTCACTCTTAGATCTCTTTCCGTCCATCGGTGCGGAAGAGAATCCGGACAAATTAGTGTTAGATAAACTCCTGCGGGTTTGTTAGCTGCAGTTTAATTCGCAGCATTCATCACTGCATATTTTAAGCGGCGGAGAGATGTTCTCATTGGAATGCTAGCACGTTCCCCGCTCCTGTTGGCTTGAGCCCGGGCCTTTCAAGAAACAGACAGATCGGCGAGGTCAGACGGTGAGAAAGTGACCTTCAGAAGTCTCGCGGTCCTGTCTAGCTGAGCTCCATCTCGAGTGCTAGCAGGCTTCAATCAAAGCAGACACGGCTGCACAACAGGCAGCTTCTGTTCACCGCTGCTGGAAAAATCCACACAAATCATCAGAATGGTCTCTCGCTGTCCTTGTATGAGGGATCAAAACCACCGCACAGGTGCCGTCAAGATGCTCACTGTACCCGTCACTGTAACAGTTGAACTCGTTTTTGTCTAGCAGAAATAAGGAATCATTTTGGATGTGCTCAGGATGGTAAACTATCTGCTGATTTTGAAAGAAAATGCTATGCCGCTTGTGTACAGTTCACAGTGTGAGGGTGCAAAATTTGAAGTATACAACCTGAGCACACTGCATGGAGTACTGCATCCCCCAATGCAATGCACTCGATTCAACCTTTCATTTCTAGTTGGACAGATGAACCAGAGGTGATGCCTACCTCGGTTTTTAATCTCAAATTCTTGTTTTTTATTCAGTGTACAGTGTAAATTGGCATACTAACTACTATTTAAAAGCAAATAAAAAATACAGAATTCATTATATATACTGTGCACGAACTGCACGTACCTGCATGACACGGGTTCAAAATATTCAACTTACAGTCACATTGCATGAAATATTGTTTCACACAATGCCATGCACTCAATTCTATCTTAGATTTCTAGTATGGCATAATTAACCAAAGGTGATTCTAAACTCGATTTTTTAATATCTTAGACTTGCTTTAAGTTTATACCTGGACTCCCTGAATTTTATACACTGTTTTACAAACTTAAAAAAAACATGGTTATGTCATTTGCATAACAAATACTACTTTAAAAAAGACTTGTTTTACCCAAAATCACATTTAGTTAAAAAAAAAATGTGTATATATATATATATATATATATATATATATATATATATATATACATATAGTTTTTTTAATTTATTTTTCTTTTTTATTTTACATTTTAACTGGACCTGAATTTAACAAAAACACATACAGCTGCTGTAAGCATTTATTGATGCATAATGCAAAACCAAATACTTTACCGTACCGTATTTACATAATTACTTAATGCCATATACAGTAAAAAAAAAAAAAAAAAAAAAAAAAGTATGTATACTGTGTACATCAGAATACCAAAATGGTTAAAAATATACTGAATGCAATAATACTTTCAATGCACACCTTTCATTTCTACTCTGACAGATGAACCAGAGATGATACTTCACTTTTTCAGACTCTGAAAATTGGGATATTTTTGCTCCAATTAATCATATGCATTTCTGAGATTTATAAAAATGCTTATAAATATTTTTTTTCCTTTATATGCAGATTAAAAATAGCAGACAGTATGCTGCACATACTTTTCAGTGCACTATGATTCCATACTGAACATACTCTTTCAGTCAGGTTCAAGTGCTGCTATATGACCTGTCAGATCTGAACATTGTAAATATTGAGTCTTCTAAATCATAAAAGCAACAGTGGCTGAAAAAGACTATTCAAATATTCTGCTAGATAGAAGGATTGAGATATGAACGAAGAAGAGAAGACTAGAGCAAACTCTAAATGAATTCAGCATTAATTGATTGATGATTTTTATCAAATAATTGATTAATTCTAAAAATCCTGGCTTTTGGAATTTGACTTGCTCTTTTTCTGTGGTATTATCTTTAGGTTGGCCAGCTGATAAAGTGCTTGTAAAGTCTTTAGTCTAAGTAGGTTTTATTATCTTACATGCTTAAGCTTATCCCATAACTCTCCTGATCTTAATTGCTAAACCTTTTTCTTCGTTAATCTGTCCTAGAGGCCACAATTTTATAAGGTGTAGTTCATTATTTTCATCGTTAATTGGATGAGCAATTTGCCAACTTTTCTGCATTGACAATTCTATGCATTTTTGTGCTGTGGGTTATCAAAAATAGACTATACTATATATGATTCCATGTATGTATATATATATATATATATATATATATATATATATATATATATATATATATATATATATGCTGCTTTTGTAGTTTAACTCCGAGGAGTTAATTAACATTTGTTGAAATTAGATTTTTCCGCTCAGTTGATGCACATCTCCAGCCATGCAAGTAATCACCAGGATAGCTTATCTTTTTGTAAATGTCTGTTTGATAACTAAACGTTGATTAATATAGGGAATATTAATTCATACCACATGCAGGATTGTGGTATCTTAAGTCTAGCTTGCATTTTTTTGTCAGAAATAACCATGGCAGTAAATGTGGTCTGAATAGCTTTAATGGAGTGGTGCTATCGGTCAGATTTAACACGTCTCCTTAAACCTTTTTATTTAATCTAGCATAATGGTTGAAAATAGGCGTTTAACCCTACATGTTGTAACCCTGTAAGTTACAGCCCTGCATTGTGATGGTAAGAGCCAATAGATCTCTCCCGACTGCTCCGTGTGAGCGCTGATTTCCTAAGAGCTAATGATGGAGGTTATTAAAGATTCAGGGCTTGAACCATACTGCGGCCATTACACTAGGCACAGTCGATAGCATGACCTTTTAGCACCGCGGCTCCATCATACGAGCGCTCAGCTGCTCAAATCCAAGCTCTGCTCTCAGACAGATACTGCTGCCTCGCAGGGCACTAGAGGAGCACTAATCTCTAAATCGAGCTCTTCCTCAATCCGTTTGAAAGTAGATAGGAAGCGTCCAGTCATGGACTCCACTGTCTCCGTAATGACATCAGCTGAACCTTACTGTGATTTCAAACCAGCTGCACAACAGTCCTGCACGCTTTGATATAAGCCATGTTTGGGACAGTGGCTTGGGTTTGATCCTAGGTTGCACATGTTGGATGCAAGTTTTCTCCATTAAGATAATAAATTTGTATTAAATATTTATTTGCATCATTATTATTGAATAATTGTTTAATTGTTATTATTTGTTTTTAATAATATTAGTGTTTTATAAGCGTGGGTTAGGTGCGTGTGAATTACAGTAATATAATATATTTACTGAATTTGTGTTACTTTTTGTTGTTAATGTTATAAAATTTGATTGAAATATTTTAGTCATACTTATTAAATAGTAGTGAACTAAAGTAATACACACATTTAATTACTTAGTATTAAATATGTATTATTATCATTATTACTGAATAAAATATTTAATAATATGTTATTAATATTATTTTCACTTATTAACAAACAAAAATGTAATATTATTAATAATTAATCCAAAATAAAAAATACAATATAATAATAATAATATCATTATTATTATTATTATTATTATTATTATTATTATTATTATTATATAACAAATACAACTTTTAATACTAAGTTAGTAATATATTATAATAAATGTCGTAGGCTACTATATAATATATTGAAAACATATATATATTAAATTATTATTAAATAATATTATATTTGCTAATATAATTATATTATTATATTTACTAACAAGCATTATTTAATAATAAAAATAATAATTAGTCTTCCTGTGGCTCAAGTGGTAGAGCTTTGCATTAGCAGCACAAGGTTGTGGGTTCAATTCCCCGGGAACACATGTTAGATAAAAACTTTTAGCCTGAATGCACTGTAAGTCACTTTGGATAAAATCGTCTGCTAAATGCATAAATGTAACTTATATTACATTTAATTTAATTATGATTATGATTATTATTATTATTAAATATTTGTTTATTTAACCAATAATATGATAGTCTTCTTTCCGTCCTGCAATATTTTCCATTAAATATTCTGTTTCTCTTAGAAATACTTCTGCTTGCACAAGAGAATGTGAACACCATTTCATGTCAATTTAGGCAGCAGGTTTCTTTATATATTAGACTGTGCTTTAGCGTGACTGTTCAGTATGTTTTTTCTCCTCTGTCCATCCGTCCCCTCCTCTCAGCTCTCCTCAGGTCAGCGAGCGAAGGATATGAAATTGCTTTTCCCTCCATGGCCATTGACCACCTTATGTTAGATTAATGTGTGCCGACCGGAGAAGCCAGCAGATTTTTACAGCGAGCGCGAGCTTCTCTTCTTGTACGGCCGACATTACCGTGATGCTAAACAATGGCACCACCTGCCCTCGTCTCTTCGATAATACAGTCAATGTGCTTCCGGACGTGTTTTCGCTCTCTTATCTCAACGGTCTTTGACTCCACTCTCAGATTTGGCCGATAATGAGGATTTTACGTTTGACAGTAAACGAAGCAACACCCCTTTTCATCTGCATCCGTATTATTCAGTTCAACAGATGGCCGCTTATCCGTTTGTGCCACGCTAATAGCTGTTATCATTTAACTTCTGTATGTAAATAGACATATGTTGCCAAATTTTTCACTTGTCTGAGTTTTTCATCCCTCTCTGCTTGGCTTCTGCGCCGGGTGATTAGTTCATCTCCAATAATTAATACGTGATGGATGCACAAGCATCTTTCCCAGATTAATGGCCAGGTTGGTAGTTACAGTCAACGCAAATTGAGAGGCAGCGATAACATCGCGTCGCTAGGGATTTTCTTACTGAGTTTTTTTAGGTGCTTTGGAATAAAGGGTCATGGTGCGTCGCTCGTGCCCCATCTCACACGGGCAGCTGTCTGTGTTGTAATTGAGATGTGTATGTTTGTTTTCGTGTAACAGATGGCACCGTGTGCTTACACTGATGCCTAGGAAAATAATAATTGCATTATTCCGGCCAAAAGAATATTAGCTTCTGGAATATGGCCATTTGCAGCCGGCACCCCTGCCAGTACAGCATATGCACTTGCATGGACTAGATATCCAAGGAAATTGATACATCTGGAATAAAGCGACATTCTGAGGTCTCATCTGCCACATAGGATTTAGATTTAAGCGTGTTCCTGTTCCGTAACCGCCAACTAAGCCGTCATACAGTACGCACGGTAACATCTGAAGCCCGAGTATAATGTACCATATGGTGGAGGAATTTGCCGCTCTGAGTTTGGCAATAGTGACGGCTCTGGATTGCATCCAGGCAGCTGAATGTGTACTTCCTTTTCCCGTTGTGAGAAAGGGCGTGGCTTTGGTTTGGCTGTAGACCCCTCTCTGCCCCGTCTCCATTGAGGGGAGGACTGAATGTAGACATCTGCTGTGTTGTAGGTGACAGGGGAGTGAGTGTGTCCACCAGAGGATCCCCATCACTCAGACACCTATGTGCTCTGCTCCGGCCGGGGAGACTCGAGGAGTACCCAATCTATTAGCATAAGCGTCTGGACGATTGTCTGATCACATCTTTGTGAGTCAGTCGCCCTGTGTCTCGACCCTTCCTCTCTCTCTCTCTCTCTCTCTTGTTCACATCCACTCGTGTCTCTGTCATTTCTCCTCTGAAGTGAGGCTTTTGAATGTCTTTAGCATGACTACTGAAGCTGAATGGGTGGATCTCTGCCAAGAACATGTCTGCCTCAGACCTCACCCCAAGGTTTAAGGAAGGATTTAAGGCATTTTAATAAATTATGATCTGATTTCTCTATTTACTATATATATATATATATATATATATATATATATATATATATATATATATATATATATATATATATATATATATATATATATTGTAAACAGAGAAATCAGATAATATTTTATAAGCATTATCTTAGTTTTCATAGAAAATGTGCAACAAGATACAGTATATGAAATATTGCAACAACAAAACTTTTTTTAAATGTGATTTTTGCAAAATATCTAAAGGATTATTATTAATATTACTTGTGTTGGAATTCATTGAATATTTCATATTATGAATAATGTAAAATTATTGTAGTTATCTTTTTATCTTTTCTATATTTTCTATATTATTTATATATATATATATATATATATATATATATATATTTTTTTTTTTTTTTTTTTTGTGACATGTCTGAATAATTATTTTATTTTACTTTTATATCATAAATATGATATATGATGTATATTTTATAGTTGTCTATAATTGTCTTTTTAGTTGAGCTGTTTTTTATAAATGAAATAATAATTTTTGTTACTTTTTTCTCTGTACAAAATTAGCTTTTTCCCTCTTTTTTTTTTACTTCATTAAATATTTAATGTATCATCTTGGTATTTTATTTTGATATACGTACATACTTGATATACATGTATATCAACCCAATTATTATTTACACAGTTTAAAACAATTAAGGTCAGAGTAATTTCAGAATGACCAGCCAAGCCCTGAACAATGAAACAATGGAGAGAATAATTTGACTGGCTGTTAGATCGGCCCATCAAGGTAGACTTGGAAATATTACTAAATGGATAATAAGTATTCTTTTATTTATGATGCTGTGGCTGCCGAGGGTCAGCATTTGCATGTGAGCCTGTAGCGGTGCGGCGGGAGACAGGGGCAGAGGAAGGTCATGTTTAATTGAGCCACCCGCGATCCACAGCGCTCCCAGAACTGCCCCTCCTGTTCCCGCTCTCACCCCCAGCTCACTGAGAGTCATGGAGGAGCTGTCATATCCCATCATGCCCCTCTGGAACAATTAAGCTTTGTGTGCTGGCTGTGGTTCACTCTTTTGAAGCTTTTTTGTTGTTTGTAATGGAAGAAGACTGAGATTTGAACAGGAGAAGATGATCTTTAATTAGTTCTTCTTGTAGGGCTTTCAATTCTTAAGCGTCCACTAATGTCCAACATAGCCGTGTCGGTCACTGTTCACATCAAGGTCTTCATAATCCACTTTAATTGCATACACGAGTACTGAGTGATATAAATGGGCATGCTCTTTATAATAAGACTGGGTTAGATATGTCAGATATGTTCAGTGTATTCTAACATTTAGTTGTGGATAAAGTCTCTGTTATTTGAAATGTATTTAGATAACATTTATTGATAATATTGATTCATATAATTGGTTAAATATTCTTCTTTGTGACAATTTAGTAAAAACAAAAGGAAACATCAAAACATGCTTTACTTTTTATGTACTAATAAATAAAGTTTTACATCTTGCTTTAAACATTTAAGATCTGTTTTCTGATTGACATTTTTTTATTGTGAAAGTAATCATACTTTTCATAGTACTTGCGTATCAAGATACATCAAATATTGTTTAAAAAATACTTTTTTTGTTTATTTACAATTTTTTATAAATTTATTTTTATTGCATTTGTCTAAAATCATTTTTTATTTTAGCAAAATGTAATTTTCAATATTTAAATGTAAATTACATCATATAGAATTTATCTTTATATTTTACTTTAAATAAAGTTATTTTATATATATATATATATAAAAACTAAATTCAGATTTTTCTTATATCGCAAACATTGCTGTAATTTTTAATTATTTTTTATAGACAGTTTAAAAATGTATATTATACATAATGTGTGTGCGAGTTTTAAAAATATACTGTATGATCATACAGTAAAACAAAGAAAATGAGAAACTAAACTGCTAATTTTTGTTAGTCTGTTATTTTTTTTATTCTTTTTGGATTTTAAATCCATTATTATATTTGTGGTTACAGTTCTAAAAAAAAGAAAAGACCTGTTCCATATTTAAACAGTTTCTGTGTTATTCTTATCCAAAGGTTTTTATCTCAGCCGCTGAATAAGCGCCCACACGTGTCGCCCACATGGGACCCACAAAACAGGAAGTGTTTCCCTGCTTCTACAAGGAACGTGGCTTAAAAACATAATTAATTCACAACATTTAAATTGATAAGTGCTCCGAGCCAAAGACTACAAGGGCACTTTGAAAAGCAAATAGCGACCTAGTGAAGAAATTGATTTTTCCGGCTGAAAATGACTGCATGATGCATCATTTGACTGCACTGCGTCCAAGTGCTTGACAGAGATAATCTCAGCAATCCCACAGGTGACCTTATCGTTCTCAGCAGGGCAGGCTCGTCCGCGCTCCTGTCTTTGTGCATGTCAAGGTTTCCTGGGCGGCGTCCTTTGGGGAACCAGAGTTAGACCTTCTCCATCTTGATTTCAAGCTGGAAACATTATGGAAAAGAGCAAGTATCAGCGGTAATCTCAAAGTCAACAAAGGCCATTAATAATTGGATGACTGAAAATTAGAAGTGCGGCAGATAGTCTGGCATGGCAATAGTTGAACAATAGAACACGTTTGGTGCTTAAGCGACTTGACTGCAATGAGAGTCTGAGATACTGAGAGATGGAGAGAATTAGAAAAAGAGAGAGAGTTTATGAGAGCAGACACAGAGCCTGTAGGAGTGGGAGTGTTTTAACTGAAGAACAGATGGTTTGGCGGCACACTGTCAAGGTCAGGGAACTTTAGAAGGGTTTTTTCTGCACCTTTTGTTTTAGATCCTTTTGTCTTTATAGATGCTTGCCCCTTAGAAACTCAATGGATTTATCTACTTGCAGTAATAGCCTGTTGGGTTGGCCGATGTCTACCAATTTGGCATCGTACGATGTCTACAGTAAAACATTGCGATGGACAATGACATTAGAGTGGGGGATTATGGGCTGTGGAGATTATAAAGCGTCAATCCTTATACAATCCTTATAAATGCCACATCGAGATGTCTATCAGCCATCAGACGAATGATGATGAACCCTAATAGCCTGAACATTTATTAGTACAGTAGAACCTTTCCTTTGCACAAAAGGTTTTTTCTACTGGAAAAAATGTTCTTTTTAGAATTTTCTTCTTAATAGGAAAATCATGATTCTTTTAAGAACTGTTCACTAAAAGGTTATTTGAAGAACCAAAAATGGTTACGGAAATGGGTTTCTAGAAGAACTTTTCATTGGAAGGTTGTTTTGTGCACTCAAAATGGTTATTGTATGGAATCACTGTTAAAAAAAAACAAAAAAACTTGAAAGTGAATGGAATCCACAGCTGTCCACTTTCATTGTGTGGAAATAAGAGCAACCTGGACATTCTGCTAAATATTTCCTGTTTTGTTTCATGGAAGCAAGAAATTCAAATGGGTTTGGGCCAACATAAGTGTGTGTAAATGTTTTTTTGTGTATTCTATCAAATTAACTTTACTAAATTAGAGGAAAAAACTAAATAAATCCTTGTATGTAATATGTCATATTTCTGAGTAAAACATGATATTCAACCATATTACCATTAAAATTAATTGGGTGTTGAAAAGTGGGCGTTCCTTGGACCGACAGCAAGAGGTTTCTAAATGACAAGTGATTGGAAAATGAGGGGACTTAGTGACATCAGCTGACACCCGGCGAAGCAACATGTATCATCTTAATGAAAGATTATAGACTGGTTTTCCCTTTTATTCTTTCAAATCGTGCACTGATGAATTTTACACAATAGTGAAAAATAGTTTGTGCTGTTTTTAGATCATTTTGACTTCATTGCTCTGACAAGGCTATTATGTTTTATTGAAAGCATGTTAAATATTACATTAAACATGTTTTAATGAACCACAGATAATTAGCCCTCTATTGTATTTGATATAAAGGTGCACTACCTTCTAATTATTGTTTCCCACTTTCCATATGAATGGTAGTCTAAGCTTGAAAATACAATTTATTAGCATTTGTTGAGTACCATATGAAAGAAATGTGATTATATATTCTCTTTAAACAATTTTCAATAATAACACAGGAAGTATCAGTACTGGCTAAATGCTAATGGCACAGTAGGTGTGCGTCTGATCAATTTTTCTGCAGATTTTTACACAGCCCAAAAAATCACGGCAGTAAATTTTAATTGTCGTTTTAATAATGCAGTACATACTGTAGCATATGAGATTAAATGTATAGATAATTTGGTGTCATTTTTGCAGTGTATTATTAAATTATTTAGTGTGGGATGTGTTAGCATACACCTGTCTGCGGTGTGTTGGTTTAGCACGGTGGCTATCGCTGATCTCTAAAGGGCTCTATGATAAGCACAATGCCCAGATTCCTCCTCATCTCTAGACTGATACGGCCCCTCTCATTTCAGATGTCTGCCCGCCGTTATTAATGTCAGGCGGAGGATCTGGCCGATAGTATCTCCAGAGTGCTGACACCAGGCTTTCCTAGCCGTCTTTGATCTGAACGGAGATCAGGAACGGGAATATGGGATTGGAAATACGGCTGTATAGTGAGGATAGCTCACTCAGAACGAGTGAGGATATGATTGCGCTGATAATTGCTGTTTCAGAAGATTAATTGTTGGGTGTTTTATCAACTTGAGAAAATCATGTTTGTTTATATGACGTCTGTGGGCTGTCGTTGAGATGACTGATATTTATGAATAGTGCTTATTTGAAAAACGGCTTTCTGTCATTTTTTCCGAACATTTTCATTTCTGATTAGGTGAATCTTAAAAAAATAAATGAATCTAAATCACATTTCACCACCCTAAAAAAAAAAAAATATATATATATATATATATATATATATATATAGAGAGAGAGAGAGAGAGAGAGAGAGACATAGTGATATATTCATGTTCTCACAATAATAAGCATGTAGTAAAACGTTGATGATGTATAAATAAAATTAAATTATATATAATTTTTCATTACAAAATTACATTTATATAAATATTTCACCTAAAAATACAAAAAAGCTATGAATTTCTCTGTTGATTCTCATATTCGACTTATTGTTATACAGTAATACAATCATTATTTAAATCTGCATACTGCAAACATAATGTGTACATATTAAAAAAATTAAACAATGTATAATTTTCACATCACAGTAATGATAATAAGATTTACAGTATTATGATAATGAGAAATCTGAGAAAAATATAATTATCTGTCATTTCCAGACAACAGTTCACCCAAACATTACAGAAAAACTGAATATGAGTCGGCAGTACATACAAAGATAGTGAGATTCATGTGATAATGGTAAATTGGGGAAAAATATATGACCCATATGTGTCCTTTACAGGTTTTGTGAGATTCATCCAGAAGCATTATATTAAATATTCTATACTCTGTGGTCTTAGTGTTTTCCAAAACACAGATGAGCCTACTCTAAGACAAAATGTTTTGACTGGTGTTTTCAGTTTTCAGAACTTTGTTCTCGTTCTCATTAGTCGTAACACTTTATCAGGTCCGTCTCTCAGCACTAGACTCACTCAGGCGTGTTTTTATTGATAAGATTTGCCATCGTCTTGCAAACAGGGGCGAGGGAACACTATGTAAAGATTTTCATCGTCAGATATACTGCTGTGTTTTAATTAATGCTGGAATCTTGAACGTTATAAAGAGATCAGAGCCGTGCTGGTGCTGAAAATTGATGCTGTTTTTTAACTGGAGACCCAGAGAGAGATGGAGCGAGAGAGTGTGGTGAACAGATGAAGGAAGAGCTCTCATATTTCACTCTCTGTGCTGCTAGCGCTGCTGTAAGGTTGAGAGGTAAAGTGTGGTAATGCCAGCAGACCAGAGCATTCACTACTGACCGCTAGAATATTACTGATGTGACAGATGGATAATCAACATTAAAAAACATTAGTCTATTCAAATATGCTGCTTTATTTTAGGCTGTAGACTAATAGTTAGTGCATATGTTTTAACTATATATATACAATTTATATATATATATATATATATATATATATATATATATATATATATATATATATATATATATATATATATATATATATAATATCTAAAATTAATACTACAGCCAGGATGCATTTAGTTGATCAAAGCTGACAGTAAAGACTTCTTAAAAAAAAAAAAAAAAGTTTGCACAAAAATATTAAGTAGCACAAATGTGTGGATATTCTTGATATTGATAATAATATGAAATGTTTTTGAGCATCAAATTAGCATATAAGAATGATGTCTGAAGGATCATGTGACACTGTTGGAGTAATGATGCTAAAAATGAAGCATTGCATCAAAGGAATAAATCATATTTTTTTTAAATATACTGAAATAAAAATATATATTTTAATGTAATGTTGACTTACTTTCTTTGCGCAGTTGAAATCAGCTTGAAGACAAAAAGTCTGTGCTTTCAATGTACAGTTAGCCTCTATAAAGAAAAATGCTATTCATTACACATAAGGTGTGCTCCCTTGCTATGTGGCAGGGCCATAAAGCCAGTAATAACCCTTTTATCAGAAGCCAGGGTGACACCTTAATGTGGCACATCCACCCAGATGCTGCAAAGAGAAAAATGCGTTTGTAATCTCCTCCATGTATTAGAAGCGGGAAACCCATCATATAAGGATATAACAAGGGCTGATGAGCCCCTGCGACTCGTGCCATGAGGAATAATAGATGAAGGTTGACCCTCTCAGAGAGGAGAGCACAGAGTCATGGACCGCGTGTATACCAGCCCCTATCCCATCTCTCACTTTAGGAAAGAAGAGTATCATTGAGCACTGAGAGGAGAGAGAAAGGGCTATAGGAATTCATACTAGGCTGAATCAAGCGTTGGACATTTTAAAAGCTCCGTATTCTCACTTTTGTAGTGTTTACATTTATAATGTTAGCCAAGATTTATTGCATCAAAAACACAGTCAGATTTTAGCATTCTCTTTGTATTTTGCTACTTTAAATAATTCTGTATGTAAATGAGCTCTGTTCTAAATGACTTTTTGTTTGAAGGTGGTCAAAGTTTCTGAAGCTGACAGCTGTTCCTATGTGAACTATGTGTATTTTTGCAATGTACAAGTTAAGATTCATTTTTACATTTATTTAATTGTTTTCCCCCTATTACTGTTTTGTTCTTTTAGCAATATCTCAGAACTGGGCATGATTTGTTGTTGTTATTGTTTATTGTTGTTGTTATTGTCTATCATATTGCATTATTGACACACTGTTTTCCAAATGAATGTTGTTCAGTGCTTTGACGCAATGCATTTTGTTTAAAGCACTATATAAATAAAGGTGATTGATTGATTGATTGATTTTAATACCCAGTTTTGACCCATTTTCCTGGAAGAGAAAGACTGGTCATGTGTTGTTGTTGTTTTTTCGGCTGCATTTTGAGTCTAAAGTAGTTAAAGATGATCTTAAAATTTTGAATAACGGGTCTGGGCAGGTGCAGATTTAATATTTATATTATCACGGGTGACGGGTCGGATATGGTGCTGAACTTTGCGGGTACGAGGGGTGCGGGTCTCCAAAAATGGACCTGTGCAGGACTCTAATATATATATATATATATATATATATATATATATATATATATATATATATATATATATATATATATGCGTGTGTGTGTGTGTGTGTGTGACTGTATTAGTATACTTATACCATCATATCTCAAGTTTTATAAATAATCACTGTTCTTGATTGTTTTTAATGTGCTGCTGTATCTACTTCCCTTGAGTTGGCTAGAGAAATTTCCGCAGGTCTGAACCATCAATCCTGTAAAACATGCCTAATTTTCCCCTGTAAATGCCGCTAATACAATTATCTGTATTTATGAACACAAGCTTTTACAAATGAGAGCTAATTATTGTGACTTAATGATGGTGCTCTGAGTCGTCACCTCCACAGCGCCACTGCCAGCAGATAAGAGGGAAATTTGCTTAGAGGATTTTTTGCAAATGTCATTGCCACTTTGTGTACTAGGGTGATAACTTCATCCATCCATTATCGAGGGTAACACCTGCGATGATGCACGGCACACTCTTCGGCCTGTGCGATAGATAATTAGTAATGAATCAATATGTAGAGTTTGGAGAGCAGGTGCGATGCGGGCCGAGTCGCACGCCACACCGCTGATAACGAACGAGAATAAACAGCAGAAGAGCGTCAGAGACACCGGTGAAGAATGAGCGCAGTGCTGCGATCCGCTGCAGGTTTTGGGACCGTCTGATATCTCTCCCTTCATCCTTCCTGCCCCGTTCTGTTGTGAATACATTAAGAAAGAGGGATGCCGGAGCTGGTATCTGCCAGTGGGCCAGAGGCACGTTAAGATACCTTTGCATCCATCAAACAAAGCCTGTAAGCTGAACAGGAAACGCATCATCGGCTGCGCTACAAGTGATCGCAGGTTTTGTGAATGCCAGTGGATGTCTGGATGCAGGTGCAAACAGGATTTTCCTTGCTCTTTTGAAAGACTGTGACTACTGCATATATGGTGAAAAAAAACTTTATGGAAAATATGTTACACAACCACATTTACATATGACCAGATATTTATTATTTAGCAACTTCCGTTTTAACATTAGACTGAAAACACCAAGGAACAATAGATTATAACAGTGAACTTGGGACACCTGAAGCGCAACAGCTGGCACGCTCCGTTTAATTATCATGATCTCACAAAGTTCTGTTATAATCAGTGAATCTCTCTACACAATCCATCTATTATTTACATTGTGTATACACTGTATGTTGTAATGAGAGGATTCCCAAGCTTTTATAACTGAACACAAACTTGTGTTTTCAGCGGTGAGTGGTTTCTAACTTAAACATCTCTGATTGGCCATTGCATTCTAGAAATCAGCAGATATGTCTGTGATTTGTTATATTGCTCAATGCTGTAAAAACACCCTTTATTCTCTCCTAAAGCACAATTAAATGATGTGCGATGTACCAGCAACTTGCAATCAACTGGTAGATTGCAAACGACCTATTTAAATAATATTCTGTTTCTCACAAAAAGTGGGAGAAATGGTAATGTACAACTAAATTACACCAGTTTTTGTTGCAGACAGCCTAAGGCATCATTATAAACAGTGTACAATATAACCTCTTTAGTGCTTTAAGATGGCCATATCTTTCTAAATTGCTGAAGGCACGTGCGAAAGCAGACAGCCGGCCTTCGCTGCTCGGTGCAGGTTTGATCCCAAGTCCTTTTTTTTTTCAAATCTAACACTGAGAGACATGCAAGAGAGCAGCATGTGTCATGTCTGATTTATCCCTTACGGACAAGCGAGTTGAACCTGAAATATTCTGTACAGAAGGATGAGAAAAGAGAGATAAAGACAGACTAGAAAGTGAAGGAGAGAGAGAAAAGTGGTCTAAGAAGATCTCATTCCCACCTCTATAATGTGGGATAAAGACATGGTTTCACATATGGTGTATTGGTAATGGGGTGACAGGCCACAAATCCTCTCATTTAAGTGCAAATGGCTGTTCTTTTGGGGAGGCCTAAGCATCTGCCTGCCAATGTCATCCTAACCCTCTCTGGAAGCGCTTTTTTGTTGCTACTATTCCCAGAATTCCATAGGACACGAAGTCTGATGCACAATCCAGAGGGCAGTGGAGTAATCAACTTAATGACAGATGTTAAGAGAGGAATGAATTGTGTTGTTTATTTGCATTTTGTTTTAAAACCAGATTTTCTCAAATAAAAATGCAAATCAGGTAACAGGTCACATGGTCAAAAATTGCACTCTTTGCATTGAAAGTTCTCAGTGTGGATGATACAGCAGACTACCGAAATCTGGCATGCTTTTAACTTTTGCCATCTTTTTCATGAAATCACCAGGGTTTTGCATGATTATTAAATTGCAAAGACTGGTAATTACGTAAATATGTAATCTGATGTGCTGCGATGTGATCTTTTCAAGTGAGCCGCCATAATAACAGTAGTATTACTGATATTTCTTTATTGATGTAATTTTTATCATTTGACATAATAATTCTTGTAATTATAATGATTAAAGAAATAAATACATGTATGCATAAATAAATAAATAAATATTAATACTAGTAATAAAATTGCAATTAATTCCCCATTTTGTTTTGACAGTTTATTTATTTATTTATTTTTTTCATTAAATAATGCACATACAATTTTATGGCCAGTAAACGTATTTACGGCCAGTATATTTTGTCAGGTCACTGGCCATTAGCAGGTGAAGAAAAATGTTAGTTTTAGGCCCTGATTGAAAATGTATTCAAATGATCTTCATTTACAATTTATTATTCATAAGATATGGAAAATGTAAGATAATAAAATAATAGGATTAATAATATCCTGTCCTTGTCATGCAGAGCTAAATTGCAAAAAATGCTTTTGAAGACACTTTTCATGCTAATATAATAAATAGTGAATTTGCCCCTAAGACTTTGAAAGACAAATTTTGAATGCTTTAGAATGCCATATTTAGAGACTAGTTTAAGAGCCCAGTTACGTTAATTCAGCTCATCAAAAATGACTTTATAAATGACGTTTTTATTCTGCAATGAAAGTGTGGAGTTGTTATGTAGTTACTGATGCAAAATGTGCGTTATCTGCTCACCCCTGTTAGCCTCTTTTCTCCCCTCAGCTTTGAAAGGCTGGTGGTATCATCTGATCTTCCTTACATTAACGCAGCGGCAGCAGAGCCCGGGCATGCAAACGATGAAACGTTGACAACATTTTCATTAGTAAGATAGAGCTGTTGCATATCGGAGGAGGAGAGATTAAGATTCCACCTATTCGAGACACACAGATTTTGACATGCAATAAAAAGATACAGAACGGAGCGGCTTGACAATCTATTTGTAAATGCAATAGATGGTAGATAAATTCACGGTTTTCAGAGGAGGACGAATCCTGTGGGATGCCTTGATGATCAGTGTGGTAATGTCCTGGCTTCAGGCAGAGGTGTGTGGTTTTCTATAAAAATGAGTGGACGATTCTTGGGTATAAGCATGTGTAGGGAAATTCGGCAAGGTCTAAACATTCGTTTTGATTTGAAGTGTCATCTGGTTGAAAAATAAAGCTTTGAATGTAGCAGTAGCTTCAGTTCTATAAGAAAACTTTAATATTTGAATACAATATACTTTAGTATTAATAGTATTTAGTATCAATTATACTTTAATTAATACTTTTCTAGTTTTTAATACTCAATCAACATGGAAAAATATTAATTCTTTATGGAAATGTACGTTTATTATTATTAGTGAAACCATACTCAACATAGAGCATAATGACTTAGACGTTTCATAGATTATAGATGTTTTTCAAAAAACTTTTACATAATATATGTGTGTGTGTGATGTGTATATTTTTTATGTATATATAAATATAAAAAACGTGCATGTATATATTTAAGACAAATTTTATATTTGTATGTCTATACAGTATTTATATTAGGGCTGTCAATCAATGTCAATCACAGGTCATTAACTATGAAGAGATTTTTGTGGATTTGTTTGTAACATCACACACCAATGAGACCTGAAGTATCTCAGCCCCTGATACACAAAATAGTTTGATCCATGAAATTTGTCACTTTAGAGAGATTTCGCTCGAGGCTTCTGTTCTCTCCTGCCAGTAGTGAGAAGTAAAAAACCAGTCGTTTAATATGTCAGATATATTAGATACACAGATACAGCCTGCAGTTTGGAATTAGGCCATGAATTTTGACCGTTTAACAAAAGATCACTGGACTAAGGGCATGACATGCAGTTCTCTCTTTTAGTCAGGATTGACGTTGTTGTCATGGCTAAAGCTGCAGTGCTTTTATAGCTTTGCATTTAATTCCAGCTCACAAACTAATAGTTTCATTTCCCCAAGAAAAGAGAGCTCCCAAATGTTAAGGTGTGTGTTCAACCTTTTCTTTCAATGAAAATGAATAGCTATATTAAGTTCTCTTATTTTCATGGCATTTTGTTGCAGCGAGCAGCGGAGTTCAATCGATATTCCTTTAATGGAACCGAGAGAGAGAGAGAAAGATTCCAGAAGCCTCAGCCATGTTTCTCATCTGTTTCCTACAGGAAAAGCAAACTCACTCTTAAGATAAGATGCAGCATTCATTTACATTTCCCATGTGTCTGTACTGGACAGTTGGATAATTGAGAATAAATCAAGTGTCATAGAGAGGACAACAGTTCTGTCCCAGACCCAGACAGCATCCTAACCATCATGGATCTGCATAAGGTCCGTTCCACACAGAACACACACTGTTAAGCTGTTTTCCTGTGTAAACGTGCTAGATAAACTGACCGTCACGTGTGTTTCGTAATATCTCACTCATGGTGCGGTGTTCTATAATGGAGATTACAAACACTGAGAAAAAATAAAGAGTTTTAATTGCACTAAAGTATTTTTATAGGTACAGTATTCAATAAAGAGATTAGTTTTTTATTCTATAAAATGTTGCCTCTTCAGGTGGCTCGCTGGGTTTTGGAAAGAGAAACTGATGCTGGCCTGAGGACAGTCTGCCACTGCGTCCAGATATGCCTACTCTCATACTACTGTATATACTGTGTGAAAAACTGTATAGCAAAAAAGCAGTACTACTGTACAGTATGTGCAAATTCATAATATCCCCCCCCCCCCAAAAAAAGGAAAAAAGTAGACGGAATGTATCCGGGTGAAATTGAACTTCCACCGAGATTCTGCAAAGAGCATTCGATGGACACTTCGATATCCTAGCATAATACTATTGTAGTATCGATATTATAATAGTTTTTTATATTTTAAATTAGATTTATTTTATTGTTTGCATTTTTCATTTTAATTTTTAAACATTTTAGTTCTTTTGTTGTGTGTTTTTGACATTTTATTTGTTTTTCTTTTTTTAATGTCTAGTTTTTATTCATTTTCAAGTTATTTTAGGACACCGTGTCAATGGAAATGAGAAATGTCACCTTGGCAACTAAAATAAGTTGAAGTTGTCTTACATTTGATTTTAGTCTGAATTTTTTAAGCAACGAAAATGTTTGCTTTTTTTGTCTTTGTGTCAGTTATCATAAAGTCTCACCTATTATTAACTCATTTTGAGGTAATGCATTACAAGTAATTTGAGTTATGTAATCAGATTACTTTTTACTTCAATAAACTAGTAAAGTAATGCATAACTATTAAATTTACAATAAAATATCGGAGTTACCTTTTCATAAGTAACGCGAGATACAAAAAGTAACCGGAAAATAACGTGTTACTCTCCATAAAAAGTAACCAAGTATTGCAGTTAGTTCATTTTTTTATTTAGTAATGCATTACCCAATACTGTTGTTAATAAACGCAATCGCTATGCTATGTTTCTGGTTTCCTGAATGCTCTCTGCCGTCTTGTTTGGTTTTGGATGATACACTGCAACCTTTCATTTCTCCTTTCTGTTCACGTCCTAAAAGTCCAGACGTTCAAATGCAAAGACGTTGGAAAGGTGATTTTGTTGAACCTGATGTGTACTAGGTTTAGTCTTATAGTTTTCTCATTATTTTTTTGTTTTTTATTTCCTCGTGCTCTGTAGTTGGTTGGATGGGGGAACAGGAGTTTGCGAGAGCTGATATGATGTTTCCTCGCTCAGGGCATGACCCGGCTCGGCTGCTAACTGTAATTTACTTTTCTCTCCCGGTCGCCTGCAGTCTGCCTCGCCGCGGCTGTGTTGAATGATGTGCTAATCCATTATATTCTTCAGACAAGTGTATCGACCAGCATAAACAGACTGGAGGGCACGAGTCTAAATGAAAGCCGTAGTTTCCCTCTGAATCATTTAACTAGATCCTCAAGCAAGAGCAGCACATAACAGCCTTTTTCAGCCTGCTGAATATACATTAAGAAGCCATTAATGCTGCTGGTACAGGCAAGCTGTAGAAACACTGGACCTGGATGGAGTCGCATCTTTTGCTCCAGACGAATCAATGCATCCTTTTCAACAATCCCACCCGCCGCTGCTTGCAGTGGTTCTGTATATTCCCACGTTAACTCTTATGTGTTCTGGCAGATGATCTGATTGCAGAGCGTTGTGCTCCATCTCCTCGTTGTGTTTCTCATTGGGCAGAAGTGATTGACTAGGAACATTTGGAGATCTGATCTGATGTGTTTTCTATATAGATGGCATTCATAAAAGAATCATTTATACGGTGACGTTTAGACGTTATACACTACACTGCAGTTCAAAAGTTATGATGTTTATTAAAAACGTCTCTTGTGCTTTACAGAGCTGCTTTTATTTAATCAAAAATACAGTAATATTCTGAAAAATTATTATAATTTGAAACAGCTGTTTTCTATTTGATTATATTTCAAGATGTAATTTATTCCTGTGATCAAAGCTGTATTTTCAGCATCATTACTCCAGTCTTCAGTGTCACATGATCCTTCAGAAATCATTCTAATATGCTGGTTTGCAGTTCAAGAAACATTTCGGATCATTATTAATATTATTGCTGCTTAATATTTCTGTGGAAGCCCTGGTTGTTCTCAGTACAAAAGAACAGCATTTATTTCATATTTAGGTATATTTCTGTGTTAAACTGAGATTTGATTGGATTGCAAAAAGTAGAACAATGTTAAACTTAAACATAGATGTTAAATAGTATTTTTTATCCATCCATGTGGCCTTTGTTGTGTTGTGTAAAAACATTGCTTCAGAGGCGTAAGTTATTACAGTTTAATGAAAGAGTATGTAAAGACTGCTTTAGCAGAACATGCATCAATACACAATAAGATCAGGGACATTTGTTAAGAAATTAAGTCAGGCCAGTTTGGATATTAGTAAAGGTTGTTTTTCTTTTCTGTAAGGCATTCTGACAGAAAGAAAGAGCTCATGAAATCCCTATCAGTGACATAAGTGAGATGTGACAGCAGTAAGAAAACTGTGCTGTTTTACTAAGTTTGTTTGTTTTCTTCATCATTGCACAAAAGTTAATAACGAGCACAGCTCTCTAGCCCAGCAATTTGTTTTGACACAGCCATTAATTATTTGCTAATTGAGACATGAGCACAGATTCATTCATTAAGTGCCACGAGACCCTTTTGCTTTCTCTGCAGAGCTCCACGCTGCTTGAGGATTTGCACTAAGAACGACTTCCCAGTATTATTTCACTTTGTCTTCTTTTTGTTTTGCTGTCATTAGTAGCGGTTGATGCTTTTAAAAGTGATAGCGGACGCTCAGAAATGTGAAAAGGGGCTGTAAGTTCATGATGTGTGAGTGCTGCTGTAGAGAATGAAGGGTGAGGGGGCAGATGGTCTTGAGGGTCTCTGTGGACGAATCAGCCGTGCTTAGTGTGGCAGAGCATGCTGGGGTCACTAATGACTCCCTCAAGCCTCACTGTCAACACACACATACACACACACACACACACACACACACCCACTGTGTGGAGACCCAGGGTCACATGAAGATCGTTTATAGCTATAGTTCATGCATATATGAAAAAAGAAAAAAAAAATGTATATATATATATATATATATATATATATATATATATATATATATATATATATATATATATATATATATATATCGTAGTTGTAAATAAAAGGTAAATTTTACATTTCATTTTGCATTTAATTCAGTGGCCATTCCTTTGTAATTGTTTTTGAAATATACAAAAAAAAAACATGTTTAAGTCACATTAAAATGTTAATTAAATAACAAAATAGCAAAGCAAGTGTCGTTTTTTTTAACATTTAAATTTGAAAGTTGTTGTTTTTTGAATGATAAAGCTAGAGACATTCGGTTCAAATCTCAAATGACACTTGCTTTGGTGTTTCGTATCTTATGCAACAATTCTAGACAATTTTAAGTGTGAAATGCTTTTTGAGGTTCAGCGAAGAACCTTCTTATCAATATATAGAGGTATGGAGTTGTTATGTGGTTCTTCAGTTTACATCATAGGAGTTTCCTAAAGAACCTGTACATTGACATACTCCAGTATTAATAAAAAAAAACTGTATTGGTAAAACATTAGTCCACTGCACTAAGTACTAATACATTTTATAAATCAGTAGTTATATATTGAATCAAATATATTCCTCATTGTTAGTTGAGTTAAGCTAATGCATTAACCAGTGCTAACTAATTTTTGTAAAGAGTTCTTATTATAAGTGTTATAGCTGATAGCTGATATGATATAAATACATCATGCACTTAAACTTTTGTAGAATGTTAAAGTTATAAACTTGAAGTTTACATGCACAAAGTATAAGCACAACTAGTGTATGTAGAAACACAAACACTCACACCGTATATTCATATCCTTGTTCTGATATTCTTCAGATGGTCTCAGAATTCATGATCTGCTCTGTTCTCAGGGTCTGAAATCCTGCTTCACTACAGACAAACACTTTTCCCCTGCTAGTACAACAGCTGTACAGAGATTAACATAAATCGGCGGTTGGTTAGTGCACGTTTAGCAGTGCATTAACAAATTTGCCACCTTAATGAGCCTCAAAGTAATTGCCTTCCTGCCCCTGAATGCAAACAATCCATTACATACAACTATATGATTTTTCAGTACCAAAACACCAATTCCCTGTCTGCTCGCTTAAGTTGTTTTCAAATTAGGGCACGCTTGTGTTTTCTCCTTTACCACATGATTGTTTATTAATGCACTTTGGTTGTTTTGTACTGCAGTGTTTCTGTCCATAGACTGTGTGTGTAGAACATGTTAAAGGTGAGCATCTCAGTTTACATATGTGTATATGTTTATGAGATTTATCATAATATACTGTATGTCTTTGGTCACTTCATCGACTTGAACTTTGCGCCAAAAAATCATACATTTTACACACTGATTAGTATGTGAAGTAATGCAACAATTTTTTGCAGTTAGTTTGATTTGATTGTCATTCGTAGTGCTTCAAGATCTCTTTGATTGGTGAAATTTTCTGTATGGCATCATGGGTAATGTAGTTTTTCATTACTATTAAACGAATACTTTTTGCAGACTGAGGTTTGCACTGACATTTTAGCTATATATCTAATCAGGTCTAGGGGCTTAGATTATGTAGAGTGTACACACCGACAGTGTGTGTGTGTGTGTGTGTGTGTAGAACATGATTTTGTTAATGGTGAAGCATTTCATTATACATATACATACCGACCCTACTGTCCGTCTCACATTGTGTGTCATTTTAGAAACGGCATGCCGAAAGTCATCGAGCAGCGCTGTCATATTTTACCTCTTTTTATTCCCAGAGTGTCTCGGCACCATCTTTCATAGATGCTGAGCTTGGCAAGTGCAGCACCAAACATATCAAGCGTGCTGGGGTGGAAATATATTAGTTTACACAAAAGCAGGCTGAGAAATTAAGGATGATTTTATTTCCTTATCTTCCCCCCAATTCATTACTTTGCCGTGTGTGGCAGGTTGCGGGCTTGTCAGAAGAGACTAATGGCCTGTCGGGGCGGTGGAGGAAACGCTGCGGCCTCATCGACATTAATACTCTCTCGTCCCCCGTAGAGAAATCTGCTTGATCTGAAATTGAAAACAAATAGTAATTTCCCACACTTACTTTTTTGGAATTTACCGCCTGCGAGAGCTTTTGCGGATGGTATTCCCGCGCCGGGGACGTGTCTACGGCAGGTGCTTTCAAGCTAAAAACATGTCAAAGGAACGATAGACACACTGTAAGGAAAAGCTTAACCTTATGCCTAGATTTAGATTTATAATTCACAAACAAAAGCGGTGAATCCAAAGTGACGGCAGACAGCTGAAGAGCGACTGGCGTCGAGTGTTTCGCCGGTGACGGGTTGTTTACGTGAATGTGAAGTCGCACGCCAGCGGAGGGCAAAAAAGAACAATTGTCCTTGAAAAGGGAAAAGTGAGTAGAGTCCCACTCCGGCGTCGCTGCCGCGCTCTTTAAAGGGCCCCTGATTAAATGACAGTAGCTTTGTTGTTTACACATGGAGGCCCCATCCAGCATCCAGCGACTTTCTGTTTTCCCACGCATACGGCAAAGATTAGAGACTGAGAGACTCCGGCAACCTCCAAAAAATCTGGGACAGAGTGAAGTGCGAGTGGTTTTGGACGTGGGTGGAGGAGAGCTTTCTCCTCTTTTTTTTTTTTCTTGGTAGTATTTTTCAGAACAAATAAAATTCGCTTTTAAAAGCGTCTCTTTTGTTACGGCGTCGTTTTGAAGCTCCTGGAATGAGAGAGACCGGGGAGCGGGAAAGTTAGCGGTTTAGTGTTCTTGGCAAGGTCATCTTTAACAGCTGAATGTATGGATCCTTTGGGACGCAGGCAGAGGCAGACACATCCAGACTAATAACGTGTGTGAAAGAGAGAAGGGGAAATCTGGAGACTGGATTTACCTTGCGATGAAATTAATTGCCCTTCCACTGGCTCCCTATAACACACCACACACACGCATGGCCAAAGATGAAGGACGCTTCTGCCATGCCGCGTGTCGTAAAGTGATAGCTCTCCTCCACTTCTCTGTACCCTTTTTAATATCTTTCCATTAGATTTATTATCTATCACCACGTTCTGTACGTCTTTGATCCCTTCATCTTCTTACACTTTGGAGCAAGCACAAAAAAATCATACATAACTGTTACTGTTAACAAACGATCGATATTTGAAGTGCTGCAACAAGTGAAAAGTACATTGTTTGGACAGAAAGTGAAAATGCTGATCAGTGTGACAGTTACAGCCAATCAGAACATATTTGAAGTTTACTGTACAGATGTGTGGACCAATGAGATTTCACTGTGGGTGGGGCTTTACATAGAGTTTTAGGTTGACATGTTTTATCAGTTCCAGGGTTTACATTAAGTAAAGTTTCAAATAAATCCAAATGTGTTTAGCTAAACAAGCTTAGTTTCACATAGTTTTTATTGAGAATTATGGTGGTCATTAAGAAACAGCTTTTTTAGGTCACGTTTTTCAAATCTACAGCTGTCATGGTGAATCAGTTGCTAGGAGATGGTTATGCTGTACAATTTCAAGTTAGTTAAACAGGTAACACTGTTTGTTACAGCCAGCTAAAAAATTAAATAAAATTATACTGCCCCCTTTAGTACTGATATATATATATATATATAATAGTGTTTAGAATTTGTAAAAAAAAAAAATATTTTGCAGAAATATTAAATAACCTTGCAAAGCAAATAGTATAATGCATGGGGACGTTATTTGGTAAATTTACCAAAAAAAAAAAAAAAATTATATATATATATATATAATTTATTTATTTCTTTATTTATTACATTTATGCATTTAGCAGACGCTTTTATCCAAAGCGACTTACAGTACATTCAGGCTATCAATTAAAGAAAAAAAATTCTAATGGGAAACAGATATCTTTATCTAGCACGATTGGGATTTTTGCATTGGTGCAGTATTTTATTTTATTTTGCAAATATTTATTTTTCCAAAAATAGATTGCACATCATAACGACTGTGCAGGTCACACTGACCAGTTTGCAGTGCATTGAGACCTGGCCGCTGGAACACAGACCGCCGAAACCGTAATGGCCCCCCCATCCTGTTAGAGTGCTGCCGCGGCCCATATATTTATTACCACTGTTCACCGGCTTGTTAGTTTTTAGTGTGGCATGTTTTTCATTCTCTATGGCCGGTGGAGAATGGCTCAAAAACGGCTTTTTAAAGAGCAGCATTATTATGAATGCTCTCACCATTTTAGAGATACATTTCTGTTATTTATGCCCCGGCTCTCGCATTTGTGTAAACATAAAATCGCATGCTTTATTACATCCCTCCTGCACCCAGCGCCTTGACCCCCGTCCTCGTAAATTGAGAAATAGTGGGGAACTAATGGAGACAGATGGGACTATGGCATGCCATTTACTCAAATTGGTGAAGTAATTAACCTCGAGGTGCTGGGGTTTGAGAGAGAGATTGTGGGAATATCTCGGGTAGTCAGATAAACAGACTCCGGGCCTAACCACCTCTGACAACTGTATCATAAACTAGACTCATTCTGTTCAATTGACCTGTCAACATCTCACGACCAAATAAAGATTTGTATTACTGTGTAGTTTGGAGGGGCTGCTGGCCTCTCTCTCTCTCTCTCTTGCTTTCTCTCTCTCTGTCGTCCTGACTCATTTCAGCCTCTCGCCAATCTGTCTGCATGCCCCGTCTGACAGTTGGGTGACAGGCAGAAGCGTCTGATTGGCCAATGAAGACATGAGACATGAGTCTGTGGTACTGACATGTACTGCAGCCGATTCAAGCACAAACTTGTCACAATGGCTACGTTTACATGCATAATGTTTGGTTCAGTCGGACTGAATTCATTCCAGTTGATGAATCTGAATGTAGTGTTTACATGAACGCTAAACAAAGTGATCGGTTTTATGTGTTGATCTGAATTTAGTTGTTTTTTTTTTGACATGCGCACACTGCACATATATGAAGTTTCTCACTGTTATTAACCACTATCCTACATGGTTTCAAAACGGGTTGCCTGTGGATGAGTACCAAAAACAAGGTTGTCCTGCTCACTTCACAGTTGCCGAGTGAAAGGAGAGTTTTATAATGACAGGACACGCACTTATACAACACTTTATTCAAAAGTTCCGTGCGTCATACATCATTAAGGTATTTCTGTGTCATTGCACATGTGCAGTCCTTTCAGTTTCATGGTTCAATCCGATCGAGTGTTTACATGCACTCTCAATCGTATTAGAAGAGGAATAAACCACCCCCTTCAATCCGATTGAAATTTCATTCCGATCGCACTTTTGGACGTTTATTCCGTTTACTCTTAAAACCTTTGCATTGTGGTATTATTAGGTAAATTGCTCAAATTAGTTATTAAAAAAATGGGGTGGGGGTGTTATTATAATTATGTAAGGGGAAAAAATCCTTACTTAAGAATTTTTGGCTTTGGGTTTTTTCTTCTATGACAATAAGCACATTTTCACTGATTCTTTTTTCTGTATGCAAATTTGTATGCACAAATAAAACATCCTGTCATCATTTTTTTAATATACAAAAATCAGTTCAAGTTGAATTGAGTACAGCAAATACTACCATGATGTAAATTTTCCTGAAAGTCTGAGATTTTTTGTGTTATGGGGGTTTCAGTGTGCTTAATTGTCATGAAATGAAAGTGTCCTTTTTGACATTTATTGTCAGATTCACCTCCTTTTTAGTAATTGCAGGAGGGAGTGTGTGAGAGAGTGTTTGTGCATGTGTGTGTTTTGATCTTTCAAGTCTGTTCAGTAATCAAGCAGTCAGGCAGCTGTTCAGTCACACATTATGGCCGATTTTCATGCTTTCCTCCGCCTGAAAGACGAAAATCTAGCCCTCCTTCTGCTACTGTACACATCCGTCTAATAGCACACGGCCCATCCGCACCGAAGGCACTGCAGAATACCGACAAATCCGTATTCTGACAAGTACAGTACAAATAAACAGAGGTCTTTTTTCATAGCACATATACAAGCAATCACAGTGTGAAGTGTCAATAAACAGGTGCACCGTGTGCCCGAGGCTGTTGGAGTCTCTCTCTCTCTCTCTTTCTCGTGCGAGGTTCCTGTTAGCTCGACTGCGGCAGCCCTCTGCGTCTGTCGGGGAGATTTACATTTATTGTATTGACAGCAGTTCTGAGAGGTAATAGGGAAGGTGTGTGTGTATGTGTGTGAAACGCAGACGTACCTGACACATTTTCCAGCCGTGACATGTGATTTGACAGTGACAGGTGATTTGGGTCTGGCTCTAATAAGTGAATTAATCTGAGGTAAAACATAGTGATATGTCATGTTCCCCACACCTGAACAGCTGGCTGGCTTGTCCTTTGGTGACAAGCTAGTTTGTCCTGTGCAAATCTTCTGTCACCTCCTTCCCAAAAAATGGAGGGAAGGGAATAGCACGGTCTTGGCGGCGACGGGTGAGGAATTTCTTGTCAGATTTAGCCAGCTGTGCCGATGATATTATCTTCGGGAGGCTTTTTATCAATCTAGCACCTTCTCAGATGCGGGCCTCCCTCAGGACGGCGTCGAGACCCTCGTAGCGAACGGGAAATGATAAATGAGAGTTGGGATCATACCTAGAGGTCTGCCATTAGGAAGCGAGTCAAATTAAATCAGCCGCGTGTAGAATTAGAGGCCTGTTATTGGTCTTACATGCAGTAAATTGAGTTGGCCTGTTGTCCTTGGTGTTGCAGATGCGTTAGGCTTGAACGCTCGGTGAGGTTTAACACACCATCAAGGTTGTTTTGTCAGGTTTTTTTAGTTTTATTGTGGACTGGACACATCTTTAATACACCCTTTAACTGTAGTTTAACCCTCATGTTGTGTTCTGGTCGTTTTGACTGGACAGGATTTTCTTTTTGACAAGAATTCCAGTTAATGTTGTTGTATTGGACTAAAACTTACTTGATTTGCACACACAGGGTTTAACTACTTCCCATTTTTTTAATATAATTTTTTTGTACTTTTTGGATAATTTTTCCAACCTTGGTATACTTTTAGTGTTCCCAGTCAAAAAGGACCAGCCTTCTTACAATACTATATTATTAACAAATACTGGATTCAATCTTTTTTTCTTTCAACTAGCACAGGTTTTCCATTTCTTTTTGGAGTTGATTGGTTGCTCTGAGTTTATGAACCTCACTTTTTGAGTGAACATTTCCTGATTTATATAGAAAATAATGATTTTTTTTTTTCACTCAAAACTGAAGCGCATAAGCTCAGATCAATGAGGTCTATGACCAGTCAGTTCCAAAAAGCAATGAAAACCCTGTGTTAACTGGATAAGAGCAAGTATATTTTGTGATAACATGTCATACTAAGAGATTTACAAGCTGTTTTCTAAAGGCCAGCCATTTTTGACCATGAGCACCAAGTTAAGTGATGGATAACTTTCAGCATACCAAGGGTTAACTGGTAACGGTAAATTTCTGTCTGAAAAGTTAACTCTGTACAAGCACAAAGAAAGACACTTGTCAAAGGCCCCACTCTTCCCCAATGAAACCTGGATTAGACGCTGTGCTGGGAAAGTTTAGCTTTCCTTTGAGGGTAATATCATGGAATTAGACATGAAAGACCACTGGGCTTCTGAAACACAGTTAGGCTTCTGGGGAAGCACAGGCCCAGAGGCAAACGCGTCACTTTTTGGAATGTAAAATACACTGCACCCGTGGGGCTGACACCTTTCCTGGAGTTTTCAGGGACGCCAAAAACAAGTACAGTGCTTTAGAATGTGAGTAGAAACAAGTTCAATTGTAATAATAGTTTACTATATTACTCTATTTTTGATCAGATATTTTAGAATTATAATTAACACCTTACCAAGCCCAAACTTTTGAAATGAAGATTTTCTATACATCTACATAGAAACGTTTTGAAAATAGTAGACATACGTGAAAGTAGATGCTTTAAATGTAGAAATGCATATAAAAACATTGCAAACTTTTTAGCCTAGAAATATTCAGTCTAGAAACATTCCATAACTAGAAATATGTACATGGAAATATTTTCCAAAATATCCTACACTCTACTTAGAAATACCATTTGTAGAAACATTCTATACCTCAAAGTTCTTTTCAAAGAATCGTTTCATAGAGATTCTATGTGCAGAAGCATCTGTAAGTACAGTAAGTTCTACATCTGTCTATAATGTCCAATAGAATAGAGAGCAGTCAGAGATGGAATCAGGTTCCATCCAGTCATGTGTCAGTTCAGAAGACCAGTGTTCAGATTCCTTCAGTAGGTCTGTCAGTTCTACATTCAGCCATCGGTTTTTGCCGATGTGAGCTTTTCAAACTTTAATGTTAAATTTCAGTACAGTAATGAAGTGTAACATTGACAGCTGACGGTATCCTGGCATTGAACGCATATTGTAGTTAGATCAGTAGTTCTACATTTTCTTCAACAGCACACTTCTGTTCTGAACATATCCTCCTACAGTTTTTCTCTAGACATTAAAAATGAAGCAGTCTGACTCTTGGCCTGAGCTTTGCTCCCAGGTTGGGCCGGGTCTTTGCAGGGCTGCAGGACTTACATGCCTTGAGCCCCTCAGTGTCCGGCCCATAAGCCCTGTTTGCAGGAGAGCTGTAAAATTGTGCTTACAGAACAGTCTTACAAACTCGTCCATGACCTGACTGTGTGTGTGTGTTTGTAGAATACCTCTCAGCCCCATCATTAGGAAATTTATGTCATTCTAGTTGCTTGAAAACAGGCATATCGTTGAAAAAAAATTATCACTGCTCTTTTAAAATTAAAATTGTAATTACTACATGCAGTTTTGTTCCTAAATAAAGCCATTTAAATTGAATGACAGTGGTTTTATACAACGGTTCAGTATGCCTAGTTTAATGTTAAGTAACTTACATTTTAGACACAACACTTCAAATCACTTGCGCGACAGTTTGAATTATCTGATGTATTTGAATGGATTGATATCGGATCTTTCAATGACTCGCTCATAAAGACAAAGTGAATGATCTAGTGTAGCTGAATGAATCATTCAAAGACAATCAATTATTTTGTGAATGAAACAGTGTTTTTGAACAAATATGCAGAGTGAATTATTTATTGGGTTTGAATTAATCACTTGTGCATGATTCAGTGACTCACTCACAAAGAGTCACTTGTGATTTAAATGAACTGAGTGAATGTTCAGGTGTGTTTTTGAATGATTCAGTGACTGGTGAAACAGTGTAACCTGCAGAAGTAGTCACTAAAAAGGACCATGAATGTTATGATGAATGTTTGTATAAAGGTGAATTTTTTTGTTATTTAATTTCATTAATGTGACATTTTATTATGTAACTCCTTTAGAGTTACATTAATTAAAAATATCACTATTTAAATATTTCATGAGAACCTAAATCATATGCCAAACATATATATTTTTTGCTTTGTTTGTTGTTGTTTTTTTGTTGTTGTTGTTGTTTTTTTTATAAAATAGCACATTTAAAACAGACTGCGGATTGATTCTGACTGCTCAATTGTGTGTCTGTTTGTGTTTGTGTGTGTGTGTGTGTGTGTGTGTGTGTGTAAGTGTTGACAGGTATCTATTGATAGGTGCTTACAACTCACCAGTGTTCATTTCCTGTTTAGAGAGCAAGCAGGGACCATGAGCCAAAGGATTTTTAAAGGAAGTCTGTATCTCAGAGAGACACTTCTGTAATAAATTTAGGGAGCGTGTTGCCTTTGTATCTGATCTACTTCTTCTATTCATTACATTTGCAGATTCTATCGTAGTAATCTGATACATTTGGCATCTAATTTTATTGAACGGCTGTTCCAGGAAGATACCGTCTAAACATACTTGCCGTAAAAAAAAAAAAAGAAAAAACTTGAGGTTCTCCAGTTTATTTTTGAAGTGTTTGTACATTTCGACAAGCCAGGCGAGATACGCAGCCTCTCCCATAAGTAAAGCTGTGGAAAGAGGGTTACTTTGGTCTTACTTTGACTTTCTTCCTTCCTAAAGCACTAAAGCCAAACACTGTAACCTGGAGTTATCCGAAGAATACCAATTGGACATCTGGTGCGGGGGATTTTGCCGCTGGTGAATTTTAACCAATGGATATCTAGAAACTTTGGCTTTTTCCCCTCCAACCGGACATTGATCCAGGTGTACGTCTCATCCATTTCTCGCTCGTGGTAAAGCTGTCTGCACAGAGCTTATCGCTCGCGCGCTACACTTGTTTTCCAGCCTGATTTATGACGGCTTCAGAAAGGTCTGCCAATCCCATAGGCTCACGTTAATGCACAGGAATCCACTGGCGTCAATGCCACGGAAATCACGCGGTCCCAGACAGCTTTCTGTACGGTCCCGTATGATGAATAAGTGCTTCGTATTAATTGATCAGAGGGAAGGCGGCTGTCGGGATCCGTCACGGGCGGCGAGGAAGAGCTCAACCTCTTCTTCCTCGACCTCTGTAGTGTCCTAATGAGTTGTTGGGCGTCAGACAGGTCTCCAGCCTCACTAACGGATGTCCTAACGAGCAGGCTAGCTAACTGAAGCGGTCTAGCCAGGCCTGACGAAACGGCGTATGTTTGAGCTGATTTATGCCAAGTGTCTATTACAAAACATATCTATTAGCCGTCTCAATCGCCCTTCCGCAGTCTCTCTCTCTCTCTCTCCCGCAGTGATTACGCCCTTTATTTTGATGCTGCGACTCAGTAAATCAGACGCTACTTTGGAGCGCAGTCAAGTCGAGACGTGCTAGCATAAATCCCAGATTTACAAGAGAGCGCGCTCATAATGGATTGATTGTGCTTTTCTCAAGTAGAAAAGGAATGATCTCTCTTCCTGACAGAAATCCACTGCTCTCCTTCTCTAGTGCGGCTCGTTTGATTTATCACGTATGCCGTGTGTTCCGGCGCTCAGGCTTACTTATCAAACGCCGCTCTTCAGGAAAAGGTGCCTCAGGATTTTGTCAATTATTATCAGAGGCGAGTTGCTGCACAAAAATGTGATCAAGATCAAGATGTGATCTTAGAATTGTAATGTGGACATGCACTATTTATTATTTATTATTACTAACTATTAAATATGTTAGACACACATACATAAGTAAATATATAAATGTCAATAATAATAATAGTAATAATATATTAGTTTATTATTATTATAAATAATGCATTGATTTAATGTTAATAAATACAATTATTTTAGTCGTTTTTTATTAATAATGTATTATTATTATTATTATTATTATTATTAAGCTCTCTAGAATACTTGATCATGATTGGAAAATTTCCAGGCAAAATGCTAGTTCATGTTTCTTGTAACATTTTATTCACTCCATTCTCACATAATGCAATAATGTTCGCTTAAATTCATATTTTATTTATGTATATTCTGATGTTTATTATAACAGCCTGCTTGTTATTCATTATGCTTTACTTATTAAGATGAGAATTCCTTGGATGCATTTAAAGTATCTGTAACTTGCTGATTTAAATGCAATATTTTTATGGATAATATATAAATGTTGCATTAATATTACATTAATTATAACGATTTGGTTGATTTATATCAGCCGTCATACTGATCATTATGAAGTCATACAGTTTATAGTCACCGTTTATGTCTGCAGCCAAACTAATTAACTATATTACCTGACAGGAGAAATTATTGACATCATTAGGCTATTATTAAAAAGTGTAATTATTGTTTTGAACATTGGTGTCTTTTATCATATTGCGGTTTTATTTTGCATCTCGTGGCTTATTGCTTTAATGCACAGTTATACGTGGAAACTCTCACAGCAGGGTCAGTGGTCAAGGTCATTGTCCAAGATGGTGTCAGAACTGCTTGCAGATATGTTGTGTGTTGTTCGTCCTCATCTGAAGGAACAGCCAGTGATCATTTCTTTTAAACAAAGCCATTCAGAGAGTATTGTGTGTGTGACCGTTTTCCCCTTCAGAAATCTCAAACTGAAACAAAGAGACAGAACAAAGATAGAGCATTAGAATACAGCGCAGTGAACCGGCGTCCAGGAGCTGGCTCAATTCAACACCCAGAGGCCCTTATCGGCCGTTCAGGAATAGTGTTCAGCCTATATATGTGTGTGTGTGTGTGTGTACGCAAATCACGAAATCTGTATCTTTATGAAGCCAAATTAAAATGGGACCAAATAAAGCATTTCTGTGGTTACAGTTATTACAGTAATAATAATTTTTCATTACCAGCAAGTTAATCACAAATATATTATAGATTTTCAATGTTTTGTCCAGCCCTAAGATGAACCTCCACAGGCGTTCGGCTGTCCCACTGTCACCACTATTAACAGTCTGGTTGTTTTTGTGTGTGTATGTGTGTGTTTGAATGCGTGAGGTCCTGTCTCCCCCACACACCCTTGTGTCCAGGCTATTTAAAGTCATAAGAAAGAGTTAACAAGCCTTCTCCCAGCTGAGAGAGAGGAGCTTAATGAACAGTATGGAGATCAGTGATCGCTCCCTCCCACATGAGCACAGAGCAGAGGAAAGCGTATGGGTGGATGGACAGATGGATCGATGCCCTCTCAAGAGAACCAGTGAGGTTGAGAGAGAGAGAGAGAGAGAGAGAGCGTTAGCCCACAGCCCACTCATCAACCAACTGTGTTTCTGCTCTGGTCTTCTCTACTCACGGATGAAGCTGTCTGACATCCTGAGATGTGGAAACGCTGCAAAACAAGAGAAGATCTCTTACTACCAATGATGTTTTTCTCAAGTATATTTCAGTGGCACATATTCTACACATATTTGCCACATACTTGTTGTTTATTCCCTTTTCAATGGCTGCCTATGATGTTAGTAAAGGTTTCATGACAATTGTATAACCTCTGTCTGGCCATTTTAAGTAGCCATTTTTGTTGCTGTTCCTTAAGAATACCGTGTGTAACTGTGTTTACTAAATATATATATATATATATATATATATATATATATATATATATATATATATATATATATATATATATATATACATATATATATATACATATATACATATAGTTTACAGTTAGTACATTTTTTTTACATGTTGCTGAAAGAAGTATCTTATGCTCACCAAGGCTGCATTTATTTGAGAAAAACAGTAATATTGTGAAATATAATATTGTAAATTAAAATAGCAGTTTAACATATGATTGTTATTAATATGTATTTTATTCCTGTGGTGCAAAGTTGAATTTTTCAGCATATTACGCCAGTCCTTAGTGTCACATGATCCTTTAGAAAACATTCTTATATGCTGATTTGTTGAAACATTTCTTATATTATCAATGTTGAAATCAGTTGGGAAACATTTTTTTTTTTCAGGATTTTGGATGAATAGAAAATAAAAAAAAAAAAAAAAACAGTGTTTATTTGAAATAGAAATGCTTTGTAACATAATTTATTTTTTTTACTTTCATTTTTGATCAATTTAATGCAACCTTGCTGAATAAAAGTATTAATATCTTTAAAAGAAAATATCACACTGACCATATATTTTGCATCCATATTTTGGCTTAGATGGTTTTTGTCCATTATCTGTCATGTAATTTACTTTAAAAGCACAGTTAAGTTAAGTTATTAATAAATTCTGTTTAGAGCAGATGTCCAGTCACCTGTGTGTTCTGTTGGGAAAGAGGCACTTTTGGGATGACTAGAGATGCGTGTAGATGTCCTGAAATGTTTCGGAAAGCAAACGCAAACGTTAACCTTTAAGCCGTGGTGAGCTTTTGAACCACGATCACAGGAAGCTGAATGAGTGCTGGGAAGATCAGTCACTGTGTCGTCTGCTGTACAGTGGCCCTTGTAAGTCAGATGTTTGTATTTCCCCTCAAGGTGTCCTGTTGCCTGGAGAGAGCAACAGAGCATAAATCAGAATACTCTTACAGTCAGCGTCTACACCGGCCCCCTGCAACACAGCCGACGGAGAACAGAGAATCAGAGAGAGAAGAAGAGGCTCTTATTCTGGCCATAAGCCACCTACTTAAACAGCAGCATTGTGTGTCATTCAGTTGAACTTAAAGACGGATAAATTCCTCTTTTGAAGGCACTATTTCAGCACACTTACTTGCCATTTTATTTGTGAAATTCTCAGCACTAGAAATTTCTGAGTGAAAATTGTTTTTACATTCATTTTGTTTAACAGTGTAGCAAACAGGATGCTCTGTTGCAGTTTGTATCAGGAAATAGAATTCAAATTTAGACAAGTTAATAGAACTCTATTTTATAAATGGAAAAGCATAGCTTGTGCATTTTTAAGCCTAGTTATGACTTAATAAAATAAGTTGGATGGATGGATGGATGGATAGATAGATATGACTCAACAACAGACTCTTCAGTGCCATTAACCTGTGAAACACCAGCTTTCTGATATCTGTTAGGGAAATCAGTCAGCCAATCAGATTTCTGCTTTGAAAAGCTCTCGCCGGCTTTGTTTGCAAAGTGCATTATAAAGTCCATGGGCAGCCTGTGGGCATCCCAGCTCAAATGAGGTATTGCAGTACGGCTCAATCGCTGGAGGCACGATCTGTGTGTTTGCATGGCACAGACAGATTAGAAATGTGTGGCGGCATGCAGGCTTTGCTTAATGACTGTTGTCCGAACAGCAGGATATTTCACTGTAGATTCACACTCTTTAACCAAATAGATGTTGAGAGCTCACTGTTGCCTTAGCTAATTAGACTTTATTACTGGCTAACAAGGATCAAATAGACTTCTGCCAAACACTGCACCTGATTGGCTGGATTTTGGACTGCCCAATCTTCCGTAACGGGAACTGACAACGGACTAAATAACATTTCAAAGAAGTTCAACATATAATACATTCTGAGAAATGAAGTGTTTCTTCACCTTGGTCCATAAAATGAAACACAATTAAACATAAATACGTATATGTAAATGAAGGACAAAATAAAGACAAGTATATGTAATATAATCCTAAATAAATAGGTGATTGTGGGTTCATGTGATGCGGTTACAACATCTACCAACAGGGCCTAACAGTCCAGTGCTTACATTGTTTACACTCTTCAGAAAGTCGAAGGCCATCATTCAAAGCCTGATACAGCAGCAGGCATCAAACGCTTTCACCTGTGCACATCACCCTCAAGCTCATCAGATGATCAGACCCGAGGAGCAGGATTGGACGAATCCTATGCGTGAATGTACCTGCGGACGTGTTTGTGTGTATGTACATACGTCTTTCTCTCCAGCTCCTGTTCAATAATTCATCCATTCAGCGCAGTGGGGAACAGACACAGATTTATGGCTTGTGATTGTGCAATGTCTGGGTTTATCAGGACCATGGAGGGAAAATTGACCAGAGCTACAAAAGGCCGTTTCTTCTTGTATTTGATCAGCATGAAAACTCATCCGAACCGGGCGGATGGAGGGGAGGAGGGTTCGTAGGGAGGTTTTCATTAAGGGATCACTGCAGCCCCCTGGTGTTTCCCATCTTCATCTGACTGATCCAGAGCCGGCCGGACCCCCGCCCTGCTCCCGATTAATATGAAACTGTTAAAAGAAAATGAGAGTTTATTGATTTGCGCCAATGTTTCGAGCTCTATTCAGATGCAGCGAGCGCTGACGGATAAGTGATTCCGATAAAAGAAGGGAGAGTTGGAGAATAGGGTAGAGGACAGCATTGACACGGCCATATTTAATCTGTCTTACAGAGAGACTAATAGGGCCGATTTCTGTGTTTTATTTAGGGGGTGATTTAATTTGGCTTGGGCGGCAGTAGGGACAATCGCAATGGTAATGTCCATCTTGAGGACAGAGAGAAAAGAGGGCTAAGGTCTTAGATTGCCACCTACAGCTATGACACTTCCCCTTTATGGAGAGGCGCTGGGATGTGACTGGGGGGACCGAGGGGGTTATTGCCTCTGCAGATTTCTCCCCTGAGTTGATTTTCATTTTCTTGATTTTCAAAGAGGCCAGTGATCTGTAACAGGCCTCTTCGGTGGGCCGAGGGAGGCGAAACAGACAGAGGTTAGCCGGAGACTGGAATGGGAGTCATTGTTCCGTCTTTCTCTCTTTCTTTCGCTCTTGTAAGCAAATACTTGATCCTCTTTCCGTTGAAGCTGTGTGTAGAATGCACTGTTCTGTTCTTCTGTCATAATTCATGAGGATTTGTTATTTGTTGGATTTTTTTTTCCCCAAGATGAATTTTCAAGATATCTAAGCTGATTTAAGATTAAAAAAGGATCAAATTAAAGTACTTTTCATTTTCTGA
Source organism: Carassius auratus (assembly GCF_003368295.1). Taxonomy (NCBI): domain Eukaryota; kingdom Metazoa; phylum Chordata; class Actinopteri; order Cypriniformes; family Cyprinidae; genus Carassius; species Carassius auratus. The sequence continues at coordinate 24,012,698 of NC_039259.1, read as the reverse complement.
ATTAAATAGACATTTGATAATAGAAAACATGAAAATAGGCCAATAAAACAGGCATTACCACATTCTTATTAAATATATAGTCATATATCCAGCAAAAACCTGTAAAAATGTGTTATTTGATACAGTAGATTGTTTTTAAGATGATTTAAAATGGGAGAAAAAACAATCAAATGACGTGAAGTACATTTTCATTTATGAATTATTTTATTCACTGAACTTCTGAAATAGGCATTGCCACATTATTTAATATATTAAACAGTTTTTCCATTGAGTATCCAGCAAAAAGAACTACATTGTGAAAAAAAGTAAAATATAACAAATTGAATGTAAATAAAAATTAATGTAAAAAAAAAAATACATATATATATATATATATATATATACATATATATATATATATATATATATATATATATATATATATATATATATTTCATTAATGTAAAAACTTTTTTAAATAAATTAAAAGTGTAATTATTTAATGACTCATCTTTGTTTAAGTGAAAGTCATAATATGTATGTATATATGTATATATACATTATTTATGAGGATTTATGTTTTTGCTTTTTCCAAAGATTACTTTTCAAGATATGTCAGCTAATTGAAAGAAAAAAAAAAAAGAAAAAAAAAGACACAAAGTACTTTTCATTCGTGAAGCATTTAATTTTCACTCATAATTGTGATTCACTTTTTTTATATAATATATAATGTTGGGGGGGGGGGGGATTTTGGTCATCTATCAGTATTATTTAATATTAATCAACCTGTCTTGGGTTACACTAGTGAAAGTCATTTCAAAGTTTTCCCATTTTACTTTGCAAAACTGAACTTCTACTCACTCCCACCATTTGTCTGTCTCTCTGTGGCATTGATGTTGCATTATTATATTTATATAGTAGGCTATATATGTTTTATCTATATATATATAATTTTGTGATTGATAAAATATTTGGATGTGAAGTTGCTCTGAAGTGTCAAATGCGATCTTTGTTCATGGGCTTTAGCGGTGGGCTCGCTGGGTTTGCCGATTTTGCACTCCTTTGTGATTTGGCTTTTGGTCTTTGCTGTCACAAGTTCTGAAGGTTGAAGGGAAAAGCAATGTCAGGAAGCTGATTGGTTGCACAGAATTTCTAAGACAATCTGAATCTCATATTCAGCTACTTTGCCACAGTGGATTAAGATGATCTAAGGGAGCTTTGTGAGCTCGATAAAAATCAGGAACGCCAGAGAAAAGAGCGCAGGGAGATTTTTACCCTTTTTGTCCTTCCAAGTTAATTGTTAAAGTTATTGTCTCTCTGCAGTGATATTCTGCTCTGCCTGGAACGACAGACGTGTTGTCTATGCATTTCATATCACTGCTCGGAAACACAAACACAAACAACACACACATGCACATCTGTTGTTGAACTGATGGGGACTTTCCATTGACTTCTGTTGTTTTTACTCTGAGCTTAACCTCTAAACCAAACCCTCACTCAATCCTTCATGCATTTTTTGTTTTAATAAAGACTTATCAAAAGACATGTTCTTGATTTAATAAATAACAAATGAGCTTTAGTTTACATCACTGACATGAACATAATTTTCTGCTACAGCATTAGAGGGCGGGACATTCTCATTCAAGACAGCATTTGATTGGACAGCATTTGAAATCTGTGTCATCAAGTCCATATTCCAGTAAATTAGAAATGTTTACATGTGCTAAAAGTGAATTTTGGAGTGTAATAGCATTTAGATGGCCTCAATGCTGACAGATAGGAACTAAAAGCCACAAAAATGTCATTTTAGCCATTTTCCCTCTGGGAACTGTTGGCTTTCAGCTTTTACTATCTGTTTGGGGACATTTGGTCTACACAATGTAGATAAAGCCTGATGCACACAACCCAATTTCATGTTTGTGCAGGTGCACTACATTTTTTAGGAAACATTTATTTAAGTGCTACTGACATTAACAATATTTTTTCTTTTGGTAACACTTTCTATAAAGCATGTTACGTAATCATGTTGTAATTCATTAAATGTTTCATAAATAATTGTGACCAGTTATGCTACAATAGTTTCAATGCATTTCAACCTTAAATGTGTGTAATTAGTTTTAGCACGTGCATGATGCATGAAATGTGCTTTTTGTTTCTTAATACAGCTATGCACAAATAGTATATCGATATTTATACAATAATGCAACAGCAACTACTATAAAATGTGTTACACTATTTTTAGTATTCTAAATATATGCATTAAATATGCATTATATAATGGACTGAATTAATAATCAGTGCTGCATAAAAAAATTTTGGTGTTTACTTTTTTGAGTGCATTAGCTTTTTTCTGTAACCATCCAAGGAATGAATCAAACACCATCCTTTTTATCAATCGAATCCATATTACCGTTTCATGTGGTGTTGTTTTGATGGAAAGAGCTTGTCGGTTTGATGCTGCTGCTATTAATTGGTACTGATCCAAAGACTGATTGGAATATTGACGGATGGCCTGCTGAGAGCCGCCTGTAATGGCTCATATGCATACCCTTAGGTAAAGTGCCATGTATCAGCGCTGAGAATACACACGGCCCATGGCTACCAATGCCCTCCATTTTTCCTGAAGTGACAGGATTGTGTCGGGAGGAGGAAGATTATGGTTTTGTGTGGAAGTGGCACGTGTGGTATTAAAGGTGGATAGAAAGAGAAAGCGAGAGATGGACTGCTCGTCCTCTGTCTGTCTGTCAGCAAGCAGTTAAAGGTTACTGTAATCTGAGCTGTGTAACACTCGAGTGGACCCAAGAAAGCTCCCGCAGTTAATAGCACGGGACGATGGCTTAACCCTCCGCCTCATCTGAAGAGAGCAGAGCCACACTGAGGGACGGCGAGAACCCAGGCCATCTCACAAACATACAGTGTGTCTGTTTGATTTGTGAAATCAGAAAACCTTGTTGTTTGGCTGACAAATATAACTCGGCTGGCCCCAGCTCAGCTAGTATCAGAAGTGGAAACTTTCCAGAAGCCTTTTCCCAAAAGCATTCATTCGGTTGAAGTAAGGTGTCTTTATTCATATTGTTGGCTTTTATTATAAGGCAGATAGTCATTCATTTATTGAATCAACCTGGGAACATGTTTTGTGATCTTATATTAAATTAAATAGTAAATATTAAATATTTAGCCCCAAATCCACCCCTTGGCAAAAATTACTCACATTAAAAAAATAGATTTATATATAGATTTATTTATATACTCTGTGTCTGTATTAATGTATATGTAAAAACTTATATATGTGTGTGTGTGTGTGTGTGGGTGTGGGTGTGTGTGATATTTTAAAATAAATAATATATATCAAATATTACATGATATTAAATAGTGTTGGAAGTGAAGAATTCCAGAAACCTTTTCCTTAAAGCAAAAATGTATGTATATATATATATATATGTGTGTATATATATATATATTGATTGATTGATTCATACATTGGTTGAAGTTGCAACTTTCCAGAAGCCTTTTTCCGAAAGCAATCGTTTGGTTGAAGTAAGACCGCGTCTTGATTCATATTCTTGGCAGTATGCTTTTATTATAAGGCAGATAGTCATTAATTTACAGAATCAACGCTAGGAACATCTTTTGTGATCTCATATTAAATTTTAGCCCTGGATCCACCCCTTGGCAAAAATTACTCACATCGTTAAAAAATATTTAATTAGGCTGCAGTTTATTGGCGTCTCACGGGGGAGATGGGATTTGCATGAGACAGGTCGCCTCTCGTGCCGGTGAGGGAGATTGGATGTGAGTGGAGATCACGGGGTCACCGGCTCAGCCAAGGACTCCCATTTTCCAAGGTCAGACAGGTAGAGAGGTGCTCCCCTGGGTCTCTGCTCACACAAGACAGCTCCGATTGGCCCTTAATTATGTCCTACCTTTAAGCCACTGCCGGCTTTTGTTTTTCCAGGGATATCTCTCCTCTCTTGTCCACTACAACAATGGCAGCGCTTTTCGAGGAGCCCTATTATTATTTTATAGACTCGGTAATCAGATGATTTACCGGGAACCCTAATGGATGAGACCGCGTGAGAAGCAGAGGTTAATCATAGCGGTGTCAATCATCGTTTATAGTCAAGTCTGTGCTTGTGCTCCAGCAGTACGGCTTTTTTTTTTTCTTGGCTGATATTTCGAAAGCAAGGTGGCCTGTGGTCGATGTAATGAATTGTATGAAAAATTCACATGTATTTTACATGATATTGAATTGTTATGAAGCTTAACACCTACCTTTTCCACAATAAATGTATTTTACTAAATATTTTAATGTCGGTTTACATAATTTATTCTAGTTTTATATTACATATATATTTACAATATTCCTTTATGAAGGATAATGCATAATAATGTTATTTTACAGCTGTACATTTTTACAGCTTTTATAAAATGTTTAAATAAATTGTACATTTTTATAATCAACTTAACTTCAACAACATTTAGCTATGAAGGATCATTGTATAGTTATTTTAAAAAAATATTATAATAATTGCAAAAAATGAGTAGTATTATTAAAATACTAGTAAAAAGAATATATTTTAATTGTATTTTTAAAATATTCAATATGAGCTGTAATATTTTATAGCAAATATTATATATTACATTTCTAATCTATTTTTTTTCCAGTAGCATTTTACTAACATGTTACTCAAAAAGTTTCTCACATAAATAAATGGTAATATTAGAATGGTAATATAATATAAGAAAAGTTTTCTTGTAGTTGAGTGTTTCTGTTATTCAGCCGTGCTGTGCAGGTTTTTTTGGTTCTAGCTCTTGGCTATCCGTGCGGTAGGGTTTGCATAACTTAATTGGGACTATTAGTTCCCAGCTGGAACAAAAACAGAAGGACCAATGATTTGAACCCCACTCGCTCTATCTCAGCGTCCAGACAAGCTCTCGCCGAACTGCTTTATGATTCACAAGCGTTATCAATTGATGGGAATATAACATGAATCATTTATTAAAAGAGTAATTACATGCTATGAAACGTATAATGTTCCATTTAGCACATTTGCGTTAAATGCGTTAATTAATTCTGAACCCCCCCAGCCAACATCAGTTTATTTGATTAATACTTTTTTTTTTAAGTCACTGACATTTTAAGGAACTGAAAGGAATTTCTCCCTCCCCTCAAATGTGTTTAATCTGCTTTTCTGTCCCTGGGGATTTTAATGTTTGTGTCTTTTCAAAGTTTAGGCTTTTAATAGTGGCAATGCTTAGAAAGCACAAACAATATTATTAAATACACACAAGCAAAGAGGTTTTTTTATTTATTTACATTTTCATGATCATTATATTTTACAGTATATTTTTAATAATAATTTAAATGTTTTAAATAACTGATTCTATATTTATAGTTATTGCTTCTCTATATTTGACACAAATTATTTTTGCTAAGTTGCACTAAAAATTAACTTCAAAAACTCAATGGCTGTGTGTGCATACAAGTGTTTTAAAAATCAGAAGCAATTTACAAGCGACTCGAGAGCCAAAGCTGAAAAGCTAGGGGTCGTTTCAGGCATCAGATCTTTGCTATCACACATCAGCACTTGCAACAGCCGTTTCATCTTAGCAGTGAATCATGATTGTGGATTTGCATGCATGGACGGGGCCAAAATGTTCCTGGACTCCAAACAGGTTAACTGGCAGAGAGCGTGAGGTGAGAGTCGTGGCGGCGCGTGTTTGATGCCAGCGAGTAATTGTGTCATAATGTGAGAGACGAGAGCTGGCAGCTTTCTATTGCCATTTGGAGGGGTTCAGTGACACTTGACATGCCTCTTCAGCTTCACAGAGCAGAGCAAGAAAGAGCGCTGGAGTAAATACAGGGTGCTAATGCTTGCTTTAATGCAGAGACACAGGAATGAGAGGAGGCGGGGCTTAGACAGAAGGGGGCGGGGGGAGGGGGGAGGGGTCAGTGCTTCCAGAGCCACTCAATCATTAAACTCAAGTTTGATTATTTTGTATTTTTTTAAATTAGCAAAATGTCCAGAGTGGAGTCAAATAAACCTCATTTATCAGTATGACTCTGTGTTGAAATTAAAGACCTCATACTTAATACTTTCTTTTCAAACAGTTTAAGAAAGCATAACAAACTTTAGTTTTGTTTAGTTTGATATGAATTTTGCAATAATGTTTTATAAAATAAAGTGTTATGTGTATGAACTTATAACTAAAGTAAAATATCGTTGATTTATTTAGAATTTTGAAATAAAATGATTGTATGAAATAGAATATATATTTATTAATTTATAAGTACAGTAAAATACAGTTTTTTTATACTTGGAATTAAAATATTTTATTAACTTAAAAATAAAGTGAAAAATGAAGTTATTTATATGTATCTGCATTTTTTTAATAAAATATATTATTAACTCAAAATAAAAATATAGTTATTTATTTTAATTTGGAAAGTTTTAATCAATTAGAAAAGTGATATGTGACCCTGGAACACAAAAGCAGTCTTTAAGTCCCTGGGGTATATTTGTAGCAATAGTGAAAAATATAGAAAAATTATATCAAATTATATCAAAATTATAAAATTTTCTTTTATGCCAAAAATCATTAGGATATTAACTAAAGATCATCTTCCATGAAGATTTGTCATATTACTGGCGTAAAAATATAAAAACGTAATTTTTGATTAGTAATATGCATTGCTAAGAACTTCATTTGGACAACTTCAAAGGTGATTTTCTCAGTATTTAGATTTCTTTGCACCCTCAGATTTCAGATTTTCAAATAGTTGTATCTCGGCCAAATATTGGCAGATCCTAATAAACCATACATCAATGGAAAGCTTATTTATTCAGCTTTGGGATGATGAAAATTACACTTGGTTTTGTGGTCTAGGGTCACATATAAACTCTATTTATCAACATTAAAAAGTGTCAAATAAAACTGAATAGTTTATCGGGCTTTTACACCATTTCCTAAGCAGTCACACTCACAACATAACAAAACACTTGAGCTGGGTTCAGTGGACCTTTGGCTCCGCCTCTAGCTCCGCCCACATCAAAGAGGAAGTTTAGCAAAAGAAGCAGAAAGAATGTGATGAAATTTGACAGCTGGTTATTACAGCTTTGATAGCGCAGAACAGTTAATAGGCGATAGCTGACATTTCTGAAACCTTGCTAATTAAGGGCTTCCTTCTTAAACTCGAGCATAACGTCAGGGTTTTTTGTTTTTCTTCTCCATTTCCTCTCTCTCTTCATGTTTGTTAAATCAGGTGATTTCATTAATTCATGCCAGTCAGTCTTAATAAGCCAGAGGAAAGGGGTGGGGGGCTCTTATTGAGTGACCTTCTACAAAATAAGCATGTTGCTGGTGGGCTCCGTCCATGGCCCACTCCAGCGAGCCGTGCCTCATTTACAATGCAAAACCTCCTTCTGTAATCCAAGTGTCCTTTCTGCAATCACAGAGCATAATCTGCTGCTCTCTTGTTACAGACAACACTTTACCGCACCGTCCGCCACATGCTGAATATCAGTGCGATATGATTTTCCTGGCGCATTGTTCGCCCATCTTCACATCGTGGAGATTAAGGCAAGACGAGAGCTTTGTGCAGCCACTTGTGCTGAAAAGTGGCCTCATTCTTATACTGTTAAAACAGTCGCCGGGCCGTGTGCGGGAATTATAATGGACACAAAAGATTTGTCCACTCTCATGTGTAAAAGAGAGATCGCTTTACATTTCATATTTATATGGAAATAGGTTTTTGAAGCCTTTATTGTATTGTGTTCACTTGCTGGAAGGCTGTTATCTGTTTATTTATTTATTTATTTTTACATTAAAATCATTCTGAAAATCAAAATTGACACTATTTACTTTATTAATATATATTTGTAGTCTTATTGTAAATAATTTATTAACTGATGTTTTCCTACTTGTACTGCTAAATGTATTGCTACTGCTGGTACCAATTATGACAAAATGATAACACATCAGCTATTTATTTATTTATTTATTTATTTAAAATTAGTTTAAAAAAAACTGTACCATAATTCAATTCAGTATCTCCAATATTTTTTCATGTATTATTATTGCAGAAAATAAATATATATATATATATATATATATATATATATATATATATATATATATATATATATATATATATATATTTGTATTTAATTAAATATTTTAAATTAATGACTTAATAATGGAAAATAAATTTGTTTATTTATTATATTATATAATTCATTATATTCTGTATATAATATATATTTATTTCAATAAAAAGAAAAGATATATATATATATATATATATATATATATATATATATATATATATATATATATATATATATATATATATATATATATATATACAGTAGAAAATTATTGTTCAGTTTTTGTGTACTGATCATCATTAAATATATGAGTTCATTAGTGCAAAAGAAAAGAAAATCACATCTTGTGTTTAACCTTCCAGCAGGTTAAACACAAGATGTGATTTTCTTTTCTTTTTTTTTTAAGTGACTGACTGTTTCTTCTTTTTGTTGGGATTGGACTCCAGTTGTCTGTAAGCCGGTTGAAAACCTCAACCCCATCTCTTTAGTTCTTCAAAAAGAATCCTCAATTCTTTGCTCTACTGGATATAGGCGGAATGTCAGTCTTCCAGAGAAAGATCCAGAAAGTCTTGCTTGGATTGTGCCTGCAGCCTTTTGATGCCCAGGGACAAAAAGAGAAAAGAATCAGATGTGCTGTTGGGTTTCTAGTGTGTGAGAGGCCAAACAGTAAGAAATAGACAAAGAGAGCTGGAGAAACAGACAGAAACAGACCAACAGTTGGTGGTCCTGTTGCACAGTTGTTTTGGTTTATGTTTCCATGGATTTTCTGTGGTTTTTGTTGTTTGTTTTACAGTAAGAGCTCAGTGTAATGTTCTGTTTAAACTGTGGAGGTACACATCAGTTCCTTCAGTAAGCAATCTGAATATCAGACACTTGGATACACTTAGACAGTATTTTGGATAGGTTTTTCTTATTATATTTCTATACAGTGTTGGGGGTAATGCATTACAAGTAACATGAGTTACATAATCAGATATTTTTTTCAATAAAGTAAACCAAGTTACTATGCTTTCCCTCATTTATTTACTGACAGTTTTTAAAGACAAATTAGAATTCCAAGCCCAAGTGACAAAAGTAATGCATAAGTAACAGAATGCATTACTTTCGGTAAAACGTTTTTCATCATACATTTTTACAGTGATTTACAGAAGGCACTCACTACAGTGTCATTCATTGTAACAATAGCTGACAATCATATAACAAAAAAATCTTGTCAGGTATATTTAGAACAGGAATCATTACATGACATTAAAAGACTCTATTTAAAGATCACAGTTCAGCCCCTAAAGGTCTAATTAATAGTAATTTTAATTATTTGCCCGTCTGTGCTGCTATCCTTCAAACCACTAGGTCTTACCCCTTTGTCTTTAATAGTTTCAAGTATAATAACATTTAGTATGATCACTTATTTAATAAGTACATGACATGACGAAGGAACATTATTTCATCCATATTTTGACTTTGTTCACAAAAGTTATTGAAACATTTACTTGCATTTAACATGTAAATAAAACCACTGTTGTAAGTTTAATTTGCAGAAGACGTCTTTTGTTTTATTTCGTTTTATTGTTTGTCCACTCCATTAAACTCAAGACGAAATTTGTGAAAAACATTTCCTGGTGTACATTTCCTTACCTGTTGCTAAATATACATCTTCAAAACTGTTCTTGTTTAAATAGTAGTAAATAGTATAAACCGTATAAATCCTAAATCTACAACACCGCATTGTTCTGTTTGACAGTTCTAGCATCGTTCTGAAATAACCCAAGCCCATCTCTCTTTATTCATTGTTTCTGCTTGGAATAATCATTTGTGAAGCACTAAATTGCTTTGAGGGATAGGACATTAAAGGGATTATTCTCATGTAATCCTCGGGTCCCTGCAGACGTGGAGCTGATCACAGAACAGTGTTACTCAAGACACAACAATAGCATGTTTAGGACGCACCACAGCTACTTTAACTGTATGTTGTTGTATTATTTTTCTTGTCATCCCCAGTTAGCAACAGTAAATCTGTTTTTCCCGCCCGCTTAGTAAATGGGCGTTTTTTAAAGGTTAGACAAGCACACGCTAATTATTCGATTATTTGGACGAGCTCTCTGTCCCCTAAAGAGCAGAAAGTTGTGTCTCGGCGAGCTGCACGGGGAGAGGCAGAGCAAACCTCTGGAGAGAGGATTGACATCGAAATAAAAAAACACAAGCTAGAGTTACAGAAAAGCACATTAAGCTCACACTATGAAAGATAGCTGGGTTATACTTCATACTAACCGTCATGAATAAATCATTAAAAGACTTTATATAATGCGAAACAGATCATATATGAATTAAAATTTCATGACATTTTTAGCCGCGTGAGTGCACTGTATATGAAATAATGATCTGATGAGAAATTTGCTGGAGCTCACTTGGCAGAATATTGCGCTTGCAACACCAAAGTCAAGGGTTTGATTCGCAGGGTACGCACATACTGATGTGGATGCATGATCAAATTTGATAAAAATATATAAACATTTAAATACATTTTTTTGTATCATTGTAATACTAGTATTATTTAAATACTGTATATATTCATGTTTGAATTTGCATTTATTTTTATATTTTCAGTTTTCATTTCAGTTGTAGTAATTTGATGTGCCTTTGTTTTTAGTTTTACAGTTTTTTTTTTTTTTTTGAGTTTTTGTCAATACAATGTTTAGTTTTTTTTTTTTTACTATTTCAGTGAAATGTGTTTTAATTTAGTAGTTATAGTTAAGAGTAACAGCACGTGTTCATGTTCTTTTGGACTAATGTGTGTGTGTGTGGCTGTTGTTTGTGCTGCTGCAGGTAGAGCTGACGGGCAGCAGTGTGTTTGACTACGTTCATCCGGGCGATCATGTGGAGATGGCCGAGCAGCTGGGCATGAAGCTTCCACCGGGCAGAGGGCTGCTGTCTCAGGGCGGCGGGGCCGAGGACGGGGCCAGCTCTGCCTCTTCTTCCTCTCACTCTGAGACACCTGAGCCAGGTAAGATCATGAGACTATGAGCAGCCTTGCGTCCAGTTTCCCAGGTTAGAACACGTGGGTTTAGACGAGGGCTTAGATTTCACTGGGTGCATTCAACAGGAAACCTTGGGTTTGTGTTTTTTAGATCTTTTAGATGTTTGATTTTATAGTAGTTTAGTATTGTTTATTACTGAATTTTTTTTTATTTAATATTATTTGGTTGTTTTATTATTTAAATTGTTATTTTTTTTATTTTTTTTATTTTTTATTATTGATTCCGGTTCACTCAATGATGAACAGCTCCACTTCACGATGAAGACCTTTAATGCAAATTTATTTATTTATTTATTTATTTGACATTATTCATTAATATTATTTAATATTTACTTTTAGCTTATTTTATTTTTATATTTGGCTCTTTGTTTTTATTTTTAATTTTTTTCTTGATTCTGGAATATTTCATTCTGAAATACTCAATGGTAAATTTTTCTGATAGTTCTTGTCATTGGTTTATTACCAAACATTAATACCAACCTTAGTCCTAAAACCTAGTCCTTTTTGTTCCACAAGACTTCTACTTTAATGCCTGTATTCTGTGATTTTTAAATAAAAGAAATTAATCTATTGCACTGTTGCTTTGAGTAACGCTTTCATTCAATGATCTTGTAGCTCCAGATTTGGGCTGTATTATTTGATTTGTGTGTTCTTTACTTAGTTATTTATTTATTTGCTAGTCTGTTTATTTATTGATACCCAAAGCCATGTGTCTTTCTTAGTCTTTGTTATAGATACATTGCACCAAGCAATAAATATGATGCTCAGACACTGTGAGTGGACCTTAGGTTGCCAAAAGTGTCTGTGTGTTAATGGCATGTGACATGATATGTCTGATGAGTGTCTTCTGCTCTGCCCTGAACTCTCCAGGGGCGGCCCGTGTGGCGGCAGCACTGTAACACAGGCTTACCCTGCTCCCGAATTTAATTAGATGAATTGTATAGCAGGGATGAAAAGAGGTGACATTCCTCATTGGAATTCCTTTCAGGGCTCTTATAGACTTTGCCTTCCAAATGTTCCCATTTTCATTGTGTTGTACTGATGATAATTTAAGTATTAGGGGAAAATCCATTTATAAATTAAACAAAATGACTTGATATCCATCAGTCCCCGAGTTCATCAAGCTGTTCAAACATGAGAGAGATTGGCTGGTCGGCCCGGGTCTTCCGAGAGCTTCAGTAATTAGATCTGCCAAGGATTTATTCTTTGCTGATTGGAGCTTTAAATTAATTGAAGTTCCACATTTGTGGTTTTGTCCTTTTCGTGGCTTTTTTTTTCTTTCTAGCCAGGCAGAAATTTCACACCGACTCGAAAGTGTGTGTGTGTGCTGTGTGTGTGTGTTTGAGTATTTGAGTGTTAATTTCTTGATGAGAGTGAGCGAGAGGGTCTATAATTGTTAGAGGGCTGGTCTGACGCTGAGATTTATTTGTGTATACACAGAATCATTAAAGATGTGCTTTACAACCAGATAAAGGGCACCACGGTCTGTCTTCTAACACCAGAGCTTCTTTTATGAATTATGAGGACCAGAGAGACATACTGTATAAGACGTTTGTGGGGGATTAAAAGTGTGTGTTTAAATCCAGCCGGCAGTATGATGCCATACCTAGACAAAATTGGATTCAAATCAGTGATGTTGTCTACATTGTAAGCTTGTTGGTATAGATTTGTTGCTAAAAAAATTGCATTATGTCAAGCCCTTAAAGGGGCTTGCTGGTAGATGCAAGTAGATGGCAGTAGATGCAAGATTTAGATTTTTTAAATGTTTTTGCGTTTGCATAAAACTTTTATGTAATCTTGCAAAGCTATTGCATTTCACTCTCAATGTTTTTGTGATGGAAGTAATATGAGGGGGGAGGAAAAGCAATAGTTGAATGGATTGAAATGTATTGTTTTTTTGGGGGGGTAATGTAAAACTTTTGTGAATGCAAATGTTTCGTGAGAGAATACTAGTGGTTTAAAAGAGAATGCACATTTTGCAAGAGAATGCTAAGTTTCTTGGGGGAATGCAATACTTTCGCAAGAGAATGGGAATTTTTCGCAAGCAAGCTAAAGTTTCTCGGGGAGCGCAATACTTTTGTGAAGTGTTTTGTAAAGGAGCGCAAAGTTTCTTGGGGAAATGCATTACTTTTGTGGGAAAATCCAAGTGTTTTGTCAGAGAGAATTTAAATATTTTGTGAGCGAGGACAGTTTTTTCTGGAGAACGCAAATGTTTTGGGGTAATGCAGTAATTTAGTGAAAGGACACAAAAGCATTGAAATATTTCAATTCAAGCGCTTTTTATGATACAAATCATTGCAAAGCAACTTTACAAAAAATAAAGTTTCTACAATATTTAGTAGTAGCTTAGTAGTGGTCACTGTCAGTTTATGTGCATATGATAGGAATTTTCAGAAAAATTAATACAAGACAAGTAGTCAACCAGATGATGAACACTATTAACAGCAATTATTATATGATTGCATAGTAAGTAGCAATATTTGTTAGTTCTGTGTGTTCTTTCAGGGTTGGTATCATCTGAGGTCCTCTGAGGGGTTAGCATCATCTCTTCTCAGGTTTTCTGGATCCAGACTGGAGCTTGTGTAAATCCTAACAAAACAGAGAAAACAGAGAACCAAATAGAGACAATATTAGCGTAGCTGCTGTTCCAACCAAGTAAAATTAATTAGTTTAACCCAAGCTAAAGAATAAGAATGTGCATTCATCAGATACAACTGCAGTCACAAATTATGAGATGCATTATTTTGTAATAATATTACCAAGGGGCAACATGTATATTGAAAATAAAAGAGGACCTAGGACAGATCCTTGTGGTACTCCATATTTTACTGATGATAAATGAGATGACTCCCCATTTAAATTAACAAAATGGTAGCAATCGGACTGGTAGGATCTAAACCATCTTAGAGCCTGCCCTTGAATTCCTGTATAGTTTTGTAATCGATCTATGAGTATGTTATGATCTGTGGTGTCGAACGTAGCACTAAGATCAAGTAAAACTAGTAATGGGATGCAGCCTTGATCTGATGCAAGAAGCAAGTCATTTTTTATTTGAAATATATTTTTTCCTCCCATCTAATATTATTAGTGTAATATTATTTTACTTGTGAAGATGATTCTCTTTGGCATGCAAATGGCTGGTTAGCTAGTTAGCACGGGACATGGCCTCTGCTGGTAGATAAGGCAACTACATCATCTAGAAACAAAAAATTTTTTTTAATTAACATTTTTGGTTGCTGCAAACATTCCATTATATTATTGTAAATGTTTTGCCAGTGATATTCCTTTTCTGCTTCTTGACTTTTATATTTACCTGTCTGCTGTCTCTGGCATCATATCTGTGTGCCAGCCACGCTACTGTCATTAAGATGAATGGGAATGCTAATATTTATCTTTCTACAGGTTTAATAGCCCTCCTTGGGACACAAAATCTCTCTCTTGTGCTCTTTTCTTCTTTCTGTCTGAATGAACGGCAGGCTGATCAGTGTTTAAGGTGGAGTCAAGCGTTTCACCTCCTGTCACCTCCCTCACATGTGTGTGTGTCCTGCCTCTACACTTGTTTTTTCCTCCTCTTTCTGCCTATGATGTCACTCATTTCATCTGCAGAGTAAATTGTGTTATCAATAGCCTATTTTAAATATCTGGCAGTACAGAGGGGAGAGCGAGTTTTCCCCTCATCATTGGCTCCATCTCACTCTCTCTCAAGGGCATGACACGCCGGCAATAAAGCGGTAAAGTCGGCTGTATTTTTCTTGAAGATCGTAATCCTGCTGTTTGTCAACAAGAGGCTTTTGATGAGCGTGAAAAGCAGCCCCCTGTTTGTGCATTAATAAAAGAAAACGATTCAAGCTTCATTTGCAATGAGATGAATTTGGAAACAGATGCTTGTGACATCTGTCCAATCAGCTCTGGCACAGAGAACACATCACTCGCCGCACTGCTTTTAGTTACAGTTCCTTTAACCTATTCATTCCTTTTAAAGGAGCGATTCATTCAGCATTAGATGTTCATCTGATGGCTAACAAAGAAGAAATCTTTCAAATTGGAGGCCTGCATTCAGAAAGATATGCACTAAAGATATGCACTGTGAACATTAAATTAATATATGACTAAATTAATGTTGAATAGTAAAGAAAATTGATAAATGATATATGGTCATAGATTTAAATGCATCTTGTCAGAAGTTAAATCTGGAATTATTTTAAATGTATATCCAAATTTGAATTATTTAATTTATGTTTAATTTAAATATGTTGGTTTCACCTCAGTTTTAATGGACACATGAAGTCCAGTGTAATGTATGCCGACATACATTGAGAAACAAGAGATGTGGCATTAAACAATGATAAAAAGAACAAGATACTATAAATAAAGGGAAAAAACACCTGAATTAACCTTTGGGAGTGCTGCATGTGAGGATGATGGACTGAGAACATTGCATGAGGAGCGTTCGGTCCCAGCGCAGGGCTGAGCGGGCGTCTCAGGGTGTCCAGAGCAGCAGTCGCCCATGGGCAGGGTGATCCGGACTCTCCCGCAGGGTCAGACCTTTGATTTGTGTGGATTCTCCTCTAGCCTTTAACAGGTGTCTGCTGCTGCGGGTGACATTTCAAATGCAAATAGAGCTCTTTTCCACAAGGCTTCTGATTCTACCTCTGTCAGACCAGAAGAAAACCTCCAGCACAACACACACATACGCATTCACGTGCTAGACACACACTCTACTGTACACAAACACAAATGCACAGATTCTAACTGAAACAATCAGATAAGGCTTGTGTTCTGAGATGAACTGTAAGAGGCTGGAGTGAGATGTCAGATCACGTGTTTCACTTTTTTGTCACTTCTGCCAATTGTACTTAATTGTGATCATTTACAGTACATTGTTAGTGGATTGTATGTGAAAGCTCTTTAGGGTCACATTGCACATGTTCCAAAATGACATCAAAATGCAAAGCTTTGGTTTTCAACTTTATTAGTGTATATATTACAAGTGTTGTAAGCTGAGAACATTAAAATAGGGTACTCTTGAAAATGTAGTTTGTAAGTAGAAAATTTAAGTAGTTTCCAGACACTTAATGCCACATCATCTGGAAAGAGTGGATTTTTATGTTTTATGTACAAAATATATATTTTTATGGTAATACCATGTTTTGTAAATAGTATGTAAGTACTTTGGTCAGACATGGGGACTTGTGACTTGGTGACTTGGACTCGAGTCGACTCGAGTCGCTATTTTTAAGACTTGAGACTTGACTCGGACTTGGAAGTTAAAGACTCGGGACTTGACTTGACTTGAGACACGATGACTTGAATGACTTGAGTGTTAATCACATCATGTTTTCAGTTTGAATATAAAATATATAAATTATTTTTTTAAATAAAGTTGATTACTCAGCTGGAGCGCAGGCTGAGAATAGCGTCGTGACTGGATCAGGACACTGTCATCAGTCATGCCCTCTCTACCTTACACACACCACACTCACATCACATCAACATGTCAGCCTGAGAGGTACCGGGGGTCATCGCTTTTGTCTTCAATAGTTCGCGACTAAAAACGCGTGGAAAACGCTAGTCGCGCCGCTTTCTCCTTGTTTCCAAAGCGCTCGGGCAGAAGTGCTCCTGGGGCGTCTGTCGTTGCTAAGCATCCATGACACGCTCTCTCTCAATGAAGACGCGGAAATTTCAGCAAAGTATAAATGGATTTGCAGCACTAAAAATCGCTCGCAGTAGCTCTGCTACTAAATTCGTTTCAAAATGGCAATCCATATACAGCTATGATCAGCTGTTCCTTCATCTTAGCTGAGCTTTCAACGTTGATACGGGAAAGGATGAAGCTGATTGGTTAGTTATTGTCACATGACCTGCGGTGCGCTTGCGGCAAAGTTGAGATGTTTTTAACTCGATGCGGTGCGACGCGCGCGCGTTGCTTCCATTATGAGCGCGCATACCGTGCGCCTACATTGGAAATAACGAAGTTGCGCGCGCAAAAGACGTGATGTGAACGGCCCCTAATGATCCGCTAGCAGGCCGTCAAAAAAACGCATTCCAGGGGCGGCGCTAGGGCTGGGCTAAGGGGGCATAAGCCCCGAATATTTTGTTACCTTGTCTTTCTCATAGAGCAAAACAATTAATCAGAAATATATATATATACAGTACAGAATATAAATATGACGTATTTTAAGTTGTTTCATACTTTTTTGTTATGTACAGTACAGACCAAAAGTTTGGACACACCTTCTCATCCAAAGAGTTTTCTTTATTTTCATGAATATGAAAATTGTAGAGTCACACTGAAGGCATCAAGGGCTATTTGACTAAGAAGGAGAGTGATGGGGTGTTGCTCCAGATGACCTGGCCTCCACAGTCACCGGACCTGAACCCAATCCAGATGGTTTAGGGGTGAGCTGGACCACAGACAGAAGGCAAAAGGGCCAACAAGTGCTAAGCATCTCTCGGGGAACTCCTTCAAGACTACCCAAGACTATCGTGACTACCTCTTGAAGCTCATCAAGAGAATGCCAAGAGTGTGCAAAGCAGTAATCAAAGCAAAAAGTGGCTACTTTGAAGAACCAAGAATATTACATATTTTTGGTTGTTTCACACTTTTTTGTTATGTATATAATTCCATATATAATTCCACATGTGTTAATTCATAGTTTTGATGCCTTCAGTGTGAATCTACAATTTACATAGTCATGAAAATAAAGAAAACTCTTTGAATGAGAAGGTGTGTCCAAACTTTTGGTCTGTACTGTACATAACAAAAAAAGTATGAAACAACTGAAAATACGTCATATTTATATTCTATACTCTGAGAGAGAGAGAGAGAGAGAGAGTGTGTGTGTGTGTGTGTGTGTGTGAGAGAGAGAGAGAGAGAGAGAGGAGAAATGTAACAGTTTAATGTTGTATGTAAACTGTGTTTGAGAGAGAGAGAGAGAGGTGTTCAGAGAGGAGTCTGTTGGATGTTTAGCTGTTATTTGTTTTATGGACTCAATGTTGAAAATGTAAAACATTTCAAACACTGTTGGCAGAAGTGAAAAATAAATAATTTTAGGAAGTTACAATTTTGTTTGATTCCATTATGTATTTTACTGAACATGAGTATTTACAATGCAAATCCAAATTATTTTAATTTACTGACAGTTACTTATATCTTGTCTTTTAACTTTATTAAGATCAGATTCTGCAGGTAAAATAACAATATTAAGGTGACTTGACTTGGACTTGACTTGACATAGCTTGTGACTTGACTTGACTTGACTTGCCCAAGAAAAAAATACTTGGGACTTACTTGAGACTTGAAGGTTAAGACTTGAGACTTACTTGAGACTTGCACATGTGTGACTTGGTCCCATCTCTGACTTTGGTACATGAACAAGGTTCTCATTCAGTACCATGGCAAATACCAAACAATATTTAGTTTTATCAGAGTTTTAAACATCAATCTAATTTATAAATTAATAAAAATTTAATGAATGAACAGTAATTTGCAGGAATTGTCAATACATTCCAATCTCATATATATATATATATATATATATATATATTCTGCCTATAAAAAAAATCTAGTTCTATTTAGCCACATGTTTAATATGTTGTTTCACTGCAATGATTATTTTTTTCACTTTTTATTATTATTATTAGTAGTAGTAGTATTTATTGTCAGAACATATTTTGCTGTACCTTGTTTAGATACATATATTATTATATTCTCCTTAGCATTATGTGTAATACCCTAGTTTAGTATAACGTGTGTGTGTATATATATATATATATATATATATATATATATATATATATATATATATATATATATATATATATATAAATATGGAGTATCCTGTAGTTTTAATATATTTGTAGCCTTGTAGTACCATAGTTTAGTGTCAGTATAATGATTATTTTTCACTATGTTGAGTTTCATTCAGCCGCATGGCTCTAAGGACACCAGAGGCATCTAGCCGAGGTCGCTGACCTCAACGGCTGCTGTCCACTGTGTGGGTCATTAGGGGATTCTGTGGTCTGCATTACCCAGGGTCCTCCCAGGTGAATCCCGCTCCATCGTAGGTGTTTGGCACATATAGAGAAGTGTCCTTGAGAAGAGTTTGGGTCACACAAGCACTTAGTGCTGGCTCAGAATACAAATAATGGGATTAGAGCTCACGGACGGCACACGTTAGCCTAACAAACCTGTCAGATGCCGTGATCTTCATCACTTTCACACACAGTTTTACATACTCGTGTTGTTTACATTTTCTGTGTTTTAGTATCCACTTTTTTTTTTTTCTTACAGTAAGTATTTGGAAAGTTTATATAAGTATATAAATATGTCATCGCATTGCAATATCAAACCAAGTAGCATTTGCAAACAAATGATGCCAGACCTGTTAACATGTAGTCCACGTAGTCACACAAACACCTGGGTTCTGGGAAAATGGGATATCAATGGGGTCAGGAGTGATCACATGACCAAAACTATTGGAGGAGTTTTAATTGAAATCTGAAGTTCCTGAGGTCTGCGGCTCAAACATATTGATTTTATTCAGGCTGACCTAGCCAATGGGGTCACGTTTGAACCCATCTGACATTTCTTCAATTCATCTCACTTTCTGAGCCCCAATACTTCACCCTTCTGAGAGGCAATAGGGGTGTGTGTGTGTGTGTGTGTGTGTGTGTGTGTGTGTGTGTGCTACACTAGACAGCCACAGACAGCCTAATATCATTTGTAATCACGTGATAAACATGGGGATTTAAATTATACTTAATACATTTTTCGGTCTGTTTTGATTCATCATCAAATGTTATTAAAAAAAGTTATATTCATATCACAATATAAAAGTATGTGTATGTGTTTTAAATTAAAATAAATTGTTGGTACTATACTTTATTACCAACTTACAATACTTTACAATAGGTTTCAGTAAGATAGCATTATGTATTATTTATCATGAACAATTTTTTACATAATTAATGTACACCATAATGTTCAAAGGTTTGAGGTATAATTTTTTTGTATAAATTAATATTTTTATTCCGCAAGGATGCATTGAAATGAACTAAAGTGACAGTAAATACTTTTAATATGTTACCAAATAAATCTAATACATGCTGTTTTTAAAACTTTATATTCATAAAGAATCCTGAATTAAATGTATCCTTGTTTCCACAAAAACATTAAGCAGCTTAACTGTTTTCAACAGCAATAATAATAATAAATGTTTCTTGAGCAGCAGATTAGCGTATAAGAATGATTTCTGAAGGATCATGTGACACTGAAGACTGGAGTAATGATGCTGAAAATGTAGCTTTGCATCACAGGAATAAATGACATTTTAAAACATATTCAAATGGAAAATAGTCATTTTGAATTGTAATTATATTTCATTATATTACTGTCCGTTTGTACCTTTGGTGACCCCCAAACCCCCAAACTTTTGAATAGTTGAGTAGGTTAATTGTATATTTATAAATCTAAAAATATTCATCGATAAAGTTTTTCATTATAGGTTTAAGGTGTTTTAACAGCTTTGAGATCTTTGAGTTCTTGATAGTTCATGTAATATGTTGCTCTGTTGTCATTGCTTCCCTTGAATAGCTTTTCAAATCAGTTGCATCTCCTCAAGTAAATGCTGCCTATGTAGACAGTAAACAGCAGTGAAGCTCCTAGGGTTTAACTGAAGTTGCTCATGACTGATCTGTCTAGAGCTAACAAATGTTAAGAGCCACAGGAGCGCAGAGATCCTATGCTGACACGTTTAATACTGGCCATCCAGAACATCCCGTCTGGCCTTCATCCAAACAGAACAGCTTTCTGAACCAGACGTCTGCAGATACACAGACCGGCCTGCTACGTTATCAGCCCAGAGAGGAAGGATGAGTTTCTGGAGTTCAGCTATACTATAGATGCATTTTCTAACAATTAAAGCACGGCCACAGCTTGAGTTTGTTTTCCCGCAAAGCATCAGATCTGTTTATTCTGCCGCACGCCTCTTTTTGATTAAGAATGCAAATCCGATTCTTTTGTCCATCTGCGTTTCTGTCAGCAAAGGAGTGCATTTAATTAAAACAAACATCGGTGTCTGCTGTGATGTTTTGTCTTCTTATCTATAGACCAAATCAGGCTAAATCAGCCGCTCAGGTGGTCTCCTCGTCTCAGATGTAAATACTAGCAGAGAGTTGCAGCAGTGCAGGTGGCTATTGTGAGTAAAACGTGTATTTGTTTTCCAGTAGCGTCTATTACACGAGGCATGACTGGGACGCGGATTCAGAGATTTGTGGCGTTATTTTTCCAGTGGCGGTCTCCAATCACAGATGGCAGATGGGGAGTTTTTTTGAGCAGGAGGCGATGGTGTGTTGAGCTTCGTCCAATGTGTGCTACTGTTGCCGTTTTATTACTCATGAGAATCCCACAGGATGAGTCACAGATGTATGAAACACACTGCCTTGTATTTCTTGTCGAGATAATGACATAATATGAAGACATCTACGATTGATTATTTGGTAATTGTAAACAAATCTGTTGGTTTGTAGGCGGTCAGAATTGTGGCACAGTGATATTGCTCACATGAATCTGGAGTGCAGACAAAAATAATGTTTTTTTTATTATTATTATTCATCACCCACTGCTGAGAATAAAATAACAGTAAGATTATGATAATTAATAGAAAATAATAATCAATTGAATAAATAGTCATTGCTTTTATAATACATTAAATATATATCTTTTTTTATTATGAAATATATTTAGTATTTTTTTTATCTTTAGATTTATAGTGGATGTTTTAAATTAAATAATTTGAAACCATTGTTTTTTTTCTTTTTTTCTTTTTAAATACTGTATTATATCATAACGCTATAATTCCTATAATTACATTTTAAATAATTACCTGTCCTTATGTTTAATATCATACTAGGGTTATTGCCAGTAAGTCAAACCTTTAAAAATAAATAAATAAATAAATAAACAAATCAAATGTTTAAATAAATATTACTGAAATAATAAATTAAACAAACATTTTTTCAACATTCACATTTTTTAAGTACAAAAATAACTCAAACTTAAAACATTAAACATGATAAAATCTAATTCAGAATTTTTAAATATTATAATACAAAAATGCTAACAGTATGTCAATGATAATAAAATAACACTATTCTATCTACTGGCACATGAAGTTTAAAATTGTAACGTGAAGTAATGTAATGTTATGTAAAGTTTAATAATGTAATTTAATGTAATATTTTGTTGGTGTGTGTGTTTTTTACATTATTTTATTAATTTATTGATTATTTAGATAGAATAGAATAGAATAGAATAGAATAGAATAGGGGTTTTTGCCTCTAGATTAACTCTCTCTCTCTCTCTCTCTCAGTGTCATCTTTGCCTTGGCTTAGACCGTATACATACATTTTTTTTAACATGCATATATATAGTATACAGCATGTCTGTGTAGTTCACTTGTGGGCAGCTCTGTAGCTTTTACAGCACTGGTGCAGTAACAATCCTGCTAGTTGTAAGTAAAAGACATAATGCTTGTTAATTTTGTGTGCTTGAGGGAAATCGTCATAAGTTACTCCGTAATTATGAAAGTGCCTATCGCTTCATCAGATAGATTCACTGTCAAAAGCTCTGAGCTGGGCGTCGTGATGAACTAGCCACCATAAATAAGGGGCCGGCCTGCTTGCAAAGACAAATGTTTTTAATTATCTGATGTGTTCATTTATACCAGGCCCTAAGTTTAGCCTTAAATTAAGACTCTTGCTAGAACATAACTTGATTTAAAAATGCCCATCAATCCTGGCCGGTCTTTATGTGCAGGAAAAGCTCAGAGGAAGTGTGATGTTCTTTATTTGTCCTCTGCTGTGCCAACAATTTGCCTAAAAACTCATTTAAAACTATATATAAACTTCAAAATGAACGTCTTGTCATCATTTACTCACCCTCATGTTGCTCCAGATCCATGCCTTTTCTTTTTCAAGGGTACACAAAAGGAGTTTGTTTATAGCAGAATGTCCAAATTCTTCTCATACAATGAAAGTCTAGAAGACTTTGAGTTAACTCCTTTATGATCAGTCTGAACATTCTTCAAAACATCTCAAGAAAGTGAGATTTGGATCTACATGAAAGTTAAAATAAAAAATATTTAATGTTTTGTTGCAACAAATTGTTTTGTTTAAAAAATAAGGGACCTTTGATACCAGTTTTCCTTTCACTTTGTTATTGTTGTTTATTTTTTGTTATGTTTTAGGAGGTTAGATGTGTCATTATTATCAAATAACATTATCTTTAGTCTTTAGTGCCTTTCATAGTTATTTATAAAAAATAATAATATAGGAACGGCAAAATTAGTCTCGTTAGTCACCTTTTTGTTTGATGTTATTTGTATACTTGTGCCCCTTTTATTTGATTTTCTATGGGTCTTATGCATTTTTGTGTTTCAGTTAAACTCGATCTGTAATTCAACACATTAACATGTTAAAAAACAATTATCTTCTAAACTTGCCACTATTTGCACGAGATGAAGAGACAAAATATTGCTTTCTAAAGCCTCTTTTTTTAATCTATTCACTTTGTCTGTCATAATCATGTGATGTCTTTTAATTATCTTCATTTAAGGGCTTTTCTTGGAAAATATTGATATATATGCAATTAATCAATTAGCATATCATGTAATTAATCGATCAGCTCCAGTTGAGTTGACGGCATCATCTTTTACGTCTGGTGTATTCGTCTTTTATTCTCGGTGACGGCAGCGAGGGCTGAGGAGTCACATGCTGATGCCTCTCATCTCGGCTATTATTAAAGGGCATTATCAAGCTTTTCAAATGTCTATAGTGCTTCAGCCATCATGAGCCCTTCAGTATCAAACCATACAGAAACATGCAAAACAATCCAGCGAGAGGAACAAAGAAACTAATGACAGCTTAGCCGGCCTAAAAGATTGAGAATTCTGTCACGAGGAAAGCGCAAGATCACTGGAGGAGGAAGGCTTCGCAGCTTTGAAAGACAAAGGCGGGATCAAGCGGTCTCTAGACTATTAGAAGCCAGTTTTATTTAAGCTTTTTGGCTGATAAGGTTGTCAGAAAGGGCTTTTTATCAGGCGCGAGGAGTAGGCGCCGAGCATTACGCCTCCGTTCCCAGGCAGTGGGTGCTCGGCGAGTCGCGCGGTGGGAAAGTCTTTCTGTAAAGCTGCTTGGCGCTTTCACACAGGAAAAGCCCAATTTGAGCTTGGCTTCTGGAGGATGAGAGGGCAGTTAGGACTGAACCCCGAGATCATCTTTTGTTTTATGTGTTTTATGGATTTTGTGTTTGTACTACGTACATCATCAAGCCTGTGTGTTTGGTTTGTGGACTGAAGTTCTTGCTCAGGATACGATGGGTTTTGCTGTAAATACTTTTGAAGGATAGGTTTACCTTCAAATTTTAAGCTGTTGACACTTATTAGATTAGTAATATGGTTAAGAAACAGAAAATGGCTGGACTGCATCATCTGGAGAGCTATATAAACAATAATACTAGTTGTTGTTGTTGTTTTTTTTATATGGAATCATCCCTAGACATGAACTAAAAGTGACCAAACCTCCCTTTTGGGAACATTTAGAGAATAAAATGGAAAAATGATTTGCAAATAAAGCTCACTTAGGAATGAAGGAAAAGATTAATAACTTAATGAATGAATGAATGGACAAAAAAATTAACCAACAAATGGCAGTATGAACAAATGAATGAATAAACAAAGGCAAAAATGTACACAACTGTTCATAAGTTTGGGGTCAGTCATTTTTATTTATTTATATTATATATTTATTTAACAAGGAGGCATTAAATCGATCCAAAGCGACAGTAAAGACAATGTTAGAAAAAAAATAATCCAGATAATGCAGTCCAGCCTTTTTCTGTTTCTTCATCATATTACTAATTACTAATACTAAAATACTAATGACACTGAAGACTGGAGTAATGATGTTAAAATTTCACATTTGCATCACAGGAATAAATTGCGTTTTAAATTGTTTTCAAATTGAAAACCGATATTTAAAATAGTAATAATATATCACAATATTGGCTTATTTTTTTTTTTTGTTTTTTTTTTACTGTGGTTTTCATTTATTATTTTCATAAAAATGTATTTGATCTCCAAAATCAAGGTATGAAATTGAATGTTAAAAAAGCAACAAAACAAATGTTTCATAAGAATTATAATAAGCTTTATAGCAGAACAAAAATCTGGGTTGTCCTCATTTAAAACATGTACATGTGTATGTGTGTCTCATTTTGGCTTATTATGCTCTACAAGAAAGTAATCTATATTCTTAAATCAGGCATAATATTTTACAAGGCATCACAAGTTTAATTTAAAATTATTTTGAAGAGTGGTTTTCTAATTGTTAAGCTGTGATCCTGCCACCACATGCGTCACTCCATACATGAAGTGTTTTTCCTCTGAACACAGATTATTCAGTCCACTTGACCTCAGAGTCCATGTCTCAGATGAGTGGATGAACAGAATAATGCTCTTATTTGCCGTTTTCTGTGGTGTTTTTCCAGCACTACCCCTGCAGAAGCCAAATGCTTTCTTTGGCAAATTTCATATATATACACGTTTGTTTAGTTGGGCCTTACAACGCAGCAGAGATAAGGGGCGAGCAGCTAACAGGTCTTTGCCCAATAAACGGGGGAAATTATCGGCCCCGTGCCTCCCCGTGACACAATTTGTCAGACTTGCTGATAGAAAACAAATTCTATTCATAAAGCCGCACTCCCCTTGGCACCGGTGCGATTCGCTAGCAATTCAATTATAGTTTTGTGCGATAGTGAACCCAGAGAGAGAATCCAGCCTGACAAGAAATATGACAGGACAGTAACGGAGTGTTTATGCAATTAAACTTTCACTGACAATACCTGCCGAGTGATGAATGTCTGGGTGGACATATATGTGCCCCGTAAGGACTGCACATTTTTCATGATTTTACAGCCCATTCTGATCTGTTAGGAACGCTGGTAAGAGGAGAAAGAGAGGAAGAAGGGATGGAGAGTTTCTGTTGCACGTGGAGAGGATGGTGTTGTCTGAATCCTGCTTTAAGGAAAGATGATGGTAACAATTTATTTTACAGTATAGAAGGTAACATGGGCTAAGGATATGGCTTAGGGGTAGGTTCACGGTTAATATTATATTGTAATAATAAGTATATAGAATGTGCATGCAGAACAATAATATAAAGTGCTACCAAGATAATCGAGATACCAGAAAGAAAGAATCAAGGTTGTATTTGTGACTCCAAAAACTCAAATTAGTTTCTGATCATGTGTGTACAGTAAGTGTTTGTTCTTCATATAGTCATGTAAACGTTTGTTTGCTGAATGAAAGTTGTTCACACTAGTAAAAAAATAAATAAAATAAAAAAAGATATAATTTGAATTGATATGTTATCAGAAATGATTCGGAATAGATACTAATCTTATTTTTATTTATATTTTTTATTTATAATTTATTTACTTTATATGATGTAGGGAAGAAAGAAAGAATGATTGCATAAATAATTAACAAATAATGTATGAATGAATGTACAGTACACTACCGTTCAAATATGTAAAAAAAATCTCATGCTCACCAAAAAAAAAAAAAAATATATATATATATATATATATATCACATCTGATCAATTTAATGTATTCTTGTTGAACAAAGGTATTAATTTATTTGAAAAAAAAAATTACTGTCCCTTGAACTTTTGAATGGTAATGTATATTGAAATGAAATTTTGATAAAAAATTTCAGGTTTAATTTTTATCTATATCTAAATATTAATCTAGCATGTATGCTGTCTGTAATGTAAACAAAAAAGAAAGAATGAACAAATGAATGCACAGTGTATGTGTGAATGAGGGAACATACTGTATATAGAAACATACTAAATTGTGCATAAAACTGACAATGCATCAGCAGTTTGTCTGTTTTTTGTTTTTTTAGCCCAAGAGTCTTTGGCTGTTGGTCATGTGCAGCTCTCAGGTTTAAGCTTTTATTCAGATGCACGCTGTTTTGTCCAAAGATCAGAGCGGAGGTGAGCTGTTCTTTTTAATTAATCATTCGTCCTTCAAACAGTGAAGTTTCTCTCCTCACCGTTCTCTCTCCACAGATAATTAGGCCCCATAGTTCAGTTAATTCCACAGGAGAGCTCATGCTAGCCACCTGCTCCTTTTGGACGGCTAATCTTTGTCTTGTAAGATTCCATCCCTGTAGAATTGTTCCGTCTCGTGAAGAATGAGGAAACGCCGCTGTTTTTCCCTGTAGTGTCCCACTGTTGCTTGAATTGGTAATGCGGGACGACCGGCGCCCCCCTCTTTCGTTCTGCACGCATTGATAGCGAGGTGTTGATTTTAGGTGTATATGGATCTCAAAGTAATCCTATTAATTCAAAGTGAATAACAAAGCAGCCTGCCTCTTTTTTTCCCCGTGCCGTTCCATTTATTCAACCTGCCAGGGCTTTGTTTCTCCATCATAATTATTTCCAAGTCAGATCCGCGCTGATTTCCTGGTGGACTTGTGTACCTCCGACTAACTTGAGGAACAACGGAGCCCGGATAATTCGCACCGTTCCTCTGGGGTGGTGTTCTCTGTTTTTTCAAGGACATTTTTATTACAAAGCTGATGGAATTTGCATATTAATTCATTTCTTTCAATTTTTAAGATTAAATGTTGTCAACATGTATCAGTGCAAGGTTTTGACAGACCTGATGAAATAGGTCAGTCATGCTTGAACGTCGAGGCGTAAAGCAGCCAGCTGCAACCCCTCTCTCTCTCTCTCTCTCTCTCTTCCTTGTACACACGCACGCAAACTCGCATCGCATTCTCAATCACTCAATCTTTCCTTCTCTTTCTTTCCCTTGTTTCCCCTCTCCTCCATCTCTCCATTTGGTGCTACTTGATTAAAGGAAAAGTGCGGCCGGGGCTAAAATGACATGCCAAATTCTATCAACTTCCAGTGAGGGCTCTCTCCTAAATTAGAATGCCATTAGAGGCTTTTGATTTATAAAGTGCATTTTCATGTTTCTCTTCTGTGTGTTTTTTTCTCTCATGTAGCTGCGTGACCTTTTGCGCCTGTAGTTTTGTCTGCCTCGTCAATAAGTGAAGCGTTTTACATTCATTAATATTTTGTGCATGAGTCTAATAGTATGTCCTGACACTGATGGGTTACGGGCCTTTTCTCGTTTGTCTGAGTTTATTTATCTCAATTGGAAACATCAAAGAGTACAATAATAAAGAATGGAAGTGTAAATATGAATTCTTTGAAACAAAATTTCGATAAGACAATATTATTATTGGCCAGTAAATATGGGCTTTTCATTTACTGATAATATTAACACTGCAGTGTTTTCTCAAAATTACAATAATGTTCAAAAGTTTGGAGTCAGTAAGTTTTTTTTTATCCCGTCTTTGAAAGAAGATTCTCACCAAGTCTGCATTTATGTCATCAAAAAATACAGTAATATTGTAAAATATTATTACATTTTAAAAGAACAGTTTTCTTATTTGAATATATTTTAAAATGTAATTAAAAGTATTAATTTCTTTTAGAAAACAACATACTGCCCCAATCTTTTGGACATGTTATCTATAGAATTTGGAAGTGACACAAGAGAAAGCTAATACATAAATTAAAATTTTCATATATTGACCAACTCATTGATCTATATATAGATAAATCAGGTAATTTTGGCTTTAAAGGGGTCATCGGATGCGCACTTTATACCTTTTAAGAGAAGTGTGTGATGGCAGTGTGTGTACACAACCACCCTATAATGATAAAAATAAATTTACATAAATTTATCTACTAAAATCTTTCCCCTTTTCAAATCAAGCCATTCTCAGCTTCTTGTCTGTGTGACGTCACTCAGACCCAGGCCCCTCCCACGATTGTTTGATTGACACTGGCGTTTTACCTTAGACCCGCCCTCAGTGAGCTGTCATTAGCGACTGAAGTGTTGTTGGATGTAATAATGATCATAGCAGTTTTCATTTACTCCTGACACCTGAGTCGCTGAAGACGCAGTGGATTACGTTTCTTTCTGAAGGAAATGCACCCCCATTCTACCTAAATGAGCCTATGTTTGAGCGAATCATTCGTGATCCACCTTCACCCCCAGAAGAAAGTGAGCATAAGGTTTTTTTATGAATCTTTGTAAATCGTCTTTCCTGGTTAGCAGGTTTCCTGATGAATGCGGCTAAATGTGGCTAAGTAAACAAGTTTCTCAGAGAACTGCGCATCACCCCACGGAAGAGCAGCGCTCATTGCATTTAAAGCGGCAGGCAACAATACGGCTTGCTCTGAAAAGAGCTGTTTTTGACAGGGTAAAAAAGGTGTTCTTTACACTACCATTGAGACATTTTAACCAAACTGTATTATAGTCTTTTCATTAAGACCCTAAAGAATCATATCAACTTTTGAAAAAATGGGAATCCGATGACCCCTTTAAACTGACAGTCTAAATTATTTTTGATTAATTAAAGCAGCAAGGATTGAGTCTGGTTTTAGAGGCTGTTATAGGTTGAACACACTGCCATGTGCTGCTCTGATGTGAACAATCCCCTGGGTTCACAAGTCATTAGTTTTGACTGAAATTGTCTTTGTGACAAGTATTATTACTGCAACACCTGTTCACCGCAGAATCCTTCACTCCAGACGACACTTACCGTGTTCAACTTCTCGCGCTCTCTCACATGGTTTCATCCGTGGCTATGTTCTGTGTGATTTGAAAAGCAGCGTCCGCGTGGAGAATTAACACACTTCCAGTGGTTCACTGTGGCAGACAGAGAGCGTGGGTTTTGTAGTCGGTTTGGGTTTCTCTGGTGTTGACTGCACTCCCGAGGTGGGTGAGCAGATTTCTTCCAGAACACAGGGACCAATCCAACCCCAAGACTGATAAAAACTGCCCGGCTTGTCACCGGTTCACCCTCATTACCATATTAATAATAGATGAGTGCAGTATCCCAGCCTTCCCTGCAGAGACCCAGTGGATGAAGCTGTAGCAGAGGGCAGAGGTTATCTGACCACTTCTTCTGTCCTGCAATGAGAAGATCCAAAAACATATGGTGATGAAAACAGAATGGACAATAAAATCATCTTCAGGTGGCAAAATCCCACAATGCACCTTGAAAGAAGCACTGAATTGATGACAAGTTAATGCACACTAATGAATGTATGTATTTTAAAATCACCCACTTTTATATAGCTTTAAATATTGAGAGATGTTTGCATTTGATACTCATTTTTAATCTTATTTCTTCTTTTTTTATATATATTTGCTTTTTATAGTTGCTGGTTGTTTGGTGTCAATAATACTGTCTGCAAACACAGAATTCACCTTCCCTCCAGCTGTAATCATAAAATCATACCGTAATGTCACCGCACTCTGTGGAAACTGCTGCGTACACATTTTTTACGTCATACAGTGTAATATTTGGCAGCTTGTGTTTCAATATTCATGTGTCACACACAGAAGGTCAATGTTTGTGTGATTGGCATAGCTTCTGCTGACATGTGTATATATGTTGATTTCAATTTTGCTAAAAACTCCAGTCTTTGTCGCTTATTTCACATGTAAAGGAATGTTTCTAAAAGACATGGCACCAAAGAAAATTAACTATTTCTATATTTAAGGTCAGACAGGTGGTTAAGAAAAAACTAATTACTATGCATTTGTGGTGCAAAAACTTTACTAACATTATAAATGGCCCTCAGCGTGAGATAAATAAATGAATAACAATAAATGCATTATGTGACCCCATTTGAAAGTGTTTTAAATTCACATTGCACTTTTCGGTTAATAGAATAATCCTAAAGTTGTTGTGTTCTCTCTTCATTTGTGGTGGTGAAAATTCATGCAATCCATTACCACAGGTAAACACGACCCTACATCCATTTTTGATTTGCTCTTTAAAACGAACAACTACGCCTACATGTGTACGTTCATTTGAGGGGAAAAGAGTGCTTCAATTACAGCACTTTGAAATTCATTTACAAGCCCAAATTTGATTATTGCTTGACTTTTTCAGATGAAGGAATAATTAAAACAGTGTTAACAGCATCTAATTGATATCCTGTGTTTATGGTTATCACTGCGGTGTCATGTCGTCATTGAGTGATAAATGCACAACTTCATCAAGGCTGCAATTAAACCTCTGCGTGCTTGACACACAGGGCCTGTCCTGACAAGATATTTACTGCTTTCGCAGAAAAGTTGTTCCGTTGCGTGTTGCATTAGCTTAGTCTTGAATTGCATATTTTGGCATCTTGTTTAAGTAGATTCTTTATTTTGACAGTGTTGTAGGATTGGGTAGTGTAGAAACCAGTAGGGATTCTGCTCTACCATTCCAAATATACCATATATTAGCTATTTATTATGTTATATTTATAATATTTTAATAAAATAATATAATATTTTAGTTTTAAGTTGTTTTAACTCAAATTGTTATATATGAAGCTGTTTTGCATCATTGTCAAGTTTAACAAGTTTATTAGATTAAATAAAAAAAATTATAATAAAGTACTTTTCATTTGTAAAGAATCTGAAAATATTATTTAAAACATAAACATTCATTTACATAAAACCAAGTTCATAAAGTACCACATTTTAAAATAATAATAATATAAGATTAAATGCTTTAAATTTGTAATTTAATAATTATTATTTTTCGATTATCAAAAATATTAAATTATTTTGTATAAAATCTAAAAAGTATTAATTATGAATAAAAAATACAGCATTATATACATACAGTACACACAAACAGAGTAATGGGCTGCATTTAAAATACATGTAAATATACATATACATATATATATATATATATATATATATATATATATATATATATATATATATATATATATATGAAAGTGAAAGTGAAAAGTGAAATATATATATATATATATATATATTGATATATTGATATATACTGTTAAGATAATGTGAAATATATGATGTTTGGTCATACCTTTCACTCCTACATTTCATATCCCACATAAACTCTATTTTATATATTTCATACATTTATATGGCGCCGTGGTGTAGGTTTTAAAGGTTCAGGTCTTGTGTTTTGTTGTTGCTTTGCCTCTTTAGCAGAGAGATATTGTTGCATTGTGTGAATGGATGTCAGCTACATATTATAGTGAATGTCAAAATGGGGTTGCTATGGAAACAGGGATATTACACACATATCTACGCCACGGTGGCTATAGAGGTATATCCTGAAGGTCTGCTGAGGATTCAACTCCAGAAAGATGTTTACAGACCATACGGGTCTCCGTCGAAACATTTGTTTGTTTGTGTGTGCATATGTATTAGCATCTCTCCTCTTATGTGTTTTTAAACAAACAAATAACTTATATTTTCAGCCTTTCAAGCTACATACATCAATTTTTAACGCTGTTTGTGAGTAAATCTGTTATTGATGTATAGCAGGGAAAAAAGACGGCTGAAGAATACGACTCTCGGATGACTTCAGAGGAGAGCACAACTGTGTCGAATCGATAGAACTTGAAATTTAAGGCAGTGGTCCCTCAGCGTCTGCAAACATCAAACCTTTTATAGCTTTGGTTTGAACTGTCCACTACAGTGTCACAGAAAACAGTTTGTTTCAGCCACAGCTCCAGATTCATAATTGGAAAAAAAATGTTTTGCATTGAAGCACATCACATAAATACACATGCACAGCACATACCTGACTCATATCATGTCCTACTCAGTGGTTCAAAAAAGTCTAAATGTATACTTCAAATGTAGTCTTGTCATATTGTAGTACCTTCTTACAAACATTGTTTTGTGAACTGTAATAAACCACATAATTTGAATTTGAACAAGCCGCGAACCCTAAGTACTTCAGAACAGACTTGAAGAAATCACTCTATAGCAATGTGCCATAAAAACTCCGACACCATAGCGACACCATAATAACATACTAAAACACTCAGAACACCATAACTACATACGAAAACACTCAGAACACCATAACAACACCATAACAACATACTAAAACACTCAGAACACCATAACTACATACGAAAACACTCAGAACACCATAACAACACCATAACAACATACTGAAACACTCAGAACACCACAGCAACACCATAACAACATACTAAAACACTCAGAACACCACAGCAACACCATAACAACATACTGAAACACTCAGAACACCATAGCAACACCATAACAACATACTAAAACACTCAGAACACAATAGTAACACCATACTAAAACACTCAGAACTCCAAAGCAACACCATAACAACATACTGAAACACTCAGAACACCATAGCAACACCATAACAACATACTAAAACACTCAGAACACCATAACAACATACTAAAACACTGAGAACACCACAGCAACATCATAGCAACATACTGAAACACTCAGAACACCATAGCAACACCATAACAACATACTAAAACACTCAGAACACAATAGTAACACCATACTAAAACACTCAGAACTCCAAAGCAACACCATAACAACATACTGAAACACTCAGAACACCATAGCAACACCATAACAACATACTAAAACACTCAGAACACCATAACAACATACTAAAACACTGAGAACACCACAGCAACATCATAGCAACATACTGAAACACTCAGAACACCATAGCAACACCATAACAACATACTAAAACACTCAGAACACAATAGTAACAACATACTAAAACACTCAGAACACCATAGCAACACCATAACAGCATACTAAAACACTCAGAACACCATAACAACATACTAAAACACTGAGAACACCACAGCAACATCATAGCAACATACTGAAACACTCAGAACACCATAGCAACACCATAACAACATACTAAAACACTCAGAACACAATAGTAACACCATACTAAAACACTCAGAACTCCAAAGCAACACCATAACAACATACTGAAACACTCAGAACACCATAGCAACACCATAACAACATACTAAAACACTCAGAACACCATAACAACATACTAAAACACTGAGAACACCACAGCAACATCATAGCAACATACTGAAACACTCAGAACACCATAGCAACACCATAACAACATACTAAAACACTCAGAACACAATAGTAACAACATACTAAAACACTCAGAACACCATAGCAACACCATAACAGCATACTAAAACACTCAGAACACAATAGTAGCAACATACTAAAACACTCAGAACACCATAGTAACACCATAACAACTTACTAAAAACATTCAGAACACCATAGCAACACCATAACACGCAGAACATCATAGCAACACCATAACAAAATACTAAAACTCTCAGAACACCGTAGAAATGTTCCACAAACACTCAGAACACCATAGCAGCGCCATGACAACAAACTAAAAGGCTGCGTCCGAAAGCTCTTAAATGCTACCTATCCTACAATCCTGTGCGTTCCATTCCATGATGGTTGAGGAAAAAAAATAAACAAAGATGGTTTCTGAAAGTTGTGTTTGGTTGTCAGTTTGTGTGTAAATGTATGTTTCTGACTAACTTTTTGCAATTTTGATCGTATATCTAGTAAGAAATCAGTATTATAAAATGTTTATATTTGTTTAGTTATCATTAAAATTGTTGTAAATCATGAAACTGTTACCTCATAAGGCAGTGAGGCAGAAGGTCAGCTGCCTAGGCTTTCAGACGCAGCCTAAAAGAA
The DNA here is from genome assembly GCF_003368295.1 of Carassius auratus. Taxonomy (NCBI): domain Eukaryota; kingdom Metazoa; phylum Chordata; class Actinopteri; order Cypriniformes; family Cyprinidae; genus Carassius; species Carassius auratus. The sequence goes on along the minus strand of NC_039259.1, from coordinate 23,977,879 downwards.
TCAGAACACCATAGCAATGTGCCAAAACACTCAGAACATCATAGCAACACCATAGCAACATACTAAACACCCAGAACAACATAGCAATGTGCTAAAACTATAGCAACCTGCTAAAAGCACTGAGAACCCCATAGTAACTGCATAGCAAACACAAACAAAAGCATAGAACTGTGGATGTAAGTTTTCTTCAGAAAAGGTAAAAATCTGCTTATTTTTAGTTTGTTCTTTAACTCTTCAAGACTTCCTGCAATCTCTTTGAGTATCTTAGCGATAGCACCTGATCTGATTGGGTGTAACTCTGAGAGAGTCGGTCAGGTGACGTGTAGCTGTCAGACTGTCTGCTCCCTCCTGACGACTGTGTACTTGCCTTTTTAGTGTGTAGAGCTCAGGGGTCAGGCTGATGGGATTCACAGAGCCATAGGCCACTGACACCTGCACCTTTAGCTGCTAATGAGTTCCGGGACATCTGGCAGGAGCTTCATTTCCTTCTGCTTAAACAGACCACTTCTCCTTGTATCATTCTAATGGCAGTTCTGCCACATCTCCTCAATCTGTTGGTTAGTTTACTAGAGGAAATGTTGCTCCATGACCAGTCCATTCATTTGTATTCTGGTGATTTCCCCCATGCATTTTTTGCGATGTTCCTGTGACCTCAACGATCTTCTCCCAAACTCCTTCCATATGTGCCTGCTGGAATGGACCATGTTCATTGTTGAGATGATCTTTCACTCCATGACCTTTCCTCTCGTCTTCCAGGAGTCCAGACGCACTGGTCTTCACCTGTTCTCCCCTCTACAGCTTGTTTCTTGTTTTTCTCTTTCAGGGGCTCAGATCAAATAGAGGATCTCTGAAATGCATTAATATAATTTGAATTAATTTTATTTCAAGGTTATTATAATGCAGTGTTTTCTGTTTATTTTTCACATAAAATAAGCTAAAAAATGTGCTTATTTAAATTTTACTTATTTGTTTAAAAATTCTTATGCTAGGTTATTTCCCAGGCACATTTCTTTTTTCTTTTTTCATTTTTAGTTTGTCATTTAGGAATTAATTGTGAATATTAATTGTTTAAATATAGGCAAGATCTTTTTGTTTGTCAATTCAAAACGTGTTTTTTTTTTTTTTATTAAAATTAGTCATAATTTTCATTTTAGTTTTAGAGTACAACAATAATCGAGTTCCCAATGAACATTTAGTAATCTATTTTGACGATCTAAGCACATGGTCTAAAGCGCACGGCGCAGGTGTACTTAGGCTTTTCCGAATCCACTTTTGCTAGTATAACGACGTAAAAATTTTCTGCTCCCATTGTGTGGTCTAAATGGGTTGTCCCTATTCTCTTAATGAGTAATGGGTGTGTTTTTGGGCATAACATGCAATCAACCAATCAGAGTCTCATCTCCCATCCCCTTTAAGAGCGAGTTGTGCTCGTGCCATGGCAGATTCGCTATTTAAATGGTGGAATTTGAAAGCACACAGACTGAATGTGTCTCCTCTTTTACACGCTAATCCAATTTAGTATTTGGCATGTTTGTGTGTAATAAGCAAAGTGAACGCACGTTGTGGACCCGACCCAGAGGCCCATTTTCTAGTAATGGCTCTTTATATTTATATTGCGCCATTGACTTTAGACTTTCGACCAGGTCAGTTCCTCAAAATAGCAACATGCCAACAGTGTGCCTAAACACGCCTCTTTTTTAGATGGCACACCCATGGGTGTACAAATGGACGCAAATGCATTTGCTATTCAAACAATGTGGTGCAGGAGGAGAAATTGAGAACTGCGTCTGGCTGAAACTAGCAAAAACACTTGCGTTGTGCCGGGTGTATGATAGGGCCCATAAGCTGCAAAAGGTTTATTTGTGGTGCTTGCTAAAGCTCATACCTAAAATGTTACAGTTATTTAACATAACTAGTCCAGCAATGTTTATGCAGTGGACTTCATCCAACAAAACTGGCAAACAATTTCATAGACTCATAGACCCGAGCCATATCTGGAGAGCAGAATATCACAGAGACTTGGGGATGAGCTCTTTTTACCACCTGAGTCTTCAAACAAGCACAACTCAGAAATCTAGTTTTAATCTGCAGCCATCCACATCAAGCCATGTAAAACATCACAAACAGAACTGCTTAGCACAGCTTGAGAAGAGGCTGTTTTTATTGTTGTCACAGGTGCTTTTCATGATCCAGTGATCCACGTCTGGAGCTTCTGGTTTTTAATCTGCCTCTAAAGAGAAACTGCAGTGGCGATATACAGCTGTAGCGTCCCAACATGCATTTGATTCCTCATAAAGCAATCAGAAAACAGACAAGGCAATGCGAGTGCTGACAAACCTTCACACCTGACTTACTGTAGGAACTCACAGTGTATTTGAAGTTTATTTGCGGATGAAAGAGAGAAGAAACAAGCTCTTATTCAGTGAAGTCTGGGACCATCTCTGGCATGGATTATTCAAAAGACAAATAGTACAATGTAAAGTTTTACTGCACCCCATTCATCATGAGGGCAGTTCTGCGCCTGTATGCTTCCTTATGCGTTTCCTTTTCCTGTTGTAGAGCACATATGGCCTCTGTTTTGTGGTTGTTGTTTTTTTTGTGTGTGTGTGCATATAATTGATTTCGTTCTTCATTTATTAATTTTTTGCATGATTTTTCCTCAAGATTGGATTTCAAATCCAGTCTGGTCTGGATTCTTCAGGCTGTTTTTCCCCAAACATATTTCATTGTTTTCTGCAGAGATTGCATGCGTTTACTTTAGCATAAGTGTCATTTGTTTCCCAGTTCAGCGTGGTGACATCTCAGACCCGCGTCCGAGCTCTTCTTACCGGGGAAACCTCTTTCATTATTGTAGGATTAAATATTGATCACAGATTTAAGTGTCTTTAACAGTGGCTTGTGTATAATGCATCGTGAGTGCTGTCTCGAAGCAGTGCATCACAGACACTTGAAATTATTTACCAACCGATTTGAAAAATCACTTTGCACTTTGCACATCTGTTAGATTATCATAAGAACTTGGAATAGTTCACCCAAAAGTGAAATTTCCCATTTCTTTTTCTCACTCCCAGTCCAAGATGTATATATCTTTCTTTCTTCAGCCGAAGAGAAATGAAGGTATCGGAGGAAAATATTCCAGGATTTTATTTCCATCTAGTCCAAGTGTATGGTGTTCACCATAGGCCATTTTCGATCGTCCAAAATCCATGACGGTCCATATTTAAGCAGCTTCAAAGTAATCCACACAACCCCAGCCAACAAATAAGGGTCTTCTTTACCACCACAATAAGTCATTTTCAGAAAATAATTGAATAATTATATCCTTTTAACCACAAATGCCCGCCTTGGTCCAGCTCAGTTTGATGCACACTGTCTAGTGTGAAATATGCATTTTAGAAAGGTCATGCATGACGTAAGCAGAAAGAACCGCCTCATTTTTGACAAGTATGAAGTAACAGCAATGTCCAAATGTAAAAACACCACCAGCCACATCTCAATATGGATCAATCTGTTTGAGTTATACATTATTACTACCATACAGAGCGAAGCCTTCATCTGTCAGACTCGGACCAGGACGACCCTGTTCCTCACATCATTCTTGAAATGGTGGTAAAGCCTGAGAGACCAGCAGCCCGCATGCTTAATCCTGATTTATTTGTACAGTAAACACCTGACGTCCTGGATTGGTACTAATATTTATATAAATGTAAATTGAGGAATATTAGCCGGAGTACTCAAGCTTTCCTACAAGCCTATAAGTCATTCGCTGAGCGTGTAGTGAACATGCAGGCTGTGTACCGTGAGGACGAGGACCTCCAGACCTGCCAGCTGGTTATTGATGGTCAACACTCTCGGCGAGGAGTGTAATACTTTCAAAATCTCATCATTTACTCCCAGACACATTCATTCTCAAAGGTTTCATCAAGAAAATTAATCCCAAGGCCTTTCAGATCATAAATTCACCTCCGTCCCACATAAATAATATTTTCCTTTTAAAAAGTCATGTCTGATATTGTCAGTTTTATATGAGGAGCCGATTTGAAAGCATCATAGCTGGTTTTATTTTTAAACTCCACAAAACTACTCCCTTCCACGAGGAAAGATGTCTGAGGAATTTTCTAGATTTGAATGGTTTTCTGTGTTATTGTGTCAGTTGCAAGGGAGTTGATATACACAGCACAAAAACAAAAGTTGAAGCATGTGGAGTGTTGTGCTGCTGCTGGAACACAGGTGCATTGTGGGGATGTTGGTTTAAGTCGAACATATAAGACTCTCTCGACACGCAGCAGAATCCCTTAATCTCATGGATTGGCTGATATTGATGATTTAGCAGATCTGCCCGCCGCTGGGCTTTCTGCTGGACTGCAAACACTGAAGTGCTGGAAGCTCATATATGTGCAGAACAACAGGGGTTTTGACACAAATCTTCTTTGCACACGGTGTATTCACAGACTTTTTAATGCAACATTTTACACTGCAAGACAATCTATCAGACACTGAAATTTGTATTTGTTGTGTACATTTATGTTTAAGATTTACATTTTAGGATCATTGTCTTTTTTTTTCTTATATAAAACAATAGTAAAACAACATTGAGTAGATATTTGTCTATTGTTTTTCCCTTATAAAGTTGATCAGATATTTAACATTAATACAATGCTTTTCAAATGATGCGCTCAATCATAGGCATGTAAGCAGTGCATGTTCACTGGGTTATTTTTAAACAGAAATCAGTTTGAAATGTTGAGGTTCATTGATTCTAATTGTAATGTTTTGTGACAAATATTTACCTGCCATCTTATTCATGGGAATGTGAGTTGAGTTGTATAATTTATATGGATACTGCTGTAATCTACTACTCTAGTAACATATACCGTATTTTCCAGACTATAAATCACACTTTTTTCATAGTTTGGCTGGTCCTGCGACTTATAGTCAGGTGCAACTTATTTATCAAAATTAATTTGACATGAACCAAGAGAAATCATTACCGTCTCCAGCCGCTAGAGGGCGCTCTATGCTGCTCAGTGCTCCTGTAGTCTATACTGAAAACATAGAGCGCCCTCTCGTGGCTGGAGACGGTAATGATTTATCTTGGTTCTTGGTTCTAAATAAATGACTTATATATATGTTTTTTTCCTCATCATGACGTATTTTTGGACTGAAGCAACTTATACTCAGGTGCGACTTATGGTTCGAAAAATACGGTATACGTTTGACTGTGTTATCGACTTATTGTATTTATTGCGATAGTTTATTCATCTCCAGGAAAAGCAAAGCAGGCAGGTTCCCATTCAGTGTTATAGTTCAGTAGCATGAGGGAAATCCAAAAAATTCAGTGTATTGTTCAGGCAGGAGCGCAAAGGTTTTACTGTAGAATTCATCTTCCTGTCATTAACAGCAAAGCAAGGTCACGGAGGGCACGTGGTAAATGACCTCTCTCCGTCCGAGCACCGCACATGTCAAAAAAGGACGGCGTATCTTAAAGCCCGTCTCATTCTTAATGAAAACGGCGAGTTGCAACGGCCTCTGATCTTGTGTTTTAGTCAAATAGAACTCTACGCTTGACTGACAGCTCTGATCTAAAGCATTTAAGTGCAAGTTTTGATCTCTCTGCCTTTGATTAAAACTAATGAGCTCATTTAATTCAAAATGGGAATCTCTGATAAGAGAAATAAGGTTGATGTGATTGGATTAGAGAGGCGAATTAAACTCTTAGAGCTGAAGTTTGTGCTTATATAGTGTATTAAAAAACTGTTGGCATATTCCTGTGTGTTAGATGATGAGAAAAATTTCATAGTAATTCATATTTAATCAGAAGAAATGAAATGACTAAATATAACATGGCTCTGCCTTTTCCCCAGAGTGATAAAGGACTAGTTAGATTTTAAATGACATTTAATTCATGTTCTCCGAAAGAAAGAGGGACGAGAAAAAAAGGACAAGAGAGAGAGAAACAGGGAAATACAGCAGTCTAAACCCAAAATTATGACGGTGTCTATTATATACTTTTATGTCCCAGGGGTTTATTTGAATCTGTTTTTTTCTTCTCTTGTTATTATATAATGTTCACTTAATTTTCCTAGAATTTTTTTTCGTGCCTTATTTATTTTGATCACTTTTTAAATGCATTGTCCCAAACCCAGACTTTCAGTCTTAAACTTTGAAAATGTAATTGTATTGTATTGTATTTGTACAGTCACAAATTATGACTTTAATAATGGCATAATTTCCATCACAAATAACAATAAAGATATGCTACATCAGTGTTTAGATGGACGAATGTTTTGTTAGCAGTTTTGGCTCTCATACTGTCCTGTTCTTGCACTAAACCTCCTCTGGTGGCTGTTTGTAACATGTTGAAGTTCAGATGTGCAGTTAATTTGGCTCTAATCAAGTGTGTTACAGCAAATTAGCAGAACCTTCTTTGTTCAGCAGGTGTCCTTGTATTAAGATCAAGGCTTGAAATCTTTTATTTATTTATTTATTTTATTCTCATCTGGTAAGAGATGTATTATAGTATAAAAAATACATTAGTTTGTTCACTGTCATTGAAAATGATGTATTGTAAAAAAAATTCTGAAGCAAAAGTGAGTATTGTTTTTACTAAACCAAGATTGTTAAATTACGCTCTGCTTAATTTTCCCATTTCCTATGGAGACAAATACATCTACCACCATGCTGGTGAGGTTTATTCATTTGCCATGTAGAGTTTAAAGCAATTATCATGTTTGCCGAGGCTCCGCTTCATGCTATTAGTAAATACAATTAAAACATTGTCAAAGTTTGATTAGTGCCTTCCCCCTTATCAGGTTGTGCTGTTTCATTAACTGTCTACCAAGAGATGATAGAAACTCAATGAGAAGATATTACACATCATACTCACTAAAGCAGTCTGATATCTTGCTGTCTCTGTGAGTTGTTGTAATGGGATGTTTGTTTGCTTGTTTCTGCAGTGGAGTCGAACAGCCCTAGTCTCCTGTCGCCGGATAACATTCTAGAACGTTCCTTCTTCATCCGAATGAAATCCACACTCACCAAGAGAGGCGTCCACATCAAGTCCTCTGGATACAAGGTAAGACTTGGACCGGATGATTGTTAGCATGTTCTAAAAGAAATGAAAACTCACTTCAGTCTTGTATCATAGTTAATGACAGAATTATATTTGTGTCAGTTTTAAAATCATCTGAATCGAGCAATAGCTGTGCACACTTAACTGATTAACAGAAGTATTTTCTTGCTTCATCTCATTGCAAAATCTACTTTTCAAGTTCTTTTTAATCATGCACATTGTTTTAAGAAGTTTATGTGAGTTTTAGTAAATGTTACATTTTAAATACACTGAAATTGTATTTTACTTTCAACAATACTTTAAAGGGTTAGTTTGCCCAAAGATGAAAATTTCGTCATTAATTACTCCTAACCCTCATGTCGTTCCAACCCTGTAAGACCTTCATTTATCTTCGCACTACATATTAAGATATTCTTGATAAAATCTTAGAATTTGTATTATTTCAAATAAATGCTTTTCTATTGTAGTCATCAAACAATCCTGAAAAATAATGCATCACAGATTTCACAAACATGAAGCAGAACTGTTTTCAACATTGATAATGATAAGAAATTATTCCTGAGCAACAAATCATCATATTAGAATGATTTCTGAGAGATCTTGTGACACTGAAGTAATGATGCTGAAAATTCAGCTTTGCATCACTAGAATAAATTAAAATTTAAAACATATTCAAATAAAAACAAACGGCTATTTTAAATGGTAATAACGTTTCACAAAATTACTGTTTTTACCGTATTATTTTACTGTATTAAATGCAGCTTTGGTGAGCATTAGTGACTTGATATTCCAAAAAACATTACAAACCCCAAACTTTGAACAGTAATGTATTCTGTCACAATTTATATTTGTGTACTATGCGCTTTTTGCAATCATAGACAATACCACTGATACGACGGATCACAGAATGATGTACATTTAGTATCAATCGAATTGTAAACAGAGGAGTGGATGATTGTTTGGATGTGTCTTTGAGTGAACGATCCAAACCCCTGCTGCATCCATCTGGACGCAGATTTGATGCAAATAAGCGTGAAGTCGGGGAGTGCACTAACCCATAGCATAAATATTCACGCATGCACATTCGCATATATTACCGGCCAGACAAGGACACTTCTTATTGCATTTACTCCAAATTAAGTCAATATTTGTGTTGTTACATAATACAAAAGTATGAATTTTGCATACGATGCGCCTGCATTAGGTGATAGGTGCGAGGCGGCGGGAAGCGAAGCGCGGCACACATCATGGCTGTTTATATCTCCTCTTCACTCTGGAGGTCAAATCAAAGTGAATTCTTCTTCAGCTTAAACCAGTCTTTTCTTTTTTTTTTGCCAAGGCGTCTCGGCCCCAGCTCAGTTAATGCACTCATGTAAAAGCTCTCTATCATTACTTGTGCCGTATCGCATTTCAAAAGCACTCCAGAGAATCCTTAGGAACAGATGAATCTTATTTCTTATGTATACCTATTCTATATTCACCGACACAGTGATGGGAGAGGGGTGGAGAGAGAGAGAGAGAGCATTGTGTGCTGAACCATGAATTATAAAAATTGATCCCTTTGTTATGTTGGCTTGTATTAAATTGAGATATGCTATGCGGCTGCCTCTCGCTGCGGCCACGGTGAACCCTTGCCATGTCAGTTTGCATTTAGCAGCCTGAGCATATTTAATGTTTTGCCAGAGCTTATGATGTTCTTGCCAAGAGCACTCCTGCAGCAATTCACCGGCGAGTTTCTCTTTGTGGCAATTACTTCAAAAGTTGTATTTTCCAACTAACTTTTTGATGCCCCTCGCTTTGGGCTTCAGTGGAATCATTTCCATTCTGTATTCTTTTAATGTGGCTCAGTGTTTATTTATTGAAAGACCCAGTGTTGTACGTATGTCGAGATGGATGTGTATTGTGAAGGCGATGTGTGTTTTGCGTGGGCTGCCACTCTCTGGTGTGCCGCTCTGTTTGTGAGAATTCGTGTATGGGTTAAATATTGGATATAATTGGACATCACCTTCTGATCACGGCATGGTGTGATGTCTTACTGAAGCTTGGCAACAGCTGCATCAAGGGTGTTTGTGACTGCCGGTGTTTCTGTCTGATGCACGCTCGTGTCGCGATAAACCACTGATCGAAGACTAGAAACACACATTTTGCCACCTCTCAGTCTCATTTCTCCAAGAATACCTATTCAGAAAGGTGTTTTAATGGCTTGATTTTAATTGAGAGATTACATTAGATGTTTTTGCTTTGAAAAATTTAAGACTATTTCAGTGGCTTATGCAACAGCTAGGAGTAAAATGTGACCCTGGTCCACAAAAGCAGTATATTCTGTGAAATTAAGATTAATACTTCATCTGAAAGCTGAATAAATAATCTTTCCATTGATGTATGGTTTATTAGAATCGGACAATATGGGGCCAAAATGCAACTATTTGAAAATCTGGAATCTAAGGCTGCAAAAAAAAAAAAAAAAGAAATACTGAGAAATCATTTTTAAAGTTGTCCATATGAAGTCCTTCACAATGCATATTACTAATCAAAAAATATGTTTTGATATATATTGGTTGGAAATTTACAAAGTATCTTGATTTAATATTTTAATGATTTTTGGAATAAAAGAAAAATCTATCATTTTGACCCATACAATGTATTGTTGGCTATTGCTACAAATATACTTGAGTGACTCAAGACTAGTTTCATGGACCAGGGTCACAAATAGTAGTAGAAATGGTGTTCTTTAACCTATATATTCATATCAGTTTTAACCTAAAATCTAAATTAAAAAAGTCATATAATTTGTCAGCTACTCAACTACTAATTCAAGGTATACTTAGAGAAAGAAAATATCAAGCATTTTGATTGTTAAAATTTAAGCCCAAAGTAAACTCTGCTTAAAAATGTGATTTCCTGACTGAATGTGACATCATTGAACTTTCCAGTCACCTTTAATTGGCCCCTGATTTGAGATGGCTTTTGAATCCTGTGAAAATTCAATCAAACTCTCAACTCTACTCCAGGAGAGTCACTCTTTTTTAGTGACTGTGGCAGTCCATCGTTCCTGGGGTTTGGATTTGCTTGTCCCTCAGCGGAAACGTACAAAGCATCAAAGAGCCCCATCGGCCTGAGCACTCGGTGACTTCGGGGCCGCGACTGTCTATATGAATGATGCTAATAGCATCTCGCCGATCTCTGAGGTGAACCAATGAAAGGATAGTGTCAGAAGTTTAAAACACTACAAAAACAATCCCCTCCAGGTTTCCCTGGGTGATTAAAATGGATGGATCCAAAAAAGAACATCGTTGCCGATCTAGTCAATGCATCCTCTGGGCAAAATGGGCTACAAAAGACTTTAAAGCATTGCAAACTTTAAAGCCAGTGAAAAAGTAATTAGTTCCTCTGCTTGTGTTATCTCTCGATTATTTCAGCTGGAAATGGTGCTTTTTGTGTTTTTAATATTTCATGAGCATGTACATAATGGGTACAAGAAGCTGAGAATCTTGGTTTGGATCTTGGTCAAGTGTAGTACACTAGTATGCAAAGTACATAATGGATTATCAAAGAGCTCAGTTGTCATCTTACATGACTTCATCTGGTTTATTTTCTGTTATATTTAAACTGTGGTTGGATTCTTTACTAAAGGATGTGAATGTAATTCAGAAGACAATTGCATCTGACCGGTTTTTAATTTTCCGCTTTGTGTCCTCTTCAAGGTTATCCACATTACCGGCAGGCTGCGGATAAGAATGGCATTAACACACAGTCGTTCAGTACCCAATCAAATCATGGGAATGGTTGTGGTGGCACACGCACTTCCTCCGCCAACCATCAATGAGGTTCGGATCGACTGCCAGATGTTTGTTACACGGGTCAACATGGATCTCAACATCGTCTACTGTGAAAATAGGTAACACTCTTTATATTATATATTATTATAGAAATATGAGTAATAATTTATGCCTAATGTTAATCTCTAAGATCTTATTTTGCAAAGCTTATTTGCACTATTTAATAAAAGTCTAGTGTTGTGAGCAGTTTGATGTAAGAGATTTTTTTATCTGCCCAAAAGAATGATAAACGAAGAATTTCAATTTCGGCTGCTTAAGAGTTCAAATGTGACATTATTGTAGAACTGAAGGATCAGCGGGTGAAAATATGTTTTGCAAGAGAGGACAATCAGCCACACAGTAATGTTCATGTGCAGTTCATTATGGAGCTGATAGTGATGAGTTCTGCTTAAACGCAATCCCAGAATGACCTTGTTTCAACATCTATCGCTCGTTTGAAAAGCCGGCCAAGAAAAAACCCTCTTTTGCACTTACAAAACATCTGTGGTTCCACTGCTGCCCCATAAAATGAGAACATCTTCATTTGGCCTGGCTTGAAAGGAAATATCATATTAGTTTTATTTATATCTCTGGGATTGAAGTCATCCCAGTGTCTGCTAAAATTTTTACCACTCCCCTGCACTTAACATATTTATGAGAGAATGGAATCGGGCCAAGTCTATAGCGGAGTTATCATCACAGCAAAACCCTGCTTTAAAATGAAGGTGGATAGAAATCGCTTGGCCTTTTTTATATATACTGGCCATGGTCTCTGATCCGTGTAGAGAAGAACTGCACAGAGGTTACCGTCGACTAATGTCTCGAAATGCGCCGTTAACAGTATTTGCAAACTTAAAGGCATCTCATATGGTTTTAACCACCTGTTTTGATCAAATTTTCAATACTTCTGTGATAATTGCTTTAAGATTCAGCAATCAGTTGGTAGAGCTACAGTAGGTCAGAAAATATTACGTCTATAATGAAAACAGGCTGACAGCTTGCCATCACAGATGGAAACCTTTTTAATGAACAAAATCTGGTGCAATATATATTTAGCTTACAGAAGGGCTGGGGAATCAGAATCTCCTTATCAGTGAGGTTGACTAGAAACCAATCAGGTCTTTGTCCTATTTTAATGTCATTCACTGGAAAGAGGTAATATCCCACAGTAAGATCTGATTGGTTTCTTTTTGGTGGGCCGCTCAGCTTTCCATATTGGTATGACATTACATTATCAAATTGATTTTATATGTATTTTGTACATTTAAGAAAAAGATAATTGGAGTATGTTTTACAAGGAACTACTATTTCAGTTTTTCTACTGTTTAATGATTTGTCAAATTTACCAGCAATTTCTAAATGAACATTTTTTAAAGTAAATCCTACACCAATTTATTTTAGTGTAGCTTCATTGGATCAGAACAGCAATTTAATCATACAATTTTCTCGGCTGTTGCTAAAGATATTACATTTTAACATCAAAGTCATCATGAAATGCCAACTGCAACCCTTTGTCCATATGATTTTCAATGCAAAAAAAACAGACGAAACACTGAACTGAACTGCAAAATGGTTTAAAAATAGTTCGGGGGGGGGGGGGGGTGGTGTCAATTTTGATTTTTATGCTGAAATTATCCCCTTCTAGAATCAGCGACTACATGGACCTGACACCTGTCGACATCGTAGGAAAGAGATGTTATCACTTCATTCATGCAGAGGACGTGGAAGGCATTCGGCAAAGCCATTTAGACCGTGAGTATCTACTCTGAAATCCATCCAATCAATCTGTGCAGCAACCCAACAGTGCCAAAAACTAGAGGATGGTTCTTAAAGAGCAAGATTCAGTGTCCTTACATGCTTTAGCGGGACTCATTGATCATTGGTCAATGACATCCTGAGAGCACACTGTGTTACGTGCCAAAGCTGGTGTAATGTGTTCACTGCAGCACTTCAGCGTAATGGGACAGCAGTGTGACAGGCAAGATTATCCATGCTAGTGCTTCTTCTCATAACTGTCCATGAAGAACCGCTTCCCTCTGCCAGACGGTTAGGCGAGCGTGTGTCTTCCAAACAAGCCTCGTATCGCTCAGGAGGCACAGAATCTCAGGTCGTTTGACAGTCTTACACATTTCACTCTACTTTTCAGGTTAAGTTCCTCCTCTCAATGTACAGGCGCCACATTTCGAGCGCATTTTTATGTCATGTAGTATTCATCTGGGCCGATCAGTCTCTGCAGAGCCCTTTGAAGGTTCCTCAACCTTTTGCACGCTCTGCTTTCATCGCGCTCGGCAGGAGGGCCGCTGACCGTCTGGAGGAACGTTCATGCTTTTTGAATATCCTAAATCATCTGTTAAGTGTGTTTTGGCAGCACACCTTTCCCGCTCCCCTCCACCACGATGGCAGAAATTCAAAACGTCATTGAGAGCGGCGTAGCGTTTCACACAGTAAATGTGTGCGCTGCTCTACTGCAGGCAGGTTGCCATTATTTAAGTAGTGAGGGTTGAGGCACAGGAAGAGGAGGAGGAGGGGGATAAATCCCTCGTTTTATTAGGTGTTTGCAGAGGAGGGCGGGTGTCCTTGGGGCTGGTGAGGGATTTTGGAGCTGTCTGATTAGATATTGGGAGTTCAACTGAATTAGAGCGCAATTACCACTGTATTGCACTGTCCCTTTGCCTTAAAAAGCCACCAGATTGGGTCCATTAGACCTTGATTTGAAACCCAGCGGAGGCAGAGGAGAGAGGACCGAAGCCCTGGATTGCATTGATAGCAGATAGAGAGAAAGAGACGGTGTGAAAGGAGAGGGAGAGAGATACAAAGAGAGGACTGCACATCCCCATCTACCCCTGGCTTTCTAACCATCTATTACGCATTAGCATGGCGGCAATCAACATAAATCTAGCCGCACTGCAAATGGCTGGCTGTGTCGCTACAGTAGAGAGTAGATAGGGTTCTGTTCCTGGATTTTACTTTGCACATTCACGCTCGATCTGATAAAATGTGGTTAACTGGTTGAAACAGTGTTTGAAAATGTTGCTTTAATCATAATTCAAAGAACTTAAACTGAGGTTAACCGATGCTTTTTTAAAAACTGTTAAACTAAAATGCGGGATACTTACAAAAAGTAGCTAATAACAATGAATCTATTCATGAGGCACTGTACATGCACAATCATACACTGATTATGCTGAATAACCAGCCAAGATCATGTAAATGCATGAAACTATTTTCTTATACCTGGTAAAAGTCCATTATTTTATGCAAACTATGATGGGCACACTTGTATCTTTCTGTAGAAAAATATATAATAGATATATTATCTATAATAGATCATTTTTGCACAATAAGAGCTATTTTATCTTGTGCATGGATAATTAAAATCTGTATTATCTCACCAATTCACACAAGATAACTACACCTATAACTAATAAAACAAAAAAATTATATATAAATGGGTTAAATTGATTCAGTAAATTCCTTCAAATGAGACATAGTTTAAGAAAGTGTTCAATTATTGCTAATTATTGCTTCTGTCACACTACTACTTGATACATTTAGTTAGTTACAAAGAAATCCTAGCACAGCTAAATGCATTATAATGATGTGAGTGTCGTCTTGGCTTCTATCAAAGCCAGATCTTCAGGTGTCTGCATGAACATGACGCGCGTGACTAAGGAGCAGTCACACCGATCTCCCGCTGATTGCTCATCAGACACTGATATCAGATCGCACAGGGCCATCAGATTGGTTAGAGCCTGGGATAAGAGGGATGATGTCAGTCTGGTCAAATCTCTCTGCTGCAGATGCAGTGACGTGTGCCTGGAGAAGACATTCCTTTGGCTTGAGTGCATGTAGTATTCTTTATGAGTTGCGATGTATGATATATTAGAGATGCATACTGCAGAGTTCATAGGCCACTGCTCAAGTTTTCAAGGGCCAGATAAAGCGTTTAAAGCCGATCTGTTTAAATTGAGCACCTTGACCTAGGGTTGTTGAAAGAGTTCTTTATGGTCCTTTATAAAATGGGTAGTTTGTGGCCTTTGAAGTGCATGGTTGAAATATGCTGACAGGTAGAACAATTGTTTATTGATAATAATGTTCATTTAATTCATATAGCTGTTGTCTTTTCAATAAAAGAATAAGGTATTGGTTAGAATAAAATCGCTATACTGTATGATCTCTTGTGGCCTCTTCCTTTAACTTCTTTTTAGACATACTAAAACATTCTCATCTATTTGTGTAATGCTTTAATTTGAGCTTTGTAACTGTGAAAATCAAAAAGCTCTGGTTTATCGAAGGACAATTTGAAAGCCGACCGTTGGTGCTCATGAAGAATTTGAAAGCAGGTGTTATATATGGGCTGAAATGCATTGTGACAGCTCTGACCTCACCTGTGTCAGCTTCCGAACAGGACCAACACGGCTTAAATTAATAAAAGACGCTGTGTTACACGACTACGCATAATACTCAGCGCATAAATGCTCCGCCGGTGTGTGTGTGCTTTTACCAGCTGAGAAAGAGAGTGAGAGAGAGAGACAGAGGTGGGAAACGATGGCTCACAGAAGTGTGGAGAAACCCCAGGAGACTGAAGCTCTGTGCCTGAAGGCAGACTACAAGAGCCGGTCTCTGAAGAGTAGTTCAAACTGACTTTAATGAAAAACTCCCTTCACTCCTTATTGTGCTTGAAGATAGACTCCACAGCTGTGGAAAAATACACCTGCTCTAACACCCATCGCATGTACCATTGACAATATTTCTTCAGGTTTCTTCCATAATGGATTCAGAGTAAATATAAAATAGATGTTTCTGTTAGTCTGTCCTCATGGATATGCTGCATTTATGTCAGCAGTGATTCATTTCCGTGTTATTTTACTTAGTTTTTAGGTTGCACCAGTTTTGCCAACCAGCTTTAACTAGTTTTACAACTATCTCAAGAAGTTTGGAATAGCACGTGCCCATAAACAGCCAGCTTTGACCAGCTAGAAACTGGTTTTATCTGGATTTTACGACATAAAAACACCAGCAAATGATTGCATCCCTACTTGCAGTTTTTTCAGAACGCCTTGAAACTGTGATGATGCTTTGAAAACAATGATCGCAGGTGTAATTTCACTTCTCACCGCTTCTCTAAATGGCCAAGGCATTTACTTCCTCCGCTGGTGAAGTTTCGCCATTAGATCCAAAGAATACAAGTTAAAAACCTCCAATTCACTTGTCCGGCCAAACCCTGCCCGGGTGCCGCAGATCTGCGTGTCTGCTCTCTCATTCATAAAAGGCTTGTCTTTACAATAATACCCCAGTGGACTGCAAGGACTTTTCCATAAAGCAATTTCACGGGTGTAAATTACTTACTTTTATATAACAGTGACACCCTCCACCCCTCCTGCTGGAAGTGAGGCCACGCTGGGTAAAGGGTATCTGAAAGGTAGCTGCTATTATGGAAGGGATCCAAGTGATTTAACAGAACTGAAGGACAGAGGCCCTGGCGCAGAGAGTGCGAGCAAGAGAGATAGAATGAGAAAGAACGGAAATAGAGAGGGAGAGAGAGTGAGAGACCATCCTGCAGGCTTGCCCGAGGCTCCAGGAGAAGGCAGGCAGATTAAAGAGGCCGTATTCCTTTTAAAGCCTCCGAAAGCAGCCAGCGACTCCTGCACCGGAAAATAAAAAGAAGGATACAGAAAGAGTGAGAGAGAGAGAAAGAGGTGGCTTCATTACCACTAAATCAATAACTCAAGCAGGCCCTGATTGATTTAATGGCAGCGTAACTGAAAGGGGGTTAAAAAATAAGCCTCACCTGTACAGACGTGGGGCCAGCACATCAGATGCAATGCAGATGAGATCAGCTCATCAGGTTGAAAGGCAGAGAGAAAAATGTCCTAGAACTTGTAAACCTTAATGAGGGTTTAAAGGGACCGCTCGGACTCACATGTTCACAGATGGAAGGGAAGAACGCTCTGTATGTATGACAAGATTTGTACAATACTGTGATTCGGTTTCAATTTAATGTGCTTTTTTGCTACAACAAATAGCTCTACATTTTGAATGACCAAAGTATTTGCAACTTAGCTGTGTATAATGAAAATGGTGCAGGATATCTATTTATCTGTCTGCCACTATAAGATTTTAAACATTTCAAAAGAAGATGTTAACTTTGGTAGTTAATGAAGTTGTTTTTATGGAATAATTTCCACAGCAGTTCTTTCTTTTGTCTTCAGTTCTGTCATTTCAGATGTGAAGTATGTTTTTGTCCAGCACTTTTCTTACATTGCATCTATACTGAACCATAGACTCTCTGCAGCATGTAAACTTTGTTGAAGAGAGTGAAGGTGAGTCAAGGGTATGCCTACTGGCCACAGCGAAAAAGTCAGATAAACAACTCTTGGCTTTTTGTCTCAATTTTCTGGAGTTAGAGCTTAGTTTTACATTTATTGGTACAGAAAGCAGTCGGTGAACTAAAGTCAATTATTGGAGCCTTTGGGACCGCTTCTTAAACAATGCTATTAGTCTGTAATGATTTTAATTACCAGACTTATTCTTATATAAATCATCCTTCTCAATGGACTCTTTTTATGGAAAGGGCTATTTGTAGCTGTAATTAAACCCAGAATCTGAATTTACTATCATGCTTGGATTCAGACTGTTTCTGTTTTGCAGAACAATGATTAATGCAAATTCATATTATTTGAGATCGCCATTTAGTGCTTAATTTACCCAAAATTATCATGTCTTCACATGAATAGTCTTAGACAAGGACACAATTACAGAGCCTTTAGCAAACAGTCACAGCGCCCTCTGCTGGGCCTTTAAGATTAATAGTGTTCAAGATGGTAATATAATATCTTTCAAATGAAATAATGGATAGGTTTGTGCTTTAACTGGTCATACGGAAGGAAAATATTATCATTAATATTATTTGCTGTTTTTGTAGTTAAACCTGACTGTATGTAAAAAAAAAATTATATATCACGATGTTCACTATATCTAATTTTTCCTCTTCTTTTTTTCTCTTCCACCTCCATTCCTTTCTGGTATACTATCCTCTTTCTTTTTTCCATAGTGATGAATAAAGGTCAGTGTGTGACAAAGTATTACCGCTGGATTCAGAAAAATGGAGGTTATATATGGATCCAGTCCAGTGCCACTATTGCAATCAACGCCAAGAATGCCAACGAGAAAAACATAATCTGGGTCAACTATGTACTCAGGTATACGAGTCTTCTTCTTTGATGAAAATGCCATATCTTTAGTTTTTGATTTGTTCCGTTCGACACTATAACAACATGAAAGCGTTTTCCTTCTTGAGAAAGTTAGTAATAGTCTGTTCTTCTGTAAGATGACGAAGGACAAACACACTGAACTTCTCAAACTGCAGTGTGATTTCTTCCTGCTTTTGGGTCTGTTCGGGCTTAGAGATCATTAGAATGCTCTGTGGTTTGGGCTTCAGTGAATCAATCAGGATTTCTGGAACGTTCTAAAGAGAGTGAAGGATGTTTCACATGGCTGTGAATGATTCTCAGCTGGCAAAGTGAATTTCTTGTTTCTTCTAAACGTGTCTTTTTATGTGGTTTCTTTTCTAATGGGCAGTAATCCAGAGTACAAAGACACACCCATGGATATCGCACAGCTGCCTAACCTGCCAGAGAAAGCATCAGAGTCCTCCGAAACATCTGATTCTGAATCCGACTCCAAGGAGAACTCTGGTACAGTAACACTCCTTTTCCCATTTCAATGTAGTATGCCACAGAACCTTACAGAATAAGTGGAAGGAAGTTGGTTTGATCCCCACAAGCTGTCCCTTGAGCAGAAGACTTAAAGCGGTTCTTCTTGCACTGAGATTGTTATCTATTCATGGAACAATTTCTGGTGACATTAGATTCTACATCATAGATTCTTAACAAACTTGTACAGTAAAGTAACACAGAACACACTTGAAAGTTTTCTTTTAACCAAATGCAAATGTCTCATCTGAGGGCTCTTGCTGTGTAAAATATCTTCATTTCAATAATTACTGGAAATTATGTAGGACAAGGAAATGTGGTGCTTTCGATATGTCCCTAAAACTGGAGTAAATAGTCAATTAAAACTCCACAGCCAGTTGGAGATATTAATTATACATTCCAAAAGAAGATGAAGTGAGATTCCAGAGATGGTGGAGGCTGTGAGTGAACAAGGCCGGTTGACAGTCTGGGGATAGTGCCAACATATTGGCCCCTGGGCATCTCTTCCTGCCGAGCCTTTTGCCAGCCTTCATCACAAAGGTTACAGACTGTGCCAGCTGCAGCTGGACCAAACCATGACCTCTTCTCCTCTCACACTCCCTACCTATCTCTACACTCCGCCTTCTCCTTCTGTCTTCCTGTCTCTTTATCTCTTTTTCTCTCTCCGTGCTTCTCTTCCAATGCAGACGTTTTTCCTAAGGCCAGAAATTCCAAATCCCTGTGAGATGTATGCCTCACAGTTCAGTTTTCCCCCAACTTCTAAATTCATGCACTTTAAAAAAAAAAAATGTATTAATGATTTCTGATACATAGTTTGATCTCACCTTGAGCTATCAAAGTCACTTGTTCTAAACAGAATTTGAGTCGACCATGACAAAACTAATTATTAATGACACATAACATCACATAAGTCACCGGTGGCTAATGCTGTTGCCAAAAATAGAACATCAAAGAGCAATTTATGTCCTTAGTGTAATTGTATCCTTTACTTAAGAAGCATAACATATATTCAACTGGAGCACTTCCAAACTTTAAATGAATACCCTTTACATAAAACCCCTGATAATGTTTAGTGAACTATGTTTCTTGTGCAAGAAACCTTACGTTGTCTAATAAACTGACGTGTATGGAAACCTGTCCTCTAAAACATTTTCTTTCTCCCAGAAGACAACGAAAACTCCAAGTCAGATGGGAAGGGCAATC
Source organism: Carassius auratus (assembly GCF_003368295.1). Classification (NCBI taxonomy): domain Eukaryota; kingdom Metazoa; phylum Chordata; class Actinopteri; order Cypriniformes; family Cyprinidae; genus Carassius; species Carassius auratus. Next base: position 23,958,071 of record NC_039259.1, on the reverse strand, counting down.
AGTCTTCCGAGAACAGTGAAGATCCAGAGTCAGACAGTAAGAAACAGACGGGTCAGCCACCAGAGCAAGAGATGAGACGACAGGAGGAAGGAGACAGTTCCAGCAATCCAGAAAGTCAGGACAGTGATGATAGTCTGGAACCTTCTGACTGTGAAACTGACCACAAGGAGGGCCGCCTGGGTGGTTTACACATAAAGGTGGAGCGCTATGGTGACGGTGAGGTGGAGGAACTACAGGACTCGCCCTCCTCTTGCTCCTCCTCAGAAGAAGAAGAGGATGATGTGGAAGATATTGTAAAAAACTGCAACAGTGGAGGAGAGCTGAGCGGGCCAGCAATGAGTAAACACCAGAAGAGAAAGAAGAGGAGAAAAAAGCAGAAATGGGATGGTAGTCGGCAACGTCTCCGTCTGTCTCCCTCGGCGGCTGCTACCCCAAGCCCTGGCAGCCTGGACCCTACCCTTGGAGACCAGCCTCCCCTCCTGCTTCCAGCCTCCCCAACCAATTCCTCTGTGCTGAAGATCAAGACTGAGATGTCAGAACCTATAAACTTTGACAACGACAGCAGCATCTGGAACTACCCACCCAACCGAGAGATCTCCCGCAATGAGTCTCCCTACAGTATGACAAAACCCCATGACACCTTCCCTTCTCCCCCACCTGCCGGCCTCCAGGTGTCCATCCCGGACTCTGTCCTCACTCCACCTGGTGCCGAGGGTGGAGGAGGCAGCAGAAAGCCCAACTTCAATGGCAACAGTAGCAGCAGCAACAATAATAGTGCACCCACCTCTGTGTCCAACGCAACTCCGGGCAGCTTGGTTCCTCCTTCCAGTTCCACAACCGCTGATCCACTCTCCCCACCTCTCTCGGCCTCACCACGGGACAAGCAGCAGGGTACACCCACCTCCTCTGGTTCCCTGCTCTACACCAGTGACCTTGAAGCCCTGCAGAGGTTACAAGCGGGGAACATGGTACTTCCATTGGTGCACAGAGTCACAGGCACGCTTGCTGCCACGAGCACTGCTTCCCCGCGAGTCTACACCACTGGAACTATTCGATATGCCCCGGCAGACGTCAGCTTGGCCATGCAGGGCAACCTCCTGCCTAATGCCCACACTGCTGTGAACTTTGTGGATGGGCCCGGGTTTGGGATAGACCCCAAGACACCCATGGAGATGCTGTACCATCATGTGCACCGGCTCAACATGTCCACCCCCTTCGCTGGTTCAGTCAGCGGAGCTGGCCTCACGCAGATGCCAGCTGCTAATGTCTTTACCACAGCAGAGGGACTTTTCTCCACGCTTCCGTTTCCTGTCTACAGCAATGGCATCCACAACACACAGACTCTGGAGCGCAAGGAGGATTGAAGCAAAACATCGAGACCATATTACTGTGTTCAACTGTGTTAAAAAGACTCTTCTGAGGCAAAAGACTGTGTATCGAAGTTGGGGAAAAGTGAGATGTTCTAGCACTTTGAATTTTGAGCAATTGAGCTTGTGTAACTGAAATGAATGGTTTATCTTTCTGTGTCTTTCTATCTCTTCGACTTTCTTCTTTCTTGACTCTTTACACAAGTTCTTGATGACCGTTTCTCTAAACAGACTAAAAAGACTCACCTCTATCGTAAAGAGTTCCTTTTGAGCCACCGAGAATTCATAGCACTGTAGCGTATGTTTTCTCTGTGGTGAGATATTTGTCCAGAGTATGTAACATCCTCATTAGGATGTCTTAAAGGTATTAGAAAAAGAAAATCGAGAAGAAAGGAAACTGTTCATGTTTCTAAAGGTATCTTGATGTAATTGAGATTGATGCTGACAAAAAGATGTTACCCTGTTTGATGTAGTTCAAAGGGTTTTACGGTTCTTTCTAAAGGGGGAATAGTATTTTAGAAATAATGCTTTTTCTTCGTTTTTATAGCTAAACTTAACTTGCAAATCATGCATTTTAAAAAAGCAATTTAAGCCGGGTATTGACCTGTGAATAGAATGTTACTATAAAATCCCAGGACATGGAACAGGTCAGTGTGAGATTTTTCCAGTTCCATCTTCTGTTTGCAGATTCATGGTGCTATCATTGAGTTACCCTCACTCAGCTGGCTGATGTAGGTACTGTTCCGGAACTCCAGACAAACGGCGGCTTCAGAGCTTTTCCACTGAAAAGTCAAACCTTCAACAGATTTTTTTTGTTTTCGATTTTTTTTTTATGTTTATCACTTACCCATGAGCATGAGAGAGTACTTTAACTCAATCAGATTGAGTTTGTAAAGGGATACAGAAGTTTGATAGGTTTTTTGTTTTTGTTTGTTTGTTTGTTGAATTCTTTTTTATCTCTCAGTTCAACTGAGACTAATATTGCATCATAAACTTGAAGATGAATGTTGAACTCCAACAGGCTTTGATCAAAGCTTTTTTCATTGTTTTGGGGATTTTTTAATAATTTTTGGGTTAATTGTTTACACTCCCTCTTTAGCTTAAAGCCTGGTGTCCTTTCCGAAATCAGTTCCCCTTCATCCCTGTACCCCTTAACTCTCTCTGGAAATCACATATCAAATAGAGATTGTAATAAGGACATGCATTTTCAATCAAAAAATTTTTTTTTGAAAATCCATTCCTAATTTTTACCCATTGTTGCCAAAAAAAACTTTACTATCACAGTATGGTGTTAAAACACTGTGATTTGATGTAAAAAAAAAAAAAAAAACACTAAAGTAATAAAACGGAAGAAAACTGTCACTTCATCCTTTGGCAGCCGTCCATCAAGTCATCTATTACGCAGCGTGATAACCGTAAACTTGTACAATGTGTAAGTGTCATTGGCTGTCAGTCTCCATAGCAACTTAAGTGTGTGTTACTATATGCAGTATATACTAAGCTAATGTAGCTGTTTTGTCCTTTGTCCTCTCTGTGCTAGTCCGGGCTCGGGAGGGGAAACATTGGTTCTCCTTCCAGCCCCCTTGCAGTCTTAGTGAACCAGTGGAGGTTAGTGGATTTTGTGTGGTGGCCTTCCAATGTAGTGTCACCTATTTTGCTGCTTCCTTTTTGTATGTATTACTTTTTTCTGTTTCTGCTATTGCTTTGCTGTCGTGTAGTCTACAAACCTCTCTCTCTTCTCAGAGATAAAAGACTCTAAACTAGCTCAAAGGTTTAAGGAGCCATTTTTTTGCCACTGAGGAATTCTGGGATTGCAGTTTCCAGCTCAAACGTGATGAGGAATAAAAAAAAAAACTGAAGTAGCATTTAGCAGACTGGAACCTTAAAAGCCTCAGATGTGAAACATTCCCAGAGTCCCTTGTGCTTCTCTTGTGCATTGGGTGTATTTCATTGGTTTCCACCAAACCTGTTGACTTCAAGGACCCTGCAACTCACAGAAAAAAAAAAAAAAAGAGATGACGGTAGTATTTCAGGACAACAATTTTAAAGATTTCTAAAGAGATGAAAAAAATATTTCGCACTATAAAATCTATTTTTATAGGTGTTTTGGAAATGCATGTTTACTAAGTTGATTGTTTGGTTTACTTGATTTTGTTCGGTCCAGCGGCTTTGTCAATGTTTAGTGTTTTTTAGTCTGTCCAGCAAAGGGAAGGGGGGGCCTTTGTCTTTTTACCTGAATCAGGCTTCCCCCCGACATCAGGAAACTTGTGTCTGTGGTTTCTGTGAAGACGTGTTGTTACTCAAACCCAGGTCATGATGTTAATGTTTTTAAAAATGACAATAACGGGACTCGCTGTTGGAACGGTTGCAGGAGAACTTGGCGTCACCGCTGCAGGTTAACAGGATCCTAGATTTTAGCATTTTGTACGTAGAGCAGAAGCGGTCGGGACAGGGCTTGGGGGCAGCTCCAAAAACAGACACTGTGGACCAGGAAATACACCCATATGTTACTAACAGAACAGCCGGGCGAGCTGTTTCAATGTATCTGTGTTGTGTCAAAATGATTGCTGGTGATTTAATCTTAAACTAATCTCAGCTGCTGTCAGATAAATAGTGTTTAAAATTACAATATGAGAAATCACTTCATTACCTGTGAAGACTGTGTCTGTGTTTTTAACTATTTCTTGTACAATTATACAGATTCTTTTATGAGGAACTTGGTGCCAAGTAGAAGAATATGGGAGAAAGGGGATTCTCTTAGTATCAGTGTTAACAGTGTTATAAATTCTAAGTACAAACAAATTAAAATATTAAAAAGAAAAAACTATGGTACATTTTTATTTTGTTTTTTGTTTTCAGAGGGAAAAAGACAAAAAAAAAAAACTAACTGAAGCTAACTTTGAGTGCCTGGCTTATTTTTTTGGAAAACACATTTTTTGTTCATTTACCATGAATAATGCTGCAATTCAAAAATGTACATACTTCATTTTACAACAGGGTTATTTTATACTTTTGTAGGTTTTCATCAGTTAAAGCGACATGTCATACATGGTTGTCTTTCTGTAACACAGTTTTTTTACCATCTTACAGGTGCCATATTCATAATAAACTTTTCTTGGATTTGTTACTATCTGGCATCATTTCTTTTACATTCTGTTCATCATAAGTGAATGCCGAACATCAGTGATTATTCTTTGCATTCCAACTTTCCTGTTTCTTCATGTTCGTTCTTTCCCTCCTATGTTTTTCTCCCAGTCTTTAGTTTTGGTTAATGTAGCCTTTTTTAGTTACCTACAGGTTTCAGGTAAGGGAATATCAATATTCCCATGTAGCCCTGCTGACTTTTGCTTCCACATACAATGAATGGCAATCCAGTGCACTTGTACCAGGTCCTTTGTTTCTGACAGTGAATCCTATACGTTGGACAGAATCTCACGGGTATTTCTGACATGTTTTTCCACCTCACGGTATCCTCACCAGGTTTTCAATTAGCAGGAATATTTCAATCTGTGTCTTCTATTATACTGATCTCACTGTAACTTCCTACAGCAAAGCTAAATAAAAGGGGAAAAATGCTTCCTTTTAAAAGTGTTTTACTTTAGAACTTTTTCGACAATGTTAGGTCTTGCTCTGTGAGAACAGACCATTTTTATTGCTCAGAGGAGTGAAACAGGATATTCAAGAAGAAGAATGTTTGGAGTGAAGGAATTTGACTGAATCCATTGGGAATTGATTAAATAGTGCAAAGTGGTCAGGGTTAGCCAGGAAAGATACAAACAAAGTAAAGTTGTTTCAGTGGCAGAACAAGTTCATTTATTTTATTTAGTTTAAAGTTAACGACATTTATTTATGTTTGTTTGGACTAACATGATCCAATAAATTCTAAACAATAAGATTAGAAACACACTAGTCACAATAGTGTTGACATCATGTAACACGTGTCTCAGAGAATACATATAATTAATATTACGATTCTTCCATATCTGTCAGAATAATGCACACATATGCTATAATGTGCGCAATGTCCTAGAACTGACCTCCAATTTGCAGTGTGTTAAATCAACTAAAAGTAACTATTTTAACTCTTTACATATTACTTGATCAGAGAACTAGTTAAGACAGATTTACAAACAATTGTACTGTTCCATTTCGAAGATAATGACTGGATGCTAGAGGTTGGCGATATGAACTAAAATTCATATCATAATATTTTACACAGTCCAGGTGATATCGATATTATATTGCTATAGGAGAAGAAAATAAATTACGTGCAAAATATTTTAACCCTATATAACTAGAGAAAGTGAGGGATCGGACATAGATCTGAAAAGTCTTTTTTATTGTGCCATTGTTTTTCTCAAAATTGCAAACGTGCAACATGAGGTAGGCCCAGCGCCGCCGCTCCCACCACGCGCATCACGCACTGTGCGTAGGGCACCAAGTGCTGAGGGGGCACCAAAAATAGCCTAATGAATTTTTTTTCCCGTTATTATTTCATTAGCCTATAGAAATATTAGCCACATTTTAACCATGTATATGTAACAAAAAGGGGGGAACAAGAAAGATATTTAATAATTGCTCTAGTCTATTCTAGAAAGTACCTTTATATTTTTTGATAAACTATTTTATTCAAGCACAACCTTCACAACTTCGGTTCTACTGCATTTGCTCTGAAGCACTGTTTTCTCTTGAATTGCATCCAGGAGAGCTGAATTAGGCCCAATCCCAATTCTCCCCCTTAGTCCTTCCCGTTTCCCCTACCCCTCCATTTCGAAAGTTCACGTGAAGCAGTAGGGGTGTCTCGGTTCTCTTTTGACTGGAGGGGAAGGGGTACAGGGAAGGGCCAGATAGCCCTTCAAATGAAGATTTTTCGGGACCACACTTCAGACGAAGGGGTATGAATTATCTCGGCAACATGACTGCTACAGCGAACAAAAAGACACGTAAATGTAAACTTTTTTGGCATAAATAAATATTTTAACGAAAAGTAATCATTTGTTTTTATGTTACATTCAATTGTGAGTTCATATTAATGGTCGTGTTACTCAAAGAAATGTTTGCAAAAGATCGCTAATATTTGCTAACGTCATGTCATTACAGACTGCATGATACTGCCACAGCATATGTCTGATCAGGGTGATAAATGCCGTAGACATTAATTAGAAATCGCTAAACCATTTTCTCAAATATTGCCTATTCGAGAGAGAAAGAGAGAGAAAGATCAATGGAAGTTGCGTGTATTCGCGTCTGTGCATTTATCTTTTTAGAGTGAGTTTACTTAAAAACAGCAATTGTATCCTCTCGTCGTTGGAAAATATAATGTTCAGTATTTAAACTGTATTTAATAAAAGTCGTACACGTTTATTTGCTCCTGGATGTGTAAGCTGCTCGAATTCCTATATGTGTGTGTGTGTGTGTGTGTCAGTAAGCAGCTCATTAATACAGAACGATAATTAAAGGCTCTAATGCACACCAGCACACCAGTATATGTGTGTATTGTTAGAGCTAGACGACGAATGATGGCGTGTGACGTCATGGTAGTGGTGTCCCAATCCTCAGTGGAATTTTTTTCTCCCCTACCCCTTGACACTCTGTTTCAAGGGACAAGGGGAAAGGATAGGCAGAGGGGGGTAGGGGAAGGGGTATAAAATATAATTGGGATTGGGCCTTAGTCTTGCATTACAGCTTCACACTGATCAAAACGCAGTATTGCCGACTCTTACATTAGGTCATATGAGATCAAATGACTGCTCGACAACAAAAATATTTGTCCACAAATTATTATTATTATTATTATTAATATATATATATATATATATATATATTATATATATATATATATATATTTATTTTATTTATTTATTTATTTATTTATGTAGGCCTAGTTAACTAAATCTATCATACAAAGATTACCGTTTTTCTGCAGATGCATGAACACATTAAGTAATAATCATTTTATTCAAGTTCAGTAAAGCAATAAGTGACTTACATTTTAGACATAATATTGTTTTTTTTTCTTAATTTTGTTAATGAAAATAGTTCCAAACAAAGATCACAGCACTGTTTTGTGTCTCTAAGCAATGGATGGTGTTTACTTATTGAATGAATCAGCTTTTTGAACGAATTGGTTGAATAAATGATACAGTGATTCACTCATTAACGCAGTCAAATGTGTTGTTTCTGAATGAATCAGCAATTTGAATTGGTTGAATCTCAATGACTCACTCATTACCATAAACTTGCTACTGGCGGTTTTAATTTCACATTTCAACAATTTTTTCATGCTTTACATTTTTTCAAATATCAGTTTTCAATTCAATATTCAGTTTTAAGTTAAAAACAAAACATGAGGCCTATTTATACATATGTATCTGCAGTTTAAATGCATCTACATCCCCTCTGAGATACAGTACATAAACTGTGTAAATACATGCTATTTCAGATGCAGATTCCAAAAATGTTTTCTTATGTTGGAATGAAAGACACTAAGTACAGATGAAGTGCTTCTTATACTTACCCAAAAATACAAAAAGGTAGAAGTAGTTGAAACAGAACGCAATCTAGCAACTCATACTGGTATAGCACCCAACCCTACTGGATGCCTGTCACATGCCACATAATGAGGTCAACACTAATGTTTGAAACATTTACAGTGGAATAAGTTTAATACAGACAAATGTAGACAGTATATAGCGTATACCATGCAGTGTTCACTATCGTAAGCTAGTATTCAATTCTCAGTAACACTGTTACTTGTTCATCATTTTTTCCTTCACTGTCTCCCGTACACCTTTCCTCTTTGCCCTGTTTTTCTCTCTTATTCTCTCCCTTCTCCCTGCAGCCAATCTTTCCCCACTGACTTCAGGCACTGAGAGGGAGGTCACTGCTGAAGCCCACTGAAGAAATCCAACCAATTTTAAATATTTTACGCAATTTTAAATGAAGCACATGAATGATAGATCACAGGAGAGAGATAGAGAAAGAGAGAGGAGGAAGAGGAGGTGAAAAAGCCCAAACCTGAATCCTCCCTAATGATTAGGAGCTGTCCATCTCCCCATACAGTCCTTATTGGAAATCAGAATGTGTTTACATAGCAAAGAGCCTCTCAATAGAGCAGCTACAGGTACAGAGAACCTTATATGAATATGAGAGATGAACTGTTTCACATCTACTGAGAGTTATTCATACTGTTCAAAGCAGTTTAACACCTGCGTTTGATCAGAGGCAGGAATGTTTTATATACTGTGCTGTACGAATATAAAAATGACCTATGTATTCTAGCAAACAGATAGATAGATAGACAGAGACAGAGACAGAGGCACAGGTTTTCAAAGATTGCTTTAGATATTAGATATCAGGTATGCCCTTACGAAAATTAGCCATGGTTTTATTATAGTAAAAGTGAAGTAAGCATTTATTTTTATTTATTTTTTTGTCATATTGATTACCATTTGTATAACCACATATTTATACCATGGTTAAACTTTAGGTAATGTAGCAAAACCATGGTAAATTTTTGGTTTTACTATAATAACCATGTTTTTTGTTTTGTTTTGTTTGTTTACTTTATTTGTTGTACAACCATGGTTAGTTTTCCTAATGGACCTAACGTTAACTTGATTTATGTTTTTGATGATGTGTTGGATTTTGAATTCGGTGAGATCTTAGAACCTCGACAAGCTTTTCAGTTGTGAAATCCAGTTTGGCAAGAGTGATATCTAGTGGTTACAGTCAGTAATAACATCTAACGTTACAGAGCTCTTTTGTTTCAGCAGTGATCTTCTGTAACGTTACCTTCACACGATGAAGAGTTAAGTCCTCTTTTGAATTTTTCTTAAATCTCAGATTTTCAAAGACGTAATCAATTTTTGGAATCCATCTAACAATTAAATGCAAGGATAATGTTCACTTTACTAGCCTTTCGAAAATTACTCATGTTTTATTGTAGTAAACGTGTAACGTTAACCATGTTTGTTTGTTTTCATAAGGGTAAATATATTTCATATTAACCTATATATTACTTTAACACTAATAAATAGTATATTTACGAACCCTTTGTGAGAATTTCACTGTTTTACATGCAATTTTCAAATAGGAAATCCGGCTGCGGTTGGAGTTATAGTTTATAAATGTGTTTGGCGTACTGGTTTTATAAAGATAACTAACTTTACACTTCCTGTGGTAATTACGCAACGGATAAATTTACGTTACTACTTTACTGTCAGGAAATATGAACTATTATTGCTCCTACCTTCTCTTATTGAAATGGTCTTTCATGTTTCCTCTCCGTTCACAGTAATGGAGGACAGGTTTGCTTAAAGGGTTGTCGTTAAATCACTCATGTGAGTGATGTTTTGCTAATTAACGCTCTTTCAGCGCCAATTTTGAAAAAGGAAAACGTAGGCCTACGTCACCGTCTGTTATGCGCGAGATAAAGGATAGAAAAACGATAACATTCATATATAAAAATAAATAATTGTATTAAGTTACTTTATCTGTTTGCTTTTACGGATTACGGAATGAATAAAAACGAGATAAAATGTATTATATCTTCGCTAAATTAAACAGCACAATGAGGACACAGTGACACCTAGTGGTAAATTATGGCCAATGATAAAAAACGTTATTACTGAGACAAAATTATAATAAACAATTAGACAATTGAAAACATTTCAACACATTGTTTAATTAGGCCATTGTAAATAGTTGTAAATCTCAGTTTGCGTACAATAGCGTACATGAACTAAACTGTTCATACATTTTTTTTCCAGAACAACTTTTGTAAAAGAAACATTTTATAAAGCTCAAAACGTTATGAAACAACTGTCAAATGACATTGATCCTAGGGTGTGTTGAGCAGCGTTGCTGACCTGCATGCAAGCTGATTCAATTCTCTCATTAAACACTAACACACACTGGGACTGAACAAATAAACAATATCATCTGACCAAGTGCTTTTTAAAAGTTTGTGAACCGTACAGAATGACTTTTATAAACATCTCTATTTGAAAGAGTCTCATTCAACATCAAACTGTCGTTCAAAAATAATAAAAGCATCTATATATTTACACAACTCAAAAGTCCACTAACAAGTTTCAAATTTCCTTTCTACTGAAGTGTTTGAAAATTGCACAAATAACATTCAAATATGTGCCAAAACATACAAAACAGCAAATAATAGCATGTAACAAAAAAGTACAAGCATTAAAAGAACATATTTATCATATTATCTACTCCTTATTGTTTTACTGGTATACATATAGACAATATAGCTCTAAAAGAAGAATTTAATTTCAATAAACATCTAATAAGGCATTAATCAGTCTTAAGATTCTCACATTTTGCACAAAATCGTCTTTACGTTAGCAGCGGGTTATTCAATGGACTCTTCACTTATTTAAAGGACCGGATTCAAACGTAGTAAATCACAAATACAAAGTTTGGGTAGAGGTACCTTTAGTGCAACAAGTCATGTAAAAATAAAAAAAAAAGCAAAGAAGACAGTAGACAAAATAAATCCTCTCGGCGGAGACAGGCCAGTGTATTTCTGTTAAGATGATGAACCTTTCTGTGAGTTGACTGAAATGTAAAGGTTTAAACAATTAGATATTTAGAATTAGGCTTAGACTTAAAAAAAAGAAAAACACTGATTCTGATGATTTTGGCAGAAACTAACCTGTCAGATCTCTGAATTTTCTTTTTGCTTCAGCTCTTTCTTCTGAATCGAAGTACCACACAGTGATTGCATACCTGTGACACAAAACAGACACCTTAGCATGATGCCACAAAATCCTATTGACATATACATCTGTAACATGCACTCCAATACTAACCTTGTAGCATACGACGGTTGAACTTCATGAGGGTTTCTACGATCTGACCAGAAAAGCAGAAGTCGATCAAACAAAGGCTCAATGTCGGCTACATAAGGTTTTCCTTCAGGAAAGATCCTTAGCATTCCACCATGCTCCTAAAAACAAACAGTGACATTTGATTAATTAAAAATTTACAATCAATATTTTGGAAGCGACATTTGAAATAAAGTAATGAAAAGTCTACCTTTGCATTCCAGTTTTTATTCAGATAGTAAATACAGGTGACGCAGCGACCGTCTGCATTAGGGTTATCTACATGTTTCACATATCCTGCTCCATTTCCTGGATAACACGCCACCATCGCCTGAAAAAGAAGAAACGTGAAACTAAGCTTGATAGGCATTTTACATTACAGCTTATCCCAGAAAAGCATGTTTCCAGGTAAACATGCATTTTTAACACAATACATTTTATCAAGGCATTTCTCCCCTTGAACAAGCTAAAAGAATTAAGTGTGCAAAGTTTACAAAAGCTACGCAAATGCTTAATAAAGTCATTTTCTATACGGACATTCTGCTCACATTTGCATTTGCCTGCTTTACTAGATTTCTAATCTAATATATTTGTTTGAGTGCCAAAACATTTTACACAGAACAAAACAAGTTTCTTGAAGTTGAGATGTTTACATCTAAATATAAATCAGTTGTAAACAAAACAATATATCTTGTAACCTAACATAATATATGTAAAAACTGATATGGGATTTGGTTATGAACGTCTAAAAAAAAATTTGGATTTGAAAATGATCCACATTTGTTTGACTACAAGAGTACTTCAAAAAAAATTGTGGATTGTGGATTACTTTTGGATTTTTGTGATGGTTTTTTTTTTCAGCTGTTTGGACTCTCATTCTGACGGCACCCATTCACTGCAGTGAATCCACTGATGAGGAAGTAATGCAATGCTTAATTTCTCCAAACCAGATGAAGAAACAAACTTATCTACATCTCGTCTAGCCTGAGGGTGAGCAAGTTTTCATTTTTGGGTCAAGTACTCCTTTAAGGTAAAGCATCAGCTCTATCTTGGAATGCGTATTAATGCAAACAGTCTAATTTACTATCACAAAAATACTATTATAAAGTTCAAAACAAAGCATTTGATTTTTCCCCTCTGCAGATCCCAATTAATCCCTCCCAACCCTGGCATACACACACACACTAGTGCCCATGTTTACATTTCTGCAAGTCTTAATCATGGTCCCGTTCCCACAATAAAAGTGCATACGCAAGTTTGACGTCATAGCGCAATGTAAACATGTAGCTGCACAGAGAGCAGGAGGAAGTGTGTGCGTGCATGAGTGTGTGTGTGTACATGCGTGGCTAAAGAGAGCAAGCTTGGCCAGCAGCCAGTGTGCTGAGGATTTAATGACAGTGCTACGTGTTGAGCGTGAGTCTACAGCGGCCAACTAGCGTACACAATCCAGAGCTCTGAATCAGCACACTTAACCATTTACGCCCACATGCGCAGTCAGTACGAAACCATTTCAAAACACTGGGCTATTAAATGTTAATCATCTTTATCTGCTTATCAAAGGAGAAGAATTGCACTAAAACATTTCAGTTATTAAACGCTGTTCATTTTGTTTGGAAGTGCTTTTTACTTCATTATTTTTAACCATCAAGAATGTCATTATGTTATTAGGGACTATATTAGGTTTTAGAACAGATGACAGACAAAAAGTGTTTTAGGGCAGCAAAGAATATTTTATTTGATTTTAGTACTGGCTGTGTGAATCCCTGAAAATGTTTATAAAAACTATTCAAACTCATCTCTTTCGTGCAAACTTAACTGCAAAACTTGACCTGCTGACTTATTAAAAAGCTGTTTGTTTACAACTAAATTTAACACAAACTTTCACCGTTTCTCTTATTTTTATCTTCTGGACAATGTTTGGATCTTTGTATTGCCAGCACTGCTTGTATTATTTACTCTTCATGTTAAATTGCGTGTATTCTTCATTTGTAAGCCACTTTGGATAAACGTGACTGTGAAATATGTGTGTTAATTATCAATTTAACACTTTCTTTCAGCAAACTATAAAATAAGGAAAAAGCGAGACGAAAAAATAGAAAATAGCCAGTTTCTTTCAGAAGGACACTTTAAAGTAAGTAAAACTCTACTTTAGTCAGTTTAGTCACTTTGGTCAAAGTGGCTCTTGAACATCCTGTTGCTTCACTCAGGGCCTCCTGTAACCCAGAGTACAGCAGCGCAGTGAGAGGAGTCACGTACTGTTCACAGCAGCAGAAACTGAAAGCCTATCTCTGCCATTCATCACCAGGCACAGTAAAGACTGTGTGCCAAAGTGTACCTTCTCTAAACAAAGACAGATACTAATGCTTAATAGCCAGATGTATTCACCCAGATGAACAAACTAACTACTACTGTCATTTAAAGTGACAGTAAATATATTTATAATGTTACAAAGTATTTATATATCAAGTAAATGCTGTTCTTTTAAACTTTAAAACTTCTAACCCTTCAGAAAAAAAAATATGGTTTAAAAAAATGTAAATAAAAATAAGAATTGATCATAATGTTTCTTGAGCAGCAAATCATCATCTTAGACTGATTTCTGAAGAATAATGTGAAGAGCTGCTGAAAAATTCAGCTTGTCATCACACGAATAAATCATATAACAAAAAAAAACTTGTTGAACTATTTTAACTAACTTCTTGTTAAGAAAAGTATTCCCAATTATTAGTTTTTACACTTTTGAAAGTGCGTGTAATGATGACGTAGGCTACATTTAGTAAGAAATCCCACAAATCAACAGTTATGACGATATGAATCAAAGTTTCATAATACTTCTAATTGAAAATACATTTATGATCTGATAAGTACTGCATCAAGTTGTTAGCGATGTTAGCGTTAAAGTTAGACTACTATATATATAAAGGTTCAGCCTAATCTAATTCAAACAGGCTACATACGAAACTTTTTCAGCTGACACATTCTTAGTTTTTAAACACTTCGAAATGCAATAAGGCTTACCTTTGACCGTGCGCGAATATTTTTGCCCACTTGACCCCCACACAGAGAAATGAGTTTGTCTATGAGTGTTAATAAGAAATTGACAGCCTCCGTGCCTCTCTCGGTCCCGTTAACCCATGTTATTTTATCTCCTCTGATGTTTCTCCTGCAAACTCCATTGCTTCTTCTGGCCAGCTGGCCGTCGTTGAGAAGCCCACAGGCATGCATGCGCTTGACCTGACCCAGAACCATCTGCCCCGCGATGTCCCCCAGAAAGTGGTCAATGTAAAAGAAGCCTCGGTCCAACAGAGCAGGAACCACTTGCTCCAAAGCCAAACTCTCCAGCTGCGAGTCCAGTGCGTGCTGAAGAAATGGCATTTTGTCTCGAGCGCCTTGCATTCAAATGAACGAAAGTTTTTCAAAGTGATATCTAATGCCACGAACTTGTCCCTCAAGAGAGGATAAAGAATGGTACATGCAGCAGACAGGGGCTGGCGGTGGGTGCTTTATAATCGCTCTGTGTGAGGGTGCACGAGCGCTGGAGGATCAGAGCCCAGCGCACCTGCGGCGCATGTGGAACGTGCAGAATCTGTGTTGCTCTGCAGTGGGCGGATACTCACACGAAAACTCCATTCAGTGCGTTTAAGTTCAACGTCTAAGGGCTGGACTGGACAATACATGTTTCCTGTGATCACATTTCATCTTCCTTTAGGGGGCGACTGACGGCTCAGAAAGCCCAATCCTGCATTCAGTCGGGCTCAAATTTCAGGATAGTATTTTCGGTCTTGCTGGAGACACTTTTTATGCTTTAAAGTAGCCTGTATTATTTTGAAAATGATAATTCGTCAGATTTGAAATATTACATGCAAATGTAAACCGCACTCTAAAGTAGCTATGAAATTATGAAATCATCATTTAATCATCACAAACGAAACGGCCATGATTGGGCCATTATAAACAGCGATGTGAAAACGAACGAGTGTCACGTGACCGCCGCCTACGTGCTACTTCAGCAGTGTTCGAAAAATCATTTACATATGAATGGAGGCACTGCGATACTTTATCCATTGAAATGGAAATGCATGGATGCATTCTTTGATGATTACCCAATAAGGGTAAAGTGAAAGCCCTCATTATATAATAAAGATGCTTGAATAAATGTTTGCTTTGTGAAGAATTGCTTGTTTGTCTATTGTAAGTCGTTTAAAAAAGCAAAACAAACAAAAAATTTGATAAAATGTAAATAAAATACATTTTAAGTAAAAGAAACAAATATTGTATAGCCTAACAATATTTAATTTAATAATTAAAATATTGGTGTATTGTAAAGCGCTTTAAAAAAAAGCAAGTATAAATACATAAAAATATTCTAAAATAAATAAATTGAATTACTAATGTTCGTCTATTGTAAGTCACTTTGTAAATGTAAATAAATAAATAAAAAAGAATTAAAAATAGATACGATTTAGAAACAAATAAAAACATCTTGATACAAATATTGTTTGGTTCTGGGACAAATTACTAATGTTCGTGTATTGTAGCATGAGTCACTTTAAAAAAAAATGTAAATATATGTTAAAAAAATACTTTAATTAAAAAATAAAATAAATGTAAAAAAAAAAAATATTCTAAATAAAAAAATAAATAAAACAGAAACAACACTGAAACAATTACCAACATATAAAAAACAAATGTTGTTTGACTCTGTGACGAATTAATAATGTTCTCCTATTTCTAAGTCACTTTTTAAAATGTAAATATAAATAAAATGTAATAAAAAATAAAACATAAAATTTATATAACAAATAAAAACATATAGATACAAATATTGTTTGGTTCTGGGACAAATTTCTAATGTTCGTCTATTGTAAGTCACTTTTTTACACTTTAAATGTACATAAATAAAAAATAACAACATAGGCTACTATATATACATATATATATATATACACATATATATATATGTATATACACATATATGTATATACACACACACACACATATATATATATATATATATATATATATATATATATATATATATATATATACACACACATATATATACACACACATATATATACACACACACACACACACACACACACACACATATATATATATATATATATATATATATATATATATATATATATATATATATACATACATAGCGTTTTTCGCTTTGAATCTTAATTTACATATTTACATTTGTGTTCACGCTGCATTTTTGTCCTCTCTATCGTAGCCTACGTGATACCCTCCAGGTCGGTAAGCTCCGCCCATTTAAGATCCCAGAATCCTGCATTCATGCCATTCTACAGTCATGATGTATTTCTATGAGTTCTATGAGTTCAACCCAACTGTGCAGACTTCCAGTCCATGTTGTCCAGCAGGTCAGGGTCAGACCACAGCGAGACCGCTCTCATGCACGCCTTACATGCCAAACAATTCGTGATGAAGAAAAAATATTCAAACACTTTATATGAGATCACCAATGCTTTTATCTCAATGACAGTGTATTTTAATTAGAGTAGCCTATGAGCTCATTTTATAATCATGCCTGACCGCCATTGAGGAGCCGAGGAGCCGCATGTACTGCGCGCACCAATCTCGAGAATGTGAAGGGCGTTTTCAAGAAGAGCAAATATCACGCAGCTGTCAATGCACTTTATAGACTTTACAACATAAAATGATTACAACGAAATTCTACTCTATTCTCAATAGGTTACGCGTGCATCTCTTATGATCAACTTGAAAACTTTGCATTGCAAAACTTTTATAAAACTTTTATAAAACTTCACATAAACCTTCACTTCACTTCACATAATGTAATTTTTTAGTTTGTGTTGCAAATTAAAGCATGCATAGGCCTTTTTCCCAATCTATACAGATTGTTTTAAGCGTGTCATGTTTGGATGCTTGGGAAACTTTAGGAGCGAGTCATTGAGGTAAAGTGCACGAGCGACACTCACCTTATGTCTTCCTCTGATTTTGAACTTGTCCCGTTTGCCGTCGGCGCACGTGATGATCTTGTCCATTCGGGTCAGCAGATAGCTAATGTTTTGGCAGCCGCTTTCGGTGCCATCGACCCATGCAATCTTGTCCCCTCGAATAGCTTTGCTTTTGTTTAGTTTTTGGCTCACTAACTGTCCATCCTGCATGTTGCCACTCTGATGAATGCGCTTCACCTCCTGCACAACGCGCTCTCCGATTCTGTCCCCTAGAAAATTGTCAACTATACACAACCCGTAAGAGTTCATGCACGGGACGATGTATTGCAAGACTAGTTTGTGTGTGTTCAGTCGTTTGTGTTCTTTAGGTTTTGCACGGTTACTGCGGGGCTTCCTGAGCTCTCTGGGCAGCTCCATGCGTCCACTAGTTTGATCTGTACACATGGGCGGATCATTTGTAATGGTTTGGTATTCAGAGGTCTGGTCAGCAGCCTGGTTTCCCTGATATTCTGCCATCGAGTCGAATGTAGCAGAAGTGCCCCGCGCGCACTTGATGTCAGATGAAAGGGGAGAGTCTGAGTAGGCCTACGTGAACACCGTCACATGTGTCAAAGCCTAATTTAGAGCTTACACAAGCCTAGACAGAAGAGATTTGGACTGATGAAGAATAATTACTTCTTAGAGAAAAGTGTGAATGTCAATGTCAAGAACAGTCATAACTTCTTGTCATAATGCATTAGTCATTTATTTGATACAAGTGTCAGTATTTGTTACTGAGCCATTAATATGCTGTAATAATAAAAAAAATACTTTATTCATTATTTTTTATTATTATCATTAGGAAAATCTGACCTTTTGTATTTAAAGCATAAATGTGAATGTAAATAACAATCAGACTTGTATGCCACTGAGACATTAGAAATGCTTTTAGAATGATTATTTATTTGTGTTGCTGTTGGTAAATAATAATAGTAAAGATATTCTAATAACTAATAGTCTTTCAAGTAATGCATTAAAATGCTGTTATAATAATTATAATAATAATGTATTTATTTTTATTACTATTAGTATTATTATTATTAAATATTCTGTCATTATGACAATCTGAACTTTTTTTTACAAAGTTAATTTATATTAAAAGTTAAAAAATAATAATAATACAAATTGTCCAGAAAATTTTGAAAAAATTTCCCAGAAACTTGGCCAGTCATTCATCTTCAAATACAAATACCCCAGATAGTCAGAATTAGTTTATCATCAAATCTCAGCTGTGTTTAATCATGTTTATTTTATTATGTTAACTGAAAGTCTATTTGCACTTTCTATTATAGTAATATTAATCATTCTTTTTCTAGTTCTCACTGCGCAGTGCACAAAGGGTTAAATATGATGTGGCTCTGAAATGGCTTGAAACACCACAGAATGCACATTGATTTGCTAAAAATAGCATGGAAATAATTAAACCATATCACAGACATGACGTTTGTACTGACCCCAATGACAGCTATCTGTTGGCTTTGATTTCTGCAGAGAGAAAGGTCAGAGGGAACCCATATGTTGCACAATTGAATATGATATGATGTTGTGATGTAAATAAACATTTGACGTTACAACATCCACCAGTTCAACTCAGATTTTCCAGGGGTAAGTGAGGTCAACTTTTACAACTGTTTTGTGTTTAAAGATAATGCATGTAGTCAATCCTGCACCTGATCACTGTTTGGATCTGACTAACAGTCAGTCTTTCCTGAGTTGTGTTTGTCTTTAAAGAAAAAGATGATAATTTTCATGAATATGAACTCTCAGGCCATCTGAGATGTAGATGAGTTTGTTTCTTCATCAGAACAGATTTGAAGAAATTTAGGATTATATCCCCTTACTCATCCATGGATTCTCTTTAGTGAATGGGTGCCGTCAGAATGAGTCCGAACAGCTGATTAAAACATCACAATAATCCACATGACTCCAGTCCATCAGTTTAACATCTTGTGAAGTGAAAAGCTGTAATAAATTTATAAATTTTAACTTTAAACCTGTAGCTCTCACGTCAAAATCCACCAACATAATTTCCCCTATAAACGGTGCTTGATCTGTGCATATTTCTCTCCTGATTCAGAAAAGATATACTTTTTTTCACTGAAGGAAGTTATGTTATACACTTTGGACTATTTTAGATGGAAGCAGTGGTTTAAAGTTAAAAGAATCTTAATGATGGATTTGTTTCTTACAAACACAGCTTTTCACTTCACAAGATATTAACTGATGGACTGGAGTGCTGTGGATTATTGTGATGTTTTTATCAGCTGTTTGGACTCTCATTCTGAAGGCACCCATTCAGTGCAGAGTATCCACTGGTGAGCAAGTGAGTAATACCTAATTTTTCCAAATCAAGGATGACCAGAGGGTGAGTAAATGCTCATTTTTGGGCGAACTGTTCCTTTTAAGAGTTGAAAGTGCCATATAAGCTGAAGTGGATGTGTATGTACCAACAGCTAAACAGGTGAAGCACTGCCTTTCCCAGCAGAGCTTCTTCTTAGAACTGCAACTCTAGCAGGACATTGCTGTACATCTAGAGTACAAACTCCAGACGACCCGCGATGGCGTACGTGAGAACACCCTCATCCTGTAGTTTAAAGTGTAACCAGCTGCTATTTTCATTTTGAGCTCATGCCAATGATATGAATCTGAGAGCTGGACACGATATGATTGGTTGCTGTCTCAAAGCTGACTATAAACTAAAAGGATTCATCCGGATCTTCAGTTGCACCTGTTTGGCAAAGATCAATATTTATAGATCATCCTGGAGAAGAAAACAAAGTGTTTCCCAGAAAAAAGTGGTGTATCGTGGGTTAACTACATGTTTTGTTAACCCAGATAATCACTGTGAACAACTGATAAATATTATCCTCCTATTGAAATGTGGTTTGTATGCGTGCTGAGACACGTAGTCATGCACATATAATCGGTAATCACATCCGCTCATGTTGTCCCAGCTCATAACAAATATGTTTTGATTATTAACAGCAAGCAGAAGAGAACATATATTTTTTTTATATATACAAATCTAACAGCCATCTTTTGGTATAAGAAATGTTTATATGTGCCAGTACTTGAAAAAAAAATACATCAAGTCTGTTGTTGTTTTTTTTAATCAATACTTAATATTAATTTTATTAATCAAATTAAAATTGCCCTTGTAAGACTATACTAGATATGAGTCATGGTTTCCTTTCAGTGGTATTGTAGTATCAATGAGATACTATGTCCTTTATTAGTATAGTTCTTTATTATTATACTGTTAGTTTACATTTTACATTTATAGTAATTTTATGTTTTTGTCATTTTTTATTAGCATTATATTTAAAGCACAAAGGGGACATACATTTGAAATGGATTAAATCTTTATTACAAAACTATGTTGATCAGCTGACTTAAATTCTGTCATTAAATATCTTCAAAATCTTTTAATTCAGGCATATATTTTAGATCATAACTAATGGGAAGATAATAGCATCCGTTACTCATGTTAATATTTACTGACTGATAAAATACATACAAATTTACATACAAACTGCATTAAAACTTTAGATAAAAAAAAAAAATAAATCACTTTCATACATCAAAATATGTTTAGCTCAAGTTTCTCACTTTTTCTTAGGCAGTAACACTGAGCATTTGCAGAATAAAAGCCTCAAAGTCATCCCAAACACCGAAGGTCAAGTCGATTAAAGAAGAGTTTATTTAAGCATTAGTTTTTTTTCTTTTTTTCGGTTTATGACCTGAGCAACCAGTTCTGAAGTATCAACAATGACATCACACATCGGCGCAGGTAATTATTTACAGCAGGACTCACAAGGGTCTGATTAAAATAGATTTCCGGTAGCGACAAAAACAGTATCAATAATTCGTCAGTCTATGGCAACCCAAATCATTTCAGGTCAGCCAAAATAAATCTCTATAAAACTTTACAAATATGTATACAATTAGATATACACATTTATGTCAAAAAATATTTATCATCTGAGTAAACCACTGTCACAAAATGAAACAAGAATCATTATAAAAAAAAGAAAAGAAAAGTCATACTATATATTTATATTTAAAAGGATATATTTCTAGCAAGTGCAGTGTGTGCTGTTGCAGATGGAGACTGTGCTCTTCACACATAATTACACACTTAGACAGCCCTCTATCACACTCGTCTACATACACCGGTGTCCTCGTTTGAAGTGAATCACAGACATCGTGGTGAACAGTTCTACAGCAAGTCGTTGTCCTGGCCACCAGGTGAAGGTTGATAGCATCCCCGTGATCCCTCCCGGCTGATGATGTCACTGGACCACTTCAAAATAGTGTAATATGGCCATTATGTGCTGAGGCATGAACACATAACCGGTGTAGACGGC
Source organism: Carassius auratus (assembly GCF_003368295.1). NCBI lineage: Eukaryota > Metazoa > Chordata > Actinopteri > Cypriniformes > Cyprinidae > Carassius > Carassius auratus. The sequence goes on along the minus strand of NC_039259.1, from coordinate 23,936,499 downwards.
CATCGCTGCCACCGTGATCAGGAGGGAATCTGACAGTTTTATTAAGGAAATTATGTTGCAGAAGGAAACAGGCTCATTATAGTATACTACAACCAAGAGAAAAATAAACTTAAAATGTGTAAAATAAAAAAATAAAAACTTTATTTAGTTTAACTTCATGTACTAAAAATGTTAACAAAATGAAATAATCCATATAGACGCACAAAAAAACAAATACCAAAACTTTAAAATGAAAATAAAAACAGAAAATATATTAAATGAAAGAGTTTAGAACATTAATAAAAATCATAATACTATCTCAATGCTACTATAATAACACTAAAAGGAAACCATGACTGACATCTAGTGAATAGTTTGGGCATTTAGCACAATTTTCCTTGGAGTGGAGTATTGCTTTAAAACTGAGCAATTAAATTATGAATAATTATAAAATGTTACCTGCTTACCCGTTACCTCTTTCACTACTTTTTGGCCTTTCGCAAATATAATAACGCGCACACAATTTATACAGTCTACAGAAGAGAAGCAGAATTATTGCTTTACTGTTGTCCAAACTTTTGACAAATACTGCACGTGTTAAAAATAGAGTAAAATTCTCATAATTGAATTTAATATAGATTTTAATCAACATATTGCTAATAAATATAAATTCATCATATAGCTATGAACACTTTTTTTTGCCAGTTTCAAAATATAAAGTTGTAAAATTTAGAGGAATTTTACATTTTATCAGCAGGCTACAAACACATATTATTGTTTTAACATGTTAAACATGAAATATTTGCCAGCTTTGAATTAAAACAATTAATCAGAAGTGTATTTTATCAGAAGAATCTATAGAGAAACACAAATATATTAAGTTTAGAAAGATTGCAGATGTACAAAGCCGTAAAACTAGTCAGCTGACATTACTCAGGTGACCACAGTAAAACACAGAAAAGGAAGATGAAGCAAGTGAAACTATTCACACAATCGTCTTCCTGGAAGAGACCTGAAAATCAGCTCATGTTTTGGCAATTATTCAAATCTTACCCAGTCACACCCACAAGAAGCAAGTTACGTGACTCATTCGGGTCAAAACTACCCACGATTAAATTCATCTGAATTTACATAGAATTCCTCATACAAATATAACTTTAAAAGCAACTAATACTTATCAGCTGTTGCTTAAAAAAGATGTAACGTTAACTCAATAGTTTTGCAAGCGGCACACCAGACTTCTTCAGTCAACGTTGGTCGAAAATACATGTACTAAAATTCTGTCTTTAACTGAATTAATTAATTATAACCATATTACACAACACACGGAATCAACCTGATATCTTACGTGGAAGTAAGAACTGACGTTCACAAATGTTGTTCCTTACACATAAAGCTCCGTGTTTTACGAAAAAGGGATACTGAAGATAGTTCTCTCCCAAGGCTCCAACATATACAGAGCTGTAACGAGCACATATTGGTAATAAAACCAAGATAGTTGTTTCCAGGCATCTGCTAACGCCATGTTTCTGTCGGCTCGCGTTGGTCCCACCGCTCCCTTCCGGTCCAGATCATAACAAAATAAAAGTCATGTACTGGGAAAGAAATGAAGGGATATTACGGAGTACCAAAATAAAAGCCCGCGCAAAATAAAGATACTACGCTTATACGTAAACAGGTAATGCTTTAATATCGGTCTGCTAATATTTGATAGGAATTAAATTTTCTATAAATTCAAAATGAAAACAATTATTCAAATGACACAGTTTAGAGCACATTAAGTGCTTAGCTAAATGCTTTTTACTGCAATGTCACTTCTGTTTAATTTGAATAATTTCCATGCCCTCTCCTTTGTGTAAAGCTACAACTTAAAAGAACATAGAGAGGCAACAGAACAACTTTTATGCAAATATGAGATGTCATTTACAGGAAGTGGATCGCATGAAAGTGTTTACATTTTACAGAATATAAAAACCCTATAAATAAAATTACATATCTAGCCCTATTCCTTTCCCCAAAATTTTCTTTCTCTCTATGTACTTTACAGCAAAGTTGCCTGGTGATGCACATCAAACCCACCAAAACATGTGGTTTGTATTTATAAGTCCAGTGGATGTCCTTAGCAGTGACTTGCTAGGATGTTGAAGAAATGATACACCTCATCTTTATCATACACTGCCACTTCAGTGGAGCATTCTGTGCACTTGACTGAGTGATATATCTCTTCTTCATCCATTCCTGCCAAACGTGCATCAGTCAGACCTGCACTTGACTCCATTTCAGCCTCTGTAGATGTGGACGTGGTCTCCCGACGGGCCTTCTTCCTCTGCCGGTTCTGTTTTCTCTTATTGGGGGTTTTATAGCGCAGCACTTCCTCTTTGTTGACTGTGCAGTTCATCACAAACATGGCTCTGTACTGTGTCCGATATTTCTCATGCCTGTGGGTTGAGAAGTCATTTAGACGTAGGAAATAATCTTCAGAGATGCTCACAGTGCAATATGAACTGAATGTGACGTACCTTTGACAGTCCAGGCATAAGGTGGTCATACAGGCAGGACAGTTGAGGACAGCATCACTGCTAGGAACAGTGTGTGGTTTGTTTCTTCTGTCCGCTGATGGTGGCAGCCGCCTCTGATTTCTGTATCTGTATCAAAAAATTTAAATAAGCTATGAATGTCAAAACCTTTTGTTATAACTTACATTTTTTAGTGACAAAAACTTACGCTTTTCTTCTTGCATCCACCCAAGCCTGGTCGCGATCATCCTTGTCTGGGTCGTATAACAGCTCATCGTTTGTGAGAACAGAGCGATGCTTCCTCTTCAAACCTTGAGAGCTTCCTGATACAGCATAGAAAAACCATATTAACATAACTTATTTACCATTTATTACGTTGCTTCACCACATTACACAATATCGTTAAACACAAAAACAAAGTCAAAACAAAAGCACGCTCATCACTCTTAAACTGGGTGCTCAACAAAAATAGTGATAATGAGGACAAAAAAAGTCAGCATATAGGCACAAAAAATACAAAAAAGGTAATAACAGACTATCACACAAACAATATAAATGTGAATCTAAAAATTATATATATACACACACACAAACACATACACTAGGGGTTGCAGCGACTGCACACACTTCAATGCTCTGCCATGAGCTTTAAGTCGCTAGTCCTACAGAGGGCGCAACAGGATAAGAATTCTTTGAAGGACTTCCACATTTATGCTCTGTTTCCAAACAGGGTGGCAGCGCAGTGTCATATGCCATAGCTGTACACAAGGTGTTTGAGTCTCAGCTCCAGGATCAGGCTTATTTCATTAATGACGTCAGCGACTAGTCAACATCGACTCAACTTTCATTACATAAAAAAAAAAGAAGTCATTAAACCCCTAATATATACCTACATACATATACATACATACATAAGGTAAAATATTGAACATCACCATTTTTCTCAGTAAATATATTTTTAAAGATGCTGTTAAGCAAAACAAATAAGTTCAGAAATTAAGTGCTGTGTAATAAAGTAAAATGACAGGATAAAAGAAAAGGGTTCAAGATGCTGGAAAACCATAGAATGTGCATGAGCTGGAGGATTTTTCTGAACTGCTCAGGACAAACAAGGAACTCAAACAACTATCAGAAAATATAAAAACAGTAATGGATCATCCAGGAAATGACACACAGTATTAAGATTCAAGTGTAGGAAAAAAATGTAAATCCTTTGCTTTGAAAAAAAAAAAAAACACCTGATGAAAATAAACGTGTCATTATCAAAATCAGGTATTGCATTGTTTGTAAGTATTGATACACTGTCTCAAAAATGCTTGACAAAAATACAGCTGTAATACTTTAATATGTTGCTCAGATTTTCTATAAAAATAATACCATCTAAATTAAACCTTACTTTTAAAAGTTGACCACATGGATAGATATTCATTGTTATGAACTGAACATCTCTATGTAATTCAAGCTTTGATAGTGTTCATTTTCAAAACCATTTAACCCTTGTGCGTTGTTGGGGACGTTTTCGTCCACTAGGGGGTAAAGTTGAGTCTTATTTTGGCCACAACTTTCTCTGTGTTTGAGCTAATGGAATGATTTTTGGTAACAAATCTTATTTTGACCCATATTTTGGGAAAATGCTTTGAATTTTTTCAAAAACTCAATGGTACACTCACTACCTTTCGAGTTGTTCGTGGATGAAAACGTCCACTAAATTAAACTGCTGTAAAAATGTACCAGATAAATATTTTTTTCAATTTTTTTTGCATAAATCTATTAATCAACCTCAGTCCTGATCAAAACTACCAAATGTTTGAAAAAATTCCAAGATTTTAATGTTTTAATTACCAAGTTCATAAATGATGTCACTGATTTGGGATAAAAAACACACACAATTACATATTTTCAATATAAAAAGTGATTGTGGACTGGATATTTTTTTACCTTTTATCACAGTCTTGGGCATGCCAAAGATTAGAAACAAAATTGGCTTTGATGCATTGTTAGTTTTTGTGCAGCATTAGATTAAATTTTTTTCTCCTTAATCAGTTGTTGGTGGCTGTTTTTGCTCCATTGACTTCCATTATAACGACATTTTTTGATTGGAAAGCCATGACACCATATAATCATGCATTCTTGATTGTTTGTGGTTTTCCCTTTTGGGAAGAGGTAAAAAAATATATTTTTACAGTTGATCACTAGGTGGGACCATTAACCCTTTAGATAGGCCTGTGCAAAAAAAGGCTTAGTTTCTGGCTTTTATATGGAGTATAACAGCAAATTATAGTGTTTGTGTGTGTGTGTGAGATTCTTGATTGTTGATTGTTGGTGGTTTCCCTGTTGGGAAGAGGTAACATTTGTTATTTTTTACAGTTGATCACTAGGTGGGACCATTTACCCTTTAGATAGGCCTGTGCAAAAAAAGGCTTAGTTTCTGGCTTGTATATGGAGTTATATGGAGTATAATAACAAATTATAGTGTGTGTGTGTGTGTGTGTGTGAGAGAGAGAGAGAGAGAGAGAGAGAGGGTGTGAGAGAGACCTTTGTGCACTTACCTTGATATAAAGTACCGGAAAAAATCCAAATATGCACCTCATGCTCTCAGAACTACATGGAGTAAACAATAAAAAAGAAGTGTGTTTATGCACATGCTGCCTCTTGATGGTGAAAAGTACAGATGGCCTATATGTGAAATGCTCGTCTTTTCTTGATGGTAAAGCCAGTTTAAAACCTTAAAATCCTGTAAAAAAATCTACTTTGCATTAAATTTATGAACATAATGTATTATGAACCAAAATGCAATACCAACTACAAATAAGCTGCAGCTCGCTGGAGGGGTCACGCTACATAATCATTTCTAAAACTTTGGTACAAGTTGCTTGCTGCTCTTCTCACCATTATATGACCAGCACGATGCCATGCAAGTGTTTAAATCCATGTACTTTGCTTTTGTTTAGTCTATTCCCTTGTTAAGTCTGACGTCACGTAGCAGCGCTTCCATGTCCAAACGCTCTATCAGTTACCACGAGAAAACAACAAAAGATGCTAATATAAACTCACAATGTGATAGAATACTAGCGAAAAAGTTATAATCTTAACCTTTAACTCCATACTCAAGTCCCTGATAGCCAGACAATGAAAATATAAATATAAAAAAATATATATAAAAATTATTTGTGTTTGGGACACTGTGAGCACGGAGACTGTAGTGTATATCGTAAGTTTAAAAGCGTTTAGCTTAAATTATCAATATGAATAAACATTGCTCATAAACGGCTGCTGAGGTCATATTCTCAAGTGAAGCGAGTTGAGGCCTGGACCCGGAAACAGCTCTTCTTATGTCATCACTTAACAACCGAATACTTTCACCACCATTAAAAAGCAGCAGGTGCATAAATACACTTTTGTTTACTCCATGTAGTTCTGAGAGCTGAGGTGTACATTTTGATTTTCTGAAATACATCAAGGTAAGTGCGCAAAGGTCTCTCTCACACACTCTGTCTCTCTCTTTCTCAAACACACATACATACACACACAATATAATATGCTGTTATACTCCATATAACTCCATATACAAGCCAGAAACTAAGCCTTTTTTTGCACAGGCCTATCTAAAGGGTTAATGGTCCCACCTAGTGATCAACTGTAAAAATATATTTTTTTTACCTCTTCCCAAAAGGGAAAACCACAAAAAATCAAGAATGCATGATTATATGGTGTCATGGCTTTGCAATCAAAAAATGTTGTCATAATGGAATTCAATGGGGCAAAAACAGCCACCAACAACTAATTAGGGAGAAAATTTTTTCATCTAATGCTGCACAAAAACTAACAATGCATCAAAGCCAATGTTGCTACTAATCTTTGAAATGCCCAAGACTGTTATAAAAAGTAAAAAAAAAAAAAATCCAGCCACAATTACTTTTATATTGAAAATAAGTCATTTTGTGTGTTTTTTCCCCCCAAATCAGTGACATCATTTATGAACTTGGCTATTAAAGAGTTAAATTCTTGGATTTTTTTTTTAAACATTTGGTAGTTTTAATCAGGACTGAAGTTGATTAACAGATTTATGCAAAAAAAAATGAAAAAATATGAATTTGATACATTTTTACAGCAGTTTAATTGAGTGGATGTTTTCATCCACGAACAAGTCGAAAGGGTGGTGAATTTGAACAATGCACAAGGGTTAAATAAAAATGTATTTTAAGAGGAACTGAAAAAAAAATTGTGATCTCAAATGTGTCCATATAAAAAAATTATATTCTTGTTGTACAACAGACTTTTTTTTATTTTGAATAATTACCAGCTGTGCCATCTTCATCTTCATCTGAGTCGAAGTAAATGCTGTCATACTCCTGAGTCTGTTGCTTGTTCACTGTGGAAGTGCCGTCACTGGTCCCAGATGTTTGACCTGTATATTAAATATTAAATTATAACTTGAGTTGATTTACTGTTATAAATGTTACATTTAAATTGTAACACTGAAAGTTGGTATTTCCTAGGATAGCAAAGTCCACTAAATGAGGTAGAGCTCGTTCGCATATGGCTCCTTAACTCTGGAATAGCCTTCCTGATAATGCTTGAGGTTCAGACACACTCTTTCTGTTTAAAGATTAAAAACACATCTCTTTCACCAATAATTCTCATAATTTGTGACTGCAGTTGTATTTGATCAAATGCGCATTACTATTCTTTAGCTTGGGTTAAACTAATTAATTTTACTTGACTGGAACAGCAGCTATGCTAATGATGTCTCTATTTGTTTCTCTGGATCCAGAACACCTGAGAAGAGATGATGCTGACCCCCTCAGAAGACCACAGATGATGCTAACCCTGAAACAATCATGCAATCACATAATAATTGCTGTTAATAGTCTTCATTGTCTGGTTGACTATGTCTTGTATTAATTTTTCTGAAAAATTCCTGTCATATGCACATAAAGTCACCACTTATAAGCTACTACTAAATATTGTAGAAACTTAATATTCTGTAAAGTTGCTTTGCAATGATTTGTATCGTAAAAAGCGCTATAGAAATAAACTTGAATTGAAGTGAAACACTGATGATTGCAGGTGTTTTTGTGAAACCTGTAGCTGAAGATGCGGTCCAGCTGTACTCCAGGCTCTTCATGGTGCTGCTGAGCTCGGCCTCCATCTCCTTCTCAAACTCGTCCCCGCTGGAGGACTCGCTCTCCCCCGTCAGATACTCTCTGATCAGCTTCTTCTTCTGATCCGGAGTCCCGTGGAGAAGAACATCCAGCTCATCTTCAGAACTGAGGGGGTTAAACCGAGCAGAAACACTGTATCAATCTGATCTATGAAGAGCATTTATGGTTACAACATGTTTACAACTCGTCTCGAAAGAAATTAGACCAAATAGCCATGTGTACTAACACCAAAGTATAACTATAAAGCCTATAAAGTAAAATACATACCCTAATATTGATGTTCATATTTGTTTGTTTACATCACAGAAAATGTTTTCTGTTGTTTACCTGCTTTCGGCTCCTTCCTCGTCACTCGGCTCTTCAATCTCATAGGAATCATAATCATCTTTTCGGTTCATTCTTCTTATTTCGAGTAAAAAACTATGAAGATAAAACAGTCTATGGATAAAATGCGTTTTGGCTTCACTTCAGCAGCAGAACCATAGACAGTAAAAGAAAGCAATTTTAAAATAGCAGAACGCAAGTTATGGAACATTTCCGTGTCACGCTTTGTGACTTCAAAATAAAGCTATCAAAATAAAAGCCGTTAAAAAGATGAAAACTTAACCATTTGAAATCGCCATGATTACGTCACTTAATTTTTATATTTAATAAAGTCTATTTAAAGTTCTCCAATCCAAGGATTCGAAAGCGGCTGCTCGATTGTATTAAAAAATCCCATTTTATACATAAACAATTATTTTGCTTTATTTATTTAGTCCATTAATTCAAACCATCAGCTTTTGTGTTGACATTTAAAAAAATCTCAGTTAAAGTAAACAGCATCATTTATTTTTTGTTATATTCATGGTCATTTTCTCATTGTTATCAGCGTTTATGTCAGCATTCCTCCATCTGAATAAATGGAAGCTTTGGTCACATATTGTGAAAAAGAAAACCACATTCATATACAGTGCACTTAAAAAGTCAGGAGGAAAAAAAATGCATTCATGTATGATTTCTTTTTAACAATGTCATATTAATCTACACTTTAAGGCAAACATACTGAAAAATTTGTTAGGAATGAAAAAAAAAAGAGGAATAAACTAGTCTGATTACGATGATCTACAGCTATACGATGAAAACTAACACATGTACAAGGCTTTGAGTGACCATACATTTTAATTGTAATAACAATCAGCTCAACTTGAACAAGATATCTGAGCAGCATCCACACACAGATCACCAAAACTAACTTAGAAGATTACAACAGAGAAGACAAAAAAACGAGTGATACGAAACAAACAGGACAAAAACTGCCGAAACCAGAATGATGTAGCGAATCCCATGGAAAACGATTAACAATTAAAGGTTAAAAATGTGTGATTAAATGAAGAACTCGTATATGTTGTGCGGTGTGGATCAGGTGATCTTCCACAGTGGACTGCCTCACTTTAGGGGGGTTGTGGAGGGAGTATGGTGTCTCTGGTGGTGGTAAGTACAGACGTCTCTTTAGACAAACTGACCCCAGGTATGTTCTCTCCTCCATCTTCCGAATGAAGATGAGACCAAAGCAGGGAAAGCCCTATATGGAGAACCTGGCGCCAGAACCTAAGTGTCTCCTTTCAGGACCCCCAGACAGCTCTGCAGCAACTGTAGATTCCCCTGGAGAGAGATATAGTGTGAATACACAATGCGTGGATTTGACATCATTGAGAGTCAGAGTAGAAAGTGAATGGAAACCTTGGCATGTTTGAGTTCCAGCTCGGCCAGTTCCACCAAGTTCTTCCTGAACGCTGCTACTCGCCGTGTCTTGAAATCTATCAGTTCTAAATGGAACAAAAGCATTAATATTTAGTGAGCAAATAACAGTTTAGCAGATGCTTTTATCCAAAGTGATTGACAGGAATTTTAATAAACAGACAACCTCCCCGGAGCAATCCGAGGTTAAATGCAATAAGCCACGTAACAATTTAACATCGAGGTCATTTCCACATTAACACCTCGTCTGAATACAGTTCTCTGTCCAAATTAAATGCAAAAGTAGACATGCACGATTTGGGGAATACAACTTTCAAAGAAATGTGAATTGAACTAAATTAGATTGTGAAAAATGTATATTATATTATATTATATTATATATATATATATATATATATATATATATATATATATATATATATATATATATATATATATATATATATATATATATATATATATATACACACACATATATATATATATATATACATAAATAGTCCTCACTTGCAGGGCAGCACAATTTGGTCCAAAATTGTATTTTCTTGCACGCTTCACTCTAAAATATGCTTTGCATAAATTTAATTAAATCACAGCCTTCTAATAATAGCAATAGTAGATTTTTATAGTAGCAATTTGATAATAACATTAAGCAATATCACAATTTACGTTGATTTCAGGTTTATTTTGATCATTCAGCCCTAGTGTAAAATGACACTCAGATCTGAGAATTTCGATTTTTGGACCAATGACATATAACGGTGGGTGGAGCCAACTAGTGTGACAGCTTTTAAAACCAAGCAATCAACAAATGGCCATTGTCTGTGCCAGTTTAGACGAAGAGCAAGTTGTATTACATTGAGTCTGGTTAGAAAAGAGTGTAAAATCATATTTGTTTTGTACTCAGAATGATACAGATGAAGTACCTTGTTTTGCAGATTCAGAGATTTTCTCAAACTTCTGACAGCACACTTGCTGTGTGGTTTCTGCTTGTAGGACGTCCTTGTTTTTAGCTCGGGCTTTATCCAGAGCTTTATTAGCGTTCTCATAATCAACTAATGCTCTTCCTCGTCTGTACAGGAGGTCCTGTGGAAGAGATAATGCAATTTACAAAGAAAGAATAAAAGCATTTTAAACTTGGCCAGGAAGCAATAACTATGAACAGTGGTCAATGAATCCGGTCTTAAACTGAATCTGAAGAGATCACTGTTCTGCTTTAGAAAGTCAGGTCAGAATCACTTCTGTAGCTTAATTACATTGCATCCAGGGCTTCAGCAACAAATCACTGGCTAATGTAAGAAAGCCCTCTAATGAGTTCAACATGCTGACCACACGGCTCTACCTTAGCGGCTTGCGACTCTCTGAGGTAGTACTTCAACAAGTCGGCTAGTTTCAAATCCTCATCGGCCGCCACACGCGCTTCAATTTTCTGCACAGGAAACAGAAAAGGAGTTTGAAAACAATGGAGAGGAAGAGGTGAGTGACTTTACAACCCCTAACTCTCTGATTCATCAAATTCTGCCTTCTTGATACAAACTGCTGAGCTTCGACTCACACCAAATTAACTTAGGAAATTAAGGTAGGAATGTATATTTTAATTTTGTTATTGTGGATGTTGTGTATGGCTAGATGTATTTATTGGATGTTGTGTATTGTTAATTGTTTTGTTATTGTATGGGGAGATCAAAGATTAATTTTCAGCTTAGGCTGAACAATAAAGTACTACTAACTAACTAACTAACTCTTCTTCACCTTAGAGAGTAAGGCAGTCACAACATTTTTGGAAAGTCATTTTTATATAAATTTTATTAGAAGAATGAAGCCAATGTCACATTTCAACTTTTATGGCCTCATTTATTAACATTAGTTAAGTATAGTGGCATTCTCTAAAATTAAAAAAACATTCAAAATAACCTTTTTTTGGTAAAGTTTTTGTTTTAAAACTAACTTTAAAAACAAAAATATACAAATTTGAAATGTCTTGGCATCTAAATCAAATCATTTTAGGATGAAGTTCTAAAAGTTGTAAATATAAAGAAATACACAATCAAAAGAAAATCTAAATCTAAAAATAAAAGCAAATTCTAAATTTAAATAAACATATGTAGTATATAAAAAACACAAATTAACTTTTGATTTTTAAATTGACCTTACAATGAATAAAAATGCATTTAAAATGAAAAGTTGCATTTATTCATATTAATTTCACTGCGCTGTAAACTGAAAAATAATAACTGTACTTTATTAAATAACATAAAAATTGTTAAAGCTGTAAATATGTTGTTCATTGTTAGTTAAGCAATATATTTTATTGTAAAATGTTACTATGTCAATGTTTCTTAGTTTTAAAACTATTTATATATTTCCTGGTTTAAATTAGGGCTTTGACCACTTTATATCAAAAAGCATCTATGATAAAATTATGTTATAAAACTGGAAGCACTTACCCGTGTTTTCTCAAAAAGCTCTGATACTTTCAGGAAAAATCTGTTTATGGGGGAACAAAACAAAAAAGCAAGTCAAAGACTTGGCTCCATTCACACTGGGCCATACACAGAATGCATTTTTGCTTTGAAAAACATGAGATGCTGGTAGTGTAATCGAAAAAAAACTCTTTTTAAAAGATGAATGTATTGTAACTTGACTGCTGTGTTCTTAGAATGCATTATCACACACAATATCCTGAAGCGGTTGTGAGACGCAAATGAAACGGTCAAACATGTCCTTCTAAAGCCTGTTTACACATGGAAAAAACATGCATTCAGTGTGGAGCTACATGGGAAACACTGGCGTACTTGCACAGATCTGTGGAGTCCTGGGTACCTAAGGTGTACAGCGTGGAGGCGATTCTGTTGATATCATCGGCCGCATCTGAAACACACGTCCTGTTAGCTCTCTAGACGAGGCAGTGCTGTCAGGGCATTTCACAGCATTCTGCTCATCCAGATCATGTTTCAGTGTTGTGCCAATGAGACTCATGCCACACAAGGAAAAGACAAAACATTTGGCTCGGAATCGGACAGACACTTGATCCAAAAAAATTATGCAAATTACCAAAACATATTTTTGAAAGGAAAGTGCTGCACTGAAATCTAAAAAAAAAATTATTCAGATCATTTTACATAATACATTGCATGTCATCAAATACATTTGACTGAGTTTTAAAAAGTCAATTGAGTCACTTGACATTCACTGGCTTCCTGGTAAATTAGACACTGTCCGACTAAGCAGTATTATGTACCGCTTCTGAAGTTCCTGTTATCACTCCTAACAGAGAGAACCAACCTTTCCAGGCTAATACATGATGAACACAAACAGAACCAAACACTGCAAAACATGATGAGCTTATTTACAGTTCATAGCTTTGACAAACTGAATAAAGTGTGAAATTAACCTTAGACCAGATGAAAAGCACAATGCTAAAAGAGCTTTGTTTTGTTTTTAAGAGTATATCTGAAATGCTGTCGGTTGAGGCACGTCTGTCATTTAGATTTATAACACACGCTTCCTGTGACTGAAGACCTTTGACCTTGTCTTATCCTTGATGCTGCATTGTCATGTGAGCCAGAAGCATTTACAAATGTGTGAAGAATTCACCCATAAAAGAAGAGAAACGTACTTTTGTGAGACCTGATCATTCGATCCGATTTGGCAGATGAGTCTTTGACGCGGTTGTGGTACTCTAAAAGGAACGTCTTCTCGTGTTCAAAGAAATCATCAACATCCTGATATAAAAAAAAAAAAGAAATAAACAGATTGTTCAGAAAAGTGCAAAAACAAAGAAGTGAAGCTCATGATGAAACAAGAGGAAATGGACATGTTTTAAAATGTAAATATTTATAATATATTATAGAAGATTTCTATTTCAAATGAACACTGTTCTTTGAACTTTTCAACCATCATCAAAGAATCTGGAATCATGTTTCTTGAGCATCAAATCAGAATATTACAGAATATTATTTCTGAAGGATCGTAAGGAACTGAAGACTTCAGAAAATTCAGCTTTGCATCACAGGAGGAATTCATCACATTCTGAAATATATTTAAAAAGTAAAAATTTTAAATTGGAATCATATTTCCCATTATTACTGTTTTACTCTGTGGTTTGATGTGCAAGTCCTTCAACCCTAAACATTTTGTACCATAGTGCATTTTTGCCTTTTTTGGTTTTGACCACTGTGCATTCCACTTCTAGCAAATGGGTTCACCAGGGAGCCATAAACCATCTTCCAACCTACAGCTAAACACAGAGAAGTTCAAGCCAAAGTAAATCATTTCTCAAAAAGGTGGCTGATGTCCTGGCCTCTCTCGCTCTCTCCGCCCCTTAATTTCTGCAGCAGAGTCACATAAAAAAAACAAGTCACCTGACATGGGAAGAAGGCCTCAGACTGAACTGACCTTCACTCCAGCCACAAGAACCCCATCTGCAGACTTCACCACATTCTTGAAGAAATCCTCCAGCTTTTCCTTCTTGTTTTTCCCTCGTACACTCAGCTGTAATTACAAAGTGAGAAATCCAAGGGCAAATGCTCTTTTAAAATATTTTTTTTATTTCTACTGAGAATGACACTTGCATTTCTGGTTTCAAAATATGGAACTGAATTCTTCTGGTTTGCTTTGCACAATCTCATCTGTCAGACTTATTCACTTGTTATGAATTATCTAATTCTTTTGGTTTGTGTCCAAGTTTCAAATCAATACGAGAAAAAATTATTAAAAGGAGATTTCAAGTAACATTTCATATTTTGAATTCTTTGGGGATAAAATGAACAATTAAATTTCTTTACTCACTGCCTTAAAACAAAGTAAATAATAACATGCATAATAAAAGCAATGATTAAAAACAGTATTGTACTTGCACTTACAATTTCCCAAACATTTTAGAACAATAATGTCAAAGTTAACAATGGCCCAACTTACGTCTTGGTTGTACTCTAAGAAAACGTGGAAGTTCAAGTCTTTGCGCAGGACGGGGTGGGCAGCAACTCGGCACAGAAAGACCTCATGCATTGCTACAGTCTTCTTGAAGATGGCCAGATATTCACTGCAACGCATTTTCATATTATTAATAATGAAGTCACACAACTAGCAATGCACTAACAATCATAAACAAAGACAATCTACTCACGCCTCCAGCTCCTGTTTCATCTTCGTGAACTCCTCCTTGGTCATAGATCCTTCGCCTTCACCCAGCTTCTGAAGTTTCTCCCGAGATGCATCAAAATCTGGTTTCGGAGGAGCAGGAGGAATCTACAGGGAAAGAGATATTCAAGTGGCATTATGACTCTCAAAACTGCTGCTAATGAGACTCTGCGATTCGTAATATCATTCGCTCACACTGCTGAGCCTAATGCGAAGTGCTATAAATAATTCAGGCTTGCTTTGATGATACTGTAAATGGCAGTCAGTGCCAGGACTCTTTGTTTGTTGAGTATTAATCATAATATTTCAGATGAAACTATATTAAATCAGATAGCAATAGAGTTCTTTGAGGCTTAAAATAATGCAGGAAATAGAAAGGCGGCACGCTAAAAACACAGTAACACTGTAGAATACTTTTACAATTTAAAATAACAATTTTCTATTTGAACATATTTTAAGATGTCATTTATTCCAGTGATTAAAGCTGAACTTTCTGCAAAATTTACACCAGTCTTGTGTCACATGATCCTTCAGAAATCAATCTGATATGACTTTTTGCTGCTTTCTTATTATTATCAATGTTGAAAACAGATGTGCAGATTAATATTTTACTAAGATCTAAAACTATTTTGCAAAATTCTAAAGAAAAGGAGGTTTAGAAGAACATTAATCGAACAAAAACATTTTTGATTCATGATTCATTTCTTTAAAAAAAAAAAAAAAACTTTAAACACCATGGATATGACATGAAAAACTAATCAAGCATATCGCACATCAGTTTTGTCAGTTTACTCTTATAGTTTAATAATAGTTTCAACCAATATATCCAGAATGGAAACTGCACCAAAGATCATTTCCTTTTTTTTTTTCATGCACCTGAACTACATCAAAAAAGACATTTGTCATGCACCAGACCTTGTAATGTACACCAGTCCTATAAAAGGACATTAAGCAATGATTCCAGCCTTGGCGAGAGCGACTGGAACGTTTGCTCTCGAACACACATAATGAAGTAGTGTTTAAACGAGAGTACGCCCCATACTGTTCAAAGCGTCCAGTGTAAAGCAAATTAAAGAATCACATTACTAGCATAATTGCAAACAACTGGCCTGTAATTGCGAATTTGCCATTAACATGCAAGCTATCTGTTACATCACTAAACTTACACTATAATATGCTAAGAGACTTAACAGTACTTACAATATAACCTGCGTATTCTTCATTTTCAACGAACGAGTCGTGAAGCCAGATAAATTCTTCATGCTGTCTGACAACTGAAAATTCATTCTGCTTGAAATTAGGTAGAGTGCTCTGAAAAAAAACAAAACATAAATCAACACTTAATAAATGAATGCGTAAACAACATGTGCAGAAAGTTGATTTCTGAGGCAGGGCTGAAATTCTATACACACAATCCTGGTAGCTTTTATTTCTAGATGTTGTGTACCTTTGTATGGACGGTGAACTTGACCTTGTCTCTCTCACTCAGAGCATCTGAGATGTCCACCTGTAGTGTAGCGTCAGTTTGAAGATCCACATTCACCGCCCTTGGCTATCAAAATAATTGCATAAATACAGTGTAATTTAATCAAATCAAAACTCAAACAGTGAGGACCATACTGCATCCATTTTTAAATATTACACAAAAAGATTGATCTAATTACAAAACTTTGCATATTGTTGTGTTTAAGACATTATCATTTCTAACAATATTTTTTCCTCAGGAAAGATTAAATATTTTTATTTTCTAAAATTCATTTGTCAGCGTTACCAAAGATGAAAAACTTTGAAATATCTGCACCTAAAATACACACTTTCCGTTATACAAATATATGGATTAAACCTAATCAGTTATCATGATTCTGACAGCAAAATTATCATTATATTGTAAAATGATACAATCAAAAATTATATAATTAAATTATGAGATTTTTAGAACATCATAATAATAAACTATAAGAGAGTTTAGCAGTTACAAAATATGTAGTAAATACTTTATGTTGGTCGAAACTATGGTTAAAGTAAATGTTTGTTAATTTTCAATGCAACATTACTTCTACACAACCATATTCCTTACAAAACTGACAACATATCGTTAAAATCACCTATTTTTATTAAAATCACGATGGCACTGCAACAGTGCAGTATTTTTTGTTAAGAGTATCTACATAAAAATAATCCAGGCATTAAAATTAGGAAACAGTTATTTAAACACTACTGTATATAGCAACATTGTTTCATTTGATGCTACATTACAAAGTAACATTGTGCCAACTTTTATACAGATAAGAATTAGCCACATTATTATGTAAAAAAAATTCAGCAGAGAATTTGCATTTATGCAAACATGTAAACCTTCAGTTCCATGACAGACTTATTCTTTAACTTTAACGAGGTCATTTAACGAGTTGGATGAGGTGATGGTTAATGGTTTGATGTGGGTTGTGGGTTCTTGCCCTAGTTTCTTAGAGAGTCCAAGGAGAATAAATGTGCATACAAGGGTTTGTGTGTGTGAGGTTTGTCAGGAGGAAGTGAACAGACGGACTCAAATAGGACACACACACACACACACACACACACACATACATACACATACACTGGGCCACAGTGGCACCAGCAGTAATACACACGTCCTCTGACTAAAAACACACA
The DNA here is from genome assembly GCF_003368295.1 of Carassius auratus. NCBI lineage: Eukaryota > Metazoa > Chordata > Actinopteri > Cypriniformes > Cyprinidae > Carassius > Carassius auratus. The sequence goes on along the minus strand of NC_039259.1, from coordinate 23,919,305 downwards.
CAACACACATGCACAGCACTCAGTAGGAGGACAGATACAGGACTGAAATGAGGAAAGGAAAAACAAACTTACTCCTCTGTCCTCCTCCGAAAGGAAATCGGGCCCGTCGTCCAGCCCTTCTTGCTGTGGAGAGACAAACAGAAAGATCAGAACGAACGGTCGGAACGCAAACACGACAGATGCTCGTTATTACTCGACGCATCGAAAGATTGGAGGTGTAAATAACAAGGGTGGAGGGAGTAAAGGAGAAAAGCACCCACCATCATGGCTGCTACGGGTGGAGTATGAATGTGGCGGAGTATGTGACGTCACCGGGGCAGGAGATCTGAGAGGCGGAGCTTCAAGTACAAACCGACAAAGCTTTGCTCATTTATTAGCTGTTTTTAAATTGTACATTTTAGATATTGTTATTATTATATATTTTGTATTGTTTGGGTTTACTCCTAATTTTCTTGTACGTCATGTAGATTTGTGTTTACATATAGGCTAAACATATTTCCTGTGAATCAGTTTGTAAACATTGTTGTGTACTATATTAATAAAATAAATAGCGGTCATTATCACATCGTTGTTGCGGTTGTTGTTTTATTATTACTATTAGATTGAATTCTATTTTCTATTTTATATTTTACCATAATATTAAAATTAATAACGTTTATTATTGTTGTTGTTATTATATTAATTAATTTTAGAATAATTTTTTTTCTTGCTATCTTATCATTCCGATGTTATGTATAGTTGTATATACTCTTGTAACGCACTATGTAAACACTGTTTTTACTATATGAATAAAATAAATATTTTTTTATTAAATATGATTATTTGCAAATCATAAATTTAAATATGATTATTTGTTACTTGATTGCAATGTGTGTGTGTGTGTGTGTATATATATATATATATATATATATATATATATATATATATATATATATATATATATATATATATATATATATATATTCATCTGCATCCTTTTAGGTTTCTTAATAATTTTCCTGTTAATCAGATATGCCATGTATATTTGTATATGCATATAGGTTATAGGCTACATATAAATAAAATCCATTATTATTATTATTATTATTATTATCATGATAATTATTATTATCATTATTAGTGCATATTTGAGAAAGTTATAAATAGCTTATATCACTAATGTGATATGATTCCTCACCACTAGAGGATGACAAACTCACTTTAGTCAACTGCTGATCTTCATCTGCTGGTGGAGTGTGATGCTGTTCTTATGGAAACACCCAACTCATTCATTAGTTCAAGTTAGATGAGTTTGAAATAATCCAGTATTACTGGATAATTGTTTTTTATGGCAAAATCCAGATAAGAGAGTAATAATTTCTGATGTGACACACTGCAGCTCACCGCTTTGGCCTGTGTTATAGTTTGCGGTTACTAACAGACCTTAGGTAATTATCAGCTAATGGTCAAGTGTAAATTTTGGGCCTTCAGAAAACCCACCATCATAAAATGATAAACAGTGATTTCTGTACACCAAATGCTTGTCATTATAAAGTTAACAAATATATAATATCAAATAACCTTGTACTAATTGCACCGGCTCAGGATATCAAAACATATTGAGAAATTATATACAAGCATCAACATCGCAGACGTGAGCATCATAATAACATATTGAGTAACTTTGTCCTCAAGTGAAATCTTGTGACCCTGCGACATGCAATAACACATTGAAATACCCTCATCAGGTCATGTTTCACTGCAATAGACACAACAAACCACTGCAAAACAACTGAACAAAAAGTTATATTAACTGAAATGGCAATGAAATATCTTTGAAAATTAAATAACTGCTGCTTCTGGCTGAAATACCAGTCCATAGAACATCATAACCCTTCATCTAGTGGAACCCTTCATCTCACATCAAAATCCACCACCATGTTTGTTTTCCAAATCTTTTGGACTGGTTTCACTTGTAAATGGTGCTTAATTCTGTGCATATTTCTCTATTGAATCTGGACTCGTATTTTAGCCGGAAGCAAAAACATCTTAATGATGCATTTGTTCTTTTGTTTTTATTTTTTACAAATATGTAGATTTTTGCTTCTCAAGAAATTAAGTGATTATTGTGATGTTTTTATCAGCTGTTTGGACTCTCATTCTGACGGCACCCATTCACTGCAGAGGATCCGAGTGATGTAATGCTAATTCTGTTCCGATGAAGAAACAAACTCATCTACATCTGGCCTGAAGGTGAGTACATTTTCAGCAAATTTTCATTTTTGGTTGGACTGTTCCTTTAACCTCACAGATTTTCAGTACATCTGGAACATCTAACATCTAACATCTAAGCTAGTTGACCGTATTCGTGAATTTTTTTTAACAACATGTGGCACATTCTCACTCTCACATGCTTTGCAGCAGTAAGCTATCAATACTCTGAGCACAGTGCACACACCCTTTCAGCGCACAGAACCTACTGCAGAGCAAGGAGAGGTCATTTGTTTATTTTCAGCACACTTGACCAGACACAGAGATTCAGGGCTTACATGAAAGGCACTTTGTTTCATGCAGTGGTGAACATAACAGCTCTGACTAATAAGTTGACTACGTGAGCCCAAAATAGATGCAACTATTGAAAACTATTAAAGATTGCAAGTAAATACACATGTATTTTTCTTGCTGTCTGCATGGTGTCTTTTGAGTAGAGATTGCTCTGTTGTTAATCTGTATTAATGCATGATTAAGCATCAATACCAACATATAATAATGGGTCATTTTTATTTATTTTTCAAATAAGAAATGTTTCTTGAGCACCAAATCAGCATTAGAATGATTTCTGAAGGATCATGTGACACTGAAGACTAGAGGAATGAGGACTGGAGTAAATATATTAAAACAGAAGTTATTTTAAATTGTAATAAAATTTTGTAATAATATAATTATTATACTGCTTATCATATTAAGGTCAATAACCTGTGTTTCAGTTCAAAAGTAATAATAAACATAAGTAAACAATATTTAAAAAAAATGATACATTTAGAATATAATAAATTGTATAATTTGTCTATTCTTTGCATTATTAATTTATTATTAGCCATTTTGTGTATATCTAATTTGCTATCCATGAACTGTATTATATATATATTGGTATTTCATCAGCCATCAGTCACCCTGCTCTCTAGATACTATCATTTGCCCTTGTCAACCCTAATTTAGATGAATATCATATCATACCCCCACAATGTGCCAACATGCTCTGAGAACTAGTTTCATAACCACTACTAGAAATTTCCCAGCGGAGACTGCAGGGTGTTCATAACTGAACTATAATCAACAGCACAGATGAAGGCAGTACTTTCCTTCCCTGAGAGCTTTAATGTGAGGGTATTAGGGATTAGGTTTGTAACAATGTACACATTGTATTTTAAATTGGTCAGTGATATTTGAGAGCAGCCCCCTGTTTTTCACTGAAACAGAGACTCTTCTTTTCATTCGTGCTTCTTCACTGAAGAGTGAAAACCGCTCTTTATAACCGCTGTCCAGTCTGTCCACCAGCGTCCCTTTTGTAGCTCTTTGGAAACTTGTTCAGTTTTGCCATTTGTGGACAACGATGACAAGACACAAAAGCATGCTGGCCATAAATAGCGCCGAGCAGCAGAGGATTGCTCCCTGCCAGCGGATCAGATTCTCCAAAGGGAAAAGCAGCCACTGGCCTCAAGCCCAGATCTACTGCAAGACCATGTTCATAGAAACCTCCTGACTGTAGGAAGAAGCGAAGGAGGCTGGGCTGCTCATTTAACTCAGTCTAAAGCTGTATGTATATGATTTTCTATTAATGACTTCAGCACTTTGCTTGATTGGTATGCTAGAATCAGAATGCCTAAAAAGTTTAACCAAACACTAACAAACCATTCAATAACTAGAAAATCAAAGTTTGTCTAGTATAGTTAAGTTTGTTCAATATTGCCTAAAGCAGAATCAAGTTTGAATTGACTTTACATCTATATATATAGAGCATTAGATAGATAGATAGACAGACAGATAGATAGAACGATAGATAGATAGATAGAAAGATGGATAGACGGATAGAACGATAGACAGATAGAACGATAGATAGATGGATGGATAAATGGATGGAATGACAGAACCAGAAAATAGATGGATGGATGGATGGAATGATAAGATAGATAGATAGATCGATAGATAGATGGATGGATGGAATGACAGAACAATAAGATAGATAGATAGAACAATAGATAGATAGAACGATAGATAGACGGATAGAACGATATAGATAGATAGATAGATAGATAGATAGATAGATAGATAGATAGATAGATAGATAGATAGATAGATGGATGGATGGATGGATGGAATGACAGAACCAGAAAATAGATGGATGGATGGAATGATAAGATAGATAGAAAGATCGGTAGATTGATAGATGGATGGAATGACAGAACAATAAGATCGATAGATAGATAGATAGATAGATAGATAGATAGATAGATAGATGGATAGATGGATGGATGGATGGATGGATGGATAAGATAGATGGATGGAATGACAGAATAAGATCGATAGATAGATAGATAGATAGATAGATGGATAGATGGATGGATGGATGGATGGATAAGATAGATGGATGGAATGACAGAACCAGAAAATAGATGGATGGATGGATGGATGGAATGATAAGATAGATAGATAGATAGATAGATAGATAGATAGATAGATAGATAGATAGATAGATAGATAGATAGATAGATAGATAGATAGATAGATAGATAGATAGATGGATGGATGGATGGATGGATGGATGGATGGATGGACACAAATTGATATAGTCTTTAAAAGTTAGCCTTGACTCAGAACATTTAAAATGTTATATATACTATAATAAATTATTTTACAATAAAAAATGTTAATAAATATGAAATTTGTTCATTCAACAATTCCTTCAGTGAAGTAAACCCAGCTCAGATCATCATCATCATCAGGTCTCACACCCTGCTGAGATCACCCATCATTTCACTGAGCCAAGAATCCTGCCACAAGATTTTATTTCACAGTGGCACCTTCCTCGATCTCAGAAACAATGTTTCACTTCAGGCCGCAAATATTGCCAACTTTACAGATAATGCTGTGTTTTCATGTAGTGTTAATAGAAGAGAGATCATTCCAAGCAGCTGGGCTTCACGTTCAGAGGTGTGTTTGAATCAAAGGCTGCAGTGAAGAGTTCAGAACCCATCTGTTTATGTCCGTATGTGTAACAGCAATAAAAACTGTGCTAACTTCTATCCCGGTTCTGACACAGACAGAAATCCCATAGTCCTCCTTCAACTGGGAGTGTAAAAACCAAAAGTGCTTTGTTTATCTGCATAGACTAAATGTAATCGCCATGTCAAATGAGCCAGATTAGTCAGAAGAGTTCAAATAAATAGTTTCAAACGTGTAAAGTGCTCGTCACCGGTTAACACATTGCTGTGAGGCATTAACGTACAGCATTCTCTTACAGCATAATAAAAAATCAACTCTTAATATCTGATCATCCAAGCTTTCTTCTGTCATTTGGCAAAACACAAAGAGAAAGTTCTTTAGGGACGTATAAAAGTTAACTGCAAAAGTAAGCTAGCATTCAGCTGGTAGATTTTTTCTTACATGTGTTAATGAGATCTCCTTAGTGTGGAAAAAAAAAACAACAGCAAAAAACAAACTAAAAAAAGGAAATAAAGACAACTAGGATTATTCCTTCATGATCATATGATAGATGAGAGCGTGTGGATTCCAGATGGCACATGGCTGTTGAGTTTACAATGGTCTCCCCTCCAGCGATACGACCACGTTTCCACCCAACTTCTCTGCCAGGGTTGAGCGGTCCTGAATGTCATCTAAACCATTAACCTGCCATTCGTGTTTGATTCCTGAAAAAGGACACATGATTTCATTAGATTGCATATAAAAAAACCAGAGTGGTTTGTTTCAATCTGAATATGAACTTATGTATGCTTTCTGTTTCTAATCTTATTGTGATAGATTTTATCTATCTATATCCATATGTTTGCATACATACATTATATATATATATATATATATATATATATATATATATATATATATATATATATATATATATATATATATATATATATATATACAGTACAGACCAAAAGTTTGGAAACATTACTATTTTTAATGTTTTTGAAAGAAGTTTCTTCTGCTCATCAAGCCTGCATTTATTTGATCAAAAATACAGAAATTTTTTTAATATTGTGATATATTATTACAATTTAAAATAATTGTTTTTAAACTTTAATTATCATACTTTAAATTATCATTTATTTCTGTGATGCAAAGCTGAATTTTTAGGATCATTATCACATGATCCTTTAGAAATCATTCTAATATGATGATTCATTATCAAAGTTGGAAACAGTTCTGCTGCTTAATATTTTTTTTTTTCAGAACATGTGATACTTTTTTAGGATACTTTGATGAATAAAAAGTAAAACATTTTTTTAAATATAAATATTTTGTATTAACAATATACACTACTGGTCAGTAATTTGGGGTCAATAATTTTTTTTTTTTTTTTTTTAAATAAAATCAATATTTTTATTCAGCAAGGATGTGTTAAATTGATAAAAAGTGATAGTTAAGAAAATATATTATTAGAATATATATTATTAGAATTTTTTTTTAACCTTTTATTCATCAAATATATTAGACAGCAGAACTGTTTCCAACACTCATAATAAATCAGAATATTAGAATGATTTCTAAATGATCATGTGATAGACTGGATGTTACATGTGACACTGAAGGCTGGAGTAATGATACTGATACATACTATCTGTTTTATAAAGATGCATTATGGGTATTATTAGTGAATTTGACTGTGAGCACCTGTAAACTTCTTCTTAATGGCATCTTTTGAGCTAGCATAAATCATCTTGCTTTTTAACGGCGCACCTTCAGGGGCCCTGAAATCAAAAACATCAATGCTGAGTACACATGCAGACAAAGAAAAATGAATTGAGTTGTGTATAGCAGCACTGAAAAGCAACAAACAGCAAGGTTGTTATTATTATTATTAACTGAGGCTTTTATAAAAATGAAAACAATATTTCCATTAATTGAAAAAAAAAAAAATTATTTAAAATTATATTGCATGGTCTAGTTTAATTCATTTCGGAAGCCTGAAACTATCAGTGCATTAAAAAAAATTCAACCAGTTAGACAATTCACTTGTTGTATGTGTTGCTAAACAAAGTTTAATCTAAAAAATTTTTAATTAATACTTAAAATAAACAATAAAAAAATACATTTATAAGTGCTTTTCCAAAGATACAAATTTAATAAAACCAACTGAAGAACAATTAAAACCACCTAAACTAAAATCAAAATTCCAATAAAATTAATAAATAAATGCATTTAAAAAATGCATTTAAAAATGCATAAATTAATTAATAAATGCATATAATAAAAATACGTAAATAAATAAATACAAAAAAAGAAAAAAAGATCTGTTATTAAAGGGTTGCAAATGGGCGGGAAAATAAAAAAAACTTTGAAAACATCTTGGAAAGTTTCCTGAAGTTTATCAGAATTTTCCACCCCTTTGCAATCCTGATAATTATCCTGTCAGTCAGACTACATACCAAAATATAAATACCAAGTCTTCTTTCTTGGACTCTTTAGTTTCGTAAGTGGCATCGTATAAGCCGTATCTGCAGTCGTTGAGAGGAAGGAGCTTCACGAAGCAGGCGTATGGGTCATCGACACTGTCTCCAATGTCTCCGACTAAGATCTGCCTGCCTTCTTCTACCACGATCTTCTTCTTGTCATCACTGAGGCAGAACAGCACTCCCTTTTTGCGCTTTTTCACCTCGTCTGAGGTCGAGGACTTTCGTACTTTCATGTCATTGAAGACTCTGATGACTTCATCACTGACTGTGACACCAGAGGCCTGCGATGAGGATGTGATTGAGATAAGCACAGGCAGATGATACAAAAACAGCACTTCTGCATATTATTTGGATGTCCAAACTCTAACCAGCATCAACCATAGTAAAAAATAACAACTGTATGAATCCACCAGGCAATATTAGAGATAACAAGCTGTGAGATCTGGATCACATCACTGGCATTGAGTGATTCAGCGCTGTTCACAAACCCTGACTCACGTACGATAGCCAGCTGCTCTGTCACTACAGTTCAAATCAAGTCATAGTGGGGTGTCTGGGCCACGAAACAACTATGACAGCTCCTCCTGGGACTTTTTAAAGACATTTGGATTCATGGTCAATGACACTTCACCCTCAACCCTTCAAAGTTTGAACAGTGCATTAATCCATTAAAACAAAACAGTGATTTAATGTCAAATTAACATTACTACTCTCATGCCATATTAAAATGTATTCCTCAAACCTCACTTGTAACTTATCATATCCCATGCATTTTTATTTTTCTCCTAACTAGTATCTACTTTTTTCTGGCAGTTATTAATGATATCACTTATTAGAGGATTAAAATTAAATATTAGAGGAATAAAACTGGATATTAGTAACCAACTGTGATTTCTATAGATTCACATAAGAACTTAATTAAATATCAGTACTACTTATTATTTGGATATCATTAACTACTCAAGTTGCACTTTAATCATTAAATAAATAAATACATACATCTTACTTGAATGCTTTTGTCTTGTTTACCAGTACAAAGATTTAAACCATTTTAAATTAGAAGAAATTTGTATTTGTTTGTGTTTTTTTTAGAAAAGACTCCAATAATTATTAGATAGTAATATGTAAACCATATAAATAATAAACAAAATAATATCAACCTAGTTTCCTTCTGGTATCTTTTACTATTAACTATTCATTGGATTTAAGCAGTATCTGATTTTTTTTTAGTGTATTTTTCATATATTCAGTGTTGAATAAACAAGTAGGGTCAACTCTTGTAATAGTTACTAGTTTTGAAAGTACTAGTTAGCTTGAAGTAGTTAACAGTAGACTCTCTCACTCATTATTGTGTGATCATTAAATCCGACTGAATCATGAACAAGTAGACGAATTAATTTCCCGGCACCCAAACTAGTCATCTGACGGTGTACGGCAATAAAGAGCTCGTTCTGATCGGATTATTTTCGTATGAGTCCATCAGTTTAGTCCCGATCATTTTTTTCTCGAGCGCCCGTGAGGAAAAGTTGGAGAGGCGCGCGCTCAGAGTGATTAAAGCACCGGCTAAAATTAGCTTAAAATGGCTGCCTCGGGATACAGGCCTGAGATATAGATTCATATCAAACTAAAACCGATTTCGGTAACAAAAAAAAAAAAAAAAAATCAACTTAAAGCGTGACAGAGCTTTATATTATTTAACCGGAGCGCATACAATCACGCACGTCATTCCGGACGGAGCTGAAAACGTGACCGTTACCGATCAAAAGTTTGACAGAAAGAGTTTCAAAATAACATTAGAACATCTTTTATGAATTAACAATGAACGATGTGTGAGAGAAGACATGTGCTTACCATGCTGTCCGACGAGATGAATCAATGAAAGATTATTTTCTTGGTACCTCTATCTGGGAACGTGAACAGCAGAGACAGTGCGCGCGTGTGTGTGTGTGTGTGTGAGAGAGAGAGAGACATCAGTGCACAGCCGCAGTGAAGGGCTGATCGAGCAAGTGTCATTGGGACACTTGGCAATGAAATGGACAAATATGTGCCACACATTTGAATTGGACCTTGGCATAATATTGTTTAAAACAACAACAACTTCGATGTACTTAAAATATGACGAAACTTTTAAGTCATGAACAGAACACAACACATTTTACTTTAAATAAGAGCAATATCTAGCAAATGTTAGATTTTAGACCAGATTATATTTATCAGATATGTTAATGACTAAATTACATTATTCATTAGTAGTTGAAAGCACATGAGCTGATGATTTATTATAAACTTTAAAATACCCTTATGCCATGTTATACAGGGCACACATTTTAAATGAAAAAAAGGCAGGTTTTTATTTTTATTCTTCACTTAAAGTGCACCTATCTCCAAACGTATAAAATTTTTGCATAACTGAAAATCAGTGATGAAAACAAGTGGTCAAGCCAAATATTAACAAAATTTATTTTACATACAGAAAAAAAAAAAAAAAATTTACACAGCAGGTAAAATTAATCTTAAGACCCATGAGAGGAAAACTGATTCAAACAGCTTTCTGAAGGGGGTTTGGGGGGGGCTACACAACCTATAAAGACAATTTTCATAAATAAAGCAAGCAAATTATACCCAAATCTAAATAAATACCAAAAACTGTAAATGGAAGCAACAAAATGGGGTGATTTGGTTCCTACGTAGTGTTTCTGCATACTAGGGACCTGAACAAAAGAACTGAGTTTTTCCTTTACAACTATTCACAACTACAAAACAGAAATTCTATTTGTTCCTTTGAGCTGTGAGACTTAATTTATCATCAAAATGGAGACTCTGGACTGTAAAAATCTATACAAAATAGTAGTCTAGGAATGCAGAAAAAACAAAAACAAAAATGCACCATTTTTAAATTGCAGACAAAAACACAATGCTTTTTGTCCTGAGTTAATACGTGAACACAAAAATAACTTTTCAGAAAACAGTGCAAATATTTTTTTTCTTCACAGCACAGATGTTTCTCCTTTCTCCAGCTAGTGGAGGACCTGTACTTTTAAAGGCCGATTTATACTCCTGTCACTGGCTGTGAAGATAAATGCCGCTTGATATCCGCTGCTTGAGTGCTGTTTCGCTTGCACACTACACATTGCAAATAAAACTGAGGAAGAGCTAGGTAGAATTTTTAATGAGGTCACACCACACTGGAATGTTCATGAACATTCCACAAATGCCACGGAAAACATAATTAGACCACAGATTATGAACTGGCCTTCAGTCTGGGCCAATTTGATATATTATGAGTGTGGAAGATGGGCTTTTGTTTACATCCGTGGCCGTTTCTGTGGAGGGGTCATGCGTTCAGCCAGGCCGAGTCTCTGAAGCTCAGAATGAAAGAAGGCCTGGAGCCGTAGACCGGCCTTTGCTTCGTTGGTGTTAATTGGGTTGTACTCCAGACAGTTGGAAAACATGAGCTCCACATCCTTAATATACTCCGCTAAGAGATTAATAAACACAAAAGAAACTACATTTAGCAATTCATATTGTGCGACTCTTTCAAGTTATTAAAGTGGCTTAGATATGGTTCATTCTACATTACGATATTTAAACTTGTTTAAAAAGAAAAAAAAACTTCAACCTTCAATTCTTACCAGCAGTTTGGTATTCACAGTTGTTGACCTTTTCCCTGATTGTGCTCAAGGCGATGGGTTTTTTGATTATGTCATAGTAATCAGGCACCTGGAAAAATATGTGCAATAAAAGTAGTAATTAAACCCATGGAAATAAAGCCTAAAACTGGGATAGTGAGATGTCACAGAACAACTGCACAGATTATTTAAGAGTACAGCTGGTTGTAAAACAACAATGAATGGGAGCTCCATGGCTTTGTTACAGAGGGGAATAAGTGTGAACTTCTAAATGCACTACCTGAGTTCTGGACACCAGTTTCTTGAAGGGCCAGCTGTCCTCATGTCTGACCAGGTCCACAGAGAGCAGCTCACAGGCTGACAGCTCGTGCACACCCAAGTTTCTCACTGAGCTTCGACGGTTGGAGGAAGTGGTGGTTGGAGCCAAGACGATTTTGGCTTTTGGGGAGACCTCTGCTGGAGAAACAGTGACCAAAATACATGTGAACAAAAAGTCTTGGAGAAAATGAAACAGGAAAAACAATAGTTGTCTGCATTCAGTTAAATATCAAGTATACCATTTTGTCCACTATCATTAACTTCAATCTAAGTCTAATATAAAATTTGGGGAAACAACATTGGCATTTACATGGAATCTTCCATTTTTTCATAATGTATCCTATAAAACCTTTCTGTCACAAGATAAAAACACCAATCAATTGTGACTTTTACTCAAATCTGAGTTATTAAATGTTATCTCTTTTTTTCTGCAAATCTGAGAACAAGTCAGTATTGTGAGACAAGTCTCAATTAGATTTTTCATTATGTTCCCAAACAATAATTTATTTTTTTACAATGTCAAAACTCTGCGAAAGTCAATTGCAAGATGTAAACAGTTTATAACTTGTAATTGTGAGACAAGCTCTCAATTCTAAGAAAAAGTCAGAATTGTAACATATAAACTTGAAATTTCACGATAAGTCGTCCAAATTGTGAGATGTAGAGATACAATTGGGAGTAATAATCTTAATTATGAGATATAGGAGTCATAATTATTTTTGATTTTGCATTCTGTGGCGGAAGCAAGCTTTCAGAGTATCCTACTTTGACGTGATGCAGTAAATTACATTTCCTTTATGTTAATCTGTTTTATTTATTTGAGTGAATTCACGGAGACTCCTTACCATTAATGGGTCTCTTCCTAGAGTCTGTATTTTCTGCTGCAGGACTGGACTGGTTGGATTTGGCATTTGTGCCATTGGAGGGCACCTCTAGACTAAGACGGGCACTGGAGCGGCTTCCAGCCCGGGGAGGGGGCTTGCCATTAGACACCGGGGTAGACTTCTTCCCTGAGTTTTTGGAGCCTCCTTTATTAGCAGGCTGGCTCTGTTTGGGGGTGCTCTGCTGCGAGCGAGGTGTGGAATGACTTGATTCGGCCTGTTTTGATCTGGTGTTCAAACGACTTCCTTTATTGCTCTGAAGAGGAAGTTTGACGGGAGCCTTCTTGGGCACACTGTTAAATAAATGGGAAAAAAAAAAACAACTGTCACAATCTTCTTCTGTATGAAATGAGTAAACCAGCAAGAAAAATCCACTAACTCTTCCTCCTCTGACTGTTCTTCTTCCGACTCAACTTCTTCCTCTTCTGATTCTTCTTCCTCTTGTTCAGACTCCTCCTCGTCCTCCATTTCTTCTTCAGAGTCGATAGAGGAGCGCTGACGTGAGTTGATTCTGTGGGAGCGCTGTTTTGGGCGGCACTCAGGGCAGAACCAGTCTTCAGAAGGAACAGCCTGTAAAAAATTAAGGAAGATAAAATCTTTCATCTTAAATGTAGAAGTTTAAGAGATTTTATACTTACAAATAAATATAGAATGATTTATTAACAGATTACTGATATGTATATTTTCCTTTCCTTTTTTTTGTCCTTGGCTACACGTGTTAGTTTATACACACACACTTTACGTCTGCATGGCAAGTCAGGGTTTATGAAAAAGAACAGTTAATAAGGTGTCCACTAACTAAAACCTTCCAAACACTATGGTTCTCACCTTCAGTTTTGGCCGAACACAGAAGATATGATAGCCTCTGTCACAGGCGTCACATAGAAGCATGTTCTCAGCATCTCCTTTCCTACGGCACACCTTACAACGGGCATTGAGGATGGATTTGGCCCAGACTACGCTGCGCTCAAGTGTGGAGAGATGCAGGAAGACCTGCGACAAGCTGGAGCAGGCCAACAAAGACTCACGCCAGCGTTCTTGCACCGTCTTCACCTGCCGCCCACTTTCACTGCCATCTGTCAAAGAAAACAGGGTTAGTAATGATAATTTAAACCAACACGTGCTTAAAGAGAACATGCTTTCAGTTTTTTGGTAAACAAATCTTACCATCTTTCTCACTGGACTGATCGTCATCTTTCTTTTTATCCTTTTTCTTCAACTTCTGGTCTTTCTTGGCATCATCATCACCTGATTAAAAACATTCAGAAATAAAAGCCTGTGGATGAATGAATTCAAAAATGAAACAAAAACATGTTCCTACAAAAAGAATATTATCCATACAGTTTTCAGGAACACACACCTAAGCCGCCTTTCCACGGTCTCCAACATTTGAACACGATTGTCACATTCCTCCCCCTAGTGGCTGTCGCACAGAACTTTCAACTTACCTCAGCTGATTCACCATGGTAAAATGAACGATTTTATTGTATATAATATAACATATCAATACAAAACAACCACCAAATAAAGACATAGTAGTTCTTATGGGGCTAATCAATGTTGCAGAGTTGTGGCCTGATGGTTAGAGAGTCGGACTCCCAATCGAAAGGTTGTGAGTTTGAGCCCCTGGCCGGCAGGAATTGTGGGTGGGGGGAGTGCATTTACAGTTCTCTCTCCACCTTCAATACCACGACTTAGGTGCCCTTGAGCAAGGCATCGAACCCCCAACTGCTCCCCGGGCGCCGCAGCATAAATGACTGCCCACTGCTCCGGGTGTGTGTTCACTGTGTGTGTGTGTGTGTGTGTGTTATCACTGCTCTGTGTGTGTGCACTTTGGATGGGTTACATGCAGAGCACAAATTCTGAGTATGGGTCACCATACTTGGCTGAATGTCACGTCCCTTCACTCACTCACTCATAATGATTTAATAATGCTAAAATAATTACTGGTATTTAAATTTATAATTCTAACCTCACACTCAGGTTTGATTAGAAAACATCACATCCGGTTGGTCAGCCACATATGGTCTAGCTGCAAAAGTCAAAATATTTTAAAGCATTGGAAGCTCAAATCAAATCTGAAGTTTCTGCATATGTATTAGTGATCGACCGATGTATCTGTTTACCGATATTTTTCCCGATATTTAAGCATTTTTCCATAATCGGGTATCGGTTTTGTAATATCGGATTCGCCGATTTACGGCGCCATCTTGTGGCCGTTTTGAGATTTCCGCCATTGCAGCCCGGGCGTCTGAAGAGATCAGTCAACAACAACTCAGTGCACAGGTAAATATATGTTCTACTTGGTTTGCTTTAATTAATCAACTTTATTTAACATAACAGACATGCACAAATGAGATCTGAGACATAAATTCCTGATATAGTTAATTTATGCAGCTTGTTTCTAAACAATTGAGACGAACTCATTGAGTCACGTAGTGTAATTCATCATGTCCTGCCCCAATAAAGACGTATCTTTACATGAATTAAATAAAACAGACATGAATGAGTGCATGTTGAAAATAAAAGCGTTGAATTTAATTCTCTATCTGTTGTATATGCTCACCATTAGTCTAGAAGAGAAAGTTTGTTCATATTGCTTAGCAACTGACGGATGATCTGGAGGCTTAAGCACGGCCACTGAATGAAACTTTTGACAAGATTATCTTGTTTAAACACCCTAGATTATATTATCATTTACTACATAACAATTATTTCGCTAATACACATATAAATATAGCCTACCGCTTTGTGGAAATTAATTATATATTATCTCCATGCGCGATCGCGGTTGATTAAGTTATAGTCAAACAGCACTTTGTCAGTTGGCATTTCATGATTTAACGTTAGATTAAATTTAGATCATAAAATGCAAACTGACAAGTGCTGTTTAACTTTATATAGTCTCGGGAAAAAAAGTTCGTTCATATTGCTCAGCACCTGACTGGGTTGATGATCAGGAAGCCTCAAGCAATGCCACTGAATGAAACTTTTGACAAGATTATCTTGTTTAAACACCCTAGATTATATTATCATTTACTACATAACAATTATTTCGCTAATACACATATAGGCTACATATACCGCTTTGTGGAAATTAATTATTTATTATATCCATGCGCGATCGCGGTTGATTAAATTATAGTCAAACAGCACTTTGTCAGTTGGCATTTCATGATTTAACGTTAGATTAAATTTAGATCATAAAATGCAAACTGACAAGTGCTGTTTAACTTTATATAGTCTCGGGAAAAAAAGTTCGTTCATATTGCTCAGCACCTGACTGGGTTGATGATCAGGAAGCCTCAAGCAATGCCACTGAATGAAACTTTTGAAGGAAGCAGGCTTACAGGGCAGAATGCTGAAAGACTCTGTTTTCTACACTAAAACCTAGTTCTGCTTAACTGGGAGTATTAAGTTACACTACTAAATAGCTATGCACTCCTAAATAGCCCTCCCGCCCCCACCAATATGTTAGAATCATTTTTGTGCTTTATTTTTTTACCTGTTTTTATTTTTTTTACCTCATCAAAGCTTTTATTTTAAAACAAAGACACTTAGTAACAGTGCACTTAATTTTTTTGGACTCAGACCCCTCTATTTATTTGTGTATAAATATAATGTTTTTTTTTTTGTATGCAAGGAGGGAGTGATTGTTATAAATAAAATGTTTTTTTCAGATCATTTGTGTTGTAATAATTGTCAGAAACAGAAGTATAACAGTAAATAAATATCGGTTCTGCATATCGGTTATCGGGTACATAAACATACAAATAATCGGTATCGGTTATAAAAAAATCAATATCGGTCGATCACTAATATGTATATGTCTGGAGCTCCACGCAGCTCCCGCACAACTTGCTGTCTATCACTTGTCATTTTTTGGAGGTAGTGGAAAGATTGGTGGATTTATACCACATACAAAGTTTCAAAAGAACCATAGAAGTAACAGATCTTACCTAGCGGAGCTTTCAGGAACTTGCGCTCTATGCCCTGCTCAATCTGTGCAAGAGCCTGTGCCAAAAAGTGCACAATGTTACTGACGGGCTGTGGTGTGCTCGCAGCAGTGGATGTGGCACTCTGACCCTCCACCTTCAATTCTTGCAGCCTAAAAATAAGAAAAAAAATAAACTTCAATTCACACAAATCGCAGACACTACTGCTTACTCTGTTAGCTTGTAGGAGCATCAGACTTTGTTTGAACACACACAAATAAAAATACACAGGTAACAGATATTAAAGTGAAATAACCTGTCTTTGACTCTGACGTGATTCGCATCAATTTCCATCGGCTCCTCTTCTTCGTTGGTCAGCCCGTTCTCTTTAGCCTCAGGATTCAGCAGTTCATAGTTCCCGTTTTCCAGAGCGGCTCTCCATGAGTTTCTGTCCATCACCTTTTCAGGGTTAAGAGGGGAAAAAAGTCAGGTTACCATTAACAAAGATCCAGATCAAGCCACATCACACTATAAGACATGCAATATCGACAGCTATGGAATGTGGTTGAAACAATCAACATACTTTAATTGCCCCCAGAGTTCCCTGATAGATGCGGTCCTCAATATCCAGTAGCAGATCTCTGAGACGATTCTCCATGAAACGCTCAGCAGGTACAGTGCTTTGTGGGCCAGCTTTTGGTTTTAAAGTACTGCCTTTGGTTTCTGGCAGTGACTCATCTGCATGATAAATGAAACAATACAGTTTATACAATAACAAATTAATACATTTTTTTTTTATTATGCTCATCAAGGCTGCATTTTTGATTAAAAAAAAATATAGCAACACAAATAGTTAAATAAATATTAAAATTTAAAATAGCCATTTTCTTTTTTAAATACATTTAAAAAAACAAAATGGCATTTATTCTTGTGATGACAGCTGAAATTTCAGCAGCCATTACTTCAGTCTTAAGTGATCCTTCAGAAATCATTCTAAGATGCTGATTTGGTGCTCAGGTATCATCAAGAATTACTGATTATCATTTATTATTAATGGTTTATTATTAATGGTATGATTAAATGACCATACTCATCTGCAACAGACATCAGTATCAAAATGTTACGGGCACAAAACCATATTTAAAAAAAGAAAACAGGAGGTAACATTACTTAGGAACCTGGCTGAAACAGTACCTGAATGATGGTATCGCTGAGCAGCTTTACTATCCATCAGTTGAACAATGCGCTCCTTCTCCTGCAGCAAAGTCTCTTTAAGGCTGCTCTCTCTGCGTCCACGAGGGTTCAGAGCCTCTATGAGCTGCTCCACCTCCTCAGGTGTGCTGTAGAAGAACCACTGATTGGGCCGGTTGACTGGCGGCGAGGTGTTCTGGACCAGCACCGGCTCCTCAGTGGTGGCATCCGTCTTAACTGGGCTCTGGGCTGAGAAAAGCTCTTCTATTTTGGGTTCGGGAGTAGGACGGGGCTCTAGCATGTCTTCTGTCAGGCCAAAGAAGTCCTCCTCAACAAACAGTGCCCCAGCAGAAGGGAAAATCCAGTAGCGGCGATAAAGGCGGTCGCGGCCGAGAGGCAGGATGTAGGTGCAGGCCATAGCTTTCTGAATGCGCTCCAGGAGTTCCTTCTCTTTGAGCTGCTGTTGATGTAACTCCTCTGGGCTCAGACTGTCTTTCGTTTCAACCTCACCATCCTGTTTCTCTTTTGGGGTGTCATTTGTTTTCTTTACTGGAAAACAAAAATAAAGGAATTCTATAGATCAGTCAAGATTTCCACTTTAATAAAAGAATCTATAACAAAAATTATTTAACCATTTTAACGAAAAAAAAAGGATGTTTTGTTTTTGCTTTTAGAGCAAGGTTGCCACCATCTTGCAGTACCACCACGTGTGACGTTTTTGCACACAAAAAGTATTCTCGTAGCGTTGCAAAATCACTGAACCACTGATGTCACATGGATTATTTTACCAATGTCTTTGTTACGTTTGTGGACTTTGGAACATTGCAGTTGCATTGCTGTCTACGGAGGGTCAGAGAGCTCTCAGAAACAATCAAAAATCTTAATCTGTGTTCCGAAGATGAACAAAAGTCTTACAGGTTTGGAATAACATAAGGGTGATTAATGACAGAATTTAAATTTTGGGGTGAACTATCCCTTTAAATACAATAATTCACTTTGAATAAAAGTGATTAATCAAGTTCAACTTCTTTCATACCACTTGCATGTTTATTAACTATTTAAGTTTTTTTTTTTTCAAACAGCATGCATTGATAGCCGATAATAATAAGACCAAGAATGTATCAAAGTATGCTGATGCAATACCTTTTTTAGAATTAGCTGGTTGCTCCTCCTCATCTTCAGTGTTTTGCTCAGCATGACCTTCCTGACTTTCTGTGCTGGTGTCCATCTCCTCTCTACAACCAACAGACAGAAACCATTTTAATCAAATATGTGGACTGGAATGTAAGCAGTGTCCCAAAACCCAGGGATTGAATATTGAGAAAGGATTACTGGTTCAGCTTACCCTGCCAAATGTTCTCCATTTCTTGCCTCCTCTTTGAGTTTTTCATGTTTTTCTTTTAATTTCTGTTCCTGTTCCCTCAGCTTCTCCTCCTTTCTTTTTCGAACCCTGGAATATGGAGATGCAATTAATAGTTACTAAGCTGCTGACAAAAAGGTACAGGTCTATGTAATAAACAGTAGTCAGGTTAGATGCCATATTAAATTTAACACAAATGAAAAAAAGGCTGTGAGGGTTAAGACTTGACCTTTACAAATGTCACACACCATATGAAGGCCATAAATGTCTTTGCACAGAATGCACATAGAGTCCGCAATTCTCGTCTGAAATTGTTGCATGTTAAAGAATAAATACAACCTCATGTTGTGTCAATCACGTTTGGCATCAGTTGAAAGCATTTTTTTTTAATAGGAAAGAATGATGAATAAAAAAAATAAAAAAAAATGCATACAAAAATGTTGTACTCTGTGTGCAATGACCTTAAATCATGTCGTTTTCACAACTTAACTTTCAAAACAGTTTTATGAAGTTTTTGTTTTGTCTGCTGAACAATCAGTATGTTGTTGAACAACAGCACAGAAGTTTTAATTTCTATAAAATATGACACTACCCTAACTCTATATTCTATTCCATACCTCTCTGCGGCTTCCTCTCGCTCTCTGCGATGCTGTTCAGCTTTAAGCTCTCGCAGTTCCTGCTTGGCAGACCTCTGCTCGTCTGCATTGTCTTCTATAAAGTCTCTTGTAGAAACCAAAGTCAGCAGCTTTCCACACAGAGAATGCAGGATCTTCAGCTTCTCTCCTGAAAACATGTAACAACATTAGACATACTGAACACTTAGAAAATTTTGATTTTCTTTTTAATTCATTTTATATCATAATGTTTAATTATAATTGAATAAAAAATTAAAAAAAAAAAACACTAACCAGGCAGCAGGTCATAGACAGTAGTGCAGGAGAGCTTTTTGAGCAGGCACTGGTTTGACAGACGCAGCTCCACACAGGGGTCATCTGTGGAGCCAAACCCACCCTGTTTCTGGTAGCGAAACTTTGCATTGGTGGACATGCAATCTGCCCCCGAGGCCAGGATGTGCAGCCTCAGAATCTCAGTGAGAGTACAGCTGTCCAGATCCAACTGCTTCAAACTACAGCCTGTGCAGAGAAAAGAAACATGGTTTTTCACTGGGTGTTTGAATTTACTGAAAGTATATAATATAACTGTATATATATTATTTATAAAGGCACAAAGCTAAAATCATAATTTCCACAGTGGTCACAAAGACAGTACAGTCATATTTCAGGGCACATTATCTGACCTTGGTGCAGTTGTGGCCAGGCAGCAGCAAGAGATGCCACAGCGCTGATGGCAGACTGTGTGGGGTCAGCATCATCCTCCAGAGCTTCACTAAGATCTAAGAATAAAAACCAGTCAAACACACCTGAATCACCAGGATACTGAAGGTAAATAACATAACACCTCGACTTTCTAGTAGCTTTTTGTGCTTTCAGTTGACTATAGTCTTAGTTTAAGTTGAAGTACTAAAATGACTAAAACTATGAAGTAGTTATGAAAATTATACAGGTGTATATTATATATATATATATATATATATATATATATATATATATATAAAAATAAGAAAAATAAAAAACTAAATGACTTTAAAATAATAATTTTAAATAAAAAGTTTGATTTCATATAAAAAAAAAAATTAACTTTTCCATCAATTTGAAATATCTTCTTTGTCGACTCTTAAATAAGTTGTAACCTTTACACTTCTGACCTTTGACATCCGCTTCTGCCAACTGGTCTTTGGCCACTTCCTCCTGTTCCTCTGCCAGAGCCTGGAATATGGCCGAAAGGAAGAAGAATAGCAGTTCACAGAGTGGTCCCTCAGGATCAGAGCCCACCAAGGCGTCCTCCAGAACCTCTGTAAAAAGCAACAATCCTCATTAGGAACTTTTAAAATAAATAAATAAAAAAATAATAATTCTGCCTCTGACTCCGAAAATTCAATTTGTAAGACAACTCATTCTAGATTTAGTGAGTGGGATATATGACATAATATCCCATTGTGTAATGTGCATCTTACCCAGTGTTACGCCATCAGGGAACTCATCCTTTAGATCAAACAGCTCTCCAAATGCATTCAGGAACTCAAGCACCATCAGAGCATCTCCAAACAGCTCTGGAGGAAGACGGGTTTTCACTGGAAGTGACTTCGGCAGCTCCTGAACAGAGGCAAATTTCAAAACAACATTTAGTTTGCTGCTTATCTTTGCATCCAAACAAAAATGTGTTTTCTAAGGGTGCATGTTTACCTTAAGGTCATCACACTCCATGTCTTCTCGAGGTCTGTTCCATAACTTCAGTCGTTCTGCATATTTTTTCTTTTCCTCCTTTAGCTTCTCTCGTTCCTGAAGCACATCACAAACAAAAGTATAACAGGTGTAAAAACAAAATTTAAACACTTAAAAAATACTATATGTATGACCAGGTATGAGTGCAAGACTAGATATAAACTTAAAAAGAAAAAAATTTTCAACTCACCCTCTCTTTCTCAACCTTCATTCGTTCCTTCTCCTCTTTCCGCCTCTGTTTCTCCTCTTCTACTATCCTCTTCATCTCCTCTCTCTTTTTCTCTTTGTCCTCTTTTTCTTTCCTTTTGGCCTCTATTAGATCCTCTCTTTCTTTCTTGAATTTTTCTTCATAATGCAAGCCATGCAAAGAAACAGCAAATGTATGCAAAATCAAATGCATTGCATAACTGACCCCATGACAAGTCTAATCGGAGTATAACTTAATTTGCATTTGAAACCTACCCATGGCCATCATCTGTTCTTTCTGCTGCATCAATTTTAATTTCTCCTCCACATAATTCATCTAAAATTGGGAAACAAATTCTCATCAGAGAAACAGAATTTAAAGAATTCTACATCAGACTGAAATTCTCTCTAACAAATGATATGCCATGCTCCAAGTTGCAAACATTACATTTAAACACACGCAAGCACACAATAACACAGACCTCAGTTGGAGAGGCATCATTAGGACGGCGACCTCTGCCCTTCCCTGGTGGACTGAAGGCAAACACTGGGGGCTCATCCGGGAAGAAGTAGGAGAAATTGTGTTCGGCTAACTTATATTTTAGAACTGTTGATGGCTGGAAATAACAGTAACCAGAAAGGGGAAAAAATAATTTAAAGGCAAATTATTAAATTGGGCAACTTTGATAACTAACTAAAAATCTATGAATTTTTTTTTTTCATTGTTGCATTTACCTTGAGTCTGATGGTTCCATTTATTGGTTCACAGTGCTGTTTAAGAAGCAGCTTCAATCGGTCTCGACTAAAAACGTTCTTTTTACGACTGTATGATGGAAAAGCAAAAGGAGAAAAAAAATAAATAAATCAGAGATACTTTACAATGAGTAACAAAAGACAACCGTGACATTTATTCATGAATTTATCTCTAGTATAAAGAACTCACCAAATCTGAGCAGCTTTTACTACTAAAGGTTCACAGCCCTCTGGGGTGACAGGCTGAACTCTGTATTTAAACGAAGATGGACTGATGGATTTCCTCTTCTTGCTTTAGACAACAAAGCATCAAACACAATTTAGATGAAAACAAGTACAAGCAGACAAATGATGCATTTCATAGAAAAAGTTCTGAGCACGGACCCATTAGTTGGTGTTTTGGGAGAAGTGACTGTCGGCTCCTCATCACTGTCACTGATAACAATTGAATCGCCCTCTATGTGATGTCTGACATGGCCATTGGCTGTGCCATTGGAATGGGGAGGTGTAACATCCAATATTTTGCAGGGTTGCCTGTTGAACATGAAAAGGGTTCTTATTATGATTTTTCACTTTTTTTACTTTAGTTAGTCTGTAACATTGCGGTTTGAGCATAAAAAAAAAGATCTGCAAAGTTTCAAAGCTCAAAGTCCACTTCAAAAAGTGATATTTTAACAGAAATCACTTTTCAAAAACTACAACAAACGACTCATTTGGACTACAACGCATATTTTCCAGGGTTTGTGATATCACAAAATTGACGAATGGGACAAGACCTGACTAAGCTGCACTAGACAATTCAACGAGTGTTATCACTATGTTATAGACATGTAAGCTTTCCAAAGGCAGACAAAAGTGGATACAATCATCCGTGTTTATTTCTGCGCTCAAACTGATTTGAATTTGTTGCAATATTTACACTAAAGCTCAAGGCTGTTATGGTAAGGAGCATGACATTTCCCAACCATGCACCGAGTGGAGCCAATCACAACACACACACTGGCTCAGCTAACAAATCACAGCACATTTCGTATTTCAGAAGGCAGACCTTCATGTTATTCATTCTACTACAAACAGTATGTAAAGATAAAATGTTTTTAAATCCGCTTAAAAGAGCGGTTCATAAGAAATTGTGAAAAAATTTATTCTTTCTCCATGTCTCCCAGAACAGCCATTTATATTATCTTATTTCTGTAAATATTTTATTTATCCACAATGTAGAAAACACAACAACAAAATCTCATCACACAAAAAAAAAAAAAAAAAAAAAAAAAAACTTCAAGAATCAAGAAGGCAGTTTTGGGTGTGATCTATCTGACTGACTGGATAAGACAGCAAGACTTGGCCAGACAGACAGCGTCTTCCTACTTGTCTTCCAAAACAGAAAAAAATCCCCCTCCACCCCCTGTCTACCAGTACGGCTCCATGCTTCCTCACATCTTGTTGTCTCTGCGAGCTCTGATGGTGTCTAGGGCAACTCCTTGCACCGGTGCAGCCAATCAGGGGGATTCTCTAAGCTCCACCCTATCACATTATGTTATCTCAAAATAGCAAGGTCAGCTTGTTATGGCCGACTCTGATCCTCTCCTACAGGACAGAGCTCTGATACAGTTTCCTTCAACAGGCAAGTTTCTGGTCAAGATCAGGCTAGATTATTTCTCTGGAATTGTGCTGGGGTGGCATACTTCTTTTCTGAGACTTGATAATGTACTGCAGTGCATACAGAGCTGCCAAGGACTTTCAGAGCTCCAAAAGAGCTTTGTCTAGAGGAGGCAGACAAGGGTGGAGACACATCTGGGTGTTTCTCTTCTGTTAAGCCATGCTCTTTTCAAAACAGTGCTTTATACAGGGCTATTGTTCATCACTATTCACATACTTTCTCTTTTGCACAGCTGTGGATCATCAATATAATGGTTGTTTTTTATCTAGTAAAGTAAATAAATAAAAACTGCTGTCCTAAAATTATATAGCAATAATTTTTACTTCCAAAAGACAGATCTTCAAAGATTTAACTTAAAAAAAAAAAATTAACAGTTTTCTGAATCTGCACCACACAAAAATAAAACCAAACGTTCCAAAACGCTATAAATCGATTTTGATTAATTTGAGTAAAAAGTGTTTTCTTTACCAAGAAAGTGGCAAGATGAAAACCACTATTTTCTGTTTCAAACTTACACACAGCATCTTTGGGTTATAATAACATTAAAAATTCAAATCCAGATTTGATTATTAAAAACTGATTTGTATTTCTCCCAAAATGCAATAAATCCATTGAATCAATATAAAAGTTTTTTTTTCGTATTGAAACTGTTGAAAATACACAAAGTAAGTTGATCCAGATGACAGCCTCTGAACCTTGTCAATACTAATCTTATACATTTTTTAGGGCTCCACAATAAATTCCATGTGACTGCCATTCGCATCTCATGAGTAAAGCCAGTTTTGTGATTAGTAGTAAATCCCCATCAAATGCGCTCAGATGGAGTGGCATTTATTACACAAAGCCATAGATCACTGACAAGCTACATAATCGCATTCGTAATTGAAGGCGATTCATCTGCAATTATGAACATGATATTGCATAGCTTGTCAGTTACGGTTTACAATGCGTGGAATGGTGTGCTGTGATTGGTTGAGAGGATTAACTGCATTCTGCAAAGAAGAGAGACTGCCGGTTGTCATGGTTTGGAAAGATGGGTAGAAAATACGACAGAATAAAATGGAACATATCACATATTGCATGGTGAATTTTCATTTTTATTCTGCCAATCTGCTGTTTTTGATTTGTTCAGATGTTTTATATAGTATAGTTTCACAACACTAAGGTCACATCATCCTATTTTTGCTTCAAATTTATACAATCTAATTTAGCTTAAAAACTATTTATACTTCGTTAGGATACTTATTAAAATGCAGCGGTTGCCTCTAACTTTAAAGGTCTACTGAAGGGCTTTGAAACATACAGAGAGAACAGGCAAAGCTTAAATAAACATGTTTAATTTGTGTAATAATGTGTTAATTTAGTTGTCATTTGACATATTTCAAATTCGCAAAAGAAATACGCAGTATTTTGTCCAAGCAATAAAAAAGGACACCTTTTTATTTATATAAAAAAAAACAAATAAAAAGTATCGCATTGTGAGTGTTAATTACAAACACTCTATGGTGTTTTAAAGTGAGATTTGAGTAAAGTTTACAATTAAACTTGATTCTAATGTTAATACATTTCATGATGCATACTATCAAAAGAAGAAAAAAAAAATGTACATAAGGATTTAAGAAAATTCTTTGTTTTCTAGAAAGTCACGTCATAAGAGAATAAATGTATTGGAACAAAGTGGACCAGGAGACTATAAGGAGTGATTAAGATTTTTTAGTTTCATGCAGTGTTTAATGACCTAATGTTACGTTTATGTTCACATACACTGCAAAAGGGCCCCTATTTGCTATTATGCATTATTTAATTTAATGTTCAACAGGTTTGTTTTTGTAAAATGTAACCGATTTGAATCAGTCTGAATGATGTGTAAACTCATCAATCAACATCTCACACACTGAACAGCAAGTTAGCTTTACTTCCAGTGACACATTTCTCAAAGTTAAGCAGGTTTTGTACTTGGTTCACAAAACCGGAGTCAGTTTCGATACTGACTTGCTATTTAAATAACAACATTACAGATATACATTTGCCACAGAGTTTTTTTTTTCAATAAATTCCTATTGTTTTAATGTAAAAACAGCTTACTGCTTTATTTATAAAAAGTCTCATGGCCGATTTCATGAACTTCAACAAAATGTCAGATCTCAGGAGAATTGCCCTGGAAGACAAACACTACACTGAATACTGTGAATCATGTTGATGAGTTAGGAGTTACGAAATTAGCTCACCTGGCACCAGAGCGACTGACAACATCCACAATTTCTCCAGGAAAGAAGCGCTCTTTGACATAAGCGTACACATCATCGCATATCTCATGCAGACGTGAGCGGTGTGTAAGTGCTGTCAGGTGCAGAAGGGGGACGAGCAGCGCATTGGGAAAGTTCTGAAGATTAAATCTGGCTTTCCTCTCGCTCTCCAGGGCCTCCTGGTAGGTCAGACCAGGCTTCCCTGTCACAGCACAGCTCCATACAAGACTGTTACACAGAATGGTCCTCTCAAAGAATTCACTGAAAAAAAAAAAGTGTGTCATGTTATTTACTATACGGACACCTTTACGGTTTACACAGATATGAACATACTACTCACAACTGACTAATGAACCTTGTCAAAAAGCTCATGTTTTGGGGAAAACTAAAAACAGAGTGGAGATTTTACCCAAAATACATCCGTTTGTTTTACGGTCACATCTTTTTTTCCCCCCTAAATTTTAAGAACTCCAAGTTATTTATTATCAAACTTACTATTAGTAATAACTTAAATAGAATCTTTGTCCAAAAAAGACAATATTTGAAGCTCGATTAACACAATTACACACACACACACACACACTTAATTCCAGTTAAACTAGTTTTAGTTTTTATGTCCAAGTATTTAGTATTTATAACTAAAAATGACTTCCCATATCAGTCTTATGACCTGATAACACTAACCCACCACCATATATAAAGGGTCAAAATAATTAAATTTCTCCTACAATATGCATGAATTTATTATGATTTTATTCACGATGTGTGCACATCTGAACTCTTGGCTTTTCATAACTTACTGACAGTTACTAATGAAAGCTTTTACAATTGGTATGCCTTTCATATTGAAAGTTTAACAAATAGGCAGACGCCCCAAAATAACAGTAAATATATACATTTATGACCGTTTAGATTCTAAAATAAATACAATGTCATTAATATTCCTGTGACTCAGTGGCAGAGCATTGCGTTAGCAGCACAAAAGGTTGTGGGTTGGTTCGATTCCCAGGGAACACATTTTAGGTAAAAAATTATAGCCTGAATGAACTAAGTCGCTTTGGATAAAAGTATCTGCTAAATGCATTCATTTAAATTTTAAATTTAATATCATCCTAATTAATCAAAATAAGAATGGCGAAGCACATTAAGCTTTCACGGTTGTCATTTAGTTACAGTTTTAATTTTTTTTTTAAATAAAACTATTAAAATAGGCTTATGTATATCATCTGGTCTTAATGCAGTATCTGTCCTTTTTTTGCCTTAGGGTGATGTCTAAGTAATTAGTAGTTGTAACTCAGTAAACAGACCTAATGATAGTTCATACACAAACGATAATCTGCATTCTACTTCATACATCAGCCCAACATGACCACTTACAAAAACAAATGACAACTCCTAATGTCCGGATGACAGATGAGCACCTAGAACAGTTCAACCAAGTACTACATGGGCATCATAATCTTTCCCATTCCAGCCCCACATAACCAGTAAGTCAGTGTGCCAAGGCCTAATGAGAAGTGACATCAACATAATGGTAAAACTCCTGCCTCTAACGGGCAAACACACCAACAATAGCAGCGACCACGTTTTAAGCTACGTTACAATATCCTGTGTGATCTGTCCCATCTCCGCTAACACCCCCCACCCCAAAACACCCGTACAGGGGCTTCCCGGGGACATCCCACCAGCGATATGACACTAAATAAGCTCTTAGAACACACCGACAGACAGTTATATGATTTATTTCACTCAGTCTGCTCTCTGTGTCGTGGTTTAGTTGGCTAAACTGAGCTAACTAACTAGCAGCCAACTCTGTTAGCAAAGGCCTCCAACTGACACCTGCCGGGTGTATGAAGGGGAAACCTTAAGTCTTCATAAATACAAGGTTATTTCAGACTAATGGTGTTGGATTATAAGTAAAGCTCGTTTAAGAAATCAAACCAAGATATATGTAGGTTGGTAGATGTTTAAGTATGAAAATGTTAACTTTTTTAAACGGACTGTCACTTCTGTTGTTAGTTTCTGGTACTTCTGTTGTTGACTGGCATCAAAGGGGAAGTTGGAACAAACAGAAATAAAATAAAAATCCCTTACTCATAGGTCCTGAAGATTTCATGTGTGATTTTACAGAGGAAGACTTCTTCGTCGGGTCTGAGATCAGCGGGCGGTTTCTGCCTCACGAACGGCTTTTTGTGGAGAAGCGGCATCTTTTCTTTCTCTTTATCTTTCTCGGAGACTTTCAAAAACAAACACAAAAGACAATTGAGAAAATGTTAAATTAATACGGGTCCACTCAATGTGAAACTCGTCGAAACCGGCTGAAGTAAAACCGTTAGGATTAAAAAAAAAAAACGATATTCTTCAGTCTTTGTTAATGACACGCGCTTCCCGGGTGACGTTCAAAATCGAGCCCACATATTTCGCTTTTTATTCAAACTTGCTTGGCTCATTTATAATAAATGATCCCGATAAATAGAAGAGGAATAATGATATTTACCAAATATATGATGTGAAAAAGAAAATCAGCTCCGGAAGAGAAAGAAACCACAAGTGTATTAGGGTATGTCCCACTTCTCAGAGCGGGGATAAGCGTGTTGATGACTAGTTTTTGATCCGCTCTAGTTCACTTTTACCCACAGCGTAACGCTGGGGGTGGAGCTTCCACGACAATTCTGTCATTCCATTGGGCGGTATGAACGCCAATCACGCCTCTGTAGCCAATAGTGGGAGTCGAAACTAGAAATGGGTTGAAGTTTTTCCACAGAAGATTCATGTATTTTCAGTGACATTATTTTAGGCTAATATGTATTTGAATAGGCGTTGATACGACTTGATGACAGCTATTCTGTGGTTGGAAAAGAAGACAGATAATTGTAGCGCCATCACTGTAACAAATTTCCAACCACAAAGCCTAGTTTCTCAGATGATTATAAGCATTTTTGTGTTCAAATGTGCTCTGCAAAGTACACTTATAAAAGAGTTTAGTGGCTTAAAATTCACGTGTGTTAGTTTTAAGCTATATGATCTATAGTTTACTTGTTAGAGTATAATATACATACAAACAAAAATATACAATAGAGTCATTACAGTTAGCAAAATATTGTGCCACATCATTTAAAAATATATATTTTAATAGCTATAATGGTTTACAAACAAACTTCACTTCTCAAATAAAGTCATAAGTCAGTGGCTTGGCTGAGTTTGGCTGTAACACAAGACAAAATAACATCAAAGATGACGTAAATTGTCTT
This sequence comes from Carassius auratus, assembly GCF_003368295.1. Classification (NCBI taxonomy): domain Eukaryota; kingdom Metazoa; phylum Chordata; class Actinopteri; order Cypriniformes; family Cyprinidae; genus Carassius; species Carassius auratus. The sequence goes on along the minus strand of NC_039259.1, from coordinate 23,889,883 downwards.
CAGCGCACTACCTCTGCCTGTAAAAGAGGAAAAAAAACATGCAATGATCCCTCCCATACTTCCTGTTTCAACCGAAAGAGTTGGAGACAGAAATGCATTTGAACAAATTAAAACCAAAGAGGTTACTTACAGGAAAACATATGTATTATATCTTAATAAGGACTGCTTAATACAGCAATGCAAACATGAAATGGCACGGAGTGATTCAATGAAACGTATGGCCAGTTACATAAACAGACAATTTTAAGTATAAATGTGTTTACAATCAAACTCAATTTAAAAAACTGATGAGTGAACATTCATCAGAAGAGGGTTCTGTATGTTTAATCAAATCTATTTGCATCATTTATCCTGTTAAAGGCTCATTGGTTCCACTGTATCAGAAGACACTTCTTTGAGGGTCAAAGTACTCTATAAAGATGGATTTGCTTTAGAGAATCTGGATCGGTGTCATTTTTTAGATAAACCATGTGATCAAGTGGTACTTCTTCTATCCATTGGCTAAGCGCTAATGTTTCTAGGAACTGGGAACGAAAGAAAAATATGTAAACAAAAGATTTGTTTTATGAACTCTTGATAAAATGCATTGAACTACACTGCCAATCACAATTTAGAGACAGAGATAGCGAGAAACTTCTTACAACAGCATCCTGAAGAAAGGCAAACGTCTCTTGAATGCTGGGTACAGTTACTAACAGTGCACCTTTCTTTCTGAAATGTTGACTAATAAATAGCCAAGCTCTAAAAAGAATAGAAAAAATTGGTAATTTTAGTTTAAACTATTTAAGACACAACAAATATTTATAATTTGTTTACTGTGAAGAAATCCTGTATTTATGCATTTGTTGGCATTTCTGCATGTTCTTGACTGCAGGCACTTACTGCATTTGATCACTTGGTTCCATGAAGTATTCAAACACGTTGTTCATGATCAGAACATCTGTATTTTGCACTAAGGCAGCCTGAGAGCAGATATCTGCATGAATCACCTATGTAGGGCACATCAAGCATCTTTGTAAATATACTATCCACACAAAGCAATTACCACTGGAATAAGAAACGGTTCAGTTGATTACCTGAATTCTGTCACTGAAGCCATATTTCTCTACAGCCATTGTTTGAAGCTTGACAAACTCTGAATTTATTTCAACCCCCACAAGCTGAGATGATGCACTATACAGGTAGCCCTGTAGAGAAAAATCATCTATCTGAGCAATAATATAGATGCATCATCAGAACATGTTTTCAAAAAATATACAAAAGCTGGTGTAGTCTTTTGGCTGCAGATCTGGACCGGAAAGAAAAAGGTTGCAGGTTTATATCCAGCAAGGCAAGGAAGTTAAAGGATCAATTCTCCAAAAAATAAAAATTTGCTTTAAATATACTTCTTCCTAAGAACAGATTTGGATGTAAAATTAGGATTATGTTACTTTCTCACCAGTGGATACTCTGCAGTGAATGGGTGACATCAGAATGAGAGTCCAAACAGCTGATAAAAACATCATAATTCCCAAGTTACCCAAACAATTCCAGTCTATCGATGAACATCTTGTGGAGTACAAAGCTGCATGTTTGAAAGAAACAAGTTCATTGTGATCATTTTTTAACTTTAAACTGTCAATTCTTGCCTAAAGTCCATTCTTGCCAAAAATCCATAATCATGCTTCCTCCATTGAAAAAAATGACATACAAAATTCACTGACATACTAGTTTATAACTATTTTGGACTGTCTTCACTTGTAAACTGTGCTTGATCTGTGCATATTTCTGCCCTGATTCAGATGAAACATTTTTTTTTACTGGAGAAAGTGACATTATGGAAAAAGTACTTGTATTTGAATTTGTTTATTACAAAACATGCCGCTTTAAATGTGTGAATTACTTGTGGATTATTGTGATGTTTTTTAGTCAGCTTTTTGGACCCTCATGCTGACGGTACCCTTTCACTGCAGAGGATCTGTTGGTAAGCAAGTGATATGATGCTAAATTGATCTGTATCTGTTTTTTTATCTGAAGAAAGAAACTTATCTACATCTTGAATGGCCAGAGGGTGAGTAAATATTTTAGTATATTTTCTTTTTTGGGTGAACTATTCCTTTAACCCCAATTTGCCCCGGGGGAATTGTTTCTGTAAACGTCAGGCACTTTACAATTGATAATGAAACCATAACCAGCAATTTACCCCAAATAGCACAGCTCCAAGTCTAGATCCCACATCCACCAGCAGTTTTCCTGAGAGGTCTGGAAGAACGGTGTGGAATAGGAACTGGAGCTCCGGGATTGAGAACGAATGTGAAATGAACTCTGAACAATTATAAATCACATTTTATGATGTTGCTTTATTATAGCATGAATTTACAAAATACATAGCCCAGTATCCATGCAAACACTCACCCAGTGGTGCTGTTCTGTGCGATCCACAATCGAGGCAGTAGTTGCGACTTATTTTTCCCTCCTCACACAATGAATCCACAGCTTCCTCATCATATAAGAAAGCATCCACATGCACAGTGGGATGAGGTTTCTGTTGAGTCTAAAAATTAAAGTATACTTTAGGATCTTACAATGCAATTGTGAATCTCAGAGTAAAATACAAAAAAATATAATGCACAAAACTTTTGAATAGCCATAGTCTCTGAGGGAGCCATAGCCTCCAGTGGAAGGCAAACCCTTAGGTCTTCTGCAATACTTTGAAGAATAACACTTTGGTTATCCACCAAGAAATCATCCAGATCATCTGAAAATATAGATACATTTTTTAACCGATTTATGTCTATGACCTAGTCAAAGTGCTTAATATTGTCTTAAACTTACTTCGTAAAAAATCAAATAGATAAAACACAAAACAAATGTTCACACCTTGCACACAATCTAACCTGACAAAACAATAACAACATTTCCAGTTGTGAATTTACCGGATGTTTTCAACCATTCTAACAGCTCTGGAAGATGTTGTCTCTCTGTCTTGGACAACACCTGCAGAATTTCATTCTTTGCATCTTTAAAATTCATTGATTCAAGCGCTTGATACTTATCTTACGTCAAAAACAATCTAGATTCCAAACATACTACTTTAGGCAACACATGGGTTTACTGTAAGCAGTAGTGGGAAGAGTGTTATAATTTAAGGTAGAACTGTACATTTTCAAATCTGATTAACTATTCCAGGTCGTAAAAACTTTCTATGTGCAGTTTAACTCGTATCACTAAGATTTTAACGACTCTTACAGTTTAAAACGCAACCATTCTGTTGAAAATTAGTCAAAATCAGTTTTATAAACTGCTGTGCCACCTTAAGGTTTTGATCCATGACAAACATCTCTGATGTAAATTAAAAAAGAAATAGTGATATGATCGAAGTATATTCTAATTTATATACATTTTATCAAATTAAATGAGCAATGAGTAAAAACTAATCTAAACTTCATATAATATTTTGTCATAACAATTCCAACTTTTATTTTACACGGAAGTAAAGTTACGTCACGGGAAGTTGGGGGTTAGGTGACGTTTGTAATTGCTGTTCCACACTCGCCGAAAAACAGCTGCTGTGAGTTTAGGTAAGTAATATTTAATGGAAGCTTATCTCTTTATATTAATAACTGAACATCTTAATTTGACGTTGTTTTGACAAACGTTATTTAAATCCTGTCTTAAATCGACTAATGTTACCTTAATGCGGTTTACAACGGCTGCCTGGCCTTATTTCATCATAGAGCTGTAACGGAGTCAGTCTTAGAAAACATACAAATATATATAACGTTATTATAAATCTGTGATAAATGTATATTAGTTTAAATTACTCATGGGTGTTCCAATATTTATGTTTTCATATGGTAACGATCCATGTCTTAAAATGATCAAGATTCATCCAGACTGTACGGGACATGGCTGTCAATAACAGCGATAACATTGTTTTGATTTGTGTTTGTTTATTAAGGTTGAAAACATAATTGCCCTGGTTTCACTGAAGTCTCGAGGTTCAGAGAGAGCAGTGACAGGAGGATTGTTTTGGGGGGACACCCCACCACATTGGAAAGTCTCATTCACCTAAGAAGTATGTATGCATTACATCACTCACACTTATAATGTTATGAATTTACTTCTCAGACTGCATATTGGTTTAGAAGTTATCTGACTAAAATTAGACGATGTGTATTTTATAATGGAAGTTTTTCAGAAGTGAAAGAGTTGCAGTGTGGTATGCCTCAAGGAAGTTGTTTGGGACCATTGTTATTTTCTATTTTTGACAATGATCTTCCTCTGGTTTTAAAGTGTGCAAGAACAAATTATGTACGCAGATGATACAACATTATATCTACCACCAAAATCAATTGAAATTGATTGAATTGTCTTGATTTGGATGAGGAAATACAATTAGTGTTAAAGTGGGTATGTAATTAAGATTGAACCAAAGCATTGTGTTTGGATCCAATCCTAAACTTAAACTCACAACACAGTTAAGTCTGTCTATAAAGAGTGTACCTATTGAACAGGTAGAGGAAAACAGACTCTATGGAGAGTTATGCTTGAGAGTAGGCTGAAGTGGTCAAAACAGATTGAAAACATGGTAATAGTTATGGGAAGAGGTCTAACAGTTATTTAAGAGGTGTGCAAAATTTTTACTACAGTATTGCATCTCTCAAATTGTGCCAACAAAAGTATTCTTACCGTACTTATTTAGGCTACTGTCAAGTGGTGTGGTCGAGTACATCAAGTAAAGACTTACAGTTAGTCCAGAATAGAACTGCATGACTTACCCTGAACTGTAATAGAAGGATTAATATTACCAGAATGCACAAAATTTTAGGTTTACCACTCGTGAAGGATGGGTCAACTGTTTATTTGCTTTGTTTTATAAGAAATATTTCAGTGTCTGGAGTTCCTAATGTCCTGTTCTGTCAACTTTTGTATAGTAGTGCTAGTCATTGTTTTAATGCCAGGCATGCATCAAAAGGATATGTTTCAAGAATATGTAATGGCACATTAATATACAGTGAATTGTTGATTCTGATGTTTTTAATGAATACATTTTTTATATATATATAAATATTTTTTTATAAATATTTTTAAATATTTGATAATTCTTTTTTATTAAATCTTGCCTACCTGGAGTAACCATAACCCCATTTTGCAGGTTGGCAGATCTTAAACCGCAAACATGGTTTTAGCTGATCTGGGGAGGAAGATAACCTCAGCTTTGAGGTCTCTCAGCAATGCCACCATCATCAATGAGGAGGTACAGTGAATATGATACAATCTTAAAATGAGGCTTGTTAAGCATTGTGGCCCATAATAAAATGTTAACTTATTTACCATTTTTCTCAGGTATTAAATGCTATGCTAAAGGAGGTCTGTGCTGCCCTGCTGGAGGCTGATGTGAATATCAAGTTGGTTAAGCAGCTTAGAGAAAATGTCAAGTAAGTAACAAGTGTTTTTTTGTTTTTTTTTGGTGACCATTTTATATAGTAAATTACCAATTGTAGAATGCCTGTTTGCTATATAACCACTCTCTAATCTCAGGGCAGCCATTGATCTGGAGGAAATGGCTTCTGGCCTAAACAAGAGAAGAATGATCCAGCATTCTGTTTTCAAGGAACTTGTCAAGGTAAATGATGGTTTTCTCATTGTTCATCAGGGAGTCCTGCACTTGTTTACACCCTGTAGCCCAGGAGATACTCCGTTTCATCATGAAGTAGAGAGACTACCTTAAACCAGATGGAACTGACAACCCAATGATAGAAATGTATTCTAGAAGGTAAATGCAGAGTGGTTTTTTTTGCAGCTGGTGGATCCTGGAGTGAAAGCCTGGACTCCCACAAAGGGAAAGAACAATGTTATTATGTTTGTGGGTCTGCAGGGCAGTGGGAAAACCACAACATGTTCTAAGGTGAGCAGTTCTTGGGTATTTGCACTATCTATCCATCTATTATATTATAGACCTGTTTTTATACAGCCAATCATAAATGCAAGAACGTTTGGAGGGGGGGGGGGAAACTGTTGAAATGAGAAAATTGTCAATCTTCTATATGCAATGTTCTGTTGTCTTTCAGTCCTTGTGACCATTATGTGTCTCACTGTTTCTGAAGAAACTGTGTTTGTTTGCTTTGTCTACTGTCATGTGATGTGTTAGAAAAAGTTGACACTTTTTCTTTTGTTAGTTGGCATACTACTACCAAAGAAAAGGATGGAAGACGTGTTTGATTTGCGCTGACACATTCAGAGCAGGTATCGTCGACTATCTTTACATAGAAAAGTAATACTACTTAAAATGCTTCTGAAAAAAAAAAGAGTTTTGTTTGTTTTTAAAGGTGCCTTTGACCAACTCAAGCAAAATGCAACAAAAGCCAGAATACCCTTTTACGGGAGGTAATAAAACCTTTTTATTTTATATTTACTATTGAATTTCATCTGCTTACCAAACCTAATAATCTATTCATGTATGTGGGCATTAACAGTTACACAGAAATGGATCCAGTGATCATAGCTTCAGAGGGTGTGGAAAAATTCAAGACTGAAAACTTTGAAATAATCATTGTGGACACTAGTGGTAGACATAAGCAGGAAGACTCACTTTTTGAAGAAATGCTTCAGGTGTCAAATGCTGTGGTAAGTGTGAGACTTCTTCTGTTATCATAAAATATAAAGAAGCAATAAAGAAATGAAAATATAGTTGCTTAATGGGTGTTATTTTCTGTCCTGCAGCAACCTGACAACATAGTGTATGTGATGGATGCCTCCATTGGTCAGGCTTGTGAGGCTCAGGCTAAGGCCTTCAAAGACAAGGTAGATGTGGCTTCTGTTATTGTCACAAAACTGGATGGACATGCCAAGGGTGGTGGCGCGCTCAGTGCGTAAGTATACACTTTATGTATTTTACTTTCAGCACTTGAGTTAAAAAAAAAATGCAGGAGTTGACATAATTTATGTTTACAGTGTGGCGGCCACAAAGAGTCCCATCATTTTTATCGGCACAGGCGAGCACATTGACGACTTTGAGTCTTTCAAGACTCAACCCTTCATAAGCAAACTGCTCGGTGAGATTTGAATGTACTGCGGAGCTGCGATTTAGTTAAAGGAATAGTTCACCAAAGAATGAAACTTTGCTTAAAATGTGCTTATCATCAGGCCATCCAAGATGTAGATTACTTTGTTTTCTGATCAGAACAGATTTGGAGAAATTTGGCATTACATCACTTTCTGAACAATGGATCCTCTGCAGTGAATGGGTGCCGACAGAATGAGAGTCCAAACAGCTGATAAAAGCCACTCCAGCCCATCAGTTAACATCTTGTGAAACGAAAAGAAATAAATGCATCAAGGCATTTTAACTTTAAACTACAAGTCATTAATTGTGATTTGTAAGCAAGTGACGTAATGATCAATTTCTCCAAATCTGTTCCAATTAAGAAATGCACTCAACATCTTCCACTGCCTGATGGTGACTATATTTTCAACACATTTTCATGATTGTTCATTGGATGTTGCGACTGTTATTTGTGTTGTAATTCTTTTTTTTTTTTTCTAGGTATGGGAGATATTGAGGGACTGATTGACAAAGTGAATGAACTAAAGCTTGATGACAATGAGGAGCTTATTGACAAGCTCAAACATGGTAACTAGAACCTTATTTTTACAAGAATGTGTATTTTTGTGTATTCAATGTTTTTACACTAAGATATTTTCCAGTGCCTTTTCACCAATAGATGTGTCATTTATTTTTATTAGGCCAGTTTACACTCAGGGACATGTATGAACAGTTTCAGAACATCATGAAGATGGGACCTTTTGGTCAGATCATGGTAACGCCATCCCTTACTGAAAGGATATCTAATTACAATTATCCACTGACTAGTTCTTTTCTTACAATTTGTCTTTTTCTTTGTATGTGTTCAGGGAATGATCCCAGGATTTGGAACAGATTTCATGAGCAAAGGAAATGAGCAGGAGTCTATGGCCAGACTAAAGAAACTCATGACAATAATGGATAGTATGAATGACCAGGGTATGTGCTTTTTTTTCTTCTTTTAGCACAGTCTAAAAGTGGAATAATACACTGACTTCTCTGAATTGGAAATATTTTCAGTATAGTTCTGAAATATAGCAGTTTAGTTAACACACTGTGGGTTTTCCATCTCAGAACTTGACAACAAAGATGGTGCCAAGCTTTTCAGTAAACAGCCTAACCGCATCCAGCGAGTGGCCCGGGGGTCTGGAGTGGCTACCAGGGATGTACAAGAGTTACTCACACAGTACACAAAGTTCGCCCAGATGGTCAAAAAGATGGGAGGCATTAAAGGCTTATTTAAAGGTTGAGTGATCTGAACTTGAAGCATTCAAATTGTGTTCATTTCCTGATGCATTTAAAATCAGTGACTCATGGTCTCATTGTTTTTAAAGGAGGGGACATGTCTAAGAACGTCAACCCTTCACAGATGGCGAAACTGAACCAGCAAATGGCTAAAATGATGGACCCCAGAGTGCTTCACCACATGGGTATGAGCGCCCTTTTCACTTTAACATTCTTTAGTTTTTACTAGATTATGAGCAGCAGTATTTGATTTTGATTTGATTGATCAATACTAAACACATCTCATGCAAGAACCTATTTGAAATGACCAAAATTGCATTTTTAAATGTCACTGAGGATCTCTGAATACAGATGATAGTTGGAAAAGCTTTACTTAAAGACATCTATCTTTGTTTTTTTGAAGGTGGCATGGCTGGACTGCAGTCTATGATGAGGCAGTTTCAGCAGGGAGCTGCTGGAAACATGAAAGGCATGATGGGATTTAACAACATGTAAACCGAGGATGCAAAAGAATCTGATGGTTTTAGCAAACAAAACCTGGGCGGAAGAAGATGGTTTTATAATTTTATTCTTTAAATGGCGTTAAACAATAAACAAAGTCTCATTTACATGTAAGCCCAGTGTTTCTGGAGAAGGACTGATAGTGGGGACTGTTAGAAGATATTTTGTTTCCTGAAATCAAGTCCAGAGATGTTTATAATGCCTTGTGATGTCACAGGGTTGTTGGTTTGGCAAATATACACCCAATATACACAATATTGTCAGACTTCCTGACAACTGACCACTTTCTCTAAACTGGATTAATAAGGTTAAAGGTGTACAGGTTATATGACTTTACAAAGTAATTGCTATGGCCATTTTCATGGCATAAGATATTCATAAGTAGAAATCATGGTTTATTGTATAATTAAATATAATTTCTTGACTTGCCATAGAAAAGCTTTGGCTTTGTATCAGAGATGAACACAGTAGTTGCAAAATAGTATGTGACCATATTTTGTCATAATGTTATAATAAAGTTTATATGGGAACATTTTAACAGCAATTGTCTATTGTCCTTTTTGATTTATAATGAAATTCAAATATTTGTGCTCTTTATACACACATTGACCATAGTACTGTTTATTATGTATATTTGTAATCTAGGCATGACAATTTTGCACAGATTAGTTGGTAATCTTTGTTGTATCCCTGGTCAAATGATTGTAAATAGATAAATCTGTTCTTTTAAATTGTAAATGATTATCTTTCAGTTTAGCAACTAATGAAAGTATCAGTGTTAACTTTTAAATTTAATATTACTTATAATACTAAAACTAAGAAAAATAATGTGCATAATAGAACAATAATATGCTTGTAAAAAGTGACTTTATTGCTATACTTATGTTGTATTAATTACATTTACAATTTAATACATTTACTGATTCAATTAATTTCACTGATATAATGTGTACAAACATTTTTATATCCACTTAAAATGAAGTAGAGAAAATAATGCTGTTGCATGAAAATAAAGGTCATCTTTAAATATGCATAGAATGAATTCACTGCATGATTAATGCATTTCTTTAATGAATTTTTACATTTTAATTTAAGTTTATTAGATAAGTTTCCTTTAAATCTATTTCTCCTAAATTACATAAATTAAAAATAGTTTTTTAATTTTCACCCAATATAATGAATATGTTATTTTTATAACATAAAAAAATAAAGTGTATAATTCAACTCTTCAAATTAATTATAAAATGAACATCGGGCTCTTGACGTGGCACCGACTCCATATTGAGCTTCTACGTCATCAGTTCGGGAGCTCGCTCGAGCCGTGAGCGCGCTGTCACTACTGAGTCTCTGTGGAGACACTAAATCAAGGCTTCAGGTACGTCTAAACACTTACTATCTGCAAACAGATGGTCGAATATATTACGCTTATGATCCGATGATTAATGGTGATTGATGTGAAGCGTTTGATGGACTGCAGTGCTAGAAATCGCGAGTTTAAAGAGCATTTAGCTTGAAGTCGGTTGACTAGAAGCATCATATCTAACGTTACATCAAGCAGGTCATTGCTGGGGCTGTTTACTCAAATGTTTATCGAATCCGGTCGTTATAAAGCAGTGCTCTGAAGTTGTTTTCATTTTGACGTAAGATTATTTACATTTCTTAAGCTATCGAACTAGCATTCTGTGGCTAATTTGGAAGGGTGGACTGACGCCCCTTGTCGATCCGTAAACGTTAGTTCAAGTAACTTTAAACTAAAAAAAAAAACTAAACTAAACTTATTCACCAAAGTAGGTTTTGGCTGTATATCTGGCTGCATAACCGCGGTTTTATTTTTTGCTACCATGAATGAATTAATGTTATGAGCTAATAATGTTGAAATACACTTATTTTACTACTTACTTATTAAAATTGGGTAATGTAGACTGTTGCATTGCTTACTTATTTAGTATCTTAATATTTCCCCAAACGTGTTGTATTCGTCTAACTTGATCGTTTCTAATATGTCTCCTACTTCATAGGTTTGTATTCTTCTTATCTGCACATGTGGCATTTTTGCTGCTCATCTGTAATCATGGGATTTTCAAACTGGGGTCCGGGGTCCATGAGATAGTTTAGCATTGAATAACACTGATGACAATATTGATAGCAATAATAAAGAATTAAATAAATACATTTTATATTTAAAGATTAGTGTAATAAAATAATCCACTCTAAACTACTTTGAAGTCTGTATGAAAGCATGTTTGACATCAGATATATCAAATGACATCAAATAATATAAAAAAATAAATAAACAATATTTATATTTTGAAATGTGTTTTTCAGCATGCTGTAATTCTATCTTTCTAAAAGAAAATGTATAGCTGCCTTTATATTTTAGGAAAGTGGTCTGTGGTTTGAAAACTTCTAGTATATGAGCCAAAACCTTTTCAGCATTTTTGGGCATCATATTCACCATCAGGCATAGAAATATAAGCTGATACTGTAAACTATGTGAGCTACCTACCTAGAGAATTTTGGCATCATAGATGCTTTCTGAACTTGTACCTCTTATCTCATTCCAGCTTTTAATGATGTGTGATGTGATGTTATAGTTTGCCCTGTGTCCAAAGGCTAGCGATGAATCAGACCTATATACACAGATCAGATTGCATGTCGTATTTGAATACATCACTGCGTACGTTTCTTTCTCGTATCCATAAACCCTGTTTAACTGGTAGTTTCCAGAGGGTGCTATGGCGACCTTCCAGGAGTTCATCCAGCAGAACGAGGACCGCGATGGCGTCCGTTTCAGTTGGAACGTCTGGCCGTCCAGTCGTCTGGAAGCCACGCGTATGGTGGTTCCTGTGGCCTCCCTGTTCACCCCGCTGAAGGAGCGGCCGGATCTTCCCCCGATTCAGTACGAGCCGGTGCTGTGCAGCCGGGCTACGTGCCGAGCTGTGCTCAATCCTCTGTGGTAAGTCTGTTAAGTCAGAGCAGACAGCATAATGAGTTCACAGATGGAGGATCGACTTCTTATCCATTGCGGTAATTTCCAAATAAACACTTTATTATGAAAGCTGGATACATTATTTGCGATGCCCTAATATTATTATGCTTCTGTTTTTGTTCTTTTTTTCCCCCTGTTTACTCAATCAGTCAAGTGGATTACAGAGCAAAACTCTGGGCTTGCAACTTCTGTTATCAGAGAAATCAGGTAAAATAATTTCTAGGGCTGCTCTCGACTAAAGATTCTTCTGGTCGACTAGTTCTCGTTCATTTTTAGCATTTTTCAACTAATCGCACATTTATTAATAAACCATTTAAATCATTATAATGAGCCTTTAAAGGGTTAGTTCACTCACCCCCGAGGCATCCTAGGTGTAGATGACTTTCTTCTTTCAGTCGAATCCAGTCAGAGTTATATTAAAAATTGTCTTTAATCTTTTAAGTTCAGTCGGCGGGTGTTGCATTGCTTCAGTCCAAAAGATGTGAAGTAAAAAGCCCCCTTCTATAAAAAAAAAAAAAAAAAGTTTAATTAATTGATAATCATATTCGTTATGGATTATTTTTACTATGATTTTATCAGTTAATGGATGTGGCTCAATAAAAGTGCATTGCATTAATGGCAAAAACAATATCCATGTCCTGTCATAGTTCCCACCAACTTACGCTGGAATATCTGAGGTCAACCAACCTGCTGAGCTTCTTCCACAGTTCTCCACTATTGAATATGTTGTCCAGGTAAAGCTTTTAATTATCAACCTTTCATGGCCATATACATACTGAACACTAGAACTGGATACATAAGGAATAGTTACTGATCTATCATAAGGATTGAGATGAAGATCACTTAAATTTCATCAATTCGTTGGTTCTGTTTCTTTTCTGTAGCGTGGTCCGCAGATGCCCCTGAACTTCCTGTATGTGGTGGACACATGCATGGAAGATGATGATCTGCAGGCGCTGAAGGAGTCACTTCAGATGTCCCTCAGCCTGCTGCCTCCGACTGCTCTGGTGGGCCTCATTACATTTGGACGCATGGTCCAGGTTCACGAGCTGGGCTGTGAGGGCATCTCTAAGAGCTACGTCTTCAGGGGCACCAAAGACCTCAGTGCTAAACAGCTTCAGGTAGTTCAATATCATTTAAGATACAGGTGTTGGAATGAACTAGTCGGCACAAATGTCTCTTAATATGCAATATTTTTATTTGATAAATCTTGTGTACAGGAGATGCTTGGGTTAACTAAACCTGCTGCAGCACAGGCCGGCCGAGGCCCACAACAGCCTCAGGTTCCTCCTTCAAACAGGTGAGCTAAATGTGTTTTTAAAGCTGCTTTGCAAATGTAAATCTTCAGACTGTATAAACGAATCATTTGCATAATCAAAGTCTGATATTTTTAAGTTATCGAGTCATGTCTGTTTTATCTATATATTGCTCTATGCATTATAGATTGTATCAAAGCAGCTTCAGAGTGATAAACCGTAATGACAGAATCAATGATGCAAACTTTATGAAATATGAGGCAAATTAAAATTCTGCTGTAAACCAGCTCTAGTGTCCTTGTTCAACTCGTCATTTCATTTGTAAAATTCGTCAAATATAAAACGATTTCATCTATAAGCAGCTCTGAAGACAATAGTGTCATTTTTCAGCTCAAGTTCAATGTTGATTCAATTCAGTATAATAACAGTGTCCAAGTTACAAAATCCATCCGTTACAAACCAAATTTAATTCAGTTATAAAGAAGCTTTACAGAACACATGCAGAAGAATTGATTTCAAGTTTTGTTCTCTTATTATGCAGTAATTGCCAAAGGCAACACTGACAAGGAACAAAACCTGTGTCAGGTGGCAGTAGTGGAGAAAAAATCTTGGGAAACCAGTTAAACAAACCTATATGAATGAAGTGATTTATGGTGGTCACTGATTATCTGTGCTCAGGTTTCTGCAGCCAGTACAGAAGATAGATATGAATCTGACAGATTTGCTGGGAGAGCTGCAGAGAGACCCCTGGCCTGTAACTCAAGGAAAGCGACCGCTGAGATCACTCGGAGTGGCTCTTTCCATTGCTGTTGGTCTGTTAGAGGTGACTATCATGATTTATGTTATTATCTTCAGTCATGGTCTGCTGTGATGGCAGCTTTGCTACCAGCTGCAGTTACTAAATTATATATTTACAATAAGAGTTTGGACATGTCTTTTCATTAGGGTTAGGCATGGATTTTTTTTCCATGCTTTGTTTAGACGAACAATGAAGGCATTAAATCAATGAAGTAACACAGATAGAGATATGGGAATATTATTGTGATCAAAATGTATAGTTTCTTCAAAGTAGTTTTGCACATTCTAGATGTGCTCAAAAACTAAACGTAATGAAGTGCATCCTGGGATGCTTTTTTAAACCGCACTGAAGAAGTTTCTACCGACCTGACCGTTCCCGCTAAATTTAGATCTCGTTTCCATAATCTCACATTTAGATTTTCACTAGTGAAAGACAGAGATAGGATAAGAAATAAAAGTGTAGTCTGCACAAAATTGTATGTTAATCAATTCTTTTTTAATTTATTGACTGACTTGAATTTCTATTAATTCTCTTAAGACACAATTTGTTTAATATTTTATGCAACACAGTATGCAACAAGTCGAATGCAACAAGTGTCAGAGAAAATGTAAAATGTTGCACAAAAATTGTATTTCTTATTTTTATTTGTATTGTTAGTATACAATTTGTTTAACACTTACAACACAATAAGAAAGTGTCGCAGAGAGGGAAAAAAATAACCTATTATCTGTTTCTACAAAAAACTAAATTGGTTTGACATTTTTCTGTTAACATGGTAGGAAAAGTGTCGCAGAGAAAAGCAATAAATACGACATTTGTCATTTCAAATTATAGGCTAAGCACAATATAAACAAAACCCAGTTTAACATCCTTCAAGGACAGCACATCCACCCTTTACTCCATCTTTATTCTGCTCTGTCACTCATCGACAGCCTGCTTGTTCTGTCTGAGGGCCGTATATTTACTAGCGGTACAGCCTGCTCTGAGCATCGTTATGCACATATTGCACACAGACCTCGCAAATAAAACGCGTGATGCAGAAAGTGTGTGTGCAGCTTGTGCATAACAGTCCGAGTGCAGACTGTACCTGCAGTCAATAAGAATAAAGTACAGATAAGCTGTTCTGAATAAACATCAGGAACGGGATACATAGTAAGAACAACCACTCCGTTTCAGATTACACCAGAGTTGCTGATACTGCCACATTTAATTTGGGAATTCAGGGACCGTGGGATCCAGACCAGATTTTTTTTGCGCTGCCAGATTCAATGCTGACCTCTAGCTTTAAGCGTTTGGCTCTAAAGGTTTTTGATATCATAGAATGCATGAATTAATTTGTGTGTCCAAAGCTTTGTGCTCATTTATTGTTTCCCGTCCTCCTGTAGTGCACTTTCCCTAACACTGGCGCTCGCATCATGGCTTTCATCGGTGGGCCCGCCACTCAGGGTCCAGGTATGGTGGTAGGAGATGAACTGAAAACGCCTATTAGATCCTGGCACGACATCGAGAAAGACAACGCCAAGTTCATGAAGAAAGGCACTAAAGTGAGTCTTCCTGTATTTGTCGTCTGTATGATTGGCTTGGTAGAAGTAGCCACATATTGGTGATACCAGTGGTTTCAGAAAGATTGAGTATCTTGAAGCTGTACTGGTGAGTGATGGGTCATAGAGGTGCATTGGTATGTTCACAATTGAATTGACCTTTGCATTTTCAACTGACATTTCAGAGCAGAACAGTAATACCAGAGTGTTATTTTCTGGGAAAACAACTGTATATTTTTTTTCATACAGCATTATGTGTGAAAACTGGCAATCAGCTGGTCCGCAAAAGCTGATTATCCTAATTCTTACCGGATTTGAGGTTACATCTATGTTTATGCATTTGACCACACATTTAGCCAAAGTGCATTCAAGGTAGACGTTTTATCAGATCTTACTTTCCCTAGGAATCGAACCTATGACCTTTGTTTTGATAATGCCATGCATTTCTATCAGCTAATTCTATTCTGTTTAAAGTTGGTGTTTCTGTACACATTTAAAATAGTACTTCATTCCCTTGTAGCACTATGAAGCCTTGGCCAACCGTGCTGCTGCCAATGGACACATCATTGATATTTATGCATGCGCTCTGGATCAGACAGGATTACTGGAAATGAAGTGCTGCACCAACCATACAGGGTGAGTGAGTCAAAAAAAAGCTTTTCAATTTTCTTTTTAAATTGTGTTTCAGCATATTGACATTTCGTGCCAAGAGATTTGAGGGGCCTCTGGTGCATATTAAAACATGTTGAGAGTCAGGAAACATAATTCTAGACATACTATCCCCAAGATTTTTTAGTATGAGAAAACACTTATTCAGAAATGTGTGAATGTTTACCATAATGTTTGCCATTATGCTGATTTTATAAATGAATTTTATACTGATTGTAAACTTGCAATGTCTTTGCATTGTCTTCAACAGTACATCTTTATGATTTTGTGTAAATAACAGGGGTTATATGGTCATGGCGGACTCTTTCAACACATCCCTATTCAAGCAAACCTTCCAGAGAGTTTTCACGAAGGACGTGCAGGGCTCCTTTAAGATGGCGTTAGCAGGGACTCTTGAGATTAAGGTGGCTTGCTTTTCTTTTTATGTCATTGTTCTGTTGTCTTTTCTGGTTTAATTATTGCATTATTTAATTGTGCTTTAAATGGCTTACTTTATAAACTTAACAAACTTTTATTTCAGACTTCAAGAGAGATAAAGATTTCTGGAGCAATCGGCCCGTGTGTCTCCCTGAATGCCAAAGGTCCCTGTGTGTCAGAAAACGTAAGTACTTCTCTATCTTAAATCAAATAGGCTATACATTTTCTCTTAGGTTCAGTGTTTTTCCTGGCAGTGTGGACAACATATTGACATTCATTTTGACTTCTGCTTGTAGGAAATAGGAACTGGTGGAACAAGTCAGTGGAAAATTTGTGGACTGGATCCAAACACCACTCTTGCATTCTACTTTGAGGTTGTGAATCAGGTACATAAGAATTAATTGTTGGATTTCCTTACAGTAGTCCTTGACATACATGTTTAGAAGCAGGCATTATGAAGGATGGTTTTGGATTACTACAGAAAATAATTTTGGCTTGTCCCAAAATTGTATTTTTGTATTACTGTGAAGCAAAACTTGGCCTCGGAGCATTACAAAAGTCTCAGATACTGTGGCTGTTGATTCATGGAGTTGGATTGCTTGTAGATTTCCGTCTTAAATGCAGGTGGTCCACTAGAGGGCAAACTTTCCTCATACATGAAATTATATATTGTTATTTTAAACTGCATTTCAATTTAAAGCATTACTTCACTGCAGTAGTTTTTAACCTTTTATATATTTTAGTGATTCTCAAAAGATAGAATTGTAAATAAATTATTCCAAATACTGCACGGTATATGGAGGAACAGGACGTGAAAAATTTATTACAGAGAATAATTTGGTGCAAGTCTTGTCTTCAAAGTTACTCATTTTATTTTTATTTTGTTGTTCTGAGTATGTATGGTTTTAAAGGAATAGTTCACCAAAAAAAGAAACATTTTACTTGTAGATCAGCTTGTTTGTTCATCAGATTTAGAGAAATTTAGCATTACTTCATTTGCTCTCCAGTGGATCCTCTGTAGTGAATGGGTGCCGTCAGAAAGAGAATCTAAACGGGTGATATAAACATCCCCACTCCAGTACATCAAATAACATCTAGTGAAGTGAAAAGCTGCATGTTTGTAAGAATTAAATGCATCTTTAAAACGTTCCAAATTTTGATTCTTGCTAAAATGTAATTCCATAATCCATAATAACGCTTTCTCCAAGAAAAAAAAAATCTTGACAAAACATTTTTACTAGTGTTTGTGTTTTTATCAGCTATTTGAACTCTGATTTTGGTGGCACCCATTCACTGCATAGGATCCATTGGTGAGAAAGTGGAATTTCTCCAAATATGAAAATATGAAACAATTCATCTTCATTTTGAATGAGTTGATTGTTTACATTTTTTTGCAATTTTTTTTATTTTTATTTTGGTGAAATATTCGTATAGTGTTTGAGGGCTTACACAGTTACTGTACAGTGAATAATCATTTTAGAGTTTGGTGTGAGCTTTAATTTATTTGTTTTATGTAGCTTGTGAAATGCGTCAGTTCAGATTGCGCCATCATGGATGCAGTTCCTGAAAGCAATTGAACTGTGATTGGCAGTTTCAGATGCTGAACATTTTAGAGAAAGCATTCATTTAGAAAAAAAAAATGAATCATTGTTTGTGTTCAAGTCACAAAAGAAAACAATACAACTTCTGAAGCAAAAGTCCTTTTTTCTCTTCTGTCTTCAAGATGCGTTTACTGTAAAATATCACAAGGTTTTTTTCTTTCTGCATGAAATCTGTTTACATCATAAGCAGCGAAATTGCTTCTGGTTAGCTCCGCCAACCCAGTGTCCTCTTGTTCTGGGGTGAAGCGATGCTGCAGACGCTTCCTTAAGTCATGATTATTTCTATGCTATTGAAACCACCAAAGGTCAGTGAGGGTCGCGCTCAAACCAGCGTGAGTTCTTGCTGAGGTTGGTTGTTTGTTTGTAGTGCCGGAGGTACACTGGGAGCTGGCGAGGAGAAGCTGTTGCTCTCGCGGCGTGGCTGTATGGTCGTGCACTGGGAGTTTTTACGAGGATACTCAAACATCTGCTGGATTTTATTCAGGGTTTTGCGCAGTGCTGCTCTGTACCTCCTGAGAGATACAAACAAGGTCATGGTAAACCTCCCACATACTTGCAAGCTCTAAGAATCTAAAAGACAAACACATATCAATACCATGATTCATAGCCACTCCATCTTCTCTTTCTAGATGTGGCCCAAATTGGCCATTTGAGTTTTTACCTCCACTTTCCTTTTCCAATCCTGCTCCACATTCGATTCCTGCCACAATTTATTTACGAAACATTATTGAATGTGACTGGTATTAATGTGGGCTGCCACATCTGATAGTTAAAAGGCCAGGAAAGTCTTAATAAACAATAAAAAAGGGAGAATTACAGGGAGAATGTGTTATGGATCTTCCTGTCTTCCTTCATGAGATTAAGGAGGGGCTGCGTGATCTTATATTTAAAGTAATGATATATATATATTACAATAATACATTTTTTTAAAGCACTAAGAGATGTTTTACCAAAGCTGTATTTATTTTATACAACAATAATGTTGTGAAATATTGTTACAATTTTAAACCAATTTTTTTTCTATTTAAATTTGTTAACATTTTAAATATGTCTTGTTATTGATGCTGAAAACTGTTGTGCTGCTGTGTAATATTTTTGGTGGAACAATGATAATTTTTTTTTGTTGAATAGAAATTTGAATAGCATTTTTTTATTTTTAAGAGTTAATTTTTTTTGGGTCAATTGATGCACCCTTGCTATATAGAATGCATTTTTCATACATTTTTGGATGTTTTAAATTGTGAATTTTATTACACCAGAGTGTGACAATAATACAGTGATGTACATATTAAATGATATAGGAGATCTGTTTCTGTTGCTATATGAAAATACTGTCATTCAGTCCAGCCCTATTTGCTTCATAAGAGACATACTTGCCTCTTTCCCCTAATGCCAAATGATATACATTATAAGAATGAAACTGGTGCACTTACGTTTGAGTCATGGAGTTGATCCATGGGTTAAGAGCTGAAGTGAAGAGTACGAGCCATGTGGCAACAGCCGAGGCAGGCTGCGGGCTCTCTTTTCCCGTCAGTGTCTCATAGAAGCAGATAACGATGTATGGCAGCCAGCAAACAAGCAGGCACACTGTCAACAACACGCACAAATCACATGACGTGGTTAATGATTTATTGGACAAGCTTATTTCATTAGCGCAAGAGGAATATTGACTTGAAGGTCGTGTTGCATTTGTGATGTATTTCGCTAATTAGTTTCTCCATAATCTAAAGACAAACATTTTAAATTGAATTAATTGCATTGAGTTAATTCACAATTAATCCAGGGCAATTAATTTTGCAGTTACATTTGGTATTCTGTGGGATAGTCTACATATGCACACAAACTGAAATCTCGAGCCATTGTAATCTCACTAACTCTCTCATTAATTTTATTCTGTACATTTTCTGATTTATGTCAAAAGTTTGGACACACTTGCTCATTCTTTATTATTTCCACAATGGAGAAGAAAAGAAAACTTTGAAATAGAACAAATGGAAATAGCAAAAATATGGAAATGGTGTTCTCTTATCTTATAAATTCTTTGTATAGATTCCAGCTCTGCACACCAACTTCATGAGGTACAATGTGGGTTGCTTTTAAACAGCACTGCAGTAGTATGCTGGATACCTGTTTGTTGCTTTTCCTTCCTCTCCAGTCCAAGTCGTCCATTAAATAAATTAGTTTTTTTTTTTATTATTATTATTATTATTATTAAATTCATACATATTTTATTTTTGTCTGCAAAACTAATCTGAAGCATTTAAGATGAAGTCTGTAATAGTTTTAAGGTCGTGAGAAACATAAATGGAGTTAAATGAAGTGTCTGAACTTCGGACTTGGTGTATTTTATTTTTATTTTATTTGTTTGTCATTAGTGCAGTAATTAAGTCACAAAATGATTAAATAGAGAGAAAATTTTGTCTTTAAAAATGAGTATATTCTATACTTTCAGAGGGTACTGCAATCTATAATTGTTATAGTATTATTGTACACTATTATTCAAAAGTTTAGGGTAAGAAATGCTTTTATTCAGCAAGGATGCACTAAATTGACCAAAAGTGACTATAAATATAATTTAATACAAAATATTTATCTTTCAAATAAATGCTGTTCTTTTGAAATTTGTATTTATCTAAGAAACCATAAAAATGTATTATGGTTTCCACAAAAATATAAGACCGTGACATTCATAATTCTAAGAAATGTTTCTTGAGCTGTAACTGAGCATATTATAATGACTTCTGAAGGATCATGTGACGATTAAGACTGGAGTAATGATGCTGAAAAGTCAGGTTGATTACAGGAATAAATTGCTTTTTAAAATATAATCAAATAAAAAATTTTTTTACAGTATATTTGATCAAATAAAATTAGACGTTGAGCATAAACATTTAAAAAACATTTTTTTTTAAATCTTCCCAACCCCAGATATTGATCATATACAGTATGTGGATTCTGGTGGTGTTCTGTGTTTGTATTAAGCAGCAAGTAAGTGTCCATATGTCAAGGAAAAATTATTGTACCTAATCAAGTGATGTCAGAAAGATAATCACTTATTGAAAATCCAAAACAATGTGGCAAATCAAACACAATAAAGCTGATTTATGCCCCCATGTTTAATTACACTTACCTGTGGTGGTCACCATTACTATGGAGCTTTTGAAGTAACTACTGGCTGGCACGTAGAAACAATGGTCTTCGTTGCAAACAAACGTCCCTCGTCGCACCTGGTTCCTGGCTATATGCACTATATATCCATACATGGAGCACATCAGTACAACGGGAATGATGATTCCCACCACCATGAAGAGCATGTTGAAGGCGATGCTGGACGGCTTGAAGTTGGGAACACAGAGGAACTTTGTCTCGCTGTAGACGTAACTACCAAAACCAAAGAGTGGCAGAGCTGCGGTGAGGATGCTGTAGACCCATACTATTGCGAGGATGATTTTGGCCCTATATGCTGTGAAGATCACAGGATAGCTGAGGGCGAAGCAGATCTCCGTGAACTTGTCGACTGTCGCCCAGGTGAGAGAATGGATTGAGGCGAGCTGGAGCAACAAAAACAGAAAGGCGCTTCCCTTGCAGGTGGCACTCTTACTAGGGTAGCTCTTGACTTGAAAAAGGCTGTTATGGACACCAAAAGGAATAGTGGAGATGCCCAACGCCAGATCACATAGGCAGAAGCTCAAAGTGAGACCCCAGGTGTCCGTTTGCAAACTCCGATTGAGTAACACCACCAACAATAATACCAAGTTCCCCAACACGGAGCAGATACTGGAACCGATCATCAATGCTGCATAAACCACCGCCGTCCACTGCATGTTTACATGTGCGTTCAAATGCAGACATTTACGAAGAAGAACACAAATGCTCATTCAACGACAGAGATCACACTGGAAGATGTGGTAAGAGGAGGTCACGTTATCTGTGCCAAACCACCTGGGAAGGTGTTGCTTTATGGGAGGAGTGTACCTCATGCTGATCTTCAGGAGTAGAGGATCAACTGCAGTTCACCAAGCACTGATCTCTTTGGGGAGCGTTAGTCAAACCCCCCTCCACCTCTACTATCAGCACCTGCCTCAGCCGGTTCCAAAATGGCAAACATGCTGCCTTGAGAGGCAAAACTATGTGAACAGCTACAATCATATGTAGCGAGGTAAATAAAGCATCTAACATTTAAAGAGTACGTTTCTGTGGACATAGGGCGCACTGGGAGGCTGGAGCTGCACTGCTCTGCAAACACGACGCTTGAGATTCAATATCCTCTCTGTTGCGGCTGCTGCCGACTTTATGAGCCATTTCATGCTCGAGTGTTTTTTTAGTATAATTGGCAAGAAAGCATGACCCTAATGCGGTTTAAGCCCTAATCATTAATTAAGGCTTCGGTGCCTTTACCCAGAGCTTAAACCTTCCTTCTAGTTATAACAGTTATAACCTGTTACACGTGTCGTTTCTTACAGGCATTAAACTGATTTTAGATTGCAGGTTTTTTGGTGGTATTGCACGAGCCATATTTGCAATACTTTGTAGTCAAATATAAATATCAAAACTTACTAATTACTTCACAGTTGCAGTTAGTTTCTATGAAAGACCATTTCTGCACTGTGTAAAAACATAAAACAAGGTAATTGCGATTTATTTATTTTATTTGTATTTATTTTTTTAAATCTCGCAATTCCTTTTTTTGGTTTTACTTTGGTTTCAATTTTATATCTTACAATTCTGACTTAATTTCTAAGAATTGCGAATTTATATCTCACAATACTGACTTTATCACCTGTTTGGATTCTCTTTCTGATGGCACCCATTCACTACAGAGGATCCACTGGAGAGCAAATGAAATAATGCAACTTTGCAGTTCACAATTCTGAATTGTGAGATATAAATGAGATATTCTTAGAAATAATGTCAGAATTGTGAGAAAGGCAGAATCGTGATATAAACATTTGGCATTACACGGATACATTTTATTTTAATTTAAAATACAATTCAGAACATTTTATATCTGTTTTTAATCAAATAAATGCAGCCTTTGTGAACATTATAGCCTTTTTAAACATTGAAAAGTGTGGAATATTGAAGATTTTTTTTTTTTTTTTACAGTAGACTTCTTGAGTGGGACACTTTTGCTTTGCTAATGCTTCCAAAACATCTCCATTTGTCTCCAATTCTTGTTTACTGGTGCAAATTTTCTTTTCTTTTCTTTTTCTTTTTCCTCAGCACAACGCTCCTATCCCTCAGGGTGGACGTGGAGCCATACAGTACGTAACACAGTACCAGCATTCTAGCGGGCAGAGGCGCATCAGAGTGACCACGATTGCAAGGAAGTGAGTGTTTTCAACATTGATAATAAGAAGAAAAATTTGAGCAGCAAATCAGCATATTAGAATGATTTCTGAAGGATCATGTAACACTGAAGACTGGAGTAATGATGCTGAAAATACTGCTTTGCATCACAGGAATAAATTACATTTTAAAATAAATAAAAAGACAGAATAGTTATTTTAAATTATATTTTTGGTCAAATAAATGCAGCCTTTGTGAGCACAAGATACTGCTTTCAAAAACATCGTACCAAGCGTAATGCTTTTTTACATTAGGATTTCTGTTCTGCTGTTCTGTTCAACCCTAAATGTCACCCCAAATGTCACTGAGACACAAAAAACAATAAAGTCCACAAAGTGTCCACTTTGTTCACTATAAATTTGAGTAATAGTATACTTGGCAAGAGAAACTATGGGGGGAAAAAAACCTTGTAGATGGTTCTTCTTGTAGATTGTCCTTTCATAAATGTTCAAGTTTGGACATCATCTTTGTACATCATCCATTTGTTATTCTCCATACGTCCATGTACAGCTTCCATGACAGCTTGAAGGAGACATCAAAAGATTCCACTTTTAACATTACATTTGTTTGTCAGAATCAATGTGCATCGTAAGCGAATATTTAGTCTTGGACAAAGACTAATGCACTGCTTGTAGCTTTCAAGCAAACTAAAAGTGTTTTAAGTATCTGAAACATTACTGAGCTCTTTGACTCTTTTCTGTTCTGTCGCTTTAAATATACCTTTTAGATTTATTTTTTACCATGTAGACGTGAGGATGAATCAGTGTGAGTCAGACCGATGATGCAGAAGCTTGTGTTCGAAGGTCACTATGCTATAACATGTTCTTCACATCCTCCTCTTCAGCTGGGCTGATGCACAGACTCAGATCCAGAGCATCGCTGCATCTTTTGACCAGGAGGCCGCTGCCATCCTCATGGCCCGCCTGGCCGTCTATAGGGCAGAGACGGAGGAGGGCCCAGATGTTCTGCGCTGGCTGGACCGACAGCTCATCCGCTTGGTGAGTCTTTCAGCACTTCTTCTTTCAGCTGGGACTTGCTTGGTATAATCAGTACTTTAGTATTAGGGATGCACAATAATTTTCTTATCTTTCATTTGCAGTGCCAGAAATTTGGAGATTATCATAAAGACGATCCAAACTCATTCCGTTTCTCTGAGACATTCTCATTGTATCCTCAGGTATGATCTTTTTGTCTCACGCTCTGAGACTACACTGAATCTCGCTTTACAGCTAAGTGAAAATGAGATCTTGACATTGTCTTTGGCAGTTTATGTTCCATCTGAGGAGGTCTCCTTTCCTGCAAGTGTTCAACAACAGTCCTGATGAAAGCACCTATTACAGACACCAGTTCATGAGACAGGACCTGACCCAGTCTCTGATAATGGTTCAGCCCATCCTGTATGCATATTCATTCAACGGGCCACCAGAGGTAAACATGCAAACCTTCTCCCACTGCACATTTAATATTTGCTTGATTTGATGGATCATTGATGGACTTTATAGATGGAAGTTTCATGCATGATTTTCAACACACAACTTCAATTTTCTTCAAAATGTTAGAAACGAATGAATATATGATGTATATAAACCTTTTTAGCCATGCCTGTATTTAAAATATATTTAACATATTTTAAAATGTTATTTATTTTTATGATGGAAAAGCTGAAATTTTCAGCATCATTAATCCAGTCCTTAGTGTCACATGATCTTTCAAAAATTATTCTAATATGCTTATTTGGTAGGGCTGTGAATGTTTGGGAAGGCAGCGATTCGATTCACGATTAATAGGTTTTTCGATTCGATTCAAGAATGATTTTTGCAAATTTAGAACGGTTCAATTCACAATTAAATTCGATTCGATTCTGCATTCTTTTAGTGCATTCACAGGATTATTTAAATGTTTCCCCTAAATTCTTTAAATGCTTATTCAGGGGGCAAATTACAGTAGCCCTTATGGTTAGAGAACCATAGGTTAAAAAAAGAAAAAAAGCTTTTGTCCATTGTTAAATACTAGTATATTGATACGACATGGCATACATAAAAATGTATGTAAGGCAAGATTTTTAAAAAAGAGCTTTAATATTATGTATAAGCTAACATTTTGTCACACCAGGGTCACAGCCATCATTTCAGAAGTGAAAGCAATGTCAAATACAATAATTTTATTTAGCCAGCCTATAATATCATAATTATTATTTATTTTATTTTTTTACAAGGAATTCTCTTCTTTTTATTACTTTTAATTAGCTGTAAGAAATCAAATACACTGCTGGACAATAATCAATCATTTGTAATCGATAATTTTTTCCTAATGGCAAGTTTATGATTGTTTTATATACTAGGCTACATTTAATTAGCAATTATTTTAATTTTCTGCACAGAATAAGGTAGAAAATATACTTTATAGTTTCTGTACTGTAATAAATGATATGTCAATTATTCATAAATTTTATTCATTGTGTTTTTTTTTACGTTTCATCAGTTTATTCTCTTTTATTCCGTTTAGCTGCAGATAAAGCCTGCAAGACTGCTCAGGTAACGCCGTCGGTAAGATGCAGGGAGCCATTGACAAACTACAGAAAAGTAAAACTACTTCACTTTAGTATTAGGCTACTGGCCACGAGTCCTATAGATCGCAAGTCAGCTGCGTCAGAGACGAACGGAGCGCGAGCACAATCCTGTTACAGTCTCGGGCGGTAAACAGTGGAGCGCGTGAAGGACAGATAAGAGGCATGAACACTGTTCAAGGTCTCCATTAATTCTTGCGTGTAGTAATTTAATGTGTATATATTTTGAAAACATTGAATTGCTTTAGAAATCGCGATTCATTCGATTCTTAGCGTTTTGAATCGATTACTGTCTGAGATCGGCGATTCACGATTCAAAAATTATGTTTCAACATTGATGCATTTGAATCGTGAGGGTTCGTAATCGATGCATCGAGAAAACAAGTGAATCGTTACACCCCTATTATTCGGTTATTTATTATTCTTAACAGCTGTGCTGCTTAACGTTGTTGTGAAATGGTGAAACGAAAGGCATTCTGTTTAATTATACATTTTCTACAATTAATCATTTAAATGCATTCCTTGCAAAATAACTCATTTCATAGAAAAAATTACTGACCACCCAAACGTTTGAAAGGCAGTGTATAGAAAGTGAAATATCAGTATTGACCAAAGTCAATCACGTGTCATGACTCTGGTTGAATGTGCAATGCAGTGTCATGATGATTGTGCACCTGATGTCCCCAGACTCAACAGATTAAACAGTGTTCTGTTTAATTAGTGTGCTGTGATCTTTTTGTTCTCATTTTCGTTCAAGCTCATATTATTGTTGTCTTTAAACTTTTTTGCAAACGCTGGAAAAAAAATAAGTAAAATGTACTTTTTATTTTGCAAGTTTTTGTATGCATATTAAGTAAAATGTAAGTATGGAATTAAGTAAAATCAACTTGACTAATTAAGTAAAATTAGCAAAGGAAATATTTACAGTTAACGTGTTCACTCAGAGTTTGATGATTTCTGCTTACCGGTAATTATTTTAAGTTTGCCCTGCAATACTGAAATACATTTCAGCTAGCCAGGGTTTGTAAACTCTACTCAAACAAAAAACTGTAGCAATGAAAAAAAAAATCCATTAGAGCATGTGGTTCTCTTACAAGCATGTACATAAGCAAGTAGACAGCTCCTTATTCTTTTTAAGATATCATTTCTAATAAATAGAGTTATTACCCAAATAAACACAGCCTTAAAATTAGCCTTATTCATTATTAATATCCAAATTCATGGTGGGAACAAACGGGATCATGACTTTGATATTTACTTAAACAATCTTTGTAAAAATAACAAAGAAGTACAATATAAGTTCAAACGTTAACTTTTACAAGCTTAAGTCAGGTCTGTCTTAATTATAAATATATTGACTATATATATAGATCATTTTTGGTGACCCATTATATTTCCTTAAATGAATGTCACTGTGTTTTTTACATTCATCTTGCGCCCGTGTCTTTTGCAGGTTACATAACGTTTTGTATAATTAAAAAAACGCTTCTACAGAAAAAAAAGTTTTATCTGCAGATATTGCCTTGCTTGGGGATCTGTGCCTTTGTGCATTCAGACATCTGATTGCTAGTCATTTACAGGGAAAAATCTGGGTGCATTTTTCTCTTTTTCTACTTGTTACTTTGCACATTTTGTTAGAAAATGTTTATTTACTATTTATTCAAGTTTTTTTAAGTTATCTAATATTTTGAAACTTTATTTCCATGATCTAAATATTCTTACATTTTAAAAGTTTGTTGTCATTTGGAAGTGTGTAGGCCTTCTTTACTGTTTTTTTTTCTTCTTTTCTTTTTAATTCTTGTCTGAAACAAATTATTTAATGTAGAAATTACAGTTTTTAGTTTTTAGTTTTTTAGTTTAGTTTTTCTGTATTTACTTGACCACAAAATAATTTTTTATCAGTGAAGACACGTTACCATTTGCATAGAGGGTGCACATATTAGTACACAATTATTTTTGAACGCAAGAAGCAAATGTTGTATGAATGGGTTGTACTATGAACTCTACATGATGTTCAGATGGCCTGGACTGTATGTTCTACAGTAGCAGTGAGTTAAACAACATCAGGGCGATGATACAACGCACAACTCAAACGGACATGTGTGTATTTCTAATCTGCTTTTAATGGAGGGCTTTATGTCACTTACTGTTTTCCCCAGACATTGGGACCAGAAGGGGGAAGTTCTAGGAAAGATGTTTATCAAAGCATCTAATTGACAGTGACAGTCTAATAATAGGCTTTGTTTCCTGTTGTTGTAGCCCGTGTTGCTGGACAGTAGCAGTATCTTGCCTGACCGCATCCTCCTCATGGACACCTTCTTCCAGATTGTGATTTACCACGGAGAGGTAAGATGTGAAATTCAAAACGATTGCACAGCGGTTTGTTTTCCCATGTGACTGGGTAGACGTTAGTTTGAAGCCAAGTCTTTTTCATCTCTTCAATAATTAAGAATGCAGTCTGCTTTCTTGGTCTCGGTCTGAACTGTTCAGTAATTTGTGCAAATGAAATCAGAGCCAGTTTTGCGGTGAAACAAGTTGAAACTTGGCTGCATTTCAGAGGAGAGACAGTTTCTGATGAAACACTTGTAGGTGTCTCGCTGAAGTACATGCTAATGAAGTGAAATTTTAAACCAACTGAGTGAGATGTTCTCTCAGTCACATTTACTAGCGCTAGTAAACAAGATGGATTTTCAGATTTGGCACCTTGTTGGATGACTTCTGACAGATGCATGGTGTTTTGCCTCATGTAGACTGTGTCTCAGTGGCGTAAAGCCGGGTACCAGGATATGCCGGAGTATGAGAACTTCCGCCACCTGCTTCAGGCTCCTGTGGATGACGCCCAAGAGCTTCTGCACAATCGTTTCCCCATGCCACGCTACATCGACACGGAGCACGGCGGCAGTCAGGTACAGAGGACGTCAATCATTATGAGGCACTCACACTAAACTAAACGGGTTACACTGATTAATTGTGTTTACAAGTAATATTAAAGGTCATCAATATTCATTATTCAGAAGTAAAAAGGTCATTAATATTCACTGACCTGAGTTAAATAAAGCAATACGCCACTAGGTGTTCTGCATTACGAGCTCTGTCCAAAAAGCTTTCACATACATAGGGCGCTGTGATTTCTGTGATGAAGAAAACACAGAATCCAGTCATAAAAACATAATTTATTGTATAACCCTGAATGTCATGCAATTTGTCACATTTTTGATGAATAAATCAAAAAGCAGTTCAGTACACTTAAACTTAATGCTATGGACTTGTGTCTGTGCATATTAAGCCACAGAAATACTAAATATGAATCCTGCGTGTTCTGCATGTCTCTGTGTGAATGAATGATGCAAAGCATGGTTTCATTTACTACACGCATACTGAAGCACGCATGATGCTCACAGGGAGCCTCTGCCACCTCATTACATGAGTACATGAACACACAAACATCTCTAGAACTGCTCAGAGAGTCACTCCACCAGCGTTTTAGTTTCTTTTGAGAAAAACTTGTCATATTCAAACTTGTAGAATCTGTGACTGAAATATTTCTTAATGTAACGATAGTCTGACTATTACTGCTAATGAAGTTATTATTAAAAGGTTATTTTCAAAGGAATATTTATCAGAAGAATTGTTTACCAGAATTTTAGCAGAAAAATGTAAATATACTACACAGTATTTCTGAAAAAATAAAATTAATAAAATCGATATATTTTTTAAATAAAATCAATTCATTAAAGATGCTTTTGAATATGAAAATTTTATGAAACTATTAAAATACTATCCAGAAAATTAATGGAAAACAGAATCTAGTAAAAAATAAACATTTCATAGGGAATTAACTTTTAATAAATTGTTATTTTGAAATTGTAAGTATCATGATTTCAATTTGTTTGATTAATTTAATAAAATTTGTATCTAATTATAAAAAAATGTAAAAAAACGAAAATAAAAATAAAAAACGAAAACTGACATTGGGAAAAAATCAAACTGATTTCATAGGGCTCTACATACACTTAAAAATAAAGTTTCCTTGTTGGCAGTGATGGTTCCATGAAGAACCTTTAGCATGGAAGCTTTCATTTGCACAGAAAGTTCTACATGGTGGGGAAAAAGGGTTCTTTAGATTATTAAAATGCTGTTCACACTTAGAAAAAATGGTTCTTTTAAGAACTGTTTAATGAAAAGTTATTTGGTAAACCTTATATGTAATGTGTTAACATTTAAGGTGCCTTTTAACAGAAATAGAGCCTGATAAGTGACTGATTTGGATCGCTTTATAATCAGCATCTCTGGACTACTCAATTGAAATGCATCAGAGACTTGATTTACAGTTGATTCCAATATAATCTGAAATTAGAATGTTGCTAAGAGATATTCGTATAAGCACAGAATTTGGTAAAATAGATAAAAGCTTTTTGTCAATAATTAAAAAAATATTTATAACAGATATTTATATTGACTTTTGGATTGCACTTTTTACTCATCTCAGGGTTTGGATTGCTCTACCAATGTCAGATTTGTCAGCACAATGTTTCTGCCTACTTTTTTGGCATAGCCTTAATATTGGGAAAGCTCCAGTGATGCCTTAAATAAATTGCTGTCTAGGTAGGCAGCTCGGTGTCAGCTCAAGTTTTGGAACGGAACTCTCTTAATTCTGGAAAAAATCAGTGCCATGTTGGATTGTATCTCTTTGGTTTTGTTTTTCTCAATGGAATGGCAAAAGCAGTTATATATATATATATAAGATAGCAATTTTCAACAAACAGTTCAACTGATTATTTTAATGATAATAAAAAAACACAAACAAATCTTCTGGCAAATAATATTGTACATTAGCCTAGCTGAGGTTTTATGCTTGCCAAGCAGCATAACAAATCAAAGATCATTCTGTGTGTTACAGCCAACATTAAAGTGCACTTGGCTCTTGAATAGGGATGTCAGCTGATCACAGTGTGTGTGTGTGTGTGTGTGTGTGTGTGTGTGTGTGTGTGTGTGTATGTGTGTGTGTATGTATAGTACGATTGAATGATGATGAGCTGAAAATGTATATTTTAATATTTTTCTTTTCCTTGCTTAATTATCTCGCTCTTATATGCGTTTATGGTGAGCAAATGCCACTTAAAACAATTGACAGGTCTATTAACTGGATTTACACTGTAAACTGTAGGTTTTTACAGCCAGACCTGTCCATTTTATAAAATAAAAAAATAGCTGGTTTGAGGCACCTTGGCAACGACAGGTGTTTGAATCAGTAATTTTGCATTAGTAAGTGCAAATATTTATAAATTGCTTTCAAAAAGCCACCTCCATTTTCTCAAGCCTTGATTAATAACCGCTCATATGGAAGGTGCTACTTTGAAAACAGTTGTTCTGACAGCTCTTCAGTCAATTTCTACGCCTGAGAAATTCGCCCTTAGAGATTTTTAAATGGCGCTTGTGAATAAATGACTGTTATGGGTCATTGA
Organism: Carassius auratus; assembly: GCF_003368295.1. Taxonomy (NCBI): domain Eukaryota; kingdom Metazoa; phylum Chordata; class Actinopteri; order Cypriniformes; family Cyprinidae; genus Carassius; species Carassius auratus. The sequence continues at coordinate 23,858,419 of NC_039259.1, read as the reverse complement.
GACATGGCTGCTGTTCTGCATATTAATACACCATATGAACTGTTTTTAGGGTCAGAATTTTTACTGAGATTTATTTTCTGCCCCCCTCCAGGCACGTTTCCTTCTCTCCAAAGTGAATCCTTCTCAGACTCACAACAACATGTATGCATGGGGTCAGGTAAGCGCCTATATCTCACCAACACAAACACATTTCCTATGCAAGGAATATTGATTAGTCCACAGTGACGAGCCGTTTTTATACAACAATATAAACACGTCTCGGCTTGTTCTAATATTGTTTAACCCACACTGCCGCTGACTGAATCACACTTCCTGTCTTTGTGTAGGAGTCTGGCGCACCCATTCTGACAGACGACGTGAGTCTTCAGGTGTTTATGGATCATCTGAAAAAGCTGGCAGTGTCCAGCGCTGCCTAAGATCCTCCTCTCGGCAATCAGTAACACACAGCCAGTGGGGTCACATTGGCACTGCCCTCAGTTTTCCCCATTTATATCATGCATATATTGAGGCTAGATTTTTTAAAAGAGAGATTGGGTCAATCGTGAAGGGAAGTGTCATTCTTGAATGATTAATTATGACGACAAACGGTAAAGACTGCATGTTGAGTATACATCAGGACAAGACATTTGTTACTGTTTCAATCAGAATGAATCGAACTTGGGGATGTGAGCTACATGGTTAAAGAAATAGTCAAAAAAAAAAAAAAATACAATTCATCTATAATGTACTCGTGCTATTTCAAACCCAAATGCTGATTTTTTTTTTTTTTTTTTTTTTTTTTTTTTGGTACCTGAACATAAAACTGAATTTTTTGAAGAATCATCTAGACAAGAATAGTCCATATATGCAAGTCTTTTGAAGCAATATAAGCTTTCAGTCATTTCAGTTGTTTAGTCATTAATCACTGCCTAGCCCACGTTAAAAAAAATAAATGCATTGCAGTAGTTTGCTATACAAATTGCTTTTATCTACTATTTTTGATTTCCTCTTATTTGATTATCGAAGAGTTTCAAGTACTATGTAATAGGAGAGCAAAAGTAATATTGAAGATCATTAATATCCATTATTCAAAAGTAAAGGATAACATTAATGCATTAATAACATTAATATTCACTGACCTATGTAATCTTGGTTAAATTAAGCAATAAGCCAATGCTATTTGTTGTCAATTGCTTCTGTGCACCATTTTTGAATGTTCTAGACATGAAATCTTAAATTTCCTTGTGCAAAGCTATTGTATGGCCTCAGAAAACCTGGAATGTAATTCAAAAGTCATATTGATTTACCTTTATTGTGCTTTTTTTCCTATGGCAAAAACCACAATTCTTCAAAAGCTATTTGCCAGCATATGGGTTTGAAACAACATGAACTATTGCTTCGAATCTGATGTTTACGTGTACGAAGCTCTGGAATGAGACTTGTGTTGAACGGAGGGAGGAAACTCGCTGGTTTCAGCACACCTGCAGCAGATACTTTTGTTTGCCTAGTCGAGGAAGGTGAAAGCAGTGTCATTGTAGCCAATTAAGCATGAGAGCTTGAATGCCGCCTCTAGCCAACAGCTCAGAACAATGGCTTATTTTTAGACCCTGTGCGCGTCTCTCGTCTCGTTGCGTTGATGGGTTGTGTTGCAGCGCTGGGTTGAATGCCCCATTCCAAACACAGACTTGCGGAATTTGTAAGCTGCCTTTCTATCTGTAGCTCTGATATTTATGAGCCATTTCTAGCAGTATTGTATGTTTTGTTTCTAATAAAACTGGCTTCGTGGTCCCAGTTGGCCTGCAGTGTTCAGATTTTGGAAACTGGAAACCTTCTTTCTGTCACTCTTGCCTTTCAAGTCAGCATCCTGTGAGTCTCAAAGGACACGGAAACTGACTGTGTGTTGTTAAAGGAAGAGTTGAAAACACTGTCATCGTTTTCTCACCCTCATGTCATTCCAAACTACATGACTTGCTTGCTTCTGCGAGACACAGAGGTTTTGTATCATCACTGAGCTGTTCTTTTCCATACAGGCTTTGATCGACACGAGGATGGAAATATTCCTTTAACAGAGCGCGACTATTGCGTGTCCCACAAGTGAGAGTTTGGGCTTTTGTGTCAAATATCTAATTGCATTACAGTCATGAAATATGATGCCACGGCCCAACAAAAAGATTTAAAGATTTCCTTTGAGAAGAATTATTAGTTTTACACCATTTCTGTGGTTGTTTTCACTGATGGCCACACGGGAGCAGCAATTAACTAAGAGAGCATCAGTTCAACTGCGATTATTGGAGAAGTCAAAGGTTCCTTGAAATTCTGTATGTAAATGATTAAACTCTCACAGGAGTCAATCTAGATATTGCACATCCAAATGTAATGGAAAGACAATTACAGATTCATGCCTTTAAGTGTTCATTATTTCAGAACGTACCATGTTATTCCCAGTTAAAGTTCTCATCCGTTTCCCTATTCATACTTTATGGATCATCCTGTCAGATAGGCATGCCAAGGTTTTCATTCTTATTAAACACTTCATTAGGCAAGTATGAAAAGGATATTACTTATACCCCCTGAGCACAATGTAATGTATGATCTATATTCTGATTCTATAATGCATGCTGAAAACATGTTTCACACTGATTTCAGCTCAATGGCTGTGAAAGCCTGCTGTAAATTCCTCTTATAGCCATTGATTTTTTTTTCCTTACGTATTTATTTTCTGCATATATCCCATCTATTACTTTCTTAAATTTGCCTCCCAGTCTCACCATTTCAAAATGTATTCAAAAATACCATAAAAAATTGAGGAACTATGTCTACAGAGCATGCGTTCAATGTTGATTTGGAAAGCATGACTTGTAATCTCTTATTGCAGTTGCAACATACAAATCAATGTGTATGTAAAGGCTACAAAGTATATCTTTCTTCCAGTGAAAAACTGTTATTTACTAGCAACATGAACCCAAATCTGATTGGCAGGAGTGTCATAATGCATTTTATATGCACTGCAGAATGCACTGCAGGTTGCAGACATTGAGAGTGGAAACAAAGCATATTGTCAAAGACAATATTCCCAAACTGTATTGCTGTGGTCCATAACAATGAGATCGATTTCACTGATTTAATCTTAGAAAACAATCTTTTACTTAGACCGTTGCCAAGGAGCAGAAAATGATTCAATCTCAAGCTTGTTTAGACAAATTAAGACCCGTCTATATCAAAACCACATCTGGAGTGTTTCACCAGAAAATCTCAATTAATTATTGAACGAATTCTGCTGCATTTTGGTGCAAAACATGCACTTTAATTATGCATTAGATTTGATAAGCAGTTTCTCCATGGCTCTTTGGAAAAAATTCAATGCTACAGATTTTGGGTCAATGTGTTTCACTTTTCCAACTCATTCGCCGTGATGGATCCAGCTAATTAACCCACACAGCCAGTGCTGGCCTCTCACAGATGGGTGGAAATTCACTCATTACGGCAAATGAAGGTAAGGCCTTGCTGATTGAAATTCTCCAAATATCTCTGCCTAGATGGAGTATGTTTGCAGCCTTACTGCAGCCTCGTTCAGGTGCATTTGAACGCAAGCCTCATGTCACATCCATCACCTGCCTACATGAATCATCTCAGATTTTTGTCTTTCGATAATATAATCAGCTCTTTCAAACAGCTTATATAGAGGCGGCTATTTTGTCCTTGTAATCAGGAGACCGTCTTTTGAGCAGGTTGCTTTAGAGTCTGGATTTTGAATAGGCTGTTCACAAGAGGATGAGGGAATAGTGGATCTGTGAGGCCATCAGTACAGTAGTCACAAAAGAATTCAGAGGACATTCTGAACCACTCAAACTACACCCTGCCAAGGGAAAAGTGCTTTCTGTGAGGTTATGTGGAAAAAAAAATGCACAAAAGGTTTTTTAAGACTCGTATCTCTGCAATATGCCCCAAAATCAATAAGATTTGACTGTTACATTTTTTTTTTAATTTACAATAAATAATAGTATTATCAAATAATTTTTTTTTTTTTACATATATCATGACAACCACCTTAAAAAAACAGTTGGTGATGCAAAAGCCACAGGAAGTTCATCATAAGTAGCTTTTCCATAAAATAAAGAAAATACTAAATATACAGTCTGTAGTGTCATATACACAAATATGAAACACTATCATGTTAACATACAACACTAAAATAATGCAATAAATATGGATTTAAAATATAAAGCATAAACTCCTAATGTACATTTCCGATAACTTCGTTGCATAACTGAAACTATGAAGAATATTTCATTTTTAAAACCATCAGATGTGGAGTGTCAGAGAACTCTCCGAGTGTCAAATAATGATTTTTCACTTTATCTATCCATCCATCCATCCTAGCTATAGCTAGCTGTCTATACAAACAAACATTAACTCACTGTCATGATGTTATAGTGTTGCTAAGATATTGTAAATGGGTGTTAGTGCTTTGGTGATAGTAATGGACTTTATTCAGTAGATGCTATATATTTTTTGACATTTATGACATTACAGCATATTGAACGGCCTCCATATGTCTGTCCCTAACAAAAAATACAAACTGGGATAAATGGTAAGGGACTAATAATAAGGCCTCATAGCATATATGGGGTTAATATGTTAGTGCAAATTTACCACAAACAAATCAGAGGTTACCTTTTACTCAAAATAGAATCCTTAATGAATTTTTAGCAGCATCTTAATCAACATTTAAATAGACTTTTAACAATTTAATTCAAATCTGCTAAGTGTGCTTTCAAAGAAGACATGCCTGCATTTTAACTATGAGCACTGGAATGTGTTATTCGAACGTTTTAATTACATTTAATGTGATAAAAACGGTCCATATTCTGCAACGAATGTATGGCAATGAATTGCGGCTAATATAACCATGGCAACCTTGAATCTCAGGTTATTTTTTCGGCATATAATTATGTGAGAGAATTTAATCTGGCTTTGACAGCCAAGACTTTACATTTATACTGTCACTTCGAGGACAGAAGAGATGACAAGCTAAATTTATATTCAAATAGTGTTTGTTGTCAGAGTTAAACACAATTAACTGAGAATTTCAGCTTTACGTGACCACGACTTCACATTATTACATGACAGTCACAGCTTTAAGATAAAGGTATTATAATAAAACCTTCACAGAAGAGAAAAAAAAAAAAAAAGTATTATGCAAATGACATTATTACAGTGTATGCTATATGTGGCTGTAAACTGACAGTTGTGATATATTAATATTTGCCATTTCTATTCATAGCTTCTGCAGCATTTTACATTTGAATTTTGAATGATAAACATGGCTAAGTTACCATGATTTTTTACTATGGTCATTTTAGTAAGATAGTTAAACTAAACTAAATTAAGTTATCATCGTTTGAACTATGAGCCACAATATTGTGCTGAGAATCTTAAAGAAGTCAAGTTTGATTCTGTTTCCTGCTGATAACTGTGTTAGATATTGTGTGAAATATAATTGCATCATTATGTAGAGAAGCCATTGCTTTACGGTTATATTTGCCCTTTAATAGCTGACATGTATATAATTTCTTATTTGCTTTATGTTTCTTTGTCCTGTGTTGCCAAGTAACTAAATGCCCTTTAATTTGAGTACACTGCATTTGCTTTAGTCTACTGCACATCCGTAATTCTCATAAATCTCGGCACACAATCTCAGAGGACGCTCTGCTCGTTCAGGTCAAGTCTCAGAGGTCCAGAGACAAGCGTTCCAATGAATGAACATCATTTCTCTGATGCACAGCGCTGTGGTCTCTGTGAACTCTCATTTTGGGACATTACTGATGGATCACTCTCCTGTGCCATTGACAGTTCTATTTCAGACTTATCTATGGAAGTTTCCTGTTTACTTTTTACCTCACGATTCTGACCTTTTCTCCTTGCATTTGTGAGGTTATATGTCATAACCATAGAAGTTTTTTTTTTTTTTTTTAAGTTTACACTTTACAATTCTGACTTCTTTTTTTTATTTTTTTATTCTGAGTTTACGTTTTGCAATTTTGAATTTTTTCTTAGAATTGCAAGTTTGCCTTTTACAATTCTGACATTTTTCTCAGAATTCTGAGTTTACATCTCTCAATTTCGACTTCTTCTTTCTCAGAATTCCGAGTTTACATTTTGCAGTTGTGACTTTTTTTCTCAGATTTCCAAGTTTAGATTTCGGAATTTTGACTTTTTTCTTAGAATTACAAGTTTACATTTTACAGTTCTGACTTATATCTCAGAATTCCGATTTTACATTTTGCAATTGTGACTCTTTTTCTCAGAATTTAGATTTTCATCTTGCATATCTGTTCTTGTTTCCGCCACTGAATAAGAAAAAAAAGGTAACTTTTTCATACAGATGCAAGGCTTTTTTCTCGCAATTGCTAAATATCATCTCACGATTCAGACTTTTCTTTTTAGAACTGAGGTTAAATCTTGCAATTCTGAGTTTGTTTCACAATTCTGATAAGAGAAAAAAGTCTGAACTTTTAAATGTAAAACTCAGAAAGATGAGAAAAAAAGACTCCCAAGTAAATAACAGTGTTAAGGTCCAGAAAAGTTGTCATTGCTTCATAACGTTATGGTTGAACCACTGATGGCAGATGGGATATTCTGACGATGCTTTTCATACTTTTCTGGACCTTGACAGTGCATTTTACTTGGGGTGGAGTATCCCTTTAATAAGTGATTTTACATGCGTTCCTCATCTTAGTAAACATGTAGAAAAAGGAAAATCATGAATGGTATCACCTTAATATCTTAGTAGTTACTAGCAATGGGATTCAATGGAAAGAAGCTTTTGTTTAGGAGTCTTCTCATGAGAAACAGACCACAGTCATCTCTGTTGTGCCTTTCCAGAGCAGATGTCTCCAACTGTGCTCAGCTTTGACACAATCTCAATATGATATTCAATCAATACTCATAATATTTCTACCAAATGATGTGAAATTTACAATCCATATAAATGTCATTGCTCTATCTTCTATTACGGTATGGTCTCATTTGTCTACTTCAGTTAATAAATTATTATTTTTAAATGTACATATTAATTTTTAAGTAATAAAACTAGTTAAATTGTCAGACCTATGAAAGAGAATCCAACCATTTTTAATTTGGGAATTCATCTTATATGAGTTACACTGATTTTCCTTTCATGGCAGCTTGAAATGTGGCTAAATTTACTTCAATATTTTTTGATTAGCCACCAGGCACTAATTTGTTATATCTACATCAACACTCACACAGCCTGTAATAATAACACAGATCTAATGCTGTGCTTTTGTCAAGAGTATATGTGTGTGTGCGCTGTTAATTATTTATGTTGCCATATGGAGCGCTGCAAGTTAAAAGTGTTTTTCATCTTGTTTATCTATATCTGTACTTGTGGTGCTGATTACTTTGACTGAATAGCAAATAATCTCCTGGTATAAAGAGGACGCCTGCGGGGGAATGATTTAAGGGCTGCAACAATAAGGAAGTACATTCAACAAATCCATGATTTCCAAGTATGTGAAGGAATACTTCATCAAGAACCTTTCAAACAAAACCCTTGGGCTGTGTTCAGAATTCAATACTAGTATTTTGCTGACAGCACATTATATACAGCATATTATTTTTCAGTAGTATGTGAATTAGTAGGCTATTCAGCAGACATCAGTATGCTAAAATTGTTGACATGACCTTGTTTTGCATGCTTAATTATTCAGATATAAATAGTTATTTAGCATTTAGATGCAATTTTGTGCAAAAATGTCTTTTGACAGCCTAAAAATCACAGTTCATATTGCTTTGGCTTATTCACTGTCATTGAAGCCTTGTGTTTAGCATATTATATAAGATGATTGGAGTTATTTATGGAGAGCTCTTTTAAGGCGAGACACGCCAGGTTAACAGGGTTAAAAAATGTATCACTATATGCAGTAAGTCAATGAGAGCCGCTTGAGCTCTATGTTTCATGTACTATATGCTTTTCTATTACCATTATCATCTTCTTTTACACTTAGATTTATATTTTTCCTCATCTGTGTGTGTATGTATAGTGTCTGTTAAGGTGTCAGCATCACTGGAGATGCTCTATGTTAGTGGTTCATGTTGAACATGTTCATGTTGACTTATGTGCCTCAGAAGCTTGCGTTCTGCAAGTGAACGTCGCTTGATTGTGCCGTCCCAAAGAGGCACAAAGTCACTTTTACGGATTTTTAAATTAAATGTTCCCTCCTGGTGGAATGACCTCCTCAACTCAATCCGTACAGCTGAGTCCTTAGCCATCTTCAAGAATCGGCTTAAAACACATCTCTTCCATCTTTATTTGACCCTCTAACTTTAACACTCACTATTCTAATTCTTAAAAAAATCTAACTACCTTTCTAATCTTTTTGTATTATATTTTCTTTTCATTAATTATGCAATTGTATGTGTGTGTGTGTGTGTGTGTGTGTATGTGTAAAGACCTCTAACACTTGCTTGCTCTATTCTATTTTATTCTATCTGTTTTCTTTTTATTTATTATATTATTTAAAATCCCATGCTACGTGTACTGTGTTGACATAACTGAGACTTGTTATAGAACTTATATATCATTGCTCTTTTTGATTGCTTCCACTGTCCTCATCTGTAAGTCGCTTTGGATAAAAGTGTCTGCTTAATGAATAAATGTAAATGTAATGTAATGTAATATCCACAGTTGCTTGATTACATTAAGAATTGCAAAAAAATAATAATAATAAAATGAAAATGAGGCATTATTTAATTATATATGCACTTATTTGCTTGCCTTTCCAGAACAGAAATCTGAACATTGGAAAAAGCCATGCAAGCTTAAAATAGTTTGATTGTACTGACATATTAGAGTCAAAGTGTTGTACACGGGATTTTGGATCTCTCTATCACTCCATGAATCAGAAAATACTGTCAACAGCCAGAAAAATACTTTTGCACCATATTTTTTAGGAATAAAATGCATATATATGACCAAACTCCTCTGTAAAAAACCTTCAGAATATAGATTAGAATATAGAGTGCTACTGTAAGTGCTGTTGAATTGTAGATCTGGCTCAGTGCAGGATTTTTTTTTTTTTAAATGGCCTTTAAGAAACTTATTGTACTTTAAATCTGCAGACACAGATAGCTTGCAATACGGTGTGTTATGGCTGTATCCTTTCCACTAGACTGAAGAATAGACTTATGTTAAGGAAGCAGAAAAGGCCAAAAGTGGTGTCTTGCCTTGAAAGATGAAATACACTTGTGCTTTTCCTCATCTACTCAGAGATGTTCTTTTACAGAGTTTTGGGGCTCTAAGACCCAATAGCTATAGAAACATTTGCATTTTGTGCACTGCAGGAATAGTAAAAGTTTCCAAACATGCCATGCACACAAAACTTATTCTGGATGTGCCTGTCAGTCTCTATCACGCTCTGTCGCTAAAGCAGGTGATTAGTCAGAATTGCTTTCGACTGAGAGCTTTTTAGAACCGTCACACTTTTAAAGGTCAGCTGCAGCCAACAATTCAGTATGACGATAAGAGGGGAAGATTTGTCAAAAAAAAAAGTTAATCATCCACATTACTTGCTTTTTGAGTGCATATTGGGCTGTCAAAAACCAAATCCTTTTCTAATGTGTTCCTTTGAGATACAGAAATCATATTGTTATGACCCAGATAGGACCCAACAAGAGAAGATTAAAGGAAACAAAATATTCTCGTCACCAAGTAGTGAAAAAGGACCGTAATAAATAAAAATCAAGGGAATAAAACCAAATCAGATGAAGCGGACTCATAGCAAAGTGAACTTGACAACAAATAACATCAACTTCAACTCTTTCTGCTCAATTCATCACACATATTCCACTAGCACAGCTGCAAATAAAGAACGGCACATTAGTCTGAATGAGGCTAGAAAAGGGCATGTCAAAGAAGAGGAACTGGAGATCAGCAACCAATTATCACTTGCTACTACCACTCGGAACGATCTAGAGTCAAGTTACCACAAACCATTTGAAAAAAATTTATTTTTCTTTTTTATGAATAATTTTATACACATCAAATTGATCAAAAGTGACAGTAAAGACATTTATAATGTCACATAAAATTTATATTTTAAATAAATGCTCTTCTTTTGAACACATTAGAATGATTTTGAAAGAATTACGTGACACTGACGTGAATATTTATGCTGAATATGCAGCTCAGCTTTTTGCTTTGATATTTAAAATTGTAAGAATATTACTATTTTACTGTATTCTTTCATCATATAAATGCAGCCTTGGTAAGTATAAGAAAAGGTCTAACCGACCCCACATTTTTTTTTAACAACATAACTTCACTTTGAAATACAGAAGTGGTTACATATAGTATGAGCACACTTAAAACTGTAAGCTAGTGGGGCAGGATGTTACATGGGGTGTAAATGCAGAAATGCATTGCTTATGTTTTTGTGAAGGCACTTATGAATTCACTGTGTGCTATTTGAGCAAAGTAAAGATCATCCTTTTAGAGGTGAAACTATCGTTCTAGGTGGATGAACTTCTGGTTATGAGTTATTTTAAAGTCTTTTACAGTGCAAAGTTAGGCCTCATAGGCTTCCACGCAATTACTGTGCATTGCATTTTTGCCTGTTTTAACCATAGACTGTAAAAAACAGGTTTTATCCAAATGAAATATGTCCAAATAACTTTATTTGTATTCATCATGCCAAAGGCTTAAACTGTTTTTAACTCAGAATATTTCTAAAAATATGCACAAAAAAATTACATTGTATTAAAAAAAGGGTAATTTAAAAGCAGCTTTGGCATCATACTAAGTGCCCACACCATCTGTTTTTAAATGACAGCACATGTGGAGGCCTCTCAGCAGGTTTTTCTGACATTAGTCCGAGTTAATGATGTGTGAACTGTCAGTGATTGTGCCCTGTAGTCCAGCGGCGCTGCTCTCTCACCATCCTTTAACAGTGGTAGGTCATTTTAATCACAAGATGTGGAGCTCGACTAACAGCCTCACATTTCTCACCCCACACAGGAATACGCTTAGACAGCTTTATACAGATTCACAGTCTGCCAATGCACTCCAACACCCAGCACAGCGCTGAACAGTTCTGTGTTTTTGACTTAAACATACACCATACTCTAAAAACAGAGCTTGACTTCATTTTTCTATAATGTGCATATGCGTTGTTTACACTCTGCTGGTGGATTAGCGGTGAATTAGTAATAAAGTAAAGATGGGGTGGTGTGTTTGCCTCTACTGAAGCTAAATTACTCTGATGTCTGGTGTGTGTGTGTATGTGTGTGTGTGTGTGTGTGTGTGTGAGCTTGTTTATGTGGTTAACGAGGAAACAAATTTGTATAATGACATAGGTATGACACAGGTATTACAATGAGGAGGTGGTTTATGAGGACATTTTTAGTGTCCCCGTAATTCAAAATGCTTATAAATCATACAGAATTAGTTATTTTGAAAATCCAAAAATGCACAAAGTTTCCTGTGAGGGTTAGGTTTAGGTGTAGGGTTGGGGTAGGGCAATAGAAAATACAGTTCGTACAGAATAAAACCCATTACGCCCATGGAGAATCCCCATAAACCACATATGCCAACATGTGTGTGTGTGTGTGTGTGTGTGTGTGTGTGTGTTTAACTTCAGATTTAGGTTCAAGTCAGCAGCTGGTTCACATTTCACATGTTCCTTTATCAATTAACTATAAAATGTGAAAGCAAAAAGCCCCAGCATCCACTCTGTGCAATGAAAGAGGAAGTTTTTATGTTGCTGTTGAAAGGTGTGTTTATGTAGTGCCCGAGCATTAGGGAAACTATGAAGCTCACACAGCTCTGAAGTCTTTCCGCAAACCACAAATTAATCAGCGCTGCAGTAATCTACGCTCCCAGCGCTCTGTGTTACAATCGCTACTCATGATGAGGTTTTACTCCTTCCTCTCGGAAGGAAGCCAAAGAAAGAAATGTGTCCTTCCTCAAACTGGCAGCAGCAGCTTGTCATAAGAGCTGCAAGAGGAATTTTACATAACATGCCAATCAGATTGGGAGAATATGAAGTTTCCTTTGGGCAAATATGACAGACTCTCTCCTGTGTCTGTTATAAGAGATGGGCAGAAAAGTGGTGTCGCTTCCTTTAATTTCTGAACATTTTGCAGCAGGAACATCAATCACTTGGGACTCAATGACACATAGTGCTGGAATTCTCAGCGTTTGATCTGTCCATAATCCTTCCCAACAGACAATGGAAAGGCTCTACGGAGTCTCTGTGCTGAGAGCTAATACATTATTCATGACGTTGCCCTTAAAGCAGGGGAAATGAATAGAGCATGACATGAAGTTTACACTAAAGGTTGAAGTTAATTTGTTTTGTGGCATCCCAGGTGGTTTCTCCATTGCTGTTGTTGATCCAGCTAGTTGAAATTAAAGTTTGATCCGTGAAATCCCAAAGGGCAATGCATTCTATACTCGAGGCATGAATATTTAACCCCCAACCTGGCTCTGTAAGAGCAATTATTTCTTTCTATTGGCCTCTAGGGAGCATGGAACATAAGCACATTCAAGTTGGAAGTGAGCAACATGAATTTGACAACTGCCAACTTATATAATGGTGATCCTATCACTGATAACGATAAAACAATAACGAATTGCAAGACTAATGTCACAATGAAACATTATATGATGTATGAATTTGAACAATGTAACCACTAAAATTCCTTTAAGTCAGCTCTTAAAATAATAATTTATTGCAACATGAAAATTTTGTCATTATTTACTGTTTTAACACAAAAGGTCATTTTTAAAGCATACCTTTTTCTTACATGAATACAAAATTAATATATTAAAAAACAAACACACAATAAATTACTAAAAATGTAACTACACTGTAAACCCAAAACTTCAATATAATTAAATGGATTAAAGTAAACTTAATTTAAAGGGGTCATATGGTGCTGCTAAATGTTTTTTGTGTATTTGGTGTAATGCAATATGTTTATGAGGTCTAAGGTTAAAACAAAAACATTATTTTCCACAATGCACATTATTGTTTCAGTTGCACTTTATTTTACAGTACGTGTACTTACAGTATACTTATCTAAGAAAGTTCTGGTAATACAGGGTAACTACATGGGGTAGGGTTAGGTTTAGAGGTAGGTTCATGGTTAGTACCTAGTTATTACATAGTTATTGTAATTACCATAATAAGTACCTAGTATGTACATTAGGAACAGGACTGTAAAATAAAGTGCTACCATTGTTTCTCCTCTATGCTCTGCCTTCTGAAATGCATTGATTTTTACAAAGCAAGATGTGTAATCCGAGAAACATACAAGCCTACTCTGCACTGCTCAAAACTCACGTTTGAATCATCATTGGCAAATTATTTTGATATAGATAACGTACTTACAAATTGTGAGTCAGAAGTGCCAGACTGTCCTTATTTAAACTGCCTTTATAGAAACATTGTGCCACAGACGTATTGTAGGCTACTGGTTCAGGAAACAGTACTCATCCTCCATAAAATGCGCAGTACACATCTGAATATTTGGGTTGAACTGTTCTGGTACAGTGCTGAAATACAACTTAATCACTGATTTCTAGTTGTGTCCTCTTTGGGAAGACCAAACAAAGTAGTTTCACTTTTTCAACAAAACACATAGCGACTCCATGACATAGCAGCAGCAGCAACAGCGAGAATAAAAAGTTATGCCTTCTTTGCATGAACATTTGGGTGGCGTTATGCAAATCTTCCTACATAGTGATGTAGAGATGTGGGGGCGTGTTAGAACGAGCCGTTTTGGGGTGTGTGGACGAGTCTTATCTTTGAATTTGAGACTCTTGTCTTTGCAACTTCACAGATCTTCTTTATACACCAAGAGCTTGTAAGACTCCAAAGAGAAAAGAACTAGTTGTACTAGTTTTGTTGTGAGTTCCTGTAACTTACTTGTTTTAATTATTTGGAACTGCTTCCTGATGAATCAATCACTTACATTTATGAAATTACAATGAACAATTAACATCTAAAAATACCAGCTAATAAAATATTAACCTAAAAAAATATTAGCCTTTAGGAAATTGACAATTAATCAAAGTGTAAATGTAAAAGGTCAACAACTGTAATTAACAGGCTGGATAAAATGAAATGATATAATAATAAATGATAGTGCCAGCTTGCCCAAAAGTGACATTTATTACTGACGTGATTTGAAAAGATTGTTAATAAAAAAAAATTGTGTTGGGGGGGGGGGGGGTTGGGGGTTGAATAAAGCCCCTAGCGTTACCTGACAAAACCTGTTTTATTCCAAATGAAAAGAAAGAAATGAAAGATTAATGCATGCAATGTACAGTAGTTTAAGAGCAGACCGCAGGCAGATCAGAGCATCGTTCGAGTGTGTGCTGTTATCGTAGGCTAATACATCACCTCCACCTTTTCTGTGTCTGTTGCCATAGTAAGCCCATTCTTCCATCAACCGAAACACATGCAAAACAGAGACCCTTTCCACTTTTACCGCAAGCTTCAGCCGTCTCTATGGTAATGCCTGTTAGAAGGCACCTTTGATACTCCGACAGTGCAGCGACTGCACGAAACAATGGCTGTGTTTAACATTCTAATCAGCAGAAATGGAGCATTGAGCAGACACAAAGACAGCTCCCATATCTCCCGCAAACACAAAGCCTCCGCAAACAGCGCAGTGTAAACTCCTGATTTAACTTACTGACACCGTCAGCACAGAAATACTGCAACATCTCATCTGCCTTTCAGAATAAGTTTTACTTCTTAAACTTTACACTCTTACATGTTTACACATTATATAGCCATGCCTTAGTACTGTTTCTGGTTCCCCAAAAGAAAGGTTTAGTGAACATTTTGTTCTTAGTTTGAAGAACATTTTAATAACAGAAAAAAAAAATTTCTTTCATGCATTTGATGAACCTTAGAATGGAAATGTCCCATGGATGTTGAACTTTCTCTCACACGAAGAAAAGCAAGACGTTAGTTGTCACTAATGAAAAAAAAATAAGGGGTCATAATGAAACATTACTTGATGCATTTTGGAATCAAATTCCATAATTATGTTCTGTATTCCTTCAAATTCCATAAATATTTGAGTAATTAATACTTAACTTTAAGTATAAAACTGAGGCTGTGAAACTTAATATATTTTGGTGTCAAATTACCTAAATATCTATGTTTCTTAAATTGCTCCTATTATGGGTTATGAAAGGTTTACATTTTGCTTATATTTCTTGTTCGTGTAAACTAGGAGCAATCACACTTTTTCAACTGATCTAACAAGTCAAAGATAGCACAAAAAGTGTTACGACACCTTTCAGAAAAATGTAGAGCCTCGTTGCACTGTTTAATTGGAGGCAGCTGGAGCCCGACCTGAAAGTCTCGAATGCGCTGGCTGAAGGATAGCACGTGGACATGGAGACAGAAGTATTCAACATTTTCAAAGAGTGTTTCAGAGCTTTAAGCACAGATTCAAGACCTTGTGTGAGGATTTCACCTTCATTATTGTGGGTCGATCAAGGAAATGCTTATGAATACACTTAGAAACTTTCAAAAGACATTTCATTTAGGAGACTATTTTGTCATTTGATTCAGTTTGCCCTTGCATACTCAAAGAAAACCCAGCTATAGAAAGAAGGCAAGGCATCAAATTTACTGTTCAGAGACTCCAATCTGGTGCCCCATTAACTACAAAAGATGCCGCTCCGCATTCAAAGGATCCGGTGTTTCTCTTAGAGTCCTGCGGTGAATAACATCATTAAAAATGTGGTCTCAGTTCAGGGGTCATTCTTGTGTCATACATTCCTCTATGCCGCCAAATCAATATTTAATGCTGCAGCAGCAAATCGTTTCTTTGATCACTGGAAATAGATGCACATCAATAATGCCACATTATACCTGAGTATTTTATGAGAACATCAAAATGACACCACTGCTTTCATATACACTTTTTCATATTAGACAAGCTAGCTCACTAACACAAAGTACAATGGTATTACTGTGTTTATTTGAAGATATTTGGAATACTAAGTATTACAGTACATGACTAGATGCATCATTCAGTTCCATGGTAAAGAAACAAAATACCAGGGTGTTACCATCACACGCTTTTTTTAGTGTAATGATAGTGTTTTATCAGCCTGTACCATCTTATTTTAGAGACCCTGAGTCAGTGCCTATAAATAACCTGGCAGATAAATGATCACAGAGTCTGGATCTGAGGGATGCTGTATAGTCCCAGGTGTCAGTATCTTGTAGAACGGCAATGAATCTCATGAATGTTTTAGAAAATGGTTAACTAAAACATAAAAAATGTATCATTTACTCATCAAGTGAAACACATACACTGCTCTTTAAAGGTTTTTTTTTTTTTAAGAAGTCTCTGATGGTCACCATGGCTGCATTTATTTGATCCTTCATAAATCATTCTAATATGCTGATTTGCTGCTCAAGAATCATTCCTCATATTATCGAAGTTGTAAACAGTTGTGTTCCTGAATATTTTTGTTGAATATTAAAAGAAAAATTTATTTGAAGAAATAATAATAAATGATTCTTTAATGTCCCTTTTGATCAATTTAATTCATCCTTGGTGAATAAAAGACACCATATATAACTGGTGATTTCTTTAAAAAAAAAAATCAGTTAACAGACTATTTAATGCACAGCAGAGAGTCTGTACTGTACCATACTATGGAGCCAAAAGAGTCTCAATAAAGATAAATGCACACACTACATTCACATATGCACACACAGGATTCATACATGCACACATGATTCATAAATACACACACAGGATACACAAATGTGCACAAAATGTACAAATGCACACACAAAATGTAAAAAGCACAGAAGATTCACAAATGCACACAAAATTCAGAAATACACACACAATTCAGAAATGCAAACAACATTTACAAATGCACTCAAGATTCACAAATGCACAGAACAGAAATGTATTTCTGATGCACACACACATATATCTTGATTTACAAACTGCTTGCGGTCTGTGAACTTCACTGCATTTGTGTGTGAATTTTGAGACTCCTCTGACTTGGCTCGACACACAAATGCATGGAATGATCTGCCACCAATCAGATGTCTCCCTTCTTTAGCCAATCACAAGAACGCACTCCACGTGGTTGTTTACTTATAAGCCAATCACATGAACGCGTTCACACAGCGCGATATGGTGCAGCATATTATAGCCTACTTATTTATGGAAATACAGATGTTTAGATTACAATTCAGGTTTATTTTTTATTCTTTTTTTACAAAATATAAATTAAAAAATGTCTCTATACATATAGCCCAGACTGTGACTGCAGAAAAAAAGTTAACCATGGATTCATAAATTTGCAATAGGCAATTATTTCATTTTATTGAAATATTTAAAATTAAATAATTTAAAAAAATAATTACACCTTTTTTAATATTTTAAATATATCTAAATATTCTTTTGGATGCAATATAGAAGTCACTTTAATTATAATATTCGGTCCCTACATGAAGAGAGAGTCAATGGTCCGCTGATAGAGGAAAGTGACTCTCCGGCTGCGCAAAGTGGGTCGCCGGCTGCGTGAGGAAAGGGAATCGTTCGCTCAACTTCGCTGGGTGAGGAAAGTGAATCGCTCGCTGAGGAAAGTGAGTCGCTCGCTGCGTGACTCGTGAGGAAAGTGAGTCGTTCGCGGTGTGAGGAAAGTGAGTCGTTCGCTGCGAGAGGAAAGTGACTCTCCGGCTGCGGAAAGTGAGTATCCTGCTGCACAAAGTGGGTGTCCGGCTGCGCAAAGTGAGTCGCCGGCTGCGTGAGGTAAGTGAGTCGTTCGCTAAGGAAAGTGAGTCGTTCGCTGCGTGAGGAAAGTGAATCGTTCGCTGAGGAATGTGAGTCGTTCGCTGATTGAGGAAAGTGAGTTGTTCGCTGATTGGCTTATAAGTAAACAATCCCCCACGTGGGGTGCATTCTTGTGATTGGCTCAAACAAGGGAGATATCTGATTGGTTGCAGATCATTCCCTGTTTAAAAAAAGGCATTTGTGTGTCGAGCCAAATGCAGTGAAGTTCACAGACCGCAAGCGGTTTGTAAATCAAGATATATGTGTGTGTGCATCAGAAATACATTTGTGAATCTTGACCTGTGCATTTGTGAATCTTGAGTGCATTTGTAAATTTACTTAGCATTTATGAATTGTGTGTGCATTTCTGAATTTTGTGTGCATTTCTGAATTTTTTAAGCATTTGTGAATCTTCTGTGCTTTTTAAATTTTGTGTGTGCATTTCTGAATTTTGTGTGCATTTGTGTATCCTGTGTGTGTATTTATGAATTATGTGTGTGCATGTATGAATCCTATGTGTGCATATGTGAATGTATTGCATTTATCTTTATTGATACTCTTTTGGCTCCATACTATACTGTACTTCACTGTACCTAATGATCCAGAAGTGAGAAAGAAAGCAAGGGAAAAAATATGAAATGAACAAACAAATCCACGTTAGCAACAGTAATAGATGCTTGCCTTATCAGCTAATTTATTTAAATGAATGCATTTATTTATTTCAGCTGAGTTTTAGATTCTTCCCACTATGAAGACTTCAATACAAAAGCTGCTGCATCTCATGCCTTGTTTGTTGTTTTCCCACAGGCGGTGCTTTTCATACGTGCTCCATGACAAATCATTTTGGGAGAGACTGTGTGGGCGGTTAACCAGGCATCTGAAATTTCACACATGCCAAATGCGATTACGATCAGATCAGTGTGCTGCTAACATTACTGTGTGAGCATTAATCCACACTACACCTTTCAGCAGTCTGTGTGTGTCTTACACGGTGTGAACGTGGTCATACAGCCTTGTTCTGAGTGTGTGGGTGTGAGAGTGTGTAAATGTGAGGATGTGAGTGTGAAGGACACAGAGTTCATCGCTAGGTTGATAAACCACTGCAGGACTGGGGAAAGGGAGTGTTTACTTATGCTGTGAACGCCTTAGTGAGGAATCGTTTTTCAGGACATGACAGAAATAGATATTTATGTTGAATAAGTCTTATTTACTGAACTGGGTAGTGCTGTTAAAGCAGTTAACAGTTAAAGATCTGTATAAGAATACCGGCATCACCCCATGACACTCACAACCTGTATGTTATAAAAAATAAAATAAAATACAAATATATAAAATTAATGAAAAACAATTAAAATAATAATGAATATTAGAGGGTAACCTTAATAAAAAATGAGAAATGTTGCTGACCAACTAACGGAAATAAATATGCTGAATTACTAAAATTACCAAAACTTAAACTGTTATTGTAAAAAATTTTACTAAATATGATATGTTATATATTATGATATAATATATAAAAAAATAAAACCAAATTCAAAATAGTAATGTTAATAAGAAGAAATTACAAACCATTGAATTGCATCACACACACACACACACACACACACACACATACAAAGTTAAAGTCAAATTGGTTCAATGTTTTTTGAACCTCAGCACTTTTATACAAATGACTAATCTAGTTTAATTTATTCCTGTGATGCAAAGCTGTATTTTCAGCATCATTACTCCAGTCTTCAGTGTCACATGATCTTCAGAAATCATTCCAATATGCTGAATTTTTATAAGTGTTGAAACTGTTGTGCTGCTTAATATTTGTTTGGAACCTGTGATACTTTTTTCAAGATTTTTTGAAGAATAAAAAGTTAAAAGAAGAGCATTTATTTAAAATATAAACCTTTTCTAACAATAAACACTACAGTTCAAAAGTTTTGGGGTCAATACATTTTTATTCTTTCTTTTTGTGGAAGAAACTAAAACTCTTATTCAGTAAGGATGTGTTAAATTTAGTAAGAAGTGATAGCAAAGATTTATATCAAGGTTTATTTTTCTAATAAATGCAGTTCTTTTTAACTTTTTATTCATCAAAGAATCCTGAAAAACATATTTGGCAGCACAATTAATTCTAATAATTAATCTGCATATTTCTGAAGGATCAGTCACACTTCATACTGTATGTATAAAGTAATGGCTGATGGAAATTCAGCGTTGCATTACAGAAATGAATTATATTTGAAAGGATATTAAGATAGAAACCGTTATTTTATATTGTAATATTATATTGTAATAGCATTAGAGACTTCTTTAAAAAAACATTGCAAGTCTTACTGATCCCAAACTTTTGACCAGTAGTTTACATCACTTGGTCAAGACACTTAATGAACTGAATTAGTCATTGCTATTTCTACTGCTTTATAAAAGCAGTGGTTTGTGATGGGTCTGTGATTATTCTAGTTAAGGAGGTGCTCTTCTTCACATGGTGCCTAACGACAACCCTTAACCACGGTTAAAACACATGAGGTCTCTTGTGGCTTATTGTTTTATTATATCCTCACAAGCCTGTTAACATCATGCAAAGTTTATAGCTGGATGGTTCAAATGGAAGGCTTGTTCTGATTTGTCACAGATGTGCAAGATAATTGTTCTTTACTTCAAATAAACAAAACCTGCTCCAAACCTAAACAAGTGAATTACATGGAGAGACTATAAAGACAGAGTCATAATCTTGTGCCTCTGGTTCTTTGTAAAACGCTCTCTGAGGACAGGTGAGTTATTTGCCACTGCTGGAAATGCAATTAGGGCTCCAGAGCTCAGCTATAAGTGTCAA
The DNA here is from genome assembly GCF_003368295.1 of Carassius auratus. Lineage (NCBI taxonomy): Eukaryota > Metazoa > Chordata > Actinopteri > Cypriniformes > Cyprinidae > Carassius > Carassius auratus. The sequence continues at coordinate 23,837,760 of NC_039259.1, read as the reverse complement.
TCACTGCTGAACTAATATTCCAAATATAGTGTGAGGTTAATGAACTAATAGCAGGCTGAGCAACAAACATGGACTTCAGATCATTATCCACATTTAATAGGAATGACATGATGGCCCTTTACAATGTCATGTGCCACATGTCCGTCATATCCTTCTCAAGACAGCGGTGAATGTGTCAAGGAGCACCTTATGTTGATTATAATGAAAGAGGTGCCAGTTTTTTCTAGACTGTCGCTGTCATCCTTTTGTAGGAATGAGGGTGTCCTTTTGCCTCTGTGTCCATCTGTCAAAAGCCAGCTGATAATTTTTTATAACATCAGTGCTGATAGCTGAGTGTTTGATAACTTTTTATAATGTCCAAATCCTCGTGAGCTGTCTATCGAGACTAGACGGCATTTCAGGACATCATATGCTGGCAGCATAATTACGCTGCCAGTGCTGCCAACAAATGTAATATGCATCTCAAGATCATCAGCAGCTTAATTGCAAAGCAGATTGTGTACCCTGATACCAGGAAAAACTTCCTCTGTTCTAGTACACTCTGCTCTTCTCGTCACTCTTGTTATCTTATATTCATCATTTTCTTCCTCAATCATAATTTGATGAATAACTGCTGCCATGGTCACTAGACACACATAAACATCTCTTTTAAATATTGGATTTTTTATTGGTGTTAATTGTGGCAGGGAAATAATGTTGACATTTGTCAATAAAGCATAATCTATATTAACCCTTATTTGTTGAGAAATGGCATGTTTGCTGAAAAGAGTGATACTCGCTGTGTCTGAAAAGCATGCTTCCATATTATATAATGCAAAAAGACATTATAAGTAAGTGTCTGTCCGAATTCATAGTAAATGAAAAACAATAAGTAAAATGTACTGGATGACCTACCAGTTTTTTAAACAGTGTATTAAAGAGTATTAGTGTCAATTTTACCATGGTTATCACCACAGTGGCCATAGTTTTACAACGTTTAAACAAAACCCTAAACTAGTAATTTTCCATTAAGGATGTTAAAATGCCTTTCAGATATGTTAAGTGCGTATTATTACCCATTTTAATCTTAGTAATAATTTGTGACCATGGACCACAAAACCATTCATAAGGGTATTTTTTTTTTCTGAAATTGAGATTTATGCATAGTTTTAAAGCTGAATAAATAAGCTTTCCTTTGATGTATAGTTTGTTATGATATGACAATATTTGGCCGAGATGCAACTATTTGAAAATCTGGAAACTGAGGGTGCAAAAAAATCTAAACACTTAGAAAATCGCCTTCAAAGTTTTCCAAATAAGGTTTGTTAAGTAAAATAAAAATTAAGTTTTGATATATTAACAGTGGGAAATTTACAAAATACCTTCATGGAAGATGATCTTTACTTAAAATCCTAATGATTTTTGGCATAGAAGAAAAATCAATAATTCTGACTATGTATTTTTGGCTATTGCTACAAATGTACCACAGTGACTTAAGACTGGTTTTGTGCTCCAGGGTCATATTTAAAAGTTCAGTTCCGAGGCTGGTTGCATAAATTACTTAGACTAGTCTTAAAAAGTTAGTCATGTAATTTGTTTTCAAGATTGGTCATCAATTTTTAAAGCCAGTTAAAAAAAATCCCCAATTTGAATAAAAAATAAGACTTACAGTATTACCTCTTGGCTAACTGCTAATTAAAATGCAGTCTTAATAATGTGGCTATGTTTATGGAACTGGCTAGATATATTTTGGTTCGGTACTTGTCTTTGAAAGTAAAAAACTGTAAGTGGTATCGCCCATCCCTAAAAATGACGGTTATTTTCATCAGTTACTTTTCATTAGATCTAGCATTGTGCTAAATTTAAAGCAGACACCAGTATGAAGTACTGAGGTACACTGTGTATCATTAGCCTAAGACTGTTCTTTTACTGAACATTTTACTGAGACAGAGAGAGTATGAATCCTCTTTATAATTACATCTAAGCTGCAAGTGTTTATTTACAAAACAGTGACATTACCATTACTCTCTCATTGCTGAGAATAGCGTGACATTGACAAGAAGTTTTTGGGCTCCTGAATGTTTCTCTGAATGCTACAATGTAATGCATTAATATAGAATGCAATAAAATTTACTCCTTGATTATACTGAACTCCTTGTGCATTCAATGGTTTTAACACATGTACATTTTTCAGTCAACCAGAATCAAATGAGCTGTTCAGACTGTGGTATATAAGTTAAGCACTTATCCATAATACATAGTCTTTTACCTGAGACCTTTCTCTCAAACTTTCTTAAACTTTTTTACTTTAAAACAGAGTTTGTAATGCAGTAATTCCTCTAAAAACTGGTTGCTGAAGAAGTTACTAAAGAAGATGCCTATGGCAAAAATGAACGGCAGTTTCTCCAGATAAAAGATTGACTTCATAAATACCAAATGTAATAGAGCTGATTCAGTAGGGCGGATTTATTGAGGCCCCTGGAGAATCGTGCAAAGACACACTGCTTACACTGCATTGCTTAATAGCAACGCTGCAATGTTTCAACAGATAACATATGGATTACATCAGCGTGTCACATTAGCATTCTGAGCCCAGTGCTATGAACAGAGGTGACAGATAAAAGGACAGAGAAGGTGGAGGGATTTTAATCGGGATAAATGGGAGGGCGGGACGCTCCGGCCTCTCTCAGTGCCTGGCAGTGAATGGACGCTGGCACTGTGTAATACATCATCCTTCATTTTATCTGCCTTTCCTCCTATCCCATTTCTCTCTGGTTCTGCCAAAACCACATCCTCACCATTTTATTAATATTCATGTAGTGCCACCTTTAATAAAATACCCTCTGTGGTAAAGTACCTCATAAAGAGCTTGAAACCCATCACTGGGTTACTCTGCCCAGCTAAGTGAAGTCAGAAAAGGGTTATCGTTGTTCTAAACCTCGCTTTTAACCCAGGGTAAAGGAACGTTTACACGTTTAATTTATTAACAGGTTAACACCTGGAGTTATGAAACCACTGCAATACCTAGCTTGTACCGTGTGAAAATGCTAGCTAATTAGCAACAGACACCCATTTGCTGTGCCATATTCATGATGGATGGTTAAGGCTATGGTATACAGATTCATCTACTGGACATGCACACATCAATATAGCATAGTTTTTTGTCACACTGTACAACAATTACTATTTTTGCATTATTGTAAGGGTAGGTTTAGGGTGTAGACTTTAATAAAACACAATCTATAGAAAACTTTTTTAATTCATAACTGAAAACTTTATTGTTAGCTTCAGGTTTTAGCTAACCACGTTTAACCTTCAAGGAAATATCGGTCGTGTAAACCTTCATTTCATCATTTGAGAGGAACATTTCAAAAGTCGACGGAAAACGTGTCAATTAGAGTGGAGAAGGTAACATTTTATTCTTACCTTTATAATAATTACAAGTTTCTTCAGGACAAAAACGTAGGATAGTAGCCTACCATTGTTGGCAATATATAAATGCGCAATGAGCAGTTAGGTAAACAGGTCGTGTGCTGTGTTCGTCCAGTCGATGACACTATTTTTCACGATTGAAAAATTTATTATCTCTATGTCATTATAAAACTCTCTCACTTTTAACATGCTCATAATTTACCCTGGGTTAACAATAATTTCGTTTATTCACACGCCAACGTTTCGCACTACATTCTTAAACCCCAGCTCAACGTTCTTATTACATTTTAGGTTTAAGTGTCAGCAGTAGATATCATGTAATAAGTATTAACTGATTACATGTAAAATTTATTATTTAAACCAATTCCAAAAATGTTATAGTGTGATTCTATAATTGGAGATTTCAAAAAGTTAAGAAATTAAATGCTCACTAGGCCTAACAAAAACATTTTCGATATCTTATTGAAAAAATATTCAGTTTTAATAATTATGTGCTTGCCAAACACTTGCATTTATTTATAGTATGCTTATTATTTGTCAACTCTGTTACAGACAAATTAGGCAATGTGTAAAAATAAAAAAATGAATCAAAACAGGAAAAACCCTTCTTGTTTTATGAGAAAAACAGGCCTTAGATTCCAACACTTAAAACTGATATAATATTTCACCTACGCATACCTTAAAAATAATAACGGTTATTTTTTATCTAAAAATGTATTATATACAAAATGATGTTGAAATATTATAAGGGTTCAAAAATACTTCAATAATGTCCATTATTTTATTTTTTTTAATAGTTTGTAAACAGACTTGACCCTTTACATAACTGAACTGTAAAGTAACATAATTGACTGGTGGACTGTCAGTTCTGTTACTCAAGTTACTCTACATTGGTTACAGAGTTTGACAATAACAGAATTGACAATTTTCCATTTATACTTTAGTACTTGTTGGGTAAAAGTGGGGTTTAGAAACCCCCTTTTGACATTCAAATATTCAAATAAGAACACAGACCCATAGTTTGGGAATGTACATTGTTTAACTTCATCTTATCAATACCCTGGATTAAATGTTAACCTCAGGTGTGATATGTAAAATGATAACCCAGCGTTCACTTTGCTCTGGAGTGACCCAGGATGAAACATTTCAAGTGTAAAAAGCAATAATTTGTTCTTAACACGCTGAACGGTTCAGACATTGTCACAAAATTGATTCGTTATTGATCAGTGGACATGGAGAAGTGCTTTTGTCACTGAACGCAACACTGCAGAACTCCAGCCGCCTGCCAGACAGATGACCTTTGGGGGTAATTTGGAGTTATGGCCTTCATTACTGCTCAGTGGACACAGATACAAGCCCCTATAGCACAAAGTCACCTTGGTAATAGATGTGTGTGTGAGCGTCTCTGCTGAGTCAACACCAATGATCCAGCTTTTTGTGCATGAAAAGGCAAAGACATCAAACAAATTTGGTAAAGGATTTACTAAACTGACCCATAAGTCATAGGAATTGACATGTCAAAAATTCTACACTGGAAGAGGTGAGAAAAAGATGTGGTATTGTGGTAATGGTATATTAAATCACTTTTTGTAACAAGATCTATAATAACATAAAACATAATAATATAAAAACAATCAATTACCCCAAAATGCATTATTGCATGTACAGTAAATACATGCATTTTATTTTCCTTTTACTGATGCCGAAGTCCAGGCTCAAATCTACAAAGGTAAATTTCTTCTGAAGTTGTTTAGTACATATTTATTGCCTCCAGCCAAAGAAGTGACTTGAACTGTTCAACCACACCACAACACCACTCATATCTGCTTTAATTTAATAATTGCAAAGGAAAATAGCATCCAGAATGTGACTGGAGCAACAGCCACTGACAGAAGCTCTTTAGAGATAAGTCTTATCAACATGACATCTGACATTAAAGCTGGAGCACTCAAGGAACACAAGAGCTGAATGGAACAGGGTGTTTCAGATTCATGGCCAGTAGGAGAAGAAAAATTAGACTTTGTATTAACTTATTAAATATGCTCATATTTGCAAGTTTCCAAGGTCACCAAACAGATGCGTGTATGTGTGTGTCCGGACACAGTTTTTTTGACTCTTTATCTTTAGTTTATCATTTCTGTTTGTATTTGTAAAACATTATATTTCTAGTTCTCCCAAAGAATTTTGTAGAAACACCTGTTTTTTTTTTTTGTTTTTTTTTGATAAATACATGAAATATGATCAATAAAAAAGGAATCTAAGAATTAATTAAGTCTAATGGCACTAAAAGAGAACTTTTTTCTCCCAGATCTAATATTTTGCTCCAGTTGTGTTCTGATTTATTTTGTTGCTGAAAAGGACCAACATTTAAGGTACATGACTTCACTGCATTACTCAAGGAAAATCCATATGTGATTAAACCAAAAGCACCATTTTAATAAAAGAGTGGTCCATTTCTACTCACCCAAACATCCAGAATAATAGATGCTTCAGCATGAGAAACTGCCCTGATTTACACTGAGATGGAGCTCTGTGAATAAAGGTTGCCATTAAGCAGACTTAAAACGAAAGAAAATCCATTAGCATCACTTGGAGAAAAGGACTGATCAATACTGAAAGAGAAGACGAGCAATGCCAGATGCTGTATGTTTGGAGGTTTCAAGTGTTCTTACTTAGGGAACTACATCTGTGTGTTCATTGAAGCTCTTAGCATAGACAGTAACAACAGAATAATACTGTACAGTATGTGTGTAGTCTTTTTCTTGCATTACACTGGATGCATTTGATGATAGGACTCCTGAAGTACATTCATGATTAAATTCTGATTAAGTCAGTGTTTAATTGAGCAGAGATGCCACAGATTTCTGATTATATTTGACATTTCACACAAATATGTCAGAACTGTTTATTTCTCATTATCTTCAGACTGGTAACAACATCCCCTGGCTTTCGCCTCCAGTCATTCCTCTCACACACAAATGCACTAAATAAATCTAATATGCCTGCCACAACAATATTGTCACTGTTGGCTGCTTCCTATTGGTCACTGGTTAATTCATTTGAAATTGCAATCATCTAAAGCATTCATTTACTATATTCCTTTGTAAATTAGTTTCCGTGCTCTTGTATGAACTGCTTGCAAGAGGTAAAATAAACGCAGACGGGAAGCACTTGAGCCTGTAGGGATACTGGATTATTCTGCATTGCTGTCAACTTGGAGTCTCACACCAGCAGTTCAATTACATATGCAACTATTCTGCAGGACAAGGTTTATACTGTATTACTGTATATGGAGCAAATACTGTGTGTATATCTTGATGTCACTCCTTTAAAAATTGGAGTTCAATTACAACACAAAGGAATTTTGCTCTCAGTGCGTCATCTGACAGTGTTTCATAGAGGAACAAAAACATTTTTTTACAGACTAAAAACTGCACCTCTTGCTGTTCATTTTCAAGGATGACAGTTATGCAATGGCATAAAATACAAACATGAATATTTTTCTAATCTCTTGTTCCCATTTGCTTAAATGGACTGCTTTTGTTTAAATGACGATGCATTTCTTTTGCAGCATCTGCTCTCAGATCCCATACGAAGTGTCAAGGTAGTGTAAGTTAAAACAAAGTTAATGTTTCCTTCCCAAACTTTGTCACCATCACAGTGTACCAATATATTTATATATATATGTAGGTTACTATTGATCAGTCAGTCAGTCAATCAATCAATCAATCAGTGACCAGGAAATGTTACCAAACTAAATGGGGCAAGTTGTCACACAGATAAACACAATTTATGATGCACTAGGAACATGGGCTCATGATAGCATACAAATACAGTATGTCCAGCAAGGTTATCTAGAGCTTTCATTTGTATAAATATAGTAGTATTTGACCATTTGTATTTTTGTGCTCTCTAATCATAAAAAAAATCCTCTGTGAAAATCCACTTCTCTTAATGCTTTTCCATTTTCCTCTTACGTTCTTTTGTTTGATAGCTCATATGCTGACTGAACATAAATGCAAATGTTTCATGCACAAGGGTGCACAAAAACAGACAGATCAAAGCAATCCTTATAATGAAAGGTTCCCATCAGCCAGTTTTAACCTGCCATTTACACGTTATTTAAAACATCCGCATCCTTTCATGGGTCTGAATACATTTCTTTCTAGAACCCTTCCCAAACAGTAGCAATGATTGACAAGTTAAACACAACGATTAAGAGGTTTTAGACTATAATATTGAAATTTTACACAAAACATTAGCTTTGTGTATTTTCAAGGTGTCCCTGCAGGGATACACTTTTCTGTGCTTTGATTCTTCCCCCAAAAATGACATTGTTTAAAAAGCATTTTTTTTTTTACCCCCAAACAAAATGGATCTCTTTATTTGGGGAATGAATAAAAATGAATAAATAAATACGTAAAATAAGGATTAATGGAGTATGTTAGACAAGAAAATACTATTTGAGTCTTTCTACTTCTAAATTTTCACATTAAATTCAAAAGATAATTGCATTTCTTTGCAGGGGTGTCAAGTAACGAAGTACAAATACTTCGTTACTGTACTTAAGTAGAAATTTGGGGTATCTATACTTTACTTGAGTGATTATTTTTCAGCCGACTTTTTACTTCTACTCCTTACATTTTCAGGCAAGTATCTGTACTTTCTACTCCTTACATTTTAAAAACAGCTTCGTTACTGCTATTTCATTTCGGCTTGTTTTCATTCCGGCTTGTCATCATTCAAAAAAAAAAAAAAAAAAACCTATCCAGATAAATCGCGCCATCCGGATGGAGTGAATTTGATTGTGGTTGGATGAGAAGTATAAACATATACCATTCCGACACCGTATTGGTCTGTTCGCGATCCATCGCACCTGCATGTGACACAAATCACATCACAGTCCAGCCAGGACATAGACAGTTTTGGGTTCGTTTATCAAAAAATATATTTCTTAAAAGTAGGGTTGGGTATGGAACCGGTGGGTATCCCGATCGCCTCAGAGTCAGTCCGCTTAAATTTCACATGAAACCAGCGTCAGACCGGTCTCCTCTCCGTCTTTCAGCGCGCTCTTCAATCCGCAGAGGCGCACACCGCGAACGGAGCAGCGCATGCGCACTTAAACAAACAGAGAACACAAGGTATGTGTTTATCGATAGATTGTTAGAATATCCATATCTGTGCAGTTCTTTGTCATAAATACAGTTTACAAAAGGTCACGAGGTAGCAGTCGGTTTCTCATCTGTAAAGTTTTCGCTTATCACACCACAGCCGTTTCCTCCAGCGAAAATCTAGCCCTTAACACATATGAACGAACACATACTTTAATTACACTTACTTAAATATACTTAATTTAATCATACGTACTTTATACATACACTACTGTGCAAAAGTCTTAGACACGTTAGTATTTTCACTTAAAAGAATGGTGTTCGGACAGTTATTTATATATTTTGCTGTAGTGTGTCAATATAAAATATCAGTTTACATTTCCAAATATTCATTTTGCCGTTGTCAGACTGCTTGTGCATTCAAAATCACACTAGATTATTATTAAAATTAATGGCAAACTGATATTTCCTACTGACACACTACAGCAAAAGATATAAATAACTGGCTTAAAACCCTTTTTGGGGAAAAAATACTAATTTTTCCATAAGACTTTTGCACAGTACTGTATTTTAAAAACGACATTGTTGCTACTTTATAAAGAAAGTGCATACAGTAATTCACAGAACTGATTTAAGACAGTGACAGACAGCACTCATCTTAACTAAATATCAGAGTGAGTGACAGAGATACAGCAGAAACATTATGTGTGGTTTTGTATTAAATAATGACCCAGATTGTGAAATACATTTATTAGCCTTAGATTAAGGGAAGCACAACTTGCACAACAAGCTATGGATTTATTTTAAATATTTGTAATGTTCTTTAAAGTTATCCATAGTTTTTTTGTGGTTCTTTTTTTAAAGTATCGGTTCAGGCACCGTTTAGGAGCCGGTACCGTTTTAAAAGTATTGAAAAGGCACTGGACCCTACTTAAAAGTTATTATTTCTCACTGGCTCATTTACCAAATGAGTGCTTTTTCTTCGTCCTCCACAAATTAAGCTACTGTAGGTAGTTCAGTAGCGAGACGTTTTAATAAATTAGCGTTTTCGATTGACGATGCGATTGACAATGTTGTGATAGGCTTTACCAACTTTGTAACTCGTTACCCCCCGAACACTGGACATAGCAGACGTATGTACCAAATACAAGAAGCTATCAATCAAGAAAGTATCAGGATTATGATTTCTTTTTCAGTTTTAGTTTTTGATTAATCACTTGGATTAATCATTCATTTTGACAGCACTATAATGTTTACTGTAAATAGACCACCATACAAGTGTAATTGTTACTAAGCCTGCACCAATGTTCTTGTCCATTGCCATGGCAGATACCTGCAGCTAAGCTTGGATGTACATTTAACATTCCATTAAAAGTTATTGATGACAAGCCTCTGAAGTTTGACTTTTTGCACCATAACAATACTTATTGGCAACTAGTCATCATATCTCTAGTCCTTTAATGTATTTGCATTGTACTAAAGTGTGTTCATTTTAAATGGGCATATATGCAGCTGATGAAGACCTGAAGGTCGAAACGTTGCTTGATTAAATTCCTCTGGAGCAGTAGTTTTCAGTGTTCAGACTTCACTTCTTTATTTGTCTATATCATTTAGTTGTCTTGCACCTGTGTCCTAATTGGATGTTTGGGATGTGCACACCATTTTTGTATTTTCATATATGCGGCTGAAACAGGAAGCATAGTGCATCCCAAATTTTTCAACATGAACATTTTAATATAACATTATAGTCATTATGGCCTATGGCCTTTAGAAAAATGTTTTTTGAGGTGGTGGGGTAGTGCACAATAGGCCCCTGTGGTGCGGCCTAAGCTTTTGTTCTTAATGGCATTTTTTTCCCCTTACATTACTTTTACTTTTATACTTTAAGTAGTTTTTTAAACTAGTACTTTTACACTTTTACTTGAGTAGAAAGCTTGAGTTGATACTTCAACTTCTACAAAAGTCTTTTTAAACCCTAGTATCTATACTTCTACTTGAGTAATGAATGCCAGTACTTTTGACACCACTGTTTCTTTGTGATTCTTTGTGAAATTTACTAGCATTTTCTTATAGCCATTTTCCAGTGTTTGTAGCAAAGCACTCTCAAAGAAAATCATTTGCAATCATCTTTCAAAAGGCAGTAAGAGAAAATAAAAAAAACTAAAAACATCTCAATACTTTTATTATTGCAGTTTTTGTCATTAATTTCCGCTTTGACTCACTTCCTCCAACGAAACCAGGATATATTCTGGAGCAATAAATTGCATCGTGATGGGATCTTGGAGGATGTTAATCAAAGTAAATATCAAGATTCTGTGCTCTGATAATGGTTTCCATCATCTCTTCTAGCCTTCTGTTCACCTAGCAAACACAGACTCAGAGGGAAGCAGCAAGGCACTGAACTTTAATTAAATGTCCAACCTTAATCCTCATGGAGTTGAGATGCTATAAATAGCAGCGTTTCCAAACTGTGGACATCTTTTGCCATGTTGCTCTTTTCGGTTACATGGAAGTCAGCAACATGGCAGTGGAGTTCCCGTTGCATTAGGTGGAAATCCCCATGGGTTTAAACACTTTTCCTGTGGCCTTCTAACATGCAAACGTCAGGATTTATAGAAGCTCAGATTTGTTATCTCTTCCGCTGTAATTACAATTTGCAAAGAGGAGACGCGGTTTCTTTGGATAAGCAGAACGGCACCCTGGTCGGGGTCAGGAAATTTCCCACTTCCCTCAAATATGAAAACAATCAGCATGACCTGAACGTGAGTGTCACAGTGCTCTATGCGATCGTCAAAACACATTCTTGCGCAGAAACAATCATGCTGAGAGAAGACACAGACTTCAGAGAGAAAACAACAAATTGAAGCCACAAACCTCTGTTGGAAAAGATGTCAGGAAACAATGTTTTAACTGGCTCAGGAATTATCCCCAGAGTTTGTATCAAATCTCCTACAATCCATTTAGAGCGGGCACATTGTTGGTCTGTCTGCATGAGGAAACAAAGTTCAATTATCTCTGCTTGAACCATCCACTGTAATGTTTCCTTTTCTCTTTAAATTGCACACTTTGACTGAATACCGAAATCTCTGCAGTCAATTGCAGATTACTGGTAGAAGAACTCAAAGAAGGACAACTATCGTTCAACTGACAAAACGTATTTCAGGAAGAAAAAAACAACTTTCAGTAGACGAAAACTGCATAAAACAGTTTTGAAACTTGTGAGTTGTGAAGACTTTGTGCTCTAGTTTTTTTATTTTATCCAGTACCCTTCACAGCCTTGTTTTCAGTATGGCATCTAACCTGACTGTCAGCTGAAAAATCATTTTAGCGCTGGACTCTGTTCTTTTAAATTTAGAAAGATTTTTAAAACTACATCTTTATCATTAGTTATCATAATTGGTGTGGCACTCAGTCCTGTTTGGGAGTCTGTTCATATAAAAAAGGTATGTAATCAGAGTGAACCCCTATAATTTTCAAGATTCACTGCTGAATTTTGAGAATGATTTTGGTTATGTGCTGTATGAACTTAACCCCAAATGGTAACTGGTTGTCAGTGTAATTGACGGGAATCATTGAAGCATGTTCTTAGCTGTCAATCACTAAAACTAGTGTCAATGTGTAGCTGTCAGTCAGGGTTTCGACCTCTCTTGCTTCATGGAAAAAGAAGAAGAGCGAGACCTCAAAGGTTTTAAAAACACAGATTGCAAAAATAAAATCATTAAATCCATCACTCACCTAAAACTGAACTTCATTTCTGAAAAATAAAATGCCTCATGTCAATTAAAACCTGTATGATTTTCCTTTTACTGAAAAACACAATTTGTTTTAAAAATGACTCAGAGAACTAACGTTCTTCCAAGAATAAATAAATAAATTCAAATAAATAAATGGACAGAAAGGAGAAAAATATCATGCAGGTTTGAAATGACATGATGGCGACTAAATAATGACAACATTTTCATTTAGGCCTACTTTAACAATGCAATACTAAAAAAAAAACGTATTAATGTTTACAAGCATTATTTGTCCGAGATATTAGTGAAGGCAGTCAGACATTAGAAATTAGGAAAGACTTTAGTTACTGTACCTGTCCATATACAGGTAGCATTCAGTCCACTTCTGTTCCGTCTGATGCTTTACATACCTGACAATTTAAAAGCAAAAGTGGTGGTCAATCCCAAACACTGATTATGAGAAGATAGATGCTCGTTAGGAATCAGGCAAAATAAGGCAGAAACTTAAAACAAACCTTTATAAACAAAAAATGAGACGATCATTTTTAGTCACGATTGCTACTCACTCAGTCCTACCACAGTCTGTTTGTTATAATCACATGCAGTACACACTATTCCACAAGCTCGGGTGACTATGTGTCTGTTTATTCTATGCTTGCCTCTCTTGTGGTGAGGTCAGTAAATGTCACCATATTTTATTCATGTGTTATGAGAATATGAACTGACAGTGTGTTCTCCTATTAGCTTGGATATTGTATTAATTAACTCAGACAGGTCGAGACTCATTCAAGCCTTCTCAGATGCGCGACTGGTCGCTGTGACTTCTGCAAGCTCCCGAGGCGCCAATTACAGCGTCATTTCAAACATAATTAAGAATAAATGAGTGGCGATTAGCTATTCTGCAAAGTTAAATATCACTGCCTGTTTACTTCTAATATTCAAATCAAAGGTTGATGGATGTGAAAAATAAAACAGACTAATTCTTCATCTTAAAGAGTTTAAGATGGACTCTTCGGAAAGCTATTTAGTTTTGGCGAACACTTTAGATTAGGGAAACTCTTCATTATTAGCTAGTTGCTTATTAGCATGCATATTACTAGTATATTGTCTGTTTATCAGTACTTGTGAAGCACATATTAATGCTTTATTCTGCAAAACCATATTCTATATCCCTACCCAATACCTAATGCCATAACTACTACAACAACTATCAATAATCAGAAAATTAGGAGTTTATAGGGGGAAAATGTTTAGTTAAAGGGATACTCCACACTAAAATTAAAATTTTGTCATTAATCACCCCATGTATGCTCTTCTGCGTCCTTCATGCCGCAAGGATGCAATGTTTTATCTAAAATACACATAGAAACTGTGCATCCTTGTGGCGCAGATGACACAGAAGTGTCACAATTTTTTATGTGTTTTTGTAGTGTAGACTTTGGTAGGCAAATCTGAAAACAGACATTACAACTTTCTAGTGAAGATGAGTGAGATTATTGACCTTAATATACAAACATTTATTTCATGTAATCTTATTTGTAATTTTTCTTACCTACAGATGCCTGCATCTCGTGGTGGAGCTCAGAACACAGATTCTGTCTTGGGAATGTCAGGTTTTTCTCCAGTCTAAGTAGAAAACAGTCAAATGCAAGGCCGCTCAACTGTTCAAACATCAAACCTGGGAGAAGCTTTCAGTGGATGTATAATGAGACCACAGGGATTTGCTTTGACTCATCAACATCTATCAAGTGTTTGACCAGTGAAGGATCAAGGTGTATCGTGATACACAACGTTAGACAGCTCACTTTTGAATTCCAGCTCAGGCGCATCTTCATCTTGGTCTGCATCTGCCTACTTGTTTTATGGGTCCATGTGAAAGACGTGTTGAGTGTTTATCCAGGGGGAATTAATGTAGTTACATTCAGCCATTTTGTGAAATTGAAATGGCTGTTTTTGAATCATGAAAGAAACATGTTTGAGTGACAGCTCTAAATTGCCCAGTGATTAGTACTGCCCTGTACTGGCTTCCTCAGATGCCCCCATCTAACTTATAAAAGCTTTTGACATGCACAGTCAAAGTGGTTAAATTAATTTGAAAGAAAAGTTATTAGTCAGTCGATTTGGAGTGCTGCGACTGTTTAATTGCTTAAATGAAAGTTAATTGTTTCACATTAGTGCCTTACATTTTAGTGCATGCAGGCATTAATATGTTAGATTTGAATTGTGCTCTTTGTAAGTACATTTGGAAATGTGTCAGAATTAATAATGCACCACTTTTTTTAGTCCTGCCATACATGGCACTAAATTAAATAACCATCAATGCAGACTGCGACCTGTTGAATAGGTTTCCACTCTAAAAACATATTTGAAGTATGTAGAGTACAACAGGATTCTTTGCAATGCATCGTTGGTACTTCCTTGAAGGAACTCGCAAGTATTTGCATGGAAGTAGTTGCAAATAGTTTCTGGCTTTACTCTGAAGTCTTGGCCTGACATTGCACACATGCTAGTAGACAGCTTGTGTAAATGTGCAGTGACTAAACTGGCTCTTTTTCCTCCTACAACTGAACAGTGATGTATTGTGTAACAGATTTTGTGTGAGAACACTGATCTAATTTTCACACAGTGCTGATACTGAGACACAAAAGGCGATGACTCTTAAAGAGCCTCTGAAATCAAGCAATTCAGAATTATGCTTATAAAGATATAATCTTATGCTATTTTAGATTTACATGCTATAGAAATTAGCAAAAATGAACATATAAAAAGTAATAATAGATGATGTGAAATAAAATGTAAATTTCATAATACATTAAAAACAGGAAATATATTTGATATATACAAAAAAAATATGTTTTCAGACTTTAAAATCAAAAGTCAGAATTATATTCATGAACATAAAATCTCATACTGTGTATTTTAATTTACAGGCTACAAAAATGACCACTTATGAACATAAAAACTAATAATAGATAAAGGTTTAATTAAAATAAATTATAATTGTTTTTATTAAACACATAAATATTTAAACAGATAAATACAATACAATACAAAGATAAATACAAAAATCAAGAGTATTCAGAATGATAAATCTACAATCTTATGCTATATTTAGATTTTTTTTTTTACATATGAACATAAAAAAGTAATAAAAGATAGGGTTAAATAAAAAAAAAACAATAATTTCCCCATTAATATATTAGAATGTTTTTATTAAATAAAGAAATATATTTGAATTTACATTAAAGAAAGAAAAGAAAGAAAGAAAGAAAGAAAGAAAGAAAGTAAAAAAAAATCCTACTAGACAAATACCTGAAATTCCCAAAACAGATTTTATATTCCACAACAGGACATCGAGATCTGTGGGAATGAGAATAAACTGATTATTTTGCCGTTTTTAGACTGATATTGTGCCCATGGTAGTGGACAGGTTGTGTTTAAAAAAATATACAGTATATTTTTACCTTTATACATGTCATAGTGTCATCATTCTTAATATTGCAGCATAATTAATGTGCTCAATTACATGTGTGATGGTGAAATGAAGATGAAACTACACACCTGTCAAATCAATCCAGCCAGGTGCTTGTTTTAGCTGATGTAGGATTCAAAAGACCAGCATATGTTGTGTTTTTTGGTGCTGGTCTACTTAAGCAGCAGGATGACTAGCCTCGCCAGCTGTTGCACAGCATGCCAGTGCTGATCCATCATCTAGACCAGCACTAACCGGCAACTGTAAGCTGTGATGTCATCAGTGTTGTTGCGATGTAAGCTGTCTGGAGCTGATGAGCTTCAAGCTACTTTTTAACATTTCTTAGCATTCAATACTGCATGGGCTGTATCCTTCAAACCTACTTTTAATTAAATCATGACTCACTAGCTGTCTTCCTTCAAGATGTGCCGTAGGAGGAATTCAGTAGCATGTGAACTTTTTATAAACACACAAATACCACCTACTAAATAACAGTTTGTATTGTGAGAACATTGTTAAAAAGAGAAAGTTTATATATATATATATATATATATATATATATATATATATATATATATATATATATATATAATTTTTTATATACGCTTTTTTATTTACTTATTTTTTATCCATTTATTAATTATAATATCAAATTAGCAACAAACATAAAAAGGCAATATAAAAAGTTTATATAAATATAATTATTGAAATGTAAAGTATATTACAATATGTAATTATAACAAATTAGTATTATCATGATAAAGTATTCATATATTAAAGGGGTCATATGATGAGATTTAAATTTTTCTTTTCTCTTTGGAGTGTCACAAGCTCTTGGTGCATAAAGAAGATCTGTTATGTTGAATAGACTAGTTAAGTCTCAATTCCAAAGAGATATTCTTTATAAAAGTTAAGACAGTTAAACACGCCCCCACATATCTACATCACTATGTGGAAATATTTGCATAATGCCGCCCAAATGTTCACACAAAGAAAGAAGGCGTTGTTTCAGTAACCGGAGTTAGTGTTGAAGCACCAAGGTCAGGGAGATCATGTGTGTATCTAGGCAAAAGCAAAAGCACTTTATTTGACCTTCCGAAAGTAGATGCATTTAGGAATCTTTAAGATTACTTACAACAGAAAAGTGACACATTTTATGGACGACCATTTCTTGAACTTAGGAGAGGAGGTAATTCTGACTTTGCTACGACAATCTGACTCTTCTGAATCAGTTACTTTAAGTATGTTTTGATATTATTAGTTTAAGTATTTGTTATTGAGTTTTGCCTGTCGTGTGTGTGTGTGTGTGTGTGTGTGTGTGAGAGAGAGATGGTCACACAGTGGAGTCAGCTGTCTTAACCGTCCATGGCTTGTGTACTGCAAACACATACGAGCTTCAACACTGTGTCTGTCACGTGACTCTGTTCCTCTTTCAGGCTTGAACTGATGCTAAAACTAAGAACTGTCTTTACATTTATTTTGAAAGATGAAGCTCGCGATTATGGAAAGATACATTTATACATTTCTGATGAGTGCTTGTGGTGTTCGGCCAATCACAATGCACTGGGTCAGTTGACCAATCAGAGCAGAGACTGTGCTTGTCAGAAGGAAGGACTTTGTAAAAAACTATGTGTTTGAGAGAGGCGAGTCATAGAGGACCTACAATAATGTACAGTACATTATTATTTTTGAACATTAAAGCATGTCAGCATATTCTGTTACACGAAATACACCAAATAATGATCTTTATATTTACATTATACCTCTCAAAAATTATATATATATAACTAAGAGGTGTTCTTAGTGCATTTAATGACATTGCTATGTTGTTAGGTTGTTGCTAGGGTGTTTTTAGTAGTGGCTGGTGGAATGACAAAATATTTAGCTAAATTTTTCCTTAGAAAAGCAATAGCATACCTCTCCTTTAAAGGCTGATTAGACTGTAAATTGTTGGCTCACAAAACAGCAGAGCTCTCCCAAAACACCTGTATCACCTTCATTTCAACTTCTTGTTCTTTGTTCTTTCTCGGCATACTGGTAACTCCTTTTCCTCTTACCCATAATTCCATTTCCTGTTCTTATTCTCCACCCCGACCCTACAGACTGTAGAATATAAAATCAAGTGCCCCCTTCAGCCCCGCTTCCTGCCATTCATTGACATTTCCTCCAGGAAGCATCTGCTGGTCTGTCATGAAGTGGCCTGTTAGAAGGACAGAATAATACTGTGTTAGTCATGAGACATTCAACAATGCATTAGTCCCACGTGGGCCCTTGAAAACACACACTGAAGTCAATCAACACGCATTCAAATCTGAGTGTTAAGTGTGGGATTTAAACAGAGCTACAGTATAGGACTATTGTAAAGTGCATTCCCAAATGCAAGAAGTGATGGTTCCGGGAATTTTTTCCCAGAGTTTGTTTTGACAAAGAATCCTGTTACGGACACAATGAACAAGTAAAATAAATAGGAGAAGGCCTTGTCCAGTGTTACACATATCTATATGCGAGAATGCTAGAATAGGCAGTTTCTAGATGTTTCCAAGGTATTGAAACCTAACACCCTCAAGGAGGTAATGGGTGTTGATCCATGCTTAAATTTAACAGATCCTGTGCCAAAAACATAGCTTTTTCCCATCGGTTTGAGCTCATCTATTACTCTGCTGTGGGAGTCTGTGTATTATGCCAGCTTTTGTTTCACCAACAACCAATTTTGTTCATAGTTGCGATTGTTTTGCTTCAGCAGCACCAACACCCAAGAGGAAGTGAACGGCTGTATCAAGGCTGAACAGACTTCCTGTGCTTGTTGTCTTGGGAGGACCTCACAGGGGCAGCTAAGAAAGCAGACAGTTTCATTTAGTTCCAGTCCGCGTGCAGACATGGAGCTCTGGACAGGATTATATCTTGTGAGCTTCATCAACATGGCACGTTGTTTGCTCGAATCGTCCTACACTGTTCATTTAAACAAACTCTCATTTGACAAAGCTCAGAATTACTGCAAACCTGGAGGTTTCTTGACCAACATTCCAAACAAGAAGGAAATGGACAAGATTCTGAAAACAATCTGGGATACGAATAGCAAAACCAACAAGTCATTTTGGATTGGACTGAAGATTGATAAAGGGGTTTGTGTTCAAACGCATTTACCTCTTCAAGGTTTCTACTGGACGGTGGACAACAGCACTCAATCTGATGTCAAAATCTGGAAAGCCCAACCTACAACTACTTGCTCAACTTTACGCTGTGGGCTGCTTTCAGTGGAATACAGTGACTCCGGTGCAAAAAGCAATGGGTCTGAGGATGTTTCCTGCAAACAGGAACATCCTTTCATTTGCAAACGAAACGTCAAGCTGGTGTGTCCTCGACCAGAAATACTCGGCCAACATGACATGATTGAGCCACTGAATGATCCGTACACACGTCAGATTGTTTGCCAATCTGGTGCTAGGTTCAATCTGACATGCTCCAAAGATCTAGTCTGGACTCTAGTCGGCGACAAAAATGTGGATATATCGCAACTCTGCCTGGAGTGCAAAAGAGGCTACAGGAGGGATGCGTCCGGAAACTGTGTGGATGTAGACGAATGTAAAGAATCCAATACATGCCAGGAACAATGCCTGAACACAGAAGGCTCCTACAAATGTATATGTTCGCACAATGACGATGGCATCTGTAATGGATCGGCAAATTCAAACATAAACAGGGGCAAACCTGTGCTAACTCAACCTACATCTCTGCCTGATGTGGTCAGAATGAATGAGACAGTCGTGCATACTGACGAGAGCGTTGGAGACATTTCAAATATCATAGTACCTGTGATTATAGCTCTGCTGATTTTCATAGTGCTGCTGGTGATCGTGGCAGCCATCGTGAAAGGCTGCCTGAGGAGGAGATCCAATAAACAAGCCCGGAGGAAGGCAGAGGCTGTGGCTCTAAATGGATCCAGCTCCATGGAGAAGGTGAATGAAAAAGAGGAAACCTAAGTGGGAGAGACTGTGCAAATGTAAAAGATAATTCAGTGTGACATGCAGACGACAGAGGGTGCTTACTGCAAGATATTCCCCTCTCAGAACATTTGGGTGTGATGTTTGAAGTCATAAGAGTGCTGTGTAATTACTGCCTTTGAATTTCATTTGCCTTTTCGTCTCACAGTTGAAATCAGGGTCTTTATTCCACTGTGGATTTTGAAATCCTATCTAGGTCACATCGAAGGTAGTTAGATTTATGAGAAGCCTACTCTGTATTTGTTTACTCTTTCATTGCTTATATTTAAATGCACCTATGAGGAGATGTAAGAACTGTAGATGATATTGTTAATATTGCAATTAGATGTGTTTTCTAATTATATATTTCTATGTTTCACAACATCAAAGTTTTATACGTGTCTTTTTAACTGAAGTGTTAGACAAATAAAGATGGATGTTTAAGCTGTCCCGTGAGATCATATTTGTTTTTGGGAGAGGTTGTAAACAGCAAAACGGAGAGTCTGACCACTGACGCTTGGCTCCGGTGTGAGATTGATCAGTTTATTATCGTGCAGTTCCGTGGTGCCGCGAGAGGCGCTGTAATCAATTACAGAATTTTTACCCACGAGCTCGGTGTTTTTAGTTTATGTGATTCTGTCCGATATGGCAGTCGAATAGAATTATTGATAATAATTAGCAATGTTGTTGCAGTATCAATCAGATGTTTTTTTTTATCTTTTAAATAAATTGTTATTTTATAAGTTAATAAAGACAATAAAGTAATTATGATGTATGTATATATTTTAGACTACCGCTCGTCTAAAATGGAATAATGTCATAGTCTGTGAATTTTGTTGTTGTTGTTGTTGTTAGTTCAAAATTAAAAGCGTACATATAGGCCTACATAAATTATAAACATGAAAGAATAAATAAACGCATTGACTTAAACTAAGGATAGCCATAAATCATCGTTGTACCTATTAGATATATTCCCTGCAGCAGCATAAACTAAATACAGCAGTCAATGAAAACTTTTCTCAAAGGTTTCAGATCAGATCTGTTGATCACCTTCACTATTAGGATTATGTTTACAATCAAACACATTTGTGTTTTATAATTATTACAATGATTTTACTGGAAAATAGCCTAATTGTCATGTCATTTAAAAAAATGCAGACTCGAACATTTGTGCCGGTTTTTCTTTTTTTTTTTTTTTGGCAACGTAACACTTTTTAAAGAAATGTAACATTAAATATCAAAGATTAACATCGACAGAGTCGTGCTACTCAGAACTTCAAAGACTGCGGTGACGTCACATTTGCAAACTGCACTATGATTGGTCTTCTTTCTTGCATATATTTGCAAACTTAATTTAGTTGAATGTCATGACAATGCAAGGCGGTTCTGATGTCATTTCTGTACACAGAACCAAAACATAAAATCCGAAAACTCTAACAATGTTTTGTTCCTGCCTTGCAAACATTGCAAAGAATTTTTATTTATTTATTTATTTTTGACCACATAATACAACTGAGAGCGAATGATTTCCCCAGTTTTTATTCCATTTCAAAATAAACAACTAAATATTTGGCTTTGGATATTTCTTTGTTTTTGTTTTATCCGAACGTCACACATTTTTTCCCATATCGACACACTTTATAATAACTTTCCTTAATAAGCCATTAAAATAATTATATAATGTGCATAAAAAAGTTAATGCACATTCATTTATAGACAAAAAGCACATTAACTTCTGATTTAGCATTATATATAATCTAATAATGGCATTAACGAACGTTATTCTGAAATCTTACCAATACATTTCAACACAAAACACATACTGCAATGACAACAGATAACAAAACAAGTCTTTATGCTGCCGAGTCCTACAGTGTTGTAGTTCTAGATGTGCAGGTGCCATTCCTGTACGTGCTGCCAGACTCCAGATTGTCCGGCTGAAAGTCATCCACACTGTATCCTCGACTCTTCAGAGCCGTGGCATAATAATCTATGGGCTCCTCCGTGGCGTTATCCCACCAGCGGAGGCATAAAATCCTCTGGAAGGAGCGTCTGAAGTTGTCCGACAGGAATCCGTAGAGGATAGGGTTGGCACAGCTGTTGGCATATCCCAAAATCACAGCCAGCTGACTGAGAGTGGAATTGTGCTGCTGGACGAACACGCTGACCAGCTGCACGATGTGAAAAGGCATCCAGCAGATCACAAACACCGTCACCACCATCATCACCATCAGCGTGATCTTCCTTTCGGACTTTTTGCGCTGCTGCCAGCCCGCTTTCAGGGCGACCACCCGCATCTTCACTATAATGAGGATGTAGCACATGCAAATGGCAATGACAGGGAAGAGAAAGCCCATCAGAAAGGCATAGATCACAAATACAGCCATCCACTGACGCTCGGGCTCAGGCATCTGCATGTTGCAAGCCACCGATCCGTCAGAGTTGGGTGCAGTGGTGGAGAAGATGATGATGGGTAGGATGACAAGAATGGAGAACATCCAGACCCCCAAGTTGACCATTTTGGCGATGGTGGGTCTCCGGTACCGGGCTGCTTTGATGGGATGCACCACGGAGATATAGCGATCGATACTCAACACAGTCAGACAATAGATGCTGGTGAACATGTTAATAGCATCAACACTTAAAACCAATCGACACAGAAGAGAACCAAAGGGCCAGTGGTGAAGTAAAGAAGAGGTGACTAGGAAAGGCACACTCAACATGAGTAACTCATCCGCGATCGCCAAGTTCAAAATGTATATGTTCGTCGCAGTTTTCATCTTCGCATACCTGAAGATCACATAAATCACCATCGAGTTCCCACAGAGTCCCACCAGACACACTACGGAGTAGATGAAGGAGATGAAGATCGCGCTGCTGCCGTGAGAATCCCCGTTATGCGTCTCGTTGCTGGAGAAGTTTAACAGATAGAAACCATCCTCCAGGTTCTTGAAGGTGTCGTTGGGCAACATTCCGACACTGTTTTGAGCCTTTCTGTGGATTTCAAGTGTATAAATACGCGCTCAGGAAATGCGCGCATCGATGCTGCGAGACTCCGGAACGCGCATCTCGACGCTGCGGCGGTTTCAGCACCATGGACAGTTACTCCACATCCACATGCAGCACATTACCAGACGTCACACGTGCAACGTGACGCCATCTGCTCCTAATGCGTTTGTGAGCGTGTCTGAGAAACAAAAATAGTTTATTGACGACACCTAGAACTTGTTTTCAGTGTCAGTATTAATTCAATATCATAAATATATATATATTATATATATTGTATCAAACAAAGCAACACATACAAGGTTTTTTCTTTCTTGTTGCCCCCGGTAACTTAAAACAACACTCAGCTTGATTTGCTTTTACGTCTTGCTTTGTATTTTTGGATCCTCAAATGAGGGAAAAAAATAAATACACACACACACACACACACACACACACACACACACACAAATACATATAGGCTACATATATATATAACTGATCTTTGCGTCTCTGGAGGGGATTTCATTACGGTCATGTCCTCTACTTTGTCACATGACTGTTCTAGAAATAATTGGGTTTATGATTATATTTATTAGAAACCCAACCCATGCCTTTGCAACGAGTTGCAAGCAGTCACACAGACTAGATGTTCTTTTTAGGGCTAAAACAGGCAGGCTTAGTTTTCACACTGAGGGGAGTTTAAAATTCATAGCTTTTCTACTTGCCCTTTCCCTCTGAAAATGAATAAAACATGATGTTTATCCTACGACAAAGAAAGGGCTTTTACAGAAAGTCCAAGGAACAAATAAAAAGCTCAGTATTTTGAATCTGGAATCATTCAGTTGAACCCTGATATAGGTATCTTTTTGTGACTGTTGCCATAGTCTTTACATAGTTTTCCTATACTGCACAATGCCTTATAATAACAACAAAGCACCCGTGAATGTAAAGAGACAGCTTATCTGTGCTTATTTCTGGCACCACCTAGTGATGGATGCAATGCTAAATAAAATAATCCAGCTTCAGTTGAAATTGAATACTGTTTGAGGGACTATATGGTTTAGGCAAACATACCAGGTTTCTGATTTACTGCATCTCTGAATGTGTGTATACACAATAAACAAATAAATAGATGAACAATTATACTTAAATAAATGCACATATGTAAATAGAGCCTGCTGCATCTAGCTTCAACTGGGGAAAAGTAATATGCTAAATGCCCAATGAGTAAATAAATAAATACATACATAAAAACAATGAATAACAAATGAAGAAACTTGAGTCCTTGAAAACAGTTTTTGCACTGTATTACACTATGCCTATTTGGTGAATGTAACTTTTAAATGTTTTTTTAAATGTAGTCAATAAGATTTTTTTGCCAAATATTTACATTTATTAATTTAGCAGATTCTATTATCTAAAATCACAACACAATTTGTCATCCATATGTTTTGTAGGAAAACGTATACCACATTATGTTAGGAGACTGCAGGTGCTGAGTTTGGTGGTTGTCGCTTGAAAGTGTTTGAAAGAAAAATTAAGTCTCAGACTAAGGACATTTTCAGGGGAAACAACTCTAATTAAAGTTTGAAGAATTTCAATATGTTGTAACATGCCCACAATATTCTATTCATTTAACAAGACAGCTGGTAAGAACAATTTCACACATGAAATAATTTTACCCTCTTCGCTCCCAAGCTAATACACTCCATCTCAAAATTCTCACACCTTGAAAATAGGATATAGCAAAAACCTGAGACTCTTTTGTCAGAATTTGAGTAATACCTCATTTTTTCTCACAGATGGAGACTTGTGTTGTCCTTGAAATGTAATGAGCCCAGTCAGAGCACAACATGTGAGGAGCAGATGGCTGTCTTCACACTCTTCTCTCTGAGACTCTCTCTCTCTCTGAACTGGAGAAGAGCCAGATCATTCAGCAGGTGTTTCTCTCTTTCCATCTAGTTAAGAGTCTTTGCCCGGTGTCATATGAAGTGACCTGACTTCTTCAGGGCAAATATGATTTCAGACATCAGGCAGATACAGCTGTCTGGCTGTTAGGTTGCTTATTAAAAGACATTCATTATTTAGACATTTGATTTAATTTTAGTCAGCAAATTAATTGTTTCACAATTAAAACAATTGCTAATTACAAAAATAATCATATATAATGAACAAATATCTCATTCTGGTTAAAATCTGATCTAAACCCTAAGTATTAAACTAATGCTATTCTGATATGTCATTGCTAAATGAGGAAAGTCGTGGCCTAATGGTTAGAGAGTTTGACTTCTAACCCCGGCAATGCCACGACTTCGGTGCCCTTGAGCAAGGCACTGAACCCCTAACTGCTTCCTTGGCGTCACAGCATAAATGGCTGCCCACTGTTCCAGGTGTGTGTTCACTGCTGTGTGTGTGTACTTTGGACTGCTTAAATGCAGAGCATGAATTCGGTGAGTATGGATCACCATAATTGGCTGTGTCACGTCACTACATGTACAGATGGCACTAAAACCCTTCTGAAATAAAGAACATCTCTCTCCATTTATGATCATTCAAAATGTAAACTGCAATGGCAAACAATTCATTATAATATAGTAGATGTTTCACCAGTGAACAAAACTGCCTCTCCATGAAGTAAAGGTGGCGGCATCCAGGTTGTGTACGTCTGAGCTGCATGAATCAGCCGACCATCTGCTATTGAGATGAATGAGAAACTGCAGGTACTTCAGACCTCTATGGCTGACAGAAAAGAAAAAGCAACGCAGCTCTTATGCAGTCTATTCTAAAGTTTAAGGTCATATGATTTTTTTCATAAAATCAATACTTTTTTTCAGGAAGGACACGATCAAAAAGTGATCCCAAAACATTCATCATGTTACAAAAGATTTTATTTCAAATAAATGCTGTTTTCAAAGAATCCTAAAAAAATGTATCTAAATTTTTTTTCATAAAAAAACATTGATAAGAAATATGGGTTTCTGAAGAATCATGTGACAATGAAAACTGGAGTAATGGTGTTGAAAATTCACCTTTGCATCACAGGAATACATTTCATTGTAAAATATATTAAAATAGAAAATATTTTTTTTTTAAATAATAATAAAATGTCACAATATTTTAGTTTTTACTGTACTTTGTATATAATGAATGCAGCCTTGGTATGCAAAATAAACTTATTTTAGAAACCCTAAAAAATCTAACATACAACAAACCATGCTTTAAAAAGTTATATATGGCTTATTCACTCAAAATAAAATGTCATAAAATATTAATTAAATTGAAGAATGTTTTTATCGAAATTAAGCCTTTTCAACAAAAAGATGATATACTTAATCTACTTGACTTTAGCTACAGTACAAACTAATTTATTATTAAATTAATTTAATATATAAAAAATACAACTAAAATTTTAAAAAACTAAATTTAAATATATATATATATATATATAAAAAACTACAATTAAAATTACTACATTATTTAACACTCGCTAATGATATTAGAAATAAAGAATAAAAACTGTTTTAATTTAGTAAAGTATTATAACAGATGGCTGGATGATGGAAAAAACTATCAAAATAAATTGACAGTCTGGATATTGGTTTTCCACACATTCAATATTTTTTTATGTAGTGTCAAACTCACATTCACACAAACAAAATTAAGACAAAAAATGTTCATTGCATGAAATATATTGCATTAGCTAATCAAAATAAACTAATGAGCAAAAATCTAATTTTGATCATTCTCCAACCCTGAGCAGCATATTGAATCCTGAAGCTCCACCGCCGTTCTGTAGTCATCCAGCGCCTGCTCCTTCCATCCCAGATGACCCCGAACATCAGCCCTCAGTTTATAGAGAAGAGCATCTCCAGGCTGCAGCATCAGAGCTTCAAGAAACACACACACACACACACAGATATGTTAGAGCATAATGTCACTCTACCCTTCCCCAGCATTCTGTCTCCTGTTTACACAGAGAGGTGTAGCATTATTTGTGTTGTCTTCACCACAACAGCTTTGTTCACAGTTCGTCTCTCAGCTCTGTTCTTCTCACAGAGAGACTGACGTTAATATTAGGCTAGCACCCATCACCCAGTGCTGAAACATCAGGCTGTGAGAGACAGTGAATAGGAGGACATCTACTTTTTAGTTTACACAAGAGGGACAATTTGCAAGCAATTTGCCATCTGCATTTGCATAAATTACCATTGCTCGCCTGATACCTTTACAGACGTTGTTTTGTTTCAAAGAGCTCACACATGTAAAGGCCTTGATTTGAGTGAGATAATGCAAAAAAACTCATTTTAGGGCTTATAGGATAAGTGTTCAATGTGTCTATTTACGGCTAACAAAATTAGATTGTTTGAAAGCGTACACTGGAATAGCAAGTGATTACTCCATTCACGGAGAACACACTCATTAGATACAGAGGGCCATCTGTTTCCTAATATCCCACCTGTTTCAGCCGCAGGCAGAGGGGCTCTGAGAAATTCCGTTTTTTTTTTTATATCAGAAATGCTCGCACATCCTTGCGTTCGACTTCATAAATATGCAGCCTGCCGAGAGGAAATCTATAATTGGTTTACACTGTAACCATAGTAACCACCTGTCTCTAGTTGTAGAGCAGCAAAGAGACATGGCTGCTGCATTTGTTTTCCTTCTGTCTTTTTTCTTTTCCCCAGGCAGTCATGTGGTCAAATCCATCATGCTCTTGTCCTTTTGTGTGTGAAAGTGTGTGCTGAAAGCATTCATCTGCCACACACACACACACACACACACACACACTAATGTAGTCAGTTTTTGGACTCCTGAGTATTAAGTCTGTTCTACTCTACAGCCTGTTTAGGTCAAGTACTGCCATTTAGACAGGAACATTTTTTACATGTGGTTGTGAGAAAACAAATATTAAATTGAATACTGAAAAAAGCCATAAAAACAGGCATTGATTTATTTTTAGAGAACTAAAAAAAATATTTATATATATATATAACATATTACCATTCACAAGTTTGCGACCAGTATTTATTTAGTTTTTAAATAAATTCAAACTTGTATTCAGCAAGGATGCATTAAAGCGATAGCAAATGCATTTATAATGCTACAAAAGATTCATGTATAAAAGATTAAATCAAATACAGCTATTTTGAGCTTTTTTTATTCATTTAAGAATCCTGGGGGAAAAAATGTATCACAGTCTCCATAAAAATATTAAGCAGCACAACTGCTTTCAATAATTATTATAATAAAAAAAGTTTCCTGAGTAGCAAACTTGAATGATTTCTGAAGGATCATGTGACATTGAAGACTAAAGTAAGGATGCTGAAATTTAAGTTCTGAAATAAATCACATTTTAAAATCCATCAAAACAGAAAATAGTTATTTTTTATTGTAATAATATTTCACAATATTGCTGTTTTTACTGTATTTTTTCTAAAATAACACACCCTTGGTGATCATAAGAGACTTCTTTCAAACACGTTGAAAAAAGATCTTACAGGAATTTGCATCAGACGTCATTGAGTTGACTTTTGGGAGGTCTGACTGCATGCTGTATAAGACTGAGACTAGCACGTGTATGACTGTCTGGATTTGTTGAGGATAAAGACAACTTTGCTATCTTTTCAGCAGCTTTCCATTCATCATCTTGACAAAAGCCCTCCACAGAGATATCAGCCAGTGTTATCAGACGTTATTAAGTGAAGACGATATCAAAAGTCGACATGATGTACAAATCTCCCTGTAAAGTGATGAATCATTACTGGCACATTAATATCAAGAAGTTTCAAAGTTGGAACATAATAACCTTTCTATATATATGCCAATGTAATCAACAAACCATATACTCTGTAGTCAGCTTTTGGTCTTGCTCTCTCATGATACGCTGCATGATTAATGTGACCTTCAGTATTCATAAAAGAATTAGTGATATCTGTGAACCAAATTAGTTGCAATAAGGTTATGATTATCATGTCAGCTTGAAATACAAATAAAAATAGAATTAAAAACAAAAGTCTAAATTAAAAATTTAGTTTAGTTTTTGTCTCTACATAGAACAAGTAACAAATACAGCTTTTTTCATTCTGCTGGACAAAAAGACATGGAAAATGGTAATGTGAATGTTTAGTGCAAAAATACTTAAACGACATATTGACATTGATACAACAACACACTTCTATTCAAAAGGTTTAAATAACTACAAATTGTATTGTTTCTGAAAAAAAAGCCACTTATGCTATTTGATAAAAAAAAATACAGTAAAAATATTGTGAAATATTACAATTTAAAATAATTTATTTCTTGACCAGCATATCTGAATATTGGAATGTTTTTTGAATGATCATTTGACATTGAAGACTGGAATAATGATTCTAAAAATTCAGCTTTTATCACAAGAATAAATTACATTTGAAAGCAGAAAACTGTTATTTAAAATTGTAAATAATATTTCACAATATTATAGGTTTTTGCTGAATTTTTCAGCCTCGAGCATAGGGCTGTGACGGTGGTGATCATAAACCGACAACAGTAGCGCGGTGTTGCTTTATATATATATATATATATATATATATATATTAATTAGTGTAGAAATTTGCCCTGCCCCTATTTTATGTAGGGGCGGGGCTAGGATTGACCACCCCACTCACAACTGCTGCTTCTGTAACTTTTTCTCATGACAAGAAGTGACTTCACTTCACTTTAGTGCCAGGTGCAAGTTAAGCAAGCGTGTCGCAAAATAAACTTTGTGCATGCATTATGCTGGTCAGTTAAGTCATTACCAAAAAGGTGATTAAAGCTGATTTAAACTGTGCATGCATGTAACATATTTATTTATATATATTTATACACGTCTCTGAAATCAGCCCATTCATCTAACACACCCTGTTTAACTTGTCAGTTCGAGTTAATTTGAGCACCTCCGTCAGTGAAAGCCGCCTGCAAAACACTAAAATAAATATCAAAGAAATAATACAGTTAAACAAGAAAGTAGCCTAAATAAGAAAGTTAAATACACCCTGTCTAACAGACGCGAGCGACGCAGCGCAATCCCCCGTCCGATCTATGAGGTACTGACACAGAGTTCATATGTCCTGTGTAGACAACTTGACAGACGAAACCTGTTGCAACGCGGCGGTGTTGTCAAGATCGGCGATGTAGTATTTGGTTTCCCAACAAGGTCCATCGCCCAACACTAAATGAATTAGCTAAATGCATAAACTGTTAGCTCAAACCTGCCAATCTAAAGGAAATGATGTGTATGGTGTTTGAAGTAATTTGTGAATTACCGTAGACTTACCATAGAATTTGCAACTATTACAACTTTGTATTATGCTTGTTATAGAGTGTGTGACATCACGTTCACTACCGCCGGTGAAAGTAGGCAACCGACACAGCCCTACTCGAGCATGAGCAACTTCTTAAAAAAAAAAAAAAATATATATATATATATATATATATATATTCTCAATTCTTCCAAACCTTTGACTTAAATTGACTTCAGGGTACATAATGGTACATGAGTGTAGGATACTCCTCCTTTAATAAAAGATGGCAGTGAACTCAGTCTGCTACAGCTCACCTTGCGTAAGGTCCCTCTCGGCTGATTGGAACTGTCTGAGAGAGCAGTACAGGTTGGCTCTGTTAAAGTAGGCATGTGCAGACAGCGGGTTGAGGCAGAGAGCCTCATTGAAATCCTGCAGGGATGCTGGGACCTTCCGCAGCAGAGCATGAGTGATGGCTCGGTTCAGGATGGCAGACTCATCTGAGGGGTCCAGTTCAAATGCTCGGCTGTAGTTCTCACATGCCTGTGTCGCAGAAAAAATGAGACTCGCTTTATATCTCAACAGCTCTCATCTAGAGAGTCTCAAGATAGTCAGTGTTGAATTGCCTCTGGCTTTACCTGCTCAAACTGTCCATTGTAAAAGAAGAGGTTGGCAGCGTTGAAGTAAGCGAGGGAATATTCCGGGTTGAGGCTGATAGCGGTCTGGTAGTTCTTCATGGCACTAGCTTTATCTCCCATGAACTGCTGGATCAGACCTCGGTTTGTGAAGAGCTGCTCTGCATGAGGGTTACACTGAAAAGGGCAAAGACAAGAAGAGATATGACAGGAAAAATTCACAAAAAAATGACTAAATAAATAAACACATTCTGTTAAACAAATCTGGGGTTGATAAGATTTGTTCATGTTTTTTAAATAAGTCTTGTATGCTTACCAACACTGCAATTATTTTATAAAAAATACAATAAAGGCTATAATATTGTACAATATTAGCACAATGGTATTAACACAATTAAAAAATAATAATGTAATTTATTCCTGTGACGTAAAGCTGAATTTTCAGCATCATTATTCTAGTCTTCAGTGTCATATGATCTCTCAAAAATCATTCTACTTTGTTGATTTGCTGCTGAATAATTTTTTTTATCATCATCATCAACATTTAAAACAGTGCTGGTTCATGTTTTGTAGAATCTGTGATACATTATTTTGTTCAGAATTCTGTGTTGAATAGAAGAACTCAGATTTCAGAAGAACAGCATTTATTTGATTTCATTGTAACTGATGATCACTTCCTTCTTAAATAAAAGTATTCATTTCTTTTTTTAAATCTTTGCTAACAACCTTTATAGCAGTGTTAATGTCCTGCAGGGCTGCAAACATGTTGCCCATCTGTAGGCTGGTAACAGCTCTGCCTTCATACGCTGCCCAGCATTTAGGGTTCACCTCTACAGCCACAGTGAACTGATTCCAGGCTCTCTGGAAGAATCCCAAAACCTACCGTAGAGGACAAGATATCGACATGGATTAGTGAAAATCAATAGGCTTGAGAGGCAACAGGCTGTCTGCAAGATACGGTTCCCTCTCTGGGGGAAGAGACAGAGATAATGAGTGCCAGGATGAATACCAAAAGCAATCAGATACATCCTTGTTTGTTTCATACTGTTGACCTGATTTCTCTGATTTTTCTCTGCGCATTGGCCATTAGTTATTCTACATTTAATTCACAAGAAAGGTTTCTTTTCAAAAAGAGAATTGAGCAACAGCATCAGAGCACAGAGACAAAAGATACCAGACAGACAAAAGTCTTGAATAGAAGAGAATGTAGAAATTAAGATTACCAAGGTTAACAAGGTTAAGATTTACCAAGCATAAATTATTTGTTATGTATAATTTCCAGCATTTAATGAGACCACTCAAATTTGTGATGCAAAATATTTTAGTCATTGTGTAATTGAGGTATTCTACAATAACTAATGGTGTTGTCAATAGTCTATTGTCAGTTATGATTACTTTCTTGTGATTTAGTTTCCTTCCCATAACAGACATATTTTGGACATGCTGAGATTATTGTGTGTATTACTAGACAACATTTTATGATAAGGTGATTTATGTAAAACATAAAATCACAATATGCAACAGACAAAATAGGAGAAAATTTCAATCAGAATTATGAGATAACATGACTTGCCCATATCATCCAGCATAATGCCAATGAATTTAAAAATAAAAAAGGTAATTGTGACTTTTCACCTCATAATTCTGACTTCTCTTCTGAAAATTGTAAGTTATAATTTCACAATAAGACTTTTCTTCTCAGAATTGAAATACAAAAGAATTGTGAGATAAAAAGTCACAATTACCTTTAATTTCTTCGCTCAAATAAGCTTCCATAAAAATACAAGTGCAACAAATGCATTTTATATACAGGTATAATATTTATTTTTTACTGTGCAAAAAATAAAAAAATAAATAAAATATACTATCTCAGTTAGGTCCCCTAAACATCAATGAGATTAAATAGAGACTGTATAAATCTTCAGTTTCTTAGATGTTTTTAAAGGGGAAGAAACAGTAATCTTGTATGAAAAATTCAGAAAGGATCACAACGGTGCTCATTTTTGCCAGGATGTAAAAGTTTGTTGTCAAAAATCAGTGATATTTCACACCAAATTCTCCCAAGACCAATTATCAGAGGTAGTATGCTATCCACACTAATTTGAGGGCTTTTTTTTCTCCAAAGGAAGATTAAGAGAAGGATGTGAACAGAGACTTAAATTAAGCATTTGGAAAAGTCTCTAAATCTGTTAAGCTATGAAAGATCAACCTGTGAGAAATAAAAATTATTTTTACACTACCTGTAAGTTGTATGCCAGGCTAATGCGAGCACTTGAACAGAGTGGATTGAGATGCAGGGCTGAGAGGAAGTCCCTCTGAGCTTGTTTCCTGGCGTGATTGTGCCCATAATCCATGAAAACATTGCCTCTGCCCACATGGGAATCTTGCAAGAAGGGATCAAGTCTTAAAGCCTGGCTGTAAGCATCCACAGCTTCCTGCAACTGGCCAAGCCTTGGAAACAGACAAAGAAAGCAGACTGTTACCCTCAGTGATGTGTCCTAATTCTGTTTGCACATGAAAATTAGTTGTCCGCTTAATTATGAACTTTGCCTTAAACATTCTGTAAAAACGTCCTCCTCTCTCTTGCTTTTGAAAACTGAATTAAAATCTGTGCAACATTCCCAGTGTGATCATTGCATTCATCCAGAAGTCTCAGTTTAATAAGAAAAAAAACACCCTGCAATTATTGTTAATAGCCATTTATTTGAAAGTCTCCTTTAAAGCAATGAAAATGTGCAAATGTTACTTCTATGGATTTGAAAGCGTTCTGTTCTTTTGTACATGATAGTTCAGAGAGCAATGCGTCTTGTCAGAGAAATACTATAATATTTCATATTATATAGTCCATTTTAAGAGATGAGATGTCCTGTCTGTCATAGGCTGTTAATCTGATACAAGTCAGACTGAATGCATTCTGAAAGCGTAGAACCTTTTAAATGTTGATCAATAAAACTTGTAGATATATTATGCTCTGAATGCTCCATTTAAATACAGATCTGCACGGTAAGCGACACAGTTCACATAGAGCTTCAATGACTATTCATAAATTTCTTACAAGGTTTCAGGGCTCCATTAATAATATAGTTCTTAGAGTCATCTTCCACTCAAACTCTTGCCTTAGGACCATGAGAAGAAAAATATAGTAATTTTTCTTGTGCTTTAATAACAATAACCATGTCATACATTTTTATCACTTTCCACACATGAACTCAATCATCCAAAATCATCCAAACGTTTTTTTTCTTTTGAATACTCTTATTCAGAAATGCTGGATTAATCAAAAGACATATATTGTTACAAATGATTTTTATTTCAAATGAATTCTTTTTAACTCTATATTAAGCAAAGAATCTTGAAAAAAACAACAACTCCAAACTTTAGAAGCTTCTTGTGGCAAAATAGTTTTTTTTTTTGTGGCTTTTACAACTTTACATTAACAGGCATCATTTCATTTGTGAGTTATATTTATTTTATTTTTAATCATTTTACTTTAAATGTCCAAGAAAAATGTGATTTTCCATAATGCAACCTACAGATTGATACTATATGAATCACCTCTTTACTGTGGTGCATTCAGTGCTTCACTATAAAGAGCAGAATAAAGCGCAGAACTCAACTAAATTCAATGAATTCCTAGTTCTAAGAAATTTTCAGTGAATAAAACCACATGACCTGGCATGATGTGTCTCAGAGGTCTAAAGCCTTGATCTATTATTTTAAACACAATAGCAGTTTAGCATGCTGTGCAGCAGTTATTATGACCCCACTGCCACTGCTGATTGAAGATGGTTCTCAGCTTAAACTTGGGAATGTAGCACTGTGCAACAGTCAATCGTACTAAATGATAACTCAAAATAAATTCACACCTGTGGTGAATAACTCCCAGTGTATGAAGCATTATTACATCCTCTGGTTGTTTCTGTGCTGCCGCCTTAAAATCCTAAAACAAAACACAATCATTTTCACTAACATTTTATTCACTATTACTGCTTTTAGAAAAATGCTACTAAAGTCAACTTAATAAAAAATGACTCAATTTACTTCATTAAAATCTGTTAACATTATTCCAAAACATCCTCTAAAACCATGTGGCTTTATGTTTATATTTAATGGCTACTCTGACAATCAAATCAATTCCCATAGGATAAAATCATACAACACCGTTTTTTAATTTCCAAAATATGTCAATTTATGGATGAAAAACTGAGCTGTAAATTACATTTCATGAAAACAAGAATAGAGAAATATGAAAAACCTCACTATAAATCTCATGATGAATATGCTTTCAAAATCCTTCAGACAAACGGATTACATGCCTGATGCAATCAATGCTTCTTTTTTATAACTGTGGCCTACCTGAAGGGCACTGCCATAGTCATTCAGCTCCACATAAAGAAGGCCACGGTTTATCAAGACTTTCAGCTCAAGCTCCGTCTTACAGCCCAAGAGCAGCGTAATGCTATAGTCTCGGAGAGCCTTGAAGATTAAAGAGAAATAATGCACAGAAAGAGAACAACTATGAATTAAAGTGCAATTGTTATGAAAAAGCATCCTGCCTTTGTATATGTTTCTGTATGATCCTGTATACATTGCTGTTTTGAAAAAACGCATGCAAAGTGGGGAAATGAAAAGAAATGTCACCCGTTCATAATCCTGCAGCTCATGAAAACATACGCCACGGTTGTAGTAAGCAAATGAACAGGCACTGTCCATCTGGACTGCCATTGTCAGATCCTCCACTGCACACTTGTATGCCTAAAACAAGATAAGTGCAGAACATTTCTCTCTAATACCATGGATATCATCAGCCTCAAGTGAAAGATAATTAGGCTCAAAACTGTGCTATTTTTACTAACTTTCAAATAGAATTTAAGAGCTCCTTTATACAAGTACGCTCTGACACTCTTGGGCTGGATCCTGATAGCTTCATTACAGTCGAGTACAGCCTTTGCATATCGTCCTTGAGCCCCATAAAGAGCAGCTCGGCTGAGATGCACCTTGAAAAGAAAAACAAGTATTATTCTGAACCTATTAGAAAGAACATTATTAGTGCAGACAGCCCATGCACTGAGCTAGAATCACGGTGTACCTGATAGAGGTGGGGGTTGATTTGGAGTGCTTTGTTAAAGTCCTGCACACCCGTGGAGTCTTGTAGATGTACGCGGCACAGTCCTCTCTGATGGTGAGCCTCAGCGTGGTCTGGGTTCATGCTCACAGCGCTGTTAAAAGCATCCAAAGCATGGAGGAGAAGAGAGTCTTCACTCTCCTGAATTAAAAAAAAGGTGATAAGAGAATAGTGACAGATATGATTGTTTCCATCTGTTTAGTTTTTAACTGTCACATCTTATAAATGTGATAAAATGCTAATCATTTTTGGACCACACATAGTAGTATTCAGAAACGTGTTTGAAGAAAGTGAAAGGGGTATGTTTTAATGTTGATTTTATTATTCAATGAATTACCTGTAACAAAAGGATTTGTTTCATGTAGCACATGCCCATAAGATAAAAGACCTCGGCGGCCTCTTGTGAAGTAAGGAGTTTAGTTTTATAGGTACCCAGAAGTGACAGGGCCTTTCTGAAACTCTCCACTGCTTCCTGTGTATGACATAATATAAACCATGGACAACTTGCAGCATTAATAGGTCACAATGCTGCCTTCTACTAAAAGACAAAAAGATGCTTTATAAGAGGTAACAGAAGTTACAGAATGCTGACAAAAAATTTTTTGCATTTGGCAAACGTATCCATTACATTCAAGGTATACATTTTATAAGTTATTTTCATGCATTCCCTGGGAATCGAAACTGTGACCTTGGATGTGACCTCTAAAAGTAAGCCAGGTTAATGTAAAAAAAAAAAAAAAAAAAATGTTGTATTAAAGTAACAAACTACAATAAAACAGACCAATTATTTATTGTGCTTTTTTCATAAAATATTTGTTTTCTTAACAAAAAATAATCTGCTGTGTACATCAGTGCACACCACTGTTCAAACGTTTGGAGTCAGTTAAATTAATACTTTTATTCAGAAAGGATGCATTAAACTGATCAGAAAGGACAGTAAAGACATTAACAGTGTTACAAAATATTTATATTTCAAATAAATTCTGCCCTTTTTTTTTTACTTTTTATTCAGTGAAGAATCTTGAAAAAAAATTGCACCACAGTGCATGCATTTTTATATAATTCTTATTGTTTTATTTAAAATTGTGTCAGTGTCTTTGGAAAAGTTTGTTTGGTGTTTTGCTTAGTTGTGCCAGACAGAGCTTGACCGAGTCTCAGACTCACTTTGAACCTGTGCTCCCTCATCAGTGTCCTCCCGAGAAGAATGAGGTGTGGAGGAGAAGGGCACGTATCGACCGCTTCCTCAAGACAGACGACGGCATTGGCATAGTTCCCCAGGAACGATTGGACAACAGCTTGCTGGACTGGTGATAAACCCAGAGCTGTGATGGAAAGGAGGAGAGCTTTACGGCTGGGTCTAGTTGTTGTTATGGCAACATAAACCACATTTTCCTGCAAGCTTTACTTCACCCTCAGTTGGGCCAGGTGGCCTAACAAGATTTAATGATGCTCATTAAAAGATGGGCAGAGAGAAGGGCTGGGATATTTCGGGTACTAAAAATATGCTGAAGAGTGAAATGAATTTATGTGATCATTACCTGTTTTCATTTCCGCTGTGTACCGTATACAGAGGGTAGCCAGGTCAAACTGTTTCATTTCATACAAGTACTTCCCTCTAAAACCGGACACAAATATTTTAAGAACTTTTTTCTATAGCACAGTTAAAAACAATAGTTTTTTTTTTAAATAGACTGTTGTCATGGACCTAAGTCAAGGTTATTTTTTTTAATTAAGACAAATGAAGGACAGAAGTAAATTCCATTCAGTTTGTTGCACTGGTTTGATGTTTTACATTGTCCAATTTCCACAGTCACTTTTTAACTGGAACTTCGGGAAGACTTATTTGCAATTAAGAGTAAGACCTATTGAACAAACTGTGCTTCTATCCTTCACAGCCTTGTGTCAGAATAAACATGATGGTACTCTGAACCATACAGCAACTCTAGAAAATAATAAAAGAATCAAGGGCATGCACATTTGTGTTCAAATTACCTCAAGATGTGCAGATCATAAGCGTCTGGCTTCATATGTATGGCTCGAGTCAAATCCTTCACCGCTCTACTCAGATTATTCACCTGTGAAAAATATAAGATCACTCCTTTAGTTAGTTTTATAAAAATCTAAATTAAAATAAAATATTTTAGTAACCAAAAATCTCAAATTAACATGGACTAGGCATGCCATTATCCATGGTATTAGCTGAATAACTTGAATAGCTATTGTAAGCCATGTATGTTGGCTTTATTCTACAATTAATAAACAATCGAAGAAAAAAAAGTAATCAGTTATAATATCAGATTCGGACTATTATCAGATTCAATAATCAGAAATAATCAGTCCATGGTGTTAAATTACCAAATGAAATGGGAACAAAAGAAAAGCATAGTCAAATAAAATCACCAAAAGCATTTTGTGAAATCATAAAATAAGAAAAAATGAGAAACAGCTCCTCAACAAACTGCATTATTTTAAGTATTAATTATGACCATACTGTAGCACAAAAAGGTTTGGGGTTTGTTTAAATAACAAAACACAACTATAGACCTTAGTTGGCTTAGAAGCCATATTGAATTTAAAACAGTTACACTTTTTATTTTAAATACATCAATAATACATGTGTTCCATCATTTTATGTGGCAGTCCAAATCATCCATATAACAGTGGCTTACGTTGAAGTAGGCTCTGGCCCGGCATACGTAGGCCTTTACATAGGTGGGGTCCACCTTCAATGCATTACTGAACCCTCTGATGGCCTCATATTGTCGGCCCATATTCAGCATACAGATCAGTCCCAAACTGACGTGGGCAACAGCTGCAAATCTGCTGTGACTTTAAAGAGGTTCACACAGAGAGAAGAGATGATGACTCAGATATTATTTCATTGATTTTAAACAAGCTGCTCAGAGACTTTGTGTCACTTTTTCCCAAGAAGAGATCTTTTGAAAAGTAACTTTCAAAGAGTTTCATGCTTCAATAAATGTATCCTCAACTTATGGCCTGCTGCACTGGTGCAACAAAAGAAAATGAAGATCCTTTTGTCACAGACTGAAGGAGGCTGGGACATCACCTGTCAAGTTTGATCACAGCTTCAAAGTCAGCCATGGCCTGCCGCCAGCGCCGGAGCGTCATGTAGACCTGACCGCGGTGCAGGAATGCACTCAGGTTTTCTGCACTGTCATTGATGAG
This sequence comes from Carassius auratus, assembly GCF_003368295.1. Classification (NCBI taxonomy): domain Eukaryota; kingdom Metazoa; phylum Chordata; class Actinopteri; order Cypriniformes; family Cyprinidae; genus Carassius; species Carassius auratus. The sequence continues at coordinate 23,798,859 of NC_039259.1, read as the reverse complement.
AACTAACACACACATATACAGATAAAACATGGCTAATGAGAGGTCCTGGCTTTGAAAGCAGTTGATTTTACTTTACAGCACAAAGTTCTGGCATAAGGTCTCCAATGTACTATTTTCATTATCTGTATCTGGCAATAAATTGTAGTGTAAATATTGTAATACAGTAGCTCAGAGTGCTGACATGAGCACTGTATGGCTCTATACAAAAGATAAGAGTATTTTCTATGTAACTGCTTTGAGTATTTAAACAATAACAGCAACACAGTATAAAACAGTTATCAGGAGTTGATCACTGAGAATTAATACAAGTTAATACAATGAATACAATTTCTGCTGATTTGCAAAAACGCCTAATATTAACTATTTTGATGATGCTGGCTTAAAATAAATAAATAAATAAAAATAAAAACTTTCCATCACATACAGTTTATTAAACAAAATAAGAATGATTGTTCAAATGATATGTATTTGTCAGGTTTAATGCAATTATAAAAATAATAAAAGCAGCCAAACATTTTGGTTTGAATTACAAAAAGAAGTTTACAAAATCCGTTATTTAACCTGCAATCTGCAAAATCAGTATAAGGCATAAAATAATGTCTTCATAATCATTCATGCATCTGATAAATGGTGGTGAATTAAAGAAACAGTTGTAACCTGGCTCAGAGGAAGACATGAACCAAGTATTTGTGCCAATTTTTCTGATGATTAAAATAGGGAAAACAAGAAGTTTTCACTGAACTAGAGGTTGCTGAAACCCAAAATGTTAGTAAATGCACAATTTTTTATGAGAAAGTGTGACATGCAACAGCAAAACCGGCACTATTTTTGGAATCAGCATCCCAAAATATTTGTAAGAAAAGAGTATTGGAATTTTTTTAGAAAATGTGATGCAGGCAGATGTCTGTTCCAATATTAATATTGCTTCATATACTGCAAAAGATTGTTGATAAATTGGTTTAAAGTACAATTTCTGCATGGTACATGTCACAAAAATAGGCTAAGTGCCAAATGTCTACTCTCGCCTACACTCCTGTTACACAGCACCACAGTGCTTAGGTGGGCAGTGTAAAACACTTTACTGATGAAGCTGTTCAGTTTGCAGTAGACAACGCTGACAAAATATTCCTCCGATCTTCAGAGATCAAAGCAGCAGATTACAGCTGCCAAAATCATGCACGATAAGACTTGATGGTTCTTATTTGTTCTGCTGACTGAGTAGTGATATCAACATCCTCAGATGACCTGATGCAACAGATGCAGCTGCCTGCCATGAGATGTTATGAGAGTGGCCCCGCTGATGGAGCATAACTGAGTGCAAAATGGCTTTCTTTGCAGATTTAGATCAAAGACATGGAGACATAACATGAAAAAAGGATTTCCCTCCCAAGACCATTGATGAAATCTAAGCTACAAAATGGGTCATTCAGAAATCTGTATGTATATGAAATCACAACTAAGTGCATTGATATCTGACTGCCCATGTCAGCTGACAGCTTTGTATCAGATGTTTCTCTTAAAAGTCCTTAAGAGACAAACTGTTGATGTACAGTAAGAATATATACATATATATTCAGAAAAAAAATCTGAATTGTGAGATTTAAGCTCAGAATTCAGAAAAAAAAAGAAAGAAAAAATCATATTTTTTTCCCTTGTAATTCTGAAATTGAAGCAGAAACGATCTTCCATAAATTACTGCGGTATCTCTCAAGAGAAAAAAGTCTCATTGCTGTCTAGAAGAAACATTAAAGGCATATGAGATATTAAAGACATCTTGTTTCAGATTTTTTTCTTTCCTGTGGGCTTCCTGAAGAAATCATATGAAAAACACTCATGTGTAACTTTTGAATTGAGTGTTGAACAGCCATGACTGAACCATCGATCTAATCATCCTGCATTTTACAAGTTGTCAGACTTCAACATTTTACTTAAACATACCCATGGGCATCAGTCTGCCTCAAAATGTTGGCAAAGTACTCTGTCTTTATATAGAGTAACTGTGAAACTGTGAAATTTGCCCATTTTCATGTGTTATATCAAGCATGTATGTGTTACCAGATGTGCTGAAGTCCCTTAAGGCCATATGAGGCATTATCTCCCTCAGCAGACACCCTCTGTGGTAAAATGCCAACCAGCTACTGGGATCCAAGTGCACAGCCAGAGAAAAGTCCTCGACTGACTTCTCAAACCGACCTAGCTTGGTATAGATCCTTCCTCTGTATGTTCTGCAGTAAGTGTAGAAAATAACTATAATTGGATACACACATCAGCGAAGAGGTGAAGTAATTCTTTTTTTGTGGAAATCAAACACAAAGCATGGTGAATCAGGCATATAACCTGACCTGGCTGTAGCATTCCCAGGTTCTTGCTTCAGCAGCAGGGAGAAGGTTTCCAGGGCCTGCATCCATTTGGAGGTGTTAAAAAGCTGTATTCCATGGATCATCATTGCATCAGTCCTTGTAGAGTCGATGGTGAAGGTCTAGGAGTCAAAAAGGATTTATTTTTAAAATCCTCTTTGTTCCATATGTAAATTGTAATGACAACTTAGAGCCAATGCTTAAGCAACAATTTTCTATAATCAGCATTGTCAGTTCTATTTTGTGAACTCAAACGGATCTTGGATTTATATTTAGAGTACATAATGTGTATGCCAACTGTGTTCTGCTCAGATAAGCTTTGAAAAATTGACTAATTCTGTCCCCTTAAACTAATACAAGCTAATTACAGTGATTAAAGAGTACAAAAATAACACCTGGCAAACACAATTTCAAAAAGCCTTCTGACAGTGCTTGCAATACAAAAAATTGAACCGATTCCATTCAAACATCTTTTATTTAGCTAAAAATAGGTCTACTTAGTTTTTTTTTTCTTTTTTAAAGCCATTTCCCACCTTTTTCTCTGACCCTTAGAGTTAAATGGACCATTAAGTGGCTCGGTTTTGCTGATGTGCTTTTTAAGAAAGGTCCCCTTCACAAGTGAAGTGAGGAGCTGCACTTTGCAGTTCTCTCGCCCAGGATTATTGTGACTCTCCCATCAGCTTTGTTGCAAAGACTATCACATTCTGACAGGTTCACAAAACAATTCATGCTGAAGCGTGCTGCACAAACTGGTAATATCAGACTGCAGCAAGGATACGCAGGTGCCACACACTGACAGGAAAAAAAAATTCTACATTTAACTCTCATCTGTATTACTTTTGGTGTTTGAGAATGATAATTATAATAAATTTTGACTGTACAGCACCTTTCATATATTAAATGCAATAAACAAAACAGTAAAAAGAAGCCACAAACTGGAAAAGGAATATGTGTCCTACTTACAGCACATTATAGGGATATCGAATAGGCTCTGCTGACATTATAAAAGATTTCATAAGAAAAACAAATAAACTTAACTAAAAAAAATACTTTCAAAACTCACAGTTGTTTTTGGTGCTTAGGTTTAATATGTGGACTTGGGATAATTGGAGAAATCTTCACTTGTGAAAGTTACAGGGCTGTATATTTTCCATAGTACAATAAACTCATTTATCTCAAAAGGTCAAGGAAAATTTAATTCCTCACGTATGACAGCTTTAAGAAATAAATGACGATTAATGTTAATCTAATTAGAAAAAAGAGTCATAGTTAATTGTGATTAGTCTATTAACACCTTGCAAGCACTGGTTTTTGCTTCTGGAAATGCAAATCTAATTACATTGTTTAATAGGGCTCACCTTAGCATAGTCCTCCATGGCCAGCAGTATCTCGCCTATCTTTTCATACATCTTTGCCCGCTTAAAGTAGATCTCTGCATCATCTGGCTTGACTTTGACGGCTTGGGTGTAGTTGATCAGAGCCAGTGTGGTTTCCCCTCTTTGTTTGTAGATTTCTGCTCTAGACATGAAGGCGTCTGAAACACATTTGGCATCAGTCATGAGCTTTTACACTTTGTTCTGAAGAAGGTTTTGTTCGCCAGAAATAGAATAATTTACAATTACATGAGCATTTTACGTTCTCTTTTACCTTTACATTAAACAGGCTGTTTTTAGCATTTTAAGGATCAGTTCATTTTCAGTTCACTTTCGGGGCCATCACGCAAGTTACGTTACTACGTAGGACTTCGTATTGTAACCTTATCAAAGAACTTAATAAAATATGAAAATAGATATTCCAAATATGTTATATAGGCTATAGGGAATTGCACGCAACATACATATATTTTTTCATAAATCATAAGCATAATCACAACAAATTCTTTATCAGTGTTATTTTAGTACTACTTATATACTATTAGAATTGTATTAATATTTTCTATATTGTCTATATAAGCACATCAAATATTTTTATTTTAAGACACGACAGTCTTGGTTTGATATGTGCCCTTTAAGCGTATAGATTGTGTTTTGTCCAATACAGAGGTCAGATAACATACACCAGTATTGCATCAGTGTCTTATCTCCCTGCTGTCTGGTAATGTAAGTGGACTCATGCACACACCTGCATGCTGCTTCTTGTTTTCAACAATGACGTTTAGATCGTCCAGAGCTCTATTGGGGTCGTTTCTCAGCAGGTAGATGTGGTGTCTGTGCCAGTAGGCATCAAGTAAATGGGGCTCCAGGGAGATGGCCTTTAAAAATAGAAAAACAACAGATCGATCATTAGTGCACAATAATCTAAACAGAAAATCAGGTCGCTTCTGTAGAACATTTTGTTCAGGTTTGTTTGGAATAATGATTTCTAAAATGAACTATTTTGTAATGAGATAACACTGAAAAAAAAAACTTTGGAGCAACAGTATTCATTATGCTTACTTCAGCATGGATCACTAATAAAAGACAAGAGAATAAGGCTTACAGCATTGAGATCTTCAAGGGCCTGGTTGAGATAACCAAGTTTGATGTTAAGTGCTCCTCTACGACAATAGTGGAAGGCACTGTGGTTTCCACTTTCAGTCAAAGTTAGGGTCAGCTTTGCCACTTCATGGTCCAAATCAACTGTATTCAGACTTTCATCCAAAACCACTTTGTCCAGATCCTGGATCTCATCCTGTGGAAGCTGGTTCTCCTCCAGACCACCAGGAAAAGAGCCTGTACTCTGGAGATTTTCCAGAGGGGGAAAGACCTCGTCAAACCAGGAGTCCCATATGTCTCGGACCCACTCTCGGGGTGGTGTCGAGTCAGGTATCCCACCATGATCTGTGGCAAAGGTCTCAAAATCCAGGAGCATGGGCAGACTGGGGCAAAGGAGGGGTGAAAATTGCCCTCTGGAGGATTCAGACTCCCATGGTAACTGACACAGAGACTCACTTCTTTTAGAGAATAACAGGAAAGATGAACACATTATTAAAGCAAACAGCACAACAGACTTTCCTTTTAGAATACTAATTGGACAGAAATATTACTTTTGGAATAATTATGAGATACACCCTAATACAAGATGTGCTGCATCATAAATTGTTATAAAAGTCTTTTTTTATATTTGTGGTTTACATTGAATTTCATGTTTTGGTGTTGATTTGTAATTCTAAAATCTTATAAAAAACCTTGTTAGTGTCCGTGATGGCTCTCTCAGTTTTTTCCAAACGTAGGCCATCTTGACAGAGCTGAGTGTTTTTCCTCTTTTCTTGGCCCTGCGTTTGCCTTTGTTCCTCCTGTGGCTTGGGACCAGGCAAGGCTGCTCTGATGAGTTGGGCTCTGTGTGAACCTCCTGAGGCTTTGTCTGTTTGGCATTGGATGGGGATTCTTTGGCCAGAGCTGCACAAATTGAGTTCTGTTGCCGCTGCCATCGCACATGCTCCAGCTCCTGGGAAAGGATGGTGAAGTCGGATTGCAGCCGAAGATGGGGCTCAAGATCTGGGGTTAAGTGAGGGGCAGAGCAAGGCCGTCTCGACTAAAACCCAGAGGGGAGACAGGATATTACAAGAGGTGAAAGTCTGGTTGCACTCATTTGTCCTACAGTGCAGCAGAACAACTTGCATCCAATTGTTATGTTAAAAAGACTGAATTGTTCTATTTGCTTTATATGATATATAGGCTTCACAGAATATAAATGAGAAAAAATATCTGTTAGTAGTAGAAATTGAAATTTGCAGAGGTGTAGGAAAGATTTTAAAAGGTGAACACTTTGAGGCATTGGTAGCTAAACTCCCAAACATAGAAAGGAGTACAGTTGTTATGTTACTGAGAGTCAAGCTTTATATAAGAAGAGACAATGTGAACTATTAAAAAAGTAGTAGGAATTCATCAAATAACATCAAAACTAGAATAGACTTCCAACCTGTTCTGCTGAGATGAACGCAGAGGGAGACGGTGAGCCTGTTGTTCTGAAGTCTGCCACAGAGTTACACTTAAAAGGCAAGATATTTTCCTGGGGACAAGGCCAAGTTTTTAGAGAATGTCCAAAACAGTGTTATTCAGAAAACGGTCTTGAGAATTAGTGAGAGTTAGTGACAGTGGCAAGCTAACAATTCTTTCTTTTCTTGTTTTCTTCCTTTCTTTTATGTATGTAGACAAATATGAAAAGTTGGCAAAGCAGAGTTTTGCAGTGTGACTTTCTATACTGCTTAAAAATGTAAATAGTTTTCCAATTCTTGTATAAAAACTATGATTGTATAGACTAAATATTATGCATGTAGAGACTATATGGAATATTTATTACATTTATGCATTTACGAATTTAGCAGACGCTTTTATCCAAAGAATCTTACAGTGCATTCAGGCTAACATTTTTTACCTAACATGTGTTCTCTGGGAATCAAACCCACAACCTTATGCGCTGCTGACGCAATGCTCTACCACTGAACACATATTACATAGTATGTACTATTGTTTAAAAAGTTTGGAATTGATTTTAAAAAAAATTTTAAAGTAAGTCTCTTATGCTCACCATGGCTGCATTTATTTGATCAAAACACAGTGAAAATATGATTACAGTTTAAAATAACTTTGAATGTATTTAAAATGTAATTTATTCCTGTAATCATTACTCCAGTCTTCTGTGTCACGTGATCCTTCAGAAAGCATTCTAATATGCTGAGTTGCTGTTCAAGAAACATTTCTCATTATAAATGTTGAAAAATTAGAAAATATGCTTCATTAAAAAGTTTTTTTTTTAAAGAGAAAATAATATAAAAAAGAACAGCATGTATTTGAATTGAAATTCAAATAAATGTCCTTTCCTGTCACTTTTGATCTATTTAATGCGTCTTTGCTAAATAAAATATATAAAAAAAACATACTGACCACAAGCTTTTGAACACTGGTGTATAAATATATAGAAACATTATAATAAAAAATATAATATAAAAATGTTTGTAAAGAGTTTCAAGGATTTTGTCAGTTACACAAAGAAAGAAATCAACACTTTTCTGAATTAGTTTTCTCTTCAGGCTATGTAAATCAAGGTTAATTAGATAAACAAACCTCAGAAATAACCTGTTCATGCACCTCATCCAGCAGATTCTCTTTGCACGGGTCTGCCTGGGTTATCTGAGGATACAAAAATTAATACAAATGTAAGCTAGAGCAATGACGTTACAGCATGAAAGTGTGTATAACACAGGAACAAGATTTCACTTCAATTATTATTTTTCTGATCAGAAGGTAACATGAGAAATTGTATATTCCCAGCATGAGCAAGCTCAAAGGAAATATCCTTGAGATTACATTAATAGTTATAAATTATGTGAATTGTGGGCATTTATGTGTCAAGTGCTCATTTTTTAATTTAAACTCTTGACAAGATCATCCTCAAGTGTTTCACCCCAATTCTCTTTTATTATTTGCTTACAAGAAAAGGACATTCACATCAAGATAATAACAGAGAGAAAGCATGTATCATTGCTAGTGTAGAGACCCAGAGTTACTCTGGGATCTTCTCTGAATGTAGAAGTCTACAGCATAAATGCAGGAAGCTGATGGGAGGAGGCATGCAGTGATTTCTGCAGCAAAAAGGTGCTGTTAAAAGTCCCAGCACACTGAGATGGAAGCACAAGTCTGTTAATGGTGCCTCTATACCTGGTATTTGGGGAAAAGTGTGTCTTTCATAACACATGGGGCGCAGATGAATTTAGGAGGTGCTGGGCTCCAGAACATTCTGAGCTCACTGGGACACAATGTTGCCTATGAGAAATAAAGAATACAATAACTGGATGTTGGAAAGAGCTGTTAAAAATCAAATAAAAGAATTCTAATGATGTTCAGTGGGCTTTTAAAAGCTTTAAATTAAGAAATGTGTAAATCTTTAATTCATCTGTTAATTATATTGGGGAAATAATGTGTGTCTATTGCCATCTAGTGACATAATAGTACAAGTACAATGGGGGAAAACGATATAATTTGACTAATTTGAGCTACTGTTTGAATGAACATAAACAAGTGTTTTAAATATATTCTATTGAAGAAAGGTAAATTACTTAAAAAGTCCGTTTTAACTGAACTTTTACTGCACATTTGATAATGCAATAAATAGCATAATTATGCTATCATAAATCATTACTTCTGTCAAGCAAAACAGTTTTGCCTATACTTCCTTAAAACCAGAGCCTTGGTTTTAATTCATCACATTTAGTTGTCAATGTCATGCATTAGTCACTTTGATGAAAGCAACTGACGGTGAGTCATAAAATAATAGATCTTTCTTACAGCACGTCCGCACATCATAATCCTTGGTCTCTCCACGTAATACTCTGCTATTCTCTGCCAGTCCTCCAAAGTATCTGACGTCTGTTTAGGCATGTGGGAAATGCAGTCTATCTTCGCTGAAACCCCAGTAGAATCAACAGAAACACCTTCACACAGCAGCCTACAATGAGTAATAAAACCTTAATGGTGGTCACTGGATCTTGAAATGTCGTATTTGGCCTGGAAATACATCTTTGGAGTGATTTGAACAGTTACAGTGCTTTAAGAAGAAGAGTTAAAACCTAAACGATGACCTGAATTCATAATGAATGAGTTGTAATGAGAAGCATTCTAAAAGAAACAAGGCTGTAGATTATACCTTTGCATGTCAGAGTGAGATGTTTGCCCAAGTGCTGTCCTCTGGTGGTTAAACTGCGGTGTTGCTGTGATCAGGTTTTGAGTGTGGCAGATTCTTGAAGCAAGTTGTAACTCAACAGGCACGACTTGACTAGCAGGAGTGGTACACAAATGGTGGATGGTTTTATACCCTTCTGCACTGCAGACAGAACAAACAATGAGTGGGGGGGGAGGGCTGTAATGTGTTTTTTTTTATGCTTTAGGAAAATGTGGTCTGAAGAAAGTAAGACAGAAAAACAATAATTTATGGCCTTATAAATTGCCTCTTCCCAAGCAAATGACAAATGCAAAATATAAGCATTTCCAATAGTGGTCTCAGACTATGTACCAAATGATGCTCACTTGCTCACTATAGTCACAGTGTAATCAATGGTTTCAAGTTTCTAATGTCTATTTAACAGTTTTAAATCATGTTTCTAGACCCAATATAAATATATACATTCTCAATACAGAAATACTTTTAGCAGTCAATCTAGTATCAGGGTGTCACAGCAACATTTCTTGGACCTTAAACGTAAACCATTTTGGGTGCCAACTAAATGTGATATAGGCCCTATGTTCTTGCCATAAAAAGATGAGTCTGTTTGCACAGATCGTCTCTGCCATAACTTCACACCACTGTTTGAACTGTAGACAGCGGGAGAAATGACCTCAGAACTGACTTTGTGAGTGGGCCCTTTGTGTTCTTCAAACTGCAGACAGGCAGGAGAGGCCCTCCGCCACCCACGTCCCCATGGCTCCACTGACAGTGCCAATTTATGGCATATGTTTCGTTCACTCTACCCTGTGACAGGCTAGATTTATCACCTCAATCGGGCACGGTTAAGCCTCATCGAAAGACCTGGAAGGTCAAACCAAAGTCACTGGCCTTGCCTGCACTGAAAAGAAACATTCCTGAACCATAAGGAGGAACCTTCAACCTGCCCCGCTATCCATCTGCCCCGTAGGCAGGCGGCACTCATATAAACCCTCTCAACCGCGTCCAACAGGAACCTTTCAGTGACCCTTGTGACTGGAAAAAGCTAGTAATTAAAAGGTTCTTTTTTTTTAGAGTGAGGGAGTGGCACAGGTTCAGCCGCGCAGGTAGTAAATCTTGCGTTATCAGCTCTCAGGTGAGTGCTGCAGAGGTCGGGAGGAGGGATGCGTGGGTGCGTTGGCTCCAGACAGACCCGCACCACAGATGAGTGGAGTAAGTGACAGGCAATTACTCGCTGTGTTACTGCTCCCTAAATAGGGCTGATGACAGCTTTGTACACTCTTCTCAGGTGGTGTGCAACTAGATGATCATTTGCGTCCAAGACCACCCTCTGTGCCCTTCCACTAACGGAGCGTTTAGAGATTGACATGCTGATAGCAAGTGGAACATGCCAATATATCAACACATAGATTAGTAAACCTTAGTGTCATAATGCATAAATCAAGTATACAGCAGCCTAAAAAGCATTTGAACATTGATGGCTCACTTAAAAATGATGCAATGCATCAAATCCACATCTAGTTTAACAAAAAGATACCTTTCTAAAAAGAAGTGTGCTTTAATAAACTATTGTCATGCTTAAAGGATGTAGATGATGTAGTTTGCTGTGATGTCTAACATATACTGTAAAAGCTCACGATAAGTAACTTGATTCATTTTAACGTAAATGTGTTAATCATTATAACAATTCATTTATTTTAAGTTTACTAAATTGCAACTTTATCACTACAAATGTGTAATTAAAAATATTTTTGTAATACCCGAAATGCAGTTGGCACAAAGTATATTCTTTTAAAGTATTATTTCTGTAATAATCCTCTTTTTAAAAGTATGCTAAAGTGTTCTTTCTCATGCGGGATAACATTCTTCACACAACAAGAAGTCTGTATGTTTTAAAATAATGCAATAGAACAAAAAAGTATTTGGACATTTTGTGGTTGTAAAACGTTAGTGGAATATGTTTATACTTAATGTGATGAACTAAAACCATTATGAGAAAATATCTTGCTCCACTTGGGCCCTGGTGAAACTTGCTTTGATATTTTGCTATCGAATGCAATTAAATGCATACTATTTATGTCCAAATACTTTTGGAGGGGGACACTGTGTATCAGTAAATGTTTTATACTCTTTTTTAGGTTTCCAGGTTGCCAGTAGTGACAGGCCTTGAATGGTTTTGGTCTGATGGGAAGTCCTTTCCGGTCTCTGAACTGGAGTCAAGCTACAACCTCGGGCCATTATTATATCTTCAGTGGTCACCTTTAAATAAAAAATAATAAATACAAAATATATACACACATTGTAGGAACACATATCCAATCGAATACATTCAGTGTCTATTGCTCACACTTAATAACATTTAAAACGTATTTGATTTCACTATTTTCAACTTTTAGTAGTAGTAATAATCAAATAACTGTTACTGTTTACCTGGGATAAGAGATTCTGGAGCCCTCTACCATCAGAGCCAATATCAGTATCCTTCTGTAAAACTGATTTAGCCATCTTGAAGACACCAGATGACACCGGTGGATGGCACATTGGTCTTGGGGAGCATTTCTCTTTTTGTACTAAGGTGTCTATTTGAGTTGGCCCCTGAATAAAAATAAACATAAGTTTATGAACATTTCCCTAGAAGTTTTCATTCCAAGCCTATGACTTCACCTATCAGGATGTACTAACAGGAAATGACAAATTTAAATGCCACTGCATTAGATACAAAATATCAAACCAAGCTCCTTTTTTTAAGGATTATATTGCATGTACTGAATCAAGTTCAACAACGTTTGTTAGGTTTTAAATAATAATAGCTCATGAAAGTGAATTTGTTTGGAGAGGTCATTAATTTATACATTTAAATAATAAAAATTAAATTAATAAAGCTAACATTATCAGAGCTGCAGCTATGTAACTTCTATTTCCGTATAAAAGTTAAATATAGAAAATAAATAATAAACTACTAAATTACTAATAAAACAAAATAAAAAGCTAACCCTATTAATAAAATAAAAGAGTACAAGATAAACAGCTAGCCTAATCAAAGCTGCAGCTGTGTCCTCCTCTTTATATATTAAACCATAAATATTAAATATATCAAATTTAAAAAACTATTAATCTAATAAAATGATATATAATAAACAGCTAACCTCGTTTAAAGAGCTGCAGCTTTGTCCAACTTTAATTTAAAAAAAAAATCTAAATAAAATGCAAAATGCTATTAAACTAATAATATAAAATAAAACAGCTAAGCTCATCATCAGAGATGTAGGTGTGTCCAACTTCTCTTTTCATGTATAATAATTTATATAAAATAAAATGCTAACCATATCATCAGAGCTGCAACTGTGTCCATCTTCTCTTTCCATAGAATGTACAACAGCACCGCTATCCTCCTCTATGTGCCCACTTCCCTTCACTAATGTGTCTGCTAAGGTCTCATCTGGCGACCTCTGCTGGTCAACATCATCTGGCAGCTCAGGTCCAGCAATACGTCTGGCTTCATTTAGCAGCTCAGAAGTGGATTTGACACTTTGGATGGTGCTTGAGCCAGCGCTGCTGATGTGACTCTGGGAGCTGCTGGGTTTGGAGAGAGTTTGATGTTTATGAGGCTCCGGGAATGTTTCACTCTTTCCTCTCCGCGCTCTTTTATGCCCATTCTGTGCTGAATTCACAGAGCCTGATACCTCATTGTCATTACAGCTGCCCGAATATGGCTGCTGATTGCTGAAGATTTTCGTCTCCTCACCTGAAACCTGCTGAGCAAGTGGGCAAGGTTTGTAAGATCCACCTGCTGATAAAGGCCTCTCTGATCTGGGCTTAGCAGGAGGTTGCGGCCTTTGGGACAAGGATACTGCTTTGGTGGTCCCTGCAAGAGAGGCTATGACGGGCTTTCTGACAATCCCATGCCTGGCTTTAAGATTTGGAAGAGCCATTGTGTTCCCTGATTTATCTATGGACCCTGGCTCATTTTGTAGGTCTTTGTTGAGACATGGATTCAGGGGGCAGTTTGTAGAGGAGAGGAAAGTGAAAGTTTATTTGAGACCCAACACAGCTGGGTTTTGTCAGGATGCGGGGGAAATCTGTGATGACAGGGCTCACCTGACAAGGTAAGAAAGAAGCCAGCTTCTGTTCTGATTGAATTCATATGTGCACTTCATATATTGGAAATGCTGGAAATAAAAAAGGAAACAAAAACAGAAGTAAATCATTGTACATGTTTAATTTTGGGGACAAAAAAAAACAGATTTTGCCTCATTTCTGAACATGTTTGCTTTCACATTTTTGTCGAGACATATATCTGTCAAATAATATATAAACAGTAACGTTATATAGTAAGCATATTACGAATTCAGTTATGTCGATTTAATTTTGTAACATTGTGCTATTTCTATATTCTCTAGCGTATTAAATAATCATTAAAAATTATCTTTACACGTTTGTGCAACTTATAAGGATCTTATTCTTATTCAAAGATATATACGCTAACGTTACATAAGTTAGTTAGCAAGCTAGCTTTTTATCTCAAAAGTTGCTTTTTATCATGCTGTGGCTCAACAAATCTAAAAACATTTAAAAGTATTCTTTAAAAGTATCTTACCTTTTCATGAATGCATTCCCACACTGAAATGTACTTCAAATCAAATTGCATCGGCTGAAAAATAACTTCAGCTGTTTACGTCAGAAACTCAAAACAGTGTAACGCCACACAGCGTCTCCTAGCAACCAGCCATAGCCATGCGCGTGCCAGTCAGAGAAAATCTTCACATGGAAATATTCAAGTGCATATATACCATACTGTGTTTTGCAGAGTTCCACCACTCAGTTGTTCAGATTTGCAAAAAAAAAAAAAAAAAAGGAATCATTGTGAGCTTTTGTGCAAACATTCCCTTCCATTCACATGTAGGCTAAAAGATTTAATAAAATACCCTAAATAAATTAACACGTTAAATGTTAACTGACATTAAAATAGCTATTCTAATTCTATTCTTAATTTGTTTTTAAACTACCTTTCTAATCTTTTTGTATTCTATTTTATTTTAATTTATTATACAGTTATATATATTAGAAAAAGACCTTTAACACTAGCTTGCTCCATTCTTTTTCTATTCTATTTGTTTTTTTATTTTATTGATTATATTATTTAAAACCCCTTGGTACGTGTACTGCGTTTAAGCTAAACTGAGACTTGTCATGGCACTTGTATTCTGTTGTTGTTCTCTTGTTGTCTGATTGGATTCATTGTCCTCATTTGTAAGTCGCTTTGGATAAAAGCGTCTGCTAAATGATTAAATGTAAATGTAAATGAAACAGAGTTTCGACTAGAATAAAAAGGTTTTACATTCTAAAAACTAGGCCTACTTTTCTTTTCTAAAACTATATTTGTAACCTATTGATCTGAAGAATAGGTACATCTGAGCTAAATAAATAAATACATATGTACATAACAGCCAGTTAAAATTTAGTTTACGTATACATCCTGCATTTAATCTACTGACAAGGCAATGATGGTACTCTCTATCCATTCCTCCCTCCCTCCCTCTCTGTATCTGTCTCTCATGGGGGCTTTGACATGGTCTAATGTTCTTTGCTTCAAGGGCCATTTCATTCCGTCCTGTGAGGAATCGATCTGTGCTCAAATGGTGTGAGAGATCAGTGGAGATAATCCTCTGTAAGTGGATGATCAGTGCTGTCATTCGCTCATTAGCAGGTGTACAGTGGGAAATCTGACCTCTTTTTTATCTGAGCAAGAAGAGGAGGGAGATGCTGGGGTTTCCAGGTCCTTCCTAAATGCAGGACTCACTACCAAAATTAACAGCTTCCAAAGTTATTACCAGATTAATAATATTTCATCTGCTATTCGGTGAAACTTGTTCAGGTTCGGAAACACTTTTTTTTAACAAAAATGCATTGAAATACATGACTTTATCTGTAACTGTATTATATATTTTTAAATATTAAATTTCAAGTATTTCTATTAAATTATTTAAACAGCAATTGGTAGAATACATACATTTTCATGCATTATGATGTATAAATATATATTATTTTGTTTACAATAACTTTATGAAGTAAAACAAATTATAGTGTTTAATAAATATTTAATTATTTAATTATAATTAAACTAATTTTTAAATAGTTTCAGTAATTTACAATTATTGAAACAGCATGAATACTTTCAAGAATATTATTATTATTATTATTATTATTATTGAATAATGCTTAACAGATCGTTATTTACATACTGTATTACAAATAGGCCCAGTAAGAAATGTTATGATTTCATATATATTTTTTGTATGAACACGTTGGAACTATACATTTTTCTAAAGGTATATTAATGAAGAATAGGCCTATTATAAAGGATTACGTTATGAAAATTATAAATATTATAAAATATTACATTATGGTTCAACTGGGCTAAAGGCGTCCAGTGGTAAAAGGTGCCTTTGATATTATTTTCATCTAAAACACTAGATGGCACAAAAACGTGGCTAAGCACTTTCCAAAACATTCGCTTTTCAAGATGCACGTGTGTATTTATTTGTCTGATCGTTTACGCGATCGCGCGCAGCAATGCAAAGTTGACTTTGTTATTATACTTCATCTAATATTTTATGTTTTTTAAAATGTTGTAAAATTAATGCATATATTTTGAAACAAATGTCTTCTTTATGATTTTCAGTTTTGTTTAAGATAATTAAAGCAACAGTTGTTAAAAAACGAAAGAATGTGTAAAAGTATGGTATTTGGGGTAAAAAGCACCCCTGCTATTGAGGCCAAAGGCGCGCAGTAATTAACATGATTATTAATAAATGGCTGACTTTTCCATTTGTTGACATGACATGGTTAGATTAAGATGGTAAATATCATATATTATGTTGGGTGTCAGCATTAAAGATAATCACCATGTTTAGAATGAAACAATCATATTTAAAAACATGATATTAATCATATCAGATAATAAAATATCATTTTTGTTACTACTGTAAATATAAAGGCCTACTCTATTATCAGATCTCCTTCAACACTTTCAGAATCTTTACATATTAAAATAATTTTGTTTCTGTTTTCTAAAATATATATTTTTTATTATTAAACATTTTAATGACCGTATATTTGGAAAAAAATCTTTTATTTTTCAAAATAAGCAGAAAATAGTACTAACTTTTAGTTATTGTTTTAAACAAATAATTTAAACTTACACATTTATTATTATTTTAGCTGTAGTATTTTTATCAATACCGTGTGCCTTTTACCCCGTGTGTGAGGCCCATCATGCCACCAAGATTTTTTTTAAACAAAATAAACAAGTTGAAAGATTTATTTTCACACAAACTCTGTTGCTCAATTAATGTCCAATACAACGTATATATTTTTTCTGCAATTATACAATTTATGCGTAGTGAATATCGCATTTTTTCTTAAGGTGGGCCTTCAGCCCCGTTGTAATAAACGTTGCAATATTATAAATTAAAGTTATTATACAATAGAATATATATACACACACAATCCTAAATGTTAAGAGTTCTTTTTTTTCTTTTTTTTTACTTTTTCCTGTCATTAGTATTGTGAAATAAAAACACACGGGGCATTACTGTTTAACAACAGCAGAGTAGACGTGTTCCTGGAAAAAGGAGATCGATCCAGGGAAATGAGACAGAAAGTGGGCTGTACCGTGTTCTACGTAACAGACAGGGGAAGATCTCCAGTTCAGTCCCAACATTTCCTCACTTTACCCAAAGCCGAGCACAACATCCCACCAGTGACTGCGCGGTGCCAGGACGCGCGCGCACACACACGCACACACACTCACTCACACACGCACACACTGTGAGTCTGCGAACTGCATGTGCACGAGCTGCGGATTTCCTCCATAATGTTAGGCGCAGTGAAAATGGAAGGACACGAAACTCCAGACTGGAGCAGCTACTACAATGATGCACAAGAGGTGAGAGACGACTATTACTTCCATTCTGAGCTTGTGGAATAGCCAGATTGTTTGTTGCTGCATACACGTGAATAATTTGGCAACCGATTGAAACCGAGGCGCAAACAACTTTTAAAAAGACTGCAAAATAAATGTAAATATATATTCCACTGAGTTGTGATCTGAACCTTAGAAAAAAATCAACCCACTTGGTGGCAGTAGTGATGCCATAGCAAGTGGGTCACAATAGTCTGATATTAGAAGAGTTTAGCAAATAAAATTGTCTATCGAATTAATACAAACGATTTAAAATTACTAGCTGACAAAACAATTTTTTTTTTATCAAATTTATTATCGATTATGTATATATTACACATATTTACAAGATAGCCTACGTTTTATTAGACCAAATTTGCTTTATTAAGTTACATTCTATAAATCAGTCTATATTTTTACCATAAAATAAAACAGGTCACGCGCAACAGCAATTGAACATGTAATATTTCGTTTTTTTAAGAGCAAAGTAAAAACATTACCACATGTAAATTTAAAATTAAACTGTTCTCAAAAATTGCTAATATTTTTTATGTTCTAATACAAATATATTAGAGTACTAAATGCCACGATTTCTTTATTTCAGGTCTATTCTCCCATGACGAACAGCAGCATGAACGCTGGGCTGAGCTCCATGAATAACATGAACAGTTACATGGGCATGTCCACCAGTGGGAATATGACTTCCAGTTGTTTCAACATGTCCTACGCAAACCCAGCGCTGAGTGCGGGACTGAGCCCGGGCACCATGGCTGGGATGCCCCCGGGTGCCACCGGCGCCATGAACGGGATGAGCAGCGGCGTGGCAACCATGGGCACCGCGCTCAGCCCGTCTAACCTGAATGCCATGACGGCTCAGCACAGCTCCATGAACGCGCTGAACCCGTACTCCAGCATGAGCCCCACCATGAGCTCCATGACATACGCGCAGCCCAACCTGAACCGGGCCAGAGACAACAAGACTTTCAGGAGAAGTTACCCGCACGCCAAGCCGCCCTACTCCTACATCTCCCTCATCACAATGGCCATCCAGCAGGCTCCCAGCAAAATGCTTACCTTAAGTGAGATTTACCAGTGGATAATGGACCTGTTCCCCTACTACCGTCAGAACCAGCAGAGATGGCAGAACTCCATCAGGCACTCGTTGTCTTTCAACGACTGCTTCGTCAAAGTGTCCCGGTCGCCCGACAAGCCGGGAAAGGGCTCCTACTGGGCTCTGCACCCCGATTCTGGGAATATGTTTGAGAATGGCTGTTACCTGCGAAGACAGAAGCGCTTTAAATGCGAAAAAAAGTTGACGGACGGAAAAAGGTCAGATGGAAAGCGAGAGCAGTCGAGCGGCTCGGGCTCGCCGGCCAGCGACAGCACCAGCAGCAAACCTGGCCACATGGACTCGAGCTCCATAACCTCCTCGAACCAATCGTCCAGTCCTCCCAGTTTGGACCACAGGAGCTCTAGCACCTCCGGCTCTGAACTGAAGAGCACCGGCCCACAGGTGCACCCCGTGTCCACATCCCTGTCCTCGCTGCACTCAATGGCCCACGAACCCCAGCTGCACCTCAAAGGAGACCCCCATTACTCCTTCAATCACCCGTTTTCCATCAATAATTTAATGTCCTCTTCAGAGCAACAGCATAAACTGGAATTGAAAGCGTACGAACAAGCGTTGCAATATTCCTCCTATGGCTCAGGCATGTCTTCCAGTTTGCCCATGGCCGGGAGAGCCAGCATGGACCCTTCGGCTTTAGAGGCCTCTTACTACCAAGGTGTGTATTCCAGGCCTGTTCTTAATACATCTTAGTCAGTTGGCGACGAGGGGGGGGAAAAACAAACAAACAAAAAAACAAAAAAAAAACTTTATTTTATTTTTTGCATGCACTTGGTGCAAAAGAACTGTTACTTTAAAATATAACAAAATGTGTATGTGTATAATAAAATATTGTAAAGTGTTCCCAATGATTGTATATCCCAGTTATAAATCATTGCTAGTGTATTTAAATCATTTTGAGCTTGTAAAATACTTGTTGTGATCCCCAAACCATGTAGGTCCCCTTCGTGTTACAACGTGCACGAATGAAGGTCAACTTTGGTCTTATTGCTGGTATAAAAGCGATGGCCCTGTCTGTTGCAGATGTATTTGTATGTTGTCATTTTACTCATTATTTTTGGGGGTTTACTTACCTCGTTTTGACAAACAAACAAACAAACAAACAAAAAAACTTCCCAATCTTGTATTGAAATAAATTAATCCAAGGTGGAAATGCATTGTGAATAAAATATGGATTTCTTAATCAAGCAAAACGTTTGTGACATTTTTATACAAAGAGGTGAAATTAAGGCGCTTGTATGCATGCATCTTTCGTGAAAGTACATTCGCAATTGATAAAAAAAAAACTGATAATTTAACAAGAATATCTGATTTCCTTTATTTCGATTCGTTTTTTTATTATAATTATTTTATTTATTATTTTGCATCTGTATTTTTTGTGTCTAAGTTATTAAAAGCAATGCATGCTTAATTTAAAATAAATATAGAAATAGATGCTACTTTAATCAAATTGCATTCTTCTAAAGATGTTCTGCTCTCTGCGCCAGCTTTTGGCTGAGCCCGTCTGGTTTTGACTTGCTGTTGGTAAAAGACCAAGAGAAAATCCAAGTCTAACACACGCGCAGCCTCAAAGACTCGCTTCATAAAAGATCCGATCTCGTTTTAAATGGGATTTTAAACAATATCATAGAGAGGCCAAATCATCTTTTTGTGGAGCGTAACCTACATGATGGGCACGTGAACCTGAACAGATTTGACTTTGATCATGGTATTTTGTATACACGCATTTTGGCTGAGTAGCCGTGAAATTCATTTAATTATCTTGTAATTCCCCCCCGATGCGTAAATAAAATGGATAATTGACTTCAGGCTTGAGAAATCTCGATATGCGCAGGTTAAACAGCTGATATTTGTGCTTTTTCTTTTTAATTCAATTTAAAATTAAAGAAAACATTTTTTTCACCCTAAAGTAGGGTCGATTTATCTGATATTAAAGTTGAGCTCGCGACAGAAACATTTAGCCTAGTGGAGATGGAAAAGTTAACAATAATTGCAATAATCGACACAGGATTTTTTTTATTAAAATAAAAACTTATAATTTTAGAAAACCAAAATATACTTTTTGGGGGTAACGATCCAATATTGCAAGGATTAAAATCATACGTTTTACTGCATTTTTAAATAATCTAAATTACATTTTCTCCTTCTCACGTTATGTACATTATAAAACAGATTGTTTTACATTTTATATTTACTTAATGTCTAAATATCTAACAGAAATGCCTGCTTACGCATAACAAATAAATATTGTGAGGTTTATGGGATTGATTCAATAATAATACAAATCAAACTATAAATAAAATACAAATTAAAAATATTATACCATTAATTCTTATCATTTTAGTTAGCTCGTTATTCTCTTTAATGCACATATTTGAAAATAACTAAATTTCAGAGGCCATAAACCACATTGTTGTATTGCTACTTTAGGTGTGATTTGATCATGTATTTCTGGTTTTCACATAGCCTAATCAAATGCTTTATCGGAAACATTGTTTTCTTTAAATCATTTCCAAATTATATGCGTCTCTGAAAATCCAAGAGCAAACCAACAGTTTACAAGGGCAGTGGAGAAACATTTAACACATTTTAGGGAAAACTCTATACGAGTGCATTGAAATGAATAACAAACCGCTCGTTTATTTGCTATATAGTAATCGTATCATTTACATACTGGCATGTCTAATTTAGATATGCAGCCGTTTGCATGGGAATTTTATTGTTTGTAATTGACGCAGTGATTGTACAGGGCAACATTTGACGGTTTTATTTCTATATAACGCTTTTCGACATTTATGTTGCATTGCACAATTAGTGCACATCTTTAAACGAGCCAGGCTTAACATATGCGATCAGCAGGCAGCGTTCAAACTTATGTGGCATTTCTCGTTCCCCCGTCAAAAGCTCTGGCGCTTTCTTCAGCCTTATGGAGCAAAATTTCGACAACAATAAGCACGGCCCTTTAGTTCAAAGCGCCCATCAGCGGGTCTACCAGAAGACCTTTCTTCTCCCTCTTTTCATTCGGAGTTTGGAAAAGCACTACAGGGCCAAGGCGCTCCTAATACCTTCTGATGGGGATTGAATTAATTATCTCCAATAACACAATTGTGCTTGGCCAACGAAAAGAGCAAAGCAATACCCCTTCAGAATCACAGACACGAAAGAAAGGGCCTTTCAAAGGACGAGAGAGAAGAGGGATAGATCTCTATCCGACATCAGCTTTAGAAGCAGCTGCTTTTCCATCAAAAATGATATGGGAGAAGTTTATTAGAGCTTTGTGCCCCTCTAATATGCATCGAGCATGTCAGGTTGGTGGTCTCGCACTCCCCTCGCGCTGTTCCGTGTTTTGTGTCTTCATTATTCTACAGCAGGGGCTTTTGGATAGAAACGGCCAGTTGCTTTCGTTGGAGTTTCACTGAATAGTGGATTTTTTTATTTTTATTTTATATAATTTATTATTAAACGAATATAAGAAAAGTGCATTTGAAAGAATGCAATATTTCTAATAAGTAACGCTAAAAGTCTTATTTTACACTCTTAAAAATAAAGGTTATTAAAATATATATTTTTATTTATTTATAATAAAGTAAATTTAAAAGATTAGCAAATACGCTTAAATATGCTATTATGAAATTCTGGTACTCTGGTTTAAATTAATATTTACCTTATATTTAAAATGTATGATGAGAGGTTTTATTCAATTTAATTTATAAGGCTATCCATGTCAACAATGCGCAGTTTTAACATTCTAAACAACACAAATTTATCAGCTTGATCAGAACCTGGGAAAAAAACTAAAACGTCCCATAGAAAATGTGCACTATATTTGTATAAATAAACAGCTACTATGAGAAGGACAGAAGCAGACAGAGAAAAAGAGAGAGCTTGAAATATTTGGTGTCGTTATAGCAACCGGATCAGTGGCGCTTTTCTCTAAGGGTCATTCAATATGTGCAGCCGAAACACGGTTTTAATTAAAGCGTATAAAAGTTTTTTTGTAAGTCGATGAACACGCACACTGAATTTGGGGGTGGTAATGGTGCATTTCTCTCCACATGCCCCAATAAACACAGCCTCCAGCCTCCACACTCGCTCGGAACATCCACATCTCAAACAAATCTCTTACAACACGTACATCTCAAACAAATCATTTAAGAACGCACATCTCAAAACAAAAGTTTCCGGCCCAAAAAAGTTGCACCATCAAAGGGCAAGTGTTTTTCATAGGGATGTGGTGGGACACCCAGGTTGAGCCATCTCCACGGTAACCTATAGGAGGAAAATCGACAAGACTGTCCTGGTGTCGGGCGTTTATTTGAGGGGAGGGACACTCAGCAGCACGTCTGGCCTAAACAGCCCTTTTTTTATTCACCGGTGCATCTAACATATTTCTGAGTACATAATCGATCAGGCTGAAGAAGAGCTGTGCTGAAGAACGGACATGGAAAGGCAACATTAAGCATGCTTATATAATTGTTTGGTGTATCTAGTCATTGGTAAAGGTCGACAGATCTCTTTGGCCCATTTTATGTTTGTAAATTATCAGCATGGAAAGCAGTTCCCATTAAACACTCGCAACACATTAATAAGAATTCAAAGAATCATCAACCCCCATTTTTAAGAACTGCCATTCCCACTTTTTTTTTTTTATACAAAAAATGTTGGGAAATTACTTTTAAATTGTGTTTGCAACAAACAATACACATTTTAAAAACACATCGAATTTTTTTTAATTAAAATTAAAGAATAATTGTAAATATTTCAACAATATTTCACCCAGCACAATATTTAGTATATGAAACTTGAATTAAAAAGAGCATTATTTATTGGTTTGATTGAATAGTTGTGTTTAGAATATGATTATGTAGTTTTAAAATAAATTTTAATAAAACAAGATTTTGAAAAAAAGGGGAAAAAATTAAGACTGGTATTTCTCCTCAAAAAGACTTTTGTGCGAGTCATGTGAAACAAACAAATAATTAACAATTATACAACTGTATTCTCTATTGATGGACTGCATTTTAGAATTTATTATTTTTAAGAATTTATCATTTCTTTTATATATATATATATATATAACAACACTAATTGATAAATCACAGAAACAATTTATTATTAAATAACATTTAAGAGTATATACCAAACAAGCATTCATGATCATAAATACTGATTGTGTCGACTGATACACTGAATATTGCTGTTATAACTCAGTTTATTAATTTGGGAAAATGTAAAATATCTATAGTCCAGTTTGTCCATCCCCAAATCCCAGCTTTGTCCAGAAATAGCTGGCTTTCTATGAAAAATAAAGTCTCAGTACCTCACAAAGTAATCGTCCAATCAAATCTCCCTTGTTTAACCAGACTTAATGTCACACTGTAAGTAAAAATTGACTGTGAGGAGAGAAAGAATGAAAGAAAGAAAACCTTTGGAGTAGCTGATAAGAGTGTGGAGGTAAAGGGCTGGCAGCAGTAGTTTCATTGGTGACTGCAGAGAGAATGTGGTTAAACATTTACGATGGCATTTCTGAGCCTGGGCTGGAATGAGAACAGGGCTGAGAGAAAGAACGCCACTTCCAGCCTGTGTTTGCCCAGGCCAGGCTTCGGCTGTTTGCTCAGAGTTAAACGCTGCAGCCTGGTCACCAGATGTGGCCGTCTGCTCGGGTCGCCCGACGGCCAGTCAGTCAGATGACTTTCCGGACACTGCCAGTGCCCACTTTCTTCCGTAACACCTCCACCAGCCGCTCCAACCTGAGAATGGAAAGACAGAGAGAGGGAAGGCAGAAATAAGTGATTGTGTAAATGAAAGTAGAGCAAGACAAACGCAGGCCAGCTCTTAGCTGTTCTCTCCTCACACAAGGGCGCTCTTGGAGGAACGGAAAGATGCAGAGAGTGGATGTAGACAGTTCTTAAAGTGGGTGAGACATCCATGCTGGTGTCAATGCCCAAATCCTCCAAATATCCGCCTGCCTTTACTCCGGCAAACAGAAGCCTGTGTGGTGTCATGTGATTGGTCGGGGTGAGTAAACCTGTGCTTATGAGGGCAGTGATCCCACAGACTCTGTGGAAATGGAGGGAGATCTAGACGGGTGAAGGGATTCTTCAGGAGCAAATGGATAATGAGGAATGAAAACAGACCTGCTTCTCTCCATCCAAACAAATGCTGCTTCCGCTCCAAAAAAATACACTCTTCAGAAACTTTGACATTAGTTCAAATTATATTATACTACGCAATAAAAATAAATAAATAAATAAATATGACAACATATATTAAATCAGGACTCTTAATTTATAGAACTAAAAACGAGACTCCTTAAAGTGACATTATTTATTATTTATCGATTTCCATCAATAAAACACCAAATAAAAATGCATTTTATCTAATGTTTAAATCTCAAATTTGTTCAGGTTATAATCTCATAATTAAAGATGACAGACAAATAAATTAATAAATAAACTATGAAAAGAAAATTGTATGCATAAATTACAGTCATTTATTTTAGAGGCATAAAATAAATTACAAGATTTTTACACTTTATGAAGAAAACATTCAGTACTTTTACATTTTCTTTAGCCATAACTACAATGCTAGGTTGGCACGATTGCTTATAAGATCCAAATCTCTATAAAACTCAAAATAAGTCTTTCAGTACATAATGCAGTGGTCTGAAAATCAGACTTGAAAGTTAAGTATTTAATAAATTCATTCATCACATTAAATAAAGGTATGCATGACAAATGTACAAGGTTGTAGAGACCTCAGGATTGTTAAATCCAAGCTTTTTCAAATAAAAAGAGCCGAAAACATTAAGTTGAAACGGTTTTACAACAACAAAGCAAGGCCAGCTCAAACCGTGCTTAGCATAGTCAGTGCTCATATTGTCTACTGAGGTTTCTCAGTCTTATCAAGTGAGCATATGGGAGTGGTCTGACCCAAGCCTTGCTCCCGCCGAAGTCTCCACCTGTTCCCGTACAGGGAGATTGAAGAGCAGCCCATATGTATTTCTCAGAGGCGCTCTGTGGCCGAGAGAAATGCGTCACTTTGGAGCGAAAGGGGGGAAGATGAGGGGGAGGGGATGATTCAAAACAGCAGACTAATATTTATAAAAGGTCACTGTTGCTAAATGAACAGGTCACTCACATGAGCATATATACATATACAAGCAAACAGCCTTCATATCACACAAGCAATCCACTTCCACCCAAAACACACAAACATGCAGACAGACACCACAAGACTGTCTCTCCTCCATAAACATGCACGGAAACACCTTTCCTCCTTGTGTGCAAATTTTTAGCGTTTTAAATATATTCATTAGCCTCCCTGTCATGTTTGCACAATTAACAGGTCTGCCTTTCCGTGGCAGGATCTCCAAGGTGTGCCTGCGGGCTGGGGAGGATTTGGTGAACACTGTTTGCAGAGAGTGGCCGTAAACCCAAACATACACGCGAGGGAAGAGCCGGCAAAAGCGCAAATCCCGATTAAGAATTCACCGAGTCGCAAAACCAACAATTCCAGCTCAAATAACACAGAGTAAACAGCAGCCGTGCATAAATTCTAAACAACAGCACGTTTTATGTATGGCACGACAACATATCCATGTTTCAATGCAAAAGAAGATCCTGTTTGTAATCTATAATTATGCCACGACAATGCCTAACAAAAATGCTTGCATGAAATGCTGTAAGATCATACTGATAACTCAGGCAGCTGTAGCAGGGTTTTTAGCAATGCACGAGATGCAGAACTGCAGAATGATACGACCGGTGTTATTTTAGTACCAGTGTTATCATTTTTATTAATATTCTGAATTAGTTTTTTTTGTTTAAAATATTTATATTAAATAAACATTAAAGGGCAATATACATTTATATGTAGTATTTATTATTATTGTCTATTTTAATTTTATATTTTATTTTGTAATTTTAGTCATTTTTACTATTATATATATATATATATATATATATATATATATATATATATATATATATATATATATATATATAATTTTATATATATGTCTATATAGTTTGTATGAACGGCTATTTTGTTTATGGTTTTAGTTATTTTTAGTACATCAAGTTAAAATACATGACAAATAAGAAATGCTGCCTCTGCAGCTTCCTGAAATAAAATGTTTTTTTTTTCTTTTATAAAAAATTATATTATATAAAATAGTTTTTTATAATTGTATTTTGTTTTCTTCCATTTTTTTGTTTATTAGTCTTTTTAATATATTTGGGATTAATTTTATTTCAGTTATTTTAGTACATCAAATTAAACGACATGAAAATTATAAATGTTCCATCAGCAACTAGCTGAAATAAAATAAGTGCATTAATAATAAAAACAATGGATTTAAAATTAGTTAACATCCCTAATAACCCCAGATGGGACGTACCAACCGCAGCCCATTTGTGGGCCATCAGGCCAATGAAAAGGTCCTTTGTGCGCTTCTCATGGCCAAATTTGATTCAGCAGGTCATTAGACATTCAGCTCAGCTCCTCCGTCAATGGGCCTGGAAGAACGGCACTCAGGTGCCACATTCTGGGCCGGCGCTGGGCTTCCTCCTCCCCGCTTCGCCCCGCTGTAGGAGCCTGGAGGCCGATCGCATCACCCTGCATTCTTCTCACAGTCATGCGACGAGGCCCACGTCAGAGTGGCTTCCCACAGGCCGCCCGGAGAGTGCTGGACATCCATCTGAATGTCAGCTAGTGGTCAGGTGCGACCGCCGCGGTTACCCTTCCGCTTACTGCGGACGATCCCAGTCATACACTCACGCAGAAGCTGACACTCATGTTATCCTTCGCTCTATGATACAAAATAGCCATCACCTCGACCATAACCATCACTACATAAGGGCTCGCTGCAAGAAAAACTTGTTGTTTTAAATTCTGTCACATTTACTCACCCCACAAACTCTAATTAGATTTTTTTAATTGAACACAAAAAGATGATTTTTTAAAATAATCTTAATAATTCTAATTATTTTCCATACAACAGCTCATACATTCTGTGCATATAAAACTGTGCATAAATTGTTAGCACCATCGAATAAAAGGTTTACATACACATCAAAAATTCATAGCAGTATCTTAAGGGCACATATTCTTGCAAGTAACAAATACCATATGCACCTTTTAGGGGTAGATAAGGTGCAAAGTTGTCACTTTTACTGGTTACTGTCCCAGTGATAAGATGCTGTGTAGATAACTAAAATAACTGAGACTGAAACTGAAATAAAAATGCATTACTACAACTATTTCAACATATATTCAACAATGAAAATCAGCACGGTCCAACATTCTTCTAAACATCATCTTTTGTGTTCCACAGAACAAAGAACGTCATGAGGATGAATAAATGATGCTCATTTTTGGGTGAACTATTCCTTAAAGAAGTGATTTGGTGCAAATTCAGAGCCTCGAGCAATAAATAACTTGCTGATTCTCAGAATACAGGGAACTTGTAAGCTTCCAGTAATACTACACAGAGACTCAGACAGTAGTGACTCAGACTACTGAACCTTGGACTGTGGACGCCGCTAGGTCAGACCAGTGTACACAACAAGCTGCTCTGATACACACTTGCTGTCTAGGTGAGGACAGCAGCACTGGTCAAAGCAAAGTGCATTGTGGGATATGGAGTTTCATGTCATGCAGCAGAGGCTGTGTGATCTTACCCTTCAGAGCGGCATGTGTAAACAGTGCACTAAAGTTCTGTCATTGTGAGGGGGGTTCTCTCTGTGTTTTGAGCACCCCCTCAGCTCAGCATCTCCACC
The DNA here is from genome assembly GCF_003368295.1 of Carassius auratus. Lineage (NCBI taxonomy): Eukaryota > Metazoa > Chordata > Actinopteri > Cypriniformes > Cyprinidae > Carassius > Carassius auratus. Next base: position 23,770,992 of record NC_039259.1, on the reverse strand, counting down.
CCCTTTGGTTAATTCATCATGTAAATAGATCAGCAGGCCGGCCTGTGTTTGCTTTGCGTGGGGAACCCCCCATGTGAGCGAGACAAGAGGGAGAGAGAGGGAATATCTACCATGCGACCAGTTTTTATACATACTCAGAACACATCAAGAGGACAGGTTTAGAGAGACTTAGAGAACATGCTTTAAAAACATTCAACAAGTGCAGGAATTTCTCCAGACAGGCTTCTTTAATGGAACACAAAAGTGAAGAATGTTCATGCTCTTTTCAATGCAATAAAAGTGAATAAGGATTGACACTGTCGATCTCAAAACATGACCAAAAAGCATCATATAAGGAGTCTAAATGAGTCATGTGGATTTAGTTGTTTTAGACTAATTTTGTAATTAACATGGTGAGCATAAGAGACTTCCTTCAATTTTAAAAAAAAAAATCAATTCCAAACTTTTTTAACAATAGTACATACTACGTAATATGTGTTCCTGTAGCTCAATTGGTAGAGCATTGCGTTATCAAGCGCAATGTTGAGGATTTGATTCCCGGGAACACATGATAGGTAAAAATTGATAGCCTGAATGCACTGTAAGTCACTTAGGATAAAAGCTTCTGCTAAATGCATAAATGTCAATTTTAACTAAAAAAAATTTTCTAATTTGCATCTTTACAGCATCTACCCTCATTCATTGTCACAGAATGGAAAAGAGCAGCACGAACATTCTGTATAACATCTTTTTTTTCTGTTTCACAGAAGAAAGTAAGCCATACAAGTTTGGAACTTAAGAAGGGTAAATGAGTTAATGGGCTAAATCTATAATCAAAATAATTTTATATATAAATACAAACACAAAATTTCTTTGAAAGCATTGGTAGAGATAAATATATCTTCAAAAACATTTTTTTTTAAATCCTAATCACTCCAAATTTTTGACTGGTAGACAGATAGTTTAACATGGTTTTGGTATGTTGTTAAAATTTCCCCAGCTTAAACCAGAGAGTGAATGTCTGTACTCACCTCTGCACTTTCTCATTGGCCTCCCTCTCTCTCTCCTGGGTCAGACACAGCTGGTTCTGAGCGCTCTGAAATTCTGCCGTCAGATGCTGCAGACGGTGCAGCAGGGGCTGAATCTGGCTCTGGCTCTGGTTTGAGGTGGCAGGACTGTCCAGACTGGTCTCATCAGCCTGATGCTGTAGCACACTGGAAACACAGTTTTGATACAGAAGTGTAATTAGTGATAGAGTCAGTCATGAATTGGCGATGTTCACTTGGCTGCTTGAAAGAAGTGTTACCACACTTTATGTCAGTATTAAAAAAAAACAGGGCACAGATTATGCATTGGCCAAATTTTACATTTAAAACACAACATATCATAATATAAACACCATATACGCTTACATTTTACTAACAAAACTTACATTCTAAAACTGCAATGTTAACTGCAATTGCTTTGAGTTTTGGTGCTATATCTACCTGATTTAACCCACTAAAATGAGTTTTGTTGGTAGAAATGAATGTATTTCGTTTAATTCAGCAATATAAACTAATTTTTTAACTTGACCAGGTCATGTTTTCAGTGTATTCTGATGAATGCAGTAGGCAACATAGATTATATGATTGTTTATGAATGAAAAAAATATTAACTAAAATTAACTGAACTGAATTTGTAAGTTTGTTAATTTCCAAGTAATACCAATTTTAATATGCATATAAAACCTACAAAACTACGTATCTTTGTGATTCATCGCACACTTCAATAGATCCTTAGGAAAGACAATCATCAAAATTACAAGAACAGTATAACGGCTGACTTAACGGCGCAGCATCAGGCTCATGTTTCATAAACCAGGAGGAGAAATGCCAATGGTCAAATTTCTTACACAAACATGAAACTTGACCCAGACACAGAGAGAGCATGCTTGCAGTTTACCTGAAGGTGGGGAATCATAACTCTATATCAACAGACACATCTAATATTCAAACGGAATGTCAGTACAAGAAACAATATCTGGGGCTAATAATTTCCCAGAATGTCAGCAGAATACATTAGCGCTCTCACTGCGCTGCATCTAAATCGAGGTGAAATTCAGAGGTGTTTTTCAACAAGGCATAAGATAATAAGGGTCAAGACAAAACCGGAAGGGTAGGGGCGATAATAAGAGATACATATCAAATTAACCAACAAACATGAGCAGAACTGTACAGTCACCACCAAAAGCTCCTATGAATTAATTGTAATAAACTGAAATGCCGATAACGGTCACAAAAAAACAAACAAAAGAAAACCAAATCAACTTCTTGAGAAAACAGACGTTCCATGGATTAAACATTTCTAATGAAAACGTGATGCTGCTTTTGTGCGCAAATCAAAGCCACCAAAATGCTAAAGTGTTGCCAAGGCATTCCTGTATTTGACATGGCATTTACAGTTCAGGTGACTGCACTCATAAAATGCCCATGCCAATGTGCAAAGATGATTGTGTGCTTTCAGAGCTGCATGCAGCAGTCAAATAATTGCCATTGTGATGAATAAAAAATGCTAACAGATAACTTTCTCCACGTTATTTTGAATGTGAGAGCAGGTGCAGCTGTTTGTAACTTGAAGTTGCGGCTTACGTTGTCATTCACTTCCAGCTGATTGGCTGTTACCCTTTAAATTGTACATCAGCTGGAAAAACATTTAGAAAGTGATTCCAATGATTTTGTTCTTTTGTGCAATTATCGTTCCTCTATGCAATTATCTGCTATTATTTTAAAGGGGTCATATGATGCTGCTAAAAAGAACAATATTTTGTGTACTTGGTGTAATGAAATGTGTTTATGCGGTTTCAGATAAAAACACATTATTTTCCACATACTGTACATTATTGTTTCTCATCTACACCCCGCATTTCTGAAACGTGTTGATTTTTACAAAGCTCATCGTTCTGAAAAGCGAGGTGTAGTCTGATAGACCCACTATCCAGTGCGTTGTGATTGGCTGAATACTTTAAGCGTATGACTGAAATGTTATGCCCCTTACCATACTGTGAAGAAGTCTCCTGGAGCGCAGAGACCAAAATATTAAAACCCATTATAAATGAGGCATTTGTAGCATGCATTGGGGACATAATTAGTGATTATAATGACTTATACTGTCTCTTTATGTGTTGCGTTGCATCGTGCAGCATAAACCTATAACCATGTCTGCATTTGTGATCGGAGAAACAACAAACAACAAGCGCTACTCTACACTCTACACTGTTTTCTTTCTTTGCGTAAACATTTGAGCGTTCTTATGCAAATCTTCCTACATCGTGATGCAGACATGTGGGGGCGTGTTTAAAAAAGGCGTTTTAGGGGGGCGTGGACGAGTCTTAACTTTTATAAAAAATATCTCTTTGGGTTTGACACTTTAGTTTTTGCAACTTTTAGCTTGTAACACTCCAAAGAGAAAGGAAAACTTGAAATCATATCATATGACTTTTAAATCGGAATTTAGAAAAGAAATTCTAAAAAAAAAAAGTATCTTTATCGTTACAGTTTTTCATCCTTAGTCTAAACGGCTTTAAGTTACACATTTTGAGAGTTTCATTAGCTTCCAATTATTTTACCTGTACAAAAACAGTCCACAGAAATGGCTTTCTCTTTCTTGCAAAATAAGGCGAATAGACTTTCTTGGTTGCTATGTGGTTACATACTCTACGACTAATAGATTACATCACCCGTTTTATTGTTTGTCAAATGAAAAGTAATTTTGTCTCCCCTTAACTAGCCCCATTAATATTACATGCTTAAAGGTGCTTAAAAAGCTGCCAACAAACTGCAGAGGACTAATATGCTTTAATATGACACGAAGCGCATGGAGATCAATATCTGGTCTAAATAATGATAACACCTGCTCCCCTTTTATTCAAGCAGAAACTAGATGAATGGCTGTAATAACACACAGGTATGCTGTGCTCACCTGCGACCACAGACGTACAGAAAACCACAGCTCTATTAAGTGGGTATTCATATTAACCACGGAAACAATGCATTTAATACAATGCCACGATTAGCTGACAATACAAAACGTCTGTCTGGCTCGCATGCCTGCATGAGTCTATAGTGACAGAGACATCAAGATGGATTAGCAGCAGCTTTTGTCTTTAGTCTTTAGCCTTAAGGCCTTTAGCTGATGTACCTGTGTGTTGTTGCCCTAAAGTCATATTACACATTGAGTCTTACTAATTAGTTCCAGGAAGGTTTCCATGTCAGGTTCTCCCTTTATTTTTTATTTTTTAAGGCAGGAGGTAATCAATTCTGATGCGATATTGATGGCCGAGAAAGTGATGTAAAGTTGTGTGCTTTGTTTAATTAAATGCAAACATATTGGGTACAAAGGTCCAATGACAGTGACAAACAAGGGCAGAGAAGCATTGCCACACTATGGATTATCTTATCTAAGTCCTCCCACCCCCTCTCAGACACAACTGGTCTATCCTGGTCCCCACTTTATGAGGATGATTGTAGTAGGATATACAATGTCAGAGGAATGAAGATCCATAAACAGGCATATAAACACAACCGGTCTAATACACAGTTCACTACATAGAAGCTGTGACAGATGTGTGAAATTATATGTGAATATACCACACTTTTAAAAATAAAGGTTCTAAAAGGGTTTGAAGCAATGGCATACAAGAAACATTTTTGGCTCCACTAGGAACCTTTCAAGTGAACCATTTTTTAATTAGTGCAAAGAATATTTTAATAATCTTTTTCCCACTATAAAGAACCTTTGGTGCAATGGAAAGATTGGATGCATGTAAAAGGTTCTTCATGGAACACAGAAACATTTAAGAACTGATATGAGTGTACATATAAGAATGAAAATTTACCGGACAAACCTATAGTCCATCTAAAATGTAGAAGAATTTATCTCTTCAGAAAATATTTAGAGAAATGTAGCATTACATCACTTGCTTACCAATGGATGCTCTGCAGTGAATGGCTGCCATCAGAATGAGAGTCCAAAGAGAAGATAAAAACATCACAATAATCCACACAACTCCAGTCCATCAATTAATGTTTTGTGAAGTAAAAGCCTGCATGTTTTTAAGAAACAAATCCATAATTAAGGCATTTTAACTTTAAAATGCATAAGAATAATTCTTGCAGCGAAAAGGTCCATCCCCTGTTGTCCTCTCACATCAAAATCCACTGACATATTTGGTCTAAGGACTCATTTTTCTTGTAAAAGGTACTTGATCTGTGTACATTTCTTTCCTTATTCAGACGAGATAACTTTTCCACTGGAGAAAGCGATATTAGAGGACTCGTATTTTATCCAGAAGTTAAAAGACCTAATATTGCATTTATTTACTACAAACTTATAGCTTTTCACTTCTCAAAATATTAATTGATGGATTGTTGTTGTGTGGATTACTTGTGGATATTTGTAATGCTTTATCCTTTGTTTGGACTTTCATTCTGACGGCACCCATTCACTGCAGAGGATCCATTGGTGAGCAAATGACGTAATGATACATTTCTCCAAATCTTTTCTGATAAAGAAACAAACTCTTCTAAATCTTGGACGGTCTGTGGGTTAGGACATTTTTACAACTATTCCTTAAAGTATGAGCATCAGTAACAGTGACAGTGAAAACACACTAATAAAAGAAATACAAATAACTCCTCTTGTACATTTAAAAATACTATTCACTGCATTCAACCAAACATATGCTGCTTGTTAAAAACTGCAGTGTATGTTGGTCTAGTCATAAAGGCTGCCAGACAGACGACCTGAGGACTCTGTTAAACATTAACCAGAAGCGTAAGATACCTGATCACAGGGGTGGGATCCCAACGAACCTGCCCTCGTCCTCTACAGGCCAGTTAATCATTAACACCGCCACAAAATGCTATCAGATGGGAAATGTAAAATAACCTTTTAATAGACAGCATTTATCTACAGACAAAAAAAGTACATAGAGACCGCAGCCAAAGCAGAGACAGACATTCTATTGAAGGGTGTCTTTAGCAACCTGAGCTGTATACAAGCTAACTACCGACCACATCCCACTGACAACCATTCCTTTACGTCAATCACTCAATCTGACAGTTGCTGATAAAGGCCGTGGTTGTTTCAATATGTCTTGTTCCCTCAATAGAACACAGAAATATGAGAACACACCCAATTTTGAACACAAACACCAAAGTTATGATCACTTGGTCATGAAAAAAAATGAGTTTCTTGCACTGAGCCTGGGCTGGAACGCTGCTGTGTGTTTGGATAATCAATCTACAAAATGTATTTTACTGCACAGAATGGAAAGACGGCTAATGCAGCGGCTGCAGTTTGCTCTGTTTTGGGGATAAAGTCGCTTAATGCCACAGGCGTTATAAATATCACATAAATTCAAAGTTTCCATCTAGCAATATAGCATAACTGCTGGTGTTATCAGCGTTGAAGGATTTCTGAGAATAAGTCATTTCAGCTCAAAGGGCAGGGGCTTTAATGAAAGGGGGAAAACACAAGAAAATTGAAATAAATGCCACTGATAATCAGTTTGCTGAGAGATGAATGATTAGAAATCTCTGTGAAGATCAGACAACTTACTACTGTGTTACCTCATATACAAAGTTAATAATAAACACAAATACAAAATACAGAAATGAGAGGGTCTCAGCAAAAGACTTCTTCAAATCTGTTTATATATGTTTGAATACTATGCATTAAATAGAGAAAAAATGACAGTAAAGACATTTATAATATTAAAAAAGATGTCTATTTCAAATACATCCTGAAAACAAATTGCTGAAAAATTCAGATGAAAATTCAGCTTTACCATCACAAATTAAAGACTAAAATAAATATATATAAAATAAATAAATATGTGTGTGTGTGTGTGTGTGTGTATATACAAACACACAGACACACACAATTATAGAAAGATAAATATATATTGTAAAATATTGTAAAAAATAATTTAAAGTTAATGTTGATGCTACTAGGGGTGCTCCAATCATGATTGGAATTGAGAAGATGCGCAAATCCAATTCATTTTCAGCGTTTTTTGGCGCATCTTCTCTATTAACAACGGCTCTGTGTGGTAACAGCTGCTCTATGTGAAATCACGCACCTGATGGAATTAACCACTGATTAGAGAACCGGCTTTACTGACGAGATGTGCATTAACGATCGGCCGATCGTGATAGGAGCACCCCTAGATGCTACTCTGTAGATGTTTAAGGTTTTTATTAGGGATGCACTGACAGGATTTGTTTTGGCCGATACTGATTTTAACAAACAACTATTGGACAATTTTGATACCGATATTGGTCAATTGCATAAAGCAGTTAAAAATGAAATAACATTTTTTTTTTTTTTAAATCTTTCTTTGGCTATAATAATAATAATAATAATAATAATAATAATAATAATAATAATAATAATAAAGTACAGCGGGTTTTTTTTTATTATTAAAAAAAAACAAGGGACTTGATCTGGTAGTTTATCATAGCCAATACAGTATCATATTTTCTACATTTTGAACAAATGTATTAAACAAAAGAAAATACTGTCAACGCTTTAAAGACATTAACGTATGCCTATTTTTTTAATATATTTGCAGAATGGATAAAAAACTACTCCTTTAAGTGTTTTGAGAGGAAAAAACTGACTAAATTAGCAGGCTGAACAACACATTTTATTATTGCCGGTAATATATTATTATTATTTTGTTATCATTTATCATTTATTATCATAAAAAAAATAATGTAGGCTAAAACACCGGTAAAAAAAACTAAATATTACAAAATATTTCAAACACAATTAGACTATTTTAGTTCCCTTCTCTCCACAACAAATCCTCTAAGTTGTAAGCCTGAAACCGAAGCTTACCTCTCTCATTCTGCACAAATTCAAATGTTTCCATATTCACAATGTATCTGGATGCTAAAATATGATTTATTATGTAAAATATAGGCTTTATTCTTCACTCACATTTTCGACATAAAACAGTACTGACGAACTGTACAGCTTTTGCAAAATAAAGAAAACTGTTTTCTTTTCCATGAACTTCGGAGCACGTTACAATGATCCAAACTCAGCACAATATTTTTTTTGTTTTGTTAATCTGTAATGATTTAAGTGAAATACATTTTGTATATAGGCCTCTATAGTCCCTTTTATGTAAGCCTTTCACTGGTTGGATACATCAGCATCACATTTGCATATGGCCATACTATGCTGTCTGACAACTATATTTTGTACAGATTTTATTTTGTTTTGGCAAGTATTTAATTATTTTGCTCAGAGAAAAACATTGGATTATGCAACAGACATGCAATTTATTGTCTCCATGCAGTTAATTAATAAACCATTGTTATCAGCCCTTTTCATGCTATTTCCGATATGCTGATGGCTTTAAAATAATCAACAATTAGCTGATAAATATCGGCGGCCGATATATCGGCAAATCCCTAGTTTTTATTTCTTCTAATTTCATAAAGGAAACAAGATATAATATGATATCAATGAAATTATGAAATGTGTTGATTTTTTGATGAACGTGCCATGGAAAGCTGTTTTACAGTATGTTTACAGATCAGTTTAGGACCATTTAGACCAGTGGGTCAGATTTAAAAGATCTTGAAAAAATACAAATAAAATCTGATTTCAGCTGAAAAATCGAAACTGAGCTCTTTGGCTTATGGTGTAGTGCAAGAGTATTGGAAAAAGAGAGCTCATATTTGTGTACGTTGTATCTGCTAATGACTATCGAGCTGCAAGTGTTGACAGGTCGAGCTGTTAGCATGTGTGATAATGAGCGATCACTGGGGAGTTGGACCGCATGGGGACCGGTGGTGTTAATACATGTCTATCCAGCACGTTTTCCCTCCTGGCTGACACTCAAACAAAGCACCTTAAATTCAGAGTCTAACCTCTCCTGAACAGGCCGGCCAATGATAACCCATTAAAACAACCCACCCCAAGTGAACAAAATTGCCTAAGTGTTTCTCTTTATCAGCGGGGAGCGTGTGTACGCTAACACTATTCGGAGCCAGTTCTATCAGAGTCCGAGGTTCACGCCGCAGACATTTTTTTCTTACACCCCATTCTCTCTCTCATCTGTTCACTGCCCTTTCATGTGACACAGACTGTCTGTTATCCTACAAGACAATGGAGCTGGTCAGGCAATCCTGAGAGCAAACACACGCAGCCATACTCTGGCCTTTGTTGGGCCTGGAGGATTCTCCTTTTAAAGGTTCAGCGCTGCAGTCACATTGGCAGGGGCTGGGGACCAGCGCTGGACACCCTGACGAACACACAATGCAGATTGTTTGAGGAAATACAATGTGTTCCTTCTCCTCCTCCTGCTGGGAAAGACAGAAAAGACTACAAGAGTGAGAGCTCTCTTCTCAGATTAAGTGAGTTTGGGTGTGTAGCACCAGACGCTGAACTGAATTACTTTACAAGGACAGTTTTCAAAACAAGCAGTTTGTAGAAGCCTCAGCTGAGCACCCAACATCATGCACACAAAAAAACAATAACAGTTCTTCAGATAACAGTGTTCTTTTCTGGATATTTAATAAATAATAAATAAATTATATTGAGGATAATTATGAATTATATATTTTTAAATCTGCTGTTCTTTTAATTTATTAAAGAATTATTATAAAAATGAGTCAGATCTTCACAAAAATATTAAGCAGCACAATTGTTTTCAACATTGATAATAATCAGAAATGTTTCTAGAACAGCAAATCAGCATTAAGGAATCGAATGACGATGATGAAAATTCAGCTTTGATCACAGGAAAAAATAGCATTTCAATATGTATTAAAATAGAAAAAATATTTCACAATATTACTGCTTCTTTTTTTGAATCAAATAAATGCACCCTTGTTGAAAATAAACCTCTTGACCCCAAACTTTTGCAGCACACTATTGTTCATTGATAATTCATGCTTGTCCATAAAACACTGACTAATGTTAATTTATCCAACTTAAAATGTTAAAAATATATATGTAAAAACGGCATTAATGTAGATGAAAAAAAATATTGTTGTAAAAGTTCTCCTAAGGCATGTTTAGGTGTAAAACCCTTATGGAGTGAAACACAAACATGCAATCATGCACAACAAGATGCGGAAGAGATCTAATAAGATGTGACAAATGCAAATGGAAAGTCCTTGATACACGGATGTACATCTCAGTGAAACCGGACACAGCTCACTTAACCAGCACGACCAGTTTATGAGCCAAATGTATTTACTCCATATCGTCTATCAAAGACGTCCTCACTGACAGATAAACCCCAAATGAAGCAAACAAGCCCTTTGGCTGGAAGACAAGAACCAGGGAGGGAGAGTCTGTGGTAGTCCATCACGACCACTGGGAACGCTTTGGTTTGGTTATTTAAGACCCTGACTATCATTTTGAATAAAACCTTAAATAAGCAGCGTTCAACTTGCAGGCCAAAACAATCAGATGTTAGGTGGTGCCGAAACGTTTGTGGTCAATGCCTCTGGAGGCTTTTTTGCACTGAGATCCCAGCGTGGACAGACCTTTGACAGCGTCTGCGGGAGACGTGGCTCGAGATCACAAATTCACGAATGCTCCAATCCTTGAGATCACGAGTTTGCGGTAATCTAGTGACTCACTGACAAGTCGAGCGATTTATTTTTCTCTGGGCAAAGCAAACAAAACACATAAAAGCCCATTTCAATGTTCATAATCTGTTATAAAGCTGGATGATGATGACTCAGTGCATGATTCATACTTTCTGCCTCTATCAGTAATGAAATTAGATTAAATGAGTGACAGGCAATGAGGGTCTTTCTAAATTATGGAAGTTTTGTGATGCAGAAACCACCTCATTAACAACTATTCTACTGCTGGCTGTCAAACACACAACCAAAAGGAGTTAAACAAGAAAAAAGAAGGTTTGTATTGTGTACTACTAACGTATCTACACAAAGGGTTTGAAAAAAATAGGTTTCATAAAATAACCTTCTGGTGAACAGTTCTTAAAAGAAACATTTTTCTTCATCTGAAGGCCATTTTAATAATCTAAAAAACCTTTTTAGACTTCTGTGCAACTGAAAAGATTCCATGAATGTTAAATGTTCTTCACAGAACCAAAGAGGCCAATAAAACATTTTTTAAGAGTCTAAGTAAACAACGGTACTAGCCTCAACCTCATAACACTTGATGCATATCACAAAAAAAATTAGAATGGGTCTCTTAAATAGTTGGATGGGAAACCAGGCTGTAACAATGAACGTTTGTAATATAAACTAGTCAAAAGTCTAACTAGACAAACTATATGTGGTAACACTTTAGTATAGGGACCAGTTCTCACTCTTAACTAGTTGCTTATTAGCATGCCTACTATTAACATATTGTCTGATTATTAGTATTTTAAAGCACATATTCTGCATGACTATATTCTACATCCCTAATCCTACTCAATATATTAACTTAACAACTACCTTACTAAATATCAATAAGCAACAAAAAATGTATTGAGGCAAAAGTCATAGTAAATGATTTGTTTTTAGTGAGAACTGGAGTTTAAAATAAAGCATGACTCACTTTAGATTAGAAAACTCTAATCATGTTTAACTAGTTGCTTATTAGCATACATATTACTAGCATGTTGTTTGTTTATTAGTATTTACAAAGTGCATATTGCATGACCATATTCTAGATCCCTTAACCCTATTCAATACCTAAACTTAACAACTTCAAACAACATCCTTACTATCAATAAGCAGCACATAAGAGTTTATTGAGGGAAAACTCTTTGTTAATAATGCATATGTGTTCTCTAAAAGCATTACCAACTATGGTTCTCGTGACAGGCATAAACCTCAAGAATCCAAAAATGATGGACTGGACCCTCCAATACAAAGCCCTCTTGGTTCCTCACCTCTGGAATGGCATGCAAAGGCTTTCTCCTAATTCCTGCACTAACATCAACACATTATCCATCACCTGGATTATTACAATCCTTCAAAACACCTTGCCCTGCACCTTTGTTTATTTGGAAGTTCATTGAACACTTAAGGCATGTCACAGCAGGTCCATGCGCCGCCACAACTCAAACAAACTGTAAAATGCATCAAGTGAGTGGTTAAGGAGTTACTGTGCAGTGTGAGGTGGTTCACCTGTGATACCTGCGTAAGGTTTGCAGCTCCTCTTCCACTGTGTGACTGTGCAGCAGGGCTTTATCTCTTTCTCTCTGAGCTTCTTGAAGCTCCTCTTCAAGCTGTAGAGATTGGAGAAATGCATGTCAGATCATATCACGCTCTGTTACAACACACTGTACATGTATCAGCTCAAACAAAAAAATTAAACCTTTAAGAAGCACAGAGTTACACGAGGAGAACAGCAGAACCAATATGGGTTTTACCAATGAAAAAAACCCTTAAAATATATTGCTAAAACAAAAAAGGAAATTAAATAATGCATAAATATATTTTTTTAAATGAATACATAATTATTATTTATTTTTTTTTCTGCTAAATTAACGTCAAAGAAATACATACAATTCCATGAAGAGAATAAGCACACAGTCAATATGAGTTTTACTAATAGCAAAAGAAAAAAAAGAGAAAAAATTAAAAGAAATAAAACAAATGAATTTATTTCATTCAAACAAATACATTTTTTTGAAATGAATACATATTTAATCATTAATATTTATTAAACCTCCAAGTAACGAAAAAAATCACATGACTGAAGAGTAAAAAGAAAAAATATAATGTTGAAAAAAAGAAAAAAAAAGAATGCATAAATAAAAACTGTTCAAATGAATATGTAATATTTAATTCATATTTACTTTATGGTTTCCTAGCTAAAAGAAAATGCTTAAAAATTGCTGAAATGAATATATAATATTTATGCATTAACCACATTTTCTAACTGCTGGTAGACTGTGAAACTGACAATGGGGGACTATTAAAATTAATTAGGCAAGCGGATATGATTTTTCACCAATGAGGAATCAAAAAAATCCCAAATAGTTGACGATCAATTGTCCGATATATTGACCAATACACATACTAAAAATATGATGCAAATCAATTGTTGTAACATTAATGAATTAAACCAAATAAATAAAAAATGTTGCATGAGCATTAACGTAAGGGGTTTCTCTTACGGTCACGTAAAGCATACTGGTCTAATGAAGAGCAATCAAACATTAAATAACATCATTTCATATCTATGGGCTCATTTCACTGTTTTCTCAACTTCAGATTGGGCAGAACTCAGCTTTTATTCATCAGCAATGTCAGACAGATAACCATCTGAACCCCAACTGAACTTCATTCATTGGTTCGTGTGCACACAAGGAGAGACTCAGTCTGAGGGGGATCCAATTGACTCTATTGTCTCCTAACTCAGCACCTACTCAGCAGCGGTGTGTCGTGAGAAAGAGGGATCCCTGGGCCGGTGGGTGCGGGGAAGGCCGGATAAACACTGTCCCCTACCTCGCAGTGCCTAAACCTGCAGCACTATAAAGCCCCTGCTAATGACCTGCCGTTGAAACAGATGTATTGATGGCCTCGTCCTATCAACAGCTGGGTGAGCAGACAGACACAATGGAGACTGTCTAAACAAACATGACAACCTGTGCTACTGTAAAGGCCCGCAATATACTCCTGAGAGACGAGGGAGGACAAAGACAGAGAGAGTTGGGGAGATAAACGAGAAGAGGGGGCTTAAAAGAGAAAGACAGAGGATCAACATGTCCGTTTTCTTTTCAAGAAATGGTTTACCCCTACAAAAATGTATTAACATTTATTTACCGATCTCCCAGTTATTCCACACTTGTATGGGAGGGAAAAAAATCTACTTTCAAACAAGACAAAAAAGTGCTTGTGTGTAATATTAAGGTAAAGTATGCTCTCTTTTTCATTCAAAGCAATCATATTACATCAGAAAATGTCAAATATAGAGCACAAGACGTGAACTAGACTACATAAAAATACAGCCCAAATTACTGTTAATATAAAGAAATGTTGAGCAATAAATGACAAATTGCATTTAGGTTTGGAATGACATGATGGTGAGTAAATATTGACAATATTTATATTTCATTGTTGAACTATTCCTTCAAATGAATGCAAGACGTGGAGTTATCATAAGTGCTGGAGATGAATGACTCTATAACGTTTTCTATACCGTAGGGTTTGTTGAATTGAGGTGTGTAATTGATAGGCTTGGAATTTCAAGAGTTTTCTTTAAAAAAAAACATGAATGCTGTTCATGCCTTATCTTTGGGGTGTATCATAAACTGCGATAAAGCTTGAAGCTTTCATCCTACTGGATGCATTGTCTGCAAAACACATTCAATTTGGCACCTCTTTGAAACCAAGCTGTATCTTATCAAGATGCATTGGATGGGAGTTTCTTTTTCACTAAAATCAACTGGAGCACAATAGCCAAAATCTACAATGCTTGCGACAAAAGTAGGACATGCCCAGCTAATAAAAAAAATTCTAAAGAAAGTTTTGATAAATGATCCCTTTAAGTTTTGAAAACATCATGTCCTCTGAACATTTAAAATGTCCAGTTTTTTTTTTCTGGGTTATGTGAGCGTTAGAGAAAGCATTTTTAAATTCTGCAAACGTTATGGGAATGTCACTTTAGAATGTTTTCTGAACCGTCTGAAACTAGAAAGCAGCGACTCTTACGTTTAATGTCAGACAAACTAAAATAACTTACAATTAAAATGTTTCCGGAAAAAGTTCCAAGAATGATGAAGAAACAGTTTTTAATGAGAATGTGTTCTAAGAATGTTCTGCTAACGTTCCTATTACGTTATTTTGGAATGTTCTCTGAACATCTAAAATGTCCAGTTTTTTAAATGTTTAACAGGATTGAAAAAAAAATATTTTCTGTAAAGTTGCTTCGCAATGATTTGCATCTTAAAAAGCGCTATACAAATAAACTTGAATTGAATTGTTAGACAAAATAAAATTACTCACAATTAAAATATTTAAGAAAAACATTACATGAACAATGCATGATATATGTTTTAAAAGTGTTCAAGGAACATTTTGCTAACATGCTCAATAAGTCATGAAAACGTATTTCTGACTGTTCTCTGAACATTTAAAATGATCAGAATTTTAAATGTTTAAAATTAATATTTTTTTTTTCCACTTTTTCACAAGAGAAGGTTCATTTTCATAATTCGGCAAACATTATGGAAATGTTACTTTTGAATGCTTTCTCCACCATCTGAAAAAAAATAATAGTAGGTAAAAAAAAAAAAAAAAAAGTTTAAGAAAAAAAAAAGTTTTTGTGCTTACATTTTTTCGACAGTGTTATCAAAAATCAGGCAACCTTAAATTCTATTAACAAAATTGGAATAATAACTTAACTTTATGAGAACATTCCCTATTAGCTGTGTAAGCATGTGTACCGTTATACCTCTCTTATGCGGCCTGTGATTAAAAAGCTTCAATTGCAGGCTAAAGAGACAAATGCAAATACAATCTTTGCATGCTATAGATAAGTCTGCATGAATGTTTTCTCGCCACAACGAATGACTGTAACGGAAACAGATATATGACTCGAACGCCCAATGCATTTAAATCCCTGAAACACTTTTACCCATAAGCGCATGCAGCTTCCGCTGGTGCAGGCCCAATCATTCTAATTACTGGAGTGCAGGTCTCGCAAGTCAAAGAGAACATCAAAAAGCCTCAAACCTCTAAAGTCAATATGTACTTTTCTCCAACAGGGAGGGGAGCTCGACTTCAAAGCCCAATTCTTTTAATCATATGTATTTTATCAGCATTCATTACAATATTATCCAAATTAGGTTCCCAGAGTAACGTGTTAACCTGTAGAGATTAAGCCCTGCAAAGGAGGGTCGCAGCCTTGACCTTTATGAGTGAGCGTTTGGTGGGGCAGAGGTGGGCTGGTCGTGGCCTTTCTGACCCAGTGGGGAGAAGAGGATGTGATGGAGGTTATCAGCGGTGTCACAGTCCGCTCTGTCGCTCTAAACTAGAGCTCATTTAATGCTGTAAGGCCGGTTATCATGTCAAAGGTCACAGAACACTGCCACTTAAGCGGCTGTGCAAAATGTTAGATGGTACATATAAAGGAAAACAGGATTTTTCTCGCTCTTTTGAAATAACTTAGTCGCGAAGCATGTCATTCAGACCATTTATGAAATCTAAGCTGCAAAAATTTGTTCAATCATCATGGTTATTACATCTTAGCAATAACCACAAACATAATCTATGTTTTATTTACAACCTTAAAAAAATCTAAGTCAACTTAAATGTACTGAATGTGCACTTGTAGTGTACTTCAAATCTGAAAAGAAGATTTTTTTTAAACAACACTTTCAGATAATATATTAATAAAATAAAAGTCCACCTAAATGTACTTAAACACTTTCCTGTTTCTTACACTTAAGTTGACAAAAAAATGCACTTTGTAATAGTGTTAAATCAAAAGTTTTAATTGTTAAATTATTATGTTTTAATAATCCGTTATCATGCTTTAAAGAAGTACACCTAACATATTTCGACGGTTTGACTAACATACCTTATGACATGTTAAGTTTATATTTATAGCTAATATTCACATTTAAAGTTTATATATTTTAAAATGTACCAAATTACTTCATCAATGTATTTAAATACATGACGTATAAGTTCCAAATGAAATGACAACAGCATAAAAAAATAAATACTTGTCAGTAAATTCAGCAGGACACATATTTCAGACTATATAGTTAAAATTTTAAAATTATGATGATTTAGTTAATTCCCACTCATGTGGGGTAAAAAAAATAATAATTTAAACTATAACACATTCTCATTTAATTGCAATTAACACACTTAAGAATGCACTTAAGTATATTCTTATAACATATTTGTGGCGAGTGGGGCGGGGCCGAGAGGCGTGGGAACGAGGAGTGAGGCCAGGTGTAGTGATTGGAGATGAGCTGCACCTGTGCCCCACCGCCGGTATCAAGTCCCACGTAGGAGATGGAAGGATATAAAACTGGAGCGACTATAGTGAAGGACGAGAGAGGACCAGGCCTGGGCAATATTTTATGTTTTGGTTTTGATTTATGCGCACCAGTCGTCCGTGAGGGGCTGGTGCGCTGTTTTGTGTTTATTTTGTAATTAAAGTTTTGTTTTTATTGTGCGCCGGTTCCCGCCTCCTTCTTCCCAATGAGTGTGGAGATAATATCATTACAATATTATTTCCGTAATAATTGCAAAAGTATGCTTAAGTGTCTTTCTTTTTCAAAAAAGAAATAGTATCTCTAGTCTGCACTTTTCCATCTTCTTAAAAATGCATTAAAGTATTGGCTAAACTATTACCAAACTAATATTTGAATTCTTTTCATTGTGTTTCACATGTAAAACAAATGTGAACTGGACTCAACAGGCGTTTCATTATAAAGAACTAATCCAGTGAAACACATGCACCCTTCTCTATTTCCATGCCTGTGTCACCTGATGGTGTCTGATCAAACAAATTCATTTCGACACGACAGAGACAAAAGACTCACATCCTTGTCTGACAACAAAGAGCCCAAATACATGAGAGCCCTCCTCCGCAGAACACACTCATAAACTCTCTCGAAACAGTCAGCAAAAAACAGCAGAGCTGATGCCCCTGGCTTTAAAACACCTATAAGACCCACACCTTCTACAACTAAAATATCTGCAAAGAATTGCATGCTTTGAAAGAGATTATTATGCAATCTTTATGATTACCCACTATCATTTATTTGAGGGGGAATGAAACCAGGACATGATGCGGGTTTGATTCAAATGCATGATGTGTGTTAGGCCACAGCTCAGACATAAAACAAAGAATCAAACAAAAGAAATGTCAGTTATCATCATTTATTAATTCCAAAACTTTATGAATTTCTTTAATCTGTGGAACACACACACACACACACACACACACAAACATTCTGCAAAAGTATTTATTTTATGTTTACTCCATTATTTATTAAATTGTTTAATTACATTAAAAAATTAATAAAAATATAGTTAAAAAATTACAAAATTTAGGATTGGTTGGGTTTGTGTTTTATTGAAAATACAGCTTTCATATAATATAAATAAATATGATTTTTTTGTCACAAATATCAATTATTGAATGTTTAACCAACCATTTCTATAAAATAAACACTTTCTTAAGAGGAAAACAAAGGAATTACTTAACATGCTTTTAAACTTGCTTTTTAAAAGACACCAATCCACCATGCACCAATTTTCTATTTGTAAAAATGAAAATGTTATCTGAATTGACCACAACACATTTTGAATTGTCAAATGTGTATAGTATTAGATTCAGTAAATAAGTCTATTTTGGAATGGTTACAACAAGCAAATGGCACCCTTTTTCTACATGACAAAAGCATACAATGAACAAGGACTATCAACGTAAAAAAAGCACTAATAAAATATAATTAAAGCAGTTTGTATAGCTTAACTAGTTTGCTATATTTAAAGTTAGTTCATTCAATTCCAAACATTCAAACGCAACAAGATGTTGGTATTAATTCACAGGTATTACAGGTTTGAAAGAGATTTGAGGGCTACAGCTTCAACTTTGTGTTCCACAGGATTTCAATATATCTATCTAAACAGAAGGGCATTTTTGAGGAAGCTGACAGCAATATATCCACATTAAATTGTCCATAAGGATAAGAGCAGATGTAATCAGAGTTAAAGGTGAGGTCTAGGCCTAGAGAGTGATGGGGGCAGGAGCAGGCGTGCGAGATCACTTCACTGCTGTCAATGAGCAGAGAAAAGCTGCAGAGCAAACACAGGTGCTTCTCGTCCACATCCCCCACTCAGCATTTATTTTAGAGAGACTCAAAACTAAAGCCAGCCAACAAAACACTATATATATATATATATATATATATATATATATATATATATATATATATATATATATATATATATATATATATATATATATATATATATATAAATAATATGAATCTGTATTATGTTAATGCAAGCAAATTCTAATCACTACAGACTAACTGTAACAAACAAAGTTTGATCTTTTTTGTCCCTTAATGAATCTTGCACCTTTCTTCTCATGAAATTGCCATAAATTTGTTCCCGACAAACCTGCACACACATTTCAAATTATTGTCAAGGTTTCCTGTTAGCATATCTTTTAAAATTAAGAGTCTAGATGAAATCATCAGATCATTTAACATTTTCTGTCTCTAATGTGGAAGGAAAAATCTGAGAAATTCTGCAGAAAAAGTGCTAGCTAAATAGCTAAAAATGAACATGCAAGGGGTAAGGATGCACAGATTAAATGTGTCACCTTAAAACACATGCACACCCATTTATAAGCCTTCTGGCTATTTTAGATGTAATTTTTTAGTCTATGTTGACTATACTGTATGGCATTTTTTACTTTGGGCAACTGGTGGCCACAAAGAGAGCTAAACCATGACAAAACTGCTTGATACACTTACAGTGGTGACTCTGAGATGGCTGTTGAACAGGTTCTTGTACCGAGGTGAATATGAGACAGACTGAAGAGATAAGACAAGGAATAGCCCCGGGTGCAATCAACTGACAAAAGTCATGAGCCAAAAAAACACTCTGCAGGTGCTTTGCTGCTCTGGTGAAAAATGACGATGAAATGCCAACAAACGCTAAAAATGCCCCTAATTTACATCTTAATTGAAAAGAGAAAAGAAAAAACAACTAGCCTATCTTTGATCATCATTTCCATGATAAAAAAAGCACACTGGTTAACGTTCTCTATCTCTAAAGAGTGAAATTAATCCTCCAAGTGAAATCCCTGAAAGTTAATGTGAGCTAAAAGCTAAATATAAAGATTTGAGATGGAGAAGTCTTTGCTCATCATCTTAAACTCAACTCTTTTTTTTTTCACCCTGCAGATTTCCTCCGGCTTTCTTAAAAGTAAAATGTCAATCGATAAGTGGAAGTCCTGTTCATTTTTAAATTGTTTTGTGGATATGTTCCTGGCACTGTTGACTAATTTTACGACAGCTGTTCCCATTTCGTTTTAAATTAAAAACCCCGCTCTGTAATCCCAGGAGTCAATCTATAATTAAGGGGATTTATAGAAAAACCAAGTGCTACATTAATAACAAAATTTAATATATTTCTTAATAAGCCATCAGCCGAACAGTCTTAAATGTGAAATATAATTTTTTTTAAATCTTCGGAAAGCTTTGCCTGGAGACAGACTGGACCTTTTTATCAGATTATAAATAATGATTATTTTATATCGTCACCATGTGGTAAAGTTGCATCCCAGCAATTGCAGACCACAATCCACATCATTACGACTAAATATAAACAGATCGGTTTTGCCCCTCACCATTGCTTCGTGTTCATTATATGGCTACAGCATCAAAACAAATAAATTCTGGCCTAGAAATCGCATTAATAAATAAGAATCTGAAATACATTTTCTTAAATAACTTTGAAGTTATTAGGGTTCATTTCAACAAAAACAACAACAAAAACAATAAAATAATTAACATATGTTTTTAGAAATAAATAAATTAATAATTATTATTATTATAATAACAATTATTATTATTTATAAATAATAATACTTTTAAATAATAATGTCATTTTAATAATAAAAGAATAATTTATAACAACAAATTATTATTAAAAATAATAAAAAATATTTTGATTAATTATCTAGATATATTATTAACATTTTGTTATTATTATTTTTAGTATTCATAATAATTATACTAATAATAACAATAATTCAATTAAAATCAAATAATAGATGATTTCTTTTAATTTTCTTTTGATTATTATTTGATCATACAACATCAAACAAGTAAATACTTGTATGAATAAATAAGCATCTGAAATACATTTCCTAAAATCACTTTTAAAAATTAGGGATCAGTTTAACACTATAACAACAACACTAAAAAATTAATTAACATTTGTTTTTAGAAATAAATAATAATAATTATTATAGTAATAATCTTTAATAATAAGAATAATTTATTATTTAGTAATATTATTAATCATTTTTAATATTAACAATTTATTAATAATAATAAAAACAATACATTTAATTAAAATTAAATAATAATAAAAGTTATTTATTTTGATTTTATTTTAATCATTTTTAATTATCTATAAATATTATTGACTTTTTTGTTATTATTAT
This sequence comes from Carassius auratus, assembly GCF_003368295.1. NCBI lineage: Eukaryota > Metazoa > Chordata > Actinopteri > Cypriniformes > Cyprinidae > Carassius > Carassius auratus. The sequence continues at coordinate 23,749,824 of NC_039259.1, read as the reverse complement.
TACTATTCATAACAATAATCCAATTGAAATCAAATAATTGTTATTTTATTATTTATTTTATTTTAATTTACTTTAGATTATTTGACATATTGTTAACTATTTGTTATTAATATAATTAATAATAATAATACATCTAGGCAATAAATATTAATTAATTGTTCTTTTCTGAGAGGGTTTTACCATAATCAATTATCAAAAAAGTTAAAATGACAGCAAATATGCCATTACACTGATGTAGATATGCGAAGAATAAAACTTTGTATGTTGAAAGGAAAAATACACACACTATGTAATCAAATTAAATGAAACTATAACTGTCACCATGCTAACAATAACACAAGCTCAAGCTCTGCTCTGACATCATCAGCCCAGTAGGTGGTGAGGTTAAGTGGATGATGACATCAAATGCAGTTAGTGCATTCATATATTCACTTAAGATGCAGGTTTGTAAGTGTGTTAATGTGTGTAAGAGGTCCGGGGCATGGCCCTGACTCAGCACCCCTGCTGAAACCAGCCCCCTGCTTGGCCCACTCTCTCTCAGTGCGTGTTTACTCAGCTCTATCTAATGACGGCCCTTTTACAGCACTCTGCATTAAACTCAAGGGCTCTGGCTGCATCAGATAAATACAGCAAATCAAATAGGCCTGTGTTTTCCCTGTGTCTCCCTGACAGACCCACGGCGAGGCATCGCAGCACACTGACCGGCCTGTGTCATCCTAAAACCCTGTCAAACAGACACCCGGGGCCGTCAGTCTATCGCTGCAAAATCACTGGAAAACAAGAGCAGGAGAGAGCAAATAGAAGTTAATGACTGATACAGTGGAGAGCGTAATGATGGGCTGATAAAAGGCATCATATGCGGGACTGCACGTACGATGAAGGTCGGATCTGAGAACGCTGTTGTTGTGCGTGTATTGGCTGAACGCTAGTGCAGGCTAACCTGAGGGCTCATGACATTCATTTCCAGAGGCTGCTTCCCACGTGTGAGGTGTGTGGGTGTGTGTGTGTTTTACCTTGCTCGCTCGTTCCCGATTGTTTTGGGCGGCCAGGTGGCGGGTGCTGTTTGCAGAATAATGGCACGGCTCTTTCACATGAAGAAGCTCTTGTTCCAGACGCTTGCACTGGGGAAGAGAGAGAAATGGGATCACTTGAATGCATTAAATCTGAATTTGTCCAGGTGATTAGACCAGCTGAAAGACACTACAGTACACACGCTGAAATGATGTTAAATGATTCTTTTAGTTCACTTTCAATGCACTGTTTCTGTTCCGTGGGACAGATGTTTCTCAGAAATATCCCCAATGCTTTATAGTTTATAATATTTACATTTTATGGAATATATTTCTTTTTTCTTTTTTTGAGGAGTGGGGATTGTTATCTTAATTGAAATGGCAAAACATTGGTGAACAAATACGATTAAAACTTTTTTTGAAGCGTTTAAATAATATTTGCATTAAAGTTGGCTCAGGAACCATGTGAAAACCAGCTGCAGTGCCACATGGGAAAATCATGTGTATGCAAGTCTGTTCTAAGAGAGGTGAAATCTCTGCAGGGTATAAACCTCCATTCTCAGTTCTTACTATATTTACTGTAAGAACCTCAGCACACACTTGCTGATATTACTCTCTGTTTGTGTCTGTGATCCCTGGAGGGACAGACTCATTTGTGGTACAGTTCAAAAATAAAATCACTGACTTTTATGAAGAAAAATATGCATGAAATCCAAGAGATTGCTGTGGAACATCCATAGAGTGGAAAGAGATGTAGTTTAATCCACTTCAGTTATTCAGTAGTATTCATATATTTACAACAACAATAATAATAATAATAATAATAATAATAATAATAATAATAATAATATCAGACAACTGCTTGTGTTTGAGAGATGCCCTTAAAGTTTATATTTACCTGTAAAATTAATAAGCAAATGTATAAAAAAATAATTAAAAAACTACAGATACTTTAATACTTTAAATATAAATAAATATTTTCAAAACCAAATTTATTTGTCGAAGGAATTATACATTTATTTAAGACAAAAATTTCCCACTAATAGTACTAATAGCAATGTTATATAAAAACAATTACATGCCAAAGCAAATTCATTTAAAAATATCAAACCTAAAATCTAAACCTAAATAAATAAATAAATGTATTAATTAATTATATGCCAAAGCAAATTAATTTTTTTTACTAATTATTAAAAAGGTATTAAATGAGTAAAAATGAACCTAAATAAACAAATAAAGTAATAAATATTTATTAATTATGTAAACTATCAAGATTTACTAGATTATGCATTTTTCCAACAAATTAAACAACAGTTATTTAGCGTAAACGGTGAAAACAATGGCTAAATTAAATGCACCTAAAGTAATATTATGTTAATGCAAAATATAGCCATGTAAATGTGAAATTATTAAATAAAGCATTTTTCCCAACTGTATATAAAATTATTATAAATACAAAATGCAGAAAATCGGTTATCCACATTCAAATATAAGAGTGTAGTACTTTTAATCCAAGAGCACAAGAGCCTAACCATAATTCTCTGTCCACAAAGCCCATCCTCATGTTTCCATGCAGTACAGGACTCTCTGGCGGGCTGTCAGACAGACTTTAAACACACACCGACATGACCAGCTCTTTGCTGGGTATTATTGGAAACGGGCTTGTTTTCTACCAGCCCATATGTGCTCCTCAACATGTGCAGATTCCAGGATCGACGGACACTTACCAGGAATGTAAACCATACTCATGGCCTGACAATGTTTCAACATTCAGCCGTCTCAAAGAGTAGCACCGGCGCAAACAAGCCTCTCAGCCACCGACCCCACTCCTGTCTCTTTCCTCTGCAGACTAAAATAACACCACCGCCGTCCAGACAAAACACACAGCTCCTCTTTAGTGTCAGCCTGAGTTATGGTTCTCGGGCAGCGGATGTCTTTTAGGGGGAAACGTATTTTAATCAGAATGCACCTCTGCGGTGACGCAAAAGGCACCAAAAATAGCTGCAGTTGGGGCAAAACGGGGTGTAGGAACAAACATATTTAACCATATTAACCAGCATAACAACACAAGAGGTCTGAACCACGTGATGTAAAAAACTAGCATAAAAAATCAGCAGAATAAGATCTTAAGACAACCCTAATTCACCACGAGATGCGACTTCATTTCCCCTCTCACTTCAACATCAGCAATCTATCAAGATCAAGAGAAATTCAATAAGCGCCCGGCACAGGGACGTAACGAAGCGGATCTTATTCACCGCGTTAACTGTGAGGAGAGGAAGGAAGTGAGAAGAAGATTTATTTCCTCCAGCACTTATCCATCTTTTCATATTCCGGCAGGCCAAAGGGATGTGGCGGCCCTCTGCCTGCAGCCGGGCTCTAATCCCTACGAGATGAGGAGAGAGATGGGAGGAACGGCAGGGGAGGGAGAAATCCTTGAGGATAGAGAGAGGACCCATTCCTGTCTCAGAGGGATTAGGCACGTGGTTTGCAACTTACTTCTGAAATTGCCCCACAGATTCAGGGTTTTTGGCCCCAATGAAAAAGCAGGGTGGTGTTTGGCAGCCTGTGCTGATGAGATTTGGGCGGAGTTAGACACCTGCCCTTCTGCTCATATCAGAGAGGTTGACACAGGTTGTCACGGTCGAGCTGCCACTAGCTTTCTGGACTCATTTATCTGCACAACAGGATTCATTTTATGAATCTGGCCTACCTTCAGTCAATTGGAAGACTCTGAGTGATACAAATACATTTATAAAGAGAGTGAAAACTAAGCATAAGGTCTCAATTTATAATTTTCTCACAATAAATTTTTTCCCCTTCTTTTTTTAAATTAGTCCTTATCTTAGAGTCCCTTACATACTTTGGACATTAAAAATTATTATTAAGCATATAATTAAAAAACATGTCATGAAATAAAAAAAATTATATATATATATATATATATATATATATATATATATATATATATATATATATATATATATATATATATATATATATATATATATATTTTGAATGGTGATATTTTTTTTTTCAACAAAATATGGCTTACAAAAAAATCTCAGATATTAGCCAGTTAGGTGGACTGCCTAATCAACAGTTAAAAAAGTTTGAGTTTTACAACTATATATGTGTCGGAATAATGCCCCAAACTCTGCTATAATTCATCAATGAGTTTACACACACACACACACACACACACACACACACACCAAAGAGATGTAGAGGTGTTGTAGCACAGCAAGTCTTCCACATAGCTGCATTTGTTCAGTTTGCAGCACTGGCTTTTTTTTGTCTCCTGTTTATTCACTTCTGTCAGGCAGGGCATTTAAGGACCAAAGCAAAAAAAATTCCTGTGTATCCAGCTACAGAAACATTAGAGCACATTATACCTGGCAACCACCTACACAGATGACTTTTCGACTCTATCTACACTATGTGTTTTGTTGCAGAAACAGTCTACATTTTAGCCAGAATTTTTATTTTTATAATACATAGTTTTGCGTTATTCATATCCAGTAAACACCACCTCATACCAATTATTACTGATTACACAATAAATTACCCATCTAAAATACTGAGTGTCACAAGTCTGGGAAACCAAATAGTCAGAAAGGCCTTGATGACCTGTACCATCACACCTGATAAAAGTTACAACACACTACCCGCTGACCCAAAACAACACATGACCATTACAGATACAACTCTGTGTCCAAATCATCAAATCAACCACATTAAATAACACCAATTATGAAACGTAGGCAGCATTTATCAACATAGAAATCCCAGCAAATACATCCACTGCCCCACACTTGAACTCTGTGATGAAGCTGAATATCTGGATGTCAATATTTAGCTACCTGCTTGTTTGTTTTCATTTGATTGAATTATGTGTGTAGGAACGATATACCAAATATTTGAGGTTATGCAGCAATATTTGTCCCTACATGTGAATTAGGTAGCTGGTGTGTTGATTCTTAAATCAGTGCAGGATCTGTGAATAAACACAGATGTATGTGCTTTAATAGACCAATAATCAAAGTCATCTTGCAGAGGAGTTAAAACGCAGAAGGAGAGATAGTCAATATTTAGAGAGTCGTATTTGATTTTTTTTTTCTATGGTGTAAAGGTTTCTGGCTTGGTACACAACTACTGTGAATGGAGTGTTTAGGGCTGGTGTGTGTTAGGATTGACCCTTAGTGGAGAGTGTGTGCATGTTGTAGGTTTGTACCCTGGTTAAAGCAGCGTCTCTCTCCTCTATGACGGCTTTCATCTCCTCTGAGGTGATCTGGGAGCGACGCTCTCTGGCCTTCTGGATCTGTTGGATGATGGCCGCCCCGCTCTGCTCGATAGCAAGGGCAGAGTCCGCGCTGTTAACCCTGTTCAACAACTCTTCCAGGTCCTGACCAAAGCATACAAACAGCATCACCACTCATGGTAAAACTAACGCTAAATACCATTTCAAAAATCTATTGATCACGTCTTAAAAGACAGAATCAAAACAGATTTGGAGAAATTTTGCAGTACATCATTTGATTCATCAATGAATGCTCTGCAGTGAATGGGTGCCGTAAGAATGAGAGTCAAAAAAGCTGATAAAAACATCACAATAATCCACAAGTAATCCACTCCAGTCCATCAATTAATATCTTCTAAAGTGAAAAGATGTGTGTTTATATAAAACAAATCCATCATTAAGGTTTAGGCCATTTCTTACGGCTAAAATACGAGTCCTTTATCCATAATATTGCTTTCTTCAGTGAAAAAGTTGTCTCGTCTGAATCAGGAGAGAAATATGCACAGATCAAACACTGTTTCAAAACGGTTCTAAACCAATACGTTGGTGGATTTTGATGTGAGAGCACAACAGAGGACGAACTTTTTCACTGGAGGAAGCATTATTATTGATAATGGACTTGTATTTTGGCCAAAAGTGACAGGTTAAAACTAAAATGCCAAAATGATGGATTTGTTTCTAACAAACATTTATCTTTTCACTTTACAAGACATTAATAGATGGAAGTTTTTCAAGGATTACTTGTGGATTATTGTGATGTTTTTATCAGCTGTTTGGACTCTCATCCTGACGGCACCCATTCACTGCAGAGGTTCCATTGGTGAGCAGGTGATGTGATGCTAAATTTCTTTAAAAATCTTTTCAGATGAAGAAACAAATGCATCTACATCTTAGTTGGCATGAATGCAAAAAAAAAAAAAAAAAAACATTTTTGGATGAACTTTTCCTTTAAGATTTAAGAACAAGAACAAATAAGAGCAAATATTCGATTTGGTGCAGTTGCATTTATATAAATAGACATTTATATGGCCAAAAAGATGAAAATCTGATTCCTTGTAAATAATTTTTAAATGTATAAGAGTATTGCAGATTACTTGCATTATATGCATTTAAATATCAGTTGTCACTTTATATCTCTTAATAATATGTGTGAGGACAATGATATTTTAATGCTCTGCATGAAATGCAGATATATAAAGCTCTGCATGCAATGAAATATGTACAAATAAATGCCTGATGTACAGTCGTGGACAAAATGATCGTCCCCCTTGGTAAATATGATCAAAGAAGGCTGTGAAAATTCATCTGCATTGTTAATCCTTTAGATTTTTTTATTTAAAAACAAAAAAAACAAAAATGTATCCTTTCATTGGATAATAAGAATTTAAAATGCAATATGAAATAAACGTTTTTCTCTAATACACATTGGCCACAATTAACGGCACCCTTTTATTCAATACTTTTTGAAACCTCCATTTGCCAGTTTAAAAGGTCTAAATGTTCTCCTATAACGCCTGATGAGGTTAGAGAACACCTCACAAGAGATCAGAGACCATTCCTTCATCCAGAATCACTCCAGAACCTTTAGATTCCCAGCTCCATGTTGGTGCTTCCCCTCTTCAGTTCACTCCTCTCATTTTCTATAGGGTGCAGGTCAGAGAACTGGAATGGCCATAGCAGAAGCTTGGTTTTGAGCTCAGTGATTCATTTCTGTGTTGTTTTTGAGGTTTGTGTTTGGATTATTGTACGGTTGGATGATCCAAACATGGTCCATTATAAGATTTCTAACAGAGTCAGTCACTTTTTGATTTTTTATATGTTGGTATTTGATAGAATCAAAGATGGCATGTGTCTAAACAAGATGTCCAGGACCTCCAGCAGAAATATAGGCCCACGTCAGCAAAAATAGAGCTGTATATTTCATTGTAGACATGGGGTACTTTTTATCTCTGTGTTCACCAAACCAATATTGAGTGTTTGCTGCTAAAAAGTTCATTTTTAGTTTCATCTGACCATAGAAGCCAGGCCCATTTGAAGTTCCAGTTATGACTGATAAATGAATATGTTTTAGTTCGTTTTTGGGTGAGCTAGGATAATTTTTCTTGAAACCCTCCTAAACAACATGTGGTGATGTCGGTTCTGTTTGACAATTTTTTTACGGTTTTCTGTACATGAGACTCAACTATTTTCTGCAATACTAGCTGTGGTCCTTGGCGATTCTTTAGCCACTCAAACTCTCTGTCTCACCATGCATTAGGACAATATAGACACACGTCCTCTTCCAGGCAGATTCCTAACATTCTCTGTTGATTGGAAATTCTTAATTATTGCCCTGATGGTGGAGATGGGAATGTTCACTGCTCTAGCTCTTTTCTTAAAGCCACTTCACCAATTTGTGAAGCTCAATTATCTTTTGCTGCACATCAGAAATATAATCTTTGTTTTTTCTCATTGTGATGGAAGATTAAGGGAATTTTGGGCTTTGTTTTCCCTCCTCTTTATATTTCTGTGAAACAGGTAGCCATGGCTGGATAATTTCATGTTTATAATCATGTTGGAGTGCTCAAAATTGTGAATGTGAATGGGAATATACTTCAGAGGTATTTTACTCATAAGAATTTCTAGGGGTGCCAATAATTATCCAATGAGTATTTGAGAAAAACATTTATTTCATAATGCTATTCCCCCCGTTTTAAATTCTTATTATCCAATGATTTTTGTGATTTTTTTAAAATCAAAAATCAAAAGGATTAACAATGAACAGATGAATTTTCACAGCCTTCTTTGACCATATTTACCAATGTTTTTGGCCACGACTGTATCATATTTTAACTTGATTTTTACACGAGTTACATGTTGATAATCAGGTAAACCGAAGCTGCTTCAGTCCTGTTAGTGGTCATCTTGAAATATTACTAACAAGTTATTCTTACATTTACAGTATATATAAATCAGTGAAGTCAGTATCAATCACACAGAAGGAATGTTATAGATCATGTACTGTTTTCAAGTTTTGATCATATTGATAGTTTAGATAAATGTATGCATCAAATATGATGCCGAAGCCTTTATAATGTTAAATACGGCTGTAAACACTCCTAAATATTAATTGTTGGCATACTGGTAACTACAGCAAGATATTGGAATCTCAATTTTGATGCCAAAGGCCACTTACATGCTATTTTTGATGAAAGAAACAGAAGTGACTTTAAGTCATTACATCAAGTAATTATTAGCAAAACACTCTCAATGGAGTTCATAAACTGCTCCTCAAATAGCTATTATTTATGTTCATGTGCAACAGATGCACAGAAAATTAACACATTTTACATCAGAATAAGCACCAAAACAAGCCTTTTCGGTGGCAGTGTTTTCATTTAAGACAGTCGAACAAAAAGGGTACACAGAACAATCAGAGATGAAATTCTCCAGTGAGGAAGGCTTACCACATCACTTTCTTCAGGTTTAATATTCTCCAGCCTGGAGAGAGATGGAGAGAGAGAAATAGAGAAATGAAATGTAGTGAGCTTCCTTGAGTTTCCTTTATGTCACTCTGCAAAATGAGATCACTTCCCAAATCCAGTAATTGCATTCTGTGGGTTTTGGTATGAAAGCAGAAGACACACTCAGAGATATTAAAAGTGCCACCCGCTCCTGCTGTTATTCCACTGTAATGCCCATTCTGCTCAGAACTGACCGCGAATTGTTAAGTTATTAATGTTTACTACTTTATATGACTATTGGGATCAATTGTTCATATGTGTGGGGAGACGGAGAGATGGATTAGGACTGAACCTTTTGTGCCACACCTGCCACGAGCATCTTTATAAAGGCAAAGACAACAGTAATTATGGAGCCAAATGCCTGGAGACACACGGGTCACACACTGTTGGAAATATTTATGATTTTGAAGGTTTTTCATTTGGACCTCGATAACAAATGCACAGTCACAAAGATTTGCTCATAGCTAATGTAGATCAAGTCAAATCTTGAGGTTTTGCAATAAATGTATGAAATATATACAGTGGGCTCCGAGAATCTGAGATCTCACTATAAAAAAAGAAAAAAAGAAGCGCAAATAAACAAAAAGCTGTAGGGTTTTTAAAAAATGAAAACAAAATGGTGATCATGTAAAAATTTTATTAAGTTTTATTTAATTATATTTTATTTTATTTAAAAAATAATAACAGTAATATCGAAAACAGTCCTTAATATTTTATTATGGAAACTATTATGGAAACCATAATAATTTTTTCTGGATTCTTTGATAAAATAAAAAATATAATAAAAAATGTTTTGTAACATTACAAATGGCTCCACTGTCACTTTTGATCAACTTAATGCATCACTGCTTAGAAATGTCTTTATAAAAACATACCAATCCCAAACTTTGAAATGGTATTGCAAATTTAAAATATAAGGTCCCTATTGTATATTTATATTTCCACAGTTTCACCGGTTTCAGTGAGAAAAGACGGCAGGTGAATTGCGAGAAACTCACCCTGCGTACTTTTACAGACCTCACTGGCTTGATGCTCCTTTAAGAGCAAATCGAATTCCTCCATCAGCCACCAGGCAGAAAAAACAACAACCCCTCCACTCATTTACAAAGGCATTACATGGATCTCCTTCCATTATAAAGGTACATACTCATTCACACAATGGACCCAAGAGTGACCTCCGAAAATAAAGGCTTAGAACACGTGCGTCCATATTCCCTCAAAGATAATGGGATTCCACTTGGCTATCAATTATTATTTTTTGAAAGAGGGGCCGGAATGGAGCCCTTGAACACAGCTATAAGAGGGATGCAATTTTATAATTAGATTTTGAAGAGATCTTGCTCTCATTGGGCAGCAGGAAAATGCATTTCATGCCTCTCGATAATTGCGGTTCGAGCGACTTGAGTAACTATCAATAAATCATGAGGCCGACTGAAATATTAAACAGGGTGTAAGGTTATACGAATACCTCTGGAAAAGGACGTCAAGCAATAAAGAAGCGCGTTGACTCATCTTTAAATTTTAAATATACTAGTTGTTGCATCCTCATAAACTTTGACGCTTTTTAAAATCACAACTGGTCTTGAACAGGATATAAATGCTCCCATCCCCTGGAGGGCACAGGGCAATATTAGTTTTGAAAGGCCAGTCATCAAACAACAGCGCCAGTTATGAGCAGTTAAACATACAAGGAAGAAGATCATATTAATTAGGACCCAGCAGGCGGGGAGGTAAACGGTAAATATCCATAGGTCTAAAGCACGGGATTGATTTCCTATAGAGTGGAACTTCTGACTGACAACCCAGTACTAGGATGAGGGGACTCTTAAAAATGTCACACCCCTCTGATATATTTCCAAACCAGTTGATATTGGATTTCCGCTCAAACCCTTGTCTGTTCATTCAGTTTGTCCTCTAGCAGGAAGAATAAAGCAGCCTCCCATCACAACGGTGAGTAAAGCCACATGCCTCACCTGCTTCTCAAACCCTTAAGTCCACTGCCTTTAAAAATGCTGAGAAACTTTAACGGCTCTTGGACTAAGAAGTGTGGATACAAAACCTCACAGAAGCTTCATGATCATAAATTAAGCTTCAGAGTTACCCATTTATCAATGACAATGAGCTGAAAAATGTGTCACTGAAGACGTTTATCAGACATATTATATTGTTACCAGACATAAACATTTTTCGGAACTCGATAAAAAGAGGAGAAATTAGATGCATCAAGGTGTATCAAACTTTACTGACTGTATGTCAGTAAAATATATATCAAATATTAAATATCTTCAATATTTAATATAGATTTTTGGCAATATAAGTCCTTAGCAATGCATATTAATAATCAGAAATTAAGTTTTGATATATTTACGGTAGGAAATGTACAAAATGTATTCATGGAACATGATCTTTACTTAACATCCTAATGATTTTTGGCATAAAAAAAAAATCTATAATTTTGACCCGTACAATGTATTGTTGGCTATTGCTACAATTATACCCCAGCGACTTAAGACTGGTCCAGGGTCACATACGTTTTAAAATTGAAGATTAAGAATTTATTTCTGTGATGAAAGCTGAATTTTCAGCATCATTACTTCAGTCTTCAGTGTCACATGATTCTTCAGAAATCATTCTAATATGCTGATTTGGTGCTGAAGAAACTCGTTATACAAATGACTTATTCAGCATTTTACTCTGCTCCTGTTTTATATACAAGTATCAGTCTAATTTTGAGAATGATGGCACCGCTTGCCCATGTGAAAATTGCAAATCGAAATGATTGATTTTCGTTTTGTAATGAGCTTCTTGGAGAGAACAGAAATCATTAGAGCAGCATGTAGTTGTCCAGACTGAACTGATGGTCTGGTTTTGGAAGAGGTTTGAACGGCACATACTCCAGCGTCGCCTCCTGAAGCTTCTTGGCCCGAAGTAAAGCTTCATCCCTCTCCTCGTTAGCCAGACGCAGTCTGGCCATCACAGCCTGGTCTCTCTCCCTCTGAGCCTTATAGATTTCCTCGACTAACGCTGAGACAGAGAGAGACAGCGAGAGAGAAAGAGAGAGGGAGAGAGAGGGAGGGAGGTTATTATTCTGGTATTGCACTCCAGAGCTCCAGCTGCACAATAACAAGGCTAAGCTCCTCGGGAAAGAGGTTATTGCAGTTGAAACACTCTGGCATAAGTATTAATAACTCTAAGTGAGCCTTATTTTGAGAAGACAGTTTTCTCTGGGGAGGTGTGTGTATGTGTGTGTGTGTGTATGTGTGTGCACAAGCGCCCAGAGCAATAAAAACAGTAGCAACACCCTAAAGTCAGAGTTCCAGGCTCTTGGAGACTGGAGACATTTTATTTATGAAATTTCAGCATGGAAACACTCTGGTTTATCAACATTGTACAGGAACAGTGAGCAATTACACCAGGCTCATGGATGTCAGAAACCATCTGAAAAATATCCTCATATAGCAGGACAAACACGACTGTGTTTGACCTACAGGCCTCAGAAGGTCCACGGGAATGCTGACGTATGTATTTCCAAAACAATATTAGAAACGAAGGCCCCAGGTGAATGAATGAACAAATGAATGAACTAATGAACAAACAAACAAGCAAATGAACAAACGAATGATGAATGGGTCCATGGGCACACAGACAACTCTCCAAGAATCTCCAAGCTATACTGGAGACAAAGACCACTAGAAAATATAAATCACTGAATGAATGAACGAACGAACAATATATTATGGCAAAACAATACTGACTGCTAGCAAATGTAAATGACTCAACGAATGAACAAATGAGCGAACTAATGCCAAGGAGTAAATTAACAAATAAATTAACTTAACTAACAAGTGAAACAAGTAAAAATGAACCATGAACCAATTTCCAAAGCATAATTATGAACAAAATCACTAGCAAATATAAATGATGACTGACCGAACAAACAAATGAACAAACAAACAAACACAAAGAAATGAATGAATGAATAAACCATTGAATAAATAATATAAACAAACTAACAAATTAACCGGTAGAAGTATCCATGAGTTCATTTCCAATGCATTGTTACCCACAAAGGCCATAAGCAAATATAAATGACTGACTGACCGAACAAATTAATGAACAAATATGAATAAATGAATGAATAACAAAAAAATTTACTTATCCATGATGCAATTTGCTAAGAAAGGCCACTAGCCAATATGAATGAAGAAATAAAGGAATTGATTAATTAAAATGGACAAAGGACAGATGAATTAACAAAATAACAGACAAACAAACAAAAAAGGTATGGAGAAATGCTTGAATGAATACAAAATAAATAAATGAGCAAAGTTTATTAAGTAAGAGAGCTTTGATTCAAATTTGCTCTGATTTTGATTCACGCAACCGACCAGACCTGCACCAAACTCAAAAGTCGGGCAGACAATTTCCACAGGATTTTACCAAATTACCAGACAGTCCTTGGCACCATCTCTAATCCCACCGAAAGCGGCACTGTTATCCATCACTCGCATCAATTCTTTCCTGCATGTTACGATAAACAGTCATTCCCACACTAAGCCATTACAAAGTTCACAAAGCAAATCAATATTGCTGGAATTTGCTGATTAAACATCGCCATCCCGAACTATACAAATCATACTGAAATGAGGGCGGCGAATACATGCATTATCATCGCCATATTAAATGAACAATTTGACTGCCTAATTGCGTGTCACATATGTCACGTGTCACATATTTCCGTTTAATTAACAAACTGTCAGTTGGCGCTTTTTAGCTAGTTAAGTTCCAACGAAAAGTGAATATTGGCTTAATTTAAATATTTGTTCAGCAAAGGTGAGGAGCGCGTACATTTCATTGACAAAATAATCAGTTACAGAGAGGAATGATCACTTCTGATGAGGGCGGACATACTGGTTTATGTTTACAAATGTCAATGTGTGCTTTTCTCGGGATCTGCTGACATGTACTAACTAATTAATTGAAAGTGTTTATTCTTCAGCGGTGTTGGAAGGTCAGACGTTTGCATTTAGAGATCTATGCAATGTTACACGTCATACTAAACACGTAAAAAGGTAAATGCTGCCATATTACATGAGTCTACTTTTTCTTTAATCATTCCAACCACATAAACATCAATCTTTTCACCCATGCATCCTACCTGCTGCTCTCTCACTGGCATGTGCCTCCAGCTCGGCCTCCTGTAGCTGTGAGTCCAGAAGCTTGGTTTCCAACTCCTTCTCCTTCAGTGCCAACTTCTCCTGGAGCTGAACACACACACAAGACATATGTAGAACTTTAGAACTTTATTCACACTGACGAGGTCAACTAAATAAATAAACAAACAAACAAACAATAAACATGCTTGGTATATGAACACTAATTTGTGTAATTTCCACAGTCTACCAAAATCTGTATATGTATCATTTTTTGCATGAAACTGTTTAAGATTTCAGGTTGTATTTCACCCAAAAATCTAAAATATAGTTTGTAGTTGGTAAGATTTTCTTATGCTTACCAAGGATGCATTTGGTCAGAAATGCAGTTAAACAAAATATTTAATATATTAATATTTAAATGTTGTCTATTTGAAAACATAAAAAAAAAAAAAAAATTCCTTTGATGCATAGTAGAATTTTCAGCATCATTACTCCAGTCTTCAATGCCACATGAGTCTTTTTAAATAATTCTAATATTTGACACTCTTTCTTATTATCAGTGTTGAAAACAGTTATGCTGCTTAATATTTCTGTGGAAACAGATTTAAAAAAAATCAGGATTCTCCAATTAACAGAAAGTTCAAAAGAACAGAATTGTTTGAAATCTGAAGTAATATTTTACTGTCACTTTGAAAAAAGTTGTAATTTATAAAAAAAAAAAAAAAAAAACTCACCCCAAGTAGAACACTGTAATGGTTCTCAAATAAATAGGTTTCATTTTCTTTATGCAGAACATAGGTTTTTAGGTGAATTACGACCTGAATTCCATATATTGACATCTATTGGCCACATGTTCACTAAAAAAACTCATATCAGCCAACCACAACTTTAGAACCCCTGAATCAAGCTTTTGTATTTGTACCACTACATCATATAATTCAGGACTTCTTATAAAAAAAGAGGAGCTGTCATGTCTTGGCTGTAAATCTGGATTGGTGAGTGATATTTTACGAGCTTCTCTAACTGATAGATTTAACCTCCTGTCTTGAATATTTTCATCCCGTTTGTTTTTGTCCTCCCGGACTTTGAAAACATGACTGGGTTTGGCCAGAGTCCTCAAAGGGCTCTCTCAGATCACTGCCAGCAAAAACACACTCTTGGGACATGTTCCTGCCCCTCTGTCAGGAATCACAACTACTTGCAAACCGGGGACATCAATTACATTCGTTTCCCCCTATCCAAACCCCTCAAACAACACGTCTCCAGATGGGTGAATATATGCCACATACAATGACTAACAATATCAAGGCTCTAGTTCAATGCCCTATAAGAACAATGATGGAGCAATAATATATATAAAACAGAATGTAGTGCAGTTTACTAAAGGGCAACAACTACTACTGACTTCACAGACAACTTGGTCATTAAACACTTAATTTTCAAGAATTGCACTACCACAGAACTCACTGTTACTATAAAAACAGAAAATGTTGCAATCAGGACAGCATTGAGCTTTTTCAATCCAATACCAAGAAAATTGGCAACATTTTTTTGCAAAAGCTAGCTACAGTACCTACCTAAAGTTAGTATGGGATGTATAGTTAGAGTATGAAGGAGACTTCTTAAGAGAAGAAGACGACAGATTGAGTGTGAACTGCAAAAGTATGTTTGCAAACTTAAGCAGAGCTGCTGGGGAAGGCACATATGAAATCATTTGAGCAAAATACTGTATAAGCCTGTGTTCATGTAGCAAAAAGGAAACAAAAGAATTGCACAATCCTGTCTGACATGGAATTTCCAAACCATAAGTCATTGTGGCTGTTGCAATTTTTAGGTTAAATGAACAATGAAATATGTTGAAAACATTCCTTGAAACACAAGACTAACAAGCTAAATTTAAAAAAGAAAGCTAGTCTACTCTTTGATTGAATGAGCAGATTACAAAACAAGACAGGGTATTGTCATGTGTAATTTTTGACAGGGATGAAAACGAGGCTGTGGGGGGTAGAAGTAGTGCATTTAATGGATTGTACTGTTGTTTAGCAACATTGTTCAGCTGATGAAAACTTTCAAAAAGTCACAACTTCATTAAACAGTTTTGAAAGTACAAGACTGTAAGTCTATCCCTCAAAGTCTCATTTTCATCTGTCGAGTTCGGTCTATTAGGTCCAGAATGACTGACTTAAATTTCTTAACATGTAAATTCACCTTCTTATTGAGGTCTCTAAGGGAATCCAGCTCCTTTAAGAGAAAGGCAATGTTTTTCTCTTTATCCAGAACTGGTACTTGCTTTTTGGAGTCGCTGATAACTTTGGAATTTCCCTGGTCCTCGTGAGCATGAGCATGCCTTCAGAAAAGACAAAAGTTCATTAGAAACGTTCGTATATTAGACTCCCAAACGGGCAACAAAAAAATAATTCATTCACATTCTGACATGCAATTATCAAATACACAAGGGATGCGGTCTCCCACTTTCAAGAATATTACTGTGACTTATTTACTTTGAGATATTAGTCAAATCATACAGTTGACCTTTAAGGTAATATTAAAGTATTACTGCACTGTATTGCACGGTAAATTACTTCCCTCTTGTAGCCAGGAATTCGATTCAGTTCTTATTAAGGAGGCAAAGAAAATGCATTGGAATCTGTATTTATAGTTTCATGCTGCGATATAATTAAAATCATCTTACAATCGACAACCATGCTAAAAGGGAATATTACTGCTATATATTAATATTCTATATTCTCAATAGTGCTCAAGACAGACAACTTTTGTATATTGGATATGTTTGCAATGGCATACCACCTACTATTTTTTAAATAAATTAGTATTTCTTATAAATACTATGTAAAATATCCACATTGTTGTACACACGGAACAGCTGGATGACCTACTACATCTGTGTGGTATATAACAGAGCAGATTGCATGGTATAATGTATCCCACAATGCAATGCACTGCATTTGACAATTTTTAGCATTTCTCCTTGTTGCAATATTTCATTAGCTTTGCAAAACTGAATGTATTTTTGCACAAAAAACTGAATTAAAATGATATAATGTTCTATAAATATTAAAAATAAATATGTAAATATATAATTATGTAAATAATTATATCTAAAATTATGTAAATATGTCAAGAAAATATAAATTATTATATTTTATAATAGGTATTTTTATTAGAATTGAACATTAAAAGCAGAACGATCACATAAAAACTGAATTAAAATAAAGTAACTATTATCTAAATATTAAAATAAAAATGAATTTATATATATATATATATATATATATATATATATATATATATATATATATATATATATATAAAAATTATTTTTTTGACAAAATTATTCATGGAAACAATGAAGCACTATCATTGCTTATTGTCACATACTGATTTCCATTCCATTCTATTTATTTATTTTTAAGTAGTGCACAGTATGCAGTACGGTAGTATTGCTTTTTGAACATTGTTTCAAGGCAATGGGGGAAAAAAGTAACACTTTATTTTAAAGGAACACTCCACTTTTTTGAAAATTAGTTCATTTTCCAACTCCTCTAGAGTTGAACAGTTTTACATTTTTGAACCCATTCAGCTGATCTCTGGGTCTGGCGGTAGCACTTTTAGCTGCAGCTTAGCATAGATCATTGAATCTCATTAGACCGTTAGCATCTTGCTCAAAAATGACAACAGAGTTTCAATATTTTTGCCATTTAAAACATGACTCTTCTGTAGTCACATCATGTACTAACAACAACGGAAAAGGAAAAGTTGCGATTTTCTAGGCCGATATGGCTAGGAACTATACTCTCATTACCGCATAATAATCAAGGAGCTTTGCTGCCATATCATGGATGCAGCAGGCGCAATTAGATTATGCAGCGCTTGAAAATAGGCTAACTTCTGTCAACATAACCAATGTTACCACCTGCTTGCACATGAAATTCGAAAATGGTCAAACTCAACGGTTTAACTCTAGGGAAGTTGGAAAAAGAGCCTCTTTTTAAAAAAAGTGGAGAATTCCTTTAAGATGTTTGTGTTACACGTTAAATGCACTTACTATTATAATAACAATAAATTATGCATAATAATGTGCAAGTAACCCTAAGCCAAACCCTAATCCTAAATCTTACCATATAGTAAGTACATGTAGTTAATTAATATTACTCCGTACTTAAATGTATAATTATATGCAACCAAAATAAAAGTAAAAACACAAAGGTTGAGGGTAAAAAAGCTGCAAACTAAAATTAGAATGAACTTTCCAGCCCTAATAATGATTGGATTTTGATTACTCAGTGTAAGTAAGTCTCTCTGTTCTCCTGACCTGAGCGCGGCTGACCCTGCTCTGCTGACACGAGGTGTGTGGACCGGACTGCTGGCTGTCTCGTTAATATCCTGCTCCTGCTGTGCTGCGGGTCTCTGAGGAGACCGTCTCTCCTCCTCCATGATTCTCACTTCAGCTGCAACTGGGGCTGGCACGGGTGGGGGTGGAGGGAGTCTGAGCGTCAAACCTTCTCTGGGCCTGGGAATCTCAGATACTGTGCGAAAAAGTGGAGTAAGAATAAGTAAGAGCCACAGTAACACAATACATTTTCTTTCTTCACTTTTATAGTACCACCAGGTGCTGGTATGCTCCAAAAATGACTATTACCAAATGATGTCCAAACCAAAGTTGGCTTGTGTTGACCACTGATTTGACCCGACAGGGGAAAATATCAATCATATTTTTCATGTCTAACTGATCTTTTTGTTTGATTTTTTTGCATTGAAATGTAAAGAATATAAATTGTTTGCAATTAATATAATATTATATAAAAGGTATTTACATCTCTTTACCCTAAATCAAGTTCGTTGTAGACATTTTGATTGCCTCTGATTATTACTATTATTATACCAAGGCTTTATGTGTAGAACAAAGAGAAATTACATGTCATTCACTGCAAATATTCTTCACCACTACCACTGCTCTCAAATCTCATTTATGTACTAAAAAAAAAATCTGCATATGTAAATTAGGCATACTGGTTATGAGACACTTCAGAACAAAAGACATTTGGGGTTATTTTCTTCAAATCTGGCATGAGATTTTTTTTACTACCATATTTGATGTTAAAATGCAAGAACTGCAGTAAAGGCAATATTATCACTGAAAAACAACTTACAATTTAGCCTTTTACTCAAAATTCCTTTCAAATTTTAATTCATTTATCTTCCACAATTACAAGTTAGTGAATTTTTTTTTACTGTTTTCATACAATCCAATGCCATTGGTTGAGTCGATGTTGGAATGTTCAAACTAATAAAGCATATTTCAAAAGCACCACATTGTTTAGACTATTCAGATAAATCAACCTAAAGCTGACTCTGCATATTTTACACAAAAAGAGTATTTTATCTTCCAGAAAAAACCTTTAGGAGCTAAATGAAAAGGAAAACCCAAAAGAAAGACGTTGCAACCATAACATATAAGACTTCCATTCTTCTGCTGGGAGATTACAGTCTGACGGTTTGAAAGGCAGCTCTGTTGGTTGGTTTGCGTCAGCTCTCTGAAAAGGAAACTAGGTCTGGCCGTCTTTCACGAGGAAATGTGGCGATCCGTGCCGAGTGACTGGCAGGAGGGGGAAAACGAGGTCTTCTGTCAATGTTTCTGTAGCGCTCAGGGCCAGAGATGCAGGCAGAGAGGCAAACACAGAGGCCTGTCTCTCTGGCAGCCTTTCTGAAAACGTGCTCCTCAGGGAAAGCAGGATGTAACCCGCATCATTTGTGATCGACGGCCCTTGAGATATTTAAACGAGTGCAAATTTGTGATGAAAAACTAGTAAAGACAGAGACTTGAAAGACTATTTTAAAAGCTAAAATGCATTTTTTTTTGTTAAAAATGATGTCTTTCAAACAGGTTTCCTGAATTCATCTTCCATTGGCCTGCCAAAAAGACGAATTCATGCTATTGGTTGAGTGTTGCTGGGTGGGGCTGGTCGGGATGCTCAACAAACAGAGCAATGTTTTTATAACGCCACAAAGCCACAATGTTTACACATTTCAGTGGAATCAACCTACAAAAAAAAATGACACACTTCAGTTTTAACATCTACAAGAAAATTAAATGGATAGTAGCACTAAGTGCATCCACAGGGTCAAGTGCCTCACAAAAAAGCCGCCTGGCTGTCCTGCGATTATAAAATATACATAAATCAGTTCAACATCAATGCAATTCAAATCAAGCAAAACTCAAACACACAGTGCTTAAATCAAAAGCATCAAAAAAGGGGGAATCATTCTGCGTTAATAAATGCGTTGTGATGCTCGAGTCTTGCGACAACGATGTCCAAAAAGCTCCAGCTTAGCCGCCACAATTATTTAGCGAAAGGTCAGGTTTTGAAGTCGAGATCAGGGAGGTCTGCCTCATGGCTTTGTTGCTAGGGCTCTGCACGCAGGATTGCTGGAGACAGTTATTAGTATTCCCCGTAAGACTCACCCGTGCAAACACCGAATTCAAACCATGAATAATAACGCCAAACACACTTATAGAAGCCCTTTGTCACACTGCAAATATGCGACTTTTGGATACATTGTTCCCTAACCTGGGTTACTTCTTTAATTTTATCTCTCTCTCCGGGTGTCTCTCACAAAGGTAACTGCCCCTGAGAATGTGTGTTTAAAGCGCCATTTCCCTCACAAATGGGGTGAACAGGGCTTTTAAACTAAGCGTGCAAAGTAAAGGCCCATTTCCTATGGGAACCAAGTGAAAAAAGACTCAAAATTAAAAGCTAATTCAGAAATGAAGAACTTAGCTCCCTTCCAATTGATGAGTGTGAATTTGAATTGAATCGGCCACAAATATATATGATATCGGATTGAATGACAGGAAAATTAATTTACTGAATTGTAATTTACTGAGTTATACAACAGTTGAACTACATTTGTCCACCACAACAACAAAACTGGCAAGAAAAGATAACTTGGATGTTCAGTTTGAAGTTTCCACTTCATAAACTTTTGGGCTCCATTTTAATTGGAGCATTTTCAGTAATTATTTTTCCACAATAGTCATAAAACATAAAAATATCATATGTATTAAATATCTAACTACATTAAAAATACAAATGAATGTAAAAATCATTAAATATAATATCAATAACTCAGCAGAAAATAAAAAAAATCAAACATTAATTTCAAAACATTGTTTGAATCGTGCTGTTTGAAAATGTGAATCCTACGTCCTGTTTGCTGTCTCAATTCAGATCCAGGAAAGTAATGGACATTTTAAAAGTATTCTTAATTCAAATCTAAATGATTTATCATTTATCACCATGAAAATACATTTTTTGTAATAAATGGGGCAAAAAATGACCAGACATGACCATTTCCTCCCTTGATTCTAACAACGGTTTTGTGCCATCTTACTAATAATCAAACACAGACTGATTAACCGCCTGCAAAATGATTGAAGTGTTTCACCAACAGCCCAAATGTATATTTGAGCAGCGAGGCAGAATAAATTTGCATATCAGGAGCGTCTGGTGAAGGGTTGGTAAATACTCTGTTTATCTCTCATTGTCATTCCAACCAGTCTATCTAAATAGTGGCTCTTCTACAGTGTTACGGCCTAGGTAAAGTTATTACGCAGCAGCCTGGCATTATGGAATAATGTAAATAAATGTTTATGTAGATAAATGAAGAAATAAACACATGTAAATAACTAGTTATGTACTATATCGAGCATTTAGACATCGGGACGCCTGTAAAATAACTCTTTACTCATAAAAACAGACACATTCTGACAAAAATGCAGGAGGAAATGGTTGTAGCAGAAATAGTAAACAAATCAGGCAAGCCTTATAAATGTAAAATAACACAATTACCTTTTTAATAAGATTTTGGTTTTGTTGTGATTTGAGACCGTTTATCATGTATAATTTATCACCTTGTGTGAGATTCTCCTCTAAGGCTTTTGATAAACTCTGACATCGGGATGTAGCTGAAGACGTTTCTCCTAAAGAGGATCTGGAAGAAAAAAAAGAAGTCAAATGTATGAATATGCAAAACAAACATATAAAATCAACACGATATCTCTAACAGCAGTGCACTCTGTCTGACACACTGAGGTGAAGACAGGTACAGGATATCGACAAACTGTACATCAATGACACTGCTTTGAAGGACCTGCATGTTTTTTTTCAAAGTGCTGAGTAAAGCGAGGACATGAAGCAAATATCAAAGACCTTCAAGAGTTCTGACTCTAAGAGAACAGAGTTAACTCTTTTTTTACAAGGTGTACTCTTTTGCAAAACAAACACAACTATCAGTATCAAGAGTAAATAAAAATGCTACTTGAGTTGTAATATACAAACACTATAAATGTGAAAATATAAATGTATTTAAACATTGCAAATTTAGCTAATTCATCATTTCAGTGTACTTCCAAAACACCCACAGAATTCTAGTTTAAAAAGTATGACACAAATGCATTGCATACCTGTCATAAATAATAACTTAAATACAAGTTTAAATCATCAACTGAGCCAATTCAATAGTGAAGTGCTTTAAAATAATTAAGATATTGCATGCATTTTCTGCACAAACATTTCACCTGTAACTAAATTACATTTGCATCGCACTAAAGATGAGCAGCTGATTTTTAAACATTGTAACACCGTTTTGGATTTAGAAAACACATCTCTGCAAAGATATCATTACAGCGTGTAATCATCGCCTGCAATGTACACTGATAAACATTTCGCACATATTAAAAAATCGTCCTTAATTGTAACACGTGGAAGAAAGCCATTGACAAATAGTGTAAAATGAGCCGAGGAAGGCATCTTTACCCAAGTTGTGGTGTGGTCTCTGAACAATGGTGCTTTACAGGGGACGGCAGCCTTTGTTTCAGTTCTTCATTGACTTTAGGATTAGCTGGAAATATATAGAAGGGATATGATTAATTTCACTGCGGAAAAAAAAAATGCTTTTCATAACAGGCTCTAGCTCACTCCTTTTCCATTAGACTTAGAAAGGTTAGTATTAATTACAGCCTGTCAATATGATCTCGGAGTGCTTGGTGGAGAGCAATCTTTAATAACCTCTGGAGTAGAGGCAGCAAAACAAGACAGGCGGCTTTTAATTTGCCGTGTGAAATTATGCTTTAAGACTTTGTCTTTATCTCATCCACTGTGTACCAGTGCTTTACCTCGCAGTTTATGGAGGACTAATGAACGCGGGCAATTAACAAAGCATAATCCCACCATGCAATCGATTTAATGCTTTTAGCTATCAGAAAAGTAAACAGCCATTTAATACAGCTCAAGCCATATCAGATCCAAGTCAGGAAGCGCCAATTAAAGCGTCATCTACTCAGGTGTAATTAAATAATGGTGGATAATTTAACGGAAGCTAATTCATAAGCAAGCAACAAACAGACAGGAGGCAATTAGCAGGAACGCTGACATTCAGAGGCAGAGCCTGTTGATCGCTGGCGGTAGGAGCCGTGGTGGAGAGCTTCCCTCTAGTGGTGGTGGAGCTTCTGAGACAAGAACTTCTTAACACAACACACACACCGGGGGCTTACAAACATAAACACTTGCCATTTCAGTTCTGTCAACTGTAGGTGCTCTGCGGTGTCACATTTACAAACCAAATGAATGCGGAACGTCTTTGAGAAAGGGTTGGACTGAACCTGGCAAACACAAAATGTTTCCCTCGTGTTTCCTGGTCTGTTAAACCAGGGAACCACTTCGGTTAGGAAAACCTTGATAGGTTGTAAATGCCTTATAAAGGTTTTTTTCCTAGGATTTTCAACATTGTACTTATGAAGAGCAATTTCTAGTCAAAGCATTAATTTAGAGCCTAAAATTTCTTTTCCCTGAACACATGGTATTTTATTAGTTTCTAATTGTAAAAATGACCTAAAATGTCCAGTTCTTCTAGATTTAAGGAATGTGTACTCTCAAGCATTATACATTTTCTGTGCTGCTGAACTGCTCATTATGTCTCCTAAAAGACATTGAATTGACACATTTCATTTCCTGTGCTGATGTACACTACTGTTCAAATGTTTGGGGTCAGAAATATTTGTTTTTGGAAGAACTTAGTGGATGCATTAAATCGATGAAGGACCACGTGACATGGAAAACCAGAATAATGACTGTAGAAAATTCAGCTTTGCATCACAGGAATAGATTTTACAATACATATACTGTTTTAATGTATATTTAATAAATGCAGTGTTTGTGAGCTTAAGGAACGTTTTTCAGAAACGGTGAAGTTTTTTAAAAATGCTAACTTTTAGGAGCAAACTACCAAAGCACATAAATGACCACCAAGTTAATAGAATTGGACTAAAAGAGTGCAGAACAAGTGTTTTGTAGAACAAAGTGTTTTCACTAAAAAGGGGAAAACATTTCTTTTTAAGAACTGAAATGCAACCCAAAAAGGCACTCTACAGCATCGCGGTGAAAACCCCTTTTTGGAAACTTTTATTTTGAAGAGTGAAAAACCCAACTATTTTAAATTCCCAGCATCCTTGAAGATGGTATATGTAAAAACCACAGGACAAACAATGATCAGGTTCTTGGGAAAAGGAAACAAAGGTGATGAAAATGATATAAGGGAAAGAAAGTTGGCAGAAGAGAGCTAAGAAGACATAAAAAGTGAGTGCTCTTGGGAGGTTTTGTACGAGGCGGGTGCGGGTGACCCCTGGGGCAGATGCCAGTGGAACGTTATCCCCGCGCTGTAAGCCAGCACACACAGCTCACACCGCTCACACGCTATTCAGCTCAGACACAGTCAGGCGTGAACGGACAACTGGCTTTTTGTGCCAAACACCACAGGGCTCCATTAATCTCAGTGATAGACTCGGAGCGGGAGCTGGCCCCGCGCACTGCACTTTCACAGAGAAAGAGAGGACGACGAGGATGAAGAAAGACTTTAAAGATAGTAGGTACGGCTAAGACGCCTGGTAATCCGTTAACACTAACAAGAGAAAGCAGCTTTGGAAAAGATAGAAAGGGGGTTAAAAAAAAAAAACAACGCAAAGCATACAAACCTGACCTTTTGATGTTCACGTAATTTTCAGAGAGACACACTAAAACGTTCCCAGAAAAGAGCGCTTTACCAAATAAATTTGGACCGATTCATTGATTGACACCGTTTCCTGAGAGAATCACCCCCAAGGAACTTAATGAAACTGATACTATCCAATAATCTGATATTGAAAAACAGGGAAGAGCTCGTTCTGGCTTAATGAAAGTTTGAACTGTGCAAGAGGAGGCTCCTGCTCCAGATGGTGAATTAGCATCGCATCTACATTTTCTACATAATCTGCAGGAGTTTCATGACAGATTAATGAGCTATTAGCCTTGATGTGCGCAGGGCAGTGACGAAAGACTACATTCACGCCAAAGTTTGCAGAGTGTAACATGCTACAATGAAGCCAATCAATGGTGTGAGCTTAGGACAGAACTATCTGTCTATCTTTGACTATCTGACTATCTGTTTTCGGCTAATGAGTTTTATATATGGATATATATGCATCTAATATCCTTTTTTATTTTACTGTATTGTGGTAATTACAATGTGAAAGCCTGTTAGAGCAATTTAAAAACGTATGTGTCAAATCATGTGAAAATTATACAGAAAGGAAGCTTTTCAGATTTAACCATCACTTCCTTCAGATAATGTTGGATATTTCATCCATATTCCATCCATATTCATTCACGGGGATATAACGTGAGTAAATAACGAAACATTAATAGGTTAGAAGCTCGCATCAAATGTAAAAGATGGCTCAAATCTTACAAAACAGCATTTGCCACTTAAAGCCACTTTATCCTTCCTTCAAACTTTTCTCATTTCAATTTGTCCTTTGCTGTCGCTCAGTGATCTTCATTTTCCTGTCTTGTAGACTTTAAGCTAATTGCCTCGGTGGGCTACTTATTATTCATGTACAATTATTGCAGTGTAATGTCTTTAAATCCTTTTAAATGACCATTCATGCGTCGCATTCATTGAAAATGCCTTTGATGTCTGTCAAAGATGGAATTCTTCAAAAAGAAATGTCTAAGCCCAATTTCAATCGCTCGAAGAGGGGGGTTTGGCGCTTCCCTCTAATATAAACTAAATTCCATTAATTTTTTAAGCTGCATTTAATGCATTTCCTCCGCAAAAAGTTTCCAGATTCTTCAGGCTGTCATTTGTATTCCAGCTGACTTTATGAATATTAATAACAGTGTTATCCTGATTAAACGGGCTTCATGCGAAATCCCCGTGAATCTATGAGCTCAGGATTCTCGTCTTACCGAATCTTTATGAATTTTGATACGGACATTAATGTGGAGAGAGTCTTAAAGCAGGTTTAATTGTACAGCATGCTTGTGATTTAGAAAGAAAAAGGCAGACATGAATTGATTTGATATGGATAAACAGGCTCTTTTCTATGGGGAGGTGCGCACAAGCACCTGGGTGCACCCCGCCGTGTAATTTGATTGTCACGGGCTGTCGTGAAGCTTTGAATGGTCTTGACTTTTCCTGGATCAAAAGATTTTATTGACTCGCTGACAGATATTAACGATAGAAAGTGTTTTCGTCAATCAGTTACATGTGCAGTGAGTTGATTCTATCTCACTGGAGGGCTGGTATTTGTTTCCTTTTTCCATCTGTTAATGCCGATCAGTGAAAACGATTTCTGACTCAAAAATAACTGCAATTGAATGAACAGGAATGAAGACAAAACAACAGCTTGACTATAAAATGCTGCAGAAGTTAAACATTAAAAGCAAACTACATAAAGTCAGAGAGCACTGCTGATTTTATTCTATTGCGATTTTTTTTTCTCATAAATAATCATTAATATAGAAATACAAAAATATATTAAATCTAAAAATGAATTAAGTATCAAATGCAATTAATACATATTTTATATAAATGAATTTAAATTAATACAAATTCATTAATTAATTAATTAATTCATTTTATTAATTATATTTTTAGCATGAAACAGCATAAGAATGTGAGGGAAAGGTTTAACGGAAATATTTACATATTTTGACAATGTCAGATTATTAGGCATGTTCCACTTGAGCAGTCATAAACTCAGTGGTCTCAGATAAAAAGTATAAATTAATAATAAAACAAAATGAAAATAATAACTTACTATTAATATTACTTTTTGTATTTATTTATTTACGGGGTGTGAGTTTTCGAATCTAGACCAAGATACTATACTGAGACAGATGGTAAAAATGAAAGTTAATGACTCTTCAAATGGATGCTGAGATCAAAGTGAGGCTGCTCAACATATGTGGCACAAATAAACTTCAAAACAACACCAACTTTGTACCCTGATTTCATATTTAGCTAAAATGCCACAAAAAAATAAAAACAAACAATTCTCAGCTTGTGGAACTCCTAACTAAAAATATTGACTGGATCAGGTAGATGATTAACCAATCTGATGAAAGATAAAACTTGAGGGGGTTTAGAGCAAACCAACCTACTCAAATAGACTATAAATCAAAATGATCGTATTCTACTCGGAAAGCTTGCTTGTATTCAACTGAATCATCATCTTCGGCAACATTTTAGAGGGAGCTCTAAATCAAGTTTGAGACTTTGTTAAGCCATCCTAATTTTACTTGTGATGAGCATATAATAGTTGGGTTTTAACAGGTGGCTAGTTAAACGAGCAGCTAATCAAAATAGAATAATAGAAAACCTCCAGCACCATCAATGTCACTTTATTGAAGGTCTAAAATTCAATAGAAATTCAATAGTCTCTCAAATGAAAGCATAATTCCTTGCATTACTTGAAAGTTCTCCAGGTAGGCCTTATGTTTCTTAGATGATAGAGACGTCTAGCAGGGAGAGAGGGATCTGTGAAGCAGGACGGCACATCTTACGGGCGTAAAGCTCATTCTCAGAGAAGGCGCAGTGATAATTGAATTGAGCCTGTGGGAAGTGAGCTAGCGCTAGCATCTCAGATCTCTCTGATGGATCCGTCCTCTGTGGCATCTATCAGGCTGCGATTCACTGATCCTTCTGCATTAACGGGGGGAGGAGAAATGACCCTCCAAATCTACTAGGATGAGTGCCTCAATTTCCCCATATCCAGCTAATTTGGGTGCGAGAGAAGCATGAGCCATGCTAGGAGTAAAGAAAGCGCTTCCCCCACCCCAGAACTGCCTTTAAACAGGCCTGCTTTGAATGAATAAAAGCAGGCAAAATGCCCCGCAAGATGTGCAGTAGGATAAACCCTGAATGATCTGTATTGTGTGTTTGATCCAGTCAATTATCAATTATGACATGAGTGATAATATTCAAGCCAAATAGAAATACTTCACACAAAGCAAATACTATCACTGCAAAAAATACATGTAAAAAAATGACAACTTGACACAGTCGGACTACTACAGATAAACCTTCATTATCAACTAAACCAAGGTCAGAAAACATTGCATTGATAAGCTGATCAAGTCACATGACTCCTATGCATAACGTATAGTAAATATTTGATTGATATGTAATATCTACATTTATAACAAAACCATTTTTCATCCTATAATGCTGTGCTTTGTAATGGTGAATACAGCATTATTGCTATAAATGATGTTGGGAAATCAAAGTTGTATTATTCATATGAAATCTGAAAAGAGTAAAAATTTAATTTCACACTTTATATTCAGGAAATGACGCTTGACCTCCAACCTGACCTACCCATAATGCTGTTTTTGTATTAAACTCTCTCTCTCTTGCATGTCCATCATCAATAATCTCTTAATCTATTCCTAAATTTAAAAAAAAAGTTCACTAAACACGGTGCACATTATTACATACCTCGTACCATTACTTATCTTAAACATTCGTATGACGCCCCTCTCTTATATTATGCAGAAAATGAATTGTTTCAATCCACCTGGAGCAAATTTTTTGTCACTTTTGACATCTTGATTTGCTGACAAAGTCAGGTTGTCACAGCTATTCACCGAAAATTAATTTTAAAAGGTCTTTATTTGTAAGCACTTAGACAAACAGCACATTTTATTTCAATTCTGCGATTCGATGTCAAGAGTGAATATTTCAGCGATTGGAGAATTCATCTGCTGAATGTAACCTCAAAATTGGCTGTGTAAATATGGACTAAGCTGAGATTTGCATTGGCTAACATTTGGAAGGGAGAACAGAGTTATTTAAGGATGAGCTTAATGCAGTCGATATGCGAGCAAAGGAAGATTTCACTCATATTCCTAACACTGTTACACAGTTCTAGAGCACAAAAAAGGCAACGGAATTTAAGTTTTAATTAATGTCTAATATCTAACATTTCTTTTAATAAACAAAGGTGTAGAGAAGACAATCCTGATCCATTTACTTTCCTGCAGAGGCGTTCTAGGTCCGAAGTTCTAGGTCATGATGAAAATAATCGTTTTATTTGTCACCACCTTTGCTCATACGCAGATCAAAACAAAATACTTCAACCGCATTCCTTTCCACGTACTAGTTTAAAAGCATTTTAACTCGGGCACAAAAACATAAGGAAACAAAGCCTTATTGTGGCAGGAAAGATTGTGAAACTAGTGCAAGGTGGCGTCACCAGCCATGACACTGTTATTGCTCATCAAAGAGACGCCAAACAGGAGAGGTGGGGCTCAGGGAAGGAGTCAACTCAAGGTCAGCTGTCTTATGAAAGACATTCCAGCCAAGTGTTTCGCCTTCTCGACTCGGTGTCGCTTCTACCGAAAGCTGTGCAAGTTTCGACTCATTGTCTCTGTAGAGCCATTCTCTAATAAAAATAAGCAGATGGGACTGCTTGTCTTTGTACATTTGTTACTGTTTCCTTAGAATGAACAATTAAATAGCATTGGCTAAATAAACATGAAAAAATTTAAATCACCTATTATATATCCTTTTTTTTTTTTTTTTTGCATGTTTTGCACATTATGAAACACTTTCTATATATGGGCAATTCCTTTGAACATTTGTTACTTTCTTCTAAGAAATGAATAAGGCAGTGTTGAGTAATAGCAGTGGCTTTATAAATACAAAAATGTGTTAACCTACTATATGTTGTTTATTTCCTGTATTTTCTGCACATTATGCAACACAGTATATATAAATATTGGCAATACCTGCATTTTACAGGGATAGTCACAATAAATAAAATAAAAGACAGTTGCTAAACCAAACTGTTGCCGTTCCCCATTGACTTCCATAGTTTGAAAAAAAAAAAACATGTTTGGTTACCCACATTTTTCAAAATGTCTTCTTTCGTGTTCAGCATAGATCAATCAATCAATCAATCAATCAATCAATCAATCAATCAATCATTGAGGTTTGGAACAACTTGAGGGTGATTAAATGATGACAATTTTCATTTTGGGTTAACTATTCTTTTAACTGGTCTCCCACAAAATACTACAGTAATTATAGTAATATACAGTACAGACCAAAAGTTTGGACACACCTTCTCATTCAAAGAGTTTTCTTTATTTTCATGACTTTGAAAATTGTCGAGTCACACTGAAGGCATCAAGGGCTATTTGACCAAGAAGGAGAGTGATGGGGTGCTGCACCAGATGACCTGGCCTCCACAGTCACCGGATCTGAACCCAATCGGGATGGTTTAGGGGTGAGCTGGACCGCAGACAGAAGGCAAAAGGACAAACAAGTGCTAAGCATCTCTCGGGGAACTCCTTCAAGACTGTTGGAAGAGCATTTCAGGTGACTACCTCTTGAAGCTCATCAAGAGAATGCCAAGAGTGTGCAAAGCAGTAATCAAAGCAAAAGAAGAACCTACAATATGACATATTTTCAGTTGTTTCACACTTGTTTGTTATGTATATAATTCCACATATAATTCAACATGTGTTAATTCATAGATTTGATGCCTTCAGTGTGACTCTACAATTTTCATAGTCATGAAAATAAAGAAAACTCTTTGAATGAGAAGGTGTGTCCAAACTTTTGATATATATATATCAATTTGAGCTTTTGATACTATTTATTGAATAAATAAGACAATATTTGTCATCTCTTATTTTATCATACTGTCCAATAAATCATATCTGCTTGGCTTAAAGACAGAAATGCAAACTTTCACAAAATGTAGTTTTTGTCCATTTAAAAGCCATATTGGCTTTATGAGACACAGTAAAATCTCCTTAGATTGTTTACAAAAGATCTCATTAATTCATCACAGTTTAACAGCAGGAAAAAAGCTGTAGCCACTTGCTTTTTGGGTGGAAACTACATTTGCCATGGTCATTTTTTCTGAGGAGGAGACAAATGACAATAAACCACTTTGATCCTTCTAATGACAACACAGATGCTCCCATAATTTCCCTAAATGTCCATCAATGGAAAAACTTTAACATTAAGTCAAAATTTAACTCTGCATTTTAAAAGCAACACTGAAAGGACTACAAAATCCAGCGTGATTGCTGTGCATGTCACCTCAGCGCCCGGCGCTAAAACACACACATAGCTAGTGGTGCGAGGATCCTCAACAAACACATCTTCCTTTGTTCAGGAAATCCTTTCTCCAACACGAACTGCAAAGCTGAACTTTGGGCAATGCAGAAGCATCAAATCCAAACACAGCTTTTCTCTTTTTTTCACCCTGAAGGATAAGTGATGCTCGCGGCTTCGAGCTGTCCTTCAAACAAACCGGCTTTAAACAGCGGGACACCGAAGTGAGAAAACACTCCAGGACATTCCAGGGTCCTTTTCCAACTGGAGAACATTGGGGAACAAATAAAGTTGATATAAATGTGTGATATTTGGATATGGCAAGCACTTGGGTGACGTCGGTGCCACTGTGGGACACATGCAGAGAGGCTTGTGGGAGGTATTGTGTGTTCAGGGATGTACATCACTGCAAATATTTACAGAGCAGCTGATGTACAATAGAGGAATCACATGACTATCTCCGACGAATATGTGCTCATATACATGTGCTTAGATCAAATCTACACCAATGATGCTCTTCTCTAAAGAACGAACAAGTTATTAGGAACTCAGCACAAGAGGACTATGCTTCACAAACCCTCAGCTAGGTCGACATGAACTGACCTTTTCTTGCTGATTGTGAGGGAAATTTACTTAGAGCTTTATAATCTTGAGGCCCGTTCACACCAAGGTCAATAAGAATAACAATAATGATAAAGATACAGTAAAAGGACAGAGGAAAAATATTGCAAGAATCATTTACAAAACTTTTTTTCAGCTGATGAATGACAAAAGCAATGACAGCTGCCTTATAATAAGAAGAACGTTATTTTGCGATGGTGTGGATGCTAATACAAACATCATCATTGAGAATAATGCTAATTACCAACCAAAATCCCCTCCCATTCTCATCAATGTCATGCAAAATAAAGATATGTATTTCTTTAAAGGTTCACCATTTTTACATCATAGTATAGTAAGCAGATTTAAATAAAAATGTAATACCTTAAAAGGCAATTTTCATTATTTTTTACTTTAATGAAAGGAGAATGTAATTTTTTTTTAAATAAATAAAATACAAATAAATTATGTAGACACTAATACAGTTATCATTATAATCATTGTTCTTGGTGTGAATGGGCCTTTATTAGAATATGAAAACATGACCAAATTAGCAAAAATATTTAACTCATAAAAATGCGAAACATTTATGTGAAAGACGGGTCTATGAATTCTGCTGAAATTTATGAGAGCATAACCACATTATTCTTACATAAGAGTTTATGCAGCTATTTTCTGCATAACAGTCTGCTATACTGCTTGATATTCCAAACTGGTATTTGTTATCATATTATTTTAATTTACTCTTATAATCATAAATACATTAGTTTGTAGCACAATTTACTACACTGTTATTCTTCTAGATATTTACCTGTAGCGGCTAATGAATCAGAAGACTTAGATATTCAAAGAAAATAACTTCATTTCCGCATTGCAAAATAAGGTGGATACATAAACAAAGCAAATTTTAAATTAATTTTTATTTTAATGACAGGCCAAAGCTTTTCAATCCTCTGTTCCCGCTCTCTAAATAAATGATCAAGCTCAAGTGCCAACCATCTACGCCCAGTATTTCAGGTTGTCGTAGGTCTGTCTAAACATTCTCGAAATACAAGTGCGTAAAAAAGCAGTAAAAATGCCACTCTGTGAAAGTGGACCGCCATTGTTCGGCCAGCCTCCTTTGGGAGCGTGAATGTGTTGAAAAGCAGAGGGGAGGCCGGGGCAACAGGACCAGGCACTCTGTCCTCATTACTACTTGATGTTTGAACACAGGCCACAGGAGTGACTGTTTAAATTGCTCCCTGTTCAAACAGTTCCCAAGCATCTGTGGTTCACAGCAAAGTAAGCCTTGTTTGTTTTCCTCTCTGTTTCATGGGCCATCACTAGGTCGTCTGGAATCCTGCTCACAACTGGGTGGTAGGAGTGTTAGCATCATATGAGTGTCAGTCCCAAACAGTACAGCTCTTAAGGATTCATGTATCAGAGCTCCTGTGATGCTGTTCTGAACTGAATTTGCAAAAAAACTAAACAAGCAAATTACAAGGCTTAGAGTTAGGGGCCACTTT
Source organism: Carassius auratus (assembly GCF_003368295.1). NCBI lineage: Eukaryota > Metazoa > Chordata > Actinopteri > Cypriniformes > Cyprinidae > Carassius > Carassius auratus. Next base: position 23,716,284 of record NC_039259.1, on the reverse strand, counting down.
ACTTATTGGGTTGCAAACCATATATTATTTTTTTTTAAAAAGGCCTGAAAATCCTCATGTCTGGATTCTTAGTTAGCAAAACAAAAAACTACAACACAAAAGTAAAACACAACTAAACTTTTAAACTATTTTTTAAAATAAAGATTTCAATAGTTTCTATAAGGGTTTCAACTGTTTTGACTTATGCAAGAGAGATACAATCTTCAAAAGACTGTATAAAATCACAGAAAACAAATGCACACAAATTGATGAATCTAAAAAAAAAAATAATAATAATAATAATAAAATATATATATATATATAAAACAATAGTTTATGACCTTTACTATTATAAATAAATATATATATATTTTTTTATTTATCTATTTATTTATTTTTGCATTGTGAGATTTTCATTACTGTCATTATGGTCATGCAAAATAAAAATGATATATATTTAAAGTGTTATTGTAAGCATTTGTTTGTTATAAAACATTATATTTACTTAAATCAGCATAAATTAGAATATTATACATATAATAAAATACTATAATATTATCATAAATGTACTAATATAAATACAAAAAAAAAAGTTTGCTATAAACCTGCTATAATAAATGAGCATGTAAAGAGAAATATTGAGAATAATGTGAATGACCAACAATAAATAAATAAAACAATGAATCATCCACATTACATACAGTGCATTAGAGAGAATCTGGGAATGTCATAATGCAAGAAACTTCTAATGGACAATTCATCTTCATGCAATATAATATAATATATTATTTTTGGATTAAAAATATGACCTGAAAATGTTTTCATAAAGTTGACCCAAACATCCAAAAAAAAAAAAAAAAAAAAAACCTTCATTTCGAGATTCTTTCAAGAGATGCCAACCTCTCGTTGGGTTTTATAGTTCGAGTCTTTGTATGTTTGTGAGTGCGCTGGCCTTTCTGCTAGGTTTGTTTGGTTTCAGATCACAGTAACCAGGCTTCCACAGTTAAGCAGTGCCCATCCTAGGTCTATTCCTTAAACCAACACAGAGACACAAAAGAGGAGGACAGAGCCCTGAGGAATCCCTCTGTCACTGGCGGACCACCCACTTAGGGAGCAGACAAGCCTGTTAGGCCACACGGCACTCCATTCTAGGGATTTTGAACTTCAATGGGACCCACAAGAAAGCCGAAGGGGTCGCCAAAGCGCCTCCTGCTCTCCATGAAGCCAAGCACGGTGGAGAGTGAGTGAGATGTGATATCAGAGTGGGTGGCTGTTGGAAAAGCCGAGCAGGACCACACCGTTACTGCCGTAAGAGGAGCTGAGCTGATGGGACCAAACAGTTCGTTTATGTTTCCTGACCAGACGGCCCACACATGGAAAGGGGGGCGTGACAGGTTATGTCAAAGGTCGATCCACCTGCTAAGAACAAAGCTTGTTGAGACTGTAGCCCTATTTCTGCTCTTGTCGGGAAGGCAAATTCTGCTCCATAGGAAACTTAGCGTGTTTGTTATGATGGACTTGGTGTGTGTGCTTTGAATTTGGACTACAAAAGGACAGTTTACCCATGCAAGAAAACAACCCACCATCTCAGTTGTAATAACACGACCCAGCCTACAGCAGTCCGCTTATCCCAAACCACGTCAGACAAATAAAATCAGCAGGGAAACAGACGCACAAGAAACGCAGTCTCACAGGCGTGAAATTTGATTTGGGTTCAAAGATGTGCGGTCACCCTTATTTGGCTGTTCTGTGTCACTTTGAAAAACAACTACCAACATGGGATAGTCATTTGACGATAATGCCATTTAAAGTAAGCAGTGGTTGATGACTGATAATGCTATATATCTGTATTTTACAATACAATCATATATCATAATCATGAATAGGCTAAAATGTATACAACTTCTGAAATATAAATACTTATTTTGAACATTACATAGTAAGAATTCACACAAAAAATACTAATTAAATACAATAATCCAATGCTGTTGATAGATTTTTGTTGTTGTTGTGAAATGTCCACTTGTTTTGCATACTGCAGCACAAACAAAAGCAGAACCAAGGTTGTTGTTTAATGAACTTATATAAATGATAACTTATGAAAGAAATGTTATGATACTTCCACAAATGAATAATTATTATTTTTGATTGCACTGCATATTCAAAAGTTTAATAACTGAATCTGATAGTCCTTCTAACGAAGCATCAGTTTTACAAACCAATGTCCTAATTATATGACAATTATAGAACAATTCTGGTTCACTAATTTGATTGACACATATTTATTCAGTATTGAATTTACTTTCCTTTTTGTATTGATCCAATTGTCTGTGTTCACTAAATGCAAATAAAGTCATGATTTACAAAATACTTTCATTGGCAAAGCAAAAAAAAAAAAAAAAAAACGTTTTCGCACTGTTCCGATAATACTTTTTTGTTTACAAAACTTCTCTCTAATAGCAATACAATACTTACAAATACCTATTTTATCCTATATCTTCTGGTTTCACATTGTTATGTTGATGTCGGCTAACTGCCACTTGGATCCCAATACTCTATATCAGTGGTAAAGGATAATAGCCTTAAACTGAACAAACATTCAAGCTGATTAAAGAGAGAATAGGGTGGGCTTGATGCTTCATGCTTATCTGCCACAGAAAAGGAAGGAGATGGCTTTAATACAGATGACTGCAATGCAAAACTTCACACAAAAAAACCCCTACAGATAATATTAATGATCGTAAAACATAAGTTGTTTGTGTGAGTGGCAGACACAATGTCTGTGCACCAAAAACACACAAACCCATAAAAATGAGGCGTGCAGCCATATACCCAGAGGCGCACATACACACGCTTGGCGTCTAAGATATCAGGATACATGCTAAGTAGATCCTGTTCCAGGTCTCGGCCTCCACCCATCACTAGGATGTCACGCTTTGGGTTGGGCTCTTCTACTGCAGGATGTGTCAGCACTACAGAGAAACAGCTAACCTGGCATTAACTCCGAAAAAAACAAATACACGCAACGCAGAGGTCATGCTATGAGGGATCGAACCATCGGTGGCCTTTACAATGCACAGCGAGTGACTGAAGCTCATATGATGATCGGAGAAGCTCTCCAACATATATACATAGATTAGATCATACACCTAGAGACTAGACAGCGCGAAGACAAAGCATAAAGAAGCAGCAATAATGCTTTAAAACAAATGAACCAGTTACAATTATTATATATAGAAAATTTATAAAATTTCCTTCTATATAGTAAATACAAACCCACTATTGTTCAAACAATTGGGGTCAGAAAGTTTTATTATGTTTATGCATCTTATATTCACCAAGGATGCATTTATTTGATCAAAACTACAGTAACCACAGAAATACAACAAAATATTATTACAACTAAAAGTAACTTTTCTATTGTAATATATTTTAGTGTAATTTATTCTTGTGATGCAAAGCTGAATTTTCAGCATCATTACTTGAGTCTTTCAGAAATCATTCTAATATCATAATTAGTTAAATTAGTTAATAATTAATAAGAACAGCATTATTTAAAACATTATATATGCATTTCCTGTTACTTTTGATCAATTTCATGCATACTTGCCAAAAAAACAAAAAAAAAGTATTACTTAATCTTACTAAAACTTCCCAAACTTTTGAACAATAAGTATACAGAACATTGTACAAAGTTATGTAGATATTCATATGGATGCTAAAGAAACAGCTTAAGACCAACAAGACTTAACAAACAAAAAACTAAAGGTTGTTCAGACAGGATTCTATGATAATACCATATTCCACTTTCCAAAAACAACATGAATATTAAGCGTCATGTTTTTCATCTTATACCACAGGATCTACAGGACTTTTAGGTTTTTTAAAGTTGACATTCCAAATACATGTCGTTCTTAGAATCCTCTGATATTTGATGTTTTTAAATGTGAATAAATAGTAATTAGTCTTTAAGGTTAATATAATGAAGAAATGCCACAGCACTAAGCGCTGAAGACACTGCTCCTGAATATATGACATGATAAGGATGCCCTCTAGTGCCAATATTTAAGAATGCACTTTTTTTGCACCAAGTGTGAATACTCTTTATTGCCAAACACAAAACGTAACCTTATCAATAACAAATAAAGCAAAAAACAAAACAAAAATAACCCCTCCGTCAAATCCAAAGGACAGCTTCTCTTCATACTCACATTTGTACATATCAACCAGTGAATCCTTCAGTTCCTGTTTGTGCATCCATGACAGCTGATGCAGCTCCTCTTCACTCTCTGAGAAGCTTTCCCTTAAAATCAACAGAGGATACGTATCAATAACTTATTGCTGTTATTCTTCAATGCTAGTGTTTGAGCTTAGCGTGTTGAGTGGGTGCTCTCAGTGTGATTTAGACTAATGTCTTCTACAGTGTCCTCATGAGTGCAGGGCTCACATATCAAAAGCTGAGTGTGTGTGTGTGTGTGTGTATGACCATGCCTACGATTGTTTTCCTTTCTGCAAAAATATCAAAGTAGCTGCTACATACATAATGAACGGGTTCCTTTGACTTTGATATTCCATATTACTCCAAAGCACAAGATTGTGATTTAGTAACCCTATAATGGTAAGGGGTTTGAATTTAAGCATGCAATTATTCATGCAGATGAGCTGGAAATCTGTAAAAATACCTGTCAGACCCTGCCAACAGGACAGTGATGAAAACAGCCCTATGTGCAATCAAAACTCATGCAGTGACAAATAAAATTAACCTAATTCAAAACCTATGATTTCCTTTTATTTATATGTCTTGTTAATGCAAGTAATTAGTATTTAAATATATGAATTCATATATGTGAAAGTGGTTATTTATATTTCCGTCATGACAACTTTCAGAGAGTCTAGCAAGGTAATATACCATGGTTATGTTAATGTGTTTGGTCTTGGAGGAATAGATCTACAGCGCTGCTTCAGAGACTTGGTACTGCCAATTCATCCACAGAAATGTTGCTGAGAAGATGTAAGAAATACTGCTGCTGCACATAACATATATGATATGACCCATATTGGAGCACATGGTCCATTTAAGTCTGTTCAGGAAATGTACATTTTCTGCAAAAAAGACTTTTAAACTCAGCTTCTACAAAATGATGAATAAAATATCCAATTTTTTATTTTTTGTTTTTATTAAATTTATGAAGCCACTGTAGTGTAAATGTAATCATATATTCTATCACAACTGCAGCAATATTGTATTTTGCACATGCAATTTAATGCATTTATTGTAAACAGAAAAAAACGATACATTTCAACAAATTTGCCGTCTACAATATTTTGTCATTGACAGACCCTCAACTCAGAAACTTGGGGCTTAAAGAAAGATTACTTGAAAACCACAGGTTGGAGTGGACAGGTTTAATTTTGCTGATGCAAGTATAACAGCGTTAAACACTGAACTTGCTTTTTATGTCATTACAAAAATTATTTTAATGAAAGCTAGCACAAGCATGCAGTTAATGTAATGAAATACACATGCTGGACATCTGTGAGAACTTGAGGGGATAATGGTGCTTCAAGTCATGTCGGAAAGATCATATATCACAAACAGCATACGTATTAATAGTAAATTTGTTAAAATAAATGTAATTAGTTTTATCAAAAATGGGAAAAATCTAAGTTGCATGTACAAAATACTATTGTGCAACTACAATACATAATTCCGTTTACCGCACCTTCATAAATTGGATAAAAACAAAGGAAAACACACCCAATTTGCATCCTTTATTCATTATTTTGTAGATGAAGAATTAAAATACCTTGGTGAATTTAGATTTTATATAGAAAAGCTACATTGCTATTTAACTCCAACCAAAGTCATTTGAAAGCAAAGCAAGTTAATATGAACTTTCCAGGAGAATGTGAATGCACCAAAACCTCCACTTGTTTTGTTATTTTATGTCATTCAACCAATATGAACTTAAATGTCCAAGTGCTGTTTAGGGCTATATTTCGTTACACATTTGTCCGTGGTCTAGAAGACAAGATGATGGCTATCGATTGACATTAACAAAGTGTGGCATCCAATTTTTGTCAAATAACATTTCATACTTTACAAACACTTTGCTGAATGCACAATATATACAATAAACTAAACTCTAGATACATTTTTGCAACATCACAGAATATTATATCCCATTATGTACATCAATGTAACTGATTAACAACTGAGATCCCATAATACTCACTTTATAGACAGCTCAGTCTCCAAAGTTGATATTTTGTGTTTTGCCCTCTGAAGTGCACACTGAACATCCCGTTCCATGTTTCTGATATTCATGTGTGTGTTAGTGTGTGTAGTAAGCCGATGTTTTCTGACTGGACACTATATACTCCATCTCAGCTTGCACATCCCATGCACAAGCATGCAACATGATCCACTTGAGGATACAATGGCTGTGTCTCAAAACCTAGTGAGCTCCCCATCTAAAGGTGCATCTCAATAAATTAGAATGTTGTGGAAAAGTTCATTTCAGTAATTCAACTCAAATTGTGAAAATTCTGTATTAAATAAATTCAATGCACACAGACTGAAGTATTTTAAGTCTTTGGTTCTTTTAATTGTGATGATTTTGGCTCACATTTAACAAAAACCCACCAATTCACCATCTCAACAAATTAGAATATGGTGACATCCCAATCAGCTAATCAACTCAAAACACCTGCAAAGGTTTCCTGAGCCTTCAAAAGTCTCAGTTTGGTTCTCTAGGCTACGTAATCATGGGGAAGACTGCTGGTCTGACAGTTGTCCAGAAGACAATCATTGACACCCTTCACAAGGAGGTTAAGCCACAAACATTCATTGCCAAAGAAGCTGGCTGTTTACAGAGTGCTGTATCCAAGCATGTTAACAGAAAGTTGAGTGGAACGAAAAAAGTGTGGAAGAAAAAGATGCACAACCAACCGAGAGAACCACTGCCTTATGAGGATTGTCAAGCAAAATCAATTCAAGAATTTGGGTGAACTTCACAAGGAATGGACTGAGGCTGGGGTCAAGGCATACAGACGTGTCAAGGAAATTGATGAACCACAGACAACGTCAGAGGTGTCTTACCTGGGCTAAGGAGAAGAAGAACTGGACTGTTGCCACAGTGGTCCAAAGTCCTCTTTTCAGATGAGAGCAAGTTTTGTATTTCATTTGGAAACCAAGGTCCTAGAGTCTGGAGGAAGGCTGGAGAAGCTCATAGCCCAAGTTGCTTGAAGTCCAGTGTTTAGTTTCCACAGTCTGTGATGATTTGAGGTGTAATGTCATCTGCTGGTGTTGGTCCATTGTGTTTTTTGAAAAGTCACTGCACCCATTTACCAAGAAATTTTAGAGCACTTCATGCTTCCTTCTGCTGACCAGCTTTTTTGAAGATGCTGAATTCTTTTTCCAGCAGGATTTGGCATCTGTCCACACTGCCAAAAGCACCAAAAGTTGGTTACATGACCATGGTGTTGGTGTGTTTGACTGGCCAGCAAACTCGACAGACCTGAACCCCAGAGAGAATCTATGGCTATTGTCAAGAGGAAAATGAGAAACAAGAGACCAAAAAAAGCAGACGAGCTGAAGGCCACTGTCAAAGAAACCTGGGCTTCCAGACCACCTCAGCAGTGCCACAAACTGATCACCTCCATGCCACGCCACATTGAGGCAGTAATTAAAGCAAAAGGAGCCTCTATCAAGTATTCAGTACATGTACAGTAAATGAACATACTTTCCAGAAGGCTAATTTTTTTATTGATCTTAAGAAGTATTCTAATTTGTTGAGATTTGACCATTTTGAAGGCTCAGGAAACCTTTAAAGGTGTTTTGAGTTGATTAGCTGATTAGCATGTCACCATATTCTAATTTGTTGAGATGGTGAATTGTTGGGTTTTTGTTAAATGTGAGCCAAATTCATCACAATTAAAAGAACCATCCAAACACAAGACTTAAACTACTTCAGTCTTTGTGCATTGAATTTATTTAATAAACGAGTTTCACAATTTGAGTTGAATTACTGAAATAAATGAACTTTTCCACGACATTCTAATTTATTGAGATGCAACTGTACATAGGACTTGGTACCATGGTTAAGTTTTTACATTTATGATTTTTTTTATATGCATCATATTTATGTCAAGGTGTTCTTTGAAAACCCCTTGATATATTAATGCATGATAATCATTTTATTATGTTACTTTTGGATTTATTTAATTAATATTTGTAAAAAGTGTTAATGAGTAATTTCAATATAATAATGGCAAAAACTTTAACACCATAATAAAGGTGTACAGATCCTTCTTTGCAAGTTATACTATTTATATTTTAATTTAATAATATTTAATAACCAATCTGTTTTTTTCTATAAAAAAATAAATTTAAAATTTAAAAAGTCAAACATTTAAATTTTAAAACCCAAAATACTAAATAAGTAAAAAATGAGACCACTTTTTCCTTGCCTCAGCAGGATATATAAATTAAATGTAAAATTAAATTTAAAAAAATAATAATTTAATATAAGGACTTAATAATCCAGAAAAAAATTATGAAATTTCATCAGCATACCACAGTATTAACACCACTGTACATGCAGTACTCTTTTGTAAAGATACCAAAACAAGTGCCCAAAACTGTGGTCTAGGCAGGCAGCACACTGAGAGTTGAGACACAGCCCTTAAATCCAACCAAACAGCGGCGCGCGCACGAGTATACAATACGTGTAACAAAGTAACACTTGACTGAAGATGGAATGTTCTAAACAGGTCTAATGTGTTCCCATTTCAAATCAAGCCGTAACTGGCCAAAGAAGTAAACTAGCACCTTTAACTTGCTGCCCAAATCCCTCCTGGACTGACACACCGTCTGACGCGGCGTCAAAACACAAACAATGATTTTATTTTCTTCAACTTCATTAGTCATTCAGTGAAAGCATGCATATTTATGCAGTGAGACAACGATAGGAATAGTAATTGAAAGATGAACCGTTGTCGGACTTACCATAATAAGGATTATAGTGTCGGCGTTCGTTTGGTGCAGGTCGGACAGGATTGTTTCCTAAAAGTTTTGGAGGGGAACTTCCTATTACAGAGCGCGGAGTCACGCTTCGTTCCGGCCCGTCGGGAGAACAGACAGTGCTGCATCTGACCACTAGAGGCCGCTCACCGCTGCCTCACATACAGCACAGCAGATCACAACACTGACCCAGGACTCTTTTCGAGCGGAACCTTATAAATATAGATCACAAGGGGTTGAGTCCCGTTTCATCCCCCAGAGAACGTTAGGTGGTTTAATGTCAAATTCAGAATGAAAAAAGAGCAACATCAATAATAATAATAGTAGCCTAGTATGTAATCAAAATTAATTAATAAATTAGAAAGTAAACAAAAAGAATGTAACAGCAAGAGAATGTTAATCAATATACTTTTTTAAACTACGTTGACAAAATGTTAAATTGTAGAAAAGCCGTGCAAATAATTTTGAATTGAAAAACTTTTCTCTTCATATTTATACATAATTTTTATCACATAAAACAGTTTATTAGTATGTTATTACTTTTTTAGTACTTCTTATTTTATTTTTATTTGTAAAATAAGATGGAAAATATAATTTACCATGCATTTATTTATTTATAAAATAATAAAACAATATAATGAAAACCAGATAATTATTTAATGTGGCAAAAGCATGCTATTTCTATAACGTAATATGTTGGAAGATTTATGCATTTGGCTTTAAACTCTTTGAAAAAAGAGCGTTTTATTTTATAATTTATTTGTAGCCTAATTTATTTATGTTGATTTTAGGACAATGACAAAATGAAGTAATAAAAGCCAGTATAAAAGCCGATTATTTAATCTGGCAAAAAAAAAGCATGCTGTCTTTATAGTATAATATAAGCGAATATGCCTTTAGCTTCAAAAAACCCTGCTGTAAATAACATTTTGACGTGAATGCTGTTGTGAGGTGTAGTTGCGTCACGTGACGTACAGAGGGCGTTCTCCGACACTTCAGATGATTGCTACTGTTTCTAAACCGAGGAGCTCGACTTGAACGATGAACACTGACGAACTCGTGTAGGATTTATCAATACAATGGCCAAAAAGCTACTTTTACTGGTTTAACGACGGAAACATGATTTAATAAAGGCAAAAGGTTCATTTCGAAGTTAAAACTCCGGTGAAGAATATAATGGGATTTACGAACACCAAGTTAATTCATTAATCACCGCTGTTGAAACTTTCTTGAGGTGAAGGAGATAACTTAGCTCTTTAACAGAAGATGTTATAATGGGGGTTTCTTTTTGTATCCTGCTCTTCGTACTACACTTCAACGAGGGAATTCACGGTAAGTTTATATGATCGTAATCGTGTAAGAGTTTGTGAACGCAGTGTTTCATTAAACTCATCAGTGTTGATGATGTGTTGACGTGGATACTGTTTTAGGATAAACATCAGTTCAAGTGGAAACATACGGGACATTTATTATGAACACAAGCAGAAAGTGTCATATCCCTTCCCTCTTTTATAACCTTTTGCATAATAATTTCTCTTTCTTTATTATTTGTTTTTATTATTTATATATTTATTTATTTATTATCAAATACTGACAAGATGTCATTACAGATTAAAAAGAGCCTAAACGAATTTAAACTTAAATTTTTAAAACTTTAAACTTTACATTTTTTTATTGTTGTCGAGTGTGATTATTTATATATATATATATATATATATATATATATATATATATATATAAAACAAAACTATTTTAACCACTGTATTATAGACAGATAAGGTATTTGCAAAAGTATAAAGAAAGAGACTACTTTTATGCATCATTTTTTAACCAAATACAATTTTGAAGTTTAATTCTGCTAAAACAAACCATTTTAATCCAAAAGCCATTTAGAGTCTCTATTCTGTTACAGCTGATAGATAGATAGATAGATAGATAGATAGATAGATAGATAGATAGATAGACAGACAGACAGATAGATAGATAGGTATGCTACTTTATTGATTGTAGAGTTATATCATGAATAGGCCACTGTAGTTTCCTCTTTCCTGGGAAATGAATGTGATCTTTGATGCAGATGTTTTGGCCAGCTGTGTTGTGTTGTCACAGTGGAGATCTTTCAGACATCTTACAGCATGCATGAGGTCTGCTGTCCACAGTCAGCACGTGCACACTGTCAGAGATGCCAGAAATGGACCCAACACAAAAGACATCTTAGAAAAGGGCACAAAAGCCTCTTGAAGGCTCATTTTTGAGGTGTAGATTACATATTGCACATGTCTTGCTCTGCTATTCTCTGTGATTTACTAGACATTTAAAGGCAAGGAGCCACCAAGAAAGCATGTCAAGTGAATTTTTGTGTTTTTTAAAGAAACAGTTCACCTAAAAATGAAAATTTGCTGAAAGTTTTGCATGCCAATAAAGATGTAGGTGAGTTTATTTCTTTATCAGAATAGATTTGCAAAAATATAGCATGACATCACTTACTTACAATGGATCCTCTGCAGTGAATGGGTGCCGTCAGAATGAGAGTCCAAATAGCTGATAAAAAACATCACAATAATCAACATGACTCCAGTCCATCAGTTAACATCTTGTGAAACGAAAAAGCTGTGTTTGTAATGGAAAAATCCATTATTATGATGTTTTCAACTTGACCCCATTGCTTCCAGATAAAATTCCAGTCCATCCATAATATTGCTGTCTATTGGGTGAACTATATAATAGATATACTGTAAATAGATAATATAGATAAGAGTTTAATTAAGCTATGAAATTCATATGTATGCACAGTTTTGTTTACCAAAAATGATTTTAAGCATTTATGCATGAGCATTTGAATCTTTACCAGAACTCTCTCCGATCATGAAATGATCAGCTCATCAAGTTTGTTCAAAAGTTTTGATGTTTGCTTTAGAAACATGTCACACTGTGTGTCCGCCAGGATTACGGTTCACCAAAAACCCTTCCAACCAAACGGTGACTCAGGGTAACATGGCCCGTCTGGGCTGTGCCTTCGAGGGTTTGAGTGAACCAGAGATCATCTGGATGAAAGACGGAGAGAAGATCTACAGCACTGATCAGATGTACATCACACTGGATGCACATCACTTGGAGACCTTTCACAGGTAGGAAAACATGAACCTGCAACTGGACATCCTGAATTGTTGTTCTGCACAGACGTTTTTTTTTTCAGTGGATAGAAAGCAAATGTAACTTATTGACACTGTTTATAGGCAAGAACTGAGACATCAGACTGTGTCAAAGGGATGTCGAAACTGATTAGAATATATTGTCATATGATTTGTCAAATCTCAGTTTCACTAACTATTTTCTAAGACAAGTGCCACTATAACTAGTTTCTCAAACTAGTGTTAGGGTTTTGAAAATAAACAACATGTGTCTTGTTGACAAGTAATAGGGTTTTCAGACCATTTAGACAAGGCAGACAGTAAAACAGTTAAAAATATCTCAGAATATCATAGAGATTGGTGGGTGAACTATATTTGGTTTGGGCCATTAAGCAAAAAAAAAGACAATGTCTTTTACTTTTTTTATTTATTTATTTTTACCTAAAAGGGAGTCCAGTTGTCATGAGACTGAGGCCTTGAGATTGTGACACTATCAGTATAATTTTCTTGTTTTATCACAAGTGTGGGCACAGAGCTAGAACACCAGAACAGTTGTGGTTCTCTTTTGTTAGGTATCACATTAACTCCAACATCATAAAATCATGTTCATTACTGTGTGTATGGTAAAAGAAACCAAGAAAAAATACACTTTATCAAGGACTTTTCTGTCAAGTCTAACATGTCTGTTACTGTAGCAAGTAACTTTGCCCTTCAGAGTTATACAATATTATTTTAACCATTGATATTACTAAGAAATGTTTCTTAAGCAGCAAATCAGCATATTAAAATAATTCCCAAAGGATCACTTGATACTGAAAGACTGGAGGAATGATGCTGAAAATTCATCTTTACATCATGGAAATAAATTAAATTCTAAGATTCTAGAAATCAACTACATTAAATTGTGAAAATATTTCACAATATTACTGTTACTGTATATAAATACTTTATACAAAAATTCTTACCAACCCAAACTTTTGAATGACTATATAAATCTAAATAAAGCTCACAAACAGTGCGTCACGCTATAGTAACTTTGGAGATCATTTTGCACTTTTTCTATCGAACATCTTTGTAGGAAGGTAAATGCAGCCCCTTCTGATTGGAATGCAGGCAAAAGAGACAAAGATTAATGCAGATCAGACATGAGCTTGCTTTTCTGAAAGCATGGCTGATAATCTCTTGCACATGATGTACTCCAGTTTCCCAGTTCCTAGATGCTGATTTAGACTAAACACAGTTTGAATAGAAATTTGCTGTTGAAAGTGTTGCCTGCTGTAAGATTAGGCTAAATGGGATAACAAAGAGTGAAGAGAGAAACTTAGTGTATTACAGCAGTCACGTTTCCTTGCTGAACGCCATGCCACGCTGCCAGCATAATCTATAAATGTCTAGTTTCCTGTGGTGGGTGTCATAGCTGTAAACAAATGTATACGTCATGCGTCTCTGTTATGTGAATGCAAGTCATGCCGTTGTTTGCGCAACTGACCTTTGTCTACATAAATCTCAGCACTCTTTGACTGGCTCTTGTCTAGTTGTAAATCGTTGAGACGGATGTGTGGCATTTGCTACTTTTCTAAGTCTGTGTCAATCCAAGTCACATTTATTTGTATAGCACTTCATAAAAATACAGATGATAATAATAAACAAGAAAATAGCTGGGTTAAAGAGTTCTTTGTGAAACAAGTAGAATTTTAGCTGTAAAGCAGCTCTAAGAAAACAATAGTGTTATTATCCACCTCAATTTAGTTCAGTCTTGATTTATTTCAGTAACAATGTGCTATTATATAAATCTATGGATTTGTGCTCATGGCACATTTGGTCAATAAATGTAATTTTGATTGACAAAAAGTGTTTCTTTCTTTTTAGTGTTAAATCGGTGCAGCAACAAGATGCCGGGAAGTACTGGTGTGAGGTTGAATATCAGGGCAGGGTCATTTCCTCAGAGCCTGCTTGGATTACAGTAGAAGGTATGTCAGTTGCTGCATCAGAATCCATCAAGTAATTGATTTATTAAACTATATCTTGTTGCTTTGGTGCAAACACTATATGTATTGTCAACTCCTGCTCGTATTTTAGGTGTGCCTCATTTTGCGGTGGAACCCAAGGATGTGGCTGCAATTTCAGGGGAGCCCTTTAACCTGACGTGTGCTGCATCAGGTCCTCCAGAACCTGTGGAGGTGCTGTGGTGGCTGGGAGGGGAACAGAAGGGGGATTTCACACCCTCCCCCTCAGTTCTCTTTGTTAAAGGTGAGACACACCAAAGCCTATACGCTATAGTAACTTTGGAGATCATTTTGCACTTTTTCTATCGAACATCTTTGTAGGAAGGTAAATGCAGCCCCTTCTGATTGGAATGCAGGCAAAAGAGACAAAGATTAATGCAGATCAGACATGAGCTTGCTTTTCTGAAAGCATGGCTGATAATCTCTTGCACATGATGTACTCCAGTTTCCCAGTTCCTAGATGCTGATTTAGACTAAACACAGTTTGAATAGAAATTTGCTGTTGAAAGTGTTGCCTGCTGTAAGATTAGGCTAAATGGGATAACAAAGAGTGAAGAGAGAAACTTAGTGTATTACAGCAGTCACGTTTCCTTGCTGAACGCCATGCCACGCTGCCAGCATAATCTATAAATGTCTAGTTTATAGATTATGACACCACACCAAAGCCCCTTTCACACTGCACGTCGGACCCGCAATATTCCCGTAACATTGCCTGGTCGCCTTCTGTGTGAAAGCAACCACGTCCCGGAATTGATTACCGAATCGAACCCGGGTCGGGGACATAGTAACATTGCGGTAATCGATCCGGAACGAGCGCTGTGTGAACAAAAGCCAGATCTAATTCGGTATCGAAGTGATGACGCGCGTTATCGCGCGACTCTTTTACCGGCTGTTTTGAAGGAAGATCAACATTCGCGACGAAAACATACGTGCAAACTGTAATGAAGCAGAGATCAGTTAGTTCCTCACTTTCCGCGCTGACGCAGAGATCGTTTGCTTGCTTCAGTTAAAGTATAACGTGCCAAGCGTTGTCGACTCGTACATTACACGTCACGCGCTGATGTCACGTGTCGTTACGGGATCTTCAAGGGTTGTGTGTGAAAGCATGCACATATACTGGGTCATCACTGGCAGTGTGAAAGTGCCAAATCTAGCGACCAGGGAACAATTACAGGAACACTTTACCCCTGTATTTGCCGGAATGGCAGTGTGAAAGGGGCTCAAGGGTCTTTCCCAATACACACATTTGCAGTCTTTGCACTTGACCACTTGTCTTCTTACATGACATATATCCGGTATTTGCCCCAAATTTTCAAGTGGGTGTGAAGACTGCAAGTGTGTGTAGAACTGTTACTTGATGGGACACACTTTCAACATGTTGTAAAAATGCAAGTGATGTTTTTACAGAGCTTAATTTACATATTTGCTTTTTAATAATTTGTACCACAAATATGTGTAATGTCTAATTCAACTGTAGGGGAATGTACAGTTAAAACCCAAGGACCAGAAATGATGAATGAAGACCAGGAGTCAGAGATGCATTCAATTAAAGAAAAACTTACTGAAGAACATGGTTTGCAGTTTAATCAGCAGAAGTCAGCTTCAGTATTCTCGATTGAGTTCGTAGGCCGCTCTGCGTACAATTCAAAATCAACAACAATTATACCCTGACAGAGGATACTAATTGTGTCAATGCATAAGTCAACTAAATTCTGACTGGTTCCAAATCCAAAGACGTATATCTGATATGCTGGACATTGGCAGTTGAACGTTTGTCCTGGGACTGTCTGAGCTTCTCCCTGTACAGACAGATACTAACACACATACGCAGAAGACATAACAGAACTTCAAGGCCGTCTGGCCCTAGCTAGAATTTTATCAGTATGGTCTGTTACACACACAATATGAGGTCATCATCTTAGAGATTTAGAGAACTTGATTAATAGCCAAACAAGAAATAATGTAATAACATAATATCAATATGAAGGATATAACAACTCGGCATCCACTCCTTCACAACTTTCGCTGGAAAGTTTCCCTCAAACTTTGATGATCTTGTCCGCAAGTGCCCTAAAAATACCCAATTCACTTAATAGTCAACAGGCAGCCTTTCCAGTCATGCCCTGATCTTTGAAACTGTTCAGCAATCTTACATTAGAAATCATACATGTCAACATAGTGTATGTTCAAATCATTTGCTCAAATCAGGATAAAACTGTATTTTTTAGGTTAGTCTAATGCACATAAATGTTATAGAGAAAAGCCAATCCCAAATCACTAGCACTCCAAAGTAAAAAAAAAAACATTACTTCCTTTCCAACTGTCACCATGTTGAGCATTGCCATCCTCTCTCATTAATTTCCCACAAGTTGAACAGTTTTTAAAGTTCACCTTGCAAAGTTGAAGTTTATGCTCTTGATTAGTTAGTTGCCTCTATGCCTCAGATGCGTCTATGATTAGTTAGTTACTCCCCAATACTGCCCTGAAAACACTCCTATATTACATTGTTCAGTGGAAGTTTGTTTGTGTATATTAAACAATCAGTGATCCTGTAGTATATTAATCACATTATGAAACATCGTGTGAAACATCTAAGATTCAGAAATCCTCTTTCAAATCCTCTATCGGATGATATATTGTGCAGATTAATTGTAGAACTGAGTCACTGGTTGGTTTCAGTAGGTGGAGTGACTTTGAGTTTGTACAAAGGTGTAACAGTAGTGTGTTTCCAGTGGCGCATGTTTGTGCTTACTTGTAGTGTGATATTACATGGGGTAGTGGGAGATTTTTAGAAACGGTGACTTTATGAATGTTTTTGGTATGTTTCTTTACAGACTGTTACAAGTCATGTTCTTGTAGCAAAAAATACTTTTTGTGGTGGATAATGTCAAGGCCAGTTTACTGCCCTGCCTAGGGGTGGGCGATATCTTGATATTTAAATTATATCGAGATATTTTTTTAATCACGATATCGATTTTGACATATCGTGTATATATCGATTTATTGTTTATATTTAATTCTGATTCCGCCACTTTGCTTGTTTGTCTTCTCTGTGCTGTGCTCGCCCCCCTCCTCCTTGATTTTGTTCCCTCTCCCCTCATGTATTGTCTCATAAACATGGCAGCATCCGCAACCAGACAGGAGGCTACAGAACTAGTCTAAAAAAAAAAAAAAGGACAACTGGCTCCATTATATGGAGATACCTTGGTTTTAAAGCATCGGGCGAACAGCAGACAGATGTCTACTGTCGGGCCCTATGATTTCCACGATGCAGAAAACGCGGACAGAATCGCGGAATCCAGTCATAAAAATGGAATTTAGAGTTTAACGCGGAAATGTTACGGAATTTGTCAAATTTTGAATGAATTAATCAAAAGTAGGTAATTGCACTCACATCAAATCATGATATGGACTAATATCTGTAAATATTAAGATGAAAAGTCCTATTTAAATATGAATCCTGCATGTTCTGCGTGTCTGTGTTAATCAATGGCGCAGAAGTGTGTCTTCGTTTATTACACACACGGAAGCATGCGTGATGCTCCAGTGATTTCACCATATGTCTTCTCACTAAAAGAGGATGTGAACACATGAACAACATCTCCAGAACTGCTCTGACAGTCACTTCATGAGCATCTGACCGTTTGATTTGAGTAAAACTAGCGTCACATCACATACACAGAACTGTAAAGGTACGGTAACCCGTCAAAATAAAAGTATTTGACAGAAATATATTACTTTTGTTCAGCAGAATGTACATAGCTTACTACTACTACTACTATTAAAATGAAACATAATTTAAGGAATAATAACACAACATTTCTTCCATGTTTTATTTTTAATTGTAAATCCCCTTTGTTTACCAAAAAATAAAGGTTGCTTAATTTTCAATAATTAAAAGATAATTTAAATGAATGTTTTATCCCTTCATTTGATAACCAGAATAATGTAAATGCACAGAATTTCAGAGGGGAAAAGACATTTCACATACGGCTATTTTAAGAAAAAAAAAATTACAAATTAAGTTGTTTTTATGCATTTACATAATAACACATGCTAAAACACAGAATTAGGTAACAATAAAACGTGAAGAAAAAATAAGACATTTCATAGGGTCCTAAACATGTAATATTTGGCATATTTGTTTTTGCAGTAGTTTTGGGGGGTTATTTTTCCTGTAAATATATCGAGATATATATTGTATATTGAGATATAGCAAAAATATATATATATATTTTTTGCTCCATATTGCCCAGCCCTAGCCCTGCCTTTACATTTTGTTACTGGATCTTTTGTTCTGTCGGGGAATGCATTATAGAGATCAATACTGTCATTGTGGTGAAGCCCAGTAAAGTAAACTTTCCATTTTAATAGCGTGATGCTGAGAAATCATTGTGTCATCAGGTCTGTGTAAGACTGTGTGTCATGTGTTTATATTATCAGCCACTTGCACCTTTGGCTTTAATGGGTTTTTGACTCACTCAGTGTTGAGATGAGCTGTTGTTTTTTCTGAGGACAGATGACTCTGTCATGATTTAAAACAATGTCACAGCTGCCATGGCCTTGTTCATGAGGGCGGGTTGAGACATGTTTTTTGATATCTTTCTTTGAGTTATTGAGAAAATTCCTGTTGTCTGATTCACTCTCTTTGCAACTCACGTCTGCGAAACAAATTACCAAAAACATGACGCAGAACAACTGTCTCCAACATTGATAATAAATCAGCAAATTAGAATGATTTCTGAAGGATCATGTGACACTGAAGACTGGAGTAATGATGCTGAAAATTCAGCTTTGATCACAGGAATAAATCATATTTTAAAGTATATTAAAATAGAAACTGCTATTTTAAATTAAAATTTTACTGATCCTAAACCTTTGAACAGTAGCGTGTGTGTGTGTGTGTATGTATGAATGTGTATAAATATATATTTCTCACTGCTGTGTGTGTGCACTTGGATGGGTTAAATGCAAAGCACCAATTCCCATACTTGGCAAATGTCATGACTTTCACTTTAAAAAAATATATATTTTTAATTATCATCAAAGTAATGTTAGATTATAATGCCATTTTAATGCATGGTTTGTCTAGCGTTTGAACCTTGTGTAATAGTTGCTTATGATTCCCTGTTGTTCTCAGCATGAAAGTTGGATCTCAAAATCATAAAGCCATTGGCGAAAAAGGGTTCAAATACATAAAAATGTTAAAAATGAAAGAATTTGTGGGACCTGAAGGACTTTTCTAAAGAACAAGTGGGCTATTTAACCATTCAGGGCAAATAATGGACTCATGAACAACTATCACTAAACAAGGAACACAGCTGTGGTAACAACACCGTATTAAAGGAGCAAGCGTCTGTGAATAGGGTCATTTTTATAAATTCAACTATTATTTTCTCTTGTGGACTATATGAAAACATCTTTTACGTGAAAATTCTTATGCAGGTCAGTACTAATTAAACAAGAACATGCATTTTTTGTATGATGCGTGAAAGTGTTTATATGAGGAGGAAAACGGCCCGACAGTTCGCTCTAAACTAAACTGTTCAGGAATCTTGAGCACCTGGGACGATTTATACAGTAGCAATACAGAGCCAGCCAGTCACATCAGGTGCTGACGTGGTGATAAGCGTTTTTTCCGGTGAGCCTTTGATTCCTCTAAGAGAGGATCCTCTTCAGTGGTGGAAGACAAACCAGCAGCGATTTGCACTGCTGGCAAAAAAAGGCAAAAATCTACCTCTGTGTCCAGTGAAAGACTTTTCATTACTGCTGGGGACATTCGTTCCAAAACTCGCAACTGGCTGTCACCTGGTAATGCAGAGAGCTTTTTTTATTTTTTTATTATTAAACTCTCATTTCATGTGAAAGATTAATTTAATTATGATGCAGGAGATGTGTGTGATCGTAATATTTTTATTAATATTTGGCTACTGTTCTAATCGTAGCCTATCCTACTGTTATAAACGAAAACTAAACAGCCTACTATCCATTGTTTATTGAGTTAATGTTCAATTACATTCATTTCAGTTAAGTCACCAAACATATTCAGATTTTTAGAAAGAAAAGAAAAACACTTTTCTTTGCATTGCTGCACTTTTATCGAAAGGTTTTGGTTGTTTACTTGGGTAAGCATAAGCTTGGTAATTGTCAAAAAAACTTTTCTCACTTGTCATCCTGGCATAATGTTGCCTATTCTTTTTTTTCTTTTTTCTTTTTTACAGTTAAAATAAAATAAAATGAAAAATACATTGCTGTGGATGTTGTTTACTTCATTAATGTGTTTTACTGTGTTAATGGAATAAGGATGCGAGTAGGATTCAGTATTCGTTTCGGATTCGGCCCAAAAATCTGGATTCGGTGCATCCCTACTTTTGACCTCAACTGTACTTTCCTTGTTTTAATCTTTTGCTAATGGGGAGAAATGTGAACCATTTAATATGCATTTTTTCAAGCTTATGTTAAGATATCAGTACTCCATGAAGCGCTGACCACAGCAATGTTTCTCATTTGCTCAACCAGGTGTAAATGACAGCATAAAGTTTTACTGTGAGGCTAAGAACGCTCGAGGCATCTCCGTGTCACGCACAGGCACAGTGCACATTAAAGGTGAGACATACCATAGTGTTTTTCACTTCCAGCTCACATAACTGTTATTGCTGTAATTCCATAAATAATGGAAAATGAGTTGTTGTTTTGGTAGTAATCCATCATATATTTTAACAACTGTATTACACAGTCAACCACGCAAATACAACCACAGAAGTCTGAAGGCACAGAAAGAGGATAAATACAAGTTGTTATAATGCTTTTCTTTACATGTGATTCTTATGTGCAGTCCGCCCTGATTCCCCCCAGGATGTCAAGGTACATCATGTGTCTGATCTTAATATAACGTTAACATGGACTCCAGGTTTCACTGGGCACTCACAGCTTTCCACCTGCACTATACAGGTAGAGTATACCTGTTTCTACATAGCTTTTGATATTGTTGCATGTTTTTTCTGTTAATGTCCTCATGCTTGTCCTATTTCCGTACAGTCTTAGTAGACCCCAAAATGAAAATCATTTATTCACCATCTTGTTATTCCAAACCCGTATGACTTTCCTCTTGTGTAACACATGGCATATGTTCGGGAGAATGCTTTGCTCTTCTCACAGTTGGGTGGGCTCCTTTTTTAAGCACCCAGCCCCATTGACTTGCATAGTATGGCACTCTTCCTTTAACAATATGGTGTTTGGTTCTCAGATAACTTTAACTCAGATAAGGTTCACTTTTAGGTTTTAGCTTAGATTGTGCTCGTGGCCCATAAAATAGATCCTCATTACATTTGGAGAAGAGTGAGACATCTGTAAAAACAAAGCAGTCCCACTGCTCTCTTCAGAAAACATTTTTCATGTGAAAAAAAAAAAAAGTCTCTTTATATAAGCATATTCCTTCCATGAAATAAAAATCTAAACAAGGTAATTACACCTCTTTGTCTCACAAGTCTGATGTTTTTAAAACAAATCTGAGTTGTATACCTCACAACTGTAAGTTATATACACAATTCTTTTTCAGTTGTGAGTTTATAAATTGCAATAACATTTTTTTTTTTGTTTTAATCTGTGACTTGAAACAAAAAGTAAAATGTACATTTTGAATTCAGAGAAAAAAATCATAATAAACTCATAAGGGCGAATTTATAACTTTCAATTTTGAGAAGAAAAGTCAAGAATTACGAGATCTATACTCACAATTATGAGTTTAGAACTTGAAATTGCAAGGTATAAACTTTCAATTGTTACAAAAAGTCCGAATTGCAAGATATAAACATGAAGTCACTTTTATTCCATATAGCCTTATTAATTACAAAATAAGCTTTTATATGTATCTAAGTAAATAATTAGCAAATTCTTTTAGTTTTTTACCAGTTTTACCAGGCTCATATTTAGATTGTGTGTCATAATAGGATGAGAAATATCTGATTTAATCTACTTGTAGGTGTCAAAGGGACCTGGAAAGAAGGTAAAACTTCCTGATGTGGATGTGGAAGTTCCTCCCTTCCAGCATGTGTTTGAGGGACTCAGCAGATACTCAAATTACAGTGTGAGAATCCGGTGTGATAACGAGGTGGGCTCTTCTCCCTTCTCTCCCTGGGTGGACTTTCACACTCCAGAGGCAGGTATGTGAAACATTAGACAAGGTAATGTCATTATGCATGAATGGTGTTTCTTTCTAATGTCTTCTGAGTCAAATTAACAGTAATGGCTTTTTTTTCTCTCAAATGGCATTGCTGTTGAGATTAAATTGCAGATGTGCATTCATGTATTTGGCAAACACTTTTATCTGAAACAGCTTGTATTGTATTCGAAGTAAGCATTTTATCAGCTCTTGCATTCCCTGATAATCGACCCCTTCACCTTAGCATAGCTAGCTCAGTGCTCTACTATTTGATTTAGAGAATGGTAAGGTTCCCATAGGCAAAATTGATTAGACCTTCTCTAGTCAAAATGTTTTAGCTTTTTTTGCTTTAAAATATTGAATAGGCTATAAACTGCTTATAATGAGTGCAATGTCTATAAACAGATTTTTGAGGATGCATCTATCTTTCTTGATTTTAAACACAATAACTTAATATGCAGACTATAAATAAGCTATTCCAAGCCCCCCTGAAATCAGTGTATATTGGAAAACTCCAATTCATTCAGTCAGAAGGGGTTCGTTTTGAAAATCATAATAACGTTTACTACTGTAAATTTTGTTTGTGTTAATAGTTTTAATTCAATTTTATTTTTATATTTTCAGATTTTATTTTACATTTTAAATTCTGTTAACAGTTTTAGTAATTTTGTTGTTATTAACATTAACATCATTAGTTTTTGTTTAATGTCTATAAAGTTTTTATTTGTTTTAGTTTTATTTTAGTGAATAAATTTAAACAGAATGAAAATTATAAATGCTATTATAACTAGCGGTAATAAAATAATAAAAAACATATATATATATATATATATATATGTATACATTTAAAACAATTTATGACAATTATTTACAATTAAAATATTTAGTATACAATGAATAAATAATGAAATTTAATTTAAAAAATATTAAATAAATTATACAAATAATAAATAATAAATCCTACATTTCTTTTGATTTTCATGTAAAATTTCATCTGGTCATCCTTATATTTTGTGTCTGCATGAAAAATAGAAGGAAGGAAGGAAATAAATTGCATTTGTAGAAAGAAAAAAAGAAAGCTTATAGCTACAACATGCTTTGTTGCATACATCACTAAATTATTAAGCTTGGATCAATGAGGACTAATTGACACTGACATATTTAGTTCCAAACTGTGGTAAAACATTACGGAGTGACTAACGTTTTTAACATAAAACCGTTAGCCAGTCTGACCAACGTTTTGGTGGGTTGGAAGTAAACAAACGACCCAGAGAGCTGGTTCTGGCCAGATGCCTGGGGTGAGGGGGTTTGGAAGGGGAGGAGCTGGTGGATGGGTTTGAGGAGCAGAAGGGGTTTCTGAAGTTGACCCTGTTTGCATGTTTGTAAACTGCTAGCACTGGCTGCAGTCCAGTAGATTCCAGGCTGAGTGGTACAATGGGCCATTGTGTGTGTCCCCAATCCATATCAATGCAATGCTGCCACATACAGCGTTTAATATGCTGCCACCTACTGGCCAAAACAGTCGTTTCAACTGTTTAAATGGCAATTCATTACATTTACATTAGATTTATGCATTTAGCAGATCCCTTTATCTAAAGTGGATTACAGTGCATTCAGGCAATACATTTTTTTTTACCAGTATGTGTGTTCCCTGGGGATTGAACCCATGACCTTTTGCACTGCCAACACAGGAACACCGTTATTTTCTTATTTCTTAAGTATAAATAAGTGTGTACTACTATCCATTTTAAATCCATTTCCTCTAATTATTGAGGACACCCCCCCCCCCCAAATTCAGTGGGGAAAATGTAAACAAATTCCATCTGGGCCTGGCTGTGACTGATTTATTGTTATGCAGAGGTGTTTGACTCAAACTTTTGTCTATACAGTGGTAATTGACCCTCTCCACTCTCCCTTTTTTACTGTATTCATATCTCCCTTACACAGCACCATCAGCAGCTCCAAAGAACTTCACCTTTGAACTCAGCGAGCAGCAGCTCACTCTGTCCTGGGCAGCACTGGATCAGGAGGAGCTGCGTGGAAGGCTGCTGGCTTACAGAGTGCAGTGGAACCAGGGAGGAGAGAGTCAGGTACATCATTGTAAAGCAAGACACTTAGAAAGGAAATTTTATTATTGAACTTAATTGATTCATTATCAAATCTGAAAGATTGAATTTAACTGAATTAAGTAACTGAATTAACTGAATTAAGTAAATATTGAACTGACTTGAGCTGGAAAATGGCAATATTTAATTCTTTAATTAAAAAAATGTGCAACATTGACATCATTATTAATTGAAATTAAATCAACATTGAATCCAAATTGAATTGAAGAATGACACTATTGCCGCCTTTAGAGTTGTTTTAAATCTGAAATTGAAGTAATTTTATAATTTATGAATTTTGCATCATTAATACTGTTATTATTACTGTGAAGCTTTTAAACAATCTGTATTGTATGTAGCTCTTTCTCTCTCTCTCTCTCTCTCTCTCTCTCTCTCTCTCTCTCTCTCTCTCTCTCTCTCTCTCTCTCTCTCTCTCTCTCTCTATATATATATATATATATATATATATATATATATATATAATGATTTGAAACATTATTGATCATATAAAAAATTACCGTCATCCTGTTTTTGGTGATGGGAAAAATTGTATTTGTTTCTTTGATAAAATATCATATACATGGCAAGTTTGGATGTCCAAAGGCCATTCATTTTCCTCTGTCATGACATTTATGAGTTACCCACCCTTAACTTTGCACAATTTGCTTTCTGTCTTTATAGGATCCCTTACTTTTCAAAGACAATGTTGCCCGTCTCTCGGGTGCAGGGCGCTTCTTTAACGCCACTTTCCGGGTTGCAGCATGCACAACGGCAGGATGTGGCCCGTGGAGTCAGCCTGTTCTCGTGATGCCCGTGTCAGGTCTGTCCACTCTCATTGTCTGCCCTCCTGCCTTTTGAAATTGGGATTTCTGCAGTCACTGCAGCCTTTTTGTGACCGCATGTTCCCATAATGCAGCACTCTGAGAGATTTATTTTCTTTGTGTGGCTCATTATGCAGGAATGGCATGGCTTCAGGCACTTTTGAGCAGAAGTGGTGTTTAACACTCTTGTCGTCTCGTTTCAGCCAGGCAGGCTCAGACGCAGAGGGGTCACGTGTGGGTGGGGCTGCTTTTCGGCCTTCTGGTGGCCACCATGGTGGGACTCCTGTTGATTGTACTGGTACGCAACAGAGGCAAAGAGACCCAGTTTGGGTATGTTTTTATTGTATGTGACACATTAATACACCATATATCTTGCCCAAAATGCAGTAACTGTCTGAAATACAACTGAAACCTGGTAAACTGGTAATTTTTTTTTAATGTTTTGGTTTGTTTGCAGGTCTGCATTTGCAGCTTCAGGGACAGATGTACCAGTTTCCTTTACAGCTGCCAGGTCCTTCAACAGACAGTTCCCTGAGCCCCCAGAATCCACATGTAAGTGAACACATTGCTGCACCATCATTGACATCTTACAGTACATGCTTTACAGGAAAATATGAATTTCGAATCTGTTTCCCTCTAGTGGACAGTCTAGGAATCAACAGTGATTTAAAGGCCAAGTTGCAGGATGTTCTGATCTCTGAAAGGCTATTAACTCTGGGACGCATGCTTGGAAAAGGTACATTATGACTTGATCATTCAGATGATTAATTATTAATGATGATTCAGTTCTGAAAACCATTTTTGCTGCTTAACATTTTTGTGGAAACCGATACGTTGTTGTTGTTATTTTTGATGAATAGAAAGTTAAAAAGAACTGAATAGATTCTAAAAAGCTTGATGAAATATCCATTGTAACATTATAAATGTCTTTACTGTCACTTTTGATCAATTTTTATGTATCTCAATCAATAAAAGTGTCTAAATCTTACTGATCCCAACCTTTTGCATCACAGTTTGACCAGAAGTATTAAAATGTTTTCAGTGTTGATAGTAAAAAGAAATGTTTCTTGAGCAGCAAATCGGCATATTTCTGAAGGATCATGTGACACTGAATACTGGAGCAATGATGCTGAAAATCACAGAAATAAAACCACTTTAAAATGTATCAATAGATATCTAATTTTCTGGGTTTTGTTTTCTAGGTGAGTTTGGCTCTGTGAGAGAAGCGTTTCTCAAATCAGAAAATAATTCTGGGCAGAAGGTTGCTGTGAAAGTCCTAAAAAGTAAGTGTAGCTCTAAAATGATTAGTTAATGAGCAGGTGGATGTCTGTGGCCCATGATATTGGTCATTGTTTCTGTATAATGATGTATCTCTCTCTGTGCTCTTACAGCTGACATTAACTCATCCAGTGACATTGAGCAATGTCTGAAAGAGGCTGCCTATATGAAAGACTTCCATCATCCCAATGTCATTCAGCTCATTGGTTAGAGCACACTTTTCCTTTTCTGCTTGACCTTTGGATTGCAATGTCTTTGCTTTAATAAATGTGGTTAGCAAATATGGTTGTGATTTGACTCCCGCAGGTGTGAGTCTGCATGGGAGAGCCCAGCAGAGGCTACCTATTCCTATGGTGATCCTTCCCTTCATGAAACATGGAGATCTCCACACGTATCTTCTCATGTCACGCTTCGGAGATGAACCTTTCGTATGTTTATTACCTGTCACATCCTCAAACACATAGCTACTGTAGATGTAGATGTCTGAATTTGTCTCTTGTTATTGTAGACTCTGTCTCAGCAAGTTCTTATCCAGTTCATGCTGGATATTGCTCGAGGGATGGAGTATCTAAGCAGCAAAAACATCATCCATCGGGATTTGGCTGCTCGCAACTGCATGTGAGTTATTTCATGTGCATGTTACAGGAACGCATTTTTTGATCATATTTAATAGGCATGTAAACTATCCAAATGTATTTATATTGCTTATTTACCACAAACTCTCTGGAATAGCTCAAGTGTAATATTTCTCATCATCTGCCTCCTCACTATTAGGTTGAATGAAAACATGAGTGTGTGTGTAGCAGATTTTGGTCTCTCAAAGAAAATCTACAGCGGTGACTACTATAGACAAGGATCTGTCTCTAAGTTGCCTGTAAAGTGGATTGCTTTGGAAAGCCTGGCAGATAATGTCTACACAACACAGAGTGATGTGGTAATGTATTAAAGACACTGTTTGTCTGTATGCATTACTTATTTAATATTAGTTGTTAGTATTTCATACTTCTAGACCTTCTTCTTAAAAAATTACTACTGTATCATTGCTATGCACACAACGGTCGTTATATAATTTCGAGGTCATAACATATTTGACAACAGAATGATCAGATTAAATCTAATATCCCAGAAAGCCATGTATAATATATATTTCTTAAAACAAAAAATGCTCATGACTCCTTAATTGTTTTTACTAGTGTAAGTAGTCCTTGTTCATCTGATAAAGCTTTTATTGTACTTGGTACTGATGTGTACATTTTTTTTTTTTTTTTTTAAAGTGGGCATTTGGTGTAACCATGTGGGAGATCATGACTAGAGGCCAAACACCTTATCCAGGGGTGGAGAACTCTGAAATTTATGAGTATCTTATCAAAGGAGAAAGACTCAAACAGCCTCCTGACTGTCCTGCTGACATGTACGTTTTATTATGTCATATATTTTAATTTATTTTAAGAAAATAGAATAATGTCTCTAAAATGCATTCCTTTTGCATTTATTTGGTCAAAGACCGCATTTATTTAAAACGAAAATACAACAAAAACAGCAATGTTTTGAAATATTATTATTACAATTTATAATAACTATTTTCTGTTTTAGTGTATAATAAATTTTTATTTATTTCTGATATGCTGCTCAAGGAAAATTTTATAATTTCTTATGTTTAATTTTTTATTCTATTTATATATTTCAGGGTTCTTTTATGAAAAGTTATTTCAGAACAGCAGTATTTATTATAACGTTTTCGGCAATGTAAAATAATCTCTTTATTTAACCACTTTTTATCATTTTAATGCATCCTTGCTGAATAAAAGTATAAATTTCTTTAAAATATCTATATATATTATTGACACCAGACTATTGCATGGTAGTGTATTAAATACTAAAAGTCACAAAACTTTTTTTAAACCATACTAATTTTACATATTAATTCTGCTTGTAAATAAACAGATTATTGGAGTATATTTTACAAGTGAATACAATTTAAATATTTCTGCCTCAAAATTTACTTACTTGTGTGTGTGTGTGTGTGTGTGTGTGTGTGTGTGTGTGTGTGTGTGTGTATATATATATATGTATATATAACGATTCCATCTTTCTCACTTTCAGTTATGAAATCATGCACAGCTGTTGGTCTCCTGTCCCAAAGTGCCGTCCTAGTTTCCAACAACTCATTGACCAGTTGGAGCTCTTGTGGGCAAAGCTAAATCCAGCTCCTGAACCGCTGCTGTATGTGAACCTGGAGGAAGAGGATGGAGAAAAGGCTTCTGGGCCGGTGGCAGATGCTGGGACCCCTAGCAGTGAAGAGCCCTCATGGGGGGTATCTTGGCAGTGTGTAGGTATAGATGAAGATGAAAAGGACTGGTTAATGGTGTCATCAGGAGCTGCTCTTGCTATTGGTGGAGACTACCGGTACATCATTGGCCCACATGGTAGCGTCATTGATGAAGAAAGCAGGCACTCTGACGACGGCCTGTCTGAGGATGTCAAGGACGAGGAAGAGGATGTTATCATTAATGTGTGATTTTTGTTGTCATTTTTCCCCATGCTTACATAATCTATAGGGTAATGATTGCACAACTTGTAAAGACTCTTGTAAAAGAACAGTGAGTCCATAAAACATTCCTTTGTTGTTTTACTGGTGAAATTCCAGGAATAATGCTTAACACAAAGAGCTGTTCTCCATGCTAAGTCTAGAGGCATGACGTGGGCATACAATCAGCTGCTAATATCTTTTAGAAACATGATTTGACACCGTTATTTCAATGGTAATTACTAATTATGACTAGAAAAGCCAGTGTTTCAACAAATGTGTTTTAAAGTGTAAAATGTGTCCTTGTGCAAATGTTTCTTTGCTGGTACCGTGCCGGCATTTTTTTGTGTTTTGTATGTGTGAAGCTTCAATCACAGCCTGGAACTCACATTTTTGCACATTTGTTATGTTGCATGAAGAAATTATTTTGGATTTATAATGCATATTATGACATCTACTCAGACTGTCATTGTTATATTTGTACTAAAAGGAATGTTCTGGGCTAAATACAAGTTGAGCTGTGTAAGCTTACTGAATTATTTCTATGGAAGTGTTTTTAGAAGAGCAAAACATGTGAAAGATTTGCCACAAGTTTCACTCCTGATTATAATGCCATAGAAAATAAGAGCTTATAGAAACAAACAGAAATATGTTGTGTATAGAGCAATTGCACTGTAGAACTCCATTGTAAACATGTTACCATCAACACTTTTTTTTGTTTGTTTGGGAGCGCAGAGTTATTTTCTATGGTTGTTTCTTTTAAACCAGATCATTCCGTTAGCCTGCACAGTAAATCTTTAAAGCAATCTGAAAATGGGATATCAAGGGACAACAGGTTTTATAATGTGCAAATTATTTGTCTTATGCTGTATGTTATGATTACTCAAACAGCAAGAGTTGCAGCGTAGAATGAAAGAGCTAATTGTGTTTTTTAACCTGTTAATAAGCTATGTACGATCTCTTCAGTGGACGTTTCTAAAATCAGTAGATTTTGTGTATTAGTTCAATACTGTACACTGTAGGCCTACAACTCAGTTTTAGAGTCATGTTAGGTCATGTAACAAACTTTCATACGTGTCATATGTGTTGTGAATAAATCTGACACATCATTCAGTGTTTTTAACACTTATAAAGGGGACTGCCTGCTCATCCCAGAACAATTAAATGGGCAAAGATGATGTTAGCATGGAATACCTACCATGAAGATATCATTAAACTTGGAAATAGACTAAAATGGGTTTATTATAATTACAGCTATACAGATTTCAACCATAGAGTAGATTTCAACACAGTCCAGACAAGTGAACAATACCTTTAATACAAGCAAAATGTGGATTTTTGTAGTTGTTTCATAGTTATTACATCTAGCAAGAATGTTGCACAAAAAAGCAATGCCTTTGATCTTATTGTTGACCTTCTGCGTGGTGCTTACAACTGTGAACTTGTAGAATTTTTTCCAGTTTGTTCATTAAACTCTAAATAAAACATTCATTCTAGTCTCAAAAAATTATTTGGGATTTGATATATGTGTGTGTGAGTGTGTTTAAAGGGTAGTTTTTCAGAAACTTCCATTTTGGTATGGCAAACTGTCTAAAACTTAGACCACATTATTAGATTACCTTTTGGCTTTATGAATACATATAAATGACAGCTTAACTTTTTTTTTTTTGCAATTATTTCAAGACCACATAAATCATGTTTTGTCACTGGTGGTGCCTTCATCAATATATATAAAAAAGATTTTATTAAATATTTTTTAGTTCTTTTTTTTCAGCACGTAGTCAGAGTTACAAAAAAATACTGAAAATGCAAGAAATAAGGAGGTTATGTTTTATTTAATTTGAAAGAAAAAACACCTACCAGTGACATGAATGACCAGAGACATAAGATCTGATATACTGATCTTCACTGGTGTTACCAATAAGGAAGGTAACACCAGTGACAATTTTCACGACAAATGCATTTTTCAAAATGTCTGCTGTAAGGTTTCAAACCATATGTCAATCATTGCATACTCACTAAATTAAGTAGTTTAATCCATTTTTCAACTCCCTAACAATAAATAGGTCATACCAGTGACGTAAACTAAAAGCTTAATATGAAATCACGAGTTAAATTAGAAAATGTCTGATAACTGAAAAGAAACAGTGGACTTATCATGGGCTTTTTTTCATAAATCTTAAGAAAATAGGAAGGAGGAAGTCAAGTGATGTCATCAGTGTGATTTTTATTACAAAATGACAGATTTTTGTCAAACGGTAACACCAGTGACACAACTCCAGGTGACCACTGTTCTCACTATATATTATATAATATTAATTCAACATTTTATTTTATTATGCCATTTATATTATATATTTGATAGTTATGAATACATTTTTAGTAAATTAAATGGTAGAAAAAAAATATTTTGACTGCAAAATAAAGCAGTTTCCCTCTGTACATGGCTGTGGGGACAAGCAGTTTTGTGGTGCTTGGAATTCTTTATAATTAATTAAAAACAAATATTGCCACATTTATGGCACAAGAACATCTAATTGCTCAAATAACACATTGTTTTATTTTAAAATATAATTTTTTTAACCCTAATGTGTTTTTCAATTGTAATATTTCTGTAAAGGCTAGGGACAGAAAAATGGACGTTTCTGTAAAAAGACCCTAAAATTGACCCAAGAGATGAATACAGAACTGATACAGAATTCTAAAGATGGGATTCAAATATTTTAAGGAAGAGCCTATTGTGTATAACGTTTAAAAGTTAGTATTACTTTCAAACTGGAATTCCAGAAACAATGAAGTATTTTTTTCTTCTTCTTCACTGAGGTGGTCTACCAAATAGGCTACTGCATTCTCAGGTAAGCAAAATCCCAAAACTTACTGTACATTAATAGTTTATCTCAGTCAAGACAATTAACTTGACTAGTTTTATTGGTCTTTACATGTTAAACCCCTTCGACCTTTATACAACTGCCTGTCCTTCGACAATGACAACAACTAAAGCTAAACAAACGAATGTGGAGCATTAATGAAGAACTGTAAGGAATAACAAACAAAACCCCTTTGTCTCGAAATCCACGTTTATGATCCCCAAATGAATCTAGGATGACAAATCTTTATATTTGATTTAAAAGAAAAGCGTTTTATGTGACGACCTTTTTTTCTCTGCGATAATCGTTATTCGAATAAAACCCGATGCTGTGCGAGTCGAGGCAGCCATTATGACGTATACAAAGGCGTTAAGTAAACGCATGCGCAGTACAACCAACAAGCTTCTTTAGTCAGAGGCAGCGCATGCGCATGGTAGTCCCACGCGGACGAGCGTGCAATGTTTTGAGCCACGACGTCCTGACGTCACCGCACGCACGCAATTCTCGGAGGGTGAGACGCACGGTGTAATAATGTGAGAAAGGAGGGAGAAAGAGAGAGAGCAAAACAGCATTAACGAAGACAGGAGAGAGAGTATGCACAATATGCATTTCATATTGACAAAAGGTAACAGTCTAATCCGGATAAAGCTGTATCTGTTAAACAAATCGAAAAACTTGGCTGAACAAGGGTCTTTTTCGTTGTTACTTCGTGACCAGAGCAGATCATCTCTCAGCGTGCTAGCATCAGATTCGCCCGCCATTCGAGAGGTTTCGACGTGCACGCGCCGTCCACGCCAACTTTTAGTTCTCTGGCCTATTAGAGACACGCGCCATCGACGAATATAACTCGACGCGCGTTACACAAAAGGTGACTGAAACTCAATTTCTTGACTTTAAATGGACATATAACATTTATGCACGCCGGTGGCTGATACGTTGCGCACCTGAGAATTAGGTAAAACAGGTACTCTAGTCATGTTGTTATGGTTAACGACTAGTTCGTGAGCCTTCTCGGTATTCATGCGCACGTTGCTTTACAAATGCGTTTTGTTATCGTAGATGTCTGTTAAAAAGTAGACTTGTTTACATTTGGAAAAGCATGGGGCTAGGGTCATTTCATGCCATTGCCAATGAACAGATTTATTTTCCGTATTTTCCTTTAATACATAAACATTACTTGGCGTTATACTGGACTAAATTATAAATAAACTGAGCGTCTTACATCTTTACCCTCATAGCAGACTATTTGTTTATGATTTATTATAATATATCATTGAATCCTATGCAGCATTTGTGCTAATTATTGCATACAAGCGATCTAATTTTAACGCTTCTTGTAATAAATAATATTTTTTATATATTATTAAGTATTTATATAAGGAAGTAGAAAATCATATGTAAATAAATGTTAATATTTTGATATATTTATCATGGGGCCTGACATGTTGGGGTCACATAACCATTTACGCTTACCATTTGGCAGTACAGGATGTGAGTGGCCCTTTATTCTTATTAAAAGGTAAAGTGTAGCATTGACCACAAATTGGTGCATTCCCCCATTCTAGAAGAGTAGCGAGCATGATTACACCGCACTTAGTGTAAAATAGTTGGTTGTTGCCTGCTCATATTTTAAAAATAAGGTGCCATATTGTGAATATAGTCATGCAGTAGAGTGACTGTATTCGCAATGCAGCATGGTCAGAATGCCTTATTGGTTTTAGAAAACAGTTACTAAGCTAGTAGTTGTTTTCATTATTAATTACCTAGTAATATTTGTTGTAACATTTTTAAGCAAATTAACACAACATGCTTGCACTTGACATAAGACATTGCAATACAGTAGTTCTAATCAATCAGAATAAGAGTGTATTTATTACAGGCCCGATAGTTAATTGAGTGCATTATATTCATTTGCTTGCATAGTTTATATTTGCTGGGTATTTGTTTTTATTATTAAAGTGAAAAACAATTTAAAGAGCCATATAGTAGTTTTCACACAAGCTTTCTATGATTTTACTTTAAAACAATTCTGTTGATAACTATATGTAAATTTTTTAGGTAGGTAATTAATTGTCATTTAGGGTGTAATGTTTTATTACTTTTAAGTTTTTAATAAAATGTTCTGGATGAGAAAAGCCAGGCCGAGTCATGTCACAGGTAGGAAAAAGCAGTTTTCACAGATAGAAATCTCAGTCAAGATGGCGATCAACAACAGTCAGTGTAATCACCATACAGACAAAAGTTAAATTAAAAGGTTTTTGCACTTCAAGAATGAACAAATTAACATCTATGAGTTTGCAGAAAGAATTATGTTTATTATGCAGTTTCTCTGTATGTAATGTCTTATTTACTGTTCTAGATTTTGCTTGGCTACAAAATTATTGCAAAATATGTGCATATTGTCTCCATGCAAAGTCAACTGTAAAACAGCTTTTCAGCTACTTTGGTAGCTAATATCGTGTCATGACTATTTATTACTAAAACAAACATTATTTTGTGTATTTAATGTAATGCAATGTGTTCATGAGGTTTAAGGTTCAAAAACACATTATTTTCCACATAATGTACATTATTTTTGCTCCTATATGCACGCCTCTCTGAAACGCATAGATTTTAAAAAAGATCATCTTTCTGAAAACGAAGGTGTAAGCTGATTGGCCAGCTATCCAGTGCATTGTTATTGGCCGAAATTCCTCAAGCGTGTGACGGAAATGTTACGCCTTTTACCATACTGTGATGTCGTCTCCCAGCACGACAGGACCTAACCAATAAAACCAATTACAAATGAGGCATTTGTTGCATCTGTTGGGGACATAGTTAATGATTATAAAGACTTATTCTGTCTTTTTACGTGATGCTTTGTGTATCCAAAACCATGTCTGCATTTGTGATCTGAGAAATTACAAAAAAAGCACTACTCCACACTGCTCAAAACTCGCGTTTGAATCATCAGTGGCAAATTCTTTAAATATGTAAACATACTTACAGACTGTGAGTCAGAAGCGCCAGACTGTCCCTGAAAGGTTGGAATTGCCCCACTTTATAGAAACAGCCTTTATGCACAGAAGCATTGTAGGCTACTGGTTCAGGAAACCGTCCTCGTCCCTTGTAAAATGCGCAGTACACATCTGAATATTTGGGTTGAACTGTTCTGGAACAGTGTTGTAAATACAACCTAACCTCTAATTTCTAGTTGTGTCCTCTTTTAGAAGACCAAACAAAGTTTCACTTTCACAATGAAACACCGCGTCTCCACAACATGGCGGTGGCAACCACAGCGAGAATAAAAGTTACGCCTTTGTGTGAACATTTGGGTGATGTTATGCAAATTTTCTAAATCGTGACATCAACATGTCAGGCATGTTAGAATGAACCGTTTCAGGAGGGTGTGGTTGATGTTTAACTTTAATAAAGGTTCAGGGAAGTCATGGCCTAGTGGTTAGAGAGTTTGACTCCTAACCCTAGGGTTGTGGGTCGAGTCTCGTGCCGGCAATAACACAACTTAGGTGCCCTTGAGCAATGGCACCGAACTGCTTCCCGGGCACATGTTATTACAGCTGAATGTTAAGCACCCAAACTAAAAATACTATCACTTTTTTTAGTTTAGTTTTTAGGACGATGCAACTAGTGGCACCAAAAGGAGGTGCAAGAATAATAATTATAGTTTCCACAGAGGTTTCCTTGCTTTTGTGCATACCTCCATTTGTGCCTGTGTATCTATTCATGTCTTCCCCCTTTTCACCTTTGGTTTTAGCACCACTATTTGATGATAGTGAATGAAGAAGCGCCATATTAGTTGATGATAGAGAAGTGTTTTTGTTAGCTAGTCTGTTTGGGTGTGGATTGTCATCGATACATTGGATGAGTCAGAGGTTTATATGCGGTGCTGTTTAAAAAACAAAGTATACTGACCAAGTGGTTGAGCCAGACTAGTGGCAGTCAATAAAGATTGTAGATGACTGCGACTCAAAGACCCTGTTTCCAGCTGGTGTAAAGATGCATTTTCATTAAACCAATCTCAAGTGATTCAAAAGATATCACTGTTTTAAGCTGGTTATACTCCTGTAAATACTTGTGTTCAGGTTTTGTCAAGACAATCCTCATAGCATTTGAACTGTGTCTCTGGAGCTCCAAGTGTGGCATGTGAATACTACTGTTGAATGAACAAAGCAATGTTCCACTGCTTACGAGTGAAAGGGAAAGCAGCCAAATGAAGATTAGGAGGGTAGCTTTAAAGTAAACCCCTTCTTATCAGATCATAGAAATCAAATCAATAACGTGGAAAAAATGGTCATTGGTTGCCATGGACTGTTCAAGGTACCGTGGCAGTATCTTTTATCAATTCCCCTTCTTAAGGCAGCATATCCTCATTAAAGTGCTAAACGTATTCTTGGTACCAGTTCCTTTCAATGTTAACAGTTACTCTTGACTTGAATGTGACCAAACACCAAGACTTTTCATTTACTGTATTAGCCAGAGCCAGCGGTAGACCGTTCAGGTACAAGGTAGTACCCCTCATGCAAAGATTAATTCCAACCCTTCAACTGCCTGTAATTTTCAAGTGTACCTGAAGCCTTTGATTGCACATTTACATTTAATCATTTAGCAGACGCTTTTATCCAAAGCGACTTACAAATGAGACACAATAGAAGCATTCAGGTCAACAAGAGAACAACAGTATACAAGTGCCATGACAAGTCTCAGTTAATCTAGTACAGAATGCATAGCCAGGTTTTTTTTGTGGTTGTTGAAAAGACAAGAAGGAAAAGTGCTAGTAGTAGTTGGTTAAGTGCTGGCGAAAAAGATGAGTCTTTAGATGTTTCTTGAAAATGAGTAAAGACTCAATTGTACGAATTGAGATTGGGAGGTCATTCCACCAGCTGGGCGCAGTCCAGGAAAAGGACTGTGAGAGTGATTTTGAACTTCTTTGAGATGGCACCACAAGGCGTCGTTCACTTGCAGAGCGCAAACTTCTGGAGGGCACATAATATTTAACCAGTGAGTTTAGGTATGTTGGTGCCGTGCCAGTGGTCATCTTGTAGGCAAGCATCAGTACCTTGAATTTGATGCGAGCAGCTACTGGTAGCCAAGTGTAACCCGATGAGGAGAGGAGTAACGAGCTTTTTAGGCTCATTGAAGACAAACCTCGCTGCTGCATTCTGGATCAATTGCAGAGGCTTGACAGTACATGCAGGATGGCCCGCCAGGAGAGAATTACAATTGTCCAGGATGGAGATAACAAGAGCTTGGACAAGAAGTTGGGTGGCTTGCTCTGACAGGAAGGGTCTAATCTTCATAATGTTGTATAAGGCAAATCTGCAGGACCAGGTCATTGTAGCAGTGATCAAATCTGCACGACCAGGTTGAAGATTGTCTGATTCAAGTGTGTACAAAACTCTGTTGTAAGGTGGAACCCTTCCAGGAGCAGGGTTGAATATTCTTGACTACCATGTCCTATATATACTTTGTCAAGGACTTACTTGGGTGCCCTCAGAAGCATTACCTAGAGGCTAATGTAATAGGCCCTACTTAGAAGTCTATGATGGACAACCTCTTGTCATGTATGTAGTCCACAAAGCTCTATGCACTACACACCATTGTGATTCCAACATTTTTCAAGCAGGGTGTAAACAGTTTGACAACAGACACAGTAATGAATTTCTGGAATGGAATTGTTGTCCTCTTACATATTTATGCTGAGAGGCCAAGCAGGACTGCATCTAACTAGTAGTGGAGTAATCTAATGAGTAACGCACAAAAACTTTTTGTAATATACTTGTTAAACTTTCCAGTTGCTAGCTTTTAAAAATGTGTTGACCATGCCATGTCATGTATGTCTTGTTTTTTTAAGGATGTAGAACTGTGGAAGGGTCAGAAGGTTTCCAGATGACTTTGTAACTCAGATGGCCGATACAGAGAAGCAGGGTGCAATGGTGGTTCATGAAGAGGGTGTGATTGCCCCAACACTTGCACTTCCCACTACATCTTCACAGTCCATCTTTGTCGTCCTTAAACAGTTGCAGTCTGGTGAAAGTGGGAAAGACAAAGGCAGCCTGATGGCAATTAGTGAAGCAAATGAAATGGTGAAATCCACAGCTGGCTCTGTTCCAACAGGCATCCATGCAACATCATCCACTTTAGCGGACACCAACAACCTCATCCAGTCTGAGAACATGCCAGCAGATGCTAGATGTAAGGGCATTACTGCTACACTGGACAACAACAGTATGTGGAATGAGTTCTATAAATGTCAGACAGAGATGATTCTGACCAAACAAGGTCGTAGAATGTTCCCTTACTGCCGCTTTCGTCTCTCTGGAATGGAACCTTTCCAGAGTTACTTGTTGGCAATGGATATTGTTCCGGTCGATAACTATAGATACAAATGGAGTGGAAAAGGATGGGAAACCAATGGGAAGGCTGAGCCTCATGTTTCACATTTGTTTGTACACCCAGAATCTCCTGCAACTGGCCTACACTGGATGCAATACCCCGTTTCATTTTACAGACTGAAACTTTGCAACAACCTGGACCAGGAGGACCATATTATTTTGCACTCAATGCAACGATACCTTCCTCGACTTCATATCATACCTGCAGACAAAGACTCAGAAAACATTCAAGTTGACAGACCGAATGTCATAACTCTATGTTTTTCTCAGACAGAGTTCTTTGCGGTCACAGCCTATCAAAACCTTCGCATCACCCAACTCAAAATTGACTACAACCCCTTTGCCAAAGGTTTCCGGGATGATGCAGTCAATGCTCGATCATCTAAGGCCAGGAATGGAATATCCACTGAGGAAGCAGAAAGTGAGCTCAAGCTAAGCAAGGAGATGACAACCTTGAATAATTTAAAAACTCTGTTCATGAAGAGAAATGCTGCTGTAAAGGTCAATAAGGATCAGAATGTTCCCAGCCCTACAAATGGCGAAGGGAAGGCTATTAATGGCGATGCTCCCGTTGTAAATACAAATGTTCAAAGTTTGTGGTAAGTCGAGTTTTAATAATAAATTTGTCAAATAGAAGTAAGATGTTGCTTTACTGTGAATCAAGTTTACACAAGAAACATACTCTATGCAAATGTTTGAATGCTTGACCAATGTGTTGTCCTGTTGTATGTTCGTGACATGCATTCTTGCATTACAGCAATGGACCTCAATACTGTATATAGTTACTTTCAGATTTCTGTGCTGTTAAGTTGGCTGTATTTTTATTTAAGTAGCTAGCCATAAACATGTTATCAGATTTATCTAACGTTCTCAATGAGATTCTCTTCAAGCGGTTGGTCCACTATGACCTTAGTTGACCAGAAACAGAAAGATGTAGCTTTAACTTAGATTGCTTGAATTCCCCTATTTGTGTATTGTGTTTTTAGGGTGTAGCCTGTAAATAAACATAATTTCAGATATGGTACATTTTGGCCAATTTTGACACACGTAACATTTTTGTCTTGTTTTCTCTCCCGTTCTCTGACAGCAGCAAGAAGCGCCCATCGTCATTGGCATTCTCAGACTTCATAAAAGGTGCTCATGTGAAAGTTAAAAGGTTGTCACTCGAGAATATAAAAAAAAATGGTGTGGCCTTGCAAGCATCCACAACTTGCACAAGTGAACAAATGGAGGTGATTGACATATCATCCAAAACAGAAAATATACTACAAGTTCTTAAAGATGAAACCATGGCGGGTGACATTCACAGATCTAAAAACCTAGAAACCTTCTCAAAAACGGAGTTGGAAATAGATCAGAATAAATCTGAAATGGATGAACACAAAGGTGGCAAGATTACATTGCTATCCAGTGACCAAAATAATGAAAAGGGGATGGAGACCATTTCTTCTCTGGACACTGTAGCTAAGTCTGAAGGAAATACAAAGAAAGCTTTACCACACAAGCGGCCAGAACGTGTACCCCTACCACTCCTTGCTCAGTTTCTTAAACAGAGAAAGTCTAAGACAAGACCTACTACACCAAAACCTAATGTTCCCAGCTCATGCTTAGACTCTGAAAAGTCCCGTGAACCTGTTCTAACCCCTGAAAACTCATCTGCCTTGTTGTCTTCCATCCCTTTTGTTACCAGTAACCCAGATTCACAACCAGTACTTACCTCATTATCTGAAAAAGTTACATTATTATCAACAACAGATGCAAGCAACATAACATCTGAGTCCACTGTGTTATCATCTCCATCAGCAACTGCATCTCTCGTACCAGTAGAAATGCAATTATCTGTTAGACATTCACCTTCCCTTATTTGGAGTGATCCATCAAATGTTCCAAACACTACTTATTCCTCCAAACCAGATTTTGACCCAACACCTGACACTATCTCTAGTGTGTTTCATAATGATGATGCTGTTTCTATGCCAGATCTTGACAACACACTCAGGTCTCAGTCATACATTTCATCTCTCCCTACATGTGACACTGTGAATGACACCTGTTCACAAACTACACCTGAAGTTAACACTGATTCTGCTGACACAACAATTGTCCCTTCTGTAACTACATCTGTTTTAGATGTTCCATCTAGTACAGACAATAGCATAATTCCTTTCCAGCAACTTACCTCAATTACTGATGTTGCTGAGAGTGATTCCATGTCTGATTGCCCGTTAGACAGTTCCAAGGGCTCTTGTACTGAGCTTTTTTCTGAAGGAGTCCCTCAGAACACTCTATTCACACATAAAGAATCTCTTTCCTTGTCGTTAGATGACAACTCATCCCCAGCCTTCTCCTTACCCAGCCCAACTCCTTCTTCTCCTGACCCATTTCCACCAAGTCTATTCTGTGAAAGACCAGTACCTCCTAGAAAGACCCTTGATTCATTTCCAGAAAGACTTTTGGATTGCACAGCTTCTTCCTCTCCTGACCTTTTCCCACTAGGTCTATTCAATGACAGGCCTGTGCCTCCCAGAAAGATTCTTGATTTTGTTACAGATATAACTCTGGATGGAACTCTAACATCAAAAGAATCATTGTCACCAAGTGTCCCCAGTGGGCCAGAACATCCCAGGGAAACAATTGCCTTGTTTTTTCAAAGTCAGAGCTCCGATAGAACAGGTCCTCTTAATGATGTGCAGTCTGCTGTTAGTTGTGAGACAAGCGTTTCTGATTACATCATTCCAGAACAATCTAAACAATCTTCTCATGGAATCACTTTCAAGAAATCTAAGGCAAAACAGAAAAAAAATGGAAATTTGAAGTTAAGTGAAGATAATGAGGTGTTCGAAGGACCCATACCTGTTCCAATGCAGCCCAGCCTGGAGGACGTTGAAGGCCAATTGTTTGTCAGCTTTATGTCAAAGGTAACATAAATAACATGTTTATTAACTTTAGAATGTTTAAAGGAAACAAAAGCAACCAATGAAAACTCACACTTATTCCAACAAGTCCATATGGTCGTTATTGACACCAAAACGGGGTCAACGTTTAAGTATATGCCATATTTGAAAATACAAATCTAAATATAGCTGCAAGCAGCGATTACTGGGGTTCATGCACTTAAAGCATTTAAGCAAATATGAAAAAAGATTACATTATTAAGCAAGCCTGTATCTACCTACATCAATGATTTAAGTTGTTTTTGGCAAATCCAGGTAATTAGCATAGCAATATGATGATGATGATTATTAACATTTATGAATGTTATAGTGCCACCCATGGTTGAATTTCCATAAGATGTTGCATGCTTATTTAGAATCAACTGATACATATGCTCACCTAGTCTCATGAAGTTTTCATTTAGGATCTTTAGGCTTTTGGGTATAATTGGCAATGCCCCTTTAGAAATGAACCTGTTGTAGTTAACCAAAGAGTAAATTTCAATATATTATTGATAATTATGGATGTCCAGAGAATTGTATTGAAGTGGTTTTGTTGAGATTGAGTGAAAATCCTAGGACTAGTTCAAAAAAGTATTTTTTATTTTTTTTATTTTTTTTTTTTTTTAATAATCTGTAATATTTAGTGAAATATTTAAATGACACTAGTGGTCCAAGAAGCAAAGTTGTTCAGAATGAAGATATCTGTTATATGATACGAAGAACAAGTGTATGTGTGAAAGTTTGAACATGTTCTGCAATTTAAGGTAATTTCGATTTGAAATGTCATTTTAAAAACTCGTACTGATATAGCACCACCTGTGGCCTGATCTCAATTTTTTTTTACATTCAGTGGATATATTTGTTTTTATACAAGTGCTAACAGTAAACATCAGTTTACAAATGGTGAATTTATAAAAAGAAATTAATAGCCACAGGCCTGTATTTAAAAAAACAACAACCCCAGAATTATATATTTTTTGTATAGGGTCCTTTTTTTAAACAATAATAGGGCCATATATATAGGTTTTGGGTGTATTTGGCCATGCCCCCTTTGTTAAATGACATCATTATAGCTAACCAAATGAGAATTTTTTGATATACTATATCTAGAGAGTACAGAAAATATTACTGCAGTGGTTTGATCGAGATTGAGATAAATTGCAATTGACCCCTGTTAACCTGGTCTAATAGTTGCTTTAACTTCTTTTTAAACGCCATATTTTTTTAGATATGCAAATGTCCTCATAGACACTTGTGCCACTATGGACAAGCTTTAATTGGACCATTGGTTGCATAGTTATAGCAGTTTAAAAGTTTTTTTTTCATCTTATAGTGCCTCCAAGTGATAGAGCTGAACAATATTTTTTTTATTTGACCAAAGATTGAGCTCATACGCTTATCGGGTTTGGTTCAAAAGTTATAGACACATTAGTAAAATTGGCTTCACCTACTTTGAATGTTTTGACATGCTTATGTGAAGGTGAGTTGAAAATTATTTATTATTTTTGACATTTATATTCACAAAGTATATTTCTGCAGTGGTTTGGTTCTGATTTGGCGAAAAACCTAGGACTAGCTTGCAAAAGTAGGTTTTGGACATAACATAATTTTGCAGAAAAACTGCCCCTCATAG
Organism: Carassius auratus; assembly: GCF_003368295.1. Classification (NCBI taxonomy): domain Eukaryota; kingdom Metazoa; phylum Chordata; class Actinopteri; order Cypriniformes; family Cyprinidae; genus Carassius; species Carassius auratus. The sequence goes on along the minus strand of NC_039259.1, from coordinate 23,673,423 downwards.
AAAAAATCCCTAAGGGGCAGTTTTTTTTATGTTTTGACCCAAGGGTTCCAAATATGCAAGGTTTTTGTATCTACGACAAACGGTCAAGGAGTTATGAGCAGTTTTGCGTTTTCGATTGCTGTAGCGCACCCCCCCCCCCCCCCCAAAGGGTGATTGGGCAGTCTGAGAAGATGACCAGAATACCAAAATCTGAAATTTCAGCTCTCTAGGCCTTAAGGTTTGGTCTGCACAATCAGTTTTAAAGTGGAATAATAATATCACAGCGTGCTTGAACCCCTCATAACTGAATGCATTCAAATATGATGTGGAGGACAAGGAATTTGGAATTTGGCCTGTTCTTTATACAAATAATTTTTTTTACTTGGCAGAATTTAAATTGATGGACAACTCTTATTTGTTTTGCTACTTTAAAGTTTTAAACAATAGTTTTTTTTTATATTTAACCTAGTATATAGCGCACTTTCTATCAGTACATCCTTGTGACATTCTGTGTGGTTTATATACCTTCATTTTGAAATAGAAAGCACTTGAGATTCACCTTGGAGATGATGACAAATCTGAGGCTGCACAAAAAACCACAGAGAATCCTGATGGTAAGAATTAAATATGCTATCGTGGTTCATATGAAGAAACCACTTTGAAATGACTTAAAGTGATAAGGATATGTATTTATTTATTTTGTTTTTAAACAGGGGCCAGTTATGATAATGCAGAAAATAAGATTGAGGAGCTAGAGAAAATCCTTTTAAATGATCTGAAAGTCATGAGGCACAGACAGGTCATTCATCCGGTGCTACAAGAAGGTTTCTGATTTGAACTTTATAAATATCACAATTGTATAACAGTACAATATACAACAGTTCAGTAAAAGTTTAATTTAAATTTTCTCTCATCATAGTTGGATTGAAGTTGAATCTACTTGATCCCACCCTGGAAATTGACCTGCAATATCTGGGTGTGCAATTACCCATACCACCAACTGTACTCTCACCTGAAAGAAGTTCAGCATCATCTCAAAGTAACACATTTTATTAATATTAACAATCAGTAAGCAAATAAGTCATGCATGAACAATGATTTTGTTTTCCATTGTAATGAGTCCTTTCTTCCCTCTGTAGTCCAGTTTGTTTCAAGGACAGGAAAAACCTCTGACTTCACCAAAATTAAAGGATGGAGAGACAAGTTTTCTGGCTCAGGAAACCCTACTGAAGGTATGCAATTTCATCAGTTATTCATTAAAAAGAACATATCTTTAGTATGATTTTAACTGTAACTTAAAATGTTAATGATAATGCTGCTAAAAGAATATTGCATTTTATTTACAGGCATGTCAAGCACAGATGCAGGACAGAAGAACCTCTCTGCATTTTGTAGTGACATGCTGGATGAGTACCTAGCCAGTGAGGGCAAACTGATAGATGAACGAGCTGCAACCTTATCCCAGGCTGATGTTACACCTGTAGCATACCAGCTACCCATTAAGAGCACTAGTTACGTTCTTACCCTGGATAGTGTACTTAAGAAACAAGTACCAGCTACCTTATCCACAACTTCCAGCAAGGTCAAGCCAAAATGTAAGACCAAAGAGGAAAATAAATCAAAAAAGCCCTTGAAGTCCGGTTCAACAAAGCAAACAGAACCAGTCTTTAGTGTAAACAAACCTGCTTTGGGCTTGAAAAAGCAACAGCAAAACAAGAAATCCAAAAATAAGAAGGAATCCAAGAGTTTCAGTCCTGCAAAACCTGCTCTTGAAACTGCTGCAGAGGTAGCTTCTAATAAGACTTCCATGGATGGCTCTATACCATCAAGTTGTGCAGCTGGACGTACTACAGGTTTGCCTAAGACTTTGGTGAAGCTGATGGATGTGGAAGATGGAGCAGTGTGGGAAGGCAAACATCGTACCTTTATCACCGAAGAAAGGGCAGCCATCGCACTAGCCACTCTTGTCACCGCTGAGGTACTAGTCAAAGTGGAGCTCGTCTTAGTGTGTAGTTTGACTATCAATAATAACAAAATGTTCTTTAAGACACCTTACATTCTTCCTGATCTATTTTTCTTTCTGTTTTAAGGGAGTATCAAAAGGAAACCCTGAAGCCATGAGAATTATAAGACGACGTGCACCACCCTGCCTCAATGTATTTTGTAGGCTTGGCTGTGTGTGTGCCAGTCTGGTTCACTTGAGGCGACATCATCACTGTGGAAAACCACAGTGCATGTTGGGCTGTAGCTGTCTGAGACGCAAAGTCGTTGCACTTAAGACCCCCAAACAGGAACAAAGTACAACAGATGAGTCTGAACCTCATGTAATGTCACAGGAGAACAAGGCTAAATGGAAAAAGAAAAACAAAAAGAGAAAGACTTATGGTCAGTCTATAATTTATTGCAATAGCTGTACTATTATCATTACAAACATTTGACCCCTTTGTCTATTATTTTAACATAATATTTTTGTATCTTCCCAATATGCTTGTATTGTTTAAAATCTGCTTTGAAATTATTTGTATCAAGAAAAGAGCTATACAAATTAAATTAACTGAGTTATGTTGCCCTTCTCCCGCAGTTCTGACAAATCCCGTAACCGCTCCTGAACCGGCTAAGCGTGTTAGTACATTATGGGATCGAAAAAGTGATGGTTCAGATTCAGAAGCTCTTTTCTGTCCTCCTCTTCTAAGAGCTCCCTCTCCAGCACTTTTGCCTCATGAGCTTCAGCATGACCTGGAAATCTTTTTTAGTCCTTCAAAACAAAAAAGGGTGAGACTCTCAGACATACATTTTTAAAAGACATTGCAGCCATAACATCCGTATCAATCACTGTTCATTTAAACGTTACTATTTCAGGTGCGATTATTCTTTCCGCAATTGTTTCCTTGTATTTCAGATTTTTCATCTTAGCTTAGTTTCACAAGTTCATTATGTGTACACTTTCATTTTCTCAATATTTCCATACTTTATGCAGGTGAATGAGAGAAATTTGAGTATGACTGAGGACAATATGGAGAACAAGCTTACATGTGCTCGTTCGCGACCGTTTTCCTCTATGTGCCGTGATAAACAAAAAGTGGTGAGATTCCTACATGATGGATGGCACATTTTTGGTATACCATGTGAAAAATAAACTTAACTAAACCTTTTGTAATTTTTGCAGGTTGACCAACACCACATCTCACAGGTCTCTACGCAAGGTCAGTTTTACCCTAACTGATAATTAGTTAATAGCTGATGTAACCATGGTTTATGCAAACAACATATTGTCAAGTTCAAGGACTTTAAAAAGCCTTACAAAGCTGGTCCTTTAATTGAAAACCCTATTTTCCTTCTGCTAGCAGATATTGAAGAGGGTGAGCTTGTACCTCTTAATTTGTCTGGCCCTGCCAAGCGGCTTGAGATCATATCTGAATGCAGTTGGGCTAGTACGGACACAAGAAATTACATTATGCAGATAGTATGTGAGCACATGGCTCAGGATCGTTTGAAGCATCCTTTCTGGATTGGCAAGTACTTTATTCAGCCAGTCTCCAAGACTCTACAAGAGAAGGAGGATGGTTCTGTCGATACATACAAAGTCATCATCTCTCAACCTGCGGAGAAGAAGACAGAAGATGAGAAGGTTACTCAAAACAAAGCTGAGCTGAAAAAGGATGTAGAAAAGAGTGAGGTGAAAGGTCTGCCCTTCCTCTCCAGGTGTTGCCCTGCAGGCTTGCTCAAGGCTGAGAAAAAAGCACCTGATTCTCCAGGATGCATAATGGTATGCATGCAGTTATAAATATAAAACCATTTAGATGCATTTAACTTTGAGTTGTGGTTATTTTCAAATGGACTATAACTTGACCTTTGAAATCAATTGATCAATTGTTCTTGCAGGTTAATGGAAAGTCATACCCGCAAGCCAAATTAGAGCTGGGGAAGATGGGAGCTTTGCACCCTGCCAACAGACTGGCAGCTTATATTACAGGGAGAATATGTCCAGTCAGTCAGTCTGGACCTAACCTTGTAACTACATCAACTGTTACAAAGGCCTCTATCACATCCTTTCCAGTCTCAGCTGTGTCCACAGCAACCACAGTTACAAGCACGTCTGGTTCTACAGCCAGACCGCTCATCAAGTCTGTAGGTAAGTCAAGGAAAGGTTCACAGTTTTACCTCTAGACATTTTGCTCTCAAGGTTATTGAGCAAAATATTGGACATCCAGTATATTATTGAGCAGTGCGTAACAAGGTTACATTTATGCAGCTTTACTGCATGTGAATAGCAGATTTAACCTGCTCCTTAATTTGTTTTTCGAACAGTGACCAAGCCCCCAGTGGGAAAGGTCTTCACCCAGTTTGTGGTCAACCACATCAACTCTCAAAATCTGACCAACACTAGCACCTCACAGTTACAGTCTTCTGTTCCAAAAGTTGTCATCCCCTCTTCCATGTTGATGATTGGCGAAGAGGCTGGGGCTCCTGGGGTGGCTCTTTCTCCTGTTAAAGCAGGCTTGGTTACACAGGTGTCTAAGCCCTCAGAATCCACAGGTAGTGCCAGTTTTCCTACTGTATCAAAAGTACAAGCCCCAGCCATCACCATACTCACTAAATCACCCAGCCTCCCTCTGGGTAAGCCTGGCTTTCTTGGTTTGCCATTGTGTGTCTGTGCTTCCACCTTCAACAAAAACCTTGGGAGAATTTAACATACTTGTCCTTCATTTGGGTCCGTGCTTGTGATTTAGAGCTTGCTGCAGCTTCAGTATATGATGCTGGATCATCTTCCTATGTTTTGTGTACCCCTCCCATGGTTGCCTTTATCCTCATTTGTGACTGCTATTGTAAATTTAAATCTTCCATTTGCTTGCTTTAGAGCCCTGCATTTCAGCCTGTGCCCAACAGGCCCCAACTGGGCTTTCGGGCCAATTTTCACATCATAGTTTAGACGTGGGCTTGGGCCTTGGGCCTCTTTTCAGGCTTCTCCTTATTTTTGTATTTTAGACATCCATCAATTATTGATGAAAAAAATTGCAGCGCTGGTAGAAATAACATGAGAGCAGCAGCATGTATGGTATGTGCCATCGGCGCAGCTGAACAGTTCTGCGTTCAAATGCACACAATAGTGTGCAATGCTCCATTTCCTGCAAAGCATCTCCACACAAACTATTGGATATAGCGCACATTTATCTAGGTTTAATGTTTAAACATTGTTATAAGCTTGAACTGTTTTATGTCTATAGATTTTATTTTAGGCAGGACATGATGATATGAGAAGGCTTAATTGATCAAACATACAGTAGGTTCACGGTCTCTGGCTGACTGGTCGTTACTTAAAAAAAATATATATATATATACAAAAAATTAACTTAAACCCGAAACGAAAAATAATCACTTTGCTATTACATATAAATGTAACTATTTTAATAACTGAAACAGTAGTACAGTATTGTTCAAAATAATAGCAGTACAATGTGACTAACCAGAATAATCAAGGTTTTTCGTATATTTTTTTATTGCTACGTGGCAAACAAGTTACCAGTAGGTTCAGTAGATTCTCAGAAAACAAATGAGACCCAGCATTCATGATATGCACGCTCTTAAGGCTGTGCAATTGGGCAATTAGTTGAATTAGTTGAAAGGGGTGTGTTCAAAAAAATAGCAGTGTGGCATTCAATCACTGAGGTCATCAATTTTGTGAAGAAACAGGTGTGAATCAGGTGGCCCCCTATTTAAGGATGAAGCCAACACTTGTTGAACATGCATTTGAAAGCTGAGGAAAATGGGTCGTTCAAGACATTGTTCAGAAGAACAGCGTACTTTGATTCAAAAGTTGATTAGAGAGGGGAAAACCTATAAAGAGGTGCAAAAAATGATAGGCTGTTCAGCTAAAATGATCTCCAATGCCTTAAAATGGAGAGCAAAACCAGAGAGACGTGGAAGAAAACGGAAGACAACCATCAAAATGGATAGAAAAATAACCAGAATGGCAAAGGCTCAGCCAATGATCACCTCCAGGATGATCAAAGACAGTCTGGAGTTACCTGTAAGTACTGTGACAGTTAGAAGACGTCTGTGTGAAGCTAATCTATTTTCAAGAATCCCCCGCAAAGTCCCTCTGTTAAAAAAAAGGCATGTGCAGAAGAGGTTACAATTTGCCAAAGAACACATCAACTGGCCTAAAGAGAAATGGAGGAACATTTTGTGGACTGATGAGAGTAAAATTGTTCTTTTTGGGTCCAAGGGCCACAGGCAGTTTGTGAGACGACCCCCAAACTCTGAATTCAAGCCACAGTACACAGTGAAGACAGTGAAGCATGGAGGTGCAAGCATCATGATATGGGCATGTTTCTCCTACTATGGTGTTGGGCCTATTTATCGCATACCAGGGATCATGGATCAGTTTGCATATGTTAAAATACTTGAAGAGGTCATGTTGCCCTATGCTGAAGAGGACATGCCCTTGAAATGGTTGTTTCAACAAGACAATGACCCAAAACACACTATCAAACGGGCAAAGTCTTGGTTCCAAACCAACAAAATTAATGTTATGGAGTGGCCAGCCCAATCTCCAGACCTTAATCCAATTGAGAACTTGTGGGGTGATATCAAAAATGCTGTTTCTGAAGCAAAACCAAGAAATGTGAATGAATTGTGGAATGTTGTTAAAGAATCATGGAGTGGAATAACAGCTGAGAGGTGCCACAAGTTGGTTGACTCCATGCCACACAGATGTCAAGCAGTTTTAAAAAACTGTGGTCATACAACTAAATATTAGTTTAGTGATTCACAGGATTGCTAAATCCCAGAAAAAAAAAAAATGTTTGTACAAAATAGTTTTGAGTTTGTACAGTCAAAGGTAGACACTGCTATTTTTTGAACACACCCCTTTCAACTAATTGCCCAATTGCACAGCCTTAAGAGCGTGCATATCATGAATGCTGGGTCTTGTTTGTTTTCTGACAATCTACTGAACCTACTGGTAACTTGTTTGCCACGTAGCAATAAAAAATATACTAAAAACCTTGATTATTCTGGTTAGTCACATTGTACTGCTATTATTTTGAACAATACTGTATAAGCTGTTTTGGGAGAAGGGTCAAAAAAAGATGGGCTCAGGCCAGTAATTCTGATCATCTGTCAGACATTGCCTGGGCTAGGGCCTAAATCTGAGGACCATGCAGGGCTGTAGCTTGTTCTATTGATGCAAAACTTTGATTTTGACATGACACGTTGTATCTTAATGTTAGATCTTTCCCTTGGGCAGACAGAAGTAAAAATTTTTGACCCCATGATTACAGTAGTAAAAGGAAATGTGAATAATTTTTTCTTTTTTTCATTCAGCATTGTGAAATATATGGTGTAATCATGCCTGATTAACTTGTTTAAAGCAAAGCAACTAGTCACACATTTACAATTACCTGGCAGTTTGTGGTCATAAGTTTCATAGACCATTGGTAATTCAGCTGAGGGGAGCATTATTTGACTTGATTGTGAATTCATAGTGACATTGTGCCAGCTACTCATGAGTATACAGTGGCCAGTGCGAATGTTTCTAATACTTTTCATATTATGTTAGTAGATTTGCTATTTTGAACATGTCACCATCATCATTCATTTTGATTATGGCCTAGTTTGGTTCTTTGGGCTTACTGACTTTATATGCTTGACAGTGTACTTGAATAATTTCACCAACCCAAGTCCAACATTTAAGTTGCCATAATACATTTTTACCCTATTTTCAGGTGGGTCTGGTCTAACTCCGACAACCACGGTCTCTTCACCTGGATCAACGACTACTGGAAAAAAGACAGTTTATATCAAAGTTATGGCCCGTAGTTCAGGCCTAACCAGTAGTTGTCCAAGTTTTACAAAGCCTGCTACACAGACTCGGCCCACACAGACCCAAAGCCAAAAGGTGCTGCTTCAGGTGGTGAAGACTGCTGATGGCAAGACATTGTACCGTAATCCTAATGGCCAGCTCTTGCAGTTGGTGCCTTTAAGTCAAATCAAAGCCATCAAACCCAACCTTCTTTCTCAAGGCCAACGTAAGTGGTTTCTTTAATACCATATTAATTGGTTTAAATTAATTGGAAAAAAAACTGTCAATATAAAAAATAAGTTAAAACAGGTTATGAGAACATTTATCCATTTTGTTAAACATGTTAACTAAAAGTGTTTTAGAATAGCATTTAAATTAACTTTTAGTGGTTTTATTTGTTAGTGTTTTGCTGACAAAATGTTTAATATCAAAATTCATGTGGTCATTTTTGTTATGCAATGGTCTAAGTTCATAAACTTTTTTTGGAGAAATAGCTAAACAAATGTGTGCTTATCCCCAAAAGAAATGATTAATTCTGTTTTTTTTTTTTTCCTTCAGCCACCATTTTGCGTTTGCCCGCACCTACTGCAATCAGTCCAAAAAAGCCTCAGGGTGGCAGTACCACAGTAGTCAAGTCTTTAAGCCCAATACCACAAACACAGAGAAAGCCTGCTGTCACTGTACCAGTCTCCACATCTTCATCTATGAGCACCAAGCCAGTCACACTCACTTCATCCAAGGCAATCTCATTGAGCAGCGTTCCTTCTACCCTTAAAGTTGTTCCAGGTTTTCTGGGACAGTCTGGCACTTGTACATTAAGAATTCTCCCACCACATCCTGTTCAAAACACTCAAAGTATCGCTCCAACGTCCTCCCCTGTCCTCCCTAAGAGTGGTTTTACATTGCTTAAGCATGGAAGTTCAACGCTATACAACCAAGACTCTACTAAGTCTGAGACTGGTATTTCTGTTAGCTCAGTTTCAACTGAGGAGGCAGTTGGTCATGTTCGTAAACAATCTGAAGAAAATCGATGTGACAATTCTGAACAATTAGCAGAAAATATATCCAAGCTTACATCTTCTAGTGCCTCCACTCCGAAACCCAGCCAGTTTTCCGGAGGTGGTTCGAGTGTTGCTGAAAATGGTAACAAAGTTAATCCCATAGTGACAGAAAAAGATTTTGACATGGCTCCAGTTTCAGATGAGGAAGAGATTAATTCAGACGTAACCGAATTAACTGATGATTCTGACCTGTATAGTGATGAGGATGATGACCAAGAAGATACATACAGTTTGAGTGTAAGAGCATTGTAATTTTGACTCTTTTCACCTATTCAGAATAATTGTATGTATATCAACAAACCGTTATATTGTCTGTTCAGACTAGTTCTATTTCTCCTGTTATCAAGGGTTCTGATCAAGTGGAGAGGAGGTTGGATACAGATGGTTTGGGCTCTGAGATGAAAGATTTTGCAGAGGTGGTGGTTGATATTGAGACCATTGAAGAGCCTGCTGAGGAAAACTGTATTACCAAATTTCGGGCATCTGCATTGAGGCCGAATAAACATCTAAGGTAATACACACCTGATTAACAACCCATTAAGTAGAAGTGTGGTTTGCATTATTTTGAGGTTTTATTTTATGATTTGACCCGATCCACGTCTACACTACAAACACATCTGAATCTGAATAGATGCTTTGTTTATGAAAATGATCCAATTACTGTTATTTGTAAACGTTTTGCAGTAAACGGAGGCAAATTCATAATGAAAGTTTGGAGCTGAAGGTCAGGGTAAGTTTTATCCTCTCATTTTCACACATACATTTTTTCAAATGACTGATCAAACTCTTTCTCTGTGTTTTGTAATATAATATATTTAATGCATTGTATTATAAAACCTCTTTGTGCAGAGAGTGAGGCAAGAGAGAATAAGGCGCCGCACACTTAAAGAGTGCTTTCTTAAACTTCAGGCAACACTCGGAAAGTCGTCCAAAGATTTTGAAACCTCAAAAATGAGAATCCTTACAATGGTTTGTTGTTGGTTTTGTTTAATTTCATGCTTATAAGCGCATTGAAAATATTTATCTCTTTTTTTTTTTATCTTTTTTTTTTTTTTACTTTGAAGGCTCAAAACGAGATTGAGTCCCTGGTTAAGCAGGATGACCGCTTAATGAAAAAAAAACAGAGACTGCAAATTAAGAGAGGGCGTTACCTACAGACACTTTCACTATTGTGTGGTAAGGCAGTCGTTCAGAATGTGGAATCATTTATAACAGATCAGCAACATCATATTTGTAATATAAATATTTTTATTATAAGATATAATGCGACTGCTTGAACATCTGTGTTTTGATAACAAATATCATATCTGTTTTTGTCCACAGACAAGAGTACGGAGTCCATCAGCCAGAAGCTTAATGAAATTATTGCTAAACAAAAAGCCCTGGAAACCCAGTCTAAAGCAAAAGAGAATTCTCAGCTGAATGAGGCAAGGCCAAAACCTAAAGCAAAACGTAAACTAGCTGATCTTGGAAGTAAACAGAAAGGTTTAGCATACCAGAAAAAACTGAAAGATGTTCCCAAACCCACCTATTCTCCCTCCAAACCGATGGACTTGAGTATTAAAAAACAAAAAAGCCTGGAAAAGACTGAGAGTGCTTCAAAACCTGCACCAACAGCCCCATCTGCAAACCTCGATAGCAGCCAAATCACTCTTAAAACTCAGGATAAAGAGAAAGTTAGCACATCTAAACCTTCTCAGCCTTCTTTTAATGCCAGTCCACAAAAGAAGCCTGTCTCTGTCCCAAGTCCTTTAAAACATTCCTCAATACCACGTGAGAGAACGCGGCCAAACATTCTCTCCCGTGCTTCATCCCAGGTGATACAAGAATCTCCAGTCGAAGAGCCTCTTTTAACAAATGGTTAGTCAGGGAAGAACACATACATACTGTGCCATGTTGACCTCACTTTGTTGGAACTGGTTTTTGGATGTTCACACTTTTTTTTTATGTCCTTAGTGTGTATACCTCAAGTATTCCCTCTGATGCATACCATGGTTCCGTACAATCAAATCATAACCATAAACCCACTTAAAACGATAGGCATCACCTCCGTAGGGACACCGCAATCATCCACACCAGGTGTGTTTTTGAATAGGGTAAATATGCTTTTTAAAATGTTATGTATAAAGTAAGCAATATTAATAACAAACATTGGTCTTTTTTTTTTTAACTAGGTGTAGCATCTGTGTCCATAGTTCCTGCAGTATCTCACCCGGTTGGAGTGGAAAATCCCCTTCCATTATTTCATCCTCAGATGATCAAAATTGCAAACAGTCCTGTTAACATTAACACACAAGGTAAGTTTCCTTGGCTCATATAGTCAGATTTATTGAATCACATTATTTTTAATAAGTTGACTACAATCTGTTTCTGCCAATGAATAAAAAGATAATTATGACACTTTTATCTCACAATTCTGACTTCTCTTTCTCTCAGATGCATGATGTAAACTTGCAAGTGAGACTTTAAAAGTTAGAATTGTGTGATATAAACCTGCAATTCTGAGAAATCAAGTCAGAATTGCGAGGTTATATCTCGAAATTCTTACTATAGCGTAATTGTGAGTTATAAAGTCAGAATTGGTCTTTTTCCCATCTGAATTTGACTAGTATTTGTGAGTTTATATCTCAGTTCTGAGAAAAGTCAGAATTGTAAGATATAAACTAGCTAATGACTTTGTAACTTGAAATTGCAAGTTTATAACAAAATTCTGACTTTAGAACTCAAAATTGCTATTTATATCTCGCTATTCTGACTTGCTCAGAATTCTGAGGAAAAACTTCGCAATTAACTATTTTTTTTAATTCAGTGGTGGAAATGGGCTTCCATACTTCAGTGGAATTTGTAAGAGTAAAAAATATTTTATTTTACAATGCCTTATTTTCAGTGGATACCGCCAACATTCCAAATATCACCAATGTTATCTCACTGATTCCTCCGGCGGAGAATCTGGTAATACCACAGAAAGTTGTGGAAGAGCCAACATCTGTCCCTGCACCTGTGGAAAATCAGCAGTACCCCTCAGATGTTAAAATTACAGATTTAGAGGAAAGGGCGGTTGTGGATGAGACTCAATCCAAGGATGTCCCCAAACAGCCTGTTGGAGGAGATGAGAACAGTGGATATGTTACTTCATCCAACCAGGATGGAAATTACAAGAAATATCCAGATGACAGCAATGATCATGAGGATGAAAATCTTCTGTCTTTGTTAGACGAACTTGTTCTCCTTAGCCAGCAGCTGAGAAACGAAGATGAAGATCAAAGAATTATTGTGCCAGACGGAGTACAGACGTGTTCGGACAAACGGGCAGATCTAGAACGGGATGATGATCGTGCTCTCAGTCCCTTGTTTCTAACTTTGGATGAAGATCTAATGTCTCCAGACTCTAAAGATGAAATTGATATCCCACCCAAAGTGGATGACTTGGTTAAAGTCATTTTTGGATCAGATTCACCTTCGGTTTCATCTGAATCTGGGGTTGCACCATCAACAAATGTTCAAAGTCCACAGGCCCCAGTGTGCAGCGATAAAGGTGATGCCCTGACTCCACCACCTCTGTTGCACATGAAAGCTGCATGTGAAGCTGCATCAGGTCAGTCAGACAATGAAGGAACCAGTGTAGCATGGCGGCCAATGCCTAAACTGGTTCCTCTTGGGTTAAAGGCACAAGATGCTGTTGTGAATAAGGTGACCGGCTCCCCAGTTTTCAAACCCAACTCACATGAGGAAAATGTTCATAGACCACAAATGTGATCAACCGGTCTATGAATCCGGTATAGCTGCTGATCACATTTAACGTGTTTATGTAACAGAATAGGATTTTTTAAAAATGTATTTATTGTTTTTTGCTGTATAAGTCCTGCTGCCATGGGCACCACCTATTGTGCCTCTGGTAAATCCAAAGATGGTTTGTTTCAATAACTTTTTTTTAACACTCAAACTACTAGACATGAAAGGACTGGTTTTGCTAGCAATGGCAAGAGTTTGTGAAAAGAAGCGGTTTAATCTAACCTCCATATTTGAGCGTGTTTTTCTTTCCCATTGGAGTTAAAAAATAAAACATTTACTTGATTGTTAAACATAGGATTGTTTCTCCCTTGACACGGTGAAGGTGAAGCTGATCATAATTGGTTGCGATGGGGATTTTGTGGGATCATTAGGGCAGTTTTCCAGGCGACCTTTTAAGGAATAAATAAATTTGCCCAGTGACTTTTAACAGTAAGGCCACTTCACCCTTGAGTTTATCTGCTAATGAGATCAGGCAAATGTCATTGTCTTTGCATCTAGCTGAAACTTGTTTGATTAAATATAATCAAAGCCCATTACATCAATGCATGTCAAGGCAATAATGGATGTTAAATTCAGTACAGACAGCCTGTGTTCTTGTTACAGAAAAGCGAGCTTATCTACACAAAACTTAATATCTTGCGTTGAGTGACTTTCAAAAGGTGCTTCTGTATGGATATTGGTACTTAGGTTTGTCGTCTTAGGGAATAGTAAACCTATAACAATAGCATTAGGAGCTTAGGAATAAAGAATGACAGTGTGTTCACTTCTGAGGTTAATTCTGATGTATTAGTACTGCAGTTTTAATTATTTTTGTCTTTTTGTTTGTTTTGCAAAGTAATAAGTAAAGTTTGAGTGCAGTCCGTTTATTGCATTTGAGCCTTTTAGTTGTGAAAACCTATTTTATATCCCCCACCTCAATAGCAACATAAATTAAAATGTCTGAAGCATTTTAGTGTTGTAACATGATTGTCACACATCAAGAAAGGCAGTTAACTAGAGATTTGTTAGTTTGAGCTTAAAATTTAGTAATCGCTATGCAATTGTTTTGCTTTAGATAAAACGTGCACACAAACTACATAGAAACGTTAAAAGCTACATAAAACTAGATGCAGTCACACTGCTTATGTTCTTGTATATATTTAATGCTACACTGGTTTATTTTCTAAATATGTTAGCTTGTTGAAAGTCTGTATATTGGCTGATGTAACCTTTCTTATATATTGTAAATATGTAAAATTTATTCCTTTTTTGTTAGTCTGCAAACTCCAAATACTTATTTTTTTATATGCTATAAATCAGTGCTCTCTCACCTTCTTTGTAAAAGAGAGGAATATGTCTTTTTGAGTCAATAAAAATGTACACAAGTCTATGAAAATTCAATGTTTTTAAAATGTACATTAACATTCATGATTTGGGGCATTCTGGTTGATTTAAAAAAGCAAGATTAAAAAGGTGTTCTTTTCATCTTTTCATTCTTTATACCATGGCTTAGTCTAAAATGTGCTCCTTCGACATCAAATGTGTTGAATTTTTTTGTAGATAGTTTTTTATTAGAATGTAATTTTACATTTGCTAATTAGTGGTTGAGCACATTCTTCTGTTTAATGTATAATACAAACCATTAATGATGAGTGAGATGTATATGAGCATGCATAAGTTGATAAAGCATATTTTATTCACATAAAGACAACAGTTTGTTACTCCAACAAGGTTGTTGGAAGATATTGAAACAAAACTGGCTAAATGGACATGACTATCAGTAAATCCCAGCGATCTTAAAATAACAATATTGTCACCATTACATACTTAAGCAAAAGGTGCTTTTGGGAAATGTAGCCCATTACTTGGTCACTATTAAGGAGTTGTCCAAAAATTAGAGGGGTTTCATTTGACATTTGATAGAGACTTTAGACAATTACGTAAGCAGTTAATTATCAACTCATGGTCTTTACCTTGGATGTAACTCCCAAGAGCAAATACGTTTGTTTTTCAAGGAGGGATCAGGGCTCATATACAGCAGATGACAAATAGGTCTAGTCCAACATCTTTCAGCTTTCTCAAGGTAAGATCCATATATTCTATAATGCATATTTTGCTTTATTTGTTGAATGAGATGAGACTGAAATTCTAATTAAGTTTAGCATCCAGACCAAAGTGGTTCTGGGAAGCTAATAATCATTTACAAGAGGTAGGCTACTAATTTAGCTCTTTTCTCTTAACAAGAATACAGACAAAGCATAAGAAATGTCGGCAGTAAACAACAGTTCTTATTGGGCTAGGAACTGCACCTACCCCAGTGATTTGGCCCTTCCTTTGGTTCCCTACATGGACTGTCCCTCCAACCGCATGTACGCCTCCAACTTCATACCTTTAGTCTTTTACACACTTACCATCCTTGGAACAGTTGGAAACCTCTGGAGCCTGTGGGCTTGCCTGCGTCCATCCCAACCTTGGAGTATTGGGTCCATAGGTGTACTGAACCTGGCTTTATGTGACCTTGCTTATCTGGCATCTATGGGACCCTGGGCTGTCTACATTAGCTCCGACTACCACTGGAAAATTGGCCATTCACTCTGTGTGGTGGTGAAAATCCTGTACTTTGGCGGGTTGACATCTAGTACCATGTTTATCTGCGCCATCAGCACCGACCGCTTCCTTGCAATCGTCTTCCCTCTGGAGTCCCGGATGATCCGGACCCCTCGGAACAGCGCACTGGTTTCGGTTCTACTCTGGGCCATCACCGGCCTCTTCATCTACTTCAGTTATCCTAACATTCTCTACTGGGTCAGGAAGGATGGCATCCATGTGTGTGGAGCAGTGGTGATCTCCAGGTTCAGGACCACTGAAGCAACCTACAATCTTCTGTCCTATTACTCCATTCAGGTTTCTGTCCCATTGCTCCTCATCATTCCCTCCTATGTGAAGATAATTTCCCGGATGAAGCAGTCACGGCAACAGTGGGGCCCAGGCAACATGCAAGGCCTGGACAAGACCATCTGGCTGATTGCAGTTTTCATTGCCAACTTCTTGGTTTGTTGGGTGCCAGGGCAGCTGCTTCACATCATCGCCTGTATCATTTTCTTCAGTTTGGATCACTGCAAAAATGCTTGCTGGGTTGCATGGATGGTCAACCTGCTCTCTGAAGCCTCCCAGATACTGTACTGTCTCAATGCATGTCTTGATCCTTTAATTTTCCACATGCAGCAAGGACACTGTGAACTGGTTGTGTTGGCAAACTGGGTTAGAAAGGTCTTACAGATAGGCAAGAAACGAGATTTGGAAGGGCCTTCAGAGGAACCTCCCAGTGTGATCCAACTTCATGGTGGTTCCAAAGACAGAATGGGCAAAACTCAAAATAATAAAAATGAAAATGAGAAAATGAAAAAATGATATTTTAAAAGACCTCCCACACTTGTCGATTTGAACAATGGTGAGTTGATGTATCTTAATGTTTTAATATTCTTGTGGTTGTGTTTTCATGCTTTGTGTGTATAATTTCCTATATTGTAACCATCAATGTAAGATTTTACTGATATAGTTGTTTGTTATAGATAAAAGGTGCATCTTGTATCTGTGTATGTCTGACTCTCTGTTTCAGATGTCAAATGAATTCGATCTAAAATGTGCTAGTCAGGTTGAGTTTACTGTTGAATGAAAAAAAAAAAAAGTAAATTCTTGGCATCACTAGGTGGCAGACTTGTATAAAAGTATAGGTATGCACCAGTCCAACAAATAGCCTAAATGTAACTTTGTCAGTGTTCGTAGCCTTTTTAACCTTTTTTGCCAACAAAGGGTTAGGGAATGAAGTGATAAATCTGTTGAATTGTAAGCAGTTGCATTTGTCATTCAATTACTGCCATTTTCAGTCCGAATGGCACAGCTGGCCTAATTTGTTCTTCATAATTCTTTATTTGTCAGCCATAAATACCCTTCAATGTTCATCATGCCACTGATTTTATGACATTTGGTCTTTCCATGAGAGTAGGCCTACTTGGAAAATGTATATTGCAAAGTTTATGTGGTTGGAAATCTACATGGATATCACAGAATGACATCGGTCTAGACTGGAGAATTGCAACCATACAGTTAACATTGGAACCATTGCTGTAAAATGCAAAGGGCATTTATGCAGTAGGTGGTATGACCAGCAGGTAGCTGGTTTGCTGCTGATCTATGATGGTACCTTTGAGCTTGGACCAGCTTAAACCAGCTACCAAGTTGCGAAACGGAGTTACTATCTTAAACTGGATTTTCCAACTGGGCGAAATGAACATAATAATGCCCCAATTATCTGTTCTAGCCTAGTATTAGTACTAATACCTGCAAACATCAAAATAAACACTTTGCCTTCAGTAAACGAATTGTCACCTTAAGGAAACACTGCTGTATCACAACCGCCCATATGTACAGTATAATCCTCTTAGTAATCATGCGTGATGTGTGTATTGAATGTATACTATTGCTAAGGAAACTTAAAATTAATAAAGTCAAGCACGCAACAATTCGTACCCTTCCAGGGATATCAAATCATGTAATTTCATTCATATTAAAAAGCCAAGCGTTTCCCCATAACAGAATTCATTAATTGGTCAGTTGCCTACCGTCCGCCTCCAGACGTCAGCCTTTCAGCCAATCAGAAACGCTGGCTGAAAAAAACGGAGCCTTGCATAATTAATATTCATGAGCTTGGCCTTTACAGTGGTAGGATTTTTAAATACACACATCGCACCGGTGAAGGTATCACGGCTGGAGGTGATTCGTGGAGCTTTCTGACCGGCTCACCGTCAAACTGCTGACTCTAAACACGAGACATGGTCCATTTTAACAAATGGACGTTAGTGTCGAGCGCGCCTCTCACCGACAGGACTGCCGCACGGGATTTAATGCTCAGATAGTCGCTTGTGATGACGGTGGACTGGTTTAGTACATGACATA
The DNA here is from genome assembly GCF_003368295.1 of Carassius auratus. Classification (NCBI taxonomy): domain Eukaryota; kingdom Metazoa; phylum Chordata; class Actinopteri; order Cypriniformes; family Cyprinidae; genus Carassius; species Carassius auratus. Next base: position 23,655,852 of record NC_039259.1, on the reverse strand, counting down.
CAAGGCTGTGATCATATCATGGCTTGTTTTAAATGCGTATCGTTTAATTGATTACCGACTGTGATTGTAGAGGAAAGGGCTTTAGCTGCCCCGCCGTTTGTTTGCTGGAAACATTGACTCAACAGCACATCAAATCAAGATGACAGGGGAAAATACAACTATCAAAAGTCGGATTAGAAATCTGCTCCGCTCGCCTTCCATCAAACTGAGAAGAAGTAAAGCTGGGAACAACAAAGAGAATCTCAGTAATAAGGTACAGTCCACTACTGTATGGCACGAAGAATGTATGGAATCTGTATCTGCAGTTGTCTGCAAATGTATCCTAACAGGATAGCTGTGGTTTTCTGCAGTATAATGCAAGGTACCGGTAAATTGGCACTAATATGTCAGAATCTTTCCAGGGTTTGTTATGTAAACTCTACAAAGGCATACTGTGGCTCTGTCTGTAAAATGCAACAGCATGAAGACTGTAACATCCACTGACCTATATTTGTCACATGTCACAAATAATTTCATGCCCTGGTAAACGGCAAGCTGGGAAAATATAATGTACAATAAAAATGTAATGTAATAAAATAATTTGCTCTGAATTTATTAAAACAGTGGTAATGTTTCTAAGAAAATATATTGCACAAATGTGCACTGAAATATACAGAAATTCTAAACACATGTCAGTTTATTATATAATATTATATTGAGTGCCTTTTCAGTTTGGGGATTAGGGTTAATTGCACCTTTTATTTAATATATAATATAATAAATAAATCCATGATGGTCAAGTGCCTGTTGTGAAAATAAAACATTGCACAAATATGCACTATCAAATCCAAGGGTATAGTATTTTCACAGATAAGTGTGCATAATTGTAGATTTCCAGCTCAAACTCTAAACTTGTCATTGTTTCAAATGAAACACTTTGTATAACACTTTGTATACAATGCATTTCTTATTTTTGAATACATGCAACTGCTCTTGTTATTGTAACTGTAACTATTACTGTGTCAGGGTAGTCATCCCTGACTGTTGCATTCCATACAGATTGCCTGTTTTCTGCTGCAGACCCTTGGATGACTGTACTTCCCTTCCATACACAGGAGCCCTGTGACTTTATGATTGTTGAGACTGTTTTGCAACTGAGAAGAATGCTTTTAATAACTTTAGTTGCATATGATTTGTTGCTCATAAATTACACACTGTTGTTCACACTAGCACATTCATTTTCAGTAACCAAATCCATGTCTATATAGAATATTTTACTATGGACTTCATAGTGATGCTGGCTAAGACATCACTGGTATTATTGCTAAACTTATGCCCTGGCTCACATATTAAACTTTAAAGGATTATTAAGTTTATTATTAAAAGAAATAGTTCACCCCAAAAATGTCATAATGATGGATTTGTTTATTACAAACATGTAGCTTTTCACTTTAATTGCAAAATTTCTCCAAATCTGTTCCGATGAAGAAACAAACTCTTCAACATTTTGGATGGCCTGAGAGTGAAAAAGAAAATCATCAAATGTTCTATTTTATGTCAACTGTTTCTTTAAAGGAGATGTGTGCTATTGCCTCTCTAAAGAATCAGATTTATGCTTTTTGCTTGAGTGGTGGTCAATTTTGTTCAGTAGACATAAAATGAAGGAGGGACCCAAGCCATATTGTGGGGCCAGAGAATATAATATGAAATTTGAAATATTTATTGTTTCTAAATGGTTGCATGTACAATAATATTAAAATGACTAATTTAATAGTGCATTCATCAGAGAAGACACCTTCTTCAATTAAATGTCATGCATTAAACATGCAATTTATCAGTACTATCAGAGCATGTAATGATCATTGCTCTAGAGACAATATCTTGTACATACTATCATTTAAGGTCTACATGCAAAAGACTCTGTCAAGGTGCCTTTGTCTCGTACAAAAGAGCAGATCTGTCTCTCTCTTTGCCAAAAGCGTTTGAGGAATCTCTAGTGTATGGATCCAGACAAAGGGGTCTGAGCTTTATATCAGTTCAGCTCTTAGACTGGACTTTATTTCCCAAGGTTTACACACTGTATGAAAATCAAAGCCATTCCTCCAGGTGCTGTGTAGTTCATTGATTCCTGGCTCAAGGACTTTGCTGGTCTCCCAGGATCCGACATACAATGATTGCAAGAAAGTTTATGGAAAAGTGCACGACACAGCTGTTGGTTCAGAAATTCCCATTAGAGATGCTGAACGAGAAATGGCTTAAAAACCACATGCATTTGAAAAACAGCTCTTTTTCCGTTGTTCCAGCACTCCGAGACACTAATAGACAGTGGATATATGGAAGTCTGTCAAAACATCTTTGGAAAGATGATAAATCAAAGCAACAACCACAATTACAGTGTTTTTATATCGGCATGTTCAGCACAAATTGTGGTAGTACACTGAGTCTACATTCAGCTTACGGTGGGATAATGAATGTACATACATAGCATTTGAAGTCCAAATGCTGACTTCAGCTTATGGATTTCTTGAAACCTGCATTTTTGAGGGATAAAACCTGCATGGAAAGACAACTTTGGTCCTTCTAAACCCATACAGTGAGGAAATGGTCTTAGATGGCAGATTTAGAGGAGACCACTTCCATAAACCAGGTGTTGTTCCTTTCATTTCTCCGTTGACCTGTACTCAAAGTGGCCATGATTGATGATGTGAGAGAGTGTCCTCGGCTTGGATATGGCCATGCTTGCTTTGAAGAAGTGGTCTGGCTGAGGTTTAAATGCATAGAAGAAAGGTATCAGATGTTGAAGACAGGTGCAGATATTAAACTGTTTTTTTATGAGGTATGTTAAAAACACATAGTGCATGTGCATTCTTCATTGTTTTGCTCGAATTATAGTATGACATTATTATGAGTTCATTTTATACATATTATGCAATCTTTAATTAAAACAGTAACAATTTTGTGTAATTGTTTTACTAAATAATTGCATTTTAAGCTTGTTATATATGAGTCAGTGCTTTTGCAGTTGTCCTGTAATGTCACTACAATGGAAATGCTATTGAAACATTATCTAGCCTGTTTACTGTTCACAGGTTGTGCATGTTATATTTAAGCTTGTTTTGTGCTTCAACATGTTGCCTTGAGTTTGAGCAGTTCAGCTCTACTTAAAGCCTCATGGAAAATCTCTAGCTCATAATTTCCATTTAATGACAACACCACTTTGCAGTCGTTCTGTACTCAGGGCATTTAAATTCTCAGGTTCTTTAAACAAAGTCTTGCATTATAAACTATTTTTATCTATATCTTATTCTATCTTATCTATAAGAGGTCTTCGAATGTGTTGTGCAGCTATAATTTACCAGCTGCATTGCTAATCCCATACTGACTAAAAATATTATTACTTTTCTATCACAGACAACATTCAGATAATGTTACAGATGTAAAAGCAGAAGTTATGATATTATTTCACTTCGTGTGACCTTTTAAAGGTTTGTTATTTTAATGATCTTGTACCCATAGAAACTTTTTCTTGCATGTAATTCTACAGGTGACGTTGGAGAAAGTCCTGGGAATCACTTCCGCTGGGAATCGTGCTTTGGCGTGTGACCCACATTCAGGACTTGTGGCCTACCCAGCCGGGTGAGTAACTCCGTTTCACACGATAAGACACGGTTTTAGCCATTTTTTGTGAAACATGGCTAAATAACCAGGTGAATGTAGTCAGTGAAATGATGATCTACGATGGCGAGTCAGGTATCTCTTTGGAGGTAGTCACATAAGGTGGTTAATTTTTGAGTTTGGTGAGTCACATATCCTTGTTCAGCATAAGCAATACAGGCATTTCCTTTTGGCTAAAGAGAAAACAGAGAGGAAAAGAGGAGAGATAAGAGTCTGATAACAGATGAGTGATCTCAGAAGGAAATTAGGTGTGGTGCAAACAGGAAGTGCAGAATCTGAAAGCGATTATGACCGTGTGCTGAAGACATGGCCTATAAAACTCTTGAGAGTTAGTCTAGCTTTTGCAAAGACAATTTGGCTTGGTTCTTTCTCCAAAGCAAGAATGCAGCTTAATTTGGATATTTTTGCCATCCAAATGAATTGAATTAGGGCAGTGGCCAAGAATAAAAATTACTTTGTCTCTTTTATCTGTGGAAAAGTGCACCTGGTCTTTTTTTTTTCAGGATTTATAGTAGAACAAACACCTGCATTATTCCACTCTTGCCATGTTTTTTAAAAATAACACTTTTTACTTTAGAGCACCATGGTAATGCCATTGTGTTTGAATAAGGATTGTCATGCAGTTGTGTGGTATAAAAAGTGTCATTATACCATCACTTCAGATTCATCAAATGTCATACACACATTTTTCAGATTTCTTCTTCAGATGTTTTAAAAACTTTCAAGATTCATACATGAAACGAAAAAGGATGTCAGTTTTACACTACAAAACTCTATTAAGTGGGACTCCAGCAAGGCTATCTATGTATATAAAGGAGAAAAGCCTTCATCACATGGTGCTTGTAATCTGATTAACCAGTTAAGCTTGAGTTCCTAACTCTCGGTTGCCATAACATGTCGTCCTAATGAGGAAGAGACGATTGGAAATTAGGTCTCGTTGTACTGTATATGCATACACGACCATTCAGAAGTTTGGTGTTAGTAAGGTTTTTATTTTTTTATATACAGCAAGGATGCATTAAATATTCAAAAGTGACAGTAAAAAGCATTTTTAATGTTACAAAATATTTATATTTCGAATAAATGCTGTTCTTTGAGGAAGTTTCTATTCATCATCAAAGAATCCTGGAAAAATGTATCACAATTTCCACAAAAATAATAAAACTGTTTTCAGTGTTGATAACTATAAGAAATGTTTCTGAGCAGCAAATCAGCATTTTAGAATGATTCCTGAAGGATCATGTGACACTCACTGAAGACTGGAGGAATGATGCTAAAAATTTGGCTGTGCATCACAGAAATAATTTACATTTTAAAATATATTACAACAGAAAATGGTTATTTTAAATTGTAAAAGTATTTCAAAATATTACTGTATTTTTTGATCAAATTAATGCAGTCTTTGTGAGTAGAAGATACTTTAAACATTAAAACATTTTACCAATCTTAAACATTTGAATAGTGTATATCTATGATACCAACATTTGTTGATTCACTAGCTGGAAGACCACAATCAGTTGTTTTCTTTTACAACATAGACTGTTATGAAAGGATTTAGTTCACTTTATAGCATTTAATGGGTTCAAGACAAGGAATGTGTATTAAAAAAGTTGATACTATCACCATATTTTGTCTCTCTCGCTTTGTTTTTAGTCATCTCTGGCATAAGTATGATTTTATCATTAGTATCCATCACCACATTTGAAAACAATCTGATAAACATCGAAAATGCATGTTTAAAAAAATGAATTAAACATGACCTGGCTAGAACCTTAAGACAGTATTACATAGCCTATTGAACAAACTGTACTTCTATCTGCAATCTATTGACTGCAGTATAGGAAAATAGAAGTGTTCTTTTTTTTATTTTTAAAGCTCACACGGCTCCCATTACAAACTCCACCCTGTGCTAAGTCAGCAGTTTGATTGAGCCAAGCGAGCATTTGGTGCAGATATCTTGGCTTGCTAAAGCTAGGAAAATTAGCACAGGCTTCTGCAGCTGTCACAGATCCACTGACAGACCCCACATGTCTGTGAGATACCGAGCTGGTTCTTTACGAAGGCTGTGAAATGCATTTTTCTTTTCTGAATACTGTGCTGATGCTGTAAACATAAGTGAGGTTATCTGAGGCTGACGTTTATGGTGCTGTAGTTCAGCTGAGTGCATGTACACATTTATTTCAATGCATATACTGTAAATGGAAAGGAACCAAGTCTGCATTGTTGTAGTTCTATTCCTCCACAAAGCAGATGTTCCCCAGCGGTGTGTTGTCCTGCAGGTTTAACCGATTATGACCTTGATTATCATCTGATCTTGAGACCAATGGAAGGTCAGGGTGCATTCAAAGCATCTGAGATTAAAACAAATCTTGGGTTAATATTATTTGAATGAAATACTAATGTTATTTTAGGGCTAAAAGAGCAGTTAACTCCATCTGGACAGTAGAGAATTAATTAAAGCTGAGGCTGGCTTCAGGGAGATGTCCTGTTTTCATGAATTGTACCTAAATGAGTACATTTGCGACAAGATTTGTTTAAGGACACCCTGGCCCATCTGCATTATCTCAGTATGTGCTACAGCTTTTGTAGTGAATATTCACCAGATGGGCTGATTTTATTTTTCATCAGATGGGGAAAACTTGCTGGCCTGTATGATTTAAGATTTGTGTCACACATGCAAAACTGCTAGCTAAAATCTTTTTTGGTGCAGCTAAGCTTGATTGTTACTAAATGCCACCATATCACAATTAATTTGTTTTTCTTTTAGTTTTTGAATCTTTTAAAGTCTTGATGTAAATAGATCATCCATCAGTAATATATTTATTTAGGTTTTTTTTATCCTGTTGTTTTGTTTTTAAATGATTAATTTTAAACACAGAATATATATAATTGGGAATAAGGAATTCAAAATGATATTATATTTGCATGCACCAAAAAAATATATATTTCAGTTGCACTATATAATTAATTTAGCTTTGCATCACATGCATACATTACATTTTAAAAGAAAAAGCAGTTTTTTTAAATTATAATAAAACTTCACAATATTGCTGTTTACTGCATTTGGTAAGCAGAGCATTAATTAACTTTTTATAGTACATACTCAAGTATTGTTCTGGGTGAGACCAGAAAAAGTTTATTTAGAAAGTAAATAGTGTCATTTTTATTTTATTTTACATTTAGTGAACCATTTCATACACCTTTTCAAACACCCTGTCATGATTCTTACAATGTTTTACTCTTTGTCTTGAGGAGAAATACTGTAAAACTCCATATTAGGCATTGTTGGATAGTATACCGTCAATGCTATCCTGAAGGGTGAATAGTTTGTGTGGTTTAGGAACGAGTCTTCCGCAAACCAGGAAAAACAGGATAAACCAGATGAAGACAATGAAAGCTGAGTGACACATGTCAATTTTATTTCTTAGTGTTTTTCTTGTAGATCCAAAGGAAGTTATGATTGCACCTGCTGTATTTTAGCATGCATTGAAATCCCTCAGTATTTGCAGGCACAAGCAAAAAAAACGAATGACTTGCATGCATTACAATCATGTTTATGTGTGGAACACACGTACTGAAGTAAACGGATCAATTTATTGCAGATCTACAAGGTCGTTTATAATAATAAAGCACCCTTGGTTAATTGATTCATTTCTGCATGCAGGAACATCAGCTAACTGTATTCTAGCATTTGAGTGATGAATGAGTTCTGGTGTAATGCGGCGGTCACTGTAGAATAGATATGAGCATAATGAATAAACGGCCCTCTGTGTTAATCAAAGATGCATGAAAATGTGTGTCAGAGTCTCTGGCGCCCTTGCATGCAAGTAGGTCAGTAGAGCTGAACAGACCAATGTGACGATGAGAAATGGGAAGATGATGACGGATGTGAGGAAGGAAGGAAAGGGTGACATGGGGAGAGTGAAAAAAGAATGGAAGCTTGTGGGAACAGAGGTTGATTTAGTATTGCTGTGGTGTGTGTGGTCGTCCTCTCTGCTGCATTGCAGTATTCAGTGCTCGTGAGGCTCTCTGGCTTCACACACACACACTCCCTAATGACATCTCACACTCACACACATGCTCTGAGAGGAGAGCCGCAATCGAAAGACACCCGCAGGAATACAAAATAAGTGGAAGCCATTCATGCTGAAGAACATATTAGGACAGATTAAAAGTATTGTTTTTACTCGGACTCTGCTGTCATGTACTTGGAAGAAGGCTTTGTGGAAAATAACTGAAGATCATAGTTGTGTTGTACATGCTGTTGGCAACTTGTAAAAGTGTTTAGAGAGCTGAATTCAACTTAGTTTTATTTTATTTATATAAATTTCTAGGCATACTGCTTTATATAAGATCATATATTTATACACAAATGCAAGCATCTCACACACAAACATACACAGAGAGAGTCCATGCATTCCCTCTAACCATCAATTTAACTCACTTGAAGGTCACTGCGGAAGGAGAATGCTATTTGCAGGGCTGCTGGAATCCCTTAACTAACATTGTCTTCCACAAGTACATGCTTCGTGATGTACTGCATACAGACAGACTACAGATGATGGTCACTTAAAGGAAGAAAAGTTGCTGCCTGTGATCTTGTATGGCACTGTCTAACAGTTTCACAGTTATACCGTGAAAACCGAATAAGTATATTTTATGGTTGCTTGCACCAGCTCTGTCTGTCTGTCTGTCTGTCTGTCTGTCTGTCTGTGGGTCTATCGTTCAGTCGGTCTATCGGTCAGGCGGTCCATCGTTCTATCTTTCTTTCTATCGTTCTTTCTATCGTTCTAGCTGTCTGTCATTCTTTCATTCTGCCTATCGTTCTGTTGTTCTGTCTATCATTCTGTCGTTCAATCGTTGTCGTTCGGTCTATCGTTCTATCGTTCTATCATTCTGTTGTTCTGTCTGTCGTTCTGTTGTTCAGTCTATCGTTCTATTGTTCTGTCGTTCTATCGTTCTGTCATTGTGGTGGCGCTTCCCAGATTGTGGATGTTCAGATAAATGGAAATCGTAATTCACAGCGAAGAAGAAATAGACAAACAACGAACGCATATTGAGTACCCGAGTAGCCTAACCTCTCAGCTCGGATCGCAGGAGGATTTCTCTCACTATATGAGAGAGCGAGAGCACCGGCGCCACATCCAGATTTATGTCAACAAAACTGAATGCTCCCTCAGTTGATAAGCAGTTAATGTTATGTGTTGGTTTACACACAAAGAAATGTGTAAGCTTTAAATAGGTCCAAGAATAAAATGCTTAACTTCTATCAGTTTGGACTTGAATAAAGAGAGAAAGCTTTCACTTAACCATTTTCACAGTCATTTTGTTTGTTTACACAGATATTGTGATGTATCATTATAGAATTGTCTAGCAATATATCATTTTATCGCAGAATAAAATATGCTCACAATATCACATGCTGACACTGATTCGCTGCTCAAGAAACATTTATTATCATTCTTAACCATGTTGAAAAAATAAGTGCTGCCTAATTTTTTTGTGAAAAACTGTGATACACTACCATTCAGAAGTTTGGGATAAGTAGTTTAAAAAATAAAATAAAAAAAAAATCTTTAGCAAGGACAATTTATCAAAATGACACTTAAGATATTTACAATGTTATAATGATATAATAACAAACAATTAACATTTTCAAATAAATAATACTGTAAAAATATAAATTCTGTTTGATGAATCCTTTTTTTCAATATTGATAATGACAAAACCTTTATTAATTAAGCACCATTAAGAATCGATAACCGAACCAATAATATTTCACAAGTAACTGTTACTATTTTTTTTACTATTTTTGATCAATTAAATGCAGCCTTGGTGATCATAAGACACTTCTTTCAAAAAAAGATTGTTAATTATACAATTGTTTTCTTTTAAAATTACGTTTACGTTTTTCAAACCTAGAGTGATAGTTTTTAGTCAGTCTTTGAGAAAACCTATTTGAAAGCATTATTTATTGATTTTATTTATATTTACTGATGACTGTAGTGGCACAGGACAGATAAGCAGGAAGGTTGCTTTAGATGAGCTTAGTAGCAGGTCATCCCTACGGTGCATAATCCTCTGCCATCTGAAAGCGTGCTGACTGCTGGGCCCAGACGCGCAGGATTAGGCCATGCTGGTCACCATCTGTCTGGAGCAGAGCAGCGAACAGGCCTGGATCAATGGGGACATCCTGCTAATAGCCAGACTTACGGCTGGGCTCGGTCTTGGAAGGCAATACTCCTGGAAGTCTTTGATTGTGATGGGGAGTGATGTCGTGTGTGTGTGCCTCACCACCTGTCTGTGTTTTATCCCACTCACAAGATAGAGCAAGGCTACAACTGTCCGTATTTACTTGCCACAACATTTGATCTGCCTCGTCTTTAACCCTTGTGTGTACACACACACACACACACACACACACATACACACACAACGAAACATTCTACACCCAGAACAGTTGTGAAACCTGAGAGACCATAACACAAGCTGTTTGAGATCTGGATATCTTTAGCTTCTGAATACAACAGCTTTGAGCTCGTTTTAAGTCCTTCTAAAATGAATGGACAGTCTCTCGCTGTTTTGTGTCACACTTGATGCTGTTCATAGTAATGCTCATTCAAATATTTAATCTGCACACAAGAACCTGTTGCATTAAGAATTAAACCCTATGTACTGTAACTCGTTTCATATTATTTTGTGATTTCTTTGTCTTGTAGACATCAAAAAGGGTAAAAATTTTGCAGTGAAGAGAAGGGCCCATAGTCGTATCTAGAGACAAACTACTTTTCATTTTCTAATTTAGGAATAGAATTTTAAGAATATTTAGAATTCCTAAAAACATTTCTTAAAGGAATGGTTCACCCAAAAATGAAAGTCTGCCCTCAGGTCATCCAAGATGTAGATTAGTTTGTTTCTGATTCTGATTATGTTTGGAGAAATCTAATATTACACCACTTGCTCACCAGTGGATCCTCTGTTGTGAATGTGTGCCGTCCGAATGAGAGTCTAAACAGCTGATTAAAAACATCACAATAATCCACAAGTTATCCTCACCACTTCAGTCCACCAATTAATGTCTGTGAAACGCTGTAGTGAAATGTAGTGAAACGCTGCATGTTTTTTTTTTTTTGTTTTAATACTCCAAACTGTTGCTTCTGGCTAAAGAAAAAAAAAAGGTATTTAAGAAACACTGTTAAATTTAGAAATTATTTATGCAAACTTTCAATATTGTCTGTTTTGAATGTAGTTTGCCTTTTACATTTAAAAAGCTGCTATTATAAATGTCATGCCACTGTATCTGTTTATAATAGTATCTATGGTTATGGCTTGTGATATAGAGAACTGTATTCCAGAGTGTTTTTGTGGCCTCAAATCATTGGCGCATGTAGTCATTTGGTCGATCTGTGCAGTACTACACTCCACTTGGCTTATTCGATTCCCTGCTAGGTGAGATAATGAGCTGGATCAGCTTTTTCCCGGGCTGCAAGAAGCACATGATGGCACATGTGGGCCCTGCAGAGTTTCACATCATCAGCCAATACATTCACACGCAAGAGCAATGGTCATTACTTGATAACTTGTCTTACACAGAATCTCATGCAGATACAAGTCCTCCTTGCAGAGCTTTTCTCATAAAGTTTGAAATGGTGCAATGAAATTCATATGATATGAGTCAAAACCACATGGAATTCTGATGAAAACTGCAAATTTGAGAATTTGACATTTGAGTTTAGCTCTGGGCTGAAACTGTATAGTGAGAAATCTACTGTGAATAACTGTGGGAAAGTGTTCATGTTGTGTGTAAAGTAACTTGAATCTTCTCGTTGGCTCTGCGTGGTCAATCTTTAGTCATACTCGAGTAGATCTGTGAGATTTCTCTTGAGAGAACAGGCTCCTGGGAGGAGATCTGGAGGAGAGTCTATGTTGCTGGAGGGAATCTTTTATTGCAACAAAAAATATTGAGTAACACAAAAAGTGCTTTAGAAAAAAAGCTGTTGTTGATTCTGGTGGTGTGGAAAGTTATCTAGATGCATATTGAATATAATGTGAATCCTCTCAAAGATATACATTGATTGTTTTCAGGTTAAGGTACAAATTTAAACCATTCTGACTGACTACTTAGGTTAAGGTACAAATGACTGACTAAATAAGTAAAACATTTTTGGTAATTAAATTAAATCTTTATAAAGATTTATATAAAAATAAAGCTAAATATAAATATTTTTATTAAACAAAAACTAATAAAAATGAAAAAAGCACACAACAAAATTACTAAAACTAAAAGTCAAATTAATACTGAAAATAAAAGGTAAATCAAAGTATTATAACATACTATATAAAAATGTTTTTATATAGTTTTGATAATATTATATAAATGGTACTAAAATAAGCTTTTGTTTAAATAACCGCTCAAACAATGATGTTTATCCTACATCAACTCATAACATAAGCATTGAATTATTTTTAGAGTTTCCCTTCTGATTTCTGTGAAACAGACTGTGCTTTGGGTGCTTTTATGGTTTATTCTTGAAAACAGAATCACATCTCAAGACTTTATTAGGCAGTGTTCAATGACTTGGTGTGTTAGTTGATTCAATTCAATGTTCTTTTATTAGGGTTCATTTGCTGGCTCGACTTAGTGTAACCTTGTTTTACAAGACAACTGATGTGGAAAAACACTATCCTGCTCACCCTGTTGAAGAGAGTATGTAAAGAAGTGGTGCTGTTGGCTTATTTATGTGACATTTATGACAGCTAAATATAAAACTGACCTCAATGTAACATAATAATTGATCAACAATGCAGAAAACCAGTAACTCAAGGTTCTGAATTTCCATCCGATCAAAGATTACATACTGTCCAAAGATATCCCGATTACACATTAAAATAAGATCAAATTATATACACTGTATACACCCATATTATGCAAAACAAAAAACTTTTATTTTGGATGCAATTAATCGTTTTACAGCACTAGTTGATTTCATCCAGTCTTATTTAAGTATCATTGAAATGCTATAATAGGTTTTATTCCATTTTTTAACTAGTTTTTATTTTTAGAATTTCTGTATTTGTTTATAATTTGGTATAATTTCAGTTAATAATTTGAATAAATTGTGTTTTTATCATTTTTAATATGCATGCCTAAAGTTAATAAATGTAATTTTTTTGTTGAATGACAAGTTAAACTAAAATCAAATTAGAAATGTTTAAATAATTTTTTTAAACTTTCATTTAACATTTTTTACTTTAAAGTTTAAAAAAAAAAGTTTTAATTTTAGTTTGTTTTAACTATCTATAACCATGATTCCACATTTACTCATACAGTTTTAAATCAAATTTTGTTTATTGACATTAGTTGAAATTAACATTTAAACTACATTTATAAATTGTTAAAATGCTGTATATTTTTATCTTTTGGTGCGTTATTTGCTAAACTTTACAAATTTCCCATTTACCTGTTTAAACAAAATATAATTCTTGAAGGATTCAATGTTGCAACAAACCTCATCTTCTGTAGTTCGTCCTCTGAACTGCTCTTTGGAGCAACCTGGTACCTTGAAATTGCAATTTTGTTTCCCACCAGACTGACAAAACCTGTGCCGAGGTTTTATAGAAACAAAAAAGGCCTATTTTGAGGCCAGTGAAAGGTCTGAGTGTGGTTCATGAGTGAATGGTGGGCGGTCACATGTGTAAATACAAGGTCAGGCATATTTGCTGACTGTGCACTGATTCATATCAGCTTATCTTTGTAAAGGGATGAGCCGTAGATGCTCGTACAACAGGCTTGTATAGTCATTGAGCCGAGGCCTGCCAATCCCATCTGCAGCTTGGCTTATATATAGTGCAGGAGATCCATTAATGGTATTACTTGCCAACAATGAAGGTCCGCTCCTCCCCTGGTTTCCCTGTCTTTGGCGTCAGTGGTTTATGGAGACATGAGTAATGTGCTGTTAAAGCATGAGGTCATCTCTTCTGTCCCTCTTCTCTCAGACGTGCTCGTAAAGCACAGAGCTGGACGACAGGGAGGCTTTGACTTGACAGATTCCAAGCAGGGCTCTTCCTGTGGTCGGGGGAGACCGAGCGCTTGTGTGGCTTTGTCTCGCTCATCTCTGCTTCTGAGACCAGAAGAAAGAGTAGCAGTGCACTCAGTTCTCTTTGTGTGTTTGTTGTGTCCAAATTGACCTATAGAGCTGGACCTCGGCCAGTGGAAGAGACCTTTACTCTGAAGATGCAGATGTTTGATTATCTGTACAAAGCCTGGTACACTTTCAAAATTCATTGTTTCTATGTCGTCTATTCCCCCACGCAGATAAGATAGGGCTTCCTCAGTGGCATTTAAAACTGGAGGCTGTTTATTTAAATGCTTTTTTTATGAAATGTAAAATCACAAAATTCATGTGGAATATCTGTTGGTAAGAATTTCTGTAATATGACTTTGAAATCAAAGCAAAGTGTGATTTGAGGATATCCTGTTTAGGTGCTACTAAGTACCTCAAATGAAATGTTTAATTATCTGTCATGTTTGATGTTTTGATGTTTGTCATGAGTCAAAAGATGGAGCCCGAGTCTGACCCTTGCAGTTTAAAAAAAAAAATATTGTGCATATGAACGAGTATAAATATTCTATTTATTAGAATAAGTTTATGTATTTACCTTCCAATAATTACATATTATATAAGTATAAATTATAATATTTATAAAATATATAAAGTATTTCAGAATTAATTGTATGCATGTATAATATACTAACTTATAATAATAATAGTAGTAGTTTTTGTTTTTATGTTTACTATTTTTGTTGTCTATATAAGTTTATCTCTGACCATCTCGATTTATCTATATTTGTGAATAAAATATATTAATAAATTTTACATTTATTTTGGATTTTTTATTTATGCTATTTTTAAATTCGAAACCATATAACATTATATATTAATTTAATATATTAATATATTAATTTTTATTTTATTAATTGTTATTCATTCATGCTATAATTATAAATATTTTATAGTAATAACTATTGATATTTTTCCATTTATGCTTAAAGGGATAGGAATTATTATTATTAATAAAAATATCTTATTTTGTGTTCTAAATATCTTATTCAGATGAAGTCTTTCCATCTAATAATCTAACTATAATTTTATTTATTCACATCTTTATTTATATATTTGTTTAGTTCAATTGCAAGTAGTGTATCAGATGGGTTCGCTGTACTGAGCTGAAGGGGCTTGACTCATCTCCTTTGGGTGGCTGTGGAAAATGCATTGCAGGGTGTTTTTGTTTTACTGAAAACTAGTTTAAGCGCTGACTGTCTCTGTATCAGCGTTTTACTTATTACTTTTAGTAGGGACTTATTTATTTAATTGGGAAAATTTGTGTTTTAGCAGTTTTTTACTAGTCATCATTTTTCTGCGTGAACTACACACCAAACAATTGAACCAAATATGAAGGATTCTGCAGTGGTCATTGACGTATTTCCTCTTTGTTCTGTTTGTCTGACTGCTTTCCTGTTCTGTATGCAATACAGCAGGTTATTTCCCCCACCAGACACTGTCTCAGGCTCTCTTTATAGGACCGACTCTACAGTACTTCAATATAAAAGGCTGTAAAGGGCTTGTGTTTGTTTTTCATTCTTTGAAACATATTGAGATTGTTCCTGTGTTTAAGAGAGATGAAAGCCAGAGAAGAGGAGACTTGCCTCTGTCACGCACTGCACCCGTACAACAACAAAAAACCAGAAACACACCTAGAAAAGAAAACGGTGGCAGTACCCTAGTACAGTGACTTTTCACATACCACTTTGACATATATTATGGTACTGAATGTTCACCAGAAACATAATATTTTTTCTAGTACACAGTACTCCAAGGTACTTTTAAAGAATACCATTGTACTATCATGGTACCTGCTCTGACTAAAACACACATTAACAGACACCGGATTTGATACATAGTTAATCAGGAAAGTCAGGTATAATCATGTTTAAATGAGTCTGATTTGTGCACTTTTCTCTCTCTCTCTTTTTTTTTTTTTTTTGTTGGTGTCTAAATTTGGAAGTAAGAAAACACAACTCCATGATTTAGATTTAAATTCTGGGCTTGTGGTTGAGTGTGGTCAAAGATCTGGACGGCTAACTGTCACCGTAGTTAAATGATAATTGTTGTTTTGGATTGGAAAGTGTCTGCTAAATAGCATTATAATGACCCCTTTTTTTATCGTTTTATAGGTGTGTGGTGGTGCTACTGAACCCTAAGAAAAACAAACAGCATCATATCCTCAATAGCTCCAGGTAAGACTTTCATACTTTTCTAACCAAGCGCAACATGGATAAATGTCACCTCTTATGGCTCATTAGCTGCACAAGTGTACTACATTCTTAAAAATAAAGGTTCTTTATTGGTATCTGTGGTTCTGTGAAGAACCTCTAGCATCCATGAAACCTTTCCTTTCCACTAAAGGTTTTTTTTTATACATTCTTAAAAATAAAGGTTCCTTATTGGCATCAGTAGCTCCATCAAGAACCATAAACATCTGTGGAAAATTTCCATTTCGCAAAAGGTTCTTTATAGTGGAAAAAAGATTATTTTAAGTTAAAATTCAAAACATTCTCCACACTGAAAATGGTTCCTTTTAAGAACTGTTTATTGGAAGGTTCTTTATGGAGCCCAAAATGGTTCTTTTATAATAATAAATAATAATCTTTTGTAAGCTTAATTTTTTTGCGTGTAGCGCAAAAAGGTTCTTCAGATTATTAAAATGCTCTTCTACAGGAAAATAAATGGTTCACTTAAGAACTGTTAACTGAAATGTTCTTTGGAGAACCTACAGTAATGGTTCTTTTATGGCACTGCTGTGAAAATCCGCTTTTTTACCAAACTGGCTTCCCAACACACAACCCCGTCTGCCACTGGTTGACCAAACAGATAGTCCTGTCCCAAACTCATGCCACTGGTTGAGTAAATATTGTAGTGTTGGGATGCTCAACATATAATCATCATAAGCAATGTGTGACCAGACGGAGAGGAAACCTCTCAACTAGCAGGATGCATACACTTCAACACCGTCTAAATACTTCCGTCCACTCTGTCACAGGAAAACCATCACAACGGTCTCCTTCTCTCCTGATGGCAAATATGTGGTCACGGGCGAGGTGAGTACTCAGTTCCTCAGTATATCTGTGCTTTGTGGTTCCATCACATGATCTAATAGGAAGTCAGGAGCTCTGGAGCAGTATCTCATACTTCAGTATCTCATACTATCAGTGTAATTTTTCTCTTGTCAGAGTGGAGTCAAGTACAGACAAATGTGACTATTGCTTTCCTTCTGCAATTCTGCAGCACTAAAGTTGGGATTAGAAGGGATTTATTGCTTTGACTGCAATATAGAAATCATGCAGAAGCATGCAAGTTATGTCCGGCTTTAAAGGGGATGTGAAATGCTATTTCATGCATACTGAGTTTTTTACACTGTTAAAGAGTTGGATTCCCATGCTAAACATGGACAAAGTTTCAAAAATTAAGTTGTACGTTTGAAGGAGTATTTCTGTTCCAAAAATACTCCTTCCGGTTTGTCACAAGTTTCGGAAAGTTTTTTTCGAGTATGGCTCTGTGTGACGTTAGATGGAGCGGAATTTCCTTATATGGGTCCTAAGGCACTTCTGCCGGAAGAGCGCGCACTCCCATATAGCAGAGCACTGAGAGGCTGAGCACAGACAATCACTCATCACAGCGAGAGCGTTGCGAAATGTCACAAAAGAAGTGTGTTTTTGGTTGCCAGGGCAAGACAACCCCGCACAGATTACCAAAAGAGAAACAGCATTAAGGAACCAGTGGATGGAGTTTATTTTTACAGAGCATCAACGGAGTTGTGCAAGTGTTTTGTTTTTGTTCCCCTGCATTTCGAAGATGCTTGTTTTACAAACAAGGCCCAGGTTGACGCTGGATTTGCACATCGTTTATTTCTTAAGGATAATGCAATCCCAACGAAAAAGGGTCACGATCGTGTGTTGGAACCGCAGGCGGTGAGTAAAACTGCTTCAAATATCTCTGTGTTGTTAACTTAGCTATCGGCGCATAAGCACATCAAGAAAACAACATGCGATGTTGTCATCAAACTGCACGAGTAAAACTGCTTCAAATATCTCTGTGTTGTTAACTTAGCTATCAGCGCGTAAGCACATCAAGTAAACAACATGCGATGTTGTTATCAAACTGCACTTTCCACATGTACAGCTTAAAAAAAATAAATAAATAGACGACAAAGTGGAACTTAGTCATTTTCCAAAACCGCTAAGCAAATATATACAGTTTCAGTACATACCACATAGAGAAGCCTTTGCTGATGCTGCTCTTGGTAAATTTCAGCCTCTGGATCTGTGTCACAGCTTCCAGACTCGCTCAACACAAAAGCCTACTGGCGCTCGTGATTCTTTAGCTCCGCCCACACGACACGCCTCTAGACGCTCGTGTTTTTCCGGGAAAAATCGGTACAGACTATCTTTCTCTTATGAATATAATAAAACTAAAGACTTTTTGGAGTTATGAAGGATGCAGTACTACTCTATAGGTACTCAAGATTAACAGGATATTGAGTGAAAACGAGCATTTCACCCCCCTTTAAATAAAGCACAGTATTGCAACCTTCAGAATAAAATAGCATGTTTCAGACAAAACAAAACCAATAAGAAACAAAATAACAATATTGAAAGATTTAAAATAATTAATAATTACTTATTTGGTTTAAAGATTAAATGTAATTGGCAACACATTTAACTCTGTATTGTATTATCTGAAGTATTAGAAGGGAGTTATGCAGAATGGAAGCTAATTTTGTCTATCAGGATTTGTTTGGTGCACCTTGATTTACAAAACCAGTTTTTATTTTATTTTTTTATTTTTTTCCCCTTCATGACTTAATGTCACCTGAGTAGAAAAAAGGTTGTAGAAATTGAACTAATTTCTTTCTAGAGTGTTAACACCGTTACCTATTATCCTATTTTCTAAATCTCCTATTATCTTAATATCTGGGAATTTCAAGTGTCATTTTCCAGGCCTTTAGACATTTGTTTAATCAAATTTTGAAAACTTCTGTAGTCATTATAGACCTTTGTGGTTCTACTCAGTTGTGAAGCATTTCTTTGGCTAAAATTGTCTTTTTGAGTGCAGTCTCTAGACACTTATTTTGTTGTTAGATATAACAACATGCTATTTTTATTTGAATGAGGAATGTGGATGCTTGCGTGTGATCCACTATGATTTTTTTTTCTTTAAAGGTACAGTTCACCCAAAAACGAACATTCTGTCATAATTTAATCACTTTGCTCACTTTTGTTTTTCAAACTTTCTTCTGTGCAACATAAAAGAAGATATTTTGAGGAATGCTGGTAACCAAATAGTTTTAGTGACCATTGACTTCTATTGTATGGACAAAAAACACTGAGACGTTGTTCAAAATATCTTTTTATGCTTCACAGAAGAAAACAAGTCATGCAATGACATGAAGGTGATTAAATTATAATTTTTTATTTATTGTATTTTTTTTATTTTTTGGTGGTGGACTATCCCTTTATAAGTTTAATGTGCATTGATGAAGTGTCCATACTTCTGGTCAGCTGGCATGACAGTAATGTCTGGAAACAGTAGTGACCTGAGTTGTTTGGACTTTGTTTGCAAGACTGAACATGAGCACAGATCCTGTCTGCTTCTCTGATCCACTAAATCATGTGGACGGGTGATTTTTGTGTGTGTGTGTGTGTGTGCGTGCGTGTGTGTGTGTGTGTGGGGGGTTTCTGTGGGTGCGGTTGTAAATTATTGTATGTGTGTCTAGGTGGTTGTATATTTTGTGTGTGTGTGCAATTGGACAAATAAAGTAATCCTTTCCGTTTGAGAGGAGTTTCTTACTCCAGTATGTGAAAGTGATGTGATTTTGTGCTCACTGGCTGCCATGGCAACAGGCGGCACCGTGCCAACCTGCACACAGACTGTGTCTGCTGTCATAAAAAGGTTAAAGCGAGAGTGCCAAGAAAGGGCAAGGAAAAGAGCATGTAAGGAGGAAGAGAAAGAAAATGTGCCCGAAGGAAGAGACAGAAACCGTCTGGAATCAGCATATGTCTGCTCACTGTGGTTTGACCTCTGACCCCCACAGTCTCACTCTGAAGCCCCTGCAGCGCTGAATGCTGATCACATCTTGGCAGCACAGTCCTGTATTAAAACAGGATGTTGTGTAAGATTAATCAGAATGAATATCCATTCATTCCTTTTTGTTTGCGTGCATGATCTGTCTTGATTTGAGTTGTGTAAGCTGGGATTGAACGAACCTGTCTCGACATCTATGTTATTGTGTTCCACCAACAAGCATTGCAGAAATAGAAAGGTGCTCTTGAATACATGGTTGCAATACATCAAAATATAAATCCAAGGTCTACACAGTCAAGAGAAAACATGACAATATCCAGGGATATTCAAGATGGTGTTTTTCTGACCAGGGAAAGACATAATAATATATAACACATACACTAAAAATGAATGAATTATTTTTTTCATTTTAATCTTTGAAAGAAGTCAAAGCTCACCAAGGCTGCATTTAATAAAAAATATTAAATGTATATATATTTAATATTTATTTATTTCTATATTATTTAAATATTATTTCAGTTTAAAATTACTTTTTTCTATTTGTATAATTTAAAAAAGAATGTTTTGAAAAATATTATGATTTGATGCTTAAGAAACATTTCTCTACAAAAACCTCAGTACATTTTTTTTTTTTTTTGGATTCTTTGATGAAAATAAATTTAAAAGAGTAGTATATGTATAAACTTTAATAAAATTATAAACATCCTTATTGTCACCTTTGACCAGATTAATGCATCCTTGATGAATAAATGTATTAATTTCTTTAAAAAAATCTTATTGACCCCAAACGTTGATAAGTATGTATATATTTATACAGTATATGTGTTGGTTGTATGTTTCTAAATATACTATTTTTGGCTCTTAATCTGGTAGATATTGCTCTTGTGTTGAGATTGTCTGGAGTAAAGCATGTTGACGGCCCTCATAACCTCTCTTTTTCTCTCTCTCTAGAGTGGTCATATGCCGGCGGTGCGTGTCTGGGATGTGGCAGAGAGGACGCAGGTGGCGGAGTTACAGGAACATAAATACGGCGTGGCGTGTGTGGCTTTCTCCCCCAACAGTAAATACATCGTCAGTGTGGGATACCAGCACGACATGATCGTCAACGTCTGGGCCTGGAAGGTGACTACAAATACTCAATGGATTTCATTTAGTTTTATTGTTTCATTTATGCTGTTCGGATAACTAGATTTTCCTTTGCAAGTAGCAGTGTTTGCAATGCATAAAAGGAATGGTGTTAACAGGCAACACTACATTTGTAAAGAATATACATGTTATACAGTATATGCTTCTAGCTAAAGAATGAAAAAAAGAAATAGTTTAGCCAGAAATGAAAACTATCCTCACCCTCAGGCACTCCAAGATCCTCTGCAGTGAATGGGTGCCGTCAGAAAGAGAATTCAAACAGCTGATAAAAACATCACAGTAATCCAAGTAGCCAAATCCATCAAAATGTACTCTATTCGGAATTTTATTTTTTAAGTAAAAAAGTAATCTCTGCTGAATCAGGAGAGAAATATGAAAAGATTTAGCACGGTTTACAAACAGTTCTTAACAAATATGTGTCACATTTTGACTTTTTACTGGAGGAAGTGTTATTATAGATTATAGACTCTTTGGACAGAAGCAAAGAAATTAAAATGCCTTGATTTTGTTTCTTACAAACACGTAGCTTTTTGCTTCAATATGTTAACTTGACTGGAGTAGTGTGGATTATTGTGATGTTTTTATCAGCTGTTTGGACTCTCATTCTAACGGCACCCATTCACTGCAGAGGATCCACTGGTGAGCAATTTTTCCAGATATGTTTTGATGAAGAAACAAACTAACCTACATCTTGGATGGCCTAAGGGGTAGTAAATATTCAGAAAATGTAAATTTTTGTGTGAATTATTCCTGTAATGTAGTTCCATCTCTCATAATCTGTTTACCATGATTTTTCCCTTTTGATTGCTGCCCTTGAATCAACCAATAACATAAAAAACAGATCCATAAATCATAGTATAAAAATGATCATAGATTAAATATTTGTCTTTTTGTCCTTTCAGAAAAATGTTGTGGTTGCCGCCAACAAAGTGTCCAGTAAAGTGACGGCTGTGTCTTTCTCAGATGACAGCTCGTATTTTGTTACGGCCGGGAATAGACACGTGAAGTTCTGGTATCTTGACCACACCAAGTCATCCAAGGTATACGATGCTAACGTGACAGCTAGCTTTATCTCCACCAAATACAGCTCTTTTTGATCTTTCTGGCTGGCTCTCCATCTCTAACTCTCACTTACCGTCACCACAGATGACAAACTTGACCACAGCTGAAAATGTCACGTCCCCTTCACACAGTGCTAAATATTACCCAGGTCATAAATGTCATCTCTCACAGGTGAATGCCACAGTGCCATTATTGGGCCGCTCTGGTCTTCTTGGAGAGCTGCGGAATAACTTCTTCAGTGATGTGACCTGTGGAAAGGGCCGGAAGGCGAACAGCACCTTCTGCATCACTTCCTCTGGGCTGCTCTGTGAGTTCAACGACAAAAGAATGCTGGACAAGTGGGTGGAGCTCAGGGTGAGTGACGAGGATGCTGATTGGTTGATTGTGTAGTCAGTTACAAATATGCTTGAATGAGTGGGTGACATTGAGCTCAATAGTTTGGTTCAAAAATTAAAAATGAATTGATTTTTAGATTAATTTATCTCCTATCTTATTCAAAATACATTAAAACTCATTAAAGATCCACATTTCAAAATGTGTTTTGAATACTGTTTTCATGAATACAGTATTTGTAGTGAAATAGATTATCTACATTGAAAAATAACATATTTTGAAAAATTTCACTTTGTAAACTTCACAAATAATTAGTAAAAAGTAGCGTTGAATTAAACATGACATTTATATTCTTGTAAAAACATACTGCAGTCCGTTTTGTTTTATTTACAACTTTGAAACAGAATTTTAACGGTTTAGCTTTCTATTTACCTATATTTGGATAATATAGGATGTTGTATCCATTATGGCATAAAAAATGAATTTATATGAAAATACAGTTTTTGGAGGCTGGTTTAGTTCAGAACTCTATTGAACAATTTTTTAAAATCTCTATGGAAAAGGAATTGGGAAAATAATGAGAGGTCACTGTTGAGCTCTGTTCCTTTAAATGTTTGTGTAAAGAATGTGCATGAAATTAAAGCTATTGTATACTTGGAGTTGAACTTTAAAAGTTCAATTGTCACATTTTTAACCCCCTGATTTGTAGTTGAATTTTGTGCTGTATCCATGTTAAGCTATTTATTTCTTTTCTGAAGTCCCTGTGAACAGAGGGTGTTTCTAAGCTCTCGGCTGTGTTAAGCGAGAGTGGAGTGTGTTAATTACTAATGCTGCTGCTGCTGTTGTCTAATATTAGTCTGTTCTGCTTCTCCTTTCACACTGTTCAGAAAAATGACAGTTTCGCAGTAAGTTTCACATCAGGGCTATGGATTCAGCTGTCACGTCACTTGTAAAACTCATTAAACAGCACGTCACAGTGCTGCTGTCAGTCATGCTCACCTGTGTCTGACCACATTACCTTCACTAGCCAGTTAACATCTCTCATCTCAGTCTCAGACACAGCATTTCACATGAAGTATACTGCATACACCACCCCTTTTGTGTTATATTAAGAATTTATTATTATTATAATTTTAAAATATTTTTTACATTAGATTGTTTTAATTGTTTCATCTAATGATTTTATTTATTAATTATTAGTATTAAATATTGTATTGCGTACGCCATCCCTTTTTTATTTTTTAAAGTAAAAATGATTATTATTATTAATTTAAAGATTTTTTTATATTTTATATTGCATTCTATTGTTTTAATTATGTACTCAATATTTTTTTATTAATTATAAGTATTAATAATTCAACTGTATTTTAAAAGGGTATTTAATAATATTTATATTTATTTACTGCATTTATTACTCTGCCCCCAAAAAAAAAAAAAAAATCTGATAATATAGTAATATCTATTTAAAGGAAGGTCTGTTGTGTCTCACAAAAGAGAAGAAGAAACCCATGAGAACTAGGCAGCTGTGTTGAACACATGATTTAGAGCCGATATGAGATCTCGATTTGACTCCTTACAAACGGTCAAAGTGGGTTCATGGTTACAGCAGGTGGGTGCTGCACAATTCTGCTTTTGTGGGACCCTTGAGCCCACTGCACTGAGAAAACAAGAAAGATTCAGAAGAGTGCCAGAAAGAAGGGGATACAGAGAGGATGGGAAAGGATACAAAAGCCTCTCTGTCTAACAGTTTATCAACTAAAAGAACCCCAGGATCATTGTACAGCTTGATAATCTACAGATGAACTTTGGTCTCTTGAGTGATGCTTATTTAGCAAATAGTCCTCCGTGTCCTTATCTCAGGAAATTTAATTGGATATTTCAATAAAGGAGGCTCTTATATTTTAATATTATTAGGAACATCTAACAGCCCATGGAAAAGCACACAAATGAGTTCTCATCTTCTCACTTTTAACCTGCTCAGGCACGAACACATTTTTATTACACTTTGTATCTTTATCGCCACCTGTTTCATATTATTTTTGATTTCTCATCAGCTTTTATTTGCGGCTTGTGCTTTGTGCATTTCCTATGCAATTATTAGTGGGATTTAATAAAAGGTCTCGATTTAATGCACCGAGCTCTCATTTTGTCTCATTTTTCAATTCACCCAATAAAACGCCCGCATGGTAAATATATTATATAATTATTTTACCCCAACATTCAATGCAAAAAAAAAGTAAAATATGTTGGTAATTATTATATTAATATTGTAATTTAATAATTATTATACTATTGATAATATAATTTGTGTGGGCTCAGTAATAAATTAGAAGTCACTCCAAAACCTTAGCCATAGGATTAGTCATTCAACTCAATTGCTCTATTTCTCTTTCTCTCAGACCAGTATGGCCACGTCTCTGTCGGTCAGCGAGGACCTGATCTTCTGTGGTTGTGCTGATGGGACAGTGAGAGTGTTCAGCCCCACTGACCTGCACTTTATCTGTACGCTACCTCGTCCTCACAGCCTGGGCACAGACATCGCCACTGTTACTGAGGCCAGGTGAGATCAGACACGTTACAGAGGCTTGGTACAATAAACTACTACTCAATATTATTGCACTGTACTTAAAGTAGCATGCATTCTATATATCACCACAATACTTTGTCAAAAGTCAGAACAGCTGAGAAAATATTTACACTTGTAAATCTCCTGAGATTTTCCTACTGTTTGAGCTGGTGTGTAGCATTATACATATGCAAATACCCAGAAACCATCCTGAAAACTCAGTCTGCTTTAAGATTCAGAGTGGATTTATGTAGTGTCGATGAAACAGCTTAGCCATCGACATCTGTTTAGCATTCCATGCTTTCCCTCCAAACTGTCAAACACATGAGACCTCTTAGTCCACCGCTCATAAATATGCAAAAACAGCGCTGCAAGGCTGAGACAGAGCTGTCGAGCTCTATTATATATTATACTGTTCAGGACTGTTTTAAGACATTGAGATGTGTCCGTGTATTTTTTAGCTTACTGTACATTTTTAGACTACAAAAAGTAACGTATATATATATAATATGCATTCATGTAGCTCGTAACTTTCCAATTCATGAAATGTAAAGGGAAGCCATTTAATAAAGATAAATCATGAACAAATGTACCATCAAAAAACTGCCCCATGCATGCCAGCGGACACACCTCTCCCAGAATGCACTCTGTCATAATAGCAGTGGCCTAAGTGTGGGTTCTGCTTGGAAACGTTTTCTCGTGACACTTCCAGAAGACCTTTAGTGACCTCTCAGTACAGCTGTCTTTACAGTCCCTCTATTATGATCTCTTCACAGCCATCTCTTCGCCTACAAGGAAAACGTCCGCTATCCTGACACAGTGGCCGTGTCCTATGACACCACGAACCGCTGGCTGTCCTGTGTCTACAACGATCACAGTCTGTACGTGTGGGACGTGCATGATCTTCGTAAAGTGGGCAAGGTTTACTCAGCTCTCTACCATTCGGCCTGCGTGTGGAGTGTGGAGGTGAGAAAAAGGGCATACATTTGACATTTGAAAGAACTGAAAAAAGACTTCTTTTTTTTTTAGCTATTTCCCAATGCAACATGCCAAATAAGACAAACATTTCATGCAAGCATTAAGGCGGTGATGGAAAGATGGTGCTGATCAGGTGGATCTATAAATAATAAAACCAAAGGAATTAGAATAAAATAACAAAAAACTCAATAGCATAAAATAAAATAAAACATGAAATAAAAAAAATTCAAGTCAAGTCACCTTTAATTATTTAGCGTTTTAAACAAAAAAGATTCTGTTAAAGCAACTGAACAACATTAATTAGGAAAACAGTGTGTCAATAATGCTATAAGTTAAAATGAGTTAAAGGCAGTTCATCATTGAATTCAGTGATGTCATCATTCATCTCAGCTCAGTTTAAACAGTATCTGTGCAATCATTTGCAATCAAGTCAATGATATCGCTGTAGATGAAGTGTCCCCAACTAAGCAAGCCAGAGGCGACAGCGGCAAGGAACCAAAACTCCATCGGTGACAGAAAGGAGAAAAAACCTTGGGAGAAACCAGGCTCAGTCAGGGGGCCAGTTCTCCTTTAAATATATATATTTTTTTTATTAAAATCTGAATATTTAAAATATAATACAAAACCTAATATTACTTTTAGTTTTGTAAAAACAGTTAATACGGTTTACTTTTACCCACAAAATGAATTTAAAGCATTTTAAGTACAAGAATGGTTTTTAGGATTATGAGAAAATTTAGTCAAGTGTATTCTGACTTCTGAGACGTGTGTGTGTGGTAACATGGTTTTGTCCTTTCATTGTGTCGTGTGTTGACATTTTGCCTGCTGAAATAATGTTTTAATTAAACCCCACCCACTGTAGGTTTCAATATTGCTTGTAACGGTTTTACCTTGTGTGATGTAAATGTGATGAGTTTTCTGTTTTTGTACCAGTCGAATGGTATTTTGCGGTGTTTTCCTACATTGTGATAGACAACCTGTGGGATTTGTCGACATGCAGCATATTCTGTATTTCCAGGTTGTGTGCTCATATCAGATCACATGAATTATGACTGTGACTTCCCTTTTGGTTTGTTGTGTCTTTAGTTGTCTGGTATTTTGTGACCTCATCAAAGTTCCTGAAATATGTCCAAAATTACAGGTCAGGGTTATTACAATGAACTAAAACCATAAAAACAACTTTAACAGAAAACATAAGACCTTTCCTTTGTTTTTTGGTTGATAATGACCTAATAGAGTTTAAATGCCACATTAGAGTAAATACACCTGTATTTGTTTTTATGTGTGATGTAATGCTGTGTGTTTTGTCAGGTTGAGTCACTTCTCATTCCTTTGTCCTGCAGGTGTACCCAGAGACGAGGGATGGAGAGCAGCCACGTTTGTCTCCCGGATCGTTCCTCAGCTGTTCTTCTGACAATACCCTCCGTTTATGGAACACAGACGCCCAGAACACCACCCTCAGCCCAAACGTCATCAGCAATGTGAGTTCTGGAAACTCAAGACCTGAAATGAATCCAGTCTTTTCTTTGAGTTGTTTTATTATTGTTGCAAATAAATACACTATGCAATAAATTGATCAAAAATGAGAGTAAAGATTTTAACATAATGTTACAAAACATTTCAGTTTTAAGTAAATTCTGTTCTTTTGTGAAAAAAAATTTAAAAATGCATCATGGTTTTAACAAAAATATTAAGAAATACAATGGCTTTCAACATTAATAATAATAAGAAATGTTTCTCGAGCAGCAAATCGGCTTATTATAATAATTTCTGAAGGATCATGTGACACTGACGTCTGAAGTAATGATGCTATAATATTCAGCATTGCATTGCAGGAGCAAATTACATTTTAAATATACTGAAATTTAAACTGCTAATTTTAAATTATTTCACGATATGACTGTTTGTACTGTATTTTTGATCAATTAAATGTAGTCTATTTAATTGTGTATTCTCTGTGAAAAACAAGTATCACACCAGTGGTATTACTGTGAACTGATACATACTTCTTTGATACACTGCATATGTCCATTAAAAAACGTCAGATACTGTACTATCAGCAGCTCTGACCTTAAAAGGCATTTAGACATTTAATTCACAAACATTTCACATATCATATAAAATGCCATTAATTTTAAAGAAAATAATCTAACTTTTAAAAGCAAAACCATATTACATATAATTACTATATTATTCAAAATTAGAATGGCGTATTTGGAAACTTTTTGATTAAAAATAATTAGCACTAATAATTAGTTTACTTGGTTATTATTTGGTAGATTTGCAGATGCCACTTGCTTTGATATTTCATCAAACCTTACAATATTCATGCATTTTAAATAATTTGAGTATGTGTATCTGTATAAATTTAAGTGACAAATTATCATTTTTCATCACCAAAGGACCTCCAGAAGGTCATTTATATGGACAGCAACACCTCCACCCTGCTGGACATGGACTGCACCATCTCCAGTAATTCGGAGAAGGCTGACCCACAGACCTCAGATAACCGGACAGGCATTAGGACCATGTGTGTGAGCCCAGACGGGCTGCACCTGGCATCAGGAGACCGCAATGGAACACTGAGGTCTGTTTTTCACATGTCTGCTTAACACTTCTACATTAATTGATTTGAGTTAATTGATCCTCTGAGGGTTTTAATGGAAAGGACAATGTTTTTGTGTACTAGGAATCACAAGCATGTGGTAAAAATACTGTATGTTACACTTTCTGTGAAGACTGTATTTATTAAAAAAGCATTCTCAATGTTATTCTTATGAAAATGCAAACATTTTTAGCTTAGAAATTTCACAATCAGACCCTCACTGAACTTCTGTTTCCAGAATCCATGATTTGGAGAGCATGGAGGAAATTCTAGACGTTCAGGCCCATGACTCTGAGATCTTGTGTCTAGAGTACTCAAAACCCGAGACTGGTGAGTGCTGAGTGCTTTTTTATAGATCTGTAGCTGATTAATCCTGTATCGAGGTAAAAAAGGAAGTGCTGATCCAGCTCAGATGCTCAACAGATGCTCTGTAACCTTCACACATATGCCACCAGCAGTGTTTACAGCAAGTTTTTCCAGTGTAAACTTCACCGCTCGAACCTGGTTCAATTTGAACTTGAAGCCATTTTCTTTCAATGTTAAGAGAGCCTGATCTTAAGATGTTTCAATGTTCATTGTCCTCGCTTAATGTACAGAGACAACAGTCAGTCATTTGTTGAGTTGATCCTTCTTAAAAAATTGGTGTGCTGCTTTTAAAACCAGCCCAACCCAGAAATATTGCCGTAATCAATTGGCTTGGTTTTCCGACCAATGGCAGATGGGGAAAAGTTCGGGAAACCTATTCTTAATTTTATTCAGTTGCATTTGGTAATGCTAGTAGCACAGAAATCAGCTTTACATTATCAATAACATCTGTGACATGCGGTCAATTACAGAACGAAAATTATTCTTGTGCTTCAGGTTTTAGAAACAACTAAAACATGAATCAGTATACAAGTGAGCAGCAGTGTGTGGAAACATTGCATTGATCAATGGCACCATTTTTTTTTATGGTAATCGACAGCACGCCACAGATGCTGCTGATTGAGTTTCAGTTGTAAATAACCCAGAATATAATTTTTCAGAGGAAACTGACACACCACTTATAGTTGAGTAAACAAATAGTTGATCCAAAACGGCAAGATTAATTCCCTTGGAAGCTGTCAGCGCTTACAGAAAAAAATCTAGCTGTACCATGGTACAGTCTTAAGTATAAATAGAATAACACGTTATTATCATTTTGATCATTGTTTAATTTACTTCAATAAACAAAACTATTTTAATTTTTACATTTTAAAAATTAAAATTTTTACTTTTATATTTTTAGATTCATTTCAATAGATCTATATGTTATCATTTTTGTTTTAGTTAAAAATAGCAACAATACTTTGATCTCTTTTTCGGTGTAAATCCATGGGAATTTTTTATCCTCATTCTTCCCTATTAGGGTGGAAATTCCTCTAACCACCACTAACTAGAATAGTGCAATTCTTTCTAGTTTTCTAAAGCTCTCAAGGCTCTGTGCAGGGCTGGGGGTTTAGAGCCGGCGTATTGAGACTCATTATCTTCCCCTGTTAAGTGCAGTTCAGTGTGAAGTTGTTCTTAGCATGCGATGCTCTAGCTGGTTTATATCAGGCTCAAGGCCAAACACTGAGTACAGCTCGATGAGAAACAGAACATCTGCTAGAACACACATAGAGGTAAACAATCTCGCCTTCTTGCTTGCTTTTTTCTCCTGCTCTTTCATGACACTTTGAAAGGGTTCTCTCAGTTTAACAGACCATTGATCCCATCCACTATAACAGGCCAAAGATGGTTTATCAACTATATTCTGCACAGTATTTAGACATTTTCTGCACTGAAATATGTGGAATGGATGTAAAAAGGGTAAATTCAAAAGGTAATCGCTTATAAACTGCCCAGTCTGCATTCCAGATACAGTATCTCTCCATCATCTGTGTCTTCTGTAGATGTGCTTGTTTGGTTTCAGCATGCACTTCAGAAAACAATAGCTTCATTCTAAATGGCCTGTGAGAATCTGTAATTCTCATGAGCTGCATTATGATTCATTTTTGCAGAGAAGAACATCACATTATCATTTGTGTGTCTGCTCTGCAGCCATAAAAATATATTAGGAGCTTTCAGACGGCAATCTGTTGACAGAGATGAACGCTCATTTCAACATGATCTGGCTCATTTCTTCTGCTTAGTGTTGCAAAAACATCTCCTGTACTGTTCTCGCACTTTACAAGGCATTCGCATCTTTTTCTTGACTGTGCGAGTCACACGTGAACACAGTGTGTTAGTGAATCAGCTTGTGGTGTGAAAAGTGTGAGAACAAAACCAGAAGGCACTCTCAACACTATTTCAGAAATGCAGTTTGGCCGGTGTATCCTTACAGAAGTCTACACAGGGGGCTACTGGTAATGGTATCAGATGATAATACAATGACAGATGTGACCCTGAAACACAAAACCAGTCTTAAGTCGCACGAGTATATTTGTAGCAATTTGTAAGGGGTCAAATGAAAGATTTTTCTTTTATGCCAAAAATCATTAGGATATTAGGTAAAGATCATGTTCCATGAAGATGTTTTGTAAATGGCCTAGTGTAAATATATAAAAACTTCATTGTTAATATGTATTATGCATTGCTAAAGGCTTTATTTGGACAACTTTTAAAGCCGATTTTCTCAATAATTAGATTTTTTTGCACCCTCAGATTCCAGATATTCATATAGTTGTATTTCAGCCAAATATTGTCTTATTCTAACAAATCATACATCAATGGAAAGCTTATTCATTCTGCAGTCCTTTATGGTATTACATGAACACTGTATTCATGGACACTGCCATTCAAACGTTGATGTAGAATGGGTCAGTACTCTTTTCAACAAGGCTGTAATTATTTGATCAAAATACAGTAAGAGCAGTAATATCCTGAAATATTATTACAACTTAAAATAACTGTTTGCTATTTGAATATATTTAAACACGTAATTTATTCCTTGGCTGCAAAGCTGAATTTTCAGCATCATTATTCCAGTCTTCAGTGTCACATGATCCTTCAGAAATGATTCTAATATTCTGATTTGCTTCTCAAGAAATATTTGTTATTATTATCAATGTTGAAAATGGTAGTGCTACTTAATATTTTGGTGTTAACGTTTTAAATATGTGTGTGTTTAGGGCTGAAACTGTTGGCCACCGCCAGCAGAGACAGACTGATCCATGTTCTGGATGCGGATCGGGAATACAGCCTCCTGCAAACACTGGATGAACACTCTTCCTCTATCACTGCTGTCCGATTCGCTGGTGAGATCTCGACAGATCTCGAAGTTTTATTCAGCCTCAAATGCTGGAAATGTCCAAATGTGACGTCTTTGTTTTTGTTCCAGCTAACGATGGGAAAGTCAGGATGATCAGCTGCGGTGCCGATAAGAGCGTCTACTTCCGCACGGCACAGAAGGTGAGATCACTTTTTGTCACATTTAGGTGTTTATTATTTACCACAATCTATGATGTTTTTGTTGGACATTTCTATCATTGAGTCCCGACTCTGAGCTGTCTGTCAGATTCCTCAAGCTGCGACAAACTGTTGCCAGAGCTTTAAAGAACACCTGATTAAAATAGACACACAAGCACTTAACACCCGTTTGCAAATGACATGCCAACGGCCAGTGATTAAGTGCGAGACACAAACAAGCACTTGAGACGCCCTGAATTAATTCTGAGATGTCCACTTTGAAGAGTCTCAGTATGTTTCTGAAGGAACATTAAGAATAAGAAGCTACTGAGATGAATTCACAAAACATTTAATAGAACATTGACAAACATAAAAATGAATTAGAAGAATAGTTGTATAATATAAACATTATCCATGGATACAATTTTTCTCCATGTTTCACATTCTAATAATTTGTTATTGTCTTTGTTTTTCTCTGAACTTCTGTATTTTCCTATTATACTCTTTTCTTACACTGGAATCTGCTTCTCAAATCCCTCAATTCAAACATAAATCCAGATTAAGGTGGACAATTGATTTGGAATAAATTAATGGAGTGGACGAGTGATCAGATGTGACGTCTTGAGGAGCTTGTGCCACTGTAATACAGGCCACCTGCAGAACGTAAATCAGTTTAATTCTGACCTCAAAATGTGCCCCAGAACCAGGGATCATTAACAGACCGCTTGTAAATCCACAAAATCATGCTTGAAGATCATTTTTGTTCTCATTTTGTAGAAAACATCTAGGAAGAATAATGAACACAGAAACACATTTTTATTTTATTTTGTAAGTAGTGTATTGGTTATTCTTTGCACTGTACTAATCATTAAACATGCCAAAACAGACCGAGGAGGGAACAGCGTTCACACGCACTCATCACATAGTGAGGAAGACCACTCTGTATGACATGGACATCGACCCCACACGGAAATATGCTGTCATTGGATGTCAGGATCGCAGTATCAGGTTTGTTTTCTTTTTTTTTTTTTGCCAATGTTATTAACTGTAGTAGGAGTAAGAGCAGTAGTAGTAGTTGTTTTATTATTATCCTGTCCTCTCCAAGTCGAGCCTGTCTTCCTGGAAAATCCAGGCTATTATTTTGCTAATGTGTTTGTATAATTGTGAACACGTGTTTTTGTATCTATATTTACATTTTAATTTCTGTAATTGAATAATTTCACAGTATCTTGGCTGTATAGACTATATATGGACCTCATCTGACAGGTGTTACAGTCATCTGTGTTTGTACAGTAGGGAGGCATTAGAGGCTTGACTGGTTAATCCAGTCACATTTAGCATGTTGTAGACCATGCGCGCGCACACACACACACACACAACCTGTCTGTACTGTCTGAGACACCTGACTAACTTAAATCATCAGACACAATCTGATTGTCTCATCTTGTTATTGTTTTAATTGGTGAATGTCACAAAAATGTAGAAGTCATGTTTTAAGCCTAAAGGGGAAACTAAAAATATATTTATTTTTGTGTGTGTGTGTGACATTTTCATGGTTATTAAAAATTTTACCAAATTTTACTTTTGAGTTTTGTGTGATTTAAAAAAATATATATATTTTACTATATTGTATTACCATATTACAGTATTTTATAATCATCAAAAACTGATATCTGTACAAAATATCTTACTGTGGTGTATACATTTTGTATTACATTAAATAATATACATTTTACTTTTTTGTACATTTAGTTATGGTAAGTCATTTTTAAGAAAAGTAATATATTTCTTTATCATGATTTTCTTTAATGACCTGGACATGTTTTTGGTAGTTTAGTGAGATTCGTCCTCCTGCTGATTTGACAGTTTTTAAGTTTTGCTCTTCATTCTTCAATAATGGCACTCTTTTCCTCATTGTGCTTTGTAAGTCTCAGTGTGCTGTCCCACACAAAAGGGCAACATTAGGAAGGAACCAGCTCAGCGCATGACTTGCAACTGTTTTTCTTTTGTTCGTTCAAACTATGACTGCAAATTTATTCTGCACTGTAGGCAAGAAAAATGCCAGGAATGTTGTGTATGATACAGCCGGCCATTTACTGCCTTTGTCTCATTCTCACTGAAAGCAGCGTCTTTTTGGTGCTGTTTGGTGCAGCAGTAATGAATGATCTTGAAAGAAGAAGGCCTGACCTATACAAATATATCAATAGAGTCAATAGTCAGTGCTGTAGGCTTCAGTACTGGAGCTCATTCTGGGTTTTCAATGCCTCTAATGGGCACAGACTCTTTTTGTTCCTCGTGTAAGTCATGTGAAGCCTGAAGGGTTCATTGGTTCTGCTCCTCCCAAAGCTGCCAGTGCACTTATTTGATCTCCTGTAAGGAATGGCAGTTGAAGGCATAGCACCTCCAGGTGGCTGAAAAAAGAAGGGGGTAAAATATGGTACATAATTAATTCTGCAGCGCATTTGCCAAATCGAAAAGGAAGATTCAAATGGTGAGATTGTACACTTAGATTTTTTTTTTTCCAGGCCACTTGTAATGTTAACTGATGTTTTTTTTTTTTTTTTTTTAACAAACCAGTCATTATTTAAAGTTTTGGTTTGGTAAGATTTTTAAATGTCTTTCAAAGAAGTTTATACACATCAAGGCTGCATTTATTTAATAAAAAATACAGTAAAATACTGTAAAATATTATAACATTTAAAGTTTTTTTTTTTTTTGTTTGTTTTTTTAATCCTCATTTGTTTTACAATTTTATTTATTCCTGTAATGGGAAAGCTGAATGTTCCTGGATTCATTGTCACATGATCCCACAAATAATTTTAATAAGCTGATTTGCTGCTCAAGAATCATTTCTTATTATTATCAATGTTGTAATTCCTTCAACATATATATATAAAAAAAGGTTTCTGCTATTTTTTTATTTGCAGGATTTTTAACATCTGCAATGGCAAACAGAAGAAAGTCTACAAGGGCTCCCAAGCGGAGGATGGGACCCTTATCAAGGCAGGCATACTTTGAATGAAAAGATTTGGAATTAAATTAATTCAGATACTGCTTTTGATCTCACTCATATGGTTATTGATATGTCTGAATGTGTTTATCAGGTTCAGACGGATCCCTCTGGTCTCTATGTGGCCACAAGCAGCTCGGACAAAAACATCAGCATCTTTGACTTATACACTGGAGAATGTGTGGCCACCATGTTTGGCCATTCTGGTAAGAGAAACTCTGTGTGTGAGATTATGCAACTATAATGCTGTGTTTTCAGGAAACACTTTTAAGAATAATTGTATCTGCTGGAATCAAGTCTAAGCATTGTGATGTTGTCCTCTTTTAGAGATCGTAACAGGAATGAAGTTTACTAATGACTGTAGACATCTGATAACTGCGTCGGGAGACAGGTAGATATTCTAAAATCATCAATTTCTCAGATAAAGAATCCATTTTTGACTCTGCTAAATTTGCCTGCTGTTGTGTGTTCAGCTGTATCTTTGTGTGGAGGCTTTGTCCTGAGTTGACCATTAATATGAGACAACGGCTTTCGGACCTGAAACAGAACAGCAAACCTGTTCAGAAGACCCCTCCAAATAAACAACACACACTTAGGTATAAAGCCAATCAGTTGAATGTGTTGTTTTGCAATTACACAATTCAAAATAGTGATTTTTTTATTTTATTTTTTTATAATGTTTTCTGGTTTGTATCAGCACAAGGAAAGAAATCCACAGTCCCCCGGTCATTGGCATCATGTCGTCCGACAGTGACAAAGATGTGGAGGAAGAGGAGGGCATTGAAGAGGAAGATGAGATGTTCCCTCACCTGTCATCGGGCAGCAGTGGTGGCGAGGAGACAGGTAATGTATCCAACACTCTCCAGCAGTCTTGCTAAACTGGTTTGGCTAGTTCTATATATAAATATACTGCATCCGGCTCTTCTGGGTTGGGTTGGGTCACGTTGTGTGATTTTATTGGGCGAGACTTCTACCAAATGTTTATTTTAAGCTCTTTTAACTTCTAATATTAGTGTTTGTTTCTGTTGCAAGGATCATCTGAAGAAAAACGCAACACTCTCAATTCCCACATGAAGAAGGTAAGAAAGTCTGTGACAAGTTTGCATAATTTGAGCTTTGATTTCTCTTATTTTGTTGATGCTCTTTAACATACTTTCTCTCTCTTATCAGCAGTCCAACAGTTGTGAACATGAGGGTTCAGGTCCACGACCAAGACGGCGCTGGTCCAGGCGATTTGGTAGTATGGATCTGAAGGTGAAGTCCATGCTGGACCTGAGGCAGCTGGAGTCATTCGCCATGCCTCTCTTCCCCAGCAAAACCCAAGACGTTCATAAAGATCTTCCACCGCCTAGGAACCAAGAACTAGGCAGCACCATCAGTCTGAAGACTATTGCCGCATGGGTAATCTTTATATGAAAATAAAACTTATACATAAACTTCTGATATTGATATCGTCAGATATAGTCTCATGGAGCTAAACTTTTCACTGTACCAGCATAAATCTGCTCCACTTTGCAGCTTAATCCAGTTAATTTTTTTGATGAAATTCAAAATATATGATGCAACAATAATAACAACAAAGTGGAAACTCGTTAGAAAAATGCTGCAGTGTCTTCAACAGGTCCTAGATATAATACAGAAAAAATATAATCGAATGAGAATGGATAAAGCTCTTTAAATGATTGCCTTGTATTTGTGCTCATGAATGTAGACTGCTTTGTTTGTTCTGTATCTTTCTGACTTGTGTATCTTCTCTGTAGGTACCTGAAGAGAATGAACCAGGAGGACAAGCACGTCCTCATTACATCAAACTGTCCCCTCAAACCCCAGAGACAGAAGTGCTGTATCCTGAGGGATGTGAAGACCAAATCAGTCTTGCTGGAAGGTCAGTAAAAATAATCTTAGTAGCTTATTTTATTTACACTATAGGTGTACATTTTCAATGTACATTGGTTAATTCTGACGACCCAACATTTCTGATCATTTCACACAAACTATCTTTCAAGGGATACTCCATGCAAAAAAGAAATTCAGTCATAGTTTACTCACCCACACGTGGTTTCAAACCTGTATGAGTTTCTGTCTTCTGTTG
Organism: Carassius auratus; assembly: GCF_003368295.1. Taxonomy (NCBI): domain Eukaryota; kingdom Metazoa; phylum Chordata; class Actinopteri; order Cypriniformes; family Cyprinidae; genus Carassius; species Carassius auratus. The sequence continues at coordinate 23,618,859 of NC_039259.1, read as the reverse complement.
AGCACAAAGTTATTTTGAAGAAAGTTAGGAACAATTATGAGACATTTCTCAAAGTATCTTCTTTTATGTTTAAGAAAATAAATCATAAAGTTTGGAATTATATTATAGTGAGTAAATTAAGAATTCATAACTGTTTTGACATGATCCTCATATACCTGTCCGCTCCCTTCTCTCTGTTTGTGCTCAGTGAGTATCAAGTGAAAAAGCTGCCCCATGGAGTAAGATGTGCTAAAGTCAACTCTTGTCATGAGAAGCAGAGTCCAGACAGTGCTTGCTCTATGGAGTATTCTAGCAGTCGTCTTTCAAGCCCTGAACACCCTGGAGAAGGTACTGTATTTAAACTATTAGATGATATTTACAGTAACTGCAATCGGTCCTGGATGAGATAAAGTAGGGTATATTTCTGTGTGTTCGCTGTAGACTCTGAGCCGACTGAGCCATTGAGTGTAGATGGAAACTCATCAGAACTGGATATGGAAGATCTTGATGAGGAAGAGGAGGAGGGCCTGAGGAAGAATGAGGTTCAGACTTCTGTACCTCAGACCCCAGACCAGGAGGCGTTTCTCAAGAGGCACTTTGCAAACCTGTCAGACCTCAACAATCCTGGTAGGGGGTTTGTAGTGTACATGTTCACAATTTGCTTAAAACATTTTCCATTAATGTTAGTATGAGTTCTCATAATCTTTTTCTTTGGCAGCAAGTCCAACCAGAGTAACTCCAAATATCTCTGACAGCATGTCATCAAAGTTTCTCTCTCAGAACTCTCCTAGCAGGTAAGTCACCCTTTGACCAAATCCCTTTCAACCATGACATCTATTTTGAGTGATACTTGGACTTCTGAGGGGCAAACATGACGATCCTCTGCCCTTTCTTTACCAGAACTCCATTCCCATTCTCCTCAAACAAAAGCAGTGACATTAAAACCACCAGTGGAGTTGTACGGCCTCTTATCTCAGAGGTGCGGCCCCTCATGGAGAATAAGAGTCCAGGCAAACAGCAGGAATCCCATGGAACTGAGAGGTCAGCAGGTCAACGTTTAATTCAGAAGAAACGCACACCCATCATGGATTCCCGCAGACTGATCAGCCCTGTTGCTAAAGCTGCCGCAAGTCACAACAGTTCTGCAGGCATGAGGAAAGCTCAGTCTATCCACAACATCTCCTCAGAAGGTAAATCACCCATGAACTTGTGCTACTTAATATGGTCATATGGCGTATTTCACATTTAGGGTTAAGGATATTGTTTTGCATTAGTTACTCAATTGGTTTGTCTTATTTACTCACATTAATCACTTGTTTCTTTCCTCTGCTGATCAGCTGACACGGTTCAGATATCCAGTCGTCCTTCTAAGGAAGTCCATCCACAGCCACAGACTCCAGACCACCAACAGACGCAAAGACCCCGGCGTTCCCTTCCTACCGTCCCGCTCATCAGCCCCACGACTTCCATGCCAAAAGACATCACCACACCTACCAAATCCAAATCCCGTTCCTACATGAGTCCTACCACTAGCTCTATGGCCAAGATGTCCCGCTCTGCTTCCATGGGTGACAACTTAAATGTGATAGAGTTAGAAGACACAGGATCTTCAGACCTACGCCAGGGCTCAAGTTCAGACACTTCCAACCCTCGGAGCACCTCCCAAAGCAAGCCGACCACTCCCGTTGCCCAGGTTTCATCCGCTAATACTTTGACATCCCCATTTCCAGGCCCCTCCATGCCCCATGCAGCAGTCATACCCACGCTGAGTGCTAGCTCAACTGGAAACTCTTCCTCTAAAGGTCTCCAGGTCAAACTGACTGGCAGTGCTCGACCACTGCTCCATATAGACATTCCCAATCCTCTTCCAGATAAACCCTTGTTATCTTCCCTCTCGCCATGCAGTAAGACCCCCAAACCTGTACAAATGGAAAAGGAGATCTCAAGTAGAACTCCAACAACTCCCTCTGCAAATCCTGGAGCAGTTGACTTGCCCAACAGCATTGTACAACCCGTCACAGCTGTTTGTTTGAGTCCATCTGAAACCCCAGACCAGATTGAGCTAAGTATGATACTTGTTCCCAGCCAGACCAAGAATTTAACAGAAGATGAACTCCACTTGCACACAGAGCCGAGAAAAGAGGACACCTCCAAGACTGAGTGCCCTCCCATGAGCCTGTGCAGTCTAAGTCTTCTTCAGTCTTCCTCAGGATCTCAAGATTCAGGTTTGCCAGGACCTCAGTCTTCCCTTGTTCCATCTTCTGTTCAGCTACGGCTTGGGCTGTCTAAACACTTCTTTACCAAAGGGCTCTGGCCTCTCTCATCCTCTACCTCCTCCATCACATCCTTCATCTCTTCTTCACCCTCTTCACCCATTAACCATTTCCACCTGCAGGGTGAGGCATGCTCCTACTAACACTTGCTGTAACGTCTATCCTCTAATCCAGTGGTACTCAACCAACTAACAGGCCATTATTTGACATATGTATTTTGCTCACTGAAACATTTTCTACCATGTCCATAGGTCAAAGTGACCCTAATAATGTGATATTTAGCCCCAAGAGTGTGAATTGTACCAGGGGAACCCCACCAAATACATGAATTTTTATCCCCCCTCGAAACATGATTTTGCTAGTGTTGGGTAGTAATTGGGTGGGTTTTGTTGCGAAAACCTGGCTTCCCTGCAGTAGGGTTTATATTTTTGCTAGGGCAACTGTATCCAATCCGAAAACTTGCAGTTAGCATGTGTTTTTAACCATTACAGTTTAAAAACAGGTGATTTTAAGCTAAAGAGAACTAATTTTGCTATATGCGCATGTTGTCTGAGAGCAAAAACACACAAAGACGGTGCTCATAGAGTTCGAGAGTATTGGAGTTATTTTTGCCTCTTTATAGGCCTTGAACGTTTAAATAAACACTCTTGTATGTGTCAAAATGCCCATCTCTGCAAGTATCCTCACAGTAATTTAAGTCTTAAGTGAAAGCAAACAGCTGAGAAAGAAAATGTGTAACAGTATACTGGATCCAGGCAGCTCCTAAAGTGACAGCAGTCTAATGTTCCTCATTCATGTCTGTCATTCATGTTAATCAAACAACAAAAAAGAATATCTCTCATTGTTCTTATCTAAATAACTTTTGTCAATTTAAGAAATAGATTTAATTTACACAGTGAAGAATATGCAGTGTTTTATACATTTAATTACGTTCTACAATGTATGTAGCATTGTTTGTTTGTTGTTTTGTGATACTGACATGGTGACAAGTATTATTAAATGTCTGTGGTATCAAAAAAAAATTTAAAGCAAAAATAACCATATCATTATGTATATAGTTGCTGTGAAATTAATCGTATAGTGATTTTGGTGATAACACTCACACCTACTTCAGGAGCAAAACTGTACCTGGAACAACATTCCTACCAACTATTCATTAACCTCTTGTCTTTAGGATAAGGTCCTACAACAATATTCTTATGACTAATCATTTGCCTCTGGTTCTAATGTTGATGTTGTTCTTTGGAATGTTGTTTCAGGAACAATGAATGACGTTAATCCATGTCATATTTCTGTAAATCACTTGTGCGGAGTACCACTGCACAAAATCGTTTTCTATGCCTTATAGTTCTCAGATTTACTTTTCTTTGTATGCTCAGTTAAAATTGTGTATTTGTTGCTCCGCTCATTTTAAGACACAGTTTGACTCTAACAGAGCTCGGTTTCTCCTCTGCAGACACATCTCTCAGTGTGGATTCTTGCAGGCTGGTTGCCAATGAATTGCAGAGCAGTTTTAAAAGAGCCTCCCACCTCTACAAAATGGTATGTTATCATTTGGCCACATTCATATGTAATTGTAGAGTAGGCTGCACTTCAGCCTACACGTCTGCCTAAACTGTTTTGTGCGGGTGACTTAAATCTAACTTTGCTTATGTGTGTGCGCTCCTGTAGCTAAGCAACTCCTCCGACTCCAGTGAGGAGCAGCAGGAAATGGCACATGTGCTGGCCGAAGCATTTGAGACGATGAGAGACGAACTGAATTGCCTGCCACCATGCACTCCTTCAAGATCTCCCAGCACTTGCACTGTGCGCACAATAGCTAACAGTGATGCAACATTAGGTGACGACAGGACACTTGCCCTTTTAGAGCAGTACTCCAGACTGCTGCTCAGTGCAGTGGAGAAGAGGATGGACAACAAAATCTGATTTCTATGTGCGCTGTGGTTGCAACAGGATTCCAAGCCATGAGACTGCACAGCAGACTTTTTTAAATAGCGGGGAGCTTTTAAATAAAGAGATTGAAAAGAAATTCTACTATCCTACCTCCCTGTTTAGCATGCTACTATGGCAGCAACACACTCCTGACTTTTCTCACCCTTTGCAAAGTGTTGTGCCCTGCTACTAAAAATGCATGCAGATAGTTTGGCCATCGTAACTGTTGAATGACCTACATGGCATCAGGGAGAGAAATTGATTATATGGTTTTGTTAACTGCATGGTACAGCAAAATTGATTCAGTGGTAATCGTCTTAAAAGACGAATAACCATTTTATATGGATACAATATTCTGTCATGTGTAAAAACAAACTCTTGTTGAGATGAATTTCCAGCAACCACCGTTTATTTGAACATTGTATTTGATATTTTTAGAAATTCTCAGTACTCTCTTACGAAGGGACCGGTATCCCTAGACGTCTTAGCAAGGCAGATTTGTCTCACTTTTACCTTTTATTATGGAATGATTTTTTACTGTATGTTGTGTTTGTGCTGATACTCTCAAGTTGAATTGGGATTGTTGGGGTTCATATTTATTCACATGTGATAGGTTATTGAGTCACACAGAGGCTCTTTAACGTTTGTGTGTTGTATAGTGTCAATGTCCTGATGCCCAGCAGAGTCAGTTGGGTGCCAGAGAAAAAAATGGGGGGATTCGAAGAATGATTTTGTATGGTTTTATTTGCAGGACTTCTTTCTACTTGAATAGTAACTGTCTCATGGATACGGGTGCCTTAATCGCGACCAGCAATTTGTTTGAAGGAATGAATCTGGAATTTGTAATTCAAGCAGGTTATATATCAAAATGATCAGTGATATTTGGATGTTGTCCACCTCTAATAAATTAATTCTAGGTTGCAGATTGTGACAAAAACAAGACTGCCATAAAAAAAAAAAAAACTTAATTTGAATTGAATGTTCTGGTGACGATAGAGTTGCAATAGCCAAGTAGATTAAGTTCGTTGAACTTTTGTGCACAAATTATGAGAACAGTTTACAGGTTTTACAGAACTTTGCTTTTAAAAATACTTATCCTGAAAAGCATTTTTACAGAAAAAAAAAACTTTTCCAATTATGACTTCTTAAAGGTGTTTTATTGTTATGTGATGTGCTGTTATTTTCCCAAGAGCTAAACAAAACACTCTGTATTCCAGCCTTTCCCACAATCCATTGCTAAATAGGTTAAGGTGTTGCTTCTCTGACCTCTGCTTGAAACAACTTTTCTTTTTCCGTGATAAAATTGATAATGTACAATAAGGCACTTTTTTTGTCATTAAGCTTAATTCAAAATGATGGCGTAATATGTTAAGTGTACTGTTACTTCTTATAGAGATGGACCTTCACATATTTTAATGTGTCCAGCTCTTCTACTGATACAAATCCAAGCTAAAGCCAGGTGCACACTGTACGATTTTGGGATCTTAAAATATGTTTTTGTCAATGGGACAAATTGATAGTCTTTGATTGCTTAAGTTGATGCCATAATTGGTGACCAAAGATTTATATCATAGAGCCTGACATAAAATTCAGTCGACATGGCTTTTTCTCACAGGCGTCATATCGTATGATGTGACATAAAAAAAAGTTGCACAGTGTACACCCAGCTTAAGTCAAAACTGCAACAAGTTCAGCTGCAACTTGCCTGGTGTCTGAGATGCATAAATTGTATTTATTGACTTGATGCTTAGTTCCACCTCTGCCACATTCTTTTGTATTTTGGTACAAATTTATTAACAATGTGCAATTGCAACAACAATGCAAATTTTTACCCAACTGTTACATACCCCTTTTCACCAATGGCAGATTGCACTGGAAGACTTGTAGTTAAATAGATTCATTTACATCCATTATTGTATGCAGCTCTTATTTGCCATCTCATCACAAGTGCTATGGCTTTAATCAAGACTGAAAATGCATGAGATTAAATAATATTTAACGTAAGCCCAAACAAACTTGACTTAGCTAGCTAGTGGGGTAGTGATGTAGCAGAAGTGAAAACCGTACAGTAAGACTGCATCAGTAACAAAAGTGCTGTCAGAATCAGCATGAATATACTGCACATGCATGAAGAAAGGCCGAATTTATGGTTGGCTCGCTCCATGAACTAGAATGCATTGTTGTACACTTGACCTGCTCTTCATGAACAATCATGCAAACCTTCTGCTTTCAGCGCTATCCCTCTGTGGTGACCAGCTCTGCTTTAATCCAACGTAATGACAGTTGATCAAGATGTATTCTAGCATTACAGATGGACCAGTGCTCTCGAAGACTGTTTCTTTTTGGAAACTTGTGACTTTGTCTTACCTTTCGCTCCAAACCGAAGTCAAGTGTTTCTATTCTCTGTCACCTGAAATCTCTTTCTCAAGGAAATTAAAACAAATAAAACTGTATTTATTACATGTTAAACTGCATTGTTTATTGCAAGATATATTCTATATCAGGGGAAATGTACATGCATATCTCATGAAGTCGCCACGTGTAAAGCCATCAGCCAAATCTTCACCTTTGAACCCTCACAGTGATCCAACAGTGTTTGTCAAGGACTCCACAAGCTGGAAGTAATTGTACTTGATATCATACTCCATGTCATACCAGAAATTCACTGTCAAGACAAAAATAGCAGATTCATTCATGATTAGTTACGTTCTACAGTGAAACTAAAATACAGAATAGAATTTGCAAGCCAAGCTGGTATTGTTTGCAATATTATTGGCGGTCAAATCACCAACCTGCTATGCAGGCATGAGACTGTCTAACATGGTGGAACCAGAGAGAGGGCAGGTACAACATCTCGCCAGCTTTCACCGTGCAGAGCAGGGGTTTCGCCAGCCTGTAGGAGGGATATCGATCATAATCTGGGTTCAGGGGGTCTAGAGGGATCCAGGGCACCTGAAAGATTGCAGGATTCTTTTTTATAAAGGTTTCAAGATGTATTTAAAAGATGTAGAATCATAAATAAAATGAATGTAAAATATACAATTACATTTCAATAAGCATTTATAAGTTATATAAACTCACTTTAGTTGAATCTTCCTCATCCACGATTTCAAAGTTGCCATCTTCTTTCTGTCTGTATGTCGCTGGCTGGTAGAGCTCTGTGTTGAGGAAATAATACACAATGCCAATAGATGGTCCTGAGGCCATTTTCTTGTTGAAAAGCTAAACTAGAAAAATAAAATAGCTGGATAAAGAAACAACTTCTTACCATACGGTATGAAAGGTCTATTAGTCGGCGGAAGCAAAATAAACTCTTTCTGTCCAGAGATCACACAGTACAGGTTCTCATAATGATCTTTATGCACTACAGAGAAAAAAAATAGAATAGAATAGTGCTTGCTCACAAAACTGATTACATAAATTAGTGTTTAAAGACGTTTTGACTACATTGCCCCCTATTGTCCACAACAATATTTAAAGGTTTAAAGTACTGTATTTAAAAAAATATTTTTTACTCACAATTTCTACTAAATAACATATTTTAGAGCTTGGCCTATCAAGAAAAATTCTTATTCATTATTAAAATACCCATAGGCTACCTCATATATAAGATTTCTGTGGGAATTCTGGTTCTTTCATGGAAAGCAAATTATTTGTTGAGGGAGTTAATTTAATATTTTTGCTCTTTTAGTTAATGTTAATGCTTGTTTTGGCCCACTGGTTTACAATATTTCACGTTTACAAACAAATGAAGACAAACTCACTTGATGTGACAGCGCTTTCCTCCCCAAGCCAGAAATTTACAGCATCAGGCTGTTTTCCTAAATTATAAGAATCCACATTTCGAATTATTCAGCCATTAACCAATCAAAGGCACGTCCAGGTAGATAACGAATGCAAAATGTGTGGACTTACCAAGAGCTTCACTCATCCAGGGGATGTGAGTCTGTACGTCTCCCGTCAGCTCCGGTAACTCCTCAGTCAGATTTGAGCATTGCTTCTGAACGTAAAACACACCACTGCTCTTCACTTTCCCCTCAATGATATCCAGAAGAGAGCTAAAGGTCATCTGACGCTCCTCTGGCATCACAAAGCGATCCCCGTTCACGGCATCTGCATATCCGTTTGGAGTGACAGCTACACTGATGACTTTAGAGCCCACTTTCTCTCTGCAAAAATATGGAAAGTTTAAATGTTAGAACTCTCAGGCTGATCTGATCATTGATTGGCTCACCTGAGATAGGTGGGGTTCCATTTAGACAAAGCTGGCCAATCACTGAAGGCATTGCGAATGATGCAGGGCTTGTTGGGACCAATCCAATCACGATAAAACTGAAGTGGAGAGAGAGGCCCATCCAGGTATGGCACAGAATCATTAAGATAAAGCTCTAAGGAAGAGAAGACAATGATATCACTGATATAAAAAAAAACTATTTTTGCACACACACACAAAAACTTACAGTAACATTTTTTTTTCGTTACGCTTGAGCCCAATTTTATATACTTCTTTTATTTTTAAGGTAAGATATGACAATATGTTGTGGTACAGAAAATATTTTTTTCTGCACCAATATAAATACTTTAACATAAAAAAATAGTTTGTAAATATTCTATCTATATATAGATCATTTTGAGGTAATATATTTACTAGCTCTTTATTTATCTATCATTTAATGCTTAATTATATATTTTGGTGCACAAAAAAATATATTCTGTACTATAACATATTAATATATATCGTTAGTGTTCAGATCTCAATAAACAGTAAGTGAACTCACCCTCTGCTTCTTTAGGAAAATTTCTCAAGCATTCTTTAACTGCATCCATAACACATGTTTCTATTAAAATAACTTAATAACGTTACTGACTGGTTATTTTTCACATGCCTCTGTCAGCTCAAAATACTCATACTTATTTCCCATGCATGCCTACTTATTCATACAATATAATGAAGTATTAATGTTTTAAAATGATAAGCGACAGCTCGCATGCACTTTTCACATGTTTAACAGTTGTTCATGTTATGGCGTTTGTCTTCCGCTCATGCGCAAAAGTGTCTGTTTACAGCGTCGTGTCTGTCTCCCTCTACTGGCCGGAGACTGCACTTCAGGAAAAAAATATTTATTTATGTTTTTAAAGTAACGTTTTGTTATATTGTTAGCGCAGAATGCAACAACAAAAATATAAATATATATATTTTATATAATATATATATAGTTTTAATGGCATGATTTGTCACGCCTCTGTGTGAGTAGCTTCACACTTGACGCCAATTAGATCACATCCACAGGTAAAGTGGCAGCACTATTATTTGGACTAGGATACTTTTCTCGTTTTTTTTTTTTTTTTCGTGCAAATTGGTTAACTTCCAATGGACCTTAAGGAACATGGATGTGGATTCAGCTCTCGAAAATTACTTTGACCAGACTATTGCTGTAAGTTTTTAAATAAATGTCTGAAATTGCCTTTGTTTGCTGAAAACATAGTCAATCTTATCGAGATGCACTCAAGTCTACTTGTTCTTATAACAAATTAAGTAATTGTAAATAAGAAAGTCAGCATATTTAAGAGGCAGTATGAAATACAGGAATAAATACATTCAAAACCTTACTACAGAAATGGAAAAAATGGCAAATTAATAAAATATTTGAGTTTAAAATAAAGTACGACTAAAATATTGCTATACACTTTCAAATATTATTAGTGCATTTATTATTATTATTTTTTCATAAATGTCCTTGTCATTTATGTATTCATTTATTTATTTGGAATTTTGTTTCCCTTGAACAATAAATAGTGCTTTAAATTTATATTGATGTATTATACCATTATATCCTATAATGTATTATTTATTTATTTATGTATTATTATTTTTTTTTTTTGGTTCTACTAAGGCTTCACCTGACTACAACTTTGAGGGTGATCTGGGCCTACAGGGTCCAGCTCAACAGATCCAAGATTCCTCTTTCCTGACCTCTTTAGCCTCTCAAGAGAAAGATCTCACTGAAGACTTGGACCTGAGCTTCTTACCAGATGAACTCAGCACTCAAGATGAGCCGTCACAGGCTGAGAATCTCAGCAGGAATGAGGACAGCGGCATTTACACGGACTGTCCTCCGAGAGAGTCGACAGAAGCAGATACTGACACCAGTAATCCTGCACAAAATGCCTCGCAGTTCAATCTCCCGATGACTCCCATGACCCCTATGACCCCCATGACCCCAGTGGCAGAGAGTTCAGGCATCATCCCGCAATTACAGTAAGACATTTAAAATAAAATAAAAAGTGAAGAATGTGTATCAGGGATTCTTTTTAACATTTTATGGCATCGTGTAAGCCCAGAACCTTTTATTTTCTTTTTTTTTCCTTTCAAACATGGCTACTCTCTAAAAAAATAATGAAGATCTTTATTTGGTTTCATGAAGAACCTTCTCTGCATACTTTCGATTTCACAAAAAAAGTTTGATTATTACAAACAGTTAGATTATTAAAATGTGCTTTATACAAATAAGAAATGGTTCTTTTAAGAACTGTTCAGTGAAAGGTTCTTTGAGTGTAAAAGGCTGTATAATGCTTAAACTCTATGATTTAGGTAAACCAAATGTCTGCAGTTAAGTTAGATTTGAATAAAGTTCTATGCACTACTTTACTTTAAGTACAAAGTGATTACTTTATGAACCACCAGCCATTCCATCCTAATTTTGTAAACTATATTTCCAAACCTGTTTTTGATCATACACAGGAATATTGTGTCAACAGTGAATCTTGCTTGCCCTCTGAATCTCAAATCTATTGCACTTCAAGCTCGAAATGCTGAATACAACCCAAAGGTACTTTTCTACTGTAGTTTATATATGCAACACTATACAGAATTGTATTAAATCATAGACAAAACACAAAGGAAAAGTTATTGTAGATTTTGTCATTGTTTATTCTGTATGCTGTTGACATGAGTAAAAATAAATGACAACGTTTACATTTTTGGGGGAACTTCCTTTAACTTTGTGTTTTAGGTAAATTTTCCAGTCTTTTCAGTCGCATAACTCCAAAATTTGCCTATGTATAGCGTTTTGCTGCTGTTATAATGAGGATCCGTGAACCAAGGACTACTGCTCTCATATTCAGCTCTGGGAAAATGGTCTGCACTGGGGCCAAGAGGTATACATAATATATATTCAGAACTCTTAACTATAATGCATTAAGGTAGCACAACTGTAAAATAGATAAACTTAGCTCTATGTTAGTCTCACACGTGTCTTTTACCCTATATTTGCCTTTCCCTTTGTTTATCTTTCCAAGCAGTGAGGAGCAATCTCGCCTTGCTGCACGGAAATATGCCCGGGTGGTACAGAAACTTGGCTTCCCTGCCAAATTCCTTGACTTCAAAATCCAAAACATGGTTGGAAGTTGTGATGTCTGCTTTCCTATCCGCTTAGAAGGCCTGGTCCTCACTCACCAGCAGTTCAGCAGGTCTGGACAGGCGTCTGTCTGTCTGTCATCATTTCGTTTGATGGTTACTGGCCCACAATATAAGTGGCCTTTGTAACATCTGTCTTTAACAATTTTACCCCTCCAGCTATGAGCCAGAGTTGTTTCCTGGATTGATATATCGCATGGTGAAGCCACGTATTGTGCTGCTGATTTTTGTGTCTGGAAAAGTAGTGCTCACAGGTATAGTTGATATATAGTCTTATTTGCTAGTCTTATCTCACATAGTCCAATTTTAAAGGAATAGTTCACCCAAAAAATGCTAATTAGCTGAAAATGTACTCAGCCTCGTGCAGTCCGAGAGTTTTTCTGCATTGGAAAAGATTTGGAAATATTTATCAATTGCTCACCAGTGGATCCTCCGCAGTGAATGGGTGCCGTCAGAATGAGAGTCCAAACGGCTGATAAAAACATCACAATAATATACAAGTAATCCACCAGACTCTAGTTCATCAATAAACAAACAAATCTCCAAATCATAAGCACATTTTCAATTTTGGGGAACTATTCCAAGTGTTGCACTGAAATTGAAACTCATTCTCCTCATGTTGTCATGATTTTTAGGTGCGAAAGAGCGGTCCGAGATCTACGAAGCCTTTGAAAATATTTACCCCATCCTGAAAGGGTTCAGGAAGCAATAGAAATGCTGCACTTACAATTACATGTGCTGCATGGGAATATTTCTCTATAACGATGTGCCTCGTATAAATATACGAGCGGTGCTCGAAAGGATTGAATGCAATCATTTAATCAAAACTTTTGTTATTGCACTTTGTTTAATGTCTTTGTTTACTTTGTTGTCTGAATTAGTGAGGGATGCTGAAATAACAGAGCATTTCACAGCTTACTGTGAAAAATAAATGTTTTGTTGATATATTAAGCTTTGCCTTATGTGGGCTCTCATGTGGAGACATTTCCACTTCGTTTATGACCGTTCTTGTACATGTTGAACTTGCTGATGCAGGTAAATAAACTTTGAAGACTTCTCTTCTGCACAACCAATGAAATGAAGTGTTATTTCCTATATACATATATATATACATACATATATGTATATATATGTATGTATATATATGTATGTGTGTATGTATGTATGTATGTATGTATATATATATATATGTATGTATGTATGTGTATATATATGTATGTATATATATATATATATATATATATATATATATATATATATATATATATATATGTGTGTATGTATGTATATATGTATATATGATAGATAGATAGATAGATAGATAGACAGATAGATAGGATATATATATATATAGAAAGAGAGAGAGAGATGGAGATGTAGATATATATAAATAGAGAGAGAGAGAGAGAAAATAAAATTGCAAACGTACACTAAACGATTTTGTTTTTTTGATAGAAAAATATATTGTATTACTATGGTATTAAAGTCCTTGTATTGGCTGATGGTATTTTATGGTATTTAAAAGTATGGTAATCACTGTAATTTTCTGTAAGAGACCCCACCATCTCACACGTGACAAAACATACACAAACAACATACGTCACATGGTGCGTAGGGCAGACAGCCACTGCACTCAGCTGGGCATAGAGACCTTAGGACCAGAACTACTGGTTATATTTTCATATTTCCAACTACAAATCATGTAAATCTTACAGTGATTGTTTCTAAGGGACTTCTATTCTTAATAGAACCCGTGTCGTCATGGCTTGTCCCTTATCAGGCGAACCCCGGGCTTTGGGGCCTGGTGAAGATCATCCAGAGTCTGCTTCAGAGACCCGGGAGCCCGTTCGACCCAAGCCGCCTCCGCAGCACCTTCAGCCGGCGTGCGTGAGCGCTGCTGCCGCGGTCATGGTGGAGGCTCTGGATGATGCGGAGGGGCTTTTTGTAGCCGTGGAGAGATGTCCGCTCTGCAACACGGCCAGACGCAGACTGACCTGCGCCCGCTGCATTCACAACGGCGATTTTGTGTATTTTGACGGCAGAAATCCAGAGAGGTGTGTTTTAATTCATATGCTAACACAGCTCACTCTAGCATGCTATCAGTTTTGAGGTTTATCGAGCTGTTTTTCATCTAACGTTATTTATTTTATTTAAGCATAAATTGTCTCTTGATTTGAAGTGTTTTCGGCGTATATATGCGTTTTGTGAACACGCTAGATATAATTTTGCTAATTCACGGCCCTTGAATCGAATGCTAAGTTGCTAACTGCTAACTTTGTAAACAAACTGTCAGATAAAAGACTTTTACGTTTCTGCGTTCTCCTTTTCTTGTCACAAGTCAGTGACTTGGTTATTTAAATAGGTTTTAAATACATTATTAAAAGTGTTGTCGTGGCTTATTTTAGTTTTGTAAAGAAACTTTGTGACAGTTTTTTGATTATGCCAATGTGTTGACCTGGTTAGCTTTAGCTGAGTCATATTGCTAAATGTAACAATATATATATATATATATATATATATATATATATATATATATATATATATATATATATATATATATATATATATATATATATATATATATAGCAAGTTAAATGTGTTTTACTCGCTATTTTGTTTTGTGTCATCAGGTATTCAGAAAAGCTTCAAAGACTACAAAAGCTCAAAAATGAAAAGGAGAATCTTCAACAGAGGTATTAAATCAGCATTATGCAATGCATAAATCTACATTATGTACAGATAATACCCAGTCTGAATTCTCCTTTTATTTCAGAGTCATCAAAGCCATGGACAAGAAGGTCCAGGCGGACCAGCTTGTAAGTATTTTTGTGCATTATATAATTATATAAGTCTGTTTTTAAAAAAGTTATCTCAATCATGGTTTTGTATTTTGTTTAACGCAGAGGTGGAAAATCATGTCATGCAAGATGAAAATCCAGCAACTCAAGGAGGCCATCTGCACCGGCAGTGAAGAAGTGAAGAGTGGTGAGTATCACAACAAAAAAGATCCCAAGAGAAAAGTGTGTAATCATGCATAAATCACATTGAGAATAGCAATTTGTTGTTTGATGTCTTGGATGTTTCTTTTTCTTCACCTTAGGCAAGGAGCTGTTGTTGCGTTCCCAGGAGGAAGGGCAGCGACTGCAGCGCAGGGCCAGCCGACATCAGGAAAAGAGGGACAAAATTAAGCGGCATAACCAACGTCTAGGTGAGCTCCTGGAGAAGAGATCCAAAGAGCTGCAGGGGAGGCTGGAGGTCCTGGCTGAGGTGCGGAGAGAGCACATCCTGGAGGTCACCACTCATATCTTCAACATCCAGGAGGAGAAGCAGGGCAGCAGGTCAGAGAAGATTTAGATGAGCATAAACATATTCTAATGAACATTAAATTATATGATATGATGATATTTTAACTGAGCTTTTTGCAATGCATTCTAGAAAAGTCAACTAACTTAGATTTTGTGTGAAAACATGTAAGCTTGCAAGACAGCATAATTTCGCTGCTTGTTTAGTAGAACAGCCTTAAAGGGGGAATTGATAGAGTCTGAAATGTGTCTTGTACATATTTTCTGTACAGTTTTATTGTTTAAATCACCACTGAAACACCAGAAAAATAATACACTACTGTTTTTTTTTGAAGAAATTAATAGCTTTATTCAGAATTGACAGTAAGGACAATTAAAAAAAAAAAAAATTCAAATAATTTTAAGGTTTTGTACATCAACACTGACTCTGAAGACTGAAATAATGGTTGCCATCACAGGAATAAAAAACATTTAAAATATATTCAGATATATTAATTTTTAAATATGTTCCATTTTATTATTTTTAATATATTCAAACAGAAAACTTATTTTAAATTGTAATGATATTTAACAATATAACTTTTTTGTTTTGACCAAATGCAGACTTGTTGAGCATAAGCGACATTTTTTTTTTCACCTGGTATGGCCGCCCTAATCATACTGAATAATTGCTTATGAATGTGCTCTTTGAGTGTGACACTTAACAGCTTGCTCCTTGGATACTCTTTGTGTAATTAACTTACTATCACTTGGCAGTGATAAATGAGCATGAACTAATCTTGTTAGGATGGTCTTTGAATATGAGCATATTATTAATAGTAATAAACATGCTTTATTATGAATAATCTGAAGTCTTTCTGGCCTGCAGGGACCCAGCAGAGGCTGAAAATGACCTTGCTCTGACCTCCAGCACCGTCAGTGAACTCGCAGAGGCGAGGCGAATCACCTACAGCTCCGGCCGCTGGATCTGGGACGATCAGAACGGAGAGACAAGCATCAGTATCACTGGGCCACACGTCACACTTCCCAGTAATGGAGACTGCTCGGCCTACTACAGCTGGGTGGAGGAGAAGAGTGGAAATCAGGGGCCAGGTACACAACTAATGGGTAATTACTCTACCTCTCAAACATTAAATCCATTTTTGAGTTGTAGCAAACTTCTAAAACTTTATATGATTTTTTAAAAATGAATGTTTAAAGGTCCCATGACATGAAAATCACACTTTATGAGTTTTTTTTAACATTAATATGAGTTTCCCTAGCCTGTCTATGGTCCCCCAGTTGCTAGACATTTCGATAGGTGTAAATAAAGCCCTGGGTGTCCTGCTCTGCCTTTGAGAAAACGAGAGCTCAGACGGGCCGATCTGGAACCTTCCCCTTTTGTCGTTATACGGGGAAAGGTTACCTCCTCTTTCTCTGCTTTGCCTTCCAAAACATTTACATTTAATTCAGTCGCAATGTCAGCACAGGCGTTACAAACAGACTTTTATGATATGGATTCAACAGCACTGCCACAAACAGTGAGTAACAGTGTTCATTAATGCCTGATCTGTGATCAGTGATTTCTGATGTGTAGCTAATCATTCAAGTTCACACAGACTTTCTTTCTAAATCGTTTAATACTGTTTATGCATCAGTGAATCAAGCCAGAGACTAAACGATCAACATTCACATTGTTTCTCTTAGTAGCATAGCACGAAACAAATCAGTTATTTAAATTGTGATTAAACTACAGAGAGCGATCAAAGAACGCTCCCTTTATATTGTTCGGGGCTGTCAATCACACATCGCGAGTATATCTGCACACAAACTGCTGTTATAATGAATGACGCTGTTATGCTGCACTACGAAGCTCTTATCGTATTCATATCGATACTGTGTTTGCTGTTAGTTGTGGTGAAAGCATTTTGTGAGAGAAAATGCATTGCAATGATGAGATCACTGCATTCATGCGATAAACCGACTCTCTCTACTCATCACTGCAGCCTTTCACGTGATGGGAAAAGATCTAAAAATAATCAACACTTCCTTGATTCATTAATCTCGACAGCTGTAATAGTAAAAAAAAAAGAAAAAGTAGTACAAGTTTTTGAGAGCGGTTCCACATGTAATACAAATTTTGAATGCAAAGATGTCAGCCAATCACAACAGTTGTTTCAACAGAGTCTCACAGCAGACACGCCCCCTCAGTGCATTCAAACCAGAGATATAGGAAATCTGGATATAAAAATGCCTTTTATTTCTAAATTTTAAATGTAAACATCATACTAACAATATAAGTATGCTTCAGGAAACATTAAAAAAGCATTTAAAAAAAGAAAATAACCCACATCATGGGAGCTTGTTACTCACCATGAAAATAGGAAGCTGGAGTGGTGTTATTACCCGACCCAACCAACCATTTGTTATTTCTCTGTGCAGTGATAGTTAACTAAATATATGTTTACATCCTTTCAAAATGCAGTACATTCAGTTTTAATGCTTTCTGTTCCTCTTTAAAGGAAAGAGGATATTTAACATATTAATTTTACAGGATCGTTTATTTTCTTGTATAGAGTTGGACCACATCAACCCGGCACACACCGTCAGTGCCGCCCTCTGCTATGCTACCCAGCTCATCAATATCCTGTCTCATATTCTTGATGTCAGCCTTCCGAAAAAATTGTGCAACAGGTGACAGCTGCATGTTAATTGTCTATTATAGTTTTAATTATTTTTTGATTTTAAATGACTATAAATGAAAATAATAAATGTTGCCCTGACAGCTAGCTTTTTATTATAATATAAAAAAAAGAATGTCCTTTATTCTGTTTTCTATTCTACAGTGAGTTCTGCGGTGATAATCTGACCCGCTACCGCTTCACCCGTGCCGTAAACAAACTTAACACCAACATCCTGCACCTCTGCTTCTCACAGGTAAATTCTTCTCAAAACTGAGACCACTCTGATCCGAGAAGTCATATTCTGATCACACGCCTCATGTTTATGATTGAATCTTAGCATGTCGACAGCGAGCTGCTTCATCCTCACCACACTTTGAGAAATATAATGTTTCTGGTGTCTCCAGCAAACAAGAAACTTGGCAGGTGAGGAATTACATTGCCCTGTTCTTTAGTGAAACATTTTACTTTTATATTGTCCACGATTTATGTTATAGCCAATTATTTATGATCCAAATAAATTCCAATAGATAAAATAAAGTGTTGTCTTAATTATTTGCTTTAATTATAAAACTCTTAACTCTTTAAACTTCTTTTTTTCAGTCTCTGTTTAATATATATGTATTTTTCCACTACTGTTCAAAAACTTTAGTGTCAGTATGATTTTGTTGTTGTCGTTGATTAGAAAGGACACAGTAAATTTATCAAAAGTGACAGTAAAGACTTTATCTTAATTCAAATAAAATCTTTTTTTTTCTTTTCTTTTTTTTTTTTTTTTACTTTATATCCGTCAAAGAATCCTGAAAAAAAAGGTGACACGGTTTTTATATCAATAATAATAATAAATGATTTCTATGATATTAGAATGATTTCTGAAGGATCATGTGACTGAAGACTGGAGTAACGATGCTGGAAATTCAGCATTGCATCAAAGGAATATATTTGAAAATATATTTAAATGTAAATGTTGTTTTAAATTGTAGTAATAATTCACAAATATCATTGCTTTTACAAATAAATGCAGCTGTGGTGAACATATGAGACGAAGAAAAAACTTGCAGACCCCAAACCTTTGAATGGTAGTAAACTAATGTGTTGCAAACTTTTCCATTCTTGTTCACTAGAACCGGGCCGTTTGAGGTGAGTGCTGACTTGGAAGACTCTATGGAGTTTGTGGAACCAGAGGCGGCTGGACCGGCGGAGGAGAGCGGAGACGAGGCTGTGACGGATGAAGAAACAGACTTGGGCATAGACTGGGAGACGGTTCCAAGCCCTCGCTTCTGTGACATCCCTTCCCAGCCTATGGATCTGTCCCAGAGCGGCATGCAGGCGTCCCAGCCAGCTGGCAATGCAGGGGGCATGATCTCCTCTGCGGCTGCCTCTGTCACCTCCTGGTTCCGCAACTACACCGGGCAGCGCTGAGATCCGGTGGATGTTGGGGTGGTTCAACCGGTTTGACCTATGCAAACACCCCATTACTGTCATTCTCACTTATGTCAGCTTGGCCATTGGGAGAAATAAAGGGAAGTTTCATTTGACTGCTCATACTGAATAAATGTGTGGTTTTATTGCAGGACGGGACAGTGTAGTGAACTACTTCTGCATTTCTGATCTTTTGTAGCTCACTTTATATTGTAGACACCACACACAAGTCAACTTCATCCAGTGTACATTGCCAAATATCGTTGTTTGCTCATCGATGCAGAAATTGTACATTCAAAGCATGGACAGACTTTGCTTTTAGAGGTTGTTTGAATGATTGCACCTTTTCACCAGCTCTTCAAAGATCCTTACTCTATAAATGTTGCTGGACTTGAATGGCAAATATTAATCGTGTGTTGTCCTATTAGATTATAAATTTACAAGAGGAATTGTATTTTATGGACAAGTATTTTTTTCCCCTTTATATTTCTTCAACCACTGCAGATCCCATTGGGCGGAAATATCCTGCTTTATCCTTCGGAAGAGAGGCTGGTTGTCTATTTGCTCTTAGGATTTATGTACAAGTTTATTTTTTCACCATCATCAGTTGTTGAAAAAAACAGACATATTTAGTAAGTTTCATTGTAGGAATGTTTTATTTGTATTATCAGACTTTTTCAATCATTAAACAGAGTACCTCTCTGAAATGCAATAGGAAATGAAGCATTATTCCTGTATACACACACTTTGAAAATTAATTGATTAAATATGTAGTTTATGGCCTCAATTCCATTATATTTATATTCTACTTCAAGATATGAAAGCAAAAGACAAGTACGTGTGAGTACATTTCAAACATTAGGATTTTCACCTAGTTTCATGTTCAAATTAAATGTGCACCAAATATTAAAGTGAGTTATAATTTCTTACAAAATATTTAGCGATGTACATTAACATGGAGATTTGTAATTTCAGGAAAAATGGGTTCATAGTGGCCACTGCATTGAGACAAGCTATTCTTATTTTCAGATATTTTCTTTTGCAGAATATCTAACACATGGATTATAAATATTTTTTTGCATAGGGTTTCTCTTTTATTGGTAACAAAACTTTAATGATCCTACGATTCATAAAGACACCAAAATGGCAGGGCAAGTCTAAAATGTAAGATTTTTAAATCATGATTTGAAAGTACTCACCAAGGCAGGCAGTTTTAAACTTTTTACTGCCAGCTAACTTAAATCCAAGGTTTGACCCACTTATTCTCCATTAGAAACCAGACATTTTATTTCACAGTAACACATCTTCTACTCAGGAATGTGCACTTGAAGTCAAAGCTTGAAAAATACAAACCAGAGTGAAAGCTAATGGATCTAAAATATAGATCCAAAGTTTGGAAATTAAGTCCCAGTTAGGACTGATGTGGATTATTTATAACAGATTTAAGTATTCTAAATTGAAATATTTTTTAACCAAGGCATCACCAAAAAGAAATAACTATTTCTTTTTATAACAAACCTTGCTTACACTAACAGAAAGACAGTTTGACTGATCAAGACAAATCTGCTGTGTAATGCATATAAGAGAGAAGGATAGAGAGAGCAGAACATTGGTTACAAATTCTCATAGATATACTTTATTGAAGTAAAATGCCTTAACAGGCAGAACACAGCAATGTCATTAACAATAATTTTAAAAAATCTGACACACTTCGGGGAAAAAAAAAGTATATTTTTTTCAAGATGGGGTTCAGTTATTCGCTGTCAAGATGGAGAAATGCTCTTCCCACATTCAAATGTTTCCAGTCAAGAAACAGCACAACATACAAGGGAGATATCAACACTTAAAATTTGAGAAGAATATGCACTACCCATTCGCAGAGGTTTATCACAAGACTTCCAACTGCAGAACAAGAGCGACCATTTCACTAGGATATCTATATACACACAAAAAGAGCATAAAAAGAACAAAGCATTTTACCCCATATTAAGATTAAATGCATTTCACGCCACACGCGTGCCATCATTCATTATTATGTATTATGATATATAGGAATCTGTGCTATGTACAATGTAAACATCTAGGCTCAGAACGAACTCAAAAAGTCAATCCCGTCAAGTCGCAAAGTCATTTCACAACCTAACATCCCAGGACTTTTTAGCGGTACTAAGAGATGATAACGGGAGATGGGGAAATCAAGCAAATGTGTCAATAACTCATTGTGCCCTCATTTAAAGTTTCCCTACTGGCCAATGAGTTAATCACATATACAAGTACAAAGGTAGATAAACTGAACTGTTCAACATTTTTGAGCATTTACATTGCAGACAAAGTCAACCTCAGTGCAGGAAATACAGTAAGGGTGTGTTACGAAGCACAGAAAAAGAATGGTGGTTAAACTGGAAAAAAAAATAAAATAAGTTAGTCAGTAATGCTTACTCAAAGTAAAAATCATCAAGCAGTACCCAGATAGAACTCTGCAAAATTCAATCTTTAAAGGTTAAAGTGCAGAACAACATTAAGGACCTGAGGAGGGTTTTTGACAGGGGAATTAGTGATTGGTTGGCAGAATAGAAGTTCAAAGTCCCAGCAATTTCTTATTAGTTTAAGCAACCTGGTTGTAAGCACTATACATTAAAAGGCGCACATGCTCACTGGCAACACACAGCCCATTCACACTAGCTACTCTCACTTATACACAGGCCTCAAAAATAAAACACACACTTCAGTTGTCTTTTCTGGCACACTACAGATCCTCGTCAGTGTCCCTGCTTTTCTTGTAAATTGGCATGTTGATGCTATGAAAGGCAGGGACCCAGCGGTTGTCATGAAGTCCCACATTGCAACCAGGTGTGTCTTTGTGAGACCTACGGCAGCACATCCAGTATCCCGGGCCATATGGTAGCGCCTGGCAGTAGGGCTTATGATGCCAACGGCAGAGCGAAACGTCACCACGGTGGTACTTCTTCTTACACTGCTTGCAGGGATCGTCTTTGTAGCGTGGATCACTCACCCAACGAGAGTCCGCCGGCCGTACGTCGTAACTCTCAATAAGAAATTTAAAGTAATGGCAGGTGCATTTGAGGGCAGCCAGGCTCTCAGTAGGAAGCAAGCAAAAGATCTTTAGAATGATGTGGTGCGGCAGGAAAGCCATGTACTGCTGAGGCTCCAAAAGCAGCTGGATCTTAAAGCGAGTTTCAAGAAACTCATGAGACACTAGGCGGCGTAATGGAAAAGGCACAGGCTCCGGACTAACTCTGCAAGTCTCTCTTCTCTCGGTCTCCTCAAATGTTTGATGATTTTGGTTAGCCATAAGCCCATCCTTGATCTCCTCATTGTAAGACACTAAAGTGTCGACAAAAGGCTCAAGGTCCTGGATGTGAGAAGGCTCTTTGTTCAGTGATCTGCTCTTTGATGGGGAAGGCAGCCGATGCTCCTTCAGAGACTGAGTAGAAGATTTGGCAAAAAATAACATGCCTGGTATCGGTTCCTCACTGTACTCTGAGCTGGCATCCTTTGGTGAGGACTGCACGGTCTCAGCAGCTGTGCTAGTTTCCTCTCTTGAGATACAAGAACTTTCTACGTCCTTGAGGGTGCAGGTGTCAAGCCCACACTGCGAGGTCTCTATCGACTCAAGGGTCTTAGGTGGGGAACTCAGTTTGTCTAAATCACTATCCAGTTGCTGTGGGACACTCTCAACTCTAGAGTCCTGAGGGACAGAAGGTGAAACTGGTTCAGATGGCAATAGGTAAGGTTCTGATCCTGCCAAAAGCACACGCCCCACCTTCCTCCGTAAGCTATTGTTTCGAGAGAGGTCTCCTCCACCTTCTCCAAGGCTTTGTCTACTCAGGCACTGCGACTCCAACTTGGCTACCATATCCAGAACTCGAACAGACTCTCCTTCCTCTTCCTGGACCTCCAACTTTTCTGCAACCTTGGACTGCTGCTCTGTGGGTTGAGGGCTGGTTCCAACTTTGGATAAAGTTATGGTGCTGCGTAAGGATGGGACTTTGGAGATCACCTGTTGGTCGCTGGCTCTTTGTTCCAGGTATGCCACCATCTCCACCACAGATAGTGCCTTTTCATCCTCTTCTCCCTCTGTCCTGACTGCATCATCTGCAACTCCTTTGAATGGATCAATGTTCTCATTGAGGGTCTCCTGTTGGGATACTTTCAGTATTTCAGTTTTTGGGGAAGAAGTTTCCATACTTTTTGACTTCTCTTGGTTTTCAGACCTTTTCCTGCGTTTAGCCACAGAACAGTCACCATCCCAGCAGCCTTTGTTTTTAACAGAGACAGTTCGCAGCTCTGGGGCAATGGCTTCTGTTTCTGAGGTGTTGTCAACAACACTACTGCAAGTACTGCCACACTTCTGAGATGCAAAAATAGCGATTTTCTCTTTTGTGTTCCCAGGTTTAATGACAGCCCATATATCCAAAGATCCCTCTGCATCTTCTCCTTGGTAGATCCTAAGTGAGCTTTCATTCTCCAAACCAGTTGAAGGTGAGACCAGAACTAAAGAACTGGTTTTCAGAGAGGATGCTCTGCTCTTGCGGGCCCCACTAACTCTAGTTGGTGCATTGCTCCCACTGCCACATCGGAGGGTGTTGGTGGAGATGACACTGAGGGGACACCGGTTGGCTGTGCCATTGCCAGGTGAGCCCATGAGCCCACACCCCTGGCGACTGACCCAATCTTTTCTGAGCACTCCCTGCTGGTTGGCATGGAGGTCTCTTGTTTCATTGTGCACAGATTCCCGATGTATCTCTGTATCTTGTGGTTTGGGGTATGGCTTGAGGTGCATGGTGGTAATCCTAAGAAAAAAAGGGATAAAAGAGAGAATTTTTAAAACAAATACAAGGTGTTTCCACTAAAGTTTTAACTTGATTATATCTTAAAAGTAGGGCTGCACGAGAAGTCTTTTTAAACTTAACTTAAATTAAACAACACCATGCTGGTTTCATCTTGCCAGAGGAAAACTGGCCCCCGACTGAGCCCGGTTTCTTCCAGGGTTTTTTTTTTTTTTTCTCTATTTTTGTCACCAATGGAGTTTGGGTTCCTTTGCCAATTTTGGGGACACTTAAATTTCAAGCAATACAATTAGGGCTGTAGCTATCGAATATTTTAGTAAATCAAGAATTCTACCAAAAATCCCATCGATTAATCGGATAAAATGTGTTTTTGCTTAATTAAATAGAATCATATTAAATAGATCTCTACCAAATACTTGTCTTTAAAGGGGGGGTGAAATGCTATTTCATGCATACTGAGTTTTTTACACTGTTAAAGAGTTGGATTCCCATGCTAAACATGGACAAAGTTTCAAAAATTAAGTTGTACGTTTCTGTTCCAAAAATACTCCTTCCGGTTTGTCACAAGTTTCGGAAAGTTTTTTTCGAGTATGGCTCTGTGTGACGTTAGATGGAGCGGAATTTCCTTATATGGTCCTAAGGGCACGTCTGCCAGAAGAGCGCGCGCTCCTGTATAGCAGAGCAATGAGAGCACAACGGACGTTCACTGATCAGAGCGAGAGCGTCGCAAAATGTCACAAAAGGAGTGTGTTTTTGGTTGCCAGGGCAAGACAACCCTGCACAGATTACCAAAAGAGAAACAGCATTAAGGGACCAGTGGATGGAGTTTATTTTTACAGAGCATCAACGGAGTTGTGCAAGTGTTTTTGTTTGTTCCCTGCATTTCGAAGATGCTTGTTTTACAAACAAGGTCCAGTTTGACGCTGGATTTGCACATCGTTTATTTCTTAAGGATAATGCAGTCCCAACGAAAAAGGGTCACGATCGTGTGTTGGAACCGCAGGCGGTGAGTAAAACTGCTTCAAATATCTCTGTGTTGTTAACTATCGGCGCGTAAGCACATCAAGTAAACAACATGCGATGTTGTCATCAAACTGCACTTTTCACATGTACAGCTTAAAAAAAAAAAAAAAAGACGACAAAGTGGAACTTAGTCATTTTCCAAAACCGCTAAGCAAATATATACAGTTTCAGTACATACCACATAGAAACGTTGTTGCTGATGCTGCTCTTGTTAAATTTCAGCCTCTGGATCTGATTATGGATCATAAATATATGCTGAATCTGACTGTTAGCCATGGTTTGTTTTGTCCTCACGGTGTCACAGCTCCCAGACGCGCTCAACGCAAAAGCCTACTGGCTCTCGTGATTCTTTAGCTCCGCCCACACGTCATGCCTCCAGCCGGTCGTGTTTTTCCGGGAAAAATCGGTACAGACTATCTTTCTCTTGTGAATATAATAAAACTAAAGACTTTTTGGAGTTGCATGAAGGATGCAGTACTACTCTATAGGTACTCAAGATTAACAGGATATTGAGTGAAAACGAGCATTTCACCCTCCCTTTAAACTAAACCGGCCTTTTATTTTGACGGGTTGATGTACATTTACAGTTGTATGTGATGTGACGCTAGTATTACTCAAATGGTCAAATGCTCATGAAGTGACTGTCAGAGCAGTTCTGGAGATGCTGTTCATGTGTTCACATCATTTTTTACTGAGACAGCAGACACTGAAATTACCACGAGCGCCACGCGCACTTCAGTGTCTGTGATAAAGGAAGTCGCGCTTCTTCTCCATTCATTAACAGAGACACGCAGAACATGCAGGATTCATATTTAAATAGACTGTTCCGCCTTAACATTTACAGATATTAGTCCATATTGTGATTTGATGTAAGTGCAATGACCTATTTTTTATTAATTAATTCAAAATTTGGCAAATTCCGTGCCATTCCGCGTTAAACTGTAAATTCCATTTTTATGACTGGATTCCGCGATTCCCTCCACGTTTTCTGCATCATAGGGCCCTATTTGTGGTATCCCTGAAAGTGTTTACTGATGTCGCTTTCATTATTGACACTATTTTCCAGTCTAAAACTGCAAAGCTGCTTTGACACAATCAGTATTGTATGGAACACTAGGCCTATATAAATAAAGGTGACTTGACTTGAAGCCTGACAGTCCATGTTTACTACAAGTTGTCTGACATGCAAAATGCAACATACTATGCTGAACATTCTTCTCTGTTAAAGGATCATACAGGCTTAGAAACAGATAAGGTAAAGTGCATATTTGCATTTCTTAATCAAAAACTCAATACCAAAAAGCAATTTCTTTAATGTGCCCATTTTATAATTTGTTTAAAAAAGTTTAATTATTGCAAATTTTGTTCATGCAAATTAGATATAAACTCTAGATTAAAAGCACAAAAGCATCTAAATATGGAAACTTGAAAAATCTGCTGGTGCAAGTCATCTTAGCAGTGTTTTTACCACGTGATTATATAGCATGTGCATACTTGTAAATAACTCCTCAAGCAGAAGTATCACAATGAGCACAAGGGCTAGCTGTTCCCTCTGGCCCTTAGGCTGACATAATGGGAGCAGAGCCACCCAGGTCCAGACACAGCTGGGTTCTTACACGAGCACTCAGCTGACACAGACCCAGCTGCCCTACAAACAAGCCTGCGGCACCACCAATAGCAGTATCTATGTGTGGGAGGACTGAACTCTCACAGACACAAGTGCATATAAGGCATTCCTCCAGTGCAGATTCAGACCTGATAAAATGGTACAGGGGGTTCTCATGTGACTTAACATGGGATGGCATTTGGTCATTGTGGACAGTTATTTCTGAGCCAAAGTGAGAGTGGGAGGCGACTTGCTTTCTCAAAAAGGGGGGAAGAGCATGGCCTGCAGCCATTCAATGGATGGTAAACATGGAAAGTGGCATGTCCATTGACAAGTGAGAATACCATTTGGTGTGTCCATGGAAAGTTGCATAGACTAGTACATCTCCTTCTGTGCCAACCTTCCTTTGTGGCAAACAGCAGGGGAGGGCAATCTGTAAGGTCAGAATCATATTATTGAGCTGGTGTCTTGGACAAAATGTGGGATAACACAAAAGGAAAGTATACAGTGGCTTTGATTGTCCATGGATACAGGCACGCTCACATTTCCTGGTACAACCCTGTCTCAGACTTCCTGTTCTTGACAGTTTTTTTCTTTGTGCTAGCAAAGGTCAAATACTGTATATTATCTTAAGAGGTAGGCCTACATAATTTCAACAGTTGGACAATTTTTGATCAGGCTAGTGTTGTCAAAAACACAGACTTCGGTACCAGTTGGTACTGGAATTTAAACAATGTCCATTTCCCACTAGCATCTGAGTACAGTTGAATTTTGGATTTTTAAACGCTGCCGATTTGACGTTGATTGGACATTTTTAAACTTTCAGTACAGACTGGTACTGAAGTCAGTACTTATGAGAACACTAGGTCAGGGCATAAAGAAAAAGGTAGTCTGATTAAAAATGTCAACACTGAATACAGGAAGGTAATGGACTGAGTTTGCTAGCTTCCCCCCCCCCCCCCCCGTGTTCATGAAATGATCAAAGTTAAACATCTTATTTGACTTACAAGTTTTTGGATGCCAAAATACCATATAAAAAAAGACCAAAGAACTGTACTGACTGTTTGCTGAGGAACACACTGCAGTACCATTGCTCGACAGGAGTATGATTACCCTGGAGGTACGCCAGCTCCTATCTGGTGCTCAAATGCTGATTTTTACCCATTACTCAATCTGGCAACAACATACAGCTGCCGCCCAACCCTTGCCCTCAAGGCACGCACAACTTAAAAGTTTCCCTGAGACTACAGGCCAAAACACATGTGTGAGCTAATGATAAGTTGAAGGCAAAAAAAGCACAACAGCATTATGTAAAAAGAAAACAAATACAAGTGAAAAGCAAAACATCAGAATGAATAATGTCAAAGGATGAAGTGAGATCATACTAAAATCAGCACGCTGCTTAAGTTAACAGATTTGTTTGCTTGCCTCTTCTTGTAAACATTTAAGACTTCCTTTGAAAGGGGCCTGCCAGAGGACCTGCCCAACTGATGGGAATGGAGTGGGGAACGAATAAGGATGAGGTCACGATTATGAAGTCTACTTTGGCTCCAATTATGTCGTAACACTGTTCTTCCTGAGGAAAAGGCTGCGCATCTGGGTCGGAACACTTCGCCACATGTGTTGCTGCAGTCTATAGCTCATGTAGCTTAGTGAGACAAGACAACAGCGAGGGTGATTAAACGAGAGATTGGAACAGAATCGCACTTTTTGTGAAGCTAAACACACGCAGATCAGCTTGTTTTTCTTCACCCCACAACATGCTAAAAGCAAAGCTTTTCTTTTACTGGCAGATATATTAGGAAGGGAAACTCCACATGAGCACCATGGTTCAACGTGTGCTAACAGCTCGGTTACAGCTCTTCACCAAATGAATGGCAAATCTACATTGTAAATGCCTTTAGAGTTGTTATTATGTGTTGATGTTGGCTGTCTCGTCTAAACAAAATAATAAAAAACATCCTGGATAGAGGGCGATATCCATGATGATGAACAGATGAAACAGTTTGTTGTTTTTCTGGAAATGAACAGAATGAATCCACTTTGGTTTCTGCGATCTAAACAAATGCGAGTGAATTACCATCAAATTACTCTCAAAATGTGTGATGTCATGAATAGGCTTGAGTGTAGTAAGTACTAATTACCTCCAGACTGATGGCGGATTGGAGGCTCGTAACCGTGGATCCCGGTAAGGGGTGGGGTTGCAGTAACTGATAGTTTCACATTTCTGAGGCATTAGGCTCCTCCCTCCAGTACGAGCGATGTCTCCCAACAGAAGGGCTCAGGACTCCAGCCTCACTGCAAAACAACATTGATGGACAAAATTGAGAACAGTTTGTCTTTCCATCTTATTATACATATGTACAGAGTCTATACAAGGATAGTTTTGAAATATAAGACCCTTACAGTATAAACTTACTATCAACTCTAGTATTTTAATTAAAATAGTTAACATTTATTAGATTTTTTTTTATATTGGTTTGTATAGTTGGGAAGTTCCAAAAGCAGTAAAAACATCCATTAGAACAGTTTTCGTGAGCACCTGACTCGCTGTTAACCTTTAAAACACTTACTGTTAACCCCTCTCAGTTCTCTTTCTGTGGTCTCAGCACATATCTGGTACTTTTCTTATTTCTGAAACCTGCAGCACTTTACACATTATGGTTTGCAAAGCTTTTGTTGTAGTATTCATAATTTGCAAGTCACCTTTTTAACATCTGCTAAAAAAAAAAAAAAAAAAATACTATAACTTCATATTTTTATAACTGTGTAGGTCGCGTAAATGGCTTAGACAAAACCCCAGTCAGCACACACTGACTTTTGCCCATTTTCCCATCTGATTCATTGACCATTATAATCCCAATATTGGAGAAAACTGATGATTTCGTAATTGGCACAAACATGTTTTCTTGCACCTGGTTCTCATGAGCTGATCAGTTAGTAAGGAGCATCGTGTTGTACATATAAAAATACTCAATGACTCTATTTGAAAAGGTTCTGCAAACTGGCTGGTGATTAAAAAACACTCAGACACAAATGTGTAATCTATAGGCCTAAATTCTCTAAAAAACTCTGAATATTTTGTAGTGGTTATTTTAATGGCAATGGCTACAAATGCTGTTCCTCAACAGAACATGAAACTGTACATTCCAATGAGATGGTGTAGTTATGGCTGTGATGCATTATGGGGTCTTATGGCAATTATGGAGTATTTAATGTCGAAAACAATTAAGTCATGGTCACAAAGGGCCAGAAATGTCTTCCACTGCATAATAAAGTTCAAGTTTGGTTAACTCTGACCTGCAAATTTCCACAAAACATTTAACCAATGCATTACAGATTTGACCTTGTTGGTAAAACTCAATTCTGCATAATCTGCAAAAGTGTGAAAGGGTCAGATGTACTTGTGCATGCAAAAAACCTAGAGTAACCACAGTTTAACTTAAACAGGCAATGCAGTATGCAGCAAGCACTTGTGAGGGTGTAATACTAAAACAACTAGGCTAAATGACAGACACAGAAACTTAGATAAGAGACAGAGAACACCAGCATGAGAAAGCTTTAATGACCTGAATTGGTAACAAATTGGGTCACAGGCACAGCACCATTTTGTTAAGAAAGAAACTGTTAAGATATAATCCACAATGTGACATCAACTACTTCCTTACAAATTTAAAAACAGTTAGCATATCATGTCAAATAATTTAAAAAAAAATTCACAATCTGAAGGTCAAATTACAGCTCAAAAGATTATTACAGACATAGTATGGAAATATAAATAAAACTTCATAGATAAGTGCAAGTGAAGTAAATCTGAACAGAACACATGGCTCTGGATTTCTTATTCCCATTTCCCCTCCAGGGGCTAGAAAAGCAGGCAAGGAGTTTGTTTTCAAAGAGATACTTCACCCATGAGAAGCAGATAAGCATGAAAAAATATGTTTTTGGAACATTATCCCTGTGTCCCATCCATAAGCCCACAATGAAACACTGGCTAACGGACACCGGCTGAGCTCACCACTGAGGACAAGATTACATGGTCTCAACGGAGACCAAAACAAAGCAGAGATAACCTCATTTCATCTTTCTTTCCATGCCTTCCAAGTACTAGCATATTCATGCAACTCCTGAGGCAAATTCACAATTGAGTAACCACCTAAAAGCATGTGCAGTGTAAAAAAAACGATCCTTACAACAATGTCAATGTTTTTCAAATGAGTGTCTCTGACCGTTTTGTACATGCGTGTCTTTTACGTTTACTCACATGCATCCAAGCTATTCGCTAAGTCAATGCATTGTAAATTCCTCCGTTCTGACATTTGCACAGTATTCCAATACAGATGAAGATGTACACAGTCTTCAGCACAGCACGTGGTTTTATTTGGTCTGACGGACACCCTCCAGAATTTCACCTAAGCAGTAGTGATTGGCTGGGACAGGAGGGCTCCTTTTACAAGCACGTGTGCGCCTGCCGGAGGACATAAACGCAGGTCTGATAAGGAGCCAATGGGCTATTCAAGATCCCAGCATGCCTATAAATGGCAAAGATAATCAATACTTTTGGACCTTCGCTGTAGAACAGGGTCTGAGCACAGAATCTGCCTGCACATATCTTACAAACTTTACGTGCAGTGATGAAAACAAAACAAGATGTGAGAAACTGAAATACACACACACATAACTGCACAATGCACATACAAAGTCCTTTAAAGGCCCGAGAACTTCTCATATCACACTTCCTTTACCTAAACTTGCTCGCGCTTTTCCAAAAACAATGGCACTCATTCAAAAGGAGAGGTGGGGCTTTCACAATGCCATTTCCAGACCGTCTAAAACAGACCAGCTGCTACAATAGCTTTCATAGATCTTTCCAGATCTCAGGCCATGTAAAAACTAAGAACATAAATCAAAGAACCACACATCTCTCACAGTACAAAACCCCAAGAATTTTCAGCTGCTCTTTCAAATGGAGGAGCCTTAGAGTTTGTAGAAAGGGTCTTGGAGCGTCTGGTCCAAACCAAAAGAGAAAGATACATGTCATGTCCACAGGGCCATATTCAGAATTCAACTTTAAATATTGCACACTATGAAACGTATACTTGCTAAAAATTTGTCAAAGATGGAATGCAAAACAATTATGTATTATGCTATGATAAGCATTTCACTATAAGAATGGAGTCATATGACCTTACTACGCATGTTTTGATTGGATATATAATCATTTTTAATTTCAAAATAAATAAAAAAATATTTGCAGTTTGAGTTCATTGTAAGTCAAGAGAGATTTAATTGTGGTTGATAATGGTCCCAATGCATTCATCACATAGGAAATTAAATGGTCAAGTTGAAAACTTTGCATAGAGGAATACAGTATTCCATATAGCATGCAAATTTGGTCATCCGGCAGTTCTGTGTATACAGATAATTTGCATATTATAAACAGTAAACATACTAGTGTTGTAAAAAGAACTATCAATGCAATTCTATACATATAAATAATCAAACTGAAAATACACTAGTAGGGCCTCATTTATAACTGTTGCACACGCACAAAACCAGCCCTTCCTATACAAAAGGTCAAAAAAAAATTGATGGGAAAATTACACACTTGTATGCAAACTCTGACCCATGCATACAAAAACTTTTTCCTGGACTGAGAAAAATAATCAAGCTTCAACATTATTAAAAGTAGGCTACTGCTGTTTTTGAAGGATAGGCTACAACTTGAAGAAAACTGTAAGATTTACATGTTTCCTTTTTAAAATACTTTGCTAGTGATGCGCAGTGTCAGACAATTTTACACTGCAATAAATAGATCTGTTTCCTCTAAAAAATAGCTAAAAGTTGTTCACCTTTATCAACAAAACTGCATAAATGTAGTTTGATTTGAATTGTTGAAAACAACTGAAAAACTATTTGGCCAGTGTCAAAAAAAAAAAAAAAAAGTATTCTAAAATATTAATCTGATAACTATTTTAAACAGTTTTTGTTTTTATCTTGATATATTTGTTTTAAAACATAAGGAAATTGGATGATTTTTAGCAATAAAAATGTATGTATGGCACAAATTGTATTTATAGTACTTATCTCACATTTCCTTAATGTCTAGTGTTAAACATGGTCTCCCGTGGATGGGAGTGTGCATGGAAATGATATGCAGATATGAGGTTATGCATAGTAAAAGTAGGGTTTGTAAGTGAGAGGAGATGGGAGATCTTCCCGAGTGGGATTTATACAGGGATTTTTGAGCGGTTAATAAGCATGGATGTTTTTGGCCTACAATTTAGCTAACCTAAATACACTGCAGCAGACTTCAGTTCAATTTCCCACCGGTTCTTCAGTACAACTTCCCTTCCTCAGAAACACTGTGCAACTCTGTGGTTTTCTATTTCAAATCCAGCAAAGGGAGTCAATGCATTTTTCAATGCACTTGGCATATGGACAGCATCCACTTTTATATTTGATTTGGTCCGCTTTCAAATCAAAGTATTGGGAGTTTTCTTTCCCATAACTGCTGTAGATGGGTTGTGGTGGAGCTATTTTGCAATGATTTTCCGCCTTCTCGCACGTTTCTTGACTCACAAACAAGCTTGCTATTATCTTTGCCCTTTCTGACCACTGTTGTTTCGATTGCTGACCCAAATACATTGATTGATATATGCGCTTATGTTTAATAATTAATAAACTGTTAGCACAGATGTCAATAATAAGACTAAATTGACTACAAATGTGAAAGCCAAAACACTTTAGCACAAGATTATCATGACAAATGAGTGTTTGCTCCCAAACAGACTTGTGTACCAATTCAATGTTTGCATATGATGTCAGAAGACTTTATCGTATAGTCCAAGAACCAACCAGAGTTAGCCACTCAGCAGACTGATCTCCTTTGAAAGAGGTCAACAGTAGTTCAGGAAGCTAACAACAAAGACAATCAATCTGCCTCAAAGCCCTTAATGAAGACATCAACAACTGTAGACCCTCCGATTTCCTAACAGCCATGGCTCTGAATGCCATATCTCAATAAAAAGTTCACACATGCTCTGCAATTGCTTCTGTGGCACTTTGAGCGACCGTTCACGATAAGGGTGTGTGAATGTGCAATCATCCTGTTGCCAAATACTACGGTGCTACTCTGACACCATACTAGGAATAGTAAGGCCAGGTCAACAAGCATATCAAGCCAATCCAAGCCCAACCCAAACTAACCAGCCAGGACAAGCAGCATAAAAATGCATCACCAATATACATTCATTGCATTACCTCAGACAAAACCAGACCTTTGAATGGTCTTGCCTGCTGAAACCTGATACATTGAACACACCTTGCACCCTTGTCGGCTTTCCGAGACAAATTTGTTGCCATTGTAACTGCTATCTGTCTTCTGTCTCACTCTGCTATTAAATCACCCACTGTCATAAATGTCTGTAATGAGCAGACATGTGAACACAGCCATATGATCTCATTAAGAAGGTGTGCCAGCTACACGATTGTTCTTAGTAGGGCTCAACAGACTGTCTGCAATGAGTGGTTTTCTTTTTTTAATAATGTTTAAAATAGTATTTATTCCTGTGATGCAAAGCTGAATTTCCTGCATCATTATTCCATTAGTATCACGTGATCGTTCAGAAATCATTCTAATATGATGCTAAAAATACATGTATTATTGTTATCGATGTT
Source organism: Carassius auratus (assembly GCF_003368295.1). NCBI lineage: Eukaryota > Metazoa > Chordata > Actinopteri > Cypriniformes > Cyprinidae > Carassius > Carassius auratus. The sequence goes on along the minus strand of NC_039259.1, from coordinate 23,584,754 downwards.
GATAACAGTTGCTTAATATTCTTTGGGCACTGTTCAAATTTTGTTGTTGTTGTTTTTTGGAATGTTGATTGTTGTTATTTTTATTTTGTTGGATTCACTGTTAAATAGAAAGTTGAAAATTTTTTAAATAAATCTTTTGTAACATCATAAATGTTTTTAATGTCACTTCTGACGATTTAATGTGTCCTTGCTCAAAATTACATTACATTTTTATTGATTTTGGAATGGTAGCATAGCATATATCAGTGTATATATTTTATTATTTCAATAAAAATTCCATTACCATAAAAAAAAAAAAATCTAGTTTCTCTGGTTAAACTTCGAAAACAATCTACTTTAAGTAAATTTTAAGAAAGACAAATAATGCCAAGTAGCATTAAATACATAAGTATCCACTAAAATATGCCTAATGGTATCTTACAGAAACCATATGCTGGCGACTATCCACCATTCAAATATAAATAAATAAATTGAACATTTTCGATGACTAATAGAATAATGTCCATTTACATAAAAATAACCAAATGAGGTCAGCTTGTTTAACTGGATTTTGTCATTGTAAATCATTATAAATATGGAAAAAACTGTTATTCAATTATTCAGTCCATTATAGTCATTCAGGCAGATCACCGAGTGAATTTTAAATGTAGGTAGTTTAGTATATCTCTATTGTGCATTTCTGCCCACAAACATATTAGACCAAAAACATTGTCAAACAAAAACAAAAGGACTTGGTCAGAGGTATGCTGGAAAACTGCATGCATTAAGAATGCATTAAAGGCTATTTGCTGCCCAAATAATGATAAGTTTGTCAGACATGGCACACATTTTTGCCACACAAATAGTTCAAAGCATTTCAGGCTTGATGAAAAACACACTAAACCCCAGTTCCAAAGGGGGTAACGTGATCATAACCACATATTATACTGCAGACCTGCCAATGTTCAAGACAAAAGCTTGTCCCAACCTGCTGGGTAATTCTTCCCTGCGAGAGGTTTGTATAAAAGCTTTCAGTGGTTTTCAGAGTGAGGTAAGGTACACCTTTCTGCTTCACACTTCCCTTTAGTCTGCCATGTGACTCCAGGCCGAGTGGCCAAACAGGTTTTCTTAACCTGTGTAAGCAGTCCAGTTGTCAGACTTCCCTTCGTAAGAGCTCATTGTGTTCAAACAGGTGGTGGTCGGGCTCAATTGTGTTTTATGAAGTGCTCACTTAACTAAGTGTATTCTCGCTGTATTGCATAAGGCAGCCATCAAAAGAAACCTGCTGTAATTCAGCCCATTTCAACATGACACCAGTTGCTTAAATCAATACTTTCTCTTGCCAAATAAACTTAATGCCTGCCAAATAAGCCAACCTCTTGATTGGACTGATAAGAGGAATTGTTTAAACTACTCATTAGAAATGGTCCAAGAGTATATGCTAGATTTCTGTGGCTAAAACTAAAATAACTTCTCTAAACACCAAAAACTTAATTTGTATGTAATCACTATACAATTATGGTATGCCTCTGTATCACACTAACTCATCTAAGAGTCATTTACTGGTCAGGTTGGTGTTGAACTTTCCGGGTTGTGTATCGCAAAAATTTATGTTTGCTTTAACACAGCTTCACACATGTTCTGCAGCTCTCCAGTTGTTCACAAAGATATGATTAAAATTTAGATTTAAAGACCTTTCAGAAAACAATGTGCCACCTTGACAACATTGAGCCGCCTAAAATAAATCAGGCTGAAAATGTAAAAGCAAGTGAATCGGAGTTAACATGGCCTAGACGATAACAAAAGGACAGCAGAAAATTCCTGACCACAAACAAAACTACCCCACCACCACATCATCATCTGACAAATAAGTAAGAGGACATTTATCATATCTTTAATGGGATGCATGGCATGGTTTTGACATGTAGCTGACCAACAAAGATAAAAGCCTGCACTTTGCACTCCTGATCTGAAAATTACCAAAACTTTAGAGCTTCAAAATGCTCATTCCACCTCCCCCATTATGAAAAAAAAAAAGGTTTGCGGACCAGCCCACTGTTGGTAACAACTGACCCGTTAAAAACAAGTTAGGCTTCAGATCAAAATTTGGCTGCAAGCTTGACTTCAGGAAGGCAATCTTGCACAGACTAGAAAGATTATTTTTGTATGACTGATTTTGGTATAGATAAGTGTCTAATAACCACGTGTCTGGTAACCAACAAATGCCTATAACAAAAAAAAAAAAAAAGTCACTTAATTTAGACAAATAACGATTAATATACTTAAATTAATATACTTGATCTATTGTCAAAATTTGTTTAATTATTTCTACAACCAGTTAGACTGAAGTGCTGGCATCAACACCTTTTGCAGAGACAAAGTTCATACGTGTAATCAAGTAGTTAAACATTATATGTTCTTTGCCGCTTTAGTGTCTCATTCACCTCCAACAACTTACGCTTTCTCAGGTCAACTAATGCACATGGACACCATGACGTGTCTGTGTTTGGGTTAAATGATAGCAGTTAGGTAGAATGGTCTCTATAGAAATCATATTGTGGTCATATTATCATAATAGGGCTTATGATGGGTCTAATTCAGCATGTTTACCTAAATTCTCATTTGTATGTTATCTGAAAGACTTAAAGAGTCAGAAAGGCTTTTGAAATGTGACTGAATGAAAAAACTATTTACTTAGAACTATTACAACTCTGTATATCTGAAGTTTCTTAAAACTCTTTACAATGTGAGGCACGCTTTCTTAAAAGAATAAAAACCTGAAACGTACATGAAAATAAATAAAAGAAATAACAGAGAAAACAGGAATAGACCACAACACACACACAAAAAAAAAGGTCGACAGTGAAGTTATTAATTAGGGACCACAAGTTAAACATGAGTAATTTGCACTTACTTATACACTTTTAAAAACACGTTGAAAATGTACAAATATAGTCAGATAAATTAAATAAAAAATAAAAATAAAACAAAAAAATAATAAATGTAATATTGAGGCGTCAAACCTCATTAGCACTAAAGCTAACGTTAACTGACAGAAACGCCATCACATACATCTGATCTTTAAAGGAGAGAAAAATTTGAGTACTTAAACGGTTATATGCACTTAAATACACATGCATAATCAATAAATCAACTAAAATATGTCATTCAGAGCATATAAATGGACGTAGGTCCTGTTTTGGGGGTGTTTTAATGCTAGTTCCGCTCAGCATATGCCAAACCGAGTCAACAGGAAAAAGCACAGAATAAATGCTACATTTTCATCACTTTAGATGCAAGTTAAAGCCATTGAAACTCTTTAATGTCACGTATAAGTTAAATGTATTTATGACTGACACGTAGGAGTAATAAGCCAAACATAAGGAAATAGAAGATTAAAAACTGACCTGAGCAAAAATAGAATAAAAGTCGAAACGGAGAGATGAACTGGCTTGCTGAAAGAGGAAACTCTTCGTCGCCTTGTGTATTTACTGGGGTCAATTCATCTCATCTTGTCATATTTTTTAAGTCGTGTGTCCTTCAGGACTCAACGCTTCATTTCTGCGCGCGCCTGATCAGATCAGATGAGCGCGCAGCGGGCACTGCCTCCTATATGGAGAGAACGCGCATAAAGACGCGAACGTGCACGAATCCACCCAGTACAGAAGAACATAAGTTTTTTTTTATTTTTTATTATTGCATACATTTTTGGAAGATTTTGCGGTAACAATTGATAAAATATATACTTATCAGTTGTAATAAACCATTACAATTTATAAGAAAATATTCAAGTCTTTATATTTTTCTGTCCAGTTTTCTGTCCACTATTTTAAATATTTATAAATATAGAAATAAGCTAAAAATAGTATAATTTTTATTTATTTTCAAAATAAAGGATATTGCCATTTATGCATCTCCTGAAAGCTGAATAAGCTTTCCACTGGTATATGGTTTGTTAGGATAATATTTGGTCAAAATACAACTATTTGAAAATAATTTTGAGAAAATCGCCTTTAAATTTGTCCAAACGAAGTCCTTAGCAATGCATATTATTAATCAGAAATTAAGTTTTAATATGTTTACTGTAGGGAATTTACAAAATAGCTTAATGGAACACAATCTTTACTTATTATCCTAATGATTTTTGGCATAAAAGAAAAACTCATACAATGTATTACAAATATACCTGTGCTTATAACTAATATGTGTGTGTGTGTATATCCCCAGGGTCACATATACTTTGTTTTTTTTTGTGTGGTTATTTTTTTGTTTATTTATTGCATTGTTTTGGGCTTCTGTTTATTAAACAATACAAACCTATAGCAAACTATCATTGAATTACAAAAATAAAATAAAAATAATTATATTGGCCAGCCCCAGCTAAATATAACATATTTGAGAAATCTCACAAATTTTCTGATAGAACATAAGTTTAAACCAGAAAATGTATGTAATATAATATGAGTGGATTAATATAGGTTTTATCATGTAAAATCATGACACAAAGGAACATTCTTGAAATTTGTGCACATTATACAGTGCTGGAGGTTTCATCTGTGGGTTGAAGAGTCATCAGGTGCTTTAGGCGCTATATAAATAGACCTCTGCATAATTGAGGTCAGGCCTATTAGATTTCTGTCAGGGCGTCTCTGACTGACTGTTTCCATGATTAAAAATGTAACACTGCCTTGACTTCAGTGTACGCTGCTGTTATTTTATTTATATTAGGAGCTGGCAGTAAAAGTGTAATACACAGGTCTCACAGAGGATTGTAATTCCATACACACCACTCAGTGTTTACATCTGTTTGTTTATTCAATCATGGGATCATCAAACCAAGAAGAAGAATCTTTTGGCACTGGTTACAGATCATAGAATCCAATTTTATTCCAGTTTTATTTTCACATTAATTATGCACTATTCTTGAGTACCCTTATCACAACCTAACTCTTCCTGGATAGTAACAGGCCCACCTAGAGGTGGCAAAGCTAACTACAGAATTGAGAAAAACTGGATTTGCATGCTAATTTATATCACTCTAACATCTGTAGGAAATATAAACTCTTACTGACACACAGTGTTTTAAAAAAAAAAAAGATGATTACTGGAGGAAAAAGGATTTGCCCATGTCGTTGAAAAGATCATCACATATCATGCCAGAATCTGTAGTATGCTTTCACTGCAGTGTCTCCACATTTACAGAGCTCAGGGTAACATCATTATAGATTCTAAGACCTCTGATCTGGTTGAGCTCACGGAGCCGGTGTTTGAATTCCAGAAGGTGCAATTTGTTCACAGCCACTTTGAATTCAGTGTCAGTGCATAAGATCTTCATCTGTAATTAAAAAACAAATTTAATCAGTTGCTATTGAACAAGCATGGAGCAGAGCATGTAGTTTTGACCAAACATGGCAGGAGTCAAATGCATAACCTTGAAAAAGAGTTACTGCAGTATTTTTAGTGATGCTATTTCAGGACCTCTTTTTTTTGCTTTTACACACTGACATCCAGTTATCTGATATCTTAGACATTCTCTTATGTCTTTAAACACAATGAGGGCCTGACAGTAAATATTTAAGACATTTGTATCTAAATAAAATCCTCTAGATGAGAAGGAAACAAAATTGTACCGTGCCATGCTCACCTCAAAAGGCTTTCCCTGGACAAATGGGAAGGAGGCGAGCTCACGCTCTTCTTTGCCCCACTGGGTTCCAATACAGCTGTTTCGTACAATCACTTGCCTTCCGGCTTCATTGAAGCGAGGATTTAGATGAAACGCAATGTCGTTGCCTCGGTTTAAATCAATGGTGAAACTAATTGGAAGAGAAAATATAAGAATACACATTAAAAACAAAGGGGACATCACAAATAAGAAGCTTGTGATAATTGTTATACAATAACAATGAACTCAACTGTCACTTTAACACTAGTTCCTGATCTCACTGTAAACAATTCATCGGTGGACATTATTTACAAGCAAAATGTTTGTCTTTGTAATCTTACCAAAACGTATCAACACAAAACAATTTATGTACTTTATCATGTATATTAAACTCATAAAAATATATTTAGGCCTAAATTTGAACTATATAAAGTTTCCATTCATGTGGATTACAGTTTTAACAAATTAATTAATAAATTTAACGTGATGCATATTTGTCAGTAACACATAAACAAGTATGATTTCTCTAATAGTACTAATCATTATTTTATTAGAACTAATAATAGTATCAGTTATCATTCAGAAAAATGGATGCTGAATAAAAACATTTTGAAAAACTATTTCAATAAAATCAAATAGATGCAAATAGTTAATAAACCAGTGCAGAAATTGTACCTCTTTATTTTTTTTTCTGTGACATATGCATCACAGGTTTATTAGTTTATGTAAAATGGTGTAATCCAAATGGATGAAATTTCATTACATGAATCTTAAAATTAGGCCTAAATATTAATAAGTGGATTTACTGTATTGTTAATGACAGATGATTGTTAAACTGTGGTTTATTGAGTTGATGTTGTTCTTACTGTTTAGCGTTAGGTTTGACCTCTCCATTGATGGTGATGAGCATCTTGTTAAAAACTCCATTTTGTAGTGGCAGGTCAAATGGCACGGTCTTCAAAAAAAAAAAAAAAAAAAAAGAACATTAGTAAATGCATGGTAAAAGGGCATAAACTAAGAACCACTGCACTGTATTTAAGACTGAACATTCACTTAACAAGAATCAAAAAATGTGGAGTTTCATCTTCCCTGAGTATTTAAACTGTAGTCTATAAATCAAACAATAATACGGTTGTAAAATTCCAAGAAGAGTGAAAACATCTTACTAGTGCTTGTGGGGCTTGGCCAGGAGCACCATAAGGGCCGGTTTGTGGTACAGGTCCAGGCCACCCAGGAGCTGTGGGCTGCCCAGGAGCTGTAGGCTGCCCAGGAGCTGTAGGCTGCCCAGGAGCTGTAGGCTGCCCAGGCTGTCCAGGCCATGTTGGCTGGTATGGTTGCCCTGGCCAGCCTGGTTGGTTTGGCTGTGCAGGCCAGGTGGGGTTAGCAGGCTGACCAGGCCATGTGGGGTTAGCAGGCTGACCGGGCCATGTGGGGTTAGCAGGCTGACCGGGCCAGGTGGGGTTGGCTGGTTGGCCGGCCCATGCTGGGCCTCCTGCCTGCGGATTATTTTGCTGTGGGAAGTCAAGGGCATCTGAAAGCTGAAATGGAGTATAATGGAAATTATTACATGATATTTGTTGTGCTACATTAGATAAAATTTAATTACTAAGGTGATTAAAAACAGTACTTACATCCATGATTTCTGAAATCCAAACAAGGAGAAGACATTGTTAATTTAGCAAAAACAAATCATTATGCACTGGGTTGGCCATGTAATACTGTTAGCAGATACTTTTTTTTTTTTTAATGAAAATATTATTTTTTAGGGCTGGCCAAGTTTACACTGGCTCTAAATACACATACAGACCATAGACTGTAAAAAAAAGATGGACAGCACGTCTCCACTTCCTTCCACTATAGACGGTTTCATTGGGCGCACACACCTGGCCCGAAGTTAACCCATTCACTGCAGAAGATCTATTGAAAAGTGACGTGACGTGAAATACAACCAAGCAGGGTGACCCATACTCAGAATTCATGCTCTGCATTTAACCCATCCAAAGTGCACACACACACTGTGAACACACACCCGGAGCAGTGGGCAGCCATTTATACTGCAGCGTCCGGAGAACAGTTAGGGGTTCGGTGCCAGCCCGAGATTCGAACCCACAACTTTAGGGTTAGGATTTAAACTCTCTAACCACTAGGCCACGACTTCCCCGAAAACACTTGCTGAGCAAGTGATGCAATGCTAAACTTCTCCAAATCTGTTCTAATGAAGAAACAATCTTTCTACATCTCGAATGGCACGAGGTTAAGAAAATGTTCAACAAATGGAGTATATTACATGCTCCCACGAGCTGATGACTCACTCATCCATGAAACCACCCACCACACCCACTGCACTCACTGTATGAATGGTGAGCCTCAGGGGATGCATGATGATTACAATAGTGCAGTATTATTAAAAACCCTGTGTAAATCATAATAAATGCAAACTCTTTTTAACAGAGAAGCATGTTAAATGAAATAAAATTCCCTTGAAATGGCTTCGGGTGCATTATAACCTACATGGCTGACATGTTTCAGCTTTTAGAGTAAAAATGTGTAATATCTGCATAAATGTTCCACGAAAGCATTCAGTTTTACAACCTCAGACTAATCTAAACTATTCCCCTACAGCAAAAATTTATTATTGTGCAATCTGCAATCGACTGCCACCTGAACACTGCAGGTTTAGACGCGTCAGTAGGCCTGTGGGTTTAACCGGGCCTGAGAACCACAGAAAGGTGTGTCTTTAAAACGAGCAAAAGTACAATCTTTCTTTCAAAAGTGAATATAAAGTTGAAGATCAAGAGAAACTTTCAGACAAGTGTACATACATGTTTGACTGATGTAAGTAGTACGAATGATTCACGTTAGCATGATACTGATTCACCTTTTACTAGATAAAACATGAATTTAGATCTTTCACCGAAAAACTAGCTAAAGTAAAACTGCACTTTTATTTGATTTAATTTGTTAAATATCTGTAAAACTCTCAATATCTTTCATGTTAACATGATGGGAACATTTTTAGTTTGCATTGGCAAAACTCATCAGCCACACAGAACGCCATGCAAACACAAACACCAAATTTAAATATATTAACCCTGAAGCTGCTAAGAGAGTTCGGAAGATGAGAGAAAAGCTAAAAGAAGACATATACCTGTATTTGTGCAGTTGGTGTCACACAGGTGCTGGTCTGTAGAAGCAGTGGGTATAGAGACAGGAATTCCGGGTGGAGTTCATAAATACACTCTCACACCCCTGAAAACCCTCCCCAGCTCTTCTGGGAAGTGACCACACCCTCATGATACAATCACATGCCCTTGACTTCCATTGGGAAATATGATCAGTCAGAGTAGAGCCGACACCACGAATAATGTTTTTAACAAGTGTGCTGAATTGTTCTTATCTGATTGAGTCAATATTGGCTTTTCACTGTGTTCTGAAGGTTATGCCCTTCATCTGAGGTGCTTAACCTCTGGATTACACGTTTTTTAAGGATGGGTGTAATCTGAGGAATTCAATGAGGTTTGGTTTGCTTGAACAAAAGAACCATAAATGAAAAAAAGTAAAGTTGCCTTGGCAACTAGTCAAGGATTGGAAGAGCTGTTTATAGTTCAAAACATATGTATTGTTGCATAGTAACTGGCATGGCTGTTTATGTACACACCTATTGATTCAATATTGCTACTGTTTCTCTCTCCACATTTTGTAATAGTTATAAAAACATTACTAAAATCAATAAATTATCTTATAATCTTTATATCTTATAAAACCTAAGTAATATTTAAACTTGTTTAAATTCACCACCCTTAGCCTAGATTGCAGCTTTGATTACTCATATCAGTCAAGTTTTTGTAATGCATCATGTGATGCTTGTTAAACAGTATTAAAGGAGTTCCCATGCATGTATGTATTAATAAATTCATCCACCCATTCATTTTCCAAACCGCTCATCCTATGTAGGGTTGTGGGAATGCTGGAGCAAAATAATAATAACAATTATATTAATAAAAATTTGCGGTAACACCTTACAATAATGTCCCATTAGTTAAGACATAAACTAACATTAACAATGAGCTATACATATGTTACAGTGTGTATTAATATTTGTTAATGTTACTTAATAGAAATACAATTGTTCATTGTTAGTTCATTTTGCTAATTATAAAACAACTTTTTTTTAAATAATGTATTAGTAAATGTTGAAATTACATTAACTAAGGTGAATAAATGCTTTAGAATTATTTTCCATTGTTATTTCATGTTAACTAATGTTAAAAAAATAGAACTTTTAAAGTCTTACTAATTTTGTAAACAAATTCACGCAAAGGCACAATTTATATTCTATAAATACTAATTTTAAGAAAGATGGCTTTAGATGAAAAAGATTTGTCGATCAAGAGAAACATTCAGTCAAGTGTATCCAGATGTTTTACTGGTACAGTATGTGAGTATATCACTGATTCATGTTCGTATGGTAATGTTTGTAATGCTAATTCAGCTTTTACTTAATGTGAAAACATGTTTTTTGAAAAGTCACAATGGGCACAATTTTTTTTTACAAATGCAGATCCTAATTCTTCATGAGTGAACTATGAAGCATACATTTTACCTTATTAATCATGAAATATTAATGGAAAGCTGTATTTGTCAGCAGGTTATTCTGTGTTCTGATTTAATAATGCACAGCAATCAGAGCCAGCCTTAAATCAATTATAAATGTTACATTTTATGAGCAACTATAGAGGGCAAGATGATGAATATATTTCTGATATACAGAACTGATTTTAATTTATATGGATTTATCATTTAAAATCCATTTTTAACCAAAATAGATTTCATATAAATCCTACTAGCTAAAAAGGACAGTCAAATTAACATTATTTTGTACTGGTGTATTATATTTTACGTTATTATATTGTACAGTGCATTTAAGATGACATGACTGAGGATAAGAAACCTCAGTATAGCATTTGGTTTATCCATCATAAAAAGACCATAACCATGGAGAAAAAAAGTCTTCATAGGATATAATCATCAAATATAATCAGCAATAATCTAAGTATAATAGATTTCATTTCTTGCAATATTTGAAGGTGAATGCACTTCATAACCACTAGATGGCGTGATTACTCTGTAAATAAGCATCAGTGATGCAGGATTACACTAATGTAGATTTGTATAAAGCCTTTGTTCAAATATGCCACAGCATTTACAAGACAGCCTTAAACGCTTCAATTTGGCATTAATTCAAATCAAACACATGCTAATGTTCATGAACAAAGCTTCAATCATTCTGTTGTTTTTTTCAAGAATGCTTGTGCAACGTACAGCAAACCACATGCTTCCCAAATCTTCTGTATATTTAATCAAGATGTTTAACAGGAAATATGGTCTATCTTACATTATGCAGGGTGTAAATCTTTGCATAATGGTTCACTGACATCTATAACAAATGCTTGGCCAACAGGAAATGTTTTTAAGGAGCCCGAAATCAGTTTTTTAACACTAGGGGTCAATCAAGGACTGTAAAGCAGCAGGTTCAGAGGTCATTAGGTGATTGGTTGGCGAAAATGAGGGGTCAAATGTGTGATGACCAATATTGACAACTGATTGAGCTTGATAAGATAATAAGTCTAAGAACCTAATAAACATGAGAATTATTCTCTGTGTGGATGTTTATCTTCAGTTGTTCTGAGCAGGCATAAAACGATGGATTTCTCAGATACTGACCCATGTCTTTCATTAATGTCTTGCTTTATTTGTCAACATTTCTACCATCCTCATTATATGTTGAAATGCAATATTTTGTTTAGTATTGTAAATTATAACACTGAATCTTAGCTTAACATCATTAGGATCATCAGCACCTGCCTTTATCAGAACATTTATAAAGTCTGAGTAACTGGATCTGGTAGGATCTGGCAGAACTGTTGTGAAGAATTGCCTGTGAAAGTGATTAGTGCAGTCTAGGAACGCTTTACTGTATATTTTTGGACAGTATCACTGCTGTAGTGAAAACAAGAGACAATGTGAATATTTTTCACATGGAAAAGATGCAGCTGTATTATTATTTATGAGCTAATGTTTAGGGATTTGATGTTTTGTAGAATATTCCTCCAAAATACACACTACCACAGCTTTATTGGAATTTCCTATAAGCATCTTTCTGAGCACTAGCGTAAAGAGAGCATGTTTGTTTAGGCTTGTTTGATTATCTGAACTATTTCACCATGTCCAAACATAAAAAAGCTTAACAAGCAGTGTCTAATTGTTTTGTGCGAGAGGTCTCTTATCTGTCCCAGGAGAATCAAAACATTATTCTGGATTTCATATCTGAATTATGAGCCTCATCAGGTCTGCTCTACCTCCACCACAACTGCACAAAAACCTCCTTGTATACGCGTAGCTGGCCTCGTAAATGCAATATTCGCGCTCTCTTTGCCATTCCCTGGATTTGCTCTTTGTTTTGCTGGAAGGTCATTCATTTATATGCTCTTATATTCAACAAGAACAGAGAGAGCTTTCTGATCCCTGCACCTATAAACCAAATCCAATCTTGTTCCGACACCATTTTTCAGATATAAATGATTCTATATACCTCAAATCAATTGGATTGCGTATTACTGAGGTAATCAGAATTACATGTTAGTGGAAAATAAAACAGGTCTATCTAGCCTCTTTTGACTATCTATCAGGTCTATCTAGCCTCTAGGCCAAGAATACATTACACTTTAAAATACTTCAAAATAGAAAACAGTTATTCATAATTTTGATGAAACTGTTTTAGTGTATTTTTGTTCAAATAAATGCACCCTTTTTGACCCTATAAGAGACTTCTTTCAAAGATTTTTGAAATGCAACTTCTGAACAAGTGAAAAAACTATTTTTCCTATTTTTTGACTTACAAAACATCATCGAGATCCAACTGCAAAAATGAAAAGCAGACATGAAACATAACATAAACACTTCACAAATCTTGGATTGCACTGATGTAGTTTATGAGTTTAAATTAAGTTAATTTGCTCTTGGTGTTGTAGGAAGATTGTGATCAAGTGAATTAGAGTTGAAAGAAATTAGTTTGAAGCTTGTTTCCAAGACTTGAACGATAAAACGGGTTGGTTTATTTCTCCTTCAGAGATGGCTGAAAGGGTTTTAACTAAACACGACATTCAATCTAATGCTTGGCTACTCTGTGTTCCTGTTGGAAGCCCGGCGTTTAATGGCAGAAGCAGACGGAACGCCTCTGCGGCACGAGGGGAACCCACATGATAAAGTCAAATGATCGTTGCAACTGAGAAACCAAACCAAAGGCGAATGCATTCTAAAGGCAGACGGTTCTCTCATCAGGGATGGCAATCAGACCTTGCATGGGCTGGAACCCATTCTGCATTTTTCATTTGCTGACCATTCACCTAAAAACCACTATGACGCATAATTTATTTACCCTTTATGCATGATCAGCAGTGTCCCAGACTCAAAGCAGCAGTCTGGGCTTTGAAGAGAACAGTAGAAGCATATTGCTGACCAAAGCTCCATATTTTTCCATAAAAACTGGTTTGCTAATGACAGTCGAACCTTTTAAGTTAGTTGGGTGAGATACTAAACAGAACAAAAACACCCTCAGTGCATGGTTGAGAATTAAAAAAAAAAAATACACAAAGACATTTCTAGAATGTTTGAGGCCACAAAAACATGTAAAGGCAAAATACTTGACAGCACAGTGACAAACTACTTTTGCTTCTGCAGAAGCTCTGGGAATGTTGAAAATGTCATCAAAATCATGCGCTAGCACTTACTCCTGCATCATATGATGATGGCATTTTTGTTCGCCCCTTCATAAGGGATGCTATAGTTCTCAAGGTCTAGTGCCCGGCCTCTATTCAGGACTGTTTGAGACATTTATGTCCTTGAATCCTGCAAAACATTTTCAAAAGAACCAAACTGGAAGTATTTGAAGAGACTTTTCATATTCTGAATAGTTAGAATAGATAATACTTTTAGGAAAATGTTAATTGCATTCATTGTTCATTTAGTCATTCTTTAAAGAAAGAGTTCATACAAATATGACAGCGCTGTCATTTTTTTACTCAACCTGTGTTGTTTCAAAGCTGTATTTTATCACTTGTTCCATAGAACATACTGTGTAGGAAATTTGAACAATATTTGTGCAGTTTTATCTTGCATACAAGGAAAATTCTTAGCGACCACGTCTTTCAAGCTCAACAATGGACAAAAAAATAAAACACAATGAAAGCACCATAATCCAAGAGTTTTACCCCCAATAATAGCTCTGTGTGAGGAACTGAACACATACATATGTGTAAGCTACTGTCAAGGTGTTTTATCTCCATTTTGGAGCTTGACAGACATGTTCACTATGAAAGAAAACAGGTGCCATGTAAAAGAAATGAATAAATCATAATAATAATGTCATGAGAGTGAGAAAATAATTTCATTTTCATTTTTTTGTGAACAATTCCTTTAAAAGCCTGCATTTAATTATAATCTGCAGTCATTATAGTTACATAAAAATAGTTTTCCCTCATTAACCACATACAGTAAATATCTGACCCTTGATTGCACATTAAATACTGTAATCAACATATTTCTCGGCTGGAGACTGCAGTGACAAAGTCTCACTAATGAGCTTCACTGCTACGCATGTGAAGAGCAAATACTCATACATCAACAGACAAAAACAAAGCTAACAAGCTGTCAAACAAAAGCAATGGAGAGACAATCAAGATATCCAACTGTGTCTACATTCAAGGGCTGCAGCACAGATTAAAACGGTGAGATTAAATAATGCAAACATTTGTAACCCCTCCCCGCCCAAATAAAAAAAAGAGAATTGGATGAGTCAGTTTAAAGTGAGATGAGGCTGCATTTATGCCGATATGTTTCCACTCCATGCAGGCATCATCAACATGGTTCACCGGAGCAAAACATTAGCTGAGTAGGTTGAATCTGACCTGCCGCTGGATAGAGGACAAGAGACTGCATATATAATGCAACCTCACATTGTCTCCACCCAAATCTCACACATGCACACATCGCCATAGCCAGCTATGAGGTAACATTTTCATGTTCAAAAATAACATTTATGTGAATGACTTAATTGCAGATTTTATGAGTAACTGCATGAATAATTCAGGTTAGACAGTTCAAGTGAAGTACACTTGATAGACTTGTGAGTGAGAGCACGGGCACAACCTCCGCTATTATATTGTATTATAACAGATGCATTTATTATAAGCGTCTTTGGACTTTATAATGCTTTAATATTTAATCTGACACTGGAGAAAGTTAATAAAGTGGCAATTTTCAGTTTAAGTTTAGCGATATCTTTATCTTATCTTATTTACAAGATTTAAACTAATTTCAGTTTTTATTAGTTTAGATGTCAATATCTGTCAATACAGCATCGCCAGCACATAAACTGACAGTAAAAATCCATGGACAGGAAGAAAGCAAACACAAAAGAAAACACAAAAATAATTTTATTATCTGTAAGTAATGTTAATAACTCTATCAGAAATAGTAGCATTTAAAACTACCATACAGATCTGTAGAACAAGTAGGTTACAGAATACAATTAAATATGCAAACACTAGCCATGAAGAAGTCTATGCTATTTCTTTCAGTATAGCAGTTCAGTTTTAAGAAAATCATGCTAAAACATTCATAAGAGCACTAGACAACATTTTCATTTATATGGTTATTAATGAAAACTATATTATTGCATGAATAATAAACAAATCTGTAGTAAAGTATTAACAAATGTTGTTGCAATAAGTATAATTTAACAATGTTCATCCCTCCAAAACATAGAAAACAAACACAAGTGTTCAGTGTATGATATAATGAGTTGTATATGTAGGGGTTATTATACTGTAGCACAAGTCTTAACCCCATCCCAGATCTCACTATTTTTCAAACCCTGGCTACGGCCGTGCATGGCCATGCACACAGAGAGATAGAGAGCGAGCGGTCAATCAACCTGTCCAGTGTGCAGATGTCTTTCACAGATAAACCAAGGAGGCTGACTCATGTCACTGATGCTGAATGGGATGTCAGTCAGGGAACTGAGACTCTGAGATAGCCTATTATCTGCCTTTAATGACAAAAACACTGGACTACATTGGCTGTCCATGTCTTTGTAATGCTACACTAAGGGAACACATAGGGGGTTTGAGGGGGATGAACAATTATTGCTTCAAATTTTAGACACTTAGGCCTTTTTGTAGTTTGTTTGCCCAACTTAATGATGAACATGAGCCATATCTGCAGACATATGTGTATTTATCATATAGAAACAACCACCTAAAAAACCCAGTGACCAACCAGAACTACCAATTAACACCCGGAACACCCTAACAATTACCTAAAAAACCCTAGCAACCAGCCATAGCATCACGGTGGCAGATTTTGTAGGGGCAAATTCACACTTGGTCTAATAAATCCACTAACATATTCTTCAGAAAATGTACATATCTAGTAGATTCTGCATTTAATTGTTACTGTCATTGTTAGAGTAACGTTAGTTACTGATTTTGAAATATTTCTCTGCTTAACACAATTAGATATCGTTTAACACCAATTTGACCTCAGTCAACATATTCCATCAAAGCTGCTTGCCAGTAATGGAATTAGCGAGGGTACATGAGTCGTATCATCCCGGGTCGGCCGCAGTGACATGGCTTCCACTCATCCCCCATTGTCTTGGGAAATGGCATTTTCGATCAAATAAAGGGTGTCCCGAAAATGAACCCTAATCCTCAAAATAAAAAGGCACCCAAATGTTCAGCCATCAGGGCTCGCATGAGCGCTCTGATCCGTTAGATTAAGACATGCGGTGCAGAACCAGCGAGATTTGACCACATGGTGACAAAGAGGTGTCCCTGCACTGTGCTGACAGGTTCCTGCTCTAGGGAACACGTGTTTGCGTAGGTGTGTGTGTTGCGCTCGTATCAGTGTCAACTCCTTTGTCCCCTAAGGCGGCACACACATGGAACATTTAGCCTGGAACCAATGATTCATGTGTAGTTTTTAATATTGTAATGAAATCATCCCCCTTGAGGAGGAGTGCCAAGAGGTGGCAAGAAGAAAAAATATAACAAACAAACACACATATGAAAAACATATTAAACTACTCAAAAAAAATATTTCTAAAATCTCAATGGATGATTTGATAATTAATTAATGAAAATAGTCATTTAGGTAACTTGAAATATCAGAATACAATGTAAAATTGCATTATTAAAAAAACGAAATATAAAATGGTCAGTCCCAACTCAAAAATCTGGCTGGATGATGGGTTATATTTCAATATCAAATCATACAAATATCACAAATGTATTACTCATAAAAATATCATGCCAGATTATGTATTTATATAAAACAATAAAAAAACATATAAAATTGTTTAATGATAATTTAATAATTTAAATATTTTAAAACCCATTTATACTGTAGAATGGATAGATCTGGATGGATGATGCAACAATAAGTTAAAAATATATTATATAGAAAAATAACTTTGTATATAATATAATATAATATAATATAATATAATATAATATAATATAATATAATATAATATAATATAATATAATATAATATAATATAATATAATATGCTAATATAAAACCATAAAAATAAAATAAAATAATTAAAATAGCTTTTTAATATTACATTTTTTTTAAAACTTTCATAAAATGTATAGTCCCAAATCTAAAATGTGACTGGATGATAGATCATATATGTTAATATTAAATAATATAACAATTAGTTAAAAATATATTATATTAAACAATGTTGAATGTCAGATTATATGTTAATATAACCCCCCCCCCACACACACACACACACAAAAAAAAAATCTGAATTTTTTCAATACTTTTAAATATTTAAAAAAAAAAAAAAATTCATAAAATGGAGAGTACCAACTCTGAAATCTAAATCTGGCTCAAAGTCATTTTGAAATATCCAGTAATGACAACTGTCAGGTTCTTATTGGTTTAATATACTCTATATGTCAGTGTTTATCTGTGTGTATATATATACCACTGTAAACCGAATGAAGAAACATATATTCCTTTAAGTACAGACTATCTTGTGAGGTCACTGCTACTTTAAAAGACACAAAATGAATGTGCCAGACACCCTGTCAGCTTTCAGAAGGGAGAGATTACTGCACATTCATCCAGTGCCTCTCCACTGCAGAACTGTAATTTATCAGTGGAAATACAGAACCTAAAATACACACTTTACAGCCCTTTTGTGAATGCTGTCAGAAAGTGCTATGGCATCACCATAGCAACTCCATCCATAATAGAGTGCCGACAGATAGAGAGAGAAGAAATTGGAAATGTGAAGGGCATCTCTGCACAAATTATGATTTCACAAGGCTTGCGCACTGACTTGCGAACAGCACAACACATCAGCGCTGACCTTGCGGTCCCCAAGGTCAGCAAGAGTGCGTAGGTTTATTCCGCACTGAGAACACAATGACTCAGTAACACCTTGAGTCCGCAGGGAGCACTCACACATTTAATTACACACTGAAGATTTGCTTCATGGCTTTGCATCATGGAATTTTGAACAAGGAACTTGGTGAATACTAAGTTATATGGTACAACAACCACTAATTGAACACTTGAGAGTGCAGTAATTGGTTATGGAAGATTGTGCATTTCAACATATGGCTTAAGTCTAACAATGGTATAAACACATAAATCTTTTTTAGTATTTCCTTATAATGAAATTATGGTAAGATATATATATGTATGTATGCCTTTACTTTGTATGCTAAATATATTACAAAGAAATTATATTTTTATTACTTTATGATGTGAAACATCCAACAGCTTACTGCAGATATCACAGACGGGGTTGGCATTAGAAGGTTTAATTTACATTAACACTTCAAATCCATGTGGTGCCTAGCTAAGCTACTATTTGGGGATTATATAAAGTTGCCTTCTTCTGTTTGGTAAACTAACAGGGCTTTAGGCAGCTTAGATGCATGTAATAGTTGTGGGCTGACTACCCAGCAGTCTTCTATTTAGTCCAATCTGAGATAACTGTAAATGTCAGAGGCATGCTGGGAGTTAGATTACCCCCTTAACCTTATGAGATTCTTATCGTCTCTGGTTAAGGTGGATCTGAAAGCCATTAGCCAAATTAAAACACCATTTGTTTTGAATGCAAGAGCAGTTATACCTATAGATTTTACACACTGAGTGGTAAATTCCCATATGGAAAGATCATGGGAAGATCCACTAAAATGTACCAGTGTTTTTCTGCACCACAGCAAATGAAATGATATTTTACCAGTGTTGTGAATCTGAATTTGCAGTCTGTATCAAATGTGGTGCAATAAAAAAGCCATTGTACCCTGAAATAATGTCAAGAAACGTCTTTCTATTGAGTCCTCGTGGCAACTCACATTTACAACAAAAACCCTGACTCTTTTTAGTGAATCAAAAACATACAGCACGAGTCGCACGACCAGTATGGCCTGATTCACGAACAAATGATTTGTATTACTTTTTTAAAGGGATAGTTCACTCTCAAATTAAATTTTGGTATGTTTTAGCTTACCTCAAGGACATCCAAGAGTTAGGTTTCTTTGTTTCCACAGTATTTCCCATTTTGATATTTTTAGGTCAAACCGTTCTTGTCTGTGACTCATATAATGGAGGTCTATGGTCACCACCTCAAAGTGCATGCACAGAGGAGTCCAAATTAAACAATTCTCCATCGTAAGTACACACTGATGACCTAAGACACGAAACGAGCGGTTTGTGTAAGAAAACGAACAGTATTTATATTGTTTTTAACTCTTGTACACAACCACATCCAACTGATCTGAGTGCGCGAGTGCTTCCTGATGTGACGTGCACGCGCTCTGGCTTAGTCTGCGCAAGCGCGGAAAGTGCCGGAAGTGATCTCTCGCGCAAGTACATCACTCATTGTTTACACTTATTGTCTATGGTTTACACAGAGATTTCGGAAGTGTTACCTTTCACTGTGAAGATCTAAACATATTTAGGCATACAGGAAATTGCAATGTAAGACGATTTCAATATATCCATAAACAACGTTGAATTTTTTTCACAACCTTATTTATTTGAACCAGATTACACAGACCAAGTACTCAGGAGCGATCCGCTGCAGCAGCACGTCTTCAAGCCTCAGAGAGACAGAGATCTCTTCAAAATTGGTGGTGTTTTAGTAGCAAGTGTTGTGAGATGCCAACAGAAGTGAAGAACACATGTTGTCATGAATGGAACAACTACTACGAGGACATTGACAGTATCGCATCATACACCTGCCTGCATCATACATTCTCCGCTGTTGGGACGCAGCGTTTTGCACATTGTGGTTAGTTTGCCACGTATAAACTGGAGGCGACATCCAATGCCAGAGTGAACCAATTGCATTTGTCATTAGAGTGAGTAATGTGTTGTATTTTTATTATAATCGCAACAATTATAGGGTGCATTATAAACAAATTAATTAATTACAATTACTGCATTATATTTCAGACAGTGCAGATTGGTGGTGTATCGTGTGGTAAACAGTAAAAAATGAGTGACGTTCATGTGCGAGAGATCACTTCCGGGACTTTCTGCGCTTGCGCAGACTAAGACAGAGCATGCACACACGTCACATCAGGAAGCACTCGCGCACTCAGATCAGTTGGATGTGGTTGTGTACAAGAGGTAAAAACTATATAAATACTGTTCGTTTTCTTACACAAACCACTCGTTTCGTGTCTTAGGTCATCAATTTGTACTTACGATGGGGAGTTGTTTAATTTTGACTCCTCTGTTCATGCTCTTTGAGGTGGTGACCATAGACCTCCATTATATGAGTCACAGACAAGAACGGTTTGACCTAAAAATATCAAAATGGGAAATACTGTGGAAACAAAGAAACCTAACTCTTGGATGTCCTTGAGGTAAGCTAAAACATACCAAAATTTTATTTGAGAGTGAACTATCCCTTTAAGAGGATCAAAAATATACAGTATGGCTAGTGTAGCCCGATACACAAATAATTTACTCTCATGAGCTTTGGTTTAATAAAAACATACAGCATGACCAGTCTGATTCCTAAACTAATCACTCTTCTGAATCGGTTCACATATGTGAATCAGAAACACCACATGTAACCGTTGTAGTCTGATTCCAGAACAAATGATTCTAATGAGCCAGTTCCGATAATGAATAATTTACAAAGACGAGCTAAATCAGTCTGACAAATCCTTCAAATAATTGAACCGAACAGAACGGCCACTGAATAAACATATACCACTTGCTTACTGAACCGCAAATAATCATTATATTTAAGTGATTTTCTTACTAAAGTTAGTAAAGTTTTTGTTTCAGGATCAGTGCTATCGTGGGCTGATTGTGTTTATGATAACATGTTGTTAAAGATAAACACATTTTTTGTGTGGGTTTTTTGTGCACCTATGAATTAAACAAGAGCCTTTGCTGTAAATTGTTGCATTCAAAAGCATTGTTGCAGTTTTTTGATCACTAGAGGTTGTTTGAAGAATCTGAACTCAGCATAAAACACAAACCACCTACTGGTGTTGATGACAGTTCTATGGGCTGGTCTGACTCTTTATATCTCTATCCTATATATATCACTAAAAAGAGCACTCATTGAACAATTAAAACAATTTATATTGCTATAAGGCTATAAGTCCTGCACTGTTCTCCTTAGGGTCAGGGTATGATGACAGCTCTGACTTCATAATTGAGATTAACAGAGACTTTGCCCCTGACTTCAGCACCATAAAGTACTTTGAATTCTGCGGTTAACCAAGAAAACTATACCAGCTGGGGACAGAGCAACTGGCCGGCTGGTCGATGTTCTTGCGATCGATCAAGAGAGAACATTGTGAAAACACACAGCCGCCAGGGTCGGAAGATGGGGGAAAGTTGTCTGCCTCTAACTCCTTTCATTTCACGCTGCTTTCATTTCCTGTCCTGGAGAACAGTGCTGAGTTTCTTTTCAGCGTGCTCAGCTGAAATCTATAATATTTTATCAGTATGAATGAGTTTTTGCAATTAGTGAGTAGGAAAACCTCTTTCATGAAGCACAGTGGCTATCTGTTAAATGACTTTCCATATACGATTATGCGGTATGGTTTATATAAATGGATGTGGTTTGTGAGTGGTGACATCACTACTAAACACGGACGATGGAACACAGACCGCCGACCTATAAAGAGGTTTATGGAGTGAATAAATATGGTATGAGCCCTGTAATATTTTCAGACAATCAATCAAAGTGAACTAAAAAGCCAGACTCCCTTATTTTCATTTCATACATGGAGCATCACAAGAGTTCACATGACATATGCACATGGTTTTGTTTACACAGATGTGAGGTTCTTCATAAAGGAACCAGGATTTAAGGTTCACACATCAAAAGAGGCAGTTAAAGTTTGCTGATGCTAGGTACTAATAGAAACAAGCATGCATTTTCTTCTTATGCATACATGGGAATGAGAACTCATCATCAAGATGCAATTAAAGATTAAAAGACAATGAGTCATACGTTCCTGCTTCCAGAATCAGAATAAGTGTGCCATTTTTTGATAATGAAGCTTCCAGTGCAGTTGCACACATCCATGTTTGCATACTATCCTTAATAAATAATTTATACAATGTATTTTGTTGTGGTAGTACAACAAAAGTGCCTGCACAATCAATATGCTGTTTATAATGTATAATTCCATTACAACACTCCAATCACCAGCGTACTACATACTATTATTGTGTATTCTGAGTATGCAAATTGGGACTCTTTGCATATCTTCATCCTGTAGACAGACTGAAACAATCCTCAACTTTCCATTTAGCTGTTTTTGTATTACAAACTGCACTGCAGTTGGCGATGAATCATCTGGGATCCAGCATAGGCCCAAAACACATTCTCAGACAATCTTATTCAGACTTAAACAGCAAGTCTCATTTCCCTAAAAGGCAAAAGGCCTATTATAAAAGGAGCTGACAAGATGTTGATAAGTGTGTTTCTAAAAAAGGAACAACCACCCTTCTACGGTTTATTCAGGACAGCGTCATCAGCGAGCCATCCAGTGCAATTAACATCCATGTGTGAATAACCTCAAACTAGAACAAATAGGTTACACGACAATGGATTTAGGGTAACTACTTTATTTAGTGGCGATTTACGAAATGGGAAGTTTTCATAGTACTTGTTATTCACCCAAACATAAAGTTGCACATGTGATTCGTTAACTTTACAGATGTTTACCCAAAGATTTGCCAAGATCTGTTTTTGTTTACCAGACAAAAAGGCAATGGCCCCTCTCATCTTTGTCTCTTTCAAACCACCCATTTGCGTCGCCCTGAAATATCAACAGGTTTTATTCCCAATGTTAACAATGCTTTAAAAGTCTCAGACAGGCTTGAAAAGAGCACTCAGAGTGGGGTCTGCATCTAGAAATCAATTGTAGACTCATGCAATACACAAAACCTGTCTAGCAGTAGCTTGTTTCTTTACAAAATCACTTTTGTGCAAGAATAATTGGTAAATACAGAATTAAATTCCAATGCTAACCCACTCCTGAGTCAAGTTCATCCTCCACTGGACTGATTAGATTTAATAGTGACCATCTGGTTGTCATCCCTTTATATTCGCATTAAGCAAGACCCACTGGTTAAAAGTCAAGTGATTGACATGCACATTGAATTTGCCTCTCTTTCACGCTGACAATAGCTTGTAGCCAGACATAATGTCTCATTTGTCCAAAGTTCAATGCCAGGAGAATTTCCAGCCGACGTATTGTTTGTGAGTGAAAGAGTGGCGCAAACTCTTGCTGTTTCCCTTTTCTCGCCAAGGTCTGCAATGACAGCGTAGATGTCACTTGTCAAACAGTTTGTTCACAAACAACAGCGCTGCTTATTATGGCTTTGACAGTGGGAAACGAGCTAAAAAGAAGCACAAATAAATTTGGGGAACAGATGAAAGATTCTAAGACCATAGGGGGTAAATTTTGACAATTAAAAAAAGCCGAAATGTTTAGCAAGGCTGTTTAGCAACAGCGCAAACAAGTGTGTTTTTCATCTAATGCAGTTTTGTAATAACCTAAAATATATGAGCCATTAAAATCGGCACATACCCAGTACCCTCAAATCAACTTCCAGTATGAATAAATAATAATTCCTCTGTTCGAATCCCAGACCGCCAGCCCATTTATAATTTCACGCCGTCTCCAGTCATCGTGCGAAGAGGAAAGCTGCTTGTTTTGACAGATTGGGTTGCTTTGATGCATACTTGGATTTTTGCAGCTGCATTGCATGTTAAAGTAAACAGTCGAGTTGATAAGATCTTCATAGATGAATTTGCAAGCAGGGTTTCTCAAGCAGCTGGAAAGTATAAGGGCAGAGAGGAATGCAATAGCATGGCTTTTGCATGCCGTGCCAAATTGTGTGGCAAAATATGGACAGCGGGAGGGATATTAGAAAATGAAAGTATGGAGGAAGATCATAATGAGACCCACAGTGTTGTCTGAAATTACAAAGGATTCATAATCATAATTCTGTTTCATGACCATTATGACCATTAATTTAATTGAGCCGTTTCTTACAGCAAAATGTCTTGATGTCTGACTGTTCTGTAATGTTCTGTTATCATACTGTTTTGTTAACATACCTATTCATCTCATAAGAAAATTCACAAATGCAATCTTTATAACCACAGTTGTCCTCCCAGACAAAAATAAGAGCATAAATCAAGACTTTTGCTTAAAGTAATAGAAAACCTAAAATTCAAATGTTGTCATTATTCACTTACTCTGTTTTTGGATGCACTGTTTCTTCAAAGCTTCTCAGTGTTTCTTCTTGAGAAAGAAACCCCTGTAATCTCAAGTTTCAGAGTGTCAGAAGAGATCTCAACAATGTCTCAAACTGCCAAAATATCAAAGTCTGCAATCAAACTATTTCAATATACGTAATTTCACAATTACAGTATCTCAGCCATTGTGTCATTCGTGTCTATTTTTATTTCTCCAGCATAATTCTATGAGAAACAGCTGAGAAAGTTATTAGAAGTCAATTTTTTCCCTTCTGTCTGGTTTGCCTCCATGATGTCAGGTTTGATATTATCAAATCGCCGTCTGAACACAGAGGCTATGGTCTGGGGAGAATGTATGGCCGGTATCGTTTTCCCATTGAGACATCGGGACATACAGAGGAATGAAAATAGACTGAACGGGGGTCTAAAGGGTCTGCCGGTTCCAGCTCATTTGGCCACATATAGCAGTCCTGTACATCTCTGTTTCTATATGGCTTCAAGGTTAACAAGCTGTCTGGAGCCGTTCTGTCTGCTGTCCGCCGTACCTGAAGCGTCATACAAAGCCGATCTCTGGGAGAGAGAAACTAGTTAAGAGTTCCAGTCCTATTACCAAAAGTAGCCTTTCATGAGAAATAGACTTAAAATGTCTTTGGCTCTTCACATAGAAACATGAGTAACCTAAAATATTTGATATTGCAAAGTGTGAGATGTTTTACAAAACTCGTAAAGCTGCTGTGACATTCCACAAATTCAGTATGGTTTGGTGTCCTATTACTTTTATAAACCCTCCGAAACACAAATCCCGTTTTTTTGTTGTTGTTTTTTTGCAGTAAGAATTAGTTCTTAATACAAAAAACAGAGTGATTTAGAATAAAGTTGATTGTCATTGGTTTGTGCCAGTTGAATTATGGCTAAAATTGGGCCTGTTACCTAATGATCTTAGATTAAAAATATTATTAAATCAATCAAAACTTAACCAATAAACACATTTTACTCAGTTACACAGTTTTTTTTAATATATTTATTTTCGTATGTGAGAATTTATGTTGTGATATTTATAATTTTTCTTGCCATAATATGTACTACATATAATTTTTGTAAAAATTAATAAGACTCATTTATAATCAAACAACATCATATGTGTCTCTTTTTTTCGACTAAACATTTTCTGAAAAAAAAAAAAAGAATTGGACCGTTTGTGGAAAATGTCAGTGTTATTTGAGAGTACTGGGTCTTTCCTTTGTGCATTTGGCAGTTTTTTGTCTCTTTGAAATCAAAAGAGCCTTGAGAACGTTTGTGAGATATGATATTAGTGATGGTTGATGGACATTTAATATCTCTGTCCAATCTACTTCTTGTTGAGACAGATGGCACAGTTGTCATGACGATGGAACAACAGAAAGAAACCGACGCTCAAATGTTGTGCCAGAGACGCTGATGTGATATTTTAGTTATGTTTGACTCAAAGTTTGTGGTTTGCCTGATCAAATTCAGACGGTTGTTTTATGTGAAAAGAATTTAAGTTAATTTGGTTATTACATAACTGCCAAAATAAAAAGAGAAAGTGGGTTGGGGGAAAAAGAGAGATAGGCCCTTAGGACATGAAGAGTAGAGGTGAGACAACATTGATAGGGGCATTAAACGGCTGAAGAACAGATGCATGCAGTTATGTCAACACATTCATCACTGATTAATATCATTGCCATAACAACAACAAGCGGTCCTGACCACCAGACAGTTCAAAGCATTAAAGCACTCTACTTGATGTCAACAGTAATTTAAATACTTTGTTTTAAATTAAACTACTCTTTAAGAATGTTAGAAATCTTTAGCAATATATATGTAATATCTGTTTTGCATTTTGCATGCAAGAGCCTGTTACCACATAATTTCCCTATTACTAAAGAAACAGGGTCGTCAAGCTGTCACTTTACAACTAAAATAAAAATCTAGTCCTAAACTTTACTTTTGTTAATTTTATTATATTTTTATTCTTAAAAAAAAAAAAAACAGGAAGAAAAAACTTTCTAAAACTTCTGTCGTTCTTTGTAGATTTTTTTTTTTTGTAGAGGGATGTTGGATACAATTAATACTAATACTAATTATTTATTGCTTAACTATATCTGTTTTACTTATTATTAACTTTATTTACTTTTTATTCTATTTTAAATTTTTACTGTTTATTTTTATATTAAAGCAAGGAGATTGCATTTTGAAAATAAAATAAAATAAAGTGCACATTTAATTTTAATTTATTTTATAAAATAAAATAAAATAAAATAAAAAGGATTTTATAAAATACACAATATTTTATTTGTATTTTATTTTATGTATCAAAATGTGATCTCTATACAGAAATCATACAAATAAGCAAAATAACTAAATAGGTAAATAGATAAAAATGAAACACTGAATAAATAAAATGCTTAATTGGGAAAAGGGCATGTTAGAAAATGGATCCCAATACCAGAATATCTGTCTTCCTTGACCTGAATACATGTGATTAAAGCACTGAGAGCATGTCAAGCCTGCACATGAACTTTACGATAGCAATCAGATGTGGCCTGAGATACATCTCCGTGCAATAAGGGACTTTAAAATGAAAAAGAGCAGGAATGTGTGTGGAAAGATCCCTATAAAAGCCTGGTGATGTGACCACAAAAATCCCTTGACCCACACAAGTATCAGCAGATCATAGTGACCTCATGTTTAATTCTTACTCCTAATGTGAATCTTTTTAAGGAATCAGATAATAAAATAAGGGCTTTCCTTGTCTAGGTCAAGTTGTGGGATAACCAGACCTGATTCTGTGTGACCTGATATCAAGACCCTTATCAGAGCTCTGTATCACGAGAGAGCTCAACCCTGTTATCATATGCTCTGTTTGAAATCACAAACAAACTGCAGGATGAGGCCAAAGACAACACAGAGAGGCAAGATGAAACAAGGAATCTCCTAGAGATAAAATACTACTGCAGGCGGTCCAATGTCCTCCAGGGGTCAGGGCCAAAGTTCAAAGGATCCAGGAAAGAGAAATCACTGTGGAAACCATTGATCACATATGCAATGGATCCAGAGAAAGTTCCTTAAAAAAAATCCAAACATGAAAAAAAAAAAAAAAAAAAAAAAAAAAAATCTCCAACATCCCTCAAACAGAAAAGTTCAATTAATTAATGTACTATTTACTAAAAAAAGAGAAAAAAGAAAAAGAGAATAAAATGTAAAATAGGCATAATTAAATAATAAATTAATAATCATTACAATGATAAATGATCTCCAACATCCCTAAAACAGAAAGTTCAAGAAAGAACCGTTTTAAAAATTCTCAAAAGGACAATTTAATTTAATCTTGTTTAAAATGTAAATGTAATTTAATATGCATTATCAAATTTAAATTTCTCTACTTAAAGATAAAAAAAGAGTAAACCATCGGAAAAAGTAAAATAGATGTGATTAAATAGTAAACAAATAATTACAAAAATTATCAATTATCTCCAGCAGAATTTAAGAAAGAACTATTTGATTTTGTTTTGTTTCATTTTATTAAAGTTTATTATTATTGAAAATAAAGAATAAAAGTAAAAATAGAAAAAAGTAAATACAATTTTAAATATATTTAATTAAATAATAAATAAAGAACATCAAAAAAGAGCTATTTTATCAAAAGAATGCTTATTTATTTATTTATTATTATTATTATTTATATTTTTTTATTTAAGTTCATTCTCCCTACTTAGCAATTATAAAGAATAAATAAGGAATAGTTAAATTAGTCAATTAAACAGGAAGAACTCATGAAAGAACCATTTCAAAGATCATCAAAATAGCTAAATAAAGTTCATTAATTATTAAAAGCATGTATAATGAATGATTTATCTCTATCATGAAATATCCTTTAAAATATAAGGAATATTCACTAACCTTTGACCTTTCTCTCAGTGCAACAGCTTTACACAAAGACAGGAGGTGAGCTGTATTGAATATAAATCAGTCATTCATATTGTCCTTCATCGTGAGGATCAAAGGTCAAGCTTCTCGTCTCAGGCGTTTGAAATACTCAAGCATTTATTGCACCCTTGTTTTACGGCGAGGCGAGACGGCCGAGCAGAATGCTGAGTTTGTAGTAGAGATTGTTATGCTTGTGCAACCTGAGATTACACACACATAGGTCCTCGTGTGGGAAAGGTCAGCATACTGAGTGTGTGTGAGAGACTGTGAGTGTGACGTCTTTGCTATTCCTCCTTGAAATATTGTCTCTTCCCCGACTGCTGCAGTCATTTGTCACCCTGGCACGCTGTCCTGATGTCCTGATGATATTTATGTGCTGGCCGGCAGCCACTGACCGACTGTGAGTAATGAACATATGACCCTCTGCACACATACTGTATATACCTCCTGCTTCCCTTCAGCTCTGTGCCTCACCATCACATCCTTTCCTAGTAGTGCTTGCTAAGTCTCTATAAAACACTATTACTGTTGCTAACACTTAGGAATAAGGATATGAACAAATCGTTAACTCTAAGTATTAAACTATTTTGTATTACATTTAATATTCCTATGAAAACAAATTATAGCTTTGAATAGTATTCTATTACATTTCTAAACAATCAGATACATGATTTTTGCCTTGTTGGACGTCAAAATGGAAAAAGAAAATCCTACAAGCTTGGAGAACCTGAGCTATATCTAGAGACTAGAAAATCATGCTTCATCAAGTTGACTAGTAAACACCTAGCAACTACTGAGAACAGCATAGCAACTGCAAGCAAGATAGACATCACACCATATAAGGAATGTTCCAAATACATTACAGTGTGTAAAAGTTAGGCATAAAAATTTTGCATCAGCAAATATGCGTTTATTTCACATTTGCATTTCTTTACACTATTAGTTAGATATTTAGTTGCGCAACATTTTATTTCCAAATTTCCATGATTTATGAGACCAAGGTTGCTAGATTCATGTGCATTTGTTTCAGATAAAACTGAATGTGCTTTTAGCACCACAAACGGGATATTTCACTTTAAAAGTATTGCAAGACGTGCAAGAAGCAACATATTGTCATTCTGCAAAAATTTAGTCACAAGCACAGGCAGGTACATATTTTTTAATAATTCCCTTAAAAAAATCATTCATCATGTTCAAGTAAAGTGGATGGGATAGCCTTTAGAAACCAATTTTCACAACTCACTATGGGAATATTACAAATGAATTTCCTGGGAACATTAGGAAAACATTCCATTAAACTTAAACTAGCCTACTGTTCTGTGCGCTCTGAAATTTGAACATTCTCACAACCAAAATAGAATGTTTAGAAAATGTTTTTAGATTATAAATTGGTTAGCAGAACTCCAACACCTCCTGATAAACTACTAACATCGACAGGTTAACACTGATACAGTGGACAAATATAATTGGTTTACACGCATCAAGTATATCAAATGCAGTGAAATGAGAATAATTTTTCAGCAAACAATGTGCAACAGAACAACAGCTGCTCCATGAAACCCCTTCTAATCAAGCACAAAGACCTTTTTGTGGGCACATATATATGGTTTATGTTTCTACCCAAAGCTTTTGACAGATATACTGGTGTGGCAATAATGAAAGGAGCTTTCTTTTAAGAAGATTCAATCAATAAACTGATACGTTCCAGAAAACACTGTTGTTTACAGCTGTTTGGAGGAGAGCTATAAAGAGGAGTAAATGAAAAAGGCTTTGGTTTGATTTATGAACCCAGAGTAGCTTATAAAATATACTCTGCCTTTACAGTAATTCCAGTCAAAAAACATGAGCAAGGACACATGTCATGCTGTTATTCCTGTAGAGCAGATGTCCTTCAGCACTGATCTCACAATCACTGCTGCGTGACATGTGACATATGAAGGACATTTATGTGCACTACATTCTATAAGATTTTGCACATGAGAAATAAAGCTTTTGATTTCATTTAGTTTTTTTGGCTATTTGTTGCTGGAAAAAAACAGGAATGCCTGTGTGAAACTTCTTTTTGCAATATATAGTGCACTTTGAGCTGAACTGAGAGTAAAGAGGAAACAGACAGACAGAGACAGATTGAAAAGAGAGCAGGTTAAGATTGCAGTTCTTATCTTCCTCAAGAGGAATTCAAAGACGTGCCTCAGATAAACTCACAGAGATGACCGAACTGCATCCTGGAGTCAAACTCATCCGCTCTAGCACTTGGATAGACCAGAACGTGACATATGACATCTGACAAAGACATCAAGTAACGTAAATAACAATGTGAAACTACTTTTTCCAAGTCTCATAAGAAACAGAGTTTAACAGGATGTCAGAGTGGTTAAGACACTGGATTTAAGATCCAATAGACAAATGTCTTTGTATATTTGAACTCCATTCCTAAGTAGATCAATGACAATTTAAAAGTGACATGACATTCAAAGACATTCAAAGTGACGTGACATTTGAACCCGATAACCACTAGGCAAAACAACCAGGATGGCCGAGTGGTTAAGGCGTTGGACTTAAGATCCAATGGATGCATGTCCTCGTGGGTTCGAACCCCACTCCTGGTAAAATGTTGCCACATTTAAACATATCAGTGCTACCAACCAACTAGATTCTCAAAGTAACCATTGAAGTACCTGTATAAGAAAAGATATGGGCATTTAGCATGTGATCAGAATTGCTTGATGCACAATGAGTCAAAAAATGGTGTGGTATTTAAGATCCAATGGACAGATGTACTTATGGGTTCAAATCTCACTCTGGGTAGGGAAGAGAATTTTAAATGGAATATAGAGATGCAGGACAATGGACAGGTAATGTGCTTATGAAAAACATCAAATTCAATCAATAACAACAACAAAATCCAATGCTAATACTTTGATGTGTGTTTGTTATTTTCCCTTCGAAATGATCTCATTTCCTGGAGTGAAAGAGTTAAAGAGATTTTTACAAATAAATAAATACAAATAACAGGATAAGAAGTGATACTGAGGATGCAAGACAAACATAAACTGATCTCAATTACAACAGTATTTCCAGGAGTATATACAGCATTTTAATCAGAGAAAGGATTTTCTTTATTTACAAATTATGGTTCTTTATTGGCATCTACAGTTCCATGAAGAATTTTAAGCATCCATGGAACCTTTCCATTGAACACGAGGTTCTTTATAGTGGAAAAAGGTTCCTTGGATTATTAAAATGTTCATTACACTAAGGTTCTTTTAAGAACTGTTCACTGAAAGGTTTCTTTAGGGAACCAAAATGGTTCTTCTATCACTAAAAAAATAAAAATAATTAACTAATATTACATTGTTGGTGAGCACTTATAAAAGCTAATAGTACTTAAGCATGTTCTGTTGGGACCCTCTATAATCACAATAAAAAGGGAAACTATGGTAAAACCATCATCTGTTCTGATGTTTTAATTCTAATGTTCACTGACACACCTGACTCACAGCTTAAGGTTTCTTTCACTTTCCTGTTCAGTTTTAGCACCCCATTCGTCCAGCGCTGAGGCGGAGGTGTTTACTGTCTGCTCCAGGTGCTGTTACGAGGGCAAGGCCTGGGTAGAGCGAGGGGCCACCCCGGATAGCATAAATAAACAGACCCCAGAAAGCCTGCTGTTTTGATAATGTCCATGATTAGCTCAGGTGCTGGGTTATGACCCTGCCAGACCCACAGGACTGGCGGGGGCTGCGTGTGTTTTCCTTTCCTTTCTTCTTCGACAAGGAAAAGATGCAGCTGCTTTTACTAGGCCTGACACAGAACAATCTGAACCAGAAGCCCCCTGACACGACAGACTGAAAGGAAATGAAAACTGTTGTTTTGTTAGCATTCAGTTTAGTAGAGTAAATATTCCAGTATACACTTAAAAACATACAAAATATACTTTAAGCTAATTTAAAAATCATTCTTTTATTTTAAAGTGTGTGGCAGTTGATGGTTTTAAAAAACACGATACATCCTGCCCCAACTTCCCATTTTAATATGAACTACATAAGACTTTGGATAAGTGGATATTACCACTTTTTAAAGTCATCAATAAGAAACTATCAGTACCCTATACTTCACTAGTTTCCACGGATGCTAAAGATTCTTCATGGAACCATAAATATAAAAAAAGAATCTTTATTTTAAAGATTGTACAGATTTTACATTATCCTTTGCTTGCTCTATGACAAGTAATTTTTCTTTTTTTCTTTTTTTTTTAAACAAAATTCTATTTTAGATACATTTAAAAAGGAATAAACATCTAATGGGCCAAAAAAAGGAACAAAAATAACTCCTGCTATTTGATGAAAGGATGAATCAATATACACACAAACCACCCAGATCGCAGGAATCAGATGTGGGGTGAGTACTGCTGGAGGGAATGTAATGTGTACCCAACACCCTCTGTTACTACATACTGAAAAGAGAAAGAAAGAATGAACTGTGAGTTTGTGTTGTGCTCATGGACCAGCTGTGTAAATCTCTCACTGTCCTTCTCGGGGGGAGCACAGACTCATTTTTAGAAACACTGGTATTCCAGTAACCTAAGCGCATTCTTCAGGCATGTAACTGTAGAAAGATCAAGAACTACGACAGAGCTCCACTCAATCCCCGTTCAACACAGACTGAAGCTCTCAGGTGGCCTGAAATAGGTAAAGAGGTCATTAAGGAAACGAGGAGGCTGCACATATAAATAGCTCAAGTTATTGAGTCTCCAATAAACCAGCTCCCTTCAGTCTGTCGAACTCATCTTTCTCCATCTCGTGTCATTTATTGGAAAAGAAGTAGTGTGTTATATTGATTCGCAGCACCCTGCGGTAAGCGAACCCTTCCCCCGTGACCTGTCAGGTATGACAGACAAAAGAAGAGAGAAAAAAAAAAATATTAGGCTCATGCTGAGAATTACTCGTCTACAATATCAAGAAATCATTCGCACCAAAAAGCCACCGCAATTACCCAACAAGAGCCCTCAGAGAAGATAATGACTGCTTGTGCTTCAAAGGCGGCTATCTTGCCCCCCTTTCAATAAGATCCAGCAGGGTTTTTAGGAGATGGACGCGGTGAAGCCCCCATCCAAGAGTGCTGCCCCTGCTGATGGAGAAGCCATGGAAAAGCAGGAACAATTGAACACTCATTAGCATGGCAAAGGTCTGCTCATTACAAGGAATCATTAGAGTTGCTCTCAGATGAAAGGGCTGCTCGGACTCCACACAAGGAGGTGTCCACTAAAAAGAAGTGTTCGGCAGAAACGAGGTTAGGATAAGAAACAGAGGATAAATCCCACCCCCCACCCCCGAATCATATGATTTTACAATGTCTGGTCTGCCAATAGATGCTATACACCATCAATAAACATAGCAGTCAACATATCAACCATGAATCTAAAAAAAGCTCATAAAAATTGTATATATAATTTATATACCATATTTATTATTTTTTTATTATTGTTAATAGCTTTATTTATTTAGGTCTAGTAATATATCTTTATATTTTTTATCAATTTTTTAGATTTTACCTTTTACATTTTAGCTGAAGTGTGATCCATTCAGGATTTTATTTCCTTAATTTAATTTTGAAATTGACAACTTACCCCATATAATGTGACATCACCGCTCTTCTGTTGAGACATATTGCCACGAAAGGTCAATGTGTGTTCAATCAGCTTTTTTTTTTTGTTGCCATGACTTTAAAGTGTGCATCTAAAACAGAAATTTACTTTAAGAAATATTTGTTGGAGTAAACTAACCACTCCTATTTGCCAGTCCCATCAGGTGAAACAACAAATCTATCACAAAACATAATAACCCATTATGATTTTCTTTCTTGTTTTCAACACCAAGAATAAGATGCCACATGGAATTCTAAAGTTACACACACAAATAACTAAAACATAACTAAAATAATACAACTTTTGGATTTTTTGCTAAATTTATGGTAAAAGTGGTCAGAAGATAAATTACTTTTCATTAGTAAACTGTTTGGATCTTTTTTTTTTTCATTTAAGCATGACAAAAAAGGTCAGTCTGTTTTTCTTACATTGCAATTTTAACCGCTATGATGTTGCATTTCTAAAAAATAATTAAAAAATGCCCTTTGATTTGCCAAAAGCCATTTTTTATTCTCATCCAGTGCTCTGTGAGTATTGATTTTGGACCCTGCATGTACACACAGACCACCACTGCCATAACCACGAAAACGCAGCAGTAACCTCCTTCCCCCAGAGCTGCAAAGTCATTATCAGCTGTCCAGGTCTTACTTATGAGCTCCAAGCTCCCAAGAGACACGGAAATAAGTGTGCTGGTCCATGGGGGAGGTGAGGGCCGTTGGGGTCCTGCTCCTAAACGAGGGGCCGAGGAGGAACAGAGGGATTCAGAATGATGAAGGATCTTTGAAGAGCTAGAGATGGAGGGATGATGGCTCTTTGAGGTTTGCCTGGGCACTGAGGGCTTTTGTGTCGAAACCTCCTGCAAGAACAGTTCACGTTACTGCAGGACAATGGCTGGTTAAACTGTGCATAGAAAGAGGTTAATCCACAAAGAATAGGCTGCTGGCCGGTAAAGCTAGTGACACAGGGCCTGGAGAAAAGCATTAGTCAATAAAGCACTAATTAAAGTGTTTGCCTGTTGAGCCGTGCAGAAGGCGATCAAAGCCAAACGCGGCCGTGTCACAAATGGGGAAGATGCTTAAGGGGACGCGTTCATTCCGCATTAAGGACGGATAAGAACACACACTGAGCAGCTGCACAACCTGTTAAGAAATCCAGTGTTTGGATTTTTTTAATTTGGAGGAAAACTAATTTGCCCCACATAGTCATGAGACTGGATGTGGTTTTACCAACAAACTAGTTCCATTGGACAAATCCAACTGGTGCAGATGTCCTAGAGGGTTTTAAATCCCACTTCTGGTAGATCAATGTGATTTTAAATGGAAAATATTAATTTGACTGTATCTGGTCGCATTATATCAAACTGGTTTCCCACAATGGTTAAGAGATACGTGAAGAAGGAACAAAGGTTTCCCTGTAACAAAGGGACCAGGATGGCCGAGTGGTTAAGGCGTTGGACTTAAGATCCAATGGACAAATGTCCTCGTGGGTTCGAACCCCACTCCTGGTATACCAATGTAATTTTTAAACAGAACATAGTTATGTGGTTGTGTAACAACTTGGTTTCTGAAGTAACTGGAAAGGGAACACAACAGCTCACAGTGGTCACATCTTGGGTGGTCGAGTGGTTAAGGCATTAGATTTAAGACCCAATAGATACATTTTTGAAACACACTTCTGTTAGTTGCAACATTTATATATGTTGTGGTTATCAACAAAGTGGTTCTGAAATACTTGTATAAACACCAACAACGTCACCAGGATGGCTGAGTGATTAAGGTGTTGAACTTAAGATTTAATGGGGAAATGTTTTTCTGGGTTTGAACCCCACTCGTAGTAATAAAAATAAAGGGTTGAATACTTTTGATAAAAGCATTTGCAAAAAAAACCTACAAAAAAAAAAAAAAAAAAAAAAACACCCACCAGACTTGAGCTTTTTAAGCAAGGAAAGACAGAATATTGGTAAAATATTCACATAAGGTCAAACTTGCCAGTGTGCCAAGGTTATTTTAATAACCAGATATTTGTTTTTTTCTCAGAAACCTCTTTCCCTGTCCTCCCATGTGTACCGTGGCTGTGTGTTCCTGATGAAACAGGTTTCGTCTCACATGAGCACTTCTCTATATGAGTGCTAATAAGAGCCATGTCAGAAGGGACACCTGCAGTTTCAGAAACACAACGAACTGAGCCAAGCGACTGACAAGTTGTATATAGATGCTATCCACACCTTCTACAGAGTCAGTGTAGATCTCTCTGTCGCTATGACACCCCTGCAATAGTAAGTCATCAGAAACCATGGTTACTGACTTATGTGTGCTTTCCATCCCCACAAGACTGGGGACGATTTAATGAATGCAGTCATTTCATTGCATTCAAAAGCAATTTCATGTGATTTATAAACAATAAATTATATCACATGGACATTTTTCCATTAAGGTCTAGTGTCACATTACTTTTACATAAGTCAGGCATTCATTTGAAGATTATGGCATAACTGTGTTTTCTAAATGTCCTTCTTTTAATACTTTGTTGCACACAATTATAATTTGCTTTTGTTTTTGCCCACACTTTCATTTTGCAAGTAAACAGTTCAAAATGAGATCAAATCCAATCATTCAGAATATGTATTCAGTACCCAGCATATTGGTTACCATAATAACTTTCCAATACTTGGTAAAAAATAAATGCATAGAAATTATGTCAGATCATTGCATTTTATACATTCATGCATATGCTGGGTAAACACTCAATCATTTACTAGTGTAATATGGGAAATCTGAGTAAATATGGTCACGTTTAGAACAAAACTCGAGAAGAAAACTATACATTTGATGGCATTAGCATACAGATCAACTTTTAAATGGCTTACCATAGAGAAAGATGCTTTGTGGGTTCATACAGTAATGCTGCTCTGCTGTTTAAGCGTTCCTACAGTGCTCCTGTGGAAGAGACAATGGGGTGATTGATACCAAACAAGGACCAGGATGGCCGAGTGGTTAAGGCGTTGCGCTCAAGCTGGGGAACAATAGTCCGTCAAAGACGGGGAAGAAGGGAAGAAAAGAGGGAAGGAAGAAAAAGAGAAGGGGAAGAAGAGAAAGAAAAAATGAAGAAAAGAAAGGGTGAAATTTGATGTTCAAAGACGGATCTTCCTTAGCATGCGCGCAGTGATACATCTTCCGGTTTCTTCTTGCGGTAAATTCGCGCATTTATATTACACTGTTTTCTATTGCAGGTGCTCCCTTCGACCCGGGTTCGAATCCAGCTAAAGACAACTTTTTGTTTTAT
Organism: Carassius auratus; assembly: GCF_003368295.1. NCBI lineage: Eukaryota > Metazoa > Chordata > Actinopteri > Cypriniformes > Cyprinidae > Carassius > Carassius auratus. The sequence continues at coordinate 23,547,402 of NC_039259.1, read as the reverse complement.
TGTTAATTGCTTTAAATAAATGAAGTTTCAAGGTTAATTAAATGTATATATGTGCTTGTTTGATATTTTTTTATTACATTTTAATACACCAATGGAAATGTGTTTTGTTATTATTAGTTATTTAGTAGTTGTTGTATTATTTTTGTTATTAAGCATGTTATTATGTGTAGTTGTATTCATATTTATTTTAAGCATGTTATTAGTTGTGATTTTATTGATATTAAATCAGATTTTTTTTAAGGTTACATTCATTCAAGACACCTTTAAATCTGTCATTTTTAATGGATGCAAAAATAGTCATTATTATGCTTAAAAATGTCTGTGACAAATGACAAAGTGCAAATTATCTTTTTATAGGAATACGTTCTATTGTTGCAGTGTACTGATGAAATGTTTACTAAAGTACAAATAAAAAAGCAATCATTCTCTTTTTTTTTTTTTTTTTTACAATTATGCCAACATAACAGTAATGAATATTAAACAAATTAAATTTATATAAGTTTTCAAAAAAAAAAATTAAAAAGGAAATAAAAGGAAAATAAATGTAGAAATCAAAACACATTTCTCAATTTGTTTTTTTATTTATTTTACAATTATGCTAACAGAAAAGTAATGAATATTAAATGAAGTTTTCAAACAATAGGATTAAAAAAGCAAGTTAAATAAAATAATGTTAGACACAAATATTAACAATAGTGAACTATATTTAAACAACTATATACACACAACAATAAATAAAAATATACAGTGTATACATTATTTGGGAGAAGGTTCTCCGGATTTACTCTAACCACTTTTCTTTTGTAATGTTCTCAGTCTGTGGACAGTATATACACCTTGCCCCTGTACTGGCTATGTCCCGTTGCACTGGTTTTGAATTTTCCACACTTCCTGCAAGTGTTTGCCTTGTAGGGTCTCTTGGGCATGGTTTGTGGAGCTGGTTGTGAATTGGTGCCCTGCAAAATAGGCTGTAACAGTGGCATCCTATGGACCGCTGACAGTCTTTGAACCATTTGTAGACCCTGGAACACTGGCACACCCTGAAACATTGACAAAAATATGGTTTTCTGGTATTAAAAGAAAAATTGAACAAGTTTAATAATTCGTACAGAATGGAACGTGAAAAGTGCCTTTATAGAATACTTTATACATTATGCCATTACTTACAGAGACAGTACTGCTTGGTATAGAGGCACAAGACACTGCTGCGCTGGGTTGGTCTTCAACCTGAGAAGGTCTCCTGACCACACTAAGATTTGGCTTTGCTGCAGCAATGTGAGAGCCAGTAAATCTTGGTTTGGTAAATCAAAAATGTGAGAAGACAGAATGTGTTATAATAGCAAGAATTACGATTTATATTAATTTAATTTTTTTTAGTAAATGCAGGTTGTTAAAAAACATTTCTTTCTGAATAGAAGTGTCATCCATATTTATTAGCAGTATTGACTCCTGAAATTACTACAAAGTATTTGCATGATGGAATAATTGTTAATGTGTACAGTTAATAATAGCCAGCGTCTATGTGGTATGTTACCTGAGATTGAGAAAGAAAGATAATGTAGCTTTAACACATGAGAAGTATTGAGAGGGATGCCATGAGGGACATGAGTCTAGTCTCAAGAGAGAAAGCAAACAGGTTACATTCTACATTTATCCTTGACCATGTGACTTAAACCAAATCTGAGATATTCAAACTGACCATTCAGCAGACAACAGGTGCCCCCACTGTACAAGAGGGGTGACAATTAGTAGGTCTCAGCCAGCATCTCATAGCATTCTTGCTTTTTCTTTTTTTCTTCATCTTACGTTCTGAACTTTCTTGAATTTTAATTGAGCACATTCTTAAGTGGTATTATTAAAAAAGTTAAATAGTAATTCTTACCATTGAAAATTGTGTTGCAACTCTTGCTTCCACAGGTGCAGTAGGCTGGGGACGGGGCAGGGGCATGGGATGAGGCTGGGGGTCAGGCTGACTCTGCTCCATGGCCTTCTTTGCTGTTTCAGCATCATGAGGTTCTTCCACCACCCTTTGTGCTGGTCCAGTAGAGGCTTAAGACGAAAAAAAAAAAAAAAAACTTAATACATAATTCAGAAAGAAACCTTTTCAGTAAATATACTAATGATACTAATAAAAAAAACATGCATTTCAGCACACCTCCAAGCAAGGTTGTTTGGCCACGAGACAGCATCTGACATTTCTCTATCTGTAAGCATTATAACAAATATAATGCACAATAAAAGTGAGTCCCTTAAGAGAGCATAAAATACTTCATTAAATTCATATATTTATTCATTCATTCATTCATTTCTAGGACACAAGTCCCATTTATCTTATATATAATGTTACAACTGGTATCTCTATTTAGAGGAGAAAGATACAAGACAGGAACATTTCTTAAAATACCTGCAACATTACATAAATGTCTATAAACAATTATTACACACTCTGGTTTGCCCTGTTGAAAGCCATAACATAACACAACCATCACATTACATCGTTCAAATGAATGGGACCAGGTAAATGTTTGTTCTGAAGCCTGATGTGTTGTTCTCTTATGCAAATACACTAAACCAAGATACTAATAATGTTCGATTACGATTATTTTTTTTTTTTATACATCTATAATGCAAAGGTAACAAACACTCACCCATTGACAAATCTCGTACCACTTTTTATGTCGAACTACGCGACAATGACCCTTGTCATAGGTCACAAACTTGAGTAATTAACCTTTTTTACCTCTCTGACACGCCCCCTGAGGATGATGTCATTCTTTCGTACACCTTCGGCACGGTTCGGCAACTTGATTGACACCTGACTAGAAGCGCTGACCCCTCCACCTAGCGGTGAGACGCGGAAACGTGCCGTCGAAATCCCCCTGCTCTCTGATTGGTCAAATGTCACGAATGTCAAGATAATGTTATAAATTGCGCTTTTTGATTGGCTGGAAATGTTAAGGCGCTTCGACGCGATTGGTCCAAATGTCATAGCGCTTCGATGCGATTGGCTGCGCAGTTCGACATTGCTCAACATTTCTGAAATTATGTCGGACTATCCTTCGTCAGCTAGGACTTAAGCTGGGGAACAATAGTCCGTCAAAGACGGGGAAGAAGGGAAGAAAAGAGGGAAGGAAGAAAAAGAGAAGGGGAAGAAGAGAAAGAAAAAATGAAGAAAAGAAAGGGTGAAATTTGATGTTCAAAGACGGATCTTTCTTAGCATGCGCGCAGTGATACATCTTCCGGTTTCTTCTTGCGGTAAATTCGCGCATTTATATTACACTGTTTTCTATTGCAGGTGCTCCCTTCGACCCGGGTTCGAATCCAGCTAAAGACAACTTTTTGTTTTATTGTTAATTGCTTTAAATAAATGAAGTTTCAAGGTTAATTAAATGTATATATGTGCTTGTTTGATATTTTTTTATTACATTTTAATACACCAATGGAAATGTGTTTTGTTATTATTAGTTATTTAGTAGTTGTTGTATTATTTTTGTTATTAAGCATGTTATTATGTGTAGTTGTATTCATATTTATTTTAAGCATGTTATTAGTTGTGATTTTATTGATATTAAATCAGATTTTTTTTAAGGTTACATTCATTCAAGACACCTTTAAATCTGTCATTTTTAATGGATGCAAAAATAGTCATTATTATGCTTAAAAATGTCTGTGACAAATGACAAAGTGCAAATTATCTTTTTATAGGAATACGTTCTATTGTTGCAGTGTACTGATGAAATGTTTACTAAAGTACAAATAAAAAAGCAATCATTCTCTTTTTTTTTTTTTTTTTTACAATTATGCCAACATAACAGTAATGAATATTAAACAAATTAAATTTATATAAGTTTTCAAAAAAAAAAATTAAAAAGGAAATAAAAGGAAAATAAATGTAGAAATCAAAACACATTTCTCAATTTGTTTTTTTATTTATTTTACAATTATGCTAACAGAAAAGTAATGAATATTAAATGAAGTTTTCAAACAATAGGATTAAAAAAGCAAGTTAAATAAAATAATGTTAGACACAAATATTAACAATAGTGAACTATATTTAAACAACTATATACACACAACAATAAATAAAAATATACAGTGTATACATTATTTGGGAGAAGGTTCTCCGGATTTACTCTAACCACTTTTCTTTTGTAATGTTCTCAGTCTGTGGACAGTATATACACCTTGCCCCTGTACTGGCTATGTCCCGTTGCACTGGTTTTGAATTTTCCACACTTCCTGCAAGTGTTTGCCTTGTAGGGTCTCTTGGGCATGGTTTGTGGAGCTGGTTGTGAATTGGTGCCCTGCAAAATAGGCTGTAACAGTGGCATCCTATGGACCGCTGACAGTCTTTGAACCATTTGTAGACCCTGGAACACTGGCACACCCTGAAACATTGACAAAAATATGGTTTTCTGGTATTAAAAGAAAAATTGAACAAGTTTAATAATTCGTACAGAATGGAACGTGAAAAGTGCCTTTATAGAATACTTTATACATTATGCCATTACTTACAGAGACAGTACTGCTTGGTATAGAGGCACAAGACACTGCTGCGCTGGGTTGGTCTTCAACCTGAGAAGGTCTCCTGACCACACTAAGATTTGGCTTTGCTGCAGCAATGTGAGAGCCAGTAAATCTTGGTTTGGTAAATCAAAAATGTGAGAAGACAGAATGTGTTATAATAGCAAGAATTACGATTTATATTAATTTAATTTTTTTTAGTAAATGCAGGTTGTTAAAAAACATTTCTTTCTGAATAGAAGTGTCATCCATATTTATTAGCAGTATTGACTCCTGAAATTACTACAAAGTATTTGCATGATGGAATAATTGTTAATGTGTACAGTTAATAATAGCCAGCGTCTATGTGGTATGTTACCTGAGATTGAGAAAGAAAGATAATGTAGCTTTAACACATGAGAAGTATTGAGAGGGATGCCATGAGGGACATGAGTCTAGTCTCAAGAGAGAAAGCAAACAGGTTACATTCTACATTTATCCTTGACCATGTGACTTAAACCAAATCTGAGATATTCAAACTGACCATTCAGCAGACAACAGGTGCCCCCACTGTACAAGAGGGGTGACAATTAGTAGGTCTCAGCCAGCATCTCATAGCATTCTTGCTTTTTCTTTTTTTCTTCATCTTACGTTCTGAACTTTCTTGAATTTTAATTGAGCACATTCTTAAGTGGTATTATTAAAAAAGTTAAATAGTAATTCTTACCATTGAAAATTGTGTTGCAACTCTTGCTTCCACAGGTGCAGTAGGCTGGGGACGGGGCAGGGGCATGGGATGAGGCTGGGGGTCAGGCTGACTCTGCTCCATGGCCTTCTTTGCTGTTTCAGCATCATGAGGTTCTTCCACCACCCTTTGTGCTGGTCCAGTAGAGGCTTAAGACGAAAAAAAAAAAAAAAAACTTAATACATAATTCAGAAAGAAACCTTTTCAGTAAATATACTAATGATACTAATAAAAAAAACATGCATTTCAGCACACCTCCAAGCAAGGTTGTTTGGCCACGAGACAGCATCTGACATTTCTCTATCTGTAAGCATTATAACAAATATAATGCACAATAAAAGTGAGTCCCTTAAGAGAGCATAAAATACTTCATTAAATTCATATATTTATTCATTCATTCATTCATTTCTAGGACACAAGTCCCATTTATCTTATATATAATGTTACAACTGGTATCTCTATTTAGAGGAGAAAGATACAAGACAGGAACATTTCTTAAAATACCTGCAACATTACATAAATGTCTATAAACAATTATTACACACTCTGGTTTGCCCTGTTGAAAGCCATAACATAACACAACCATCACATTACATCGTTCAAATGAATGGGACCAGGTAAATGTTTGTTCTGAAGCCTGATGTGTTGTTCTCTTATGCAAATACACTAAACCAAGATACTAATAATGTTCGATTACGATTATTTTTTTTTTTTATACATCTATAATGCAAAGGTAACAAACACTCACCCATTGACAAATCTCGTACCACTTTTTATGTCGAACTACGCGACAATGACCCTTGTCATAGGTCACAAACTTGAGTAATTAACCTTTTTTACCTCTCTGACACGCCCCCTGAGGATGATGTCATTCTTTCGTACACCTTCGGCACGGTTCGGCAACTTGATTGACACCTGACTAGAAGCGCTGACCCCTCCACCTAGCGGTGAGACGCGGAAACGTGCCGTCGAAATCCCCCTGCTCTCTGATTGGTCAAATGTCACGAATGTCAAGATAATGTTATAAATTGCGCTTTTTGATTGGCTGGAAATGTTAAGGCGCTTCGACGCGATTGGTCCAAATGTCATAGCGCTTCGATGCGATTGGCTGCGCAGTTCGACATTGCTCAACATTTCTGAAATTATGTCGGACTATCCTTCGTCAGCTAGGACTTAAGATCCAATGGACAAATGTCCTCGTGGGTTCAAACCCCACTCCTGGTAGGCCAATTCAATCTTTATAAACTGAAGCTGCTCTGCAGATGTGTTCCTTAAGCAACCAGTTAAATAAAGGAAGAGCTTTTTGGCAATGCATAGGCTAGTTGGTCCACATGTTGTAGTTAAAGCATCTACCAGCAGGGACTAACTGGGCTATGCTAACCAGCCAGACCTTAAAATAATTGATATTGTGTATACTACATGTAATCTGGATTATGTAATCAGACTCCAAAAATTAACTACTCGTAATTAGATTAAATCACATTTTAAAACACTTGGAAGCAGACTACAGTTACTTTTTTAATTGATTACATGATTACATATTTATCAATCTCTCTAATTTCTCTTTTTCATCTTTTAAATGTTCCATTCTAAATACTGTACCACTTATATTTTCATTAAACTCACAAACCCCGCTGCAGTTTCTTACGTACCCCAGTTTGGGAAACCTTGATGTAATGTAATGTTTAATGCACTTCATGTTGCCAATAACACTGAATGGAATATATTTTATTTTCATTTTGAAATCTATATGGAATAAGATTATCCTAATAAATAAATAAATAATGTCTGATTATATTAACCTAATTTCTGTGAAGTTTCTAACTAAAACATTTGTCATATCGCCTAATTTTCGATCAGTAACGGATTACAATTTGATAAGTAATGTTCTTTCAGTATCTTTCAGTATCTGATCTTTAAGACCTAAACACATTTTCAAAAATACTAGTCAAATGTTAAACAACATACATAGGGGTAGATCAGAATTTTTGCTTCAAAGTACTAAACGTATTTGAGCAAAGCCATTGCATTCAGATGCCAAGTGATTGGCCATGTTTCCCTTTCTTGCAAGCATTTTGTATCATGCGGAGATTTGTTGCCAGGAAATAGCTTGAGTGGCATGTTATTACAGCTCAAATAGATGGTTTTAACAGTGTCCACAGAATAATCCACACTTATTTTCCGGTACCTCATTGAGGAAACTGTGCTGGTTTATTGACTGCCCACCCATCCTGAAAAGAATTGTGATGAAAGTGCATTAAAAATTTAAATGTAAATCCATATTTCCTCACCTTTGTTCTATCCATTAGTTAAAAATGATTAACATTAGCTGCTTGGAATTAGTAATTATCCAGACATATGCAAATGAAACTCATTCATTAGGTGTTTTTATTCTCTTCACCACCTTCAATTACAACTTTTCCTCAAGCACATCTGCCACATCGCACAGCCCCAAATAAAGGCCCTTGTTGTGACTGAACTGTCCAGGAGCATCCGTAAATTTGGCAAAACTGAGTGTGCCCTGGTTGGGGGGGGTCACCAATAAAGGTCCACTTCCCTTTGGTTGTGGGGTGCTGAACAGCAGGACAGGCCTGGTTTTTCTCACCCTGCCTTCCCATCTGACAACAAATAAACAGCCAGAGGTCTTTAATGTGCCATACAGATGACACCTCCAATCTCTTCCTTCAAAAAGACTTCAGGAAGCTTTGGGTGTCAAGACAAATATTATGGCAGTGGAACTTCATTTGGCGTGTGTCTGAGGCTTGAGTCTTTCTTTGTAACCTGTGCGTGAGCTGAAGGAAGAGTGTGGAAGTGAAACACACAAGAAGAACCATCTGTCTGGTGGACAGCTCTACATTTGGTCAAACACTGGTTTATGTGGAACTGAGACTTTAAAGAGTCTTTAACTTTGAAGAGTTATCACTAGTAAAACAGTGAACAACATATCTATCTATCTATCTATCTATCTATCTATCTATCTATCTATCTATCTATCTATCTATCTATCATCTATCTATCTATCTATTCATTCATCCATCTGTCCGTCCGTCCGTCTGTCTGTCTGTCTGTCTGTCTGTAAGGCCTATAAAAACCTCAAGGTCTTTTGTGTTTTGTCATCACTGAAAGCTAGTACTGACATATTGAGCTTTTCTCCCAAAAATAAAACTACATGATTTTTTTGTTCATTGTAATTCTATGTCCTTACATTCAAATTCAAATTGCAATTCTGTACATCTAACATCATGAGAAACAAACCATGTTTGTTAGTCACCAGAAAGATAATTTAATTACATAAAATAAAATAATAAAATTAAATTAAATTAAAAGTTTTAGGTACACCACTTCACTGCATAAGAACAAATGGCTTACTCCTTTATTCTTTGACAACTATTCCATAATTTCCCACAACTTCCTGTTGTGGCAAATCACCAGTGGCAAAATCAATGTAGTGCATAATATCATAATAATAATTAATATTAACTTCAAATATGACTTATTCAACTATCTATTTCACAGTGGATAATGTTGTATAATGTAAAGAATGTTGAGTAGTATCATTTACCCACAATTCCTCAGTGATGTTATGCAGAACAGGTCTATTCTGTGTTTTATCTAGCCAGCAGGTATCTTCAAACCTGATTAACACCTAGACCAATTATACAGATAAATTTGTGAAAACATTTGCCTCCCCACGAGGTGCTGTGAAATGAGATTACACCCAAACTAATTATAAACATCTCCCCAAAATACTCTAATCAGATAACAGCTCTGCGCCACAATTAATCTTCACAGGAAATGGAATTAATCTAGAAGGATCTGAATGACTCAGGCACCGTTTCGCATGTCTCAGAGTGTGCCATGCTTTTCCACAGTCTCTCATCACAATATGTGAAATTAGACCTGTCATTTAAACCAAAGGCTACGTTTATTAGGAGCCAGCCTGTCTCATCAGCGCAATTGAAAAAACATGGCCAGAGCACTCTAGTGCTGGCGCTGAAAGAGCACCAGGTCCGTTCCCATTCGCCTGCGAGACAGACACAGAGACGGGAACTGGTGCAGTCAGACCGGGAAAGAGAGGATTAGCATGTGGCGTGGTCTCTGACCACCTCATTTCCTTCCCCGGAGCAATCTCCGTCTTCATCTCTCGCCTGCAGCTATGTATGCTATCGCTTGCCATCTTTATGTCTCTGAGTGTCAAAGCTTTCTGTTTTCCACTCCACCCAACCTAATATACCACTGACATCTAAACAGACCCATTTCTTGTCCTGGCTAATGGCCAATGCAGTTTTAGGATGATTTAGAAGCCTTCGCTTCTTGTCTCATGGAGGGTATTTTAAGGCACCGAGTGAACTTGATAATACCATTAATCATCAAGTGTTGTGTAAGGCATTGGTTTGTACCTCAGTTCTCAAGTCAAAGCCATATAGAGACGTATGAGCTTGTGAGCTCTGCAGATGGGAATAGCATACTACCTATACTGTTTCTGCAGGGTGCAGCATGTATATTTTGCAGAGCTGGCAAAAGTATGGAAGTACTGAATCAATAAGATCTGTGCTCTACTATATTATACTGGAGAAAGCTATCTATTAGCCTTTTCTATTCATCCCAAACAATGAACATATGACATGATGATCAACATGTGCAACAGAGCACACATACAGTATGCATTCAACTTTCCTCCTTTTTATTTGACACCAGAAGTAATATCGTCTGAAATGTCCTTCTTGAATCATTCCTGTGATGGGAAAGATTAGTTTTTAGCATTACTCCAGCCTTCAGAAATACTTCTAACAAGCTGATTTGAAACTTCTTTTCTTATTACCAGTGTTTTTAACAGTTGAGCTGATTCTTTGATGAATAGAAAGTTTCAAAGTTCTGTTCAAACTTTTGGTCGTGCAAATTGTCCCACTCAAGTGAACACAACTGGATATGCAAGAATGGTTTTTACAAATGACTCGCTCAGCTCTTGTTTCATGAATTAGCCTATAGCCGGTGTGATTTATTTTCAGGAGGGTTCTGGAAATGCATATCCCCTCTCAATCTCTGAACCCTGTAGCCTGAGAATGGAAGGGAACTCTTGAAATATGAAGTAGATTGATGGATTTAAAATTACAGGGATTAGGTGCAAATAAGAAACCTCTCTCGGTCTGCTTTAGCTTCTCCCATTCTGTTAAATCACTTGAATTATTCTAATGGTCTTTATTGACGTCCATTTAGCCTGTTTCATGCAGTGGAAAAAGTATGCTTGACTTGCAGCGTGCCATGCAGTAGTGGGTACTACAAATTAAGAACGGCTTCCTCTCCCAGCCAACCCACTTTTCCTAACATGAGACTTTTCCATGCAGGAAAACTGCTCGGTCAGCTCAAGAGTTGCAAAACAAACAGCTCAGTTTGTGTTGACCTGTGGCTCTGATCAGTCTCTTGAACCGTTACATACTCAATGGGCTTAATCTCCATTTTTGGAGAGGGGTGTAAAGCCCCCCCCCCCCCCCCCCTTCGGTTACCCCACTGGCCCTTGCCTGTATACTTCAAGCATTCCTGCTGAGCAGCTGGTTTCCAAGGCAACCGCAGTAAGCATGGATGACTGCAACCATGCAGTCGTCTTTTGTCCTTTTGCTTGATGAGATAATAACAAGGCCGGTCACCTTGCTTCTGAAACACACGGGGAGTTGCTCTGATTGGCGACAGCTTGTGCATGCTTAAACACAGCTGGCAGAAGGCATCGCTCACTGTCACAAACGTGCCAAAATCAGACAGAGGAAATACAGCCCACTTGGATTCAGTCTCTATCACCCTTCTTTGAGATAACCTTGAGCCTTAAAGGAACAGTTCACCCAAAAATGGAAATTCCATTATTTACTACATTCTAATCTTGTTCCAACCCTATACTTTGGGTAATCTTCGAAAAACAAATTAAGATATGTTTTTATGAAACCTGAGATGTTTCTGTCCATCAATTGATAATCAGGTGGCCAAAAAAAATACGATCCGAAAAAGACATTATGAAATGAATCCATATTTTTTGTCATATTTTACTCATCGTTTACCTCATGTAATTCCAAAAATGTATGACTTTTTTCTCTATTATTTCTCTCTTTCTCTCTATTTTGAAGAATGTTTAACTGCTTTTGTTCATACAGTAGAAGTCAACGGGTTTCCAAACATCTGTGACTTGATACACTTTATGGACAGAAAACATTGAGACATTTTTCAGAATATCTTCATTTATATTTCACAAAAGTTATTTTCCCTCCTTTTTTGAACTGATATTTACTATATACAATAGTTCTAGGATGACAAACACTAATGGTAGTATTTCTCTGTCAATCTCACACGTACCTGCTTGCCAACGTCTTTGCTTCATCTCCTGCCACTGAGGCGGCAGACCATCACATCATTGATTGATCATTTGTGATCTTGTTCGATGATTCATTCCGATCACTCATCAGCTCACGGCACGCTAAAAACAACCAAAGAGACAATGTCAGTGAGTCATATTTCTATCATTTTTATTCAGTGCCAAATGCAACTGATAACCCTATGGTGCGTTGGTGACATGTCACGACTTGCCCCAGCTGCCAGATACAGACATACCTAATTAACTTCCAGTCGAGGGAACATGAAAGTTTCAGGGTGCATTTCACCAGCAGCACATGCAACCCGACGAGGGGTGGATAAATTGGCTGTGGGCCGCTCTCTATCCCAAGCTCCTCTCAGGAGGCCTGTGGAGACAGGTAAGCCTGTTTTACCATCTGGGCTCTTACGATGAGAAGGGCCTCCATTTTTATTTAGCGGCAACTTCTAATTGGGCGACTTCCTTTCAGGTTGGCCAGGAGGGAATTTGGTTCTTTGGAAAATTCATTTAGGCAGCCAAGATCATGTTTTGCTACAAGGCAAAGACACTGGAATATTATATACGTAAATGATTAGATGCCAGGCAGTGACTTGCGCTTCAAAGGCTTGAAATATGATACATAAAAAAAAAAAAAAAAAAATTGCAAAAGTACATTTAAACATACTAAATAATAAGAGTTTTAAATTGTGTTTTTCATTGTGCCTTCCAGTTAATCTCAATCTAACTGCAATTGGGTTATTTTGATCAGGTAAAAATAACTACAAAATACTAGCCAATTAACACAATAAAAACATGATAACATCATAAAAAAACATGATTTAAAAAAAATAATCCAATAATATTTACTTTGCTGTGATCCAATAAATGTGACCTTGGTGACCATAAGAGAAGTATACAGTTTAACAAACCCCAAAACTTTAACCCTCTGAAGTCGATTAACGCGGATACGCGTTTTGAGTCATTTTCTCCTGATAACCCTGAAAAGAACTTAAATTACACTTTCAGTTTTAATTGTACAGATAAGAGCAATACATCAATCGAATCTGTAAAGGGTCTCCTTTTTTTGGATACAGACATAATAACAACAAACCTTTGTGCACTTATAAAATAAAGATAACTAACAAGGTGCGCTGTCTGCAGCCTTTGTCTGCGCTGATCGTCATGTACAAACACGTCATTAAAATGAACTGTAACTCCGTGAATACTCAACGAAATATATTATATTTATTTTTATCTTCAGTAGTAAATTAAAGGGTTAGTTGACCCAAAATGAAAAAAAAAAAATAATAATCTCTCATTGATTACTTACTCTCATGTCATTCCAAAACAACAAGACCTTTGTTCATCTTTGGAACACAAATTCAGAAATTTTGATGAAATCCAAGAGCTTTCTGACCCTCCACAGACAAAAGGGTAGAAAAGACATTGTTAAAATAGAACTTGTGACATCAGTGGTTCAACCTTGATTTTATCAAAACAAAAATAATGACTGTATTCAACAATATTTCATATTGTGATAATTTATTATAATAATATGACTCATTTCTGAGGGAAAACACAAAGCAGCCACATAGCAATGGACTAAAAACATCTAAGAACACAACACTAAATGCATAGCAACACCCTAAATTTGAGCAAACACCACTCACATTTTCAACTGAATATTAAATAATAGTTCATACTATATATACTCATTTATACTGCTTTGGTTAAAACAGCAAAAAGCAGCAAAAAATAAAAATAAAATAAAAAATATTAAAGGAAGAAAGAAAGATCAAAACCTTTTTTTTTAGGACATCATGGTACAAAAAGGGCAGGGAAATTTTATAAAAGCAGTCAACAGTTAGAAGGAACTCATAATCAGGTCAGTTATGGATGGCCTTTCTGTGACCTCTGAATCATCCCCTGGGAAATCACTCCGCAAGAGGGAGGGTGTGTGTGTGTGTGTGTGTGTGTGTGTGTGTGCTTTCTTTGTGTGACAAGCCACTAAATGTTTTCTCTAAATAATTACATGCAACCACAGATCTAATGGCCAATTAAATTGAGGGTCATCATTTTAACTTTAAGAACATTACTAAGCATTTAGCTAGAGTCGTGTCAGTGTTATGGTGAGTGAGTAAGTGAGTCTCAGATGGTTTTGATTGGAAACCAGGTGAACAGATAACCTCAGGGATGACACAGACACACATCTTGACCACTGACGAACACCCTGATGAGCTGGTGGGGATCCGTTTTATACACATCAGGTTGCCTCTAACTTCTCTGTCTCAGTTTTTTTAGCATGTAGCCATCCGTGTCGCTCCTGCACTTGCGTTTGTTGCTCAGGGTCAGCTGTCATCCAACCCTGGGGAGATATGAGAGAGGAGTCAAAAACAACAGCTACAACATGATGCCCAGGGACACTAATAGTTGTGTGTTTATTTAAAACAAGAAGATGCAAAAAAAATTGACATTAATCTAGCATTATCCTGGGGAATAATTCTTAAAATGTGCAAAATATGAAATGGCATCTCAAAATTGTGATATAAAGTTCAAACCCAGTTTAAATCTAACCAAACTCTTACTTAAAATAGTTGTACTTTTAATTAAATATGATAAACAAACAATCGTGCAAAAATTAAACTAGTCTGGAAATTCAAAACAGAGGGACTTTAGCTTGGGAATGGATTCTAAAGCAAAGTTTCCCAATAGGCCTAATGAGGAAAATAAAGGTGGAGGAAGGATAGCTGGAGTGAGATGAAACAGCGTTTATATCATTTTAACAATACGACTGGACCGATTGTCTGGATATGCTCTTTCTTAAAACCTAACATGTAGTGTGAAACACTATTATAGATGGATCAAAAATAAAACAGCTTTCCAGGACTATGCAAGAAGAAAGGACTTGAAGCGAGGCTTAAAAGATTATTCCAGATCTTCATTTCTCCAGATCTCCTGGAGTTTGCCAATTGTAGTAAAAACTATAACGTGTGGGGTGCCAGGATTTGAGAAACGGCTTCTCTTAAGACGGGCCAAAATCTTTACAGGCCACTTCAAAGCTGCTTCATATCTGCTTTCTAACTCTGTATTCATTTTCACTTCAGCCCACAAGGTTGCCTTTTCATTTGAGCTAAACCCCACAGAAACCACTGTAGCAAAAGAGGACTCCATTTAACTGCGCCCATTGAGCCTCTAATGCTAATAGACAAATAACAAAGTACTGCACAGAGTTGAAAGCGGAGGCACATGCATTTGGTTACGACTGAATGGAGTGTAAGTCCTTCTCCGAGACTTCCTCTGAGTCCTGTGTGGAGCAACTTGTTGGTATTTCCCTATTTATTTTTTAGATCCTTTCTTCCCTGTTTCCCCCCTCCCATTTCAAAGACGGGTCCAGCTGGGACGTCCCGCCTTCTCTACCTCCATCACAGCAGTGTCTTCCTGTCATCCCCCACTTTCTCACCTCATCCTCTCTCCCGTTAGTCACATAAGCCCTTCAAAGCAAAGACCACCACTTTTGTGACTGGTCTACTGTACTTGAAAGCAGCCAAAACCAAAACACCAATCAAAGCAAGCGTACGTGACATGTGCCTGTGAACATTAGGGCTGCCGAAGTAAACACATTAACTTATTAGGTTAATTAAATATGTTTCACTGTGTTAAATTTAACACAGTTAATGCATTTAGTTAATTTGACATGAAAATGTCTAAAGCCTGGTCACAGCTCTTGTGCATCAGTGAATGAAAGGCCTTCTCATAGGGTACATTAAATAAAAAAAGTTGTTTAAAAACAATTTCAGTTTAAGAATATTTGATAACGAATCACAAAAAACATCAAGCAACTCACTGAATTAAACAGGAGATTTTAAAGTATAAACAAAATCAAAATCTTGCATGAACAAGTGAGCGATAATCAGTAATCTTTCTGTCACCAAATCACTTTTCAGTAATTCACTTAATTAATATGCATAATCATCCTAAACATTGTCTTCTTTTTTGAAGTTTAATCCTTTGTTAAATACTGCTGTTTGCTTGTACAAAAGTAGCTTCACTAAAACCGTAATTTAGAGAACATTTTCAGCAAAATCATGATGTGAGTGTAATCACATTAGCTACAGAAATGATTAGTTGAATCTCTAAAAGCCCAAGTGAAATAGAAGGAGGACCAGTTTTTTGTTTGTTGTATCGTGCTTTGTCCCTCTTTGAAACAAGTCAACAAAAGCCTTGATGACAGACACGTTCAAGCTCCTTTTTACAGATAAACTGGTTTGTTTCTTGGTTTTCTTGTCCAGGCATGAAAGACAGACAAAACCCAGCCCAACTGTAAATGAAGTCTTATTGATTTTACAAGGAAAACCTCGAGGTCTCGCCCAGGTGAAGGGAAAACAACAACTCTGCCTAATTTCATCTGAATGGGAGTGAGCCGCTCGATTGAGTCCTTTAAGAACCGTGTGAACATGGTGTGAATGAGTTGGTGGAGATGTATTCACAATCTCTATTCTTACTGAGAATGTCAGAATGACTTCTTTTAAAGCTGGAGGCAGTAGTAAACATCTTAGCATGGCATCAGGGCGCCAACATTCTGCTCCGTTTCTGGACTCGTATCGCTTTCTGCCGGCCTAAACTGGACAGTGTGATGAGTTACAATGTCATTTGAGTAGCTAACATTAAAACTGGTCTCACTTTAGCAGCTAATGAGAGCCTTTCAGCACTGACCATCTGACAGACAGAGTATTTCTGTTGTGGACAGACTGGAATGTGGAAACATCTTCTCTATAAAGCAGCCTGGATGTTTGCATGAGAAAAATGTTAGCAACACTTTGAACGTATTTAATTTTCATTACCAATTTATATTCCTAAAATCTGATGCTTGGATGTAGAATGATATTCATAGGGCCATTTTAGCTGTTTTGAAGCTAATTAGGTAAAAACCAATATATACCATATACATATATATATAATGAAAATATACATTATAAATATATATATATATATATTATAATAATAATAATAATAATAACAATAATATATATATAGTAATTTTTCAGTGTACCCTAAAATATATAAAATATACAATAAAATACAAAATTCAAAAACACCTGTGGTAAAATATATACCACAGATGTTTTTGAATTTTGTATTTTAGGGTACACTGAAAAATTACTGGATAATGTCTTTGCAGAAAATTACCAGTAATTTTCTTTTGTTTGTTTTTTTAAACATAGATACACATATATTGGCCAACTTATTATAGGGTCTGCTTAGTGCATAAATAGACACATAAGCATGAAATATTGTTTTTAGTTAACATTTTTGGAAATATCAAAATAAAGAGAGTGCACAGAAGTATTTTTTCTGAAGATTTGTCTGCACAATGCTGACTAATGAGAATCAAACACTCCGAAGAGATGCATATTAATATTTGTCTGTGCGAGCGAAAAGTTTTGAGGAAACCTCAAACTGTTGGAAAAAGTGCAGAAATATATTTATAATTCAGAAGTTTAGTAAATCTCTCTTCACCTGCACGAAGTGTGTTGCATGGTGTCATGGTGTGCGTGATCTAAGAAGGGCCTCTGCAATTTTCCCACATTATTACAGATGGCACAGCTAATGACTTCTTCCATCAGGCATCTTTGAAACATGCACACAGCACTTATCTCCGAGCGCTGCAAATAATTCTGACAAATGGAATGTTCCATATGCGGCTGCGTTCTGTTCTGGTGCCAGAAGTGGAGTGCCAGTTCACGAGAGGCTTCAATCAGCGCCATCTGATGCGTGCCACACAGCGCACAGTTGTTCACTGTAACAGATTTAAATACCACAGCGAGTCAATAAGGATGGTTTCAAATGTGACATGCAAACGCTCAAAGACATTAACTGTGCTGCTTCAGGGAGAGAGGGATTTTGTTCCTGCTTTGTTTTAATCTCTGAAGCCAAAAATCTAAATCACTGAGTATATTTGACAGGAAATATATCTACATTTCTGTACAATGTGTTTGTAGATATGGCCTTGGGGTCTATCTTTAGCATCAATCTCAGATGGACAAATGGGAAGACGTCTATCCCGCCCACAGCTCCACTGGTGGAGCACTAAATTGCACAGCAATGTGACAGTTTTGTCTCAAGTGTCCACTTCAGAGATGTAAGTGCACATCTGTCCTCATATTTCTCTGAATATCCTGGATGTCTGTGATGAGATGCATTCCTACTCTGAATTATCTGCAGTGCTTTTGGTCATTAAATAGAAAACAGTGCAGGATGAAGATGGCTTCCAATTGTTAGTGAGCTGAAAGACACCTCAGAGACTACTAACAGTCGAATTATAAGAAACTCGTGAAATAATGTTCAAACAGGCTCTCGTATCCAAAACAAAACTGACAAATTGACAAACAAAACAAATCAAATCAATCAGTGCAGAATTGTATCGTTGCTCGTTTTGCTCAGTTATGTTTCCAGCAAGTGTCAATGTAAAAAGCATATAGAACTATAAATTTTTTTATATTGAAGTCTGTACACACATTTGTACACACACATACAGTATATACTGAAAATATGTATTTACATATGTATATATATAACAAACCACACATACATATATGTGACCCTGGAGCACAACCAGTATTAAGTCACTTGGGAATTATTTGTAGCAATAGCCAAAAAAACATTAATAGATTTTTTCAAAATTATAGATTTTTATTTTATGCAAAAAAATCATTAGAATGTTATTTGAAGATCATGTTCCATGAAGATATTTTGTAAATTGCCTACTGTAAATATATCAAAAATAATAATTTTTGATCAGTAATATGCATTGCTAAGAACTTCATTTGGACAACTTTTCCAGATTCCAGATTTTCAAATAGTTATATCTTGGCCAAATATTGTCCGATCCTAATAAACCATACATTAATGGAAAGCTTATTTATTCAGATTTCTAAAAACATGTGTCCAGGGTCACGTATTATGTACACAAAAACCTTTATTTTGGATATATGTAATGTAAAGTGTTCAGATGCAAAAGCCTGTAAGTGCCACCTGAAATTTTCTCAGGCTTTCATGTGTAGGTTCAGTAATTTCACTTTAATAGCAATGAATAGATTATTTTCAATGCCAAGCCAAGTGAAAGAACTGAATATAAAAATAGGAGTCTGAGAACAATGCTAATTTTAGACGAAAATTTCAGATTGCAATATAAACATATACATAAACCTATTAACACAAACCAGACTACTGTGCACTTTTTTAATAGGGAAGAAAAGCAAAAGTCTCAATTTGCTTGGTCCAGGAGAAACAACTGAGATATTAAAGACATGTCCTTTGTGATTTTATTCTGTAAGCATTCTGTGTAAAAACAGCATCAACAGCAAATTTTGTGATTTCTAAGTAAAATTACATGCCAAACCGCAGTAGCTGATATGGTAGAAATAACAACCGTCATTAATTCTCATTAGAGTGGTAGACACAACTTCCTCTGTTCAGTGCTCTGGAGAAGAGAGAAAGAGAGAGAGCATTAGTCCGTATAGTCTCTCTCATTATAATAATGAAAGGCATGTCTGAGGACAGAAGAGAGGAGAGGAGATATGTGTATGTAGGGAGAAACAGACAGAAACACTCAAACAGTGAATCGGAGGAACGATCAGTGACGCAGCTCACCATCAAATGACTCTTATGCTGTTGTTGTTTTCGAGAGAGAGAGGTTAAAACACTCAGTCCCACTCTATCAGGCAGGTTTATGGCTGTTAGCCGTCCCCATCCCCTCTGTTGACTCATTATGGCAGACGTCAATGCCTGTATTTAAGGTAATTTACGGTGGTAAAAACAAGATTGAATGATGGAGTACAAATGTTTTCCTACAGATGTTTGTTTTTCTAGCAGGCTTTCAGATTACAGGAAACCTGATGGTCAGACCATTAGATCATGTGCAGCACATCTGAATTATATTTGTCCACAGACCATTTCCTACACGTGTAGTATTCTCAACAAACCACATCAATGTTTTTAAAGTAAAAGATTTGAACTGATAAGTTTTAAGATTTAAAAGTCCCTAAATGTTAAGATGACAATGGAGGCTGTTAAGTGGCAGACTAAACTTAATTGTTCATTTATTCCACACTTTCTATATGTTTGAGGTGGTGTAGTTTCTATCATTGTGCTGTCGGTTCAATCTGTTCCTGACTGAGTCATCTATACGCACAGGTGACGCAAGCAGACCTTCTTCTCAAACAACAGTACTGTGTTTGTTTCTCCCTGTTTGACCGTCCAGACAACACAGACTCATTTCATGCTCCACAAACTACAGCGTCAATGCTTACTGCATGACTAAAATTAGCACATTAAACAAATACAGGCCGAGCTGCTTTGCATGAAGACACAGACTAGTGTAAAACTTCTTTGTTAAAAGAATGATGGAAGCTTCCAGGTAACAATTAGCACTGGACAATGTAATATAAAATTAGATCTCCCTCCAGAAAAGGTCAGCTAAATGTATAAATGTAAATATAAATATATAAAAAATAAATCCATAAAATATTTTACATTTTTAATTATAGGCCGTTATATCACTAAGTACAAATGCTAATTTAAAAAAAAATTAAGTAAAATAAATGTAATGTATTTAATAAAATTATAATTACAAATCAAATTATTTGTTTCATAATTATAAACACATTAAGTCATATATACATATTAGTTTATTATTTATAAACTAAATATTTATATTATTTATGTATACATAAATACACACATGCAGTATATATTATGAAAATATTTACATGTATTTACATGTCTTTTTTATATTGTATATGTATTGAATATATAAACAACATTTTTCTGAAATATATACATGCATGAGTGTGAATTTGCTTTTATATATACATAATAAATATACACAGCACACATACATCTATTATGCAAACAAATTATATAACATAGCCTTAGCAACAATGAAAAAAAAAGGTTAGCATGCTAACATGGTCATAATTAGCTTTTCATTAAGCATGGCAAAGCTATTTCTTTGAGCACTGAGTGCAAGTCGTGGATCAGTCTGACAACCTAATGACTCTCTCTGGGCTTATCGAGGAAGTCATCAATGCTTTTAAAAAGCTTCGGGCTGTTTGTACCATAAATGTCATTCTTCAGGGCAAGTTGAACCAGGTATACCCTCAGACAATTATGCAACTTGGAGAAGAGAAAGAGAGGAGGATTATGCAACCTGTTTTTGAATCACTCTGTGGTTGTGCTGCAAAATGTTATCCATGCGAATGCAATTGCCTCCCGCCTGTACACAGATCAAACAAATAGCTGGGATTTTTGACATAATGAGCAGCAGCTCCAGTGTTTGCATTCGCCTCATAGCAACAGCCCCATTCTGCAGCTTTCATTATGCAAAAACCTAATTAAGTGTGTTTGAAACTCATTGAAAAGCAAAGTCCCTCCATCCCTCCCCCTTAAAGTCCACATCAAATATAGGTGGTCAAAAGTGTCCCCTGACTCCCTCAAGCCTGTTTTCAACATCTCTGATTACATGCAAATGAAGTGTAGTGTCCTGTTGAGACCACCAGCCCCTCTCCCCTCCCCTCCCCTCCCCACAGGCTCCGGTGACCTCCACAAGCCCTGTATCTCCCCTCGGGGTGCAGACGACCCCTCCCTCGACGGCTGGCCGCAGCAGGGCCCGAGCTCTGATGACACACCGGGGAGAAACTAAGAGGGGGAAAAATGTCTATTAAGGAGACAATGTGTTTCACAATAATCACCTGCTCGGCTCTCGTCCATTACACACACATCTCTCCCACCGAAAGCCTGCAGAGCTTTCTTCGAGGTCAGCCAAGGAGCTCATTTAAATAGAGATGCATTTATCTGTTTGCGGGTGACTTATGGCCTGTCGTATTGGGGCGCTGCTGCTAAACAGCGATTCCTACAGGTTCCAAGATTGCAGATATGGGATTCGTGGGGGTGTTTATTGATCTCCAAGGAGCGTGTGGCATCGACGCAGAATAATAATAATAATAATAATAATGTCACTGCTTTCTGTCAGCGGAGGCCCTGTTACATGGTATTATAATGATTCAGTCATTAAAATCTTATTCTGAGGTAGTCAGAAACACATTTGACTACATCATATTTGTAGTGTGAATGCTAATATGAACAGATATTATATTCATAATATATGGCTCTAAAACTTAATATACTTTATTATTTATTATTCATGTAATAATGGGAATTTGCTGGTGAGACATTAAAAAAGGCATAGACATATATGCCATATAGAAATATACAATAAATAGACAAAATCACATTAAAATATGATTTCATTTAAAAATAACTTTAAATCTCAAGAAGCCAAGAGTAAATGGAATAACTTGAAGTCCTGTTTAAAAAGAAATGCAATGTAACACATAAATTGATTAATTTTATAAATTATATAAATTAAATGATTAATGTAATAAATGTATAAATGTAAAAAATATATTTAAAAAACATTTACAAACATAATTAATAGACATGCAAATAAATAAAAAATGTCAAAATAATTAAAAAATAACATTTTAACTGTCAAAATATCAAAGTGACAAGAGTACAAGAAATAATGTAAAATGGTAAATTTGTATATAGACATAAATCAATACAAATTATATAATATAATTTTATTATATTGTATAAACGTAAACTTATGTAAATACATGTAAATAATAAATACAAGCATAATCAATTTTAATCCATATATGGATTATATGGATGTGTCTTTATAATAGAACATTTGGATATGTAAAAATATGTAAAATGCATGTAAAAATAACCATGTAAAAATAACATTATTTAAATAAAAAAGCTCATATGAGACATCATAGATCTTTTTTGCCAGATATAAAAAAGAATGATGAAAGTTTAGTTAATAGCTTAATATATTTTATATATAATATAATATAATATAATATAATATAATATAATATAATATAATATAATATAATATAATATAATGTAATATAATATAATATAATATAACGAATAAAATGTAAGTATTTACATTTTTTGTGCTTTATCAATATCCAGCAGTAAGTGATGCATGTAAGCATGAAATCTGAGACTTGGGCAAACTGAGGTCACAAGGGGTCGGTCACAGGAGACACATTTGAGATGCATGTTAATAACAGGTGTAAACAGGGCCAGAGTTACACACCCCGGGTCACATACGCTCTCTGAACATGTACGCTTTTAGCCAGTTAAAACTGAAAAGCTTTCAAGCTTTTATGGATTGTCCAGATCTTCGTTTAACAACCCAGACGAGACATGTTGCATCACCCTAAAGTCTTTTATCCACATCCAGATCTAGGCGAAGGGGGTCAGGACACAGGCGGAGATGTTGTGGTCGGTCTGGGTCTGGTCCCTTTTGATTTACACTTCCAGTATCTCCATATCTGTCATCCATTTCCTCCCATTTAACTTTACGACTCTTGGTGACTGTTTGAAGATCAGTGGAGGAGGACAAGACCGCTGCGGGGAAAGGGAAGTCAGAAGTCTCACAAACAAAGTATCTCTCTCACATACACAGCATCTCTTGTTCTTCTCAAAGCCAGTGTCACTCCTCAGAGCCGGGTCGTTGATCCTGATGAACGCACCACTTAAGAGATGTTGAACAAACAGAGAGCCATAATTACCAAGAAAGACCTGAGGAGAGCCATCGGTGGAAATCAAGAAGTTCAAGGAGAAAACAAGCCAAAAGATGCTCGCTATGGGGCCTCTTCATGCTAATGCGAGCACTGACTGAATGCAGATGAAATTGTAGATCTATGGAAACTCTAACAGGGTCTCGGTGATCCTTGAGAAGGGGCAAGGGAAAGGCCAATGGGTGGGACACTGCATTGTGGCTAAAGCATTATTCAGCTTAATGTGACAGTGTTTGGGTATTAGTGCCTGTTGAACCGCCATCATGATGGAAACTAGAAAGCGGCTATTTGTTTTGTCTTCATTAACTCCAGAGTCAGAAGTTCAGATGAGGCCAAACATTTGGAAGAGAAAGAAAAACAAGCCTTTCATGTGCCGCAGCAAATCTGAAACAGGCCGAGAACTATAATTTAGAGTAATAAAGTGGAAATCAATGTAAAACAGTTCCATGTTACTGTCCTGTCTGACAAACGATCCCTAACATCCCTATAGATCCCAATGGAACATTATAAAAATAAGCCGATTGTGAAACTGATGACATGAAGAACCTGTCTTCATTCTGATATTAACGATAGTGTAGAGAACATCATATTATATCTTAATCAGGATTTGACCCAAATGTCTTCATTCATGTGATTATTTAGTTTGGGGAATTAATTAAGAATACACTAACACATTAAAAAAAGCTCCTTAAATCAGTTAAACATTTACAACTGTTGCCATCCCTTATTTTCTCAGACATGCTTTTAAAACAAGTAACCACAAATATCTCTATGTTTGAGTGGTTTTAAACACTTTAATATGAAAATGAACCAAAAACATGGGTAACCAAACTATGGTTAACCAATTGACCAAATTTTTTTTGCATGTCACACAAACTATATCCAGAGAGAAAAGGCTTTTTTTCAATTTCTAAATCTTCATAAATAAACAAACAAATTTATACATAAATAAATATACATATTAGACTGTATTCAAGTCATTCCAAGTTCATATATATATATATATATATATATATATATATATATATATATATATATACACACACACACACGGATGGAAGAAATATAAAATAAATGTGAAAAAAAATCAAATATAAAATAAATGGGGGGTTGGAATTGGAGGGACTTAAATTTTTATTATTAAAGTTCATCACTGTTTAGGTTAGCATCACAATAAAGGTAAACGATATTAAAACATCATCAGTTGTTTATATATGGTTTTGCAAATGCAATGATGCTGGAAATCTTTAAAGCTCTCTTTAATCAATACCGAACACAAGCAATAAAACTAAAGCCTGGGGCTTAAGAGAGGTGAAGATCTATTTACTGGTTGTATGAGGCAAAGCTTGCAGAGCATATGACGTACCACAACACTAAAGCCCCACAGCCATCTGATCACCTTCACTGGCTGAAATCAAGATACTTCTGAGAAATTCTCTCCTGACAATGAGTCCGAGAAGAGAGTGCCCTGGTTTCTGGTGGGGAGATTGTTTTGCGTGGGTTATCCACCAGTTGTCCATGTATTAAGTTTACCAACTTGGCCTCTCGCTGACCTGGCTGGATGAGCTGGTTTCAAAAGAAGATTGATCTGAGCATGATCTCTGACAGGCCTGAAGAGCGTCATTGGGCCCTGGAGAGTAACTCAGAAGCAAGGCTAAATCAACACCGACTGCATGCTTCTCATAACCCACTGTCTCAGGCCCCAGTCCACCTTCTCCACTGGACCCAACTGACCTTGAGCGCCAGAGCCACCACAACTGCCCTCTGCAAGAATGCAAGCTACAGGGATAGTACAGATTCATCAGGATGAAAAAACAAGGTCACTGCTAAATCTGAACGTCTTTTGGCCTTCATTGTAATGTTATTTAATAACATAGATAGACTAAACACTTATCACTAAAAATAGTGCAAAAATCATGTTTGATCCCTCAACTAACATTAAACCTTTACAGAAAAGCACTAAGGTGATACCAGAGTCAGACGATACGGTCATGATATTCATATACAATTGTATCTTTGTTACTGAACCAAAAATATGGTATTGCGATAATACATAGAAAATAATACAACATTGACCCTAAATTTAATGTAAAAACATGGTGCATTAATTAAGTTATACTAAGTTGTCATGGTTAATTTGATTTTATTATGAATAATACCAACCAGATCAAAATATCTCGGTTTTCATTGCCCGTACTTTCACAGAAACACAATGGAAAACACAGTTACAGTCAAAACCACTAAAATGCAGACATCTAAATTCCCAGATAACTTCTTAGAAAGAATGACCGAAACATTCTGAAAATTATACTATGTTTTCTTATTTTTGCTTTTGGTAATCATCTTCAATTTCATAAAAAAACAACAACTTTAAAGCCAAATATTTAGCAACCACAATATGGATGCACATGGATGTTCGTGAAATCTGACACAATCTTAATGATTTTCCAATACTCCTTTACAGTATGTTGGATATCTATTGGTTATCGTGCATGCTAAATAAATTATCATCTAACAGGCTCCGATTACGAGATTTTGTGGTCTCAGCACGGATAAAGAAACGTCTTGTAACCAGGCAGGAAAAGCCATGTGCTCCTAAACGCCAGAAAAAGGAGAACACAGTCTGGTTTTCACACAGCTGCAGTAATCTAAACAGATGCATGTGCTTTAAAAAGCCAGACCTATTCCAGGAGGCCATCTCTGTTAGATTCTGGAAACAGAAGGGGAAATCTCTCCAATGTGACTGTGAGGGACACAAGCCAAATATGAAAGGTCAGATACTCATTTAAGGACAACAGTCTTGAGTTCAACAGGTTTACTTGTCTGAACTTTTGTCTTGGACTAAATATTTAAGAAACATTTTCTGATATCTGTCCTCTGTTTTTAATTTATTTTTCTCTCCAGGTCATCTGAGCAACAGTCGATATGTCTATAGCAAAAATGCATCCAAATCAAAAATAAATGCAACATTTGATCCTCATGTTTTCATTATGTTCTTTAGTGCCAGAGGAGACCTACTGCATTGCTGAATCTGACGTGAGTTTGCTGGCATGGCATAGAGGAAGAACTTTAATTGTTTGTTTGCTAAATCCATGCAGAGATTAAAAGTAGATGGCACTTTTAACTGCTATGGTCTCTAAAAATGGGTTTGGGGTGGTCTAAAATGCCCTTCACATTAGAAGATTTGAATCCAGGCCATAAGAATATACAGAGGTGGGTTGTTTAGTACATGTGATGCTAATTTAACATGTTTAAATACTCAAAAGTACATAGAAAACCAGCTACAACCATCAAATAAACAAAGACACTGAATGATTTTAACAATGGGATTTAATAAAGAATAAAAAGACACAAGAAATCAACATACATTAACATTTATTTTACAAAAGGGTTATTTACAGCTAATAAGGTAAATGGTGAAGCTGTTGCTCATGCATATTTAATGTGCATTTAACAAAAGCCCTTAACAATCAGCAGGTGAACTAGTCTTGGTAGCACTGGACACTTTTTAGATGGACTGTGTCTGTAATACACTGCTTCAGTTCAGTCATACTTCCTATTCAATGTATGGCTAACCAAATATATTAAGTTATAAATATCTTTAAAAAAGTACATGTATGAACAATGCATTTACATAGTACTTGCTATGCAGATGCATCACAGCAAAAGCTGAATTTAAAATAAATAAAAAAAACTAAAAAGTCAATGACAATGACAATGACATCAAGGGGGTGAAAAGTGCAGGGGAAGGCATTGTGCTGGACAGAACTTGAGTTCCCAGCCGACCGACAGGCAGTTTTAGGCCATGCAGCTGATTTCTATCTAGGCACTGCATTGTGTGATAAGGGAGAGAAGCCAATTTGATTGGCTGGATCCTAACTGATCCCAGTGTTCCTCAAGTCTCTCACACTGTGGTCATGAGTTTTAACGAGCCTGATCGGAAACGTAAGATCTTCTTCTTCAAGTTATGGGAAGCCTTGATTTTGACAAATGCCTTAGCCTGTGCTGATGTCATTCCGTGGGATCCTGTACCAGCCTGTTTGAATTGGGGCCAGTTGACCCCTGCACTCCCCTCAGAGTCACTGCTAGTGCTGCTCTCAGCTACATAGTCTGCCTCGCTAGCGCTCGACTCGCTGTCCCCAAAACAGTTGGTGGTATAGTTACTGCGCTCATCCTCGCTTGTGTCCAGAATGGTGGAATGGAAGAGGGATGCGCACTCTGCCGAATATTCAGAATCACTGCCCACATAGGCGTAGGGGCTGGTATAGTGTGCGTTAGACGGCAAGTACATGGCTGACATGTGGCCCAGCATCTCACGTTTTTGCCTGCGGTGAGCCCTCTTGAAAGCCTCCTCATATGGGATCTCATGGAGACCCCTTGGCCGCCGGTGGTAGTCGTTGCGCTTGTACTTGGGTTTGGCCAACACTGCCTCATGATGCCGGTGATGTCCGTGGTGTCTCTGGGCAGAAGATCGACCCCCAGAGGAACTGTTGTGCTTCTCCAGGATTCGTCCTTCAGGGATGGAGGCAGGGATTCTCTTGGCTTTTGTGGAGGCCTTCTTGGAGGATCTGTGCAAGTGGTGGACGTCGTCCACTTGTCGAGACCGCCGAGATCCTGTTCGATTCTTGTCACGAACAGTCTCGGAAACATGCTCAGAAACTTGAGGTCTACTTTTGGCACTGGTGGAATTTTTCACTCTGACAGTCTTGTTCTTGGTGCCACCCTTGCGGAGATTTACATTATGTTTCTGAGCAGGGATGTACTGGCCACTGACCAGCTGACCTCCCTCATCTTGACTTTGCGAAGAAGAACCAAGGCTGAGCAACTCTGGAGCCAGCTGTTCCCCATCTTTACCACAACTTGCTGGAGCCTGAGCCTTAGCACTCCTCTTAAGAGGGCTTGCTTTCATTGCCTGTCCAGATTTATCATCCTCCACAGTGTAATAAGAATGCTTGTTGAGTTTGGGAGAGGAAACTGCATTTGGGCTGCCTAAATCCTGGCAGTCCTTCGATGCAACACTTAATGGCTGGCCTTTAATGGCTCCAGAAATGTTCTTCTTCAAGACGCAACTAGTGTTATTATCAGTGGTGGGTGTGTAACCATTCTGTGGCTGATTTGGAGAAAAGTATGCTCTATTTTGTAGGGTTCCTCCCTTGGACTCAGCAGACCATTGTCTTTGGGGTGAAGCTGTGCTTGGATCAGTGCTAGTTGCTGATGCATTTTGTAAACACATCTGCCAGTTAGGCTTGAGGTCAGAGGTCCATTGCTGGGCCTGGACAGAAGCAGGGGCCCGTGAACAAAGACTAGCCTGCCTTAAAATGCTCTTGGAGGGGTCAGTGTTGATGCTTGTTCTGGGTTTGTTGGTCCTCAAGGGTTGCGCCCTTCTCTGAAGTAGCCCAAAGATATAACTATCCAGTTTTTTGTTTGGGGGTGTTTGAGAGGCATGCCAAGATGAATTCTGGTTGCCCACAACCTGCTCAGGTTTCTGTTCATCACTCGATGCTTCACCAGGCTTGGAGATGTTACAATCGTCCTTTAGGTAACTAGTCATGGATTGAAAGAAGATGGGGCTCTGGACAGCCACTGCATGAAGAGGGCTGGGGTACCGGTAAACATCATTACCGTTTTTGGCAATGAGGTCACAGTGGAACTTGGACAGGCCATCGCAGGAGCCATCTGGGGAAGGGGAGTAGGATGCAGAAAGAGACTGGCGGACTGTTCCAGAACTCGAGTCTTCGCAATGGCAATCAAACTCGGCACAACTGCCCAGCTCATCTGTAAATCCCAGAGGACACAACAGTTAAAACTACAAGAAAAGACAACATCAGATTACTAAAACAGCTAATTTTGCGATGTCATGGCCTGTGAGAGCAGATTATTTCTAATACCTAGAGTTTCTAGTGCTTAGCTGGGTGGGTGGTTAATTAGTTTCCATGTGCTAATGAGCCTTTTGTTGCTAGCTTATAGGTGTGGCTGGAAGAGCCATCAATAGAGCTGTGAAACTGTTTCAATCTCTATCTGGGACCAAACTTCTCTCGTTTCACCTCTATTTGCACGGTCAGGCTTAAGTGATTACAGAACGCTTTCTGCTAAGAGTAATGCAAAACAAAACCTGATGTCATTTGGAGAAACTAGAAACACACAAACAAAGCGGCCTTTCTTTGTCACACCAGCTTTTAAGCCAGAGGAAGAAATCACCATTAAGTAAATAGTACTGCATTTGGTTAACAAATCTAAAGAAGGGAACAGCATTTTAAGACCTGTTGGAATGACCCAGAAACCTCAAACTGTCACAAGAAGACTCTCACCTGCAGGCTTAAGCCTTCCCTCGGAGGCACAGAGCGAGCTGTCGAGGGGAGTGCACAGGCAGGTGGTGGAACGACAACTGGATAAACACTCGCTGAAGACAGAGTTGGAGGAATTGGAGAGGGATCCTGAAGCACCGTCACTTAGGTCATAAAAGCCTGGGGTAGAGAAGGCGAGAGATTAACACATTAATTTGACATCTTCAGGAATGAGGTGACAATGCAAAGATTGTGCCTTTCCATTCTTAACTGAGCTCTTTTCTGGATCCTACTTCCAATTACAATTTGAATAATGTAGCTACCAGGAAGGTATCCATTTGCAAGAGGAAAAAGAGCTAGGAACCAGATCTCCATACATCACAATTGATATTAGCATTAAAATGGTGAAGTTAGGAAAAAACCCATTACAACTACTACACACAACACCAAAATAGCTTTTCACATTAAAACAAAAGTATGCCTTTGGGCTGTGAAGAAAATAATTCCAACTCAAAGACTGAAGAACTCCATCTTCACATTAGAAGCCCACTTTAACAATCGAGACTTTCAGAGACATGTGTAATCAATCTCCACTTTATATAACCTTCCTCCAACAAAAGTGCAGTCAGTCCCAGCACTAAAATGACCTCTCGTATTTGGAATGTAAACCATTGGAGCTACAGCAGGCCTCTAGCACAGGCTGCAGATTGTTCGTATTACCAAATTAGTGCTTAAGCAAAACAGCTAAGCAGTTTCCAACAGACTTTAGGGCTTGCAGGTACACAAGCTACTACAGGCCCACAGCACATAAAGAAGTCTTGTGCAAAGTGATATAATTTGAACAGGACGTCTGATTACCTCCCTGGGGTGGTTGTTGAAGATTAACAATCATTAAAAATGTTTTTTGGTACTTGTGAA
The DNA here is from genome assembly GCF_003368295.1 of Carassius auratus. NCBI lineage: Eukaryota > Metazoa > Chordata > Actinopteri > Cypriniformes > Cyprinidae > Carassius > Carassius auratus. Next base: position 23,516,958 of record NC_039259.1, on the reverse strand, counting down.
TCTGTTTTATTGGAAATCCTTTCCGCCTACGCTAGCTGCTTAGATTGTTTTGATGATCAAACACACAGTGCTTCACAGCAGATACTAACCTGAACTTGGCCGACTGTCCGTTTCCACATGTTCATGCGAAGTCTCCGTGTCCAACCGCAGGTCACTGATCTGTCTGTCTAATTCCTGCAGCTGGTTGATCAAACCTGCATCTCTCCTCCGGAGGCAGTTCTATAAAGAAACAATACAATTTGGAAAGATGTTAACACAAGGTTTCATGCATGTCTAGTAGTTTAGCAGCTTTAACTGCTAAGATTGTTTGCCTTTTCATTTAGAAGATTTGCCCTGCAGCCCTAACAACAATCTGGAAACAATTGCATTTCTCAATGCCGGGGGCCTCAAGACACTGATCAGACAGATGTAATGAACTAAATTAGAGTCACACCTCGTATGGGAATAACCATTCGACTTTGACAAACCGCTTGAGAGCAATTGGATGCATCTGACAACACCCGTATCATGTGCTGCATTCCAAATTAAGCGTGGTGAAACGCCAGACTGAGCAAAATGCAGCGCCTTCAAAGCAGACGGACATTACTTCAAATGACCTATAATCAGAGGCATGTTATCTGCTGCAAATTTTAACTGCTGTTTGCTGACAAGGGAAGTAATGCAGTGCAGATTCCAGGCTATATGGAGCAGTGGAATGGCGTTTCCTCTGCTGCAGACCGAGGCTGTAAAAAAGCCTGGTCCTGACAGGCGGGCTGCGTGTGATTTATGGGCCCTGAGCGCTCAGCATGCTAGGCTGTGCAGACCATTTTTACACAGAGTGCCATTTGCAGAGCACACCGACGGTTATTTTGAAACGGCATCAAATTAACCCCAGACCACTGTTGATGGCCTGGGCCTGGGTTTGGAATGACATTGTCTAAATTTCTGGTTTATACTCAATTCATTTAGTTAAGCTTAGTCAAAGACCACAGCGGATTGGTTGTTTGTTATTGGAATGTCTTAAGGACATTAGGCTTTATATGATCACCAAATTAGCATTAACTTTAATGTAGTTCTGGGTGTGAGGCCTGCAAACAAACTTCCCTCAAGATAAACAAGTGGGGAAGGCCCAAGCCACTTGTGTACATGTCTGAGGCTTTAGCAAAGCCAGGAAACAAATCCAAACCGTGTAATTCCTGTCTGTATACAATACATTAACCACAACCCGTAGGGTTACAATAATGGGAATGTTTGCAAATACCTCAAGTGGAACCAGGTGTCTTTGGCCCAACTGTTAAATTTAATCTTGGTCATCCTCTAAAGCAGCAGGGGGCTTGAGCTGTGCTTGTAAAAAGTTCATTTCCATTGAAACCCATCAGCTAATCTCATTCAGGCCGGTCGGACCCCCTCGTAGACTTGCATTAGAAACTCAGGGATGTTCTACAGCTTCCAGGAAGTTTGATATAAATGGGTCTCTTTCTGCTTTAATGTCATTCTAATGAGTATAGGGTCTGAGCTATAATCACCACATGACTGTAAAGGCAAAACACATTTTTATTGCATTCTAAATTTAAAATAGATTTTAGGTTTTAATTTAGTTTGATACAACTAAATGTGAAATTAGGCCCATAAAAGTTCTCAATGCCATACTGAAGTCACAACATAAAATGTTTTACTTTTTTTAATTGCCTTCAAAGTCATACAAATTCTTACATTTTTATTCTCAGCTTAGTTATGTGACCTCCCTTTCAAAAATGTACAGTGGTGGGTACCCTGGTTATACTATGCCTCTTTCATAAATACTATAGAACTGTGGGATTATCATCATTTACAAAATGGACATATACCCTGGTAGTACCGTGGTATTTTTGTAAGTACTTTGGAATACAATGCAAATACAATGGTACATGACATTTTGTATTGCATATACAAAAGTACATAGTATTACCATCACTGTAGTATGGTACAGCCAAAGTATTTTTGTAAGAGATATTTCATTACAATTACAATTTTTTTTTAAAGAAATGCATTTTTTCTTCAAAAATATATGCATGAAAAAAGTTGCCCTACATATAATCACAAATAATCCGTTTCCGTTACTCACCAATTGTTTTCTAAGTAATAAAATATTCTCCTCCAGAAGTTTTTCTTCAGTGTTCAGATAGCTGTCCTCCACGGTAAGGCAGGGTTTGTCCTCTCCCGCGCGCTCCTGACAGTTCAACACACCCCTGACCAGCAGCTCCTGCCTCTGTCTCAGATACTCCAGCTCGGTCAGACCAGCGACAGTCGCGTCCAGGCGCTCTCGGGTTCGAACCCGCTCCACTTCACCGCGCGCCTCGCATTCCTTCCGATCCCGCATGATGAGCGCGCAATAATCCCTGGACAGCAGCATCTCTGGCAGTTCATTCATTTAAATATCCAGCGATAACAACGCTAAGGAGATTCTTCTCATGAACAAAGTGCATCTGAAAAACACTTATGACATGGTCAGATAATTTCCATGTATTAAAAGTAATCATCTAAAACAAAAACATAACCCCAAAATTCAGAGAAAAATAAAAAAAATGAAAATAACTTGTTGTGCTATATAAATGGCATTTAAACGCTTGTTGTCCTTGTTGACGCTCAGTATAAAAAGTCCAAATCCACAGACAGAGAGAGCGTTGATGTGTGCAGTCCGGATGATACTGGGATCTGAATGTGTCCTGCAGTGAAGAGCTCAATCACACTCACAAACACACTCAGAGGAAACCCTGCTGCTGAGGATGCGACGGGGTCCTAACGCCCACCTAGTTCACCCCTTCATCTTCTGTGGTAGCGTCCTTTTCATGCAAGATGTCAATACATTACATTCCGTAAAACAACATTAAGACCTGCATTAGATGGCCTGTAACTACTACTCGCAATTACATGCAAAATCATATAAAGTTTTGTTACTTTAGTATTTTATTTAATCATGACACTAAATAAAAACGCACGCAACCCGGTTTGTAGCACTGACAGGCACATTAAAATTAATATGCAAATACAAGCTTAAAAACACGAAATATTACAAGATTTCCAAGTAAACTATTTTATTTTTGTATATAAATATGTTTTATTTATATATCAGTTTATCAAAAAGAACTATAGTAAGGTAATGGTATCAGGTGATTTATGATTACTTTATGATTACTAATTGATATATTTAACTTGATACTTACATTAAAGAATATCAAGGTGGTAATTTATATATATATATATATATATATATATATATATATATATATATATATATATATATATATATATATAAACTTCTTCAAAATAGTATTAATTTAGTTTGCATCATGTCTAAAAGTACAGGAAAATATACAAGAATTTAATAACACAATGCATAAGTTGTGTATACAATAATAAAATATTTAATAACAATACAGATAAAGACATGAATTTCAGATAATTAAGACCATGAAGATATTTAAAGTGTATTAAAAGGCACTCAGGTGTATGACTGCCCTCTACTGTTGTTAAAACAAAAACACTTTTATGTGTACCTGTATGTGTACTGTATGTATATATTAAATTGATATAAAAAATATATATTTTTAATTGTATGCACGCACACACACACACACACACACACACAAACAAACATAGATACACACATAGGTAATAGACTCACAGTTCACTAAGATGTAGGTGAATATACATGAACTCAAATGAAGAATGATCTACAGGTTTTCTAAAAGACGGATCTGTAAAACATATGTTTAAACATTATTTCTGGTAATAGACTCCACAGCTGCTTCTATAAGAGCTTGAAGTGACACTTCTCAACTAGCTCATTAGTCAGACGCGTGGAGAACTCAAAACAGACAGATTTGTTTTTGAAAATGCATCTGTGAAATGAATCAAGGATTTACATATCCAGAATGTAATTGTTCTGGCAGATTCAAAGCCAACTTAAAGTTTGGATTAAAAAAAAAAGGTGTGGTTTTTAGACAGGTTTTGCCTCTAATTTAGACCTTTACCAATCAAAAAAAAACAAAATACCCACCATTTCTAGAATTGATGGATTCTAATATCTAAATTCCAATTAAAGAAAGGAAGAGACATTGTGTTTATTTATCAGAACACATTAGTTGCGCTCACAGCTCTGACGGATAGACTCTTTCCACAGAAGGGGGTTTGCAGTTGCGTGTCTAATGAAAAACACTGCACCCCTCAAACCCCTGTCCATCAACATCAGCCAATGGCTCAGACAGTTTCGTTTGATTTGCAGCTAAGCAGGCGGTGAAGATGAGTCAAAGAGAGGAGGAGACCCTCAGTAGACGGCACAAAGCTTAATCTCTCTTTCTAAACACGACAGGGATCGAGGAAATGGGCTCCATGGCTGCTTCTATGAGGAACAGATGTTTGAAACACAGCTGGTGACCCTCTGAAACATTAGCCCTGGCCGAACGGTTACACAAGCACACAAAAATACACACACCATCACGGATGTGGAAAGAAAGAGTGGCTTAAGGGCACAAACTCAATAATTTGACAGAGTCGAGATTGCGAGCCGCTACCTCAGGCTACGACTGCGGGACAGGAAGTGACCCGGGATATACATACACTGTAATTGGATCAAAGGCTGTAGTCTTTGTGCCACCAGAATCAAATCTCTCAGACAAACAGGATAAATCTTTCCATCCATTGCCAGCTTTCCACCTCCCCCCGAAAGCTCACTGGTTCCAATATGATACAAAACCGCTGAAGTGAGAAGTGTGCATTTGTCTTCATTAAAATAAATCGAACTGTTTTTGTAGCCAACCCTTGATTATTTTATGTAAATCTTTTCCCATAAATCTGACCCAAAAAAAGCCAGACACTTTCCCTTAGAGTAGCCTTATGCTAGTACAAAGTCACATTTGTGCTTTAACCTAATCCAATCACTCACAGTAATTACCTTATGAATTTTGTAAGGCCCATTAAACGAGAACAGGACCCCATTATGTAGGACTGGCAGGAACATGGGGAATAAATTAATACATCTAAATACATCAAAGCCTACAGCGTTACAGATGCCGAACTGTGGGGACAAACTGTGCAAATGCAGCGTGAGGATTTATGAGCATGATAGCATTCGTCACCCCTCACCTATATCTTATTTCATGCTGGACACAGAGAGCGCTTTTATACAACACATCAGTCATATAGATGTTCTTATGTAAAATTTACACCCAGAGATTGTGGGAACCGGCCAGACAGGGCTAGTTCTAGGTGTTTGTTTTAGTTTTCCTGGAGTGGTGGAAACAAAACTTGGAAAATGTTCCATTTAGAAGCCTGATGAAACTTCGCTGTCAAGTGGATGGTACATGCAAGTGTCAACATTAGTCTGTGATTGTAATTTATAAAGGAAGAGCTTGTCTGTTCACCACACACTGTGAGAAACCGCATGTGCTGAAACTCCACATGCACTCATCAATACCGTCGAGGGATGCTGGATCAAACTCAAGGCCAGATCTTTGTTCACTAAATCTATGAGCTTTCCTGACACTACAAAAGATAAAAAAAACACAGCATTTAAGGCTTCGTTTAAAAATTAATTCCATATCTCTTTATTCAGACAAAACAAGGCTCAAAAGAATATTCTGGGTTCAAAACAAATGTTTTTCATTTATACAAACTGAGGGACAAAGACAAAATTGTTGTCTGTGGCAATCGACAGCATGCCAGAGATGGTGTGGAATACCACAGGCAATAATTTTTTCAATTTGCATTACACTAGTTTCATGCAAATATTTATGTTTAAGCCTTGTGGTTACACATCTAAAAAGATTATTATTTTAAAGGCATAGATCATCCAAAAATGAAAATTCTGTCATTATTTCCTCACCTTGTTCTAGACCTATGAGATTCTTTATTCTGTTGAACACAAAAGAACATATTTTGAAGAATATTGATAGTCAAATAGTTATTAGTAGCCTTTGTGACTGCTGTCAACTGTTTGATTACCAACATTCTTCAAAATATCTTATTTTGGGTTCAACAGAAGAAAGAAACCCACACAAGTTTCTAAATTATTAACAAGATAAAAAAATGTTTTACATGCCTTCTATCCTTTCACGGATAGTTTATACTTTTTAGCAAGTTTTTTTTTAACTTTTTACGTTTTTTTTTGTCTTGTTTATTTACTGATTTTTATAAATGTTAGTAATATTGCAAAATGAACACTTACTGGACTAAATCAACTTTGATTTACTTGATTGCCCATTCATCATTTTCAGAAATATCATGTTAAAACTTGACTTATATGGTGATACATTTCTCAATTTTCAATTATCATTGTATCTAATTGCATTATATGTTTTATATGACTCCCCCAACAAAAAACTACAGAGCTTTGATCATTAAACTAAGCAAATATAATCTCTATAATAAGAAACATTTTGTGAGATAAGGAGGTACAACTGATATTGACATTCATTTCATGTAAGTAGTCTGTTATACTGTTATAACGATTATTATTGCTAATGTTTTTTTTTTTTTTTTACATTTCAGTATAATGTTTTTGGAAAGACTAAAATATAATTAATAATGTGAGTTATTCCCAAATAAAAAAAAAAAATGCACAGCAAACAAAGAGGCAAAAATACTCAGATGAATGTTAATGCAAAATCAGTCCGGCTGCTACTGACGGGTGTCCCATGTGGATCCTGCCATAATTCAGACCAACATATAGTGCCTTTAGGCTATTATGAAGTTCAGCATGGTTGCCATGTTTGATATGTCTTACACATGCTGCTGGGATTGTACTGCTGTTCAGACAACACATATGGAATAAGAGAATCCTTTATATTAATAACAGAGATCTTACAACTTCAACAAAAACAACAAAAGCTACTATAATAACAACAGATTTGAAAAAGAAACCGTACCGTTGGGACATGTGGAGATGTGATTTTGACCTTCAGCCTATGAAAGAGTGAAGATCAGATTAAAATAAAGGCTGCACGGGACACTGATGTGTCGTGTCAAAAGTTTAATCAAATCATCTGTACAGAATGTCCTGGCAGAAACTTAACTAGACATCTGAGCTGAGCTGCCTGAGGTCAGGACATCGTCCAAGAGGTTGTACAGATTTGCTTACTCGTACAACTTCTTACCACACAAATTCTCACTTATGAAATCCCAGCTATGCCTTTGTACATTAAACTGGCTGTGATCCGGTCCAAAGGTCTTTAAAATCAAACAAGAGTAAACCAAGAATAGAGCTATTTACCTGAAGGAGAATATGGAGCAGGTGATATTTCAGCTAAAGAGAACAGCGTCAGCTAAATGTGAGAAGTGAGGCTCTTTTATTCTGTTGAGAGTTCACTCAATAGCGGTCAGACTCCAGCATCTATTTACTGTCAGCCTGCGGATCATTACGACTATTAATGGTGGGGTAATGTGGACCTGCACAAAGCCAAATACCCCCTCTTGTCACACAGACCACTCTCAACAGCCCCTTCACACCCATTTAGGCACTCGTTACACATATTATAGGGGAACATATGAGTACTTTTCCATAGCAAGTACACACTGGTCTGTATGACTGTGATGAAAGATTTACATGCAGCAGAACAAGAAAAGTGGAGAATATAACGTTTTTTTGAAAGAAATTAATACTTGTATTCAGCAATAATTACATTGATCAAAAGTTATGTAAGATGTAAATGCAATAAAATGTAAAAAAAAAAAAAAAAAAAAAAATTAAAGTATACTCGAAGTATACAGGCTTGCTGCAGTCATGTGGAGGGTTGAGTGTGTTCCACGGATGTTCTCCATTTGTGCTTCTATGATGCTGTTACAGTTCAGTTCTCTGTTCTGGTGCCATGTCTTAGACTCAAGATGTGACGCTTTCTTTGAAACATCTGAAAGAAACTCTTTATGAGATAAACAGCATTTCCACCAAAGCCTGAGAGCTCTTTGAGTACGGACGACAACAGACACGAAATGCCAAATATAAAACCAAACGATGCAGCCAACACTTTATGGCCCACTTCACAAAGGAAAACTTCATAGCTCATATCCTGCATCTTCGGATGCATCTGCTGTCTTCCAAATGTCAAACAACCCACGTAATTGGCCTGGTTTCCATATGTCTCATATGTCTTATTGACAGATCCAAATTTTTATTTGCTTTCACATATTCAACATAATTAAAGTGTAGGGGCACAGATTTAAGAGCCAAAACTGAACTTTCAAAGGATTTTCAAATAAATTCATGTTCAGTAGGTGAAACGGATCTATAATCTGAAGGAAATTAGTTTGTGTAACGCAGTGGTCCTTTTCTCAACAGTGAAGATAATGCCGATTGACTTTGCTTTGCTTTTCTAATCCCCGCAGCACTTGCTTTAACCGGGAGGTTACGTGGATACGGTTGTCACGGCAACTTGTTATCAGCCACCAGTCCTCCTGCATCCTTTCTCCACCCCTCCATCATTCATCCTGGTGATTTGTGCATAATTAAAACACACTCACGGCGCCACACAGGCTTCACACATCCTCAATTTATAAAGGTGCTCTGGGTCCCTCTGGGTCTTTGAAATGGGTTTGACATGATGGGTGTTTTCAAATGAAAACGACTGCTGTGAAGGTCATCATCCGTAGAAAAAAGCTACAATTTATTATGTGAAAAGAGCAAGATAAAGAAGTTCATGTATGTATTTGATATTGGTTATAATTTTGTAATGCACATTTACCTACTGTATTAATAACATGTAAAATGAAAAATTATTTTTGTCCTCTTTATCAATTTATGTGGAAATCAGCAATACAATGGGCAAGATAATGAACAATCAGCCACTCGTTATTGCAAAAGAAACCCCTTTGGGACAATTCTCATCTTTGTTCAGTGGTCATGTTTGGATTTATTTTTGTGATAATGATTAACTATAAATAAATAAAATAAATATTAACCAATATATATAAAAACTGACAAGCCATTGCCATGACAAGAGGATAATTATTATTTTTACACACACACACACACACACACACACACACACACACACACACACACACACACACACACACACACACACAGTGTTACTGGCCTCTTTATGATGAATTGCTGGTTGTATTTCTCCTTTGTTGCTTTAGATAAAAGTATTGGCTAAATTAATAAATGTAAATATAGCGAAAACCAAACAGCTCTTTAGTTCAGCTAACTGGATTTAACACACGTATAGGCTTAAAATTCAGGTTACATGGTGCATTCATTCATGCTGTCACGGTCCATGTGGATTAATAAATCAACATTGCAGCTGTGGGCTTATCAGCATCTCACATTTTAATAACTCTAAAATATCATTCATATCACATGGCAGTTATCCACCACAGGATAATCAGGATTAATATATTCACAGTTCTCCTGATTGATCTAAGTGTCCATCACAGCCTGGCACCGAGACCATTAAACCACAAAACAAATATACCCATTTTTCCGTGTATAAATCAAATAATACGCTGATGAAATCAAGCACATGGGAGTTGACTGTATAATCATACTATGAAAGTATAACCTTGACTATTTTAAGGCTCCTCGCTCTCTCCGTTTCGGTTACTTGAGAATGGCTCCTAATAAACACAAAGCCGTCCACACTTTCATCACGCTGTCAATTACCCCGAGATGTGTTTACTCAGGACGACGGTTCTCTCTCAGCATCGCATCGCTCACACCAGCAGAGGCGTAAATCACCATCTTCCTCGTCTTTGGCGGTATCCCTTAATCGCCTTAATTAAATGGCGACTGTGGCTCCAAAAATAACTTGGACTTTCCAGCGCTCTAAAGGCCAGATCAAACAAACATCTGCAGAGAGCCCGTGAGGGTCTGCGGTTAGAGGCGGGGACCGGCGACGGCCCTCAGAGACGGCAGCAGGCCCCTCACAAGCCTCACAGAATAAAAGATGGACTCTATTAGGGCCTGACGTTTTTAAGATCTGCTTCGTGTTAGGAAAACTGTGAGGCTTTCCTGCCTCCCTCCCGTGTCCCACTTCAATCCTGACTCTGGGTTTCTCTAAAGCTCATGGATTAGTGTCTGCTTTCCTTGGAGCTGCTTGGCCACTCTGATGTCTTTCTGCTGTCCATCAGGTGAAAAATATAAACCAGATAAACACCACTCTTCAATGCCAAACGAGAATTGTGGATACATACATGCATACAGTACATATTTCAAGAACATGTGGGATCCTGCATGTCAGATATCAACTGGTTTGGTTGTGCTAACCATCTATTAGACCATCCGATCCACCATTTGCATTTTCTTAGAAATAAATGTAAAAGTCGAGTTTATAATATCAGCTATTTCACCACTAGAAACATTGCTGGGAAAGTCTGGAGCCCAATGAGAAACAGTTATGTGCCACCAAGACCACTTTATTAGCGCCAAGCAATTTCAGATTTCATTCGACAGAAATCACTTCAATGAGGACTGCATATTTTTTATGCTGTAAATATTTTACAGGGTTTTGGGGGCGAGGGGGTACCACAATCATCAAAACCCCAGCTCTCCGATTCTCAAGTTCTAAATCAAACTCCGTGTTATATGTTTCCCTTGTTTCGAGAGCTTTCAATAGTCAACCTAAAACTCATGAAAGTTTTAAGACTCTCCCCTCCAGTCCTGTCTTTTTAGACCATTAATCATTTCACAGAAAATAGCGTATGGAGAGTGTATTGAAAGGGAGAAAGAGGTGGAAAATGAGAGAGAAACATTTCAAGAGTACCTAGAGACCACAAAGCATTCAACATTAATTCTATTTTGGACACTCAGACTAAAAAAGATGAAAAAGAGAGAGGAATAGAGCAGTTTTTGTGACTGAAGTCAGTCTTCACAGCATGCCTCTATATCTGAGACCGGTCGATCTGATATTGATGGTGAGCATCTTTCTTTCTGAACACACATTTAATCGATATTCACCTCCAGTCTCTTTCCATCACTGGCTCCGTCTTCATGTGTTTATTTCGTCTGCCGCATTTCACAAAGGTCACCTGGAACGAATACACCTTAAATCTGTGGAACCGGAAAAACTAATTACGAGCAGGTTCCTGAGGACATGGCTTTCAGAAGCGGAAAATATCTGTATGATTGGACAAAGATCTGTTTATAGCGGTGACAAACAACAATTGGCTTTCTTGGAAACACATTTCAGTCTTTGGAAAACAGCACAGACAAATAAAACAACTGAACAACAGTTCTTTGTTCTTCTTTGACAATTTGAGAAACCACTTCATTTGCATTCATAGACTGGGGAATGCAACAATCCCAATTCATGATAATTAGCGTCTTGCATTTGCAGTTGGGACCCTGCGGGCGCATATGCAGGGATTTCTTCTGTCTAGTTTGGCTCACTGCCCGAGGCACAGATCAAACACAGAGTAAAGCCACTATAAGAAAGCAGCAGAAAACAGCAGGATTTCTGGAAAGGTATTAGAAATAGTCTCAAACCTGCTTTTGTTTTTCTGGCTCTACCTGTAAGAATCTTTAGCTGTCAGCGTTGCTGAATAATTAATGCTCTCTCAGACATACGCACACTCCTGCACCACCATCAATCTCACAGTCTTAGACACTGAGAGACGTCCACAACTGCTATGATCTTCATGCATGTGACTCATCTGCTTTTCTGTCGAGGAATGAAATTACCAAGACTAAACACCATGTCAAGGGACTCATACTGAGTTTTTAGTTATGCCAGCAATATATTGACAATAAACAAAGATGTGTGGGAATAAATATGCATTTGATTCAATTCAGTAAAAAAAAAAAAAAAAGTTTTAAACGGTCGCCAGAGAAATATTTACCCAATTAAATAAATAACATAAATACAGATGTGCATTTTCAGTTTCAGTACAAATAAAATAATAAAAAGTAAAAAGTAATTAAAAAAAAGGTTTAAAGGTGTGCCAGAGAGATATTACCAATAAAGATATTTGAAAATAAGCATACATTTTCCACTTACTTTTAGTAAATAAATACTTTTTCAAAAATAAATTACACTTTAAAAATAAAATAAATGTTAAAAATGTGCCAGACAGATGTATATACATATAAAAATGATGTGAAATGATATTAACAATAAAGATGGGTGTGGTATTTAGCTTTCATTTCAATTCAGTTCAATACAATTAGAATACATTAAAAACTGTTTTAGTAAGTTTCTTTAGTAGAGCAATCATCACATATAGTTATGGCTACAAATGACATGAACAGACATCCCTTCAGTTTGAACCAGCAAGCATCCACAGCAACACACTACAAACACTCTTTAGCAACAGTTATTGTATTGCCAAACGGTCAGAAACTGAAGTTCATGTCCACTTCTTTTGATCTGTACAGCTGCTGAAACAGCTGTCTTTCTTTGATGCTTTGATATGGGGGTTGTACTTCCTGCCATCTCTGGCTCTGAGGATACAGCTGAGGGTCAGTGGCTGCACTCAAAGCAAACATCTGGAGACATCTGCTTCCCTCAGCCTTTACCTCAGAAAAAAATCTAACGGACATCAGTGCCTTTGATGACACCTACATAGACACAGAACACAATGCTGTAGTGTTAAAATGGCAGATAGCTTATTGAACACTACATATTTGCACATCTTCAAGCTCTTCGGCAGCGGCAGAAGGGTTCAGATCAATCTCGTTTGCATTTCTGCTGAGTTAAACTCCCAGAAGGAATCTGTCTGCATGTTCAAACCACTCACGGCTGCATAATTGATAATAGAGCATCAACACCTACGGTCAAACAACAACATTCTCGCTCCCTTCTTTATTCACACAAATCAATGCTTTCTAACTCGCTTGTACTCCTATGGCTGGAACAATGCGTCCGTCCTAGCCAAGGAAACTGTATGTCCATCCATCATCTGATCTGGCAGTGTGAACGCAGCCTGATTTCCATAAACACACACAGACAGCTTCCATCTGTAGCCCTCCACTGGACGCCAAACCTTACACTGCATAATTAATCTCAGGCCGAGCGAGGAGCCATTAGCAAACACATTGTAGCTGCAGTCGTATTTGCGATGCGAGAGCAACAACAAATGAGAATTTGGATGTCTTAAGAGAGGGGTTTTTCATGTTTTCACAGCCTGATGGAGAATCGTTTGGCCAGTGTCCAGTACCCATCCTCCCCTGCGGTCCTCTTATCCATTGAGGCTCCATTAAAATCCCGGAGCGAGATAATCAAACCCCTCCCAAACACCAATTAACATTCATTCAGCCCAGCGGCACAACACTTGGCCAAGAAATCTGCACTGTGTCCAAACAAACTCTCACATTTGACTAGGAGAAGTTAATAGTCTCATTAAACGAGCTGAACTCCCCGTCAGTGCTGAGACACTCGAGCTGTTGAAGATAACACAATAATCTTAAAGACTTATCAAATGCATTCTTGAAAGTTGTGAGAATTATTTCATATGGGCAAGCAACTGACATTAAGTAATTGTGGTAATACTTTACAAAAAGGTTTGATTCATTAACATAAAATTAAAAAATTACTCAAATTCATTAAAAGGTTGAATTCATTAACATACTGTACTTTCAAAATGTATGAATTCAAATAAATTAACAATAGCATCACAAGAAAACATGAATTTACAATGAAAAACTGTCTATTCATAAATGAACAAACACCTATATTAATGCAGTATTTTTTTTTCACGATAGCCTGCCTAATACATTAAATAACTGAAACAATTTGTTATAAAATTAATTCAAATCCAAAAAATTGTTCTCTGTAATCAATGTTAAAACATTTTTCACACTTGATTCAAAAATGCATAATGCAAATGTTCAATAAAATAAAATAAAAGAAAATATTAATAGCAGAAGTGTTCATCCAGAAGTAAAATTAGATTGAGTTCATAAAATATAATACAAAAAAATAAAAAAATAAATGCAATTAATAATAAAGTTAGGGTTAGATATATCAAATAGAATAAAATAAAAGTAGCAGTTGACTTCCACAAGTACAATCTCATAACAAACTAAAATACAAATTAAATCTCAATGAAAATACACCCCCCCCCCCCCCCCCCAAAAAAAAACAGTTCCATCCACCAAACCAATGAGTTAGTATAGGCCACACTAACTAAAACAAACCAAAATCTGCCATCAAACAGACTAAAAGCTCTATTGTGATTTATAGAGTATCTTATTGAAAGACTAGATGTCCAGGAGACAGACAGAGGTGGACAGTGTTTCAGCAGGTGGACGCTTCATGGTCTGACGTGAGGGACTGATCTGTTTGGCAGGTGTTCAGTCCTGAGGGTCACTCGGGTACAATCCCCACCATCCTGAAGCTTAACGGCAGTAATTCATCACCAGAGGCACAACAACAAAGCGGTGGCACACTCAACTGGCCTAAATCTTCCAAGAAAGCCATTTATCTTTTAAAACTCTTTGGTCTGAGAGGGCAGGGAAGTTCTTTGTGCTTTTTATCATGACCCCAAACACCATTACTCAACGTCACCTTGCTTTTGTAGTGGAATAAAGCAAGAAATCTTTACTGGAGCTGGTCAATGTCACTGATAGTAAAACAGGTCTATGGATGTCCTACTTATTACCCAGATATGTGGCGTAAGACTCTTCCTTCTACAACTTTAAAGCATCTGTGCTAATGTAACATTTAAAAATTGCATGAAATTGGAGTCTTTGAGGATTTCAGTCCATTTATGTCCAGCCCTGATGGCATATGCATGCTAGCGCAACTCTAAAAGTTGAACTTTTAGCAGATGAACGGGTTTCCAGCAAAACCAAAATAGTTGATAAATCTATACAGTAAAGTGCTTTCTAGAATGACAACATTATCTATTAACATGATTGGTATTGTAAACATTGTCAGCTGAAGTTATTGATATTTTCTTTTGTTATATATACATATATATATATATATATATATATATATATATATATATATATGTATGTCCACTCAACTAAAATCCTGTTAGGGTTGCATGTATCGACATGGGAAGGAAATCATTTCTTAATAAAATAAAAGGTAACACTTAAGAATAGATAACACTTGTTAACTATTAACTATTAACTACAACATTTCTCTCAATAAATTCTTAATTTGCTGCTTATTAATAGTTAGTAAGGTAGTTGTTAGGTTAAGGTATTGGGTAAGATTAGGGATGTAGAATAAGGTCAAGTAGAATAAGGCATTAATATGTTCCTAATTAGCACTAATACATGGCTAAAAATCAAGTAATATGCATGCTAATAAGCAACTAATAGGTGTTACCGATTCTAAAGTGTTACCAAATAAAATAAAATAAAATGAAAAAGTAAATTTAGATTGAAATCATAAAATATAATACAATAAAATGTTGTACATACTTTATATCAACATGGGGAATAAGACATTTCTTAATAAAGTAAATTATAAAAATAAAATAATAAAATAAAATGCTACAAAAACACACAATTAATAGCAGTTAATTTCCACAAGTAAAATTATATTGTTTTCATAAATAAATAAAATGCAAGTAAAAATACATGTTCAATAACAGTTCACAATCTAAAATAAAAATATAATAAAAATACAATAGAAAACATTACATAAATCAATTTCACTGTTAAAAACGAGATAAAATGAAATACAGTAAAATACAAATAAACCGAAGTTCACAAAACAAAATAAAAAATATAAAATAAAACATTTCTTGAGGTCTTTAGGTCATGAAATCCCAAAGCTGTTTCATAAGTATGAATGTCTAAGTGGTATCTCAGAACCAATTAGCCATTCATTTCCCCCACACATAAAACACACGCATTAGCAGCTCAAAATGGCATAAAGAGCCTTGATATATGTGCATATTTTTAATCTATTTTATTATCCTACCCTCATAATTTCCCAATAAATGCTTTGCAGAACCGCAGTGCAGCTCTGAATCCCTAATGTGCGTATAAACTGCTCTCTGAAGGACAGCGATTAAATCCGAAACTGTATCAGGAGGCGGATCACATGAGCTCCACTTTCTGGTAAACCGTCAATTCAAATGACTGTGCATTAGCATAAAGTTAACCCGTCACTTTAGTTGCCTCAAATCATAACCACATTGGTCACTTTGTCGCTGCAAATCACTGTCAGTATGAACAACCCTTTAATAGTTTTGCCTGTGCTCCTCAAGCAATCCTTTACCTCCAGATGGAATAGCAGGGAAAAATGCAAACAATTCAAGAGTTTTACCGAAAGCATCATCCATCTGAAGTTACTATGATCAAATGCACAAAGCGTCTTCATCCAATCACAGCTCACGATTGAACTCAACCAGCTATTGACATTACACACCAAACAGACACTCCGATCTGTGCCAATTCCCACAAGGTTTAAGCGCCAGTCTCTGATGGAAACGGCGGGGGAAGGATTTTACATGAGTTTTCTCTCTTCTACAGGACATTTCAAGAGGAGAGTGGACAATGTCATGGTTAATTTCCAGCGGCTTCCTGCCCGACACATCTGGCTTTGATAAACAGCTGACTAACAGGGCTTTAAGAGGATTTTTTTGGGGTGGGACTGATATGAGCTGACTGCAAAGCTTGGCCCACAAACCTAATCTTTAGAAAGCACTTAAAAGAAGTTTGAGTGATTTTAGGCCAGCGTTTGGTTTCTGAGGCCTTCTTCTTTTCTTTGCAATTCGGTCCAGTTGTGCTGGCGGTTTTCTGGCATATTCATTACAATCCAATCAACTGACCTCAGCTCTCGGATGCATTAGAGTGAGGTTGATCATTTAGTGTTTGGACACACACAGCTGCTTATATAGTTAGTACAGAAGCTACATATCATTAACCAAATGGAAAGATTAAATCATAATATACAGTTGGCATAATGCTGATTAAGCAGACATTCATTTAACTCTTGCAAATAAGAGTTTCATATTTTAAGGATCACAAAAGTATAACCACAGAATTTTACTTAGAATCCCTTACTAATCTGGTCTTCAAACTCTACTTTATAAGCTAAAAAAGTAAATTATACTTTTCTACGGTGACCATACTACAATTGTTTCTTCAGTATCACTGTACATTAAAAAATAGTATGATCAACAAAAGTCACGGTAACATGCTTTTTCATTAACTTTAAGTCTAAATCAAGTCAAATTTTAAGTTTAATATCATTTAAACTGAAATCATTTCTACAGCCAATTTGATCACACTTAATTTAATGCAGAAACTGAACTTTTTTTTAAGATGTATGCATGGAAATTGAATGCAAATTTTTTGTATGCACTCAATATCACAATGACCTAATGCATTTACAAAAATGCATTTAATACTTTATTTCTGAATGCACTTGATTGACGTTTCATTACCTGACCTTTTCATTTTTCATTTCACCATATACGAGTAATTTTGACTAAATATTTTTTACTAAAAATTATTTTTTTTCAATCATAACTAGATGGCAAATACATGCAATTTAACGAGGTTAAGTAATTTTGCATACTAATATTTGAAAAACTAATAATTTAATAAATGTTTCACTATTTATTCATGGTATTCACAGTCATTATCAAAACTACTTCATAGTATTGTGTACACTTCACAATAGTAGTTAATAATTAGATGGTATTATATTCTGACAAACATTTTCTGCAAATATCTTCTGTAGGAATTCAACCAAAATATAATTAAGATGCATATCACAGATGCATATAGACATTTACCGCAACTCCCATGAATAAATACTTGACGTTTCTTCAGAGCAGCTGTGCATCACAGAGTTGCTCGTGTCTCTGGTCAGCATCACATCACACCAGCTTCTTCATTTCCAGACCCGATCTGCCTGCTCTTATCATCCACACACTTATCGCTCCATTGGCTGCTCTACAGCTGTGAAAGCCTAGCATTTTCCCAGATGAGCTCTTTATATATAGATTCCACTCCTCCCCACGAGGTTCCTCTTTTTATACCTGCAGAAAAACAGAGAAAAGTGGATAGAGGGTTATTTTGTGCCATAGTGCTCTGACACCAGGCTGAAAACAACAATACTCTAGTTATTATCTTATTCTTGAACACAATCTGCTGGGAGTTCTTGCACCAAGGTCAAGATGGATCAAGATACTTCCATTAAAGTGTCAGATGGTACACTGGCAGACCACATACTGTCTGTCTGATGCATACTGAAGCCAAAAACCGCAATGGTTATTTAAAATCTCTAATCTGATTGGCTGGTTTTAAACAATTTTACAGGATTTTATTGAACTGTTGGGAAATAAAATACAATTTCCATGGTATGATCTTTTGAATATCATAGAAAATAACTTGTACATGCACTGGTAAAAACAAAATAATGAAAGTACAGTACTTTCAATGGTTGTCTGTGGGGTACTGACCCAAAATAAACATTAAAATTGCCGCAAGACAAACATTATAAATGTTAACATGAGGCTAGTGTAATAAAATGGCTTACTAACCTTGTCTTATATCCGTTATATCCACATTTCCACCTTCGGATCACGGAAAGTGGGTAAACCCTGTAACGTTTACACAATACACTATACACAAATAAAACAGAAAAGCACATTGTACATGGTGCAAACTAGAAATTAAGACCAAGTAGTTTATATCTCTAGATTATATGTCTTATTTATACCATTTTACAGCTCAAATAGCACAGATTTTTGTGTCAAGTCACTGGGGTATATTTGTAGCAATGGTCAAAAAAACATTTTATGGGTCAAAATTATAGATTTTTCTTTTATGCCAAAAATCATTAGGATATTAAGTAAAGATTATATTTCATGAAGACATTTTGTACATTTCCTACCATAAATATATCAAAACTATATTATTTATTTTTTTGATTAGTAATATGCATTACTTAGAACTTTATTTGGACAACTTTAAAGGCGATTTTCTCAGTATTTAGATTTTTTTGCACCCTCGGATTCCAGATTTTTTTATTGTTGTACCTTGGCCAAATATTACAATCCTAACAGAGATTCTTATTTATTCAGATTTCAGATGTATAAATCTCAATAAAATAAATAAAAAAAGACCATTATGCCTGGTTTTGTGGTCCAGGGTCACATATAAGATCTTTTTCTAAATTACTGCATGCATTTCTGTTATTTTCCCTAGAGTCATCATCAGTACTTCTTAGCTTTGGAAGGACAGAGATTCTGATTTCTACACTTCTTCCAATAATCCAATTAAAATTTTGCATTCCAATTATAATCAACTAGTCATTTTACTAAATATTGGCTTACTATTAGTACAGCAAAAGAGTAAAAATACAGCAAAAATGTAGGTGATTCTAAGCCAGAATGAGCTGTATAATGGACCAGACTTTATGGCGATAGTCAAAAGTCTGCTTCCACGAGACTTCTTTCAGACTTTATCATGTCTTAAGTGCTGAAAAGGAAACAGGATGCTTATTAGACAGGCATCATCAGCAGCATCTGATAGTGGCTATCTCTCTCTATCTCCCACTTTAATGGGAGAAACAGCAGTCTGAGACTAATGATGTGAAAAACCTCTCTCATGAAGTAATGCACTGCGCTGCCATTACCATGACAGAGAACAGTCCCGCTTGGACAGAAAGAACCCGACAAATGACGTCAACCTGAGGAGAAATGGGATGAAACTATGAAAAGTTCAATTAAAAAGTAAAAAAAATGCAAACAAGCATTTCAAGTTCAAGACGATACTGATTTGTTTCAAATTTATTTGTTTAAAAATATAGTCATACAGCAAACAACAGCACATATGGTTTCATATAACATTACTGCAAGCGACATTAGAGAAAGTTCATTGTATCTTTTGCACTAACTGTCATCCAAAATGAATTCAAGTTCTGTGATGTGAATAATTTAAGGCTGAGAACATCTCCTTCCTTTGAGGCACTTAGCAGTTTCCTGTCAGAGAGGTTTCACAGGGTCATCGTTGTTAATACACATCATTAGCAGAAGAGTCTGTATCGCCTTCCACAGAGCTGAGGCTGACAGACTCTTGATCCTGTTTGACTGACGGCAGCCTCACCGACATCACTCTGACATCACTTCCTCCTCCTTCGGTGTGCAGAAAAACGTCTTCACCTGTGGGAAAACGGATGAGTCAACATTTGAACAACAGCAGGTGAAACAACAAGCTTACAACAATGCAAAAACATCATTTAAACAAGATATCAATCATACAGAACTTAGTTTAGGGTCATTTTGTGCAAAGAAATGAAAACCTTGGGAAAGAACACATTCCAAGTGCTACATTTGCTAAAAAAGCTCTGACATTTCAATGCAATTAAGTCATTCTATTAAGCTCAAATAATGAAGGCTTTTCAGTTAATGACATGGGAGTGTGAACCCATCATCTGAACACAGTGACATCAGCTGCTTATTAGGACATCTTTTATAACCGTCACACTGGCACACACACACAAACAAACACTCATCGGTCATTTCCTCTGTGTTCGGGGGCAGCAGGCAGAGGCTGGGTGGGCATTTACCCAGATCAATGGGGCGTGTAGGAGAGGAAGTGTGAGTGAACAGAGACCCTCGCGGGACCGCCGGGCACACACTGATGGAGATCAGCAGGGACTCTCACACACATACAACTGATGCTCTTTCCTGTGTTTTCTATCTTGTTCGAGAACTGTGACTGGTGAGGAAAATCAAGCTCAGCAATACGGCATAAAGAGGATATGTTCTACATGACTACAGAGTTTTACTTTGATAGTACAAGCTTTTTTGCACTGCTTAACTTTTAAAACAAATATGCGAATATATATTTGTAATAAGACTGAGGTTTCAGTAGCATACACAGTGATGGCCAAAATTAGTATTTTCACCAGCTAAAAATGGGTTTAAGTCAGTCATTTCTATCTTTTGCTGTAGTATGTCAATAGGAAATATCAGTTTACATTTCCAAACATTAATTTTGCCATTAATTGATCTGATCATCATCATGAAAAAACATAACAAACTGAGACACACTAAATCCAGAAGAACTGTGGCAACGTCTCCAAGATCCTTCAAGAGACCTACATATTTTTATGCACACACATACACAATAGATCTCATTTTTATGTGGTTTATCATATATAAATCTTTTTGCTATTATGATCCCATTGGAGGGAGCATGTTGAAGTACATCTATATAGTAAATCAAACTCTTTTATTTCAAAAGAGCAAGGAATGTAATGTTTTCCATGGTATGTCTCCTTTAAAAATCCCTTCCTGTATATGCTTTGATCCACAAGACATCCATTTGAACTGCAGAACATTTACTAGGAGACCTAAAGAATTTTTTTTTTCCCTTAACATGAGCCTCTCCCATAATTTCCCTCCCACAAATATTGAGCTTCATTGACTTGGACAGACTGAACAGCCTGCACATGGTTTTACTGGAGTGCGTTCAAAGCAAACTGACACAATCAGATTGGTTCAATAGATGATTAATAAAAGCCACTTCACGCCTAACGACTGAATCATAACCTGAATATAATAACAAGAAAAACCCCTACAGATCTAAACATTTGATATGGATCGACTATAATAACAAGACCATGTGGTGATGCACTTCCACGTGGAAAATATGGACTCGTCATAATTTGGACTGTGATTTGTCTTTTGTCTGTTGCCTTGCCAGCACTGGCAAAATAACCTGAACAAGACAATAAAAAGCTAATAAGCACAAGCCTAGCCAGAAATATGGCAATATCCTTATTAAAGGGTTTGTTCATCCAAAAATAAACATTGTGTCATCATATACTCACCCTCATGTCATTCCAAACATGTATCAGTTTATTTTTCCATAAAACACAAAATAAGAAATTTGAAAGAATGTTCATGCAACAACCAAGATATGACTATCCAGCTTTAAAAAGGGCAAAAAAAAAAAAAAACATAAAAGCACTACAAAAGAACTCCATATAAATCATAAACCATATTTAAATTCTTCTAAAGCCATGCAATAGCTTTGTGTGAGGAAAGACTAAAATGTAAGTTGCTTGACAAACATGGTCAGCATTCACTTGCATTGTATGGCAAAATAACCTATACACATCTGTTTTTGTGTTGTATGTTTAAAAAAAGTTTAGAAAAACGTAATGATGACAATTTTCATTTTTAAGTGAACTGTCCCTTTAAGACGTTGAGAAGAGGCTGAAACTCATTCACATTGGATGTGATGACCTTCATGTCGTACTGTAAAGCGAAAAAGGACTGAATAAGTAATGTTATTACACACAAATATTCAAAGGTAAAAGTCCTTGGGGCATGATTGCTTGCTGTTTTGTGTCTTCATGGCTGTCCGCAGTGAACACTGCCTCTGTGGAGCAGATGGGCCAGGTTTGGCACAGATTCTTTTTGGAAAACCCTGTGGCCTACAAACACTACAGACTGACTACAACACCTCAGGGTGGAGGGAGAGAGCAAATGAAAGCAGTGAAAGGGAAAGAATGAAAACAGAGGAATAGACAGATGAAAAGAGAGTGGGAGTTTGTCCACCAACAGAAACAGAAACGTATTTTGAGTTGAAGTAGATGTAAGCCGCCCAGAGCTATTCAGACCCAAGTGAGCGCGATAGTGGGTGTCATGAATCAGTAAACAGAATTCAATGAACACCTACTTATTTTTTTTTTTAAATAAGACATTCAAAGAAAGTAGACTTTGTGTTTATATAAATGAGAGTAGCAGATGAATATGGAACAATATCTATTTAAAAGACTAATAGTGTTTTCTAAAATGACTGTCTTGAGGAGGGAGTTTGCAATTTCAGAGCCACTTGTGGCACAAAACAGTAAAATAAGTTTCACAAATATATAAATAAATAAATAAGACAAACTGGTTATTAAACAAGTTTTCTAAAAACATAAAAAAATAAATAAAAAAAAATGTGTGCTTTAACAAACATTCACATCTGTGTGAAAAGACCCTGACTACACAGCCAAGAACATCACACTTAAGTCGAGAAGCAGACATTACCGTGCCATTGAAACGGCCTGGCTGAAGACTACAGAGACGTCAGTGTATTGGGAAAGTCTCAGATTGTTGAAACTGGAGGACTTAATAAGAGGCTTTGAAAAGATATCAGTACAAATCTTCACAAACAATAATTTTCTTTAAACATACAACCTCAAGAAGATAAAAATGGCCTCTAGCGTAAAAAGGAACACATTTACATAACTCTACTCTGCGGTTGGGAGTTTAAAATGGTTTGAAACCAAGCAAAACAAAAAATACATTTGCCTAATTTTTTTTTTGCATATGCTCGGTGAGTTTAGGATTGGAACAAAAATCAAACCACTGCAACAATGGGATAATTGTCTTACTTCTCTGACAGTCTGAACAGTGCCGGGTGTCCAGGGGTGATTTGGGGACATGATTACAAAAAGAGAGGATTTTAAAGGTGAAGTTCACTTAGAAATGAAGAGATGAAAAGTGCATGAACACATTCAGATGTGTTATGAGAGGTCATGAGAACCAATGTTGTTATTATTGAAAAATCTGGCATAAAGGTTCTTTATTGACATCTTTGGCTCAATGAAGTCCCTTTAACATCCATAAAACCTTTCTATTCTACAAAATGTTCTTTATAGTGGAAAAGGTTCTTTAGATTATTAAAATATTCTTTACACTAAGAAAACCGCAATTTTAAGAAAGGTTCACTGAGATGTTCACTGGGGACCAGAAATGGTTTTTCTATGGCATTAGTGTAAAAACCTATTTTGAAAAGTGTACTACTGTACAATAAAAAATATCTTCGAGAATTATTGAATTTTAATTTATGAGAAAACTATTTCTAAGTTTTCATGTTCATCTTGTTATACACACAGAACACATCAGAAACGTTAACACAAAATTCTTCTAAATATTACATTAGTGAAAGATGAAACCCGGGAGCATGAAAAAGTTTAGACCCAAAATATGTCTCTCCGGCTTCTGTAAGACAAAGAACCGATACTATAGATCCATTAAGGACGGCGCTGTCTTTCAAAAGACAAACACCCTAAAAGCTCCATCATTTATTTATGCTTTTGCATTTTCTATTCTTGCACAATACATTTTAGTCAGCATCTGGCACAAACGGTCTTCAAGGTCCTACGTACTCCTTATATATTAATGACAGAAAAAAGATAAGTCTTTCCAAACTGGGCAGCATTATCAAGTAGAAAAAACATTTCTGCAGAAGTCATGCAGGTTTGAAACAACATAAAGGGTGAGTAAATGATGACAGAACATTCATTTCCACATGAACTATCCCTTTAAATCTCGAAGCAGTGGCAGAACTCACAGAGGAGAGATTGGTATGTTTTTACAGAGGACCAGGTGGTAAGGTCAAACCTTATCCGTCGACATAGCTTTAAAATATCACACTACGGACAACGAAAACTCTGCTGAAAGAGACTAACTATCGCAAGACCTTCAGAGATAGTGAAAGTAGCCAGGTGCTGCAGAAAGCCAAATCCTTCAAGCAGAGATCCAGGGACGAACAAAACAGATGCATGGAGGTGATAAAAGAGGCACAAACCTGACACAGTTTGGGAATGCATGCATTCCACAGAAATGGAGCATTGGGAAGAAAAAAAAAACGAGTCATGAGTGTACAGTATGTTCAATGTCTGAATGTTTCAAACCTCCTTTAAGAAGACACCTGCAAACACTTAACAGATTTCTCAACCCCATTTGAAGCTCTCAGGATGGACAGATACGTCAAACTCCTCCCTCTCCTGACCTCTTACATCTACTCTACTTTACTCTACTCTGTCTTTTCTCCGCTCTCAGATTTGGGAGTGTCAAGAATGAAGCTGTCTGGCAGTGTTTTATAAAACCTCTGGAAAGGTCTCTGTGCTGTACTGTGTGAAATAGCTCAACAACAACAACAAGGAAAGAAGTTAATTAAGAGGGAATGTGATCAAATAAAGGAAATGACACGTATGAAAGCAATCAAGAAACTATTTACACTACCTTTCTCGTTGTCCCCAAAAAACGTGTCATCTGAAAGTCTCCTCAACCTGGGCAACTCTGGGGAGAAACAAACACAAGGTGAAATAAATCGAATTGCAAGGCTGTAGTGACAGACTTTTTAATGGTTTTAAAATACTTAAAGAGCATAATAATAATATACGTAAATAATATTCATATGCATTTTTTTATTTAATTGCATGCAAGTGTTGAATTTCGGACAGCATTTAACTTCACCAAAGAGGGACTCCTCAACAAATTTCTTCATTTGCATAAAAAAAAATGGAATGTGTTTCTGTGCTTTGGGAAGATGAGGTGAGAGCATCACATGAGCACAGCTGGGCTAGAGCTACAGAATCACACACAAGACTACACACACGAATGGAGTTATGTATACACATACACTCCGCTCAGTTCCCCTAAAGGCATGACAAGATGTTAAAGAGAGCCATTCACCTTCAAACTTTCCCTGCTGCAAGCCAATGTCAGACATGCTTTAAAACCCAAACTTACAGGACTTCACTGGAAGGCATAAAACAAGAGGACTGTGCATGGGGTTATTTTAGGAAAATGCTTTGTGAAATGTTCTTTATCCTCAAGCGAGGGACACAATGATCTTGTGAATTAAAATCTCAACCTTGTTCGACTGTGAAAAAGGGAGAACAGCATAACCAGTGCCTGATTCACAAACAAATAGCTTTTAAGCGGCTTCTTTTTGTGAATCAAAAACAGAGCAGGACTAGCGTTAAATGATTCACAAGCAAATAGCTCTTTAAAACCGGTTATTTTTGGAAAGCAAAAAGATAAGCCAAAACCAAATGATGCTGATTCATGGATTGCGGAGTCTTTTTAGGTTGTACTTGTAATGAATGATCTAAAAAAATAAATAAAAAAAACTCAGGTGTTGTTGTTTTAATTAGTTTGATGGATCCTTCATAGAATTATAAATATAAAACACCAAAAATGTATTATGTGGAATCATTTCTGAAGGATCATGTGACACCGAAGACTGGAGTAATGGCTGCTGAAAATTCAGCTTATCAAATAAATTTTCAAATACATTATAAAATAGAAAGCTGTTATTTTAAATGTTAATACTTTTCAGAGTATGTTTGATCAAATAAATTGACTTTTTACAAGCAAAAATTTCCAACTGAATTTATATCTAATTGAACTGGCACTGAATCCGGAAATCCAAGATTAATGACGGGAAACGACAAAGAATAAGTACAAAGATGAGGCTGGCTAGTTAATCATGACCTGACTGGGCTTGAGCCAAATGAGATGGATGATTTTCCTTAATGTAAAGGAAGTGCTGACTACAGAGCTGAAAACTTTCTGAGAGTGACATCACCGTATCGTTCCCATGCTCTAAAAAGATCCCAGATCAAGCATATGAGGGCATGCAGGTTTAAAACAAGATAAATCTCGTACAAGGCTAAGAAACAAGGTGTGTGTTTAAAGAGTCGGCTATGATTTCTTTCATCAAATGCACACACATGAATCAATGTGTCAAAGCCAGACAAATGATCCGTAAATTAATTACTATTAAATACCACCATTTCTGTGGAATACAGCCAAAGGGTTGTTCCTTGGGATAAACGTCAGGTCGAGTTTGATTTATAGGGATTTTTTCCACAGGTGGAGACCTCCTGACATAACCCCGCTGAGTCGCAAGCCTCCGTTCATGAGGCCAGGTGGAGCTGGGGTCATCCTCGGAGCGTTTAAAACCCCGTCAAACTTCCCATCCCCTAAAGACAGCTTAAGTCAATCAAAGCCTTCAGTGGCTCTTTACTAATCCTTTTCTTTGAGCTTGTTTACAGCACCGCTCAGGAGAGCCGCATGGGCCGCCGATTGAAGCATTGTGTTGCAAAGTGCCGCCCACCACCCATCTCCACTTTTCCATCAGTCCAGACCTCAGAAACAAGAGCAGCGTTGAATACAGAGAGTGCTAATTGAGAGTCAAGAGGTTACGACCTTTGGATAGGGGTCCACGTGGCCCCACCCTACACCCCAGAGAGGGAACCGCAGCCTGGATTGGGAGGGGCTTCGTGTACGGTTGGAAACCGGGGTCACGTGGACCGTCCTTCTTTGTAGATCTCTTGATAAAGAGATCTAGCAGCAGGGTTTGGTTGGATTTGCATTCGGCCAGAGGAGCTTTCATGCCCCCCTCTCTTGGTCCATCCAAGGAGGGGGGCTTGGGTGATGGGACGGCCTCTCAATGCTCCTTTCTTCTGGATCTGCTGGAGATGCTGGAGCACAGAGCTGGGCTTAGACAGCAGGCAGGACTTCCATGTGGAGAAGCTGGGCCGTAACCTCACACACAGGGGTCAAGGAGCCGAGAGGAGATAGGGTCAGCGAGGCCACTGCTCAGGGCCGCAGATAGAGAGAGAGAGAGAGAGAGTGAAAGAGAACAGAGAAAGATCTTATCTGTCTTCATTTGGAGAAACCTCCCCCATTCTCCCTCCAAGGCCTCTTTAAAAGCATTGGACACTGTATCAGAACATCACAAAGACAAGGCCAGTGTTTAAGACCACTGTGGGTCATAAGAATCCTTTAAATGTCATATCGGCCCAGGGGTGAATTTCATGAAACCTTGTCAGGAGCACAACCAGGTCGTATCCCCCCCCCCCCCCCCCCCCCCCAAAAAAAAACAAAGGCCTAAAACAACAATGATTACTATTCAAAATGTGCCAGGTGAACATAGAAGTCTCTAATGGGTACAATGAGAAGAACTGATTATTTTGTGTCGTGAGATTATTTTCATGATAATTAAAAACTTTTCAGTTACACCTTATTTTAAGATTTCCTTGTTACACGTTATATGTACTTGTGATGTTTTGTAATAACAATAGATTATGCATAATTACATGCAAGTAACTAAGCCTAACCCTAACCATATACTACGTAGCTAATTAATATTACTCTGTACATAAATAAATAACTACACTTTAACATGGATACCTTAAAAAAAACTTTTCTCCTTAAGTTCTCATCACCAAACTGTAAAACTTTTTAAATTGCATTATAAAATATAAAACATGAAAAATAAATACATGAAATATAAATAAGAGAAAATAAATTATAAAATTAATTCATTAATTAAATAAAAACTAGATGGAAAACAGTACTGTGAATGTGTGGGACAACATACTTAAAATTAGAAATAATATTTTAATAATAAAACTAATTATGTGAAAATGTAAAAAAAAAAAAAAAAAAAAAAAAAACACACTACAACCGCATTTTTATTACTTAAGAATTTTTTTTTCCTTTTATCATTGGAGTGAAATGTTATCTGGACATTGAATGGTATTTAGGAAGTTTAATGTAATATTGCCACCACCAATTGGATGGCAACAATCATGCAAAATGTGTATGCATTTATGTATATTTATTTTTTAGCATAATATTTAATAACAGAATATATAATACCATTTTTTCTTTTGATATTGTGGTGAAATGTGACCTAGATAAATTTACCCAAACTAGTAATCTAACTGTTTTACATTCTGCTTAATGATATTTGGAAGGTTTATTGTACTATTTCCCCACCATCTGTTGGATGAATTATAATAGCCCAGCGTAACTGAAGGGGTTAAAAAACTGCAACATGAATCTTCTCAAATACAGTAACCTCGCACACACTTAGACCGCAGCAGAACAACTCAACTCTGCTACAGAGGGATTTCTGTGAGTCAGTTTTCTGGCAACACTGCATTATAATATATTAACACAACTTTTCCATCCAGCAAAGATGCATTTCACAGGAGCCACGTTGATCAGGGCTTTCAAAAGCATGCCAGAATAAAGCCATAGACAGTCAACTGATGTGGACACTCCTTTGGACTGATGGTTATTTTTAGATAAGTAGGTTATATCTCCCAAGAGAATCCCGGGGACCTTCAGAGACCGAGCCTCTAAAATGGCTGAGAATAAAAAAAACCTAATGTGGACCAGTTTCAAAGCAGGTCAAACAGAAAGGTAAAATAATTGAGAAATCGGCTCTGCTCCAGAAAGAGCTCCGCCAGGCTGGCCTTTGTCTCGCCAACCTCTGATTTAATGAGCTTTCCTTTAACACAAAAGAAAACAACAGACGTCCTTTTTCACTCAGCCCATCAATGTTTACCTCTAGAATACTAAATTAAGTCCTATTTTTACACTACTCTGACGATACTACAATAGGCTAAAGAAAATATGCAACAGATGACCTTTAGAAATGGAACTAAAATGATTTGATCATTTAGCTAAGTGGGTGAAATGGTGTGTTAAAATAGTATAATCATCATAATTTGAATCTAAAATGAAGAATTCATTTTGGTGATAAGCTTAATTTCACACCATATACTGTAAGTTATACTTAAAATGTACAATCTACATTCCTATTTTTACAATCAAACATGCATAATAACTCAAAAAAGGTCAGATATTTTTCTCTCTCTCTGTATTAAGGTCCATTTATGCTATTCAAATGAGGGTTTTTTTTGCTTCGCAAAAGCCATAATTAACTTTAATTTAATTAGTATTTTGACATTTCATGCTAGCATTGCTGTACTGCCATAATATAACATTCATTTTTATAAAAAACAATCAAATAATAAAAACATTATATTATTATATACCATATTCCCATCTCCTGTATCAAATTGATCAGGCATTTTTGCTCCTGTGCCTTTTAGACAAAGTAAAAAATGTCACATTTTATTGTTACTTGCCATTTCTTTGTAATTATTTTTCCAATTTACTTTTTTTTAAATCCATTAAATCCTATAAAAAAAAAAAAAAAATTCTGTTGCTTTGCATCTTTCTGAATGTAATTTTTTTTTATAGCAACTTTTTTTTTGTTTTCATGGAACATCAAACATATACTTTTACTTTTAAGTTTTTAAGTTCATGGAAAACAAAATTTCTCATGATATAATCTCTTTAACTATCTCAAAAGAGCATTTTAGAAACTCTCCCATGGCTTGCACTGAGTTGGATAAAGCTAATTTAAAGTAAAAATAAGAGAAATCCCACAAAGCTCCTTTAAGATGATTTTGGACTGTCTACACCCTCTCTTGATGTGTCCGCCAGCTGTCCGTTAGATCTGCGTTCTCATGCAGCGTCACACTCCCACAGACCATTTCAACTCTATAATGCAGGCCTGAAATCAAGCAGACTTGAGGGAGATCACATGACAGTTTACCTGAAACCTATTCACTATCTGCCCCAGCCAGTTAAGCATTATATTGGCTTAGCACACCTTCAGATCTGGTCATTAACAGGCATGCCTTTGAAAAGTAAGCCGTCAGCTCCAATCAAACCGTTTCAGTCTGGAATGCTCCTCTGTTTAAGGCCTGCCGAGCGAATCGCAGGTATGTGGGGGCCCCAGCGGTCTCTGAGGGGTGCCCGGGTGCGCCTGTGGGCGAGCAGCCCGGACTCTCAGCCATCTGTGAACAGGACAGCATCTGTCTGTTGAGCCAAAATTATCTGGAATAAGGGGGAGTGATGGTAAGGCATCTATGGGTGATTGAAATGTTTCGCTGGCAAACACACACACACACACACACACACACACAGATCTGTTGCGATGCAGGGTGGGACATCCTTTTAGGATAGTAAAGCTTAAGAATGGAGCAGAGATGATGTTAGGTGGCAGCTCTTGGACGTCATCCTGAGATCTGCATTGGAGCAGCAGGCGCATGTGACCGCACTGATAAATTCAAGATGCTGGGCTGGTCATAGGAAATCGAGTGTGAGCCAGGGTTTTGATAGGACACTGGGGTCCATTCCAGTACACCCGCAGGGAGGAGAGGAGAGATGGAGAGAGTAGAGGAAGAGAGGGAGAGGGTAAGGTTGACAGGTTGGCAGTGAGAGCAGGTCTGATAGGAAACAGATGAGTGGAGAGAGACTCATGACTGTCTGGCTCTAGCTGCAAACACTCCCCTTTAACATGAAACACTGAGCCTTGTCAAAGTGCTGAAGCAATTGAATAACCAGTATAAAATAAAATAATAAGCCACAAGAATTCAGGCTTTACAGCATGAAACAGAAAGCAGTGTGAAGCCTTATTGCTTGTATATACATCAATCATATCTATATATCTCTCTCTATATATATTCTTTGCCTCTACAGTTGATGTTTGCTATTCAAATACTAACTAAAAACTAATATAATAACAAAAATTGTAAACATATCAAATAAAAGCATTTTTTATATTTACATTTTTTCTTATATAACATAAGCATATGTGTTAGTTTATCTGGCAAATCATTTTTAACTGTTATTTATTAATTTTTTTACTGCATGATTATATTTATACATAATATTTTAAAATAGTTTTTAAAGTTTGGGGTTGGCCATTTTTTCTCTCTCTCTTTCTCTCTATATACAGTATATAAGTATTAATTTGATTAAACATACAGTAAAAAAAAAACATTAAAATTGTGAAATAGTATTTCAATTTCAAATAAATGTTTTCTATTTGAATATATTTGAAAATTTAATTTATTCCCATGATGAACCTTCAGAAATAATTTGAATATGGTGATTTAGTGTTCAATAAACCTTTTCACTATTATAAATGTTTAAAACAGGTGTTCAGCTTAAATAATTTGTGGAAACAGTGATCCATTTTTCCTTTGGATTATTTGATGAATATAAAGCTATTCATGTTTTCACCGTCACTCATAATCAATTTAATGCATCCTTGCTGAATAAATGTAAACTACAGATTAAACAGAATGCAGCTGATTTCACAGGATTGTGATCGTATATCATTATCAGATATTTTTCGGAGCAAACGCCACTTCAGAGCCAGAACTGTCCACCACAGAGAGCATTTCACCAACTAATCACATCCAAAACACTAGTCATCTCTGCATTCTCCAACAGCTGGAGAACTTAGGAGCCTGTCGTTTCCTGTAAAGTGGCATGCGTCATACAGGAGGACACAAATCTGTCCATCTGCTCAGACAGAACGGCTGGAACTTCCACTCAGTCAAACATCAAACACAAACCCAGGCTGTAACCCTACAAAACCTCAGCGCACTGTAACGGGAGCGCTCCCATGAAAGGCTGTTCCTCCACCTGTGAAAGCAGAGACAGGGCCTTCTGCCGCGTGGCTTAGCGCCTCTGCCTGGCTCGGCTGATCAAAGCGGCCCTGCTCCAGGGATGAGCCCCCCTCTTCTCTCCGTCTGGCAGATGAGGAGTCAGGGGTGAAGAGGTGATGACTACTGGAGCGCACAGCCCCACTCAAACCCGGTTCATTTTCAGAAGTCTATCCCTCTCATCTCCACTCATCCATCTGTGAGGGGAACCTTATCGCTACGCCTGATCTCACGCCTGACAGGATGAGACGGGCAGCACGATACGCCTGCTGTAACATCTCTCAAAACAAAAAAGAGTGAGAGTTTTCTTGCCTGTTTAGGGAAATTTCATTGAATTTTTAACAAAATGTGTACTTCGTGTTCATGACTGAATGGCTGAAAGTTGCAGTAAGGCATTTCAAAAGCGATTCAAAACATAATGAGTGTGTTTGAACAGGTTTCCCAAACTCTGCCTCATCTGCTATTGGTCAGATAAACGGATAGTTCCCAACCCAAACTACTCAAACCAAGCCACAGTGTTTACTTGCGATAGAAAGTCAACTTATGAACCGCTTACTGCAACTTGAAGGTATGTTGTAGTTTGGGAAAAAAAATACAAATCCTGTCATTATTTATTCATTATTCACTGAAAATCTGGCCAAGGGTTTGGACCATGATTTGAAAGGAAAAAATAAATAAAATTACATTAAATTACAAAACGATTATATAAACTTTAAATATGAATATGAAAAATAATACATATAATGCTATATAATAAAAAACAAATTATACACTACCGTTCATAAGTTTACGGTCAATAAGAATTTTTAAGCAATTAAAGCTGCAGTAGGTAACTTTTGTAAATATATATTTTTTACATATTTGTTAAACCTGTCATTATGTCCTGACAGTAGAATATGAGACAGATAATCTGTGAAAAAAAAAATCAAGCTCCTCTGGCTCCTCCCAGTGGTCCTATTGCCATTTGCAGAAAGTCATGCGCTCCCGGTAAAAAATAACCAATCAGAGCTGCGGTCCGTAACTTTGTTTGTGTTCAAAACTTTGTTTGGGTTTCCAAACCGTGTTTTTAGCTTGTCCTGAATCACTAGGGTGCACCTATAATAAGTGTTTATATTGGGACTATTTTAGATTGCTTCGGGGGTACCGCGGCGGAGTAACCCAGTACCTTTGTGATTCGTCATAGACATAAACAGAGAGAAGTAGTTCCGGCTACGATGTTCTTCCGCAAGACGCAAGCAGTTCTGTTTATCAACCGCTAGAGCGTCAAAAGTTCCCTACCGCAGCTTTAATTTGATTCAATTCTGATTCAGCCATGAATTAAGACATTAAAAAGACATTTAATGTTAAAAAAAGATTTCAATTTCAAATAAATGTTTTTTTTTTTTTTACTTTCATCAAGGAATCCTTAAAACGTTACGCTTCCACAAAACTATTACGCAACACAGAATTTATAATAAGTGTAAGATAAAAAAATTAAAAAAATTTCCAAAAATGATTACACTTACACTTAAATATATTAAAAAAATAAGCTAATTGAAATTGTAATAATATTTCATAACATTTTAACCATATTTTTGATCAAATAAATGTAGGCTAGGTACATATAAGATATTTATGACCTCAGATTTTATATATATATATATATATATATATATGTATATATATATATATATATATATATAAATATTTAATTAATGAACATCAATCAATTAGGATTTCAGATGTGGTACAACAATAACTACTATAAGAAACTACTATATTTTGCCATTTTTTATTTATTTATTTTTTGATAGAAAAAGCACAAGAGGCAGCAATATGACACATTTATAGCTGGTGATAATCACCATTTCCCAGATCTGTTCATGGCATTTTCCGAGCCGCACTTGGCCAGTTGGTGTCAATGTAACAGGACCGTTGTAACTGGGGCATGACAAGGAACTTCAAACATGCAGGGTCCTGAACAGACACAATAAAATGATATGCGTGGCCTGAGTGAGTGGCGTGGAATGCCTGCTGGTTCAGAGCCCTTCTGCAGCTGTTCAGAGACACAGACATGTCAGTACAGCTGGACGGACTGACATCAGATTCTCAAGCCTTCCTCAGATTACACTGAACAACTGGACGAGACACAAACAGCACAAACAATTACCCTCACAGGCATTTAGAGCACTGATAAACATACTACAGAAGAAGAAACTCTAAGCGTGCAATTCAAATCTTGATTTGTTTTCCACATCTTGAAATCTTGAAGGTCAGAAACTTTTTTCCAAGAGTTACACAGTAGTGCGGTTGAAACATATTACTATATTACAACATATTACAACTCACCCTGGCCAATTTGGCAACACTGCTACAGAAAATGCACAGCTTGCTCTTTTCTCTGAAGATCAGAATAAATGAATGAATCAATCTATCTAATCTTCTATCCATCCATCCATCCAGCCTAGATCCAAGATTTTTTTCAGTTAAAAATAATGGTTAAATGAATTTCTTTGAATTTCAAATCTATCCATCCATCGACAAAACTTGCCTCTTAAGCTTCAAGACTCTTCAAACAACCCCCCCCCTCCCCCCAAAAAACAACAACAACAATTTTTATTTTAATCAGGACTTTGTCAAGCCAAGGTTCTGTTTTTTTTTTTTTTTTTTTTTTTTTACAAAACTTGCTTTATCAAACTTCAGGACTTCTAGAACTTTTTTATACATTCAAAGAAGACTTTGTCAAGTCAAAATCCAGTTTGTTTTGATAAAACTTGCTTTTTGTAGTTATGATACAGCTTTGTTAATTAAAATGTTATTTTTTTTATTAATGTGCAATAGACAACTGTAACTAGAATAAATAATCGGTGGGTTGATTTTTATAAGTATGTAAACACTGTTGCTCTGTTATGCTTTCAATGCATTACAAATATGTTTAAATTGTTTTATGAATACAAACTTCAAGTTAAGTGTTGCAATACTGCTCTTTGCAAACACATGGATGCTCTGTAACCATTGTAATGTTACTGCAAACCATTACAACACGTAATATGTCATTGCAAAATCCCTGTAACTGAGTGGTACAAAAGCTATTAAAGTGCTCAGAAGTGATCTGAGAGCTTTGTCCGCTGAACCCTGTGACGGTTGTGTTACGGCCGCTGTGACTCTGCAGGGTGGCGAGCCGTAACTGTGGCGTGAAATGGCTCTGCAGCATCTGCAGGTCAGGGGATGGGAAACTTGATGGAGCATGACAATAAACAAGAACTTGGCCAGGCGAGTCTCTGTCAGTCAACTGCAGATAAGAACTCAGTGTGGAACTACAGACAAATAGAGCGACTACAGTCATCACTTACCCATCGTACACAGACACTTGACACTGTCATACCACACCCTGCTGTCAAAATAAACCCTTTAGACCAGAAAAAGACAACAGTCTGAATGCAAATTCAACTTTGCTGCTCGCATGCTATTTACAGATGATACAACACCATTTTACCATAATAACTGAAGTCTATGGCAAATACTACAGATACGTTTTTTTTTGGTTTGTTTTTTACTACAGATGCTATAAAAATAAAATATGGTTCTGTTTTTTGATGAAAGTGATGGCTAAGTACAAACTGTTACAAGTTCTGAAGAAAATTTTGGTACTGATAATAGTAATAAAAAAAATATTTTAAAATAAAGGTTTCAAGAGCAGCAAATCAACATATTTGAACGATTTCTTAAGGGTCATGTGACACTGAAGACTGGAGTAATGATGCTGAAAATTCAGCTTTTGATCACAGACATAAATTACATAATAAAAAAAATAAAAAATAATATATATATATATATATATATACATTTTTTTTTTTTTTTTTTTTTTTTTAGTAAATAAATGCAAACTTGAGGGAGCATAAGAGACTTTAAACATTCAACAATCTTACTGACCCAAAACATTTGGTCATTGGTGTATATAACAGAACATTTTATAGCAGAAAATAAATTCTGCAATAGCCTACAGATTTGCATGGTCATAACTCATATGACATACGTTTTCCCTTTTCTCTTGGCAGCTTTGTCTCAAATGCAAGACTTCACTATTAAATTCCAAAATTTTAACAAATTAAATACAGTGTTTGGTTCAGTTAAACAACGCTTTCTAAAGTACAGACGCTCTTACATGACAGCACACAAACATAAAATGAATATCTCCAGCTTCCAGAGCATTTTAAAACAGGAGAGCTGACTTTCACTGTTCAGGTCAAATAGAACTGGGCGGGAAAGAGTCTATCAAAATCTAGCAAACATCATCATCGTCAGTATTTTTGTGGGAAATGTGAAGTCGACTATTCACGTGACTACCAACAGCAGAGCAAATAAAAACACTCAGTAAGTCCTGTTAAGCCTGCAGCCCTCCGTTGTTTTGTTTAGGGTAAGATGGTTTCTCCCGCCCTTTTTCTGTGTTGTTCTAAGTAAAAGGCCAGTATTCAACTCTTTTCACAAACATAGAGATCAACACGAGAGTGTTACGGTTCACAGAGATGACATATCTG
The DNA here is from genome assembly GCF_003368295.1 of Carassius auratus. Classification (NCBI taxonomy): domain Eukaryota; kingdom Metazoa; phylum Chordata; class Actinopteri; order Cypriniformes; family Cyprinidae; genus Carassius; species Carassius auratus. The sequence continues at coordinate 23,480,456 of NC_039259.1, read as the reverse complement.
GACCAGACGAGTCTTATTTGCAGCAGAAGGCCACATTCGAAAGCTTCCCTGTCTTTACTGTCTTGTTCTATTCATTCATCTAAGACCGGCTGTCTTCACCTCAGCTCTTCAGGCTTGTTTATGTAGCATGTTATTCCAGAGCTCTTGGACCATGAGTCTACGTCTGAGCGGCCCATAGTACCACAGGGGGATGGGTCGGTGCGTGTCTGCGTGAAGACAAAGAGAGAATCCAACTTTCTCTCTGGTTTGTTATTCTTTCATTGGGGTTGATTGTTATTCCTTTACTTCCTGCTTTAATAGAATAACATGGCAAAAGCCTAGCGTAAATTTCAGGCCTGTTTGTGGCTTGGGGTTTAAAGCACCAAAGCTGTCGTCAACTCTCTTCAGCTGCCACGGAAGAACACACAGCATTTTTGCCAAAAGTTTGTATATAATTTAAACACACCAGTCCATTAAACTCTTTCTTTTAACATTTTGAGGCCAAACAACACCAGTTATATTAGACCTAGGATGACGCAAAACTGTACACGCATACACAAATACGTTATAAGTTGTCGGCTATCAGCCAATAGGTGAGTTGTTTAAACAAACACACTCAAGTTGTCGTTCTTTCACCATAAACCTGAGAGCAGACATCGGGTAAATAATCTCCTCTCATCTCTGTTTAAAGCAGCCTCCCCGTGAGGAGCCGTGTGATGAGAAGTGAAAAGCGGAGACAGCGTCTCAGTGTGTGTACTGTTTGTTTGCATTAGACCGCTGTTTGAAGAGGAAACACGAGATCACGCCACACTGCGAGCTCAAACTGAAACAAAAACATTAATAATGCAACCATTTATAGAGTAACACCAGCTTCAGAGGACATCATAGAGATATCAGGCCGATTTCAGATAAAGACAAAGATGAATTATTTCTGCTACACATGTAAAGGGTAAATTACCATGCAGTGAAATTCTAATAAATAAATAAAAAAAACATACAAATAACATTACACACACAAAAGTGTTCACTCCAGTGAAGTCCATAATGTTTGCTAAACTGAAAATCCATAAACTTCTACGTATATGACCCTTCAAATAGAATATTGACATTGACATTAAAATAATACAAATACAATAACACATACTACCATTCAAATGATAATTAGATGATATAGTAAACAATTACATTAATATATTTTTAAAAGTAATTTGATGCAAAGGTGAATTTTCATCATTACTCCAGTCTTCAGTGTCACATGATCCTTCAGAAATCATTTTAATATACTGGCTTGGATTTGGAAGTTCAAAAGAACAGCATTTCTTGTTTGTTATGATGTACTGTAGATGTTTTTACTGTCACTTTTGATTACAGAGATGTGAGGCGTGTCCGTTTTTTTTTTTTTTTTTTTTGCATATCTGTCACACTTTCATCAAACTAATTTTAATTTTACACAAAGATAACCTGAGTAAATACAAAATGCAGTTTTGAAATAATGATTTCATCCATTAAGTGAAAAAAGCTTTCCAAACCTGCCTGGCACTACGTGAAAAGGTAATTGCCCCCTAATCTAATAACCTGTTGTGCCAGCCTTTGCAGCAAAACTGGAATCAAGTGTATCTGATAACTGGCAAAGAGTCTTTCACATCGCTGTGGAAGAATTCTGGCCCACTCTTCTTTGCAGTGGGATGCCACAACATCCCAATCAGATTTAAGTCTGGACTTTGACTTGGCCACCACAAACTTTGCTTTTGAGCCATTCAGAGGTGGACTGGCTGGCTTGTTTGGGATCATTGTCCTGCTGCATAACCCAAGTGCGCATGAGCTTGAGGTCACAAACTGACAAACTGGTCATCACACTTCCACCTCCATGTTTGACTGTTGGTATGATGTTCTTTTTATGAAATGCTGTGTTGGTTTTATGCCAGAAGTAACGGGACACACACCTTTAAAAAAGTACAACTTTTGTCTCATCAGAACATTTTTGCCCAAAAGACTTAGGGATAATCAAGAATTTGGGCAAATGTGAGAACAGCCTTTGTGTTATCTGTTCTTGGATTTCTTTAGATCGCAGCATGATGTGTTGCTCTTTCATCATTTAAAAACTGCATTTTGTATTTACTTGCATTTTCTTTGTGTAATATTACAATTTGTTTGATGATTTGAATCGTTTAAGTGTGACAAATACACACACACACACACACACACACACACACAAACACCGGAAGGGGACAAAAACCTTTTCACGGCACTATAGTATAATGCATCTTTGAGGAATAAAAGGAATAAAAAAAATTATATATATATATATATATACACACACACTTATTACAAGGTTTTCTGTGATCTTTAATTGAATTTTCTGTATATTACATTATATTTGACCTTTGTCCTTGGCAACCGACCATCTACTTTGTGCAAGTGCAATTTCTACTATCAAGTAAAAGCTAAAGCATGCTTTTAGTGCAAAAATGACTATATAAGTGTAGAAAATATCCACACCCTCTCACCAACAATAAGCCTATTAAAATGAGAAAAGAAACACCAGCCCAATCCGACATGGTGACTTCATCGAAGCGTGATTATTCCTGCATGCTTTGCATAACAACAAGCTCAAATCAGCATTAAGATTCTGCACCACATTCTTGCAAGTCACAAGTCACTTATGTGCATAGTAGCTGAAAAAACACAGTACACTGTTTACAGTTGGCACATGTATACTTTGCCTATGCACACGTAGCAGTATGTATGTTATCATTATAGTGAAGAACTGGACATGACGGATGAAGAAGGAGAGTTCACACAGAGCAGGGGTTAACACGGTTCTCCTGCAAAGCACAGCTCCTTGAATGATGTTTTGATCCCAGTAAAAACAGAGCGACCGAGCAGCTTGGAAACAGTTTATCTGCGTCGCCCTCGAGAGGCAGGCTGTGTGTGTGTGTGTGTGTGTGCCCTCACCCCTTTCCTGTGCTTAACAGAGGGGCCAATATTTCACACACAAGAGCCCAGTGTTCAACGGATGTCCACTTTCACCTCGGGACAGAGATCCTTTTATGAGTTGTGCAACTTTCCGTTTCTAGGTGCCATGTCTTTCAATACACATCACAGAAATGGACAAAAACAATGCATTTTCAAATGTCTTTTTGTGATAAAACACAATTTTTTACTAATTACATTTATTATTAAATATTAACTTTAAGTAAGTGTCTGATGATTTCAAAACAATCTAATTATAAACTATATATATATTAAAAAATATCCTACATCACCTTCACATTTAGATTTTTTTACTAAATAGCCACTACCAGAAAAGTCTAACATTGAGCTGGCCAGATTTCACTCATATTTATTAATCGTAAATGTAAAACTGGAATTTTATATCAATTATCAATAAATCAATCACTGATAAATCACTGATTTTTTTCTTCCCTTTATGATACTGCCATTAATATATGGTATTTTAGATTTTTATTTTGCCTTTTTTAAATCTAGCAAAGGGCTACAGATGAAAATTAGCCACTGGGGCTAACTCTATTTACAGCATTTTACTTTTGATTAATGAGCACTTTCCCTGTTATATATTTATATATATATATATAATAAAATACATACTAAAAATAAAATGGTAGCAGAGTTAAATTATATAAACCCCAATTACAAAGACTTCATCTGCCATATCCTCAAGGAGTTTCACCGACCGCTATTATTTAAGCATCTTTAAATCTCTTTTCCCCATCAAAGTCACGGCTACAAGCTGAACTGGGACGCTTGAACAGAGCAGTCATTCTCTAATAGAGAAATAGAGAGATAGTCATCGGAGAGAGCAGCTGTATAACCAGGGGACGCTGCCCAGGTCATGTCTGAACCGATCTGGCCATACAGTACCACACTATGCCTTTTATTAGCCAACACAAATGGCCCATCTGTAGATCGGCCAGAGGTGCAGATCCCAGTCACAGAAGCTCTATTTGTTCAAGGCCCTTCGTTTGAGCTTAAGCTGTGACTAAAAGGCTTAAATGTCATGTACTTACAGTATAGAATTGCACTGTGAAGACTTTCAGTGTGGTCACCTCCTTTATAAACTCACAAGTGGTTGCTTGTGTGAGCATTGATGAGAAAGTGATAGAAAGAACCTAACAGAGAGGCTTTTGTCAAGGTATACGGGCTGTTTATTGTAATTAGTTTCATAACCAGAACAAAACATCAGTGTAATTGAGCAAAACAACGAGTGACTTCTACAACTGCAGCACATATCTGCTTTTTAAGTGACCTAAAAATGAATACTGTTGCAAACCTGAGTCCTTATAATGGAAGTCAATGGGGTCCAAAACAACTTGGAACCTTCCTAATTCCAAGTTGTCCTTCCTAATATAAGCAAAAAAAATTTAGAGATTTTTGTAAATATCTTCTTTTTGGAATGACATAAGGGCGAGTAAATTAATGAATTTTCATTTTAAACAACTAGCCCTTTAAATGGACACCAAACAAGGGCTCTCAAACAGATGCATTCATGCACATGTGGACGCACGTAATGTCCAAACTTACTGCAGGCGCTCAAACACAGGTGCACCTCCGGTTTTCTGCTGTTTCACTGGTGCGTCAAATTACACACCGAGAGAGAAAAAGGAAAATCCTCAGAGCAAATGTAATGACACAGAACGAGCTGACGTTCAAACACTAATCACGTCCATTCACCCATCAGCACACACTGGCTCTCATCACACACTGATCACACGCGACAGGTGGCACTGAAGGAGTACGTCTGGATAAACTATAGGTCAAATACATATGAGGACACAGAAATGAGAAATTAAAAAAGGAAGGAGTGAAATGGCAGAGAAAAGAATGACGGATGCAGAACACAGAAGTCAAAGAAAAGGCCCCTTTTAAAGGTTTACTTTAGTGTCACTCAGTATTAGGGCTTATTGTTCACATGCACAAGTGATTATAAAAGGAATTTTTGTTCATTATAATTAGAACTAGAAGGGAAATTTCACTTCCTGTCTATTATACTATAAAATCCAAAATGCAAAATGCAACAAAAAAAAACTTCTAAAGTTTTACTGACAACCTTTAAGTACTTAACGTTCAAATTTGAGATTGACAGAAAGATAAAAGAAAAAGCAATGTATTAAGAGCCGGGGGTGAGGGTGAGGGTGGGGGTACTGACCTTCAGAAGCTACAGAACATACTTACATGTTTCCCAGAAGTCAAAGACAAAATAAGTTAAATATACCCCTGATCTTCAAATTCGAATAGTTTTCACCCCCTGGCTCTTAATGCATGTTATTTTTCTTCTGGAGCATCAGTGAGCGTTTGATGTTCTGTAATAGTTGCATATGAGTCCCTCAGTTGTCCTTAATGTGAAAAGATGGATCTTAGAATCATACAGTCAGTGCTGGAAAGGGTTTAAATACACAAAAATGCTGGAAAACCTAAAATTTTGTTGCACCTGAAGGATTTTTCTGGAGAACAGTGAGTGGGCCGTTTAACCGTTCAGGACAAACAAGGGACTCATGAACAACTATCACTAAACAAAGAAACACAGCTGTGGTAACAACACCGTATTAAAGAAGCAAGCGTATGTGAACTTTTGAATGGGTCATTTTTATAAATTCAGCTATTATTTTCTCTTGTGGACTATATGCAAACATATTTTATGTGAAATATCTTATTCAGGTCAGTACTAAAACAATAAGATTAATTTTGTATGATCTATCTTATTTTGGTAAAATAATGCACATTTTGCAGATTCTGTAAGTTTTGACTTCAACTGTAGATAGATAGATAGAATGATCAGTACTGTAGAAAGAGATAAGGGATAATTTCACAGTCTAAACTGTATGCTTTGCAAGAGAAAATGTAATACAATTTCACCTCAGGGAAACAAGAGCAACAATTTACGAAAGAGGGAAAATTGGCAGCTGTAGAGATAGAGGTGTTTTTTGTCAGCAAATTGGGGTAAACAGTTCAGGACGTGCACTGGAGTTCACAATGTTCTCTTATGTAAGACTTAATAAAAAGCACTGGGGAGAGAAAAGACGTTCTCAGCACAGATTTCATTATGTCTAATCTGCAGCTCTGTCCTGCATCTGCACACACACAACACTCTAATGACCAACAGACACTCAACTCCAGCCCAAGGTTACATGTTTACGTGTTTATGGTTGTGGCATCATAACTATGACAGTTTATTTTGCACACATGTATGTATTTCTGCATGCATGCAAACACTCAGCCTGTCCTTAAGGGAGGCAGGTATTTATCCAAGCTTGTCCTGCAGGCTCAGCCCAACCTTCAAACTGAATGATGCATACAGTATGCCATCTCAGCGGCGGCTGTCACAAAGACATGTGTCTTCTGCTGAGCTCCGTCACACCTTACTGAAGTTTATAAAGCTGACTCCAGCATCTCTGGACCCCTGACACCCAGACATGAGGACACACAGCTCAGACAGAGATGGACAATCATGCTCTGACCAAGATAAAGAACAATGCAGACAGTGTTGCCCTATAGGTACCCTGCCATCTAGAGGCTGCAAAGCGAACTGCACAATTTTACTGAAGAAGACCTGAGCTGTGCTCATATAAATATAAATAAAAGCATGAAATTTTAACTTGGATTGGAAAAAAATATTGAAAAAGTACCAAAGATTAAAGCACTTTGCACACCATTTTATTTTTGCAACATTTAGGAGCAAACAGATATTTTTCAGACCACTTATGACTGTAAACATTAGGGACTGTGTGTGTACATGTATTTGTACCTGGTTCTTCTCTGTCTTGGTACTGCCTCACCAGGATTGGTGCAGGTCTGTGGACCGCCTGTGCCGACTGGGAGCTCTACACAAAAAAAATGAGAGGAGATGAGACAAGCACAATAGCGGAGAAGAGGGGCGTCGGGTGGACACTGTATGCAGAGGGATTATACAGGAACAGAGGGGAAAAGCATTGTTTTAATCTCCCTCATTCAGGGGGGTAAATCCCCACATATGGGCGACCTACAGACCGAAAATCCTGGGTTAATGAGGGTCTCAAGAGTTTCCACACACCCCTAAAGAGACCGCTTTGTTTTTGTAATTAAGAGAGAAGAAGGGACAGAGGTCACGTCTGAGCAGATATCATTAAATACTACAGAGATAACCAGCACACACATACCACTTTACAATATGTTTTTTAAAGGGATAGTTTCTTATTTACTTATTTACACACTCAAGTTGTTACAAAACTGTATGAGTTTCTTTCTTTTGTTGAACACAAAAAAATATATTTTGAAAAATGTTGGTAACTAAACATTTGCTGGTCCCTGCTGACTGATGAAAGATTAAATGATACAATATTTTTGGGTGAACTATCCCTTTAAGCAATCACAGAAAAGCACTACTGGGTCTCAATCTTTCTAGAAGATAAAAGTCCCTGTACTGTTAGATTAATATAAACATTGTGGAATGTTTCTCAGCCAATCGGATTTGAGGGGCAGAACCAGTGACTGTACAGAAGCAGTACATATATTGACAGAATATAATCTAAAACATACACACTTTTTTTAATGATAATTTTCAGAATAAATTCTTAATTTGAAATGTTATTGAAACAAATTTTTGACAGACAGTTCAGTAGATTTCTGTCACTGTCACCGGGCTCTGTTTCGGTCAGATTGGAGTGGCACACTTGCCTGATTTTGAGTGTCCTGCAGCTGAGCGGAGGAGACAGTGGTCACATGATGATAAACCTCAGCATCCTTCTGTTCCTCTGATGACCTGAGGTTCACTGACCTGCCAGTGTCTTCAACCACAGCACCTGGTTATCATGGATCCAACACATAAATATTTCAGACTGCATGCAAAGTGCAGTATGATTTGCAAATACTCAATGTGCTCAAGAACAACAAACTCAATAAAAATACCATACTGCTTATCACTCTTATCAATAACCTATGCATATACCGTATCTTCTGGACTATAAGTCGCACTTTTTTTCATAGTTTGGCTGGTCCTGCGACTTATAGTCAGGTGCGACTTATTTATCAAAATTAATTTGACATGAACCAAGAGAAATGAACTAAGAGAAAACATTACCGGCCGCCAGAGGGCGCTCTATGCTGCTCAGTGCTTCTGTAGTCTACACTTGATATCATAGAGCGCCCTCTAGCGGCTAAAGGTGGTAATGTTTTCTTTTGGTTGTTGGTTCTAAATAAATGCGACTTATAGTCCAGTGCTACTTACATATGTTTTTTTTCCTTATCATGACCTATTTTTGGACTGATGTGACTTATACTCAGGTACGACTTATAGTCCGAAAAATACGGTATACAGCAACACATTCTTGTGAAGTATACTTGCAGTCTGACAGCCTGTAACATGTTTACACATTTAACAACGGTCTGGGCAGGTTTAGCGTGATGTTTCGAGCAGCTTTGATTTGTCTCTGTTATGGGAACTCTATTGCAGTGGAGAGGGAAGCAAAATAGCATTAAATTCTGGCTCCGTCAAGGATGAACTCTTGTCTGTGCTGCTGGGGTGTGTGTTTTTTCTTTGGCAGCGCTAGTCTCTAAGCAACACTGAGGCTCTTTTTACTGGGAGCAGAGCGATCTTGGCTTTGAGTAAATATTGGTTTAGGCCAACACAGGAAGAGGTTTGGATTCTACACAGGCCTTCTTTTGCCCGGGACTCATAGCTTACATATTCTGTCCACACACTTTTGGACAGCAGACAGTCTAAGTACACTATTAACAGCAAACGTTTAAAACACAGACTGGTGTTTTCTAACACATCTCTGCTTAATAACTTTATTGACTTACTTTAGTTTCTTTATAGTGTGAGGTTTTGGGAAGTCCAAAAAAAGTCCCGAAACTAACATTGACTCCAAATAAGCCCATCACAGGTTTTATTCAATAACTCAAATTCAGCGTTTCAAGCCTGAACATGATATGAAACTAATATTTACTCCAAAAAAAGCCTAACACAGACTTTTTTCTTTAATAAAATAATTTTCCCCCCAATCAGTATTTGACCAATATTCAGGTAAACTCAACCTTTGACAAACTTTTAAGCATTTTAATCTAAACAGTTAAATGTCCCAACACAAACATTAATTTTTTTATTTTTTAATAACCACAAACGTACCATAAATATAATATGATAATTATAAAATAAAAAAATATATATAAATATTTTATTAATAATAAATATTACATACAATATTTAGTATTAATATTAATTTATATCAAATAATAAATTTTATGTATAATAAATTTTATGTTTAATTTGTTATTTATTGATATTATTTATAATGATGATGATGACAATAATAATAATTATTAATATGATTCTATAAAATTCATATTAATGAGGACAGAAAGTTAAGAAAATTATTTGATATTCCCTAATAATAATAATAAATTATTATTATCATTATTATTAGGGAATATCAAATAATTTTCTTAACTTAGAATTAATAATGAAGGATTAATTAGAATTTTTTAATCTATTATTTTATTTCTGCTTTTTAATGCAATACTAAATAAATAAATAACCATTAAATTAATTCAATAATAAACTAATAATAATAATAATAATATATTATAATTAATGCAGAACCAACCAACTAATAAATAACCATTAAATTCCATCAATAATAAATGACTACTGAACTACTACTACTACTACTAATAATGCAGATAGTTTATTATTGATAGATTTAATGGTAATTTTCAGTTACTTGTTTAGTATAGTATTAAAAAGCACAAATAAAAGGACAAAAAAACTACAAATCAGTTCTGCATCTAAGTTTCCAGCATTAAATTAAAATCATTATTAGTCAATTTCTACTTCAATCCACAGCTTCAGCAGAAGAACGCACATTGAGCAGGGAATAATCGAATAAACATTAGCTGGGAGCGTGCAGGGTCTTTGCGGTTGTGTTTGGACGGCGTTCACAGGCTATGTAAGAGTATGCTCAGAGTGGGAGTGGGCTTCATTTCCGCCTGCTTCCCTGAGCCTGAATTCTGATGAAGTATCCAGACCGCCTGGTTTCCCTGTCAGCCTCAGCTTGCTCTTTCACACAGAATCAGAAGCAAAAACAGCTTAATTCCCTGTGTCCATATAACACGGGGAGTGTGAGATATGCCCCATTAGAGACGCCCCACAGAGGGCCAGTAACGCCGCCAAAGATATACAGGAAGGGGACATGGCCACCCAAATGGCCACAGGAGTTGATGGGCAAAACGAGAGATTAATGGCGACAAGAACAACAACGTAAAAAAGTGAAATGACGTTTATATGTTTACAGTTCATGTGTCACACATAGAGACCTTTTACACGTCACACTGGCTTAACTGTTATTGCTTAAGGCAAAAGACATAAAAAAGGTCAACCAATTCTGAGTTAAGGTTTATTTATTTATTTACTATGGTAAAAGTGCAGGCTGTGTTTGTGTGAGGGGTGTTTTATACCCGTGTGGTCGGCAGGCACTTGTCCAGGTGATGTGAGAGTGGCGTGGGGTGAGATCTCTGTGTATCTCTGCTGATCCATGAGTGAGTGTCCGGTCAGCACAATCTCCGCTGCTGCCGTCAGAAGCGGCCTCTGACCCTCACTGACCTCTCCACTGCTCTCCTCCTCCCACCATTTCTGAGAAAGAGAGATGAATTAAGAGCATATGTCCTTTTTTTAAGATCTTCTAGCACCATCTACTGGATAAGAGCAGAACTCGCAAAACATAAATAAGACATAAGCTAGTGTTTGCAGAAATGTTCAGAGAAAAATTATAAACAAATTTAATAATAAACAACAATAAAAATGATTATATATATATATATATATATATATATATATATATTTATTTATTCAGTTTTAAAATAATATACAAAAAAATATAGAGCTGCATCTCTCTCTCTTTACATCTATGTATACACACACACACACACACACACACACACAAACACACACACACACACAATGGAGTAATTTACAAACGTTCTGCATATAAGCTTCACAAAGAAATTAATTTTACCAAATATTTCAAAAGAACTAGTTAAAAAAAACAATTATTTGTTCCTGATTTGGTCATCATTGATGAATGTGAAAGCTTCAGTCAAGTCACATGATACCTCTGGCTGCTGTGATTGGCTGACAGGGCCACGTTCCATTCTGGCCAACAGAGACAGGATGGGATCATGATGAGCAGGAACGTGTGGGGCTCTGATCACCTGACCTTCACTGGGCAGATCATAGTCCTGACAAAAAAAAAAAGTTTTGTCAGTGGATTTAATTTGATGTATATATAACTGGAAAATATGTGTGGTGTTATTTTATTAACAATGTGTTGTTAAACAATTATAATGAATTCTATTACTGTATGAGTTTTTTTCCCATACTTCCACTATCCAAAATGCAATAGAAATACTGATTTTGTGTTTTTCACAATGGTAATTATGACAGATTATAGTTATATCAGCGATAACTGTGTTACTGGCTGTCTACCCAGTTCTCATTTGGGACTGAACCTCTAACCTTTGGCTAAGAGCTCAAACCCCAAGCTGAAATTGTCTTATTATTTCATTCCATTTGGTTTAATAAATAAATGGCAAGGAAACAGTTTTTGGCTCTGTGGCTAAGACTCACCATATCTTGGACTCCGTGTAGAGAACTATTCAGGCTGGTCATCAAATTAGGCAGAATGACTCCTTCCTCTTCCAGAACTTGGAAAGAAGAAAAAAAAATGCATAGAAGAAAGCTTATAACTCAACAACAAATACTGGAATCAAAGGCATACTACAGAGTATTAAAGGCAAAAATGAACAAATATATATGATTAAAAAGTTTGGAATAAAATATTTCTCATGTTTTTGAAAGAAGTCTCTTATACTCACCAAAGCTGCAATTATTCGATTAAAAATACAGTAAAAATAGTAATATTGTGGAATATTACTCAAAACAACTGCTTTCTATTTGAATATATTTTGAAATGTAATTTATTCCTGCTGAATTCAGAAATCATTTTAATTTGTGCTCAAGAAACATCTCTCAAAATTGTATTGTAAAAGTTTTTTAATTGTAAAAGTTTTTTAATTGTAAAAGTTTTTTAAAAAGCTTCAGCAATGAAGCAACCAACTGATCAAAAGTTTATAATGATACAAAAGATTTATTTTTCAAATTAAATGCGATTCCTTTGAACTGCAGATAATCATTCAAAAGTATCACATTTTTCACAAAAACAAAGCACCAAATTTGTTTTCAAAATTGATAATAATACGAACCTTTCTTAATAACTGAGCACCAATAATAATCAATTCAATTAAGCACCAAATCAGCATTTCTTAAAAGCAATGAACACTGAAGTGATGGCTGCTGAAACTTTAGCTTTGATTTGTATTTATTTACTTTTAAAACTGTTTTAATATTTCACAACATTACTTTTTAATGTATTTTTGACAAAAAAAAAAGAGAAAAATCTTATATACTGTTCAATACTGTATTTCAATACATCTCTGCTGTATTTGTGGGTTTGTGAGATGCTCATTTATCTCTAAAAGTCCATTTTGTCCTTCGAAGGCAGCTGCTTATGAAGGCAGTGTGGTTTTGGATCAGTCTGTCTGCACCGATCGTGTACCTCTGACTGCTGCCATCTGGCCGTGAGTGAGGAGCAGCTCTCCCTCTGAGATGTGTCTGGCTGCCGTCTCCGTCCCAGTGACAGTCACACTGGAACTAGAGCTGCTCTCCTCTGAGGAGGAAGAGGAGGAGGAGGATTCAGGGGGGGCCGCAGGAGGAGGTTCCTGGCTCACAGGAGGAAGAGGAGGTGGGGGAATCGTGGGTTTGGAGGGGAGAGGTGAAGATGGATGGATGACTGATTCTTCCTCATCGTCCTCTTGGGCTACTGACATGACACTGTGTGTGTGAGAGATGGAGGGTGTTAGTGAGTGAAACGCTGAGCACAGATTCCTCCATGTCTACACTGCCATTAACATGTCAAAGTGGTAAAGGTGCTATAGCAGCAACTTTTATTCCTAAGGTCAGAGAAAAATCTAAAAATCAAACACTAAATTACACCTGATCAAAAGGAGTCACAAAAATATTGTTAAATATTTATTAAAATATTAACAAATTTAGTTAATTGAGATGACAGGTGGTTTTTAAACTAATGTTTTGCTAGACCTATTAAACTGTCGTAATAAAATAAATCAGAATGATTGAATGAATGAAAGAATGAATGAGTCTGTGTGGTCTTGCTGAACCCAAAGCAGGTGAAATATGGAAATTTGACTCGTAGGATGGAGACTAGCTGCGATATTTAGATTTTTTAAATGTTTTAATTCAGCTATAAGAAGTAGGGACACAGCTTTTATCCCATATTTAATAAATAATAAAAAAAAATTCTGTCAGATTATAGAAGTAAAATGTTTAAAAAAAAAAAAAATGTAATTATGTTTTTGCTTTCCTTAGGTTCAGTCTGTATTTTATTCTATGTGAAGCATTAAGAATTGTCTGAAGGCAGGAGAAATGGTAGTGAGTGATGATGTTAAATAATTGTAATAAAATAATGATAAAAATTAAAATGCCACCTTTGTATTTTTAGTGATCATATCATACTTTAAAAAATGGAATTACCGTATGTCATTTTTAAAATGGGACATATTTTGTTCCATGTTTCTAGAATCAGTCATACATTTACTGTTGTTAACAGCAGGGGGCACTGCGGGTCTATATAGCACATCCTCAGTTAAGCCTCACAAAATTCTACAATGAAACAGTAGAAACAGTTTCTCTACTGACACCTAAAACATAATGAACCATAGCTTTTAATACCAGCCTTTGCTCTTCTACACAAATAAAATGAATATTAGTGCATGTTTTTTTTCCCTTGAATGAATATTTCCTGCAAGGAGAATGACGCAATAATATTTAGACGTACACTGGTGCTGATGGCTGTTCCTGCCTCTCGCTGTGTGGTTGTTCCTCCTCCAGGGGGAGCTCTGTTCGTCCCCATGGGTGATTCTGGAGGCTGGCTGAATCTGGGCTCTGATTGGCTGGAGGAGGAGAGGGTGTGGCCACCCTGGTGGGAGATGGGATTGGTGTAGTAGTCGGTGTGCCCACAGGAATTCTGTCTGGACCTGAGACAAAGGCAGAACTGATGAGTGAACAACTGTGCTTAAACTTTTACAGATAGATGGGGAGTAATTTGGTATGTTCATAAAATCACTGTCAGACCTGGTGAAGCAGATTTCTTATGGCTTTCTTTGGGAGACAGAGTTGTAGAAAGCTGCTCGGAGAGATCTGGGGTTCTGACAGGAGACGGCGGGTCTTTGGAAATGGGCTCAGGAGTGGGTGCTGGTGTTGGTACCTCAGTCACCTTCTGCAATATTACCACAATATTACCACATTTATGGTATTAAAGTTCATCCTGGATGAATGAGAGTGTGTTTGGATGCCAGTACCTCCTGAGCATCCTGTGTTTGGACAGGGGCAGCGGGTTCACTCTGTGTCTCTCTCTGTCCCAGCATTACTGCAACGGTTTCAGCCAGCACTTCATTTACACACTGTCTTATGAGCTCAGAGTCCACTGGTACCCCTGTGTCCACAAACAACTGAAGACCACCACCACCCGCGGCCTCCACTGCCACACAAACACACACAGAGCAGAGGATCATCTGCTGTACATGGGTACTTCTGTTAACAAGGCTACAGTTAAAATACTGTACATAGCAGTGGAAAGACGGTTTTTCAATACTGATATCTAAAGGACAGGATGATGTAATTTGATGACAAAAAAAGACACAAACAGAATCCACTCTTTCCTACAGTAAGCGTTTTTTTTTTCAAGTTGTTGAATTAAAGCAAAACAAACTACTAAAACCAACAAAAGAATAAAACACAATATACAAGAAAAATACTAGAAAAATATAAACACATTTTTGAAATAAATCTTTTTATTAAAAAGGCACATAAATTCATCAAAATGAACTGACAAATTCTAACTCAGCAACTGTTGCCATCTAATCGTTTTCACATTAGTGATGCTATTTTAAAATAAAATAAAATATCCAAATTATAACAAATTATAAAATAAATTAATTCAAAAATAATAAATAAAAAAAATTCACATGAGACTGAAAAAAGTTGACTGAAAATATTTGCATCAATTCTGATTCAAAAATTTCTATCATGTTATTGCATAATTTAACAAATTCTTTCAATAAAAAAATAAGATAAAAATACTTTTTCAGAATCTATAATTCATTTCAACTCAGGAATATTACCCATTGCGATTTAGATTCAGATTTTTTTCCCCATGGGAACCAAAGGGGGTGCAGCTTAGCGAAGGGCTAACATTGAGCAAAAGCTTATTTTACACAATATTTATTAAAATAAAAATGCAAAAGCAGAAATTTATTTTGTCATTTAGAAAAAAAGAATTTTTATTAAAATTAATATTTTTACTACTTATCCACTGACAGGGCTGATGGTGGAGTATTGAGCTAATATGATTTTTTAACACAAAACTTCTAAATACTGCCTAAATAATGAATTTTTCCACATTTTGATTGATAAAGACAGTAGACAGGTTTAAAAGAAGTGCAATGTGTTATGGGCAATGGGATAGGATCTGAAAACACTAGGCCACAGGTCTGACCTTTTAGCACTTTCAGCAATGTCAATGTCATAAAAGCAAAACAATTCCAAATAATAACAATGCCTACACTTAATATCTGCAAATCTGGCATTCCCACAATATTCAGAAATTTCCCATGAAGCCCTTCTGGCAAGTTGAGTTTGCCAGTAAAGTAATTTCAAATAACTAATTTGAGACTCACTTTACCTCTCATCCAGCCTATTTTGAAATCTTGCACCCTTAAGCATTTTGGGCAGGTGCTATTAACAAGCTAATATAGTGAACTGACATTCTTGGCAGGGCCCTCATTTCCTTTTGTCTGTGTTCAAACACATATACAGTTCCTCTACAGGAGGAAGAGTCCAGTCAGTCTGGGAATATGCTGACTACAGTTTGCCGCGAGCCTCCTCTGCAAATTTGATACATCATTGATCTTTCTATTAAACAAAAGTGAGAATTAATGAGGCAGGACCTCCGCGCCGACTGAACAGAAGTGACGCGACAGAGACGGAAGGATGGAGCGGAGGAGGAGTAGAGGGGCTGAGCACAAGCAATCGCATTTTAATGAGGAAATACAATCTTGCTGCGTGCTGACACGCTTGACAAATGTGCTGCTTGCATTCGTAGACGCTATGAATCAAAATTATGAGCTTATAGACTGGAACATGGTGCAGCTCGCCATTCTTGCTGGTTTATGTCATGCGCTATTGATTGTGTTGTTGATTTGACCAGACACATTGGTAAATTGGTGAAGATGAATGATGGTTGAACAACAGACAGACAAACTTCATTGCTATTAAACTGGGAGCTTTCGGAATGTAAAATAAAACCTAAAGTCACAATCAGAAACATTACAAATAACACATTCTCACCTATGTCTGATGTCACACTATTCTCTGGCTCTGATTGGCTGGCTGGATCGGTCTGGACGGGCTGAGGGAACATTCCAGTGATCACTCTGGCCATCAGCTGTTGCTCCACCCTATGAGAGAGATGACAACACAGTGCTATAGTGGCATCATGCTATGATGATGATGATAACATGTCATTAGCAATCCAGCCATTAACCACTTTAACTTATACAACAATAAATTAAACTCAAAGTTGGCCTGAACATTCAGTGTGTAAGGAAACGGTCACTAAGTAGATCTGTAGCTTTATCCAAAGTGATGTACAAAACATGCATTTCAAAGATCAAACTGGAGTAAAGTGTATCAAACTCACTGAACAGGGCCTTATGTCTTATTTACTGTATTTATATATAAATATATATTCATTTGCATTTATGCAGTTGGAAGACGCTTCCTACCCAGAACGACTAACACTGCATTCAAGACACAAGATATGTACGTTATCAATTCTTGCATTCCTTGGGAATCAAACCCATGACCTTTTGTGTTGCTAGCACCATGTTCTACTGCATAAGCTTCAGGATTGCATAATAAATATAGAAATAAGTTAATCAATCAGTCAATCAATCAATCAATGTGTATGTGTGTGTGTGGGCATGTTTTTGTGACATATCAGGACACAACTCTATATAATGACATGGGTATGACACATCTCTGCTGTATTTATAAAAAGGAGAGGGTTATGAGGCTTATGAGGACATAACCCATGTCCCCATTTATCAAAACGCTTATAAATCATACAGAATGAGTTTTTTTGAGAAAGTAAAAATGCACAAAGTTTCCTGTGAGGGTTAGGGTTAGGGTTAGGGCTAGGGGTAGGGTTGGTGAAGGGCAATAGAATATACAGTTTCTACATTATAAAAACCATTACCCCTATGGGATGTTGACTGAAAATATTTGCATCAATTCTGATTCAAAGTTTTCTATCATGTTATTGCATAATTTAACAAATTCTTTCAATAAATGTCCCCACTTTTCACACTTTTCACTTTTCACAAAAACAAACGTGTGTGTGTGTATGTGTGTATGTCTATATATATATATGTAGCTTTGCTCTTTGTATGGGCACTACCACTGAGATTTTAAAAAATGTTTTTGAAAGAAGTCTCATTCTCAGCAAAGCTGCATTGTTTTGATCAAATACAGTAAACGGTAATATTGTAAAATAATATTACAATTTAATATAACTGTTTTCTGTTTTAATATTTTAATAATGCTCCAGTCTTCAGAGTCACGTGATCTTTTAGAAATCATTCTAATGTGCTGATTTGGGGCTTGGGAAACATTTATCATTAATTTTGAAAACAGTTCTGCTGCCTAATATTTCTGTGTAAACCATGACATATTTGTGGTCATAATAGCAGATGATATTTGCAGAGATAGTGGAGTCTCACCAATCCAGCAGCCTGTTCTCCAGGGTTTCTCTCTGCTGGATGGTGCTCAGGATGGGCTCGGTCAGAGGCGTGGACTGGGGGTGTTGTGGAGGAAAGGCCGGGCCGTGATACAGAGCAGCTGGAGGAGATGGCAGCCCGCTGAGCTCTATAGGAGAGTCTGGAAGTCCGCCGTGTGTTTCCTGAATTTAACACAGCATTGAGAAAACTGGAGTCTCAGCAGTTTTATGATACATACTCCAACATATGGCTTTCTACGAGACTTATTGACAATCTGTTACACATAGCTTACTGGATCAGACATTGAATTTTCAAGGCAAATGACGGCAAATAAAAGTACACACCATATACTGTGCTGTAATGGCTAACATATGTTGGTCTGTGTGCAATTTCACAGCGGTCATTACAGTCTTAACAGAAAGGGAGGCTGGAGAGAAAGGGGGACGTTTGTCTTGTATAATTCCATCGCTGGATCCGCGAGCCAGCTTTCAACATTTCGGTCATTGGTTTGGATAATGTTCAGATTCCTTTGGCCAAGACTCAGGGAGGTCTGTGTAAGGAGCGATTAGCTCATTTCCAGTGGCCGGTCGCCAGAGGAAAAGAGAGAGAAATGAATTCTGCCAGCCGGGCGCTGAGCCCGTTTGAAGTTTATGGCTCCATCAGAACTGACCGAGCCAAAGCTGAGGCACTGGAGACTTAGAGGAATGACATTTTAGGAGCTGGCAAGGATCCGTGCCTGCAGTCCAAGAAAGATAGAGAGAGTGAGCGAGCTTGTTCACCGGGGTCTGGACTTAAGTAGCTGTGGCCTTTATTTGGTCGCTGGGAAAACTACAAGTGGGCCGAATACATGCCAGTCCTCGAAAAACTGCTTAATTATATGCAACTGCTGTGCAACGCGCTTGGATTTTTATTGCTCTCATTGTTTGGAAAATGTTTTCATTTCTGGACTCATAACTCCGATCTTAATTGCCATTTAGAACAATTAGAGAGTCAAAATGAAGAGTTAGAAGGACTTTATATAGTCACACTACTACTGCCAACAGACAGAAGACGCTAGATTTTTACATAATCTGAAGAACATACGAGTAATGTTTGCTCATGAAAAGCTTTCCTGTCTCTAGATATTGCTCTTTTCCATCCTTCAATGCAAGTCATTGGAACTTTTTCTCACTTCTTGTCATCCACTAGGTCAAGATGAATTATACATAGCACACATGGTGCAAGACAAGGTTCAATACTTTGTGCTACTATATAGATTCGTTAAAATCTCTAACTTTAAATTGTGAGTATTTGATAATAAGGGATGCACATAGAGCAGGGGTCCCAACCAGCGACCTGCAAGAGGAATAAATAAGACAAAACCAGCTATAAATAAGCTAAAACAGATCATCAAAATGACAAATCAAGAAAATCCAGAAGTAAAATATTTCTTATTTTAATTTGTTCCCCCAACACTTGTCATTTTAGTTCCCATGGCCTTGAAAAACATCGATACAGGATAAATTAAAAAAGTGTGTTATTTACACATGGAAAGCAAATTAATAAAATCATATAAAGTAAATATACTGAATATAAATAATGTCTATTTATGTCAAGCTCTAAACTATTTTATTGAGAATTTGCAAACTGTTAGTAAATTTACTGATTGATAATTGTGATTCAAAAATCACAAACAACTGTAAAAATCATGCAAATGTATTACTTATAAAGATTGTGAACCATGGAAAACATTCAGTATTCATTCAGTAAATTCTATAATTACTTTACTTTTAATTATTTATATTTAAAGTAATTTATATATTGCCACTACTAGAAATTATTATATTTTATTATTTTGATATATTACTAGTTTTGGTAAAAAAAAACAAACAAACAAAAAACACCATCAGAAATTAATATAAGTTGGACTGTTTTGGACAATATTCATTAGTCAAAAAGAATGTGAACCACTGACATAGATCCTCCAATTTGCTAAAGTATTGAACGAACAAAAAGTATAAATGCACATAATATATATGCTTGCATCCAGCAAACATGAGGCAAACCTCTTAAAATCCAACCACTCAAATTCTAATGCCAAACATCTAAGAACAGCTTACTCTCTCAGTTCACTGATGCAAAATTAATTCCTTCCTACGCAAGCCTCTGTTCACCAAGAATCAGATCAAACCCAGCTTCATCTGTGGATGACGTTCCCTCTCAGGCCAAAAGGGGTCACTGTGGAACAGCTCATGTGATTTTTTAAAATTCTCATTATAAACACTATTTTTCCCAGCCACCTTCCACAAAAGCCTGTGAGAACAGCACAGATTTGCCTGCGTCCACTTCCCGCCTAATGACTGCTTTGCTATTTCGGTGCTAACTGACGCCTTGCCCTTGTACGACCGAGCGGCAGAGTCGGCCTAATGCCCAATATGCCGAGCGTCCTGTGCTTCTTGTTAGCGGTAAATATAAGGGGCTTATGTCTCTGTGTGTATGCTTGAGCGAGCCGTGATGAGAGCAGAATTCCTGAACGGAACAAAGACTATTATCGGCAATATGGCACCACACCCCTTCCATATGAATTCACTGAAAGCCCAATTTAACCGTGTATATTGTAATTAGATTTTTCCCCAACCCGTGAATGATATTTTAAACTCTTGTCTCATCCATTCTCTGGTCTTCATTAATTACAGGAAACGATATTCTCTTTCACCCTTTGGCTCAGAAAATCTCATTACTGGAGTGCTGAGCCATTGATGGCCAATATTTCTGTGTAGGAGGAGATGTGGAGAATGGGCATTTGTAGCTGGGTCGAAATGCAAATGGGAATGAAGTAGGAAACAGTGGATCGGGGCTGATACCCTCAGGTTGTGAAATGACCTTTACGTTACGAGCTGGAGTGAGTGTGTGGGTTGAAATGTGCTTTTAATTGAATATACCTGGCTGATGTCGGCTACGGACAAGAAATTGGTTCCGGGAAAGATATTTTCCTCCTGATCTTCACCAGCATGCGGTTCCTCGGCAGCCTGGGAGGCAATGATATGGAGACAGAGGTCAGGAAGCAATACAGTGTCTAGAAATTACAAAATTCATCAACGGCCGGGGAGATTAGAAAGTTGTAAGTGCATGAGTTAATAAGGATAATGATGACAGGGTGAAACAAAAGATGATACTTGACCATAAAGTAGGGTAGCGCTTATTTAAAGTCGTTATGAAATGGAAATTCACCCTATCTGCTTTCTGAAAGCATGTAATAGATTGGAATGTTTAATCGAAATTGAAATAACACTTTGGTGAAGTATGCTGGATTTCTCCAAATCATTTAGTCTGTTTAGAACCTCACCAAAATATAATCAACATTTTTTTTTAAGAATACGTTTCACTCACGTCACAATGCTTAAGACGAGATCTGTCATTCCTTTTTTTTGAAGTTGCGATAAAATGGAAATATAGTTCAATCAAAAATGAAAATTCTGCCATCGTTTATTCACCCCCATGTAATTCCACGAGACATGTTGAAGAATGATGGAAGAATTACAGTCTGTGACCTCTGAAGAGTTTAAATATAGAGCACAAGTCATAAGGATTACTTTTATGATGCTAGTATGGTGTTCTTTTGGAGCTTTACAGTCACTGATCTTCGCAGGCTTTCTTTCATTTGAATGGAAAAGAGGAGCATGAACATTCTTCAAAACGTCTTCTTTTGTGCTCCACTGAAGAAAGAGAGCCATACAGGTTTGGATTGACATGAGGGTAAGAAAATGTTGAAAGAATATGAACTATGGTTAAAAAAAAACACCTTCCTGTCCTGATATAGCTTAAAGGAATCCTTAAATGGCAGTGGTCACAGACGTGATGCTGATCACACACACACACACACACACAATAAAACGCTGTCTCATCAACCGATGTCATATCCTCTGCTCTTACACAAGATTCAAGGGTGTCCTTACAGGGCATCCTTACAAAGATTCAATGACTCATTTAGTGCAAGAACACAAACTGTAACTGTTTAAGAGGTGTGTGTGTGTGTGTGTGTGTGAGAGAAAATCACGCATCAGTTTTCCAGGTCTTTGTCTCATGCAGCTAAGCCATGTCTCCATGGTAACGGAGAGAGCTGGTCTGCTCATGTGAATGAGAGTACGAGAGGCAGACAGCGTTATACACCATTTTAAAGCTCTTTTGTCACCAATATCATTTATAGAGGAGAATTATTTATTGTGTTTTATCCTGGATAGTGAATGAAGAAATAGATACTTGATTGTAGAAATACTACTTGTATTCACCAAGGACGCATCGATAGTGACAGTAAAATACTTGACATTGTTACACGACAAATACATATTTCAAATAAATGCTGTTCTTTTGAACTTTTTAATTAACATAGAATTCAGCAGCACAACGGTTTTCAACATCGATAATAATAATAAACGTTTATTGAGCAGTGAATTATCTTAGGATGATTTCTGAAGGATCATGTGACATTGAAGACTGGAGTATTATATTTAAGGATAATTTCACAATAATGCTGTTTTTACTATATTGTTGATCAAATAAATATAATCTTGGTGAGCATAAGAAACTTCTCACAGAAACAAAAAAAAACATCTTAAAGAATCCTAACTTAGAAATGTAGCTGTGCTAGTTTAATAGCTCTCCCCTCTACAGTCTCTTTCTGCTCAAGACAGGTAATAAAATCATTTAGATTTAAATCAATATTTCATATCCATTGGTTTGGTAAGTTAGTAGCTGTGTAACAGTCAGTCAGTCATTATCACAAAATAAACCCCTTCAGGAGGATACAAGACATCTCTACTTTCCTAGTAACTCAGTTCTGGGTTATTTTGGGTTTGCTGTATTATTATTATTTTTTTGCGACATTATTAATTATATTGCATGTTGTGTGTGTGTGTGTGTGTGTGTGTGTGTGGGGATCGGAGATGCGGAAACAAACGAGACTGCAGCAAATGTGCTGCAGTGAGCTACAGAAACACAATATTACTTACTATTCTGCTCACACACTTGCATGTTCAAACACTCAAAAGAGCGGGAAATGAAAAGAGCAATTGGTTGTTTAGCAGCTGAATTGCAAATGATAGGAATAGTTCCTTTGTATAGTATTTGTCCTTATTTACTCCTCCTTATGTTCCAAACCTGGATGACTTTCATTCTACTGTGGAACATAAAAGGAAGGATTCAAGACAAACGGAATCATTTCACACAACTGGTCTGATTCATTTGTGAATGGTATAGATATGGACTGATCTTATCATATGACTTCGAAGGGCTTGGAATACGGTACGGTTCATGAATACACTTTTATAATGTTGCCTTTTGGGTCCTTGACAGTCCCTGTCCTTATTCGCATTTTGTGTCCCACAGATGTAAGAAAGTCCTATAGGTTTGGAAGGACATGTGGGCGAGTAAATGTAGACAGATTTCTCATTTTTTGGTGAATTATTCCCTTATGTAGTATGTAAGGTCTACAATAATCAATCTATAACAATATTTTCTCAAAGAACAAAACTGGGGTTTGAACAAGTATGAGCCAGTGATGGCGGCAATGCACGGGAAAAGTCAAGTCTCAGAGGACAGAGATATATGTTTTAAGTGCAAGCACTGTGAGACTTCTTAGTCATATTTCATTCCCTGTGTTTGACTGGCCTCAGGCCTGGGGGGAGTGAAGTGTATCATTCAAAGCGTGTCGTACTGTAGGATCTTTGGGTTTGTGTGTCTGTCCTTGCCTGTGTCTTTGTGTGTGTGTGTGTGTGTGTGTGTGTGTGTGTTCTGCCAGTCTGATGAGTCATGGGCATTAACTGGGCACAGACAGAGTGCTGAACGCAGACATGCTGCCTCTGCCGAGCTGCATCAGGACCAGGATCTGAGGGGGAGACATACGTTTGTAAGCTATCTGTATTTAATGTTTTAATGCTAATTTTTATTATTAATAATTATAATAATAACAATGATTCTTTTTAAAACATCACGAGCATGTTTATGGCTGCCATTAATCTAAAATTAAAACTGATGAACGTTTGTGTGCTTGTATTTAAGCTTTAAATGTGTTTTAATGTGAAGTAAATCTCTCTCACTCTCTCTCTCACACACAAACGCCTGACTTAACTATTCTACCTCAGTAAAATGCACTTACAAATATAATTTTTAAAATGTATTTATTAATATATTATATACGTATATAAAAGTATTTAACATAAATTATTTTCATTTAATATTGTTTTTTTTATGTATATCTATTTTTTTATAACATTAAGTATTAATAAATATTTAGAAAATATACAACTATAGTAAAAAACTATGTTAAATAAAATTCTTTAAATTATTACTATATACTAAATAGTCTAATAAAAATTCATCTACTTTTTATTAATATGAAAATTCCTTCGAAATGTTAATATATATATATATATATATATATAAAACAGAACAAAATTAAGTATTGAATTAACGTAGAGAACTTTGTTAAATGCGACACTTAAAATTTTTACAATATTCTAAATTATCTAATGTTTAAAAATGTATTATTTTATAAAAAAAATATATATATATATATATATTTAGGATGCATCTTCATAATATTCTAAACCGTCAAAAGCTTTAAAGTGTTCCTTAAATTTTCTCCGAATGTGATTAATCGCGAACTCAACCTCAATGCACAATTAAAAGAGGTAATGTATTCACAAATGAACTCCACAGATTCTAGCATGAATGTAGAAGATGCATATCTACGCTTATTTCCAGTGAGCTGTAATGATTATACTAAAGCTGACAGCAGCAGGCAGACCACAGAGAGGCTTTGTCCTCCCAGACGCTCAGAATCTGCTAACGGACCCACAGAAAAGCAACGGAGCTGCATCTGTTGCTTAGCAACCAGATGTGAATGGCTGAGGTCGGGATTGGAGGAGTAAGAGCAGAAACGCTGGCGGCAAAGTCCCTCCTGAAACATTATACATTCAGCTCCATATACACACTCAAACGCACACACCTCATCCATCTTCATCCGCTCGGGCAGGTTCTGAGAGCACGAGCGCACAAGCATGCACGCCTTGGCAAAAATCAATGGCAGTGCGATGAGAAATGCAAACCTGGAACGAAAATTGACCCTTATAGAGGTACAGCATGCTGAAGCACAGCCAAAATCTAATGGCATAATATCCATCCATTCTCAGAACGGAGCCGAGACCAGCTGGTGTATGAACACACACACACACACACACACACACACACACACAAGCAAATGTACATGTTAGATGACTTATGTCTTGGGTGTATGATAAATCTGGAAGCCTGCAGACATATTAGAAACAGAAATATGGAGAAGTGCTACTAAGGCCAATGAAACCTTTTCATTTTCAAATAATCAGGGTTGTCTTAGTGTTCTTTGTGATTTGGGTCTTACATGGGTTGGAGGTGGAGGAAAGATGGTTTCGGCTGGAATCAATGGCGTAGAGGAACCCGGCTGGCTGCACAGACCACTCTCAATATTCACACCAGGCTGGACCTGCAAACACAACACAAATCCATGTGAATAAAAACAGCATATGGAACAAAAGCTATGCAGAGTGCAGAAGGAAAGTGACATTTTTCAATGTTTAATGCAAGTTTGCAAAGTCTTATTTTTATGTTCCAGAAGAAAGTGAAATATGGTAGTGACAAAATATGACTGACAAAATCTAATTATATTCAAAGAAAACATATTTGGGATTTTTGGACTAATGACATTTCACTGTGGGCGAAGCTATGCAGCTTGATGCAACAAACATACGCTGCCTTTCTACAATTTGTGCTTGGTGTGACCGAATAAAATAATATATATATGTTTTTTTTTAAAGAAGTCTCTTATGTTCACCAAGGTTATGTTTATTTGATGGAAAAAGTAAAAAAGAAAAACTTGAAAATTTATGCTGCTTAATATTTTAGTGGAAACTGTGAACAATTGCAATGATTCTTTGATGAATGCAATGTTTAATAGAACAGCATTTATTTGAAAGGAAATCTTGCCTGTATTTGGAGCCGTGGGGTCCGTTTCTTCGGTTTTGACTGGACCTCCAGCAAAATGGTGTTGGGTTTCCGAATAGCAGGAGCAGGTTTGGGTTCAGGAACAGCGATGGGAGGGAAGGAGGTAATTACGGTTGCTGGTTTGTCACTAATGATGACCCGTGAAGGTACCGGGGCCTGGCTGTCCACTCTGGGCTTACCTAGAGAGACACATGGAGAAGTGGTTAATAATCTGGATTGGAACCGAAAGGTTATAGGTTCTATAGCAAACCACATTTGTGTTGTATAATGAACTGTGTTTCAGAAAGTAATGACATGTGAAATTGAATTTGCATTGCTTGAAGCGGTCTTGTACATTACAGTTTTGTGTTTTGAAAAGACTGAACTATAGTAGAGAACTCCCATTTGAACTGCCTGTTCACACAACAAACAATAACTACAAAAAGGACAATAATGATGATAATATTAGTGTCCACACCAACACACAATACCGGTCTGTTTATTAGAAGTTTGCACTGCATTTTTATCATCTGCGGCTTTAAAATAAATTTAAGTCAAAGTTTTTTATTGCTCTTCTAATAGAAAAAATACACTTTTTAAAAGTGATTCCAAAAATATCAATATTCTATGTTCTTATCATTATAGCTGATAAAAATTGATTTTGGATAATTGTAATAAAAAAAGTCATGGACTGCAGCTTTAAGTTAAATAAAATAAACAGATTTTTCTTTGTAAAAAAATTAAATTAAATTATTATAATTTACCTAAATTATAATTAGGCTTACCTACAAAGACACATGTGGTTGATCTGAGATTGTAAACAATGAGTTATAGATTCTCTTAAAACATGCATTTCCCTTGCTTTATGAAATGTATTTCAGAAAGCACCAACATTAAATCTGCATTGCCTCAAGAGCTCTTGTGCATTACCATTTTGTGCTTTGGATGAAATGGTCTACTAAATGATGGCTTATTTACTTACCTACACACTAAAAAAAAGGGAAAAAAAGTCATCTTTTTATTCAGGCATTGGGAATACGTAAACATGTCTGCAGGGTGAAACATTACGAGAACAACTAGAGGCAACGTTAAACAAAAACTCCATCCCCCTCTTTTCCACAGGATGCGTGAGTGCACTAGGAATACACAGAACACACGTCTGCCAAACCCCTAAAGTCTGCACATCCATCCACATGTTGGAGCACAGATAACATCAACACGCTGTTTACAGGCTAAGGCACAACGAAACCCCAATACTCACGCAAGAGGCATATTAAAGACAGACGCACTCCTGCAGATGGAGCCCACATGCACACACACCTACTCATTCATTGCTCTATCCCTCAACACACTGCAGAGCGATTGCAAAGGACATCCACAGTACTTTAAAGTGCCGTGTCAGCCCAAAACACATTTGCACACATCTGGCCGAGTGAGAAGCCAACATGATTGGCATCTGTTCTGCAAAGGGACCGCGAGAGAAACGGGTTCAGCCAGAGTGCGTTAGCGTGGGTTTGTGTCATCCTCATTTGCAGGAAGGCAGGTTATAGATGCACATGCCCCATTACATAGAGACGTGAGTCTGGCTTCGGCACATTAACGGCGAACGAGGAGGCTGGCATTAGCATAAATCTGCTGCGAGCGCCGCAATCTGTTTTTCCCATCCTTCCATGCAAAGCAGGGGAAGCATAAGCTTAACGATTTCCATAATTTGGCTGAAGGGCAACCAAACAGTGGCTCAGGAGCAAGAAGCACTGACTCATCTGGAATGCACAAATACTTCTGATAGCAAACACGTGGGTTCTGCTGAAGGAAACCTTGAAAGGAGGCGTTTGTATTCAAGAACCTCAAGAGAGAGTGCGCTCTGAAATGCGAAACTAGATCGGACTGATTAGCACAGTGATGGACAATAAGAGATGCAATTATGGGCTATTCGCAAACCAGAGAAGCCGCAAGGCATGCAAGGAAACAAAGACCCGAATGAAGGGACAGAATTCACAGCCCCCAAAATGCTTGGGAATATGTCCAAGAACTTGTAAATCACTGATTTTACTGGACCCGAGGACACTGCAGCGGGAGACCTGGGAAAGAAGATGGGGAGAGCAATGATGAGATGATTAAAACGAAATAAACACACAAAAAAATGTGCGCACACGCCCCGCTTCTGCAACCACATGCAATTTAAGGCAACAAATGAAGTCACGTCTTCACCACTGGGGATACCACCAGAGCAATTTCGTCTACAATCAATAAAGTATAGGAATTCACCTCAGAGACAGCAAGCTGTGGTGAGCATGAGCCATAAAAGCATCTCGGCCATGCAAGAGCAGCAATCAGTGTGTGTATTACAAGGATTCCTTTTTTATCAATAATACATTTGGGGAAGAACAGAAAAAAGGCAGTTCATTATACAGAGTCGTGCAGAATTAATTCAGAACTGAAATGAGAATTAATTGCAATTCAAATCTGAATGCAAGGACGAGGAATTAACATTAACTATTAGACAGACGGACGGATGGACAGATAGACAGATGAAAAGAGGTCGATATAATGACAGATAGAATGATAGCTAGATAGAACAATGGATGGGTGGACTGATGAATGGAAGGATAGAATGATGATGGATGGATGGATGGACGGACAGACATACAATGGATAAACAGATGGATAGATAGATAAAACAACCCTGTTATTATTTAAAGAAAAGAAAAGAATCATAAAAGCTCCTGATTTTGACTGAAAATGGGAATGCAGCTGTGAACTGTATAAACTCTGACTTCTCTTGATCACTGCTGTTGATTCGACTGCCACTTTCTACTCTCGGAGTGCAGAACTTGCTAAGCAGATTTGTGGAGAGCTCGCCTGCTGTCGTTCGCGTGTAACTGAGACTCGGGGGGCCTTCTGTGGATGAGCCGCACCGAACATCTGCAGCAGATGAAAGGCTCTCTCACCATTCCCATGGGGTGCTCCGCAATTCCCACTGCCGCCCCCAGAGAGTCACGGAAGAGAGGGAAATTAGGCCAGCTCTAATCTACAGCCCTCCAGAGACCCAGTCTGAGCCTTGGTGAGTCAATCCAATCCAGGCTGGGCCGGTCTGGGCTCTCTCCTTCACAGATACAAATACAGAAGTGGCTGGGAAGTTTTTAATGAGAGTCTGGAACTTTCAGCTTGGGTTTCATTCACACATTCGGTGTGATGGGAAATAGGACAGCCACGAGGATGACACTGGTGGACGATTAAGATGCCTTGGGAATCGCCTCGACTGGTAAAAGATGTGGGGTATTAAAGCAGTTATCAGGAGATCCTTCACTTTCGTTAGATGAAAGTTAGACGGGCCTGATATTGACATGATTTTGGGAATGAGAAGGAGATGCTCTGAAGTGTAGAATAATGTGTTCAACTTACTTAGCACTTTAAATTTAGACCAAAAAAAAAAAAAAAAAAACATCCCTGCTGAGAAGACCAAATTAAACCGGCATCGCTCAATAATAAGGATGGTCAGATGGTCAGTGTGAAAGTTTTTAGCCAGTCAAATTTTAATGATATGATTATGCATGTGTGGTTTACATCCTACAAACAAAAATGTGTTTTTTTCTGATGTTCTGAGAATTATTATTACTGTTATTATAATGATTAAACATTTTGGGAATTATTTTGATTTCAGCTTATGTAAATATGTCGAGAAAATGCTACAAGAAAAAACAAGAAAAGCTTGGAAGAAAACAATGCTTAATTCTAAATACTACCCTTTTTTTAAACTAATAAAAAAATAAAATCCTTCTCATATAAAAGTTGAGTCGTATTAAAACGTTTTTTCATAAAGGTTCTTCACAGTAAGTCATCTTAAGAAAATCTGTTAATTATAAACATGTAAGCACGTTTTGCAAAAGTAGCAAAAACTTCTCAGCTTTAAATGCCGCTGTGCAGTAGATTCTGCTATTCTTTAATACTGAGATCAAGTTTTTAGAACTATATTTGTATTTTTATCTTTATAGTTATTGTCCTTTGTGTGAACAGGCTTTAAGGGCCCAACTTCTCATCACAGGAATAATTCTGCAATAGTTGCCTATTTCAGACATCAGTGTTATGTAAAAAAAAAAAAAGAGCTTATGTTTAATTCCAACTTTTTAGCTACATTAGCACTGTAGTTGCAGTTATTCCTTACGAAATTCGGATAATGCATCTAGCAGTGAAAGGAACTTCAATGTAACCATGAAGGGAGTTCAGTGTCTACGACGGCGATCAGGGCCACTGCATTGCAGATGTGATTAGCAAGTCTTTGTTCACTCTAGCATGGCTCAGATCAGAGGTCAGTCCAGCATACGGGCGACCGCCCACAAAAAGCCCACCTGCCATTTCAAACATTACTAGGCCATTTTCCGCCAGTTAGTTTCATTCTCATGACCCTGAGCCACAATTCTGGAAACATTTGAATACTGTAAACAGCTTTAGCGGAGCAAAGGTGCTTTGTCATTGCCATTTTTTGTGCAATACCTTTAATAACCTCTGCAGTCCATTGCAGAAACTAACAACAGCAATTCAGCTGTTACCAAACTAATGGATCGTTTCGGCGCCAGGAGGTCGTAATCCTCAAAAGAAGGGGGGTGGGGGATAAAAGAAACTAATCAACTCATAATATGAACGCTTTCAAAATGTTTTCAATTGGCTATTTGCAATTACTGCCCCAAAAAGAGCACTCGTAAAGCATGACGGTGTTTTCATACATATGGCTGTTCAGGCTAATAAACAGAATTAGCTCCAACCGCACAAGGTCGGACCTGAGACGAAGCTAGCAGTGATTGGAAGCAGGAAAATGAGAGCGTAATAGAAAGGCATTAATGTCCCTGACAGTGAAGTGATTAAACGAGAGCGGCATAGGAAGGCTTTTTAATGAGTGGAGAGGCAGCCGTAATTAAGAGCTAAACTCACACCCCTGAAATGTGTCCAATTAAGTCCATTCTTTAATGCTCCTGTGTGTTTGGAGCCAGCCGGAGGAGAGACTTCACTTTATGACTGCAGCATGTGGAGGCTGTCGCAACTATTCACGCCGCATCGGACGCCTTTGTTTCAGAATGGTCAGAGGTTTAAGGGACACCGGACAGCAAACACTGCATTATGGGTGCTGTGTATATTTGTTGCAATCAAAAGACAGGAATGCTTCTCAAATCCTAGTGACGTGTGCAGCTATATGGTCTTTATTCATCATAAAAAAATCCTGATGCAGATTCGGTCTCAAATCACTTAACTCAAAGTTACAAACACGACAAAACTCCCATTATAATAAAAAACGTTGTCTTAATGGACCACGAGTTGCACGATTAATTGAAATAAAACCAAAATTGCAATACGGCTTAGTGCGTTTATCAAAGGACAAAGGCTGTGATTTAATGAAATAAATAATATGAGCTTTGACACAACATGCACACAACATGCACCATGTTCCCAAACGTGTAATGAGCTCAGCTTACTAAACAAAAGAGAGGTTTTAAGGGCTTCCTGTGTTTATTTGTCAAAATAAATGCTCAAAGATTTAACATTTGAAATAAAGAAATTTAGACAACCGTAAATGTTAGAATTGAAATGTAAAATAAAATATTATTGGCTTTTTTGTTCTTAAATAAGTTAATATTTTACTTAATAATAATAATAATAACAACAATAATAATAGTTTTTATTATTTGTAGTTGTAGTTGTAGTAGCCATATTGATATATAATCACAACATTTTGGCCAAATTGTGTGGTTTTACAAACACAGCAAACCAGCATTTTAATTCACAATTATAATTTTTCTCCGGAAAAAAATGTAGTTAGATCCCCCCTTTCCTAAATCACACAGGCATAGCAGTGAATGGTTTCTGTGCATACTAATGGTGGCTTACCTAAAGGTATGGCCATAGGAATGAGGTAACCTCGCACTGGAGAACCAGCCTGCTGCGGTTGGTCAGGATCACTGGGGCTGAACAGGAAATGGGGCTCAGAGACTGAAGACTGCTGCGCAGGAACAACGTCCACAAACTGGCTAGTTTGGGTTTTAGATGACTTCATCTTCACCCCTATATAAGAGAATGAAAAGGGAGTGACATTCAAGAACTTGGACAGAAAAGGCAAAATTAGGGGTTCTTTTTCAAGACTATTTTGGAAGCTACAGGGCAGTATGGCCAACCAAGTGTCTCTATTAAAAAATAAAGCCATATAATGTAACAAAACGTAAAAGAGAATTGAAGAATGGCCATTTCTACTTGAAGACCTTCACCTTACCTTTGACAGTCTCTACTACTTTTGGTCGTTGCGGTTTGGATTTCAGTGTGGGGGAGTTGAATCGAAGGTAAGGGCTTTTTTTAAGTGTTCGTCGATGGCCATCATAAAGGGCTTTTCCATACAGCCTCGCCAGATACTCCTGATCATCCTGAGATTTTGGCACAACTGGCTGAGCCTGAACGAATAATATACACTAGATCAGCAAACTGTCTAACAATTTTTATAATAGCAAACATTGCCTTTCATACTGTGAGACTCTTATTTGCATAGTAAACATGGTACTTTATACTATGAAACAGTAAATTCATATCTACTGTACAGTAAACATGGTGAACTACAGTAAAACACGTTGGTTAACCAAAGCAACATTCATTTGAAAAAAATGCCAGTAAAAACATTGCAAAATTGTATTACAATTTAAAAACTGCATTCTTTTTCGTCTATATTTTTACATTTGTATTATTCCTGTAATGCAAAGCTGAATTTTCAGCAGGTTTCACTCATATTTTTTGAAACCAAGATTCAGGATTATTTTATTTTATTTGTTGATTTTATTTTATCTGAATAGAAAGTTCAAAGGAACAGCATTTATTTGAAATAGTAATATTTATCTTTGGTAAACTATGATTATGCTATAATCATGCACTTATATATATATGGTGAATATAATATACTCATACTATAATACATTAATTTCTATGGTAAATATGGCACATTATACTTCTATACACCGAAATGTATATGCATAAAAAACAAAGACTCATGTCTACAGCAATAATGACACAATATACTAAATATATAACGACCGAAATACGGATCATTATGTGTTTAAAAAGTAGAAAATGATAACACTGCTTATGTCAAATGAGACATCGCCATTTGGACTTCATTTTAAACTCATGGCAACCCCAGAACATCTCCAGCATTATAACACTCAGCCTTTTGTAACTGTGTGCTCTGTTGTCTGGATTGACTGCACGTTTACCGATAGCAGCAATTAAATGCCTGAACGGCCTCCACACATAGCAACCTTCAGATAACCACTGGATGTGTTGCTAGGTTAAGAATCGAAGACACAGACACCGGGCAACGTGGACGGCCATTAACAGGACCAGGCTTGTGCCAAACAAAGATAAGACAGGCCCGCGTCTCGTCCTCACGCTCTTTATTTTTAGCAAATTAGTGTCGGGTCAACATATGGGTGCTCAAAGCGGCTCATTTAGAGAAAATGCCACTGAGACACAAAGAAGTATTGAGCTACAGTGTTTACATCCAGATGGGGCATTTTGGGAGTGTTGTGAGCTTGTCAGGTCACGGTGCTAAGTAAACAGCACGTACAGGAATAAACACTGCAAACAAACAGGTTAGCAGATCCTACAGTTCATTATCAGTTTCAATAGAACAGACAGATGATCTGGACCACAGCCAAAGAGCCAATTATAAAGCTCTAGTGTCATATAATCATAATCATCCAAACGTAAAGGAACCTTCATACAATAAGCCTGGCTTTTCAAACCTTTAATGCCAGGAACCCAAAAACATGCTGATTTCACAGAATCATATATTTCTATCCTATTATTTTTCATATTGCTATCAGCAAATACTGGATGAGGCTGACTGTTGTAAAACTGAAAGGCATTCAATAATTCAGAATTAGGTTTAATAAGAAAGTGATTTTGAGAATCTGGTTTATTTCTGATATTTTTGGGTTGGCTGATAGAAGTAGTTTCGAATGGCTGGTTATAATGTTAATAATTATCTGTCTGTCTATCTGCCTGTCAAACACCCACACACACAGTATATTTCTAATAAGTGTATCTTTTTTCTATCTATTATTAGAGATATGTATAAACCAAAAGAAAATTTTCATTTTTTTCTAATTAATATTGTTCCTAAATTTTTTCTAACTTTCCATAAACACCTTAAAACCCTCATGAGCAATATTTTTTAAAGATGCATTGTCGAGTTAAAACATAAAAATATCTCGAGACCCTGCCATGTTTTCTATCTAGCCTATACTAATGTGTGGTGTCTACCCTTTTTAAAAGCAAAAACAGGTTCTGTTTGAACGTCCCTCTTCGAATTTGACCGAGATGAGGTATCCTATTTCAAAGCCTCCTATCTGGAAGAGTCAGGAATATGGTGTCTAGGTAGGCAACTCATTAGGTATCGTAACGGATCATCAGAGGAGTCTGGTTACTGTGAACACATTTGGAACTACGTTAGATAACACTGACAGAATCCCGCTCACCGACTCTCGCTTCCCTTCAGGTCTGGTTCTGACAGACGGAGCGGGTTGTTTGCCGTGTGCCAGTGTGTTTTCTGCTTGTGCTCTAATTGAGCCTCTCAAAGAGGTTTTCTTGTCTGCCGCAGAGGTTTCACCTCCCCCTCTTCCTCTTCCTCTTCCTCCCCCTCTCGGACCAGCCACACGTCCGCTCCTGCTCCCCTGGCCCTGCTGCACCACTTTAGAGACTGCAGCATCGCTCCTCTCCACAAACCTCTCACAGCTCTCCCTCGCCAGCTCGTCCTGCCAAGACAAAGAGAGAGAGAGAGAGAGACAGACGACCTTGTGGTCACAAACACTTGAATGTGTGCTCAATGGATTGTGCACTGTAATATAAACAAACAGACATAAACAAAAAAGCAGACATTTCTGATGTTCTGATGTTTTATTGTGGTGAGTTTTTGTCCGTTTTATTGTCTGCCAGGTAAATAATCATAAACGTGATTACTTGGAAAAGCAATTGCAGACCACCAAGTGCCAAGCATTATAAAAGGCAAAAAGCACTAATGATTATTCAAATATTTTCTCTTTTAAACCAGTATTTTGGAGAACAAAGAACAGTGACAGATTGTGCAGAAACACCAGATTGCATTTGAAGGCAGAAAAAGAGACTAAATCTTTCGGTTCAACTCACCTGAATGTCCTTGCTGAGTGTATTGATCCAGGCATTCACTGTCTTCTTTATCCTCAGCTCTTCACGGACATCTCTACAGGACGAGACATATGACAAGTCGTCAACGTCTTCAAAGACATGACAGAAAAAACGATTCATCTATAAACTTGAGCAACAGAGCTACTTTTGCTGATGGGAAACCTTGTTGTGTTGCTCCAGGCACGGTTAGTCATTCTAGTGCTGTATGTGGTTAAGGATCAGGGTCAATTTTGAGCTACTTTAGAGATGAATTTACCTCGAGCTGTAAATTTCGTTTAGTATTTGGAAGGGAATCTTCAATCATGAATTGCTGAATAAAGCCAAGCTAAATAAAGAGAATTTAAATGGATTTAATGTGTGCAGTGCATGAAATGGAGACTTACATTGATTTATTTTTTTAAGAAATTAATACTTTTATTTAAAAGGGTGAATTAATATGATCAAAAGTGACAGGTAAAATAATGTTTTTACTGTATTATTTAATCCAATAAATTGAGAATTGGTAAAAGAAGAGACTTCTTTCAAAAACATTAAACCTGAACTTTTGAATGTTAATGTCAATATTAGGGCTGTACAATATGTATTATTATTGAAGGCAATGTGCTATATTAATTTATGCAGTTTTTATGATCAAAAATGTATGATTGGTTTTAAGAGATCAATACCGGATCTATTAGACCTTACTGTACATTTTCCAATTCATGCATTGAACTTACGACAAAACGTATTTAGTTTAAATAAAAAAAGAAAAATGTTTATTTGTTCCAGTAACTTGTAAAACTATAGGGTATTTATATCTGCAAAAATTCATCCTGGATTAAGTTCAATTCTTTCAGAGATAAATGTATTTTAAAGCATGAACAAAATGCGTGCATCCAATCTTCAACTGTAAAATTACAGTTAGATTAATCTTCTAAATTAACTGAACGGATTGGAAACCAGATTTGCGATGCAGTACATAATTTGGCATAAAAAGGTCATAAATAAACACAGTTTGCACTTCTGTGAGCATAGTTTTTTATTATTTTCATATTCTGAATGCCTGAGATCCCCAGTCCCAACGAGGGAAGACATCTGCAGGCAGAGCTCATCTAAATGTGGCATACTGCGTTTAAAGACGCAACAGTCTTCCAGCGTTTCTCCGCTGCACACATTATGCTAATGTCCTGCTGTCTATTGGCCTGTTAGCCCATCTCCGCATCACTTATTGCACTGTATAAATCATAGAGATGAGGAGACGAGTGACAATCCCAGCATGCCGTCCAACTGCTGCTTTGAACCGCCAACAGCCCATGTATCTAATGCTTGCTTCCCTTTTCCTCTTTTTATCTCTGAATTTCTGCTCAGAGGGTTTATAAGAGCTGAAAAAGGAAGTGTGTGCTTATGTGGGTTTGTGTTTAAGGGCACACCAGAGTTCATGCTATGCCAAAAAAAAAAAAATGGTGCAAATCCATTGAAGGGATGTCATTAGAACCTAAAGGAAAAAATGCAAGGGTTTCTGAAGGTGACGCTCATGAAGCCAAGAGATGGGGGAATGGGGGACAACTAAGGATGTGCAACATAACATATTTCCCTAAAATGCCACACTCATGGTGGGATGCTAAAAAAAAACAGCGTGGCGTGATGCCAAAGACAGTCATCTAAATGTGTCTGGCAACAACAACACTTATTTAAATGGGAAGAATTGTAACTTTTCAGATAGGATTTAGCTGAGCTGCTGAAGTATAGAACGCTGTCAGGATGTCAGCATTAATGCACTGAAGCTTATGAATAAACCAATAAAACAAATACAAATAAAATAATAACTATTATTAAATACAAATAAACACATACTAATTAAATACATAATAATTAGAAAAACATCATTATAATTGCGGTTATTATTATTACTATATATTAAATAGATAATATGAAAATATTTTTTTAAATAATTACTAAAAAAGGTAAAGTTACTATAAAAACTAGAAAAGGATATTTAAAAAACAAAATTCAAACTATTTAAAAAATATGTACAATTAATTATCTAGAATAACATATATCTACACATAATATCTATAATATATATATAATATCTATATATTAATATTATTTTCATTTAAAATGTAAAAATCTATCACACATACAATTAAATGAAAAATTAATTCAATAATAAGAACATACATAAAATAATAATAATAATAATAATAATAATAATATTGAAAAAGCATAACAATAATTATTATTAACTTATTTTTATTAAAACATATATTATAATATTTAAATATTTGTAAAATAATAAGGAAAATAGAAAAAAATATAATTAAATATTATAAAAAATATTATCATCATCATCATTATTATTATTAATAACAACTGCTAATGTAGTCATATTGTCTAATTGACTAGTCATTTAATGGATGATCCATCCCTACCACTGATCAATGAAAACTGAAACTGTCATTGCTTTTCCCATAACATCAAAACCTACTCTTTTCGATCCGATGTGCAATTAGGAAGAGAGTTTGGATTGTGGGTTGATGGATATTACACACAATGCAGCATAAAGGGAGGCCTCCCAATGGAGCCAGAGGCGAGAGCCTGGTAGAGATGCTGATGAGAGAAAGTGTCAGAGTCTGGGCTGAGACCTACAACATCTGGCCATGGAATAAAAAAAAACACAAAGAGAATAAAGCTCATCTGATCCTTACCCAACATCCAATGGACCCTGTCCACAAACACACACACACAAAGTTAGCCACAGAAAAACAGAGGACACAAGGACACACACAGCTGCCCGCAGAATCTCACAAGCCGCTCTCGACACAAACAGCCTCTCAGATGAAGGCCCTGGCTGCCCATAAAAGCCCTGTCACAGCGCGATGCCTCCCGTGTGTCTGCCGAGCGTCTGCCGTGTGATGGATTCACCTAATCAGATGATGCTTGAAGACACTTGTGATTCCAAATGGAGCACAATTGATTTGAGCGCCGAGAATGACCTTCAATTAACCTCTTTTGACTACCCGCCATTTACTTCACCGTTCTTCAAATGAGCCCCTTTAAACTCCTTATTATCAAATAATTTTGGGCTTCTCGGGAGGGGAAAAAAGTGGAAAATGAGCCGTAAAGACTATTTAACACCTTGCTTTATTCACATTCCCTCTGCAAAAAAAAAAAAAACTGAGAAATTCATGAGAGATCTGGAGAGAACAAAGTGAAACATGTAAAAACTCTTGGAGGATATAGAAAGAGAGAAAAGAAGCCTCAATCAATGCTGATGGACAAATATCAGAAGAGTCCGTCTATCTATCTATCTATCTATCTATCTATCTATCTATCTGTCTGTCTGTCTGTCTGTCTGTCTGTCTGTCTGTCTGTCTGTCTGTCTGTCTGTCTGTCTGTCTGTCTGTCTATAAAAAGTAAATTTTTAGTTGTGTTACACAATATGACAGATGATTAGTAATTAAATATGCAACAAAAAAAAAACTATGAAAATGTATCATTTATCTTCATTAGGAAAAAATAAAACTATAAAGCAATTTTTAATCAGGTACCAAGTACAAATTTGTTTGCATGTGTAGGCTTTTTCGTTCTGGTGAGCATGAGGGTGAGAGAAAATAATGACTGAATTTTGATTTTCAGAATTTTGGATGGACTTTTTTATTTATGTATTTTTTTTTTTTTAAGAAATTAATATTTTTATTCAGGAAAGACAGATTAATTTTAATTTCTTCTTCTTCAAAAAAAAAAAAAAAAACTTCGATGCTACGATTTACGTAGCAGCAAAATGTAAATCATAATAACATCACAATATTACAGCATTTACTGTATTTTTAAATCAAATAAAATCAAACTTGATGAGTATAAGAGACTTCTTTCAAAAATATTTAAAGATTTTACAGAAATGTTTGCATGTGCAGTAAATTTGCACATTCTTAGCACAGATGACGCACTGGCAACACAAACACATAAAACCACTGGTAATATACTGCTAAAGTACAGTAAGATCCATAACGAATAAAAACAGAAGCGAACTGATTTCAAAGCAAAATACTCAACACAATATCAGGAGCGTCACAGTCTAGAAATCAGTGACTTCAGCAGACATCAAACCCAAACACTTGGTCCCCGATGAACGATAAAAGCACATAATCTCTGAGGTTAATAATGGATGTAATTCCCAGGGTAATTACCAGAAGCATCGAGTGCTCTTTGAGGAGCAGTTGACACAACTAACAATTACATAAGTCGATAATAAGACCGTCTTTCCACTTGAAAGTTATGATGTAAGATGATACAGGTCGAACTCCAAGCCTCAGCCACTGACGGAAAGAAGCCATAACTAATATGAGCGGAGACGGCAGGAAACATCAAGAAAGTCAGTTCGAAGCGGCGAGAGGAGTCATAAATCTCACTACTGACTCCGAAAGCCAAAGTCTCTGCCATCTGTTGAATTATGCAACAGCCTTCATGAGATTTCCAGTACATGGGATAATTACAATTACAAAGTCATTGAAACTCAAACTGAGAAAATATTGCCTTTACCCAAGTGTGAGGTGTAACTTTTTCGGAGGGGGGCCGCGGTGTTTAATAAAGGAGAATAAAAAGAGAACCGAAAGTTTCACGTTTGCAAATGCCCTCATTAATATTTCACCGCGATGGATGGCGGGAATAAAATCGAACTTCAGACTCGTTTTGCAGTGTCACTTCCTCAAATGAAAGAATCCATCAAGCCCTGTGCATGAAGCACGACGTGAAGCGCTCTCTCGCTGCGGCGCGGGCTAAACCGGTGAACGGAGGAGAGCAGAACAGCATCTGGCACCTCAATCCCTGCGACCTTTCAGCAGAGGAAAAGATCAAAGCCATTAGAGCAGGGAGAGGCAGCCGCATCAATCAGCACGCTTGTGTTTTCATGCACACGCCGGGCTGATTGCGCCTGCCATTTTGGAGACAATTAACATTGAGGCTGACATTTTGGTTGAGGAGTTGGGATACTGAGACGGGTTTGAGAGGTGTCGGAGGGGACAAAAAAGCAGCTGTGGTGAAGCTTTCAGCTTAAAACTAAAGCACAGTGTCAACAAAACAAACAGGACAAAATCATTTCAAGTAAATACAGAACATATGACAATCGTTGTTATATATTTAATATTTAAAACGATATTTAATTACTGATTAGATCTATGATACTATTGATATGTAAAGTAAGATGATATTTATCAGCCATATCAAATGATATCAATATATGTAAAATATGTCAGCTAAAAACGATGAAATGAACAAAAGCGCTAGCTTTCCCCTCTCAGTTCTAAAATATAATCATCATCATCATCATTGTCAAAAACAACAAAAATCATTCCCATCATTATTATTAGCAAATGAGACACAAACATGCTAAAAATAATTTATTATTATTTTAAGTGTTTATTATCAGCAATAGCAACAATTACAAACAATGTTATTATTATAATTAGCACATACTAAAATGTATTTTTGTTGTTGCTGTTATTATTATTTTTTATTTTATTACAGATTGTATTTTTACAAAACAAAGTTGTTATTAGCAAATTGCAAAAATGAAACAATAATAAATTATTATTATAATTAGATTTTAGATTTTTTTTATCTAATCAAATTTGTTATTATTATTATTAGCAAATTAGATATCAAAAAATTGATGAAAGTGTTGTTACTGAAGATGCTGACCATAACAGCAATAATAATAATAATAATAATAATAATAATAATAATCACCATAATAATAATAATAATAATATATGTTATGGTCATCATCAATAAAACCACTTATTGATGTTGTTATTAATATCATCATCATCATCATCATC
Source organism: Carassius auratus (assembly GCF_003368295.1). Classification (NCBI taxonomy): domain Eukaryota; kingdom Metazoa; phylum Chordata; class Actinopteri; order Cypriniformes; family Cyprinidae; genus Carassius; species Carassius auratus. The sequence continues at coordinate 23,439,561 of NC_039259.1, read as the reverse complement.
AAATAATAAATAATAAAAACAACAACAATAAGAATACATAAATAAATAAATAATAATAAATATTATCTATTTAAAAAGAAACCCTGTGTTACGCTTCGCTGCCGGAAGGAAACGCAGGAGACGCTTTTAATGAACAAACACGGGGGAAAATCCACAACAGGAACGAGGAACGACACACAAACATAACTTGGTAGACCCGACAGAGACAGACTGCACAGACTAGGACTGAAATACTGGAGCAAATGAAGATAATGACACACACCTGGACCAAATTACACAATCAAACACGGGGGAAGACACAGATTCCATGGGCGTGACACCTTGTGCTTCAAAAACTCTTTTTCAATTTGGAAATCAGGTTTTGTTCGTGTCAGCTTGAATGCTGCTGTGGTTAAAGCAACAGGAGTCACAAATTCAACATTCTACTAAATCTGTCATGCTGACAATTTAATTTGTAATTATCAAATTTAGAAATAAATTAGAAAAATAGGTAAAACTGAAGCATTTTCACTAGTGGCCTCAGACATTTGTAGCCCAGCATGTATCAGTCGACCACTAATTACAATACTGTAAAATATTTGGGTATCAAACGGCTCCCTGTGATCTTTCCAGCACTGACGTTGCTCTGAGCCTGAGGTAAGAGCGAGAACACTGCTGTTCTTTCTGCTCTCACAGCCTCCGCATCATTATAACAGACAGCAGTCCTGGGGCGGCCTTCTCCATTTCAGTTTTTAAACTGCTGCTTTAGCACTCTGCCGCTGCCACGTCTCTATCTCTCTGTATCTCTGGAAATGTGCATGATGTGGGCAGCGGCTATGGCTCGTGGTGTATCACAAGCCATTAGCTGCTCTGTGCCTGGGGGATCTGGGGTAATGTCACATTGAGAGCAGGCAGAATGGGAAGATTGAGTCTGACCTCCTGCTAGAAAGCGTTACTGCTCTCTGAGAGACTCTATCCCAGCAAAAACATCCGTCTAACAACCGCTTCGCCTGGCTCTGAGCGTTACCCGCTTTAAAAGCTACAAACAAAAGTGAACTCCTAACTCACAGTGACATAATCTCCCTGTGAAGAGTCTGTACCGACGACACCATGCTGTGACCGAGGTGCAGGTCTGACTTCACCCACCTGAATACGAAAGTGTCATACCTCAACTCATTCCAGAATGTGTTTGTTTTTTATCAGTGAAACACAAAAGAAGGCAATTTCTGAAGAGTCTTTACACAAGCTTTATCCATACCAAGAATTCTGTCATCATTTACTCTCAACCTGATGTCGACCAGGAAAAATGTGCTGCATACATATAGATATTTATAGTTTTATATATTCTTAATGAAAATGTTCATTAAAATGACGTTTTCATAGTGTTTTTTTTTTATCTTTGCTTTTTTCATATCTAATTACTAATCACCTATCACATTGTTACAGAACTAAACATGTTATTGTTTACAGACAGACAGACAGACAGACAGATAGATAGATAATGTTCTGTGAAAGATTTGCATAAATATTCTTCAAAAAATAAATTAAAATAAAAATTGTAGTTGAACTATTCCATTAATTGTATTATGACTAGGACTGATTGACAACAAGTCACACACTCATCTCAAAGAAAAATGGGTGATGGAAAGATGTATTTGAACTGCGAATCACTTGCCCAAAGATGAATAAACTTCATAAGTTAATAACTGTGATAATCTTTGTAGAATAGCGAGCATTTGAATTTGATTAAAACCCACGTGGCTTGCCTTTTTGTTAGAAACTTTAATATAATGTTCTGTGTGGGGTTTAATGTGATGGCAGATCTGTTAACCTCAGGTGGTAGCGTGCCCTGCTCTCAGAGGTGATGTTACAGGGGGAATATATTGAGATGGAGCATCGCTTTGGCAGTATCGGGGTAGAGGCCTCCTCTGACAGATGCCAATCACGGTGATGGTTCCGTTTGGCTTCGCCCTTTCCTGCCTGGAGTGTGCTCTGAGGCCAGCTGTCAATCAAAATCGCATACCGGTTCACCGCCTCAGCATGGCCAAACTTTCAGAAGCATGAAAACATGCAGAAGTTAACCAGCAGCACTCTCAGAGGCACAGGGAAATTTGCTACAGCACTACACTTTACGACTAGCAATTTCTTGTGCTGGATTTTCCCCCGATATCAACACTCATAGGAAAAGAAGTCGAAAAGAAAAGAAAAAAGACAACCCTTTACAGAAAAAGCACTGTGGCAGTACTAGCTTTCAGTGATCGCTGTATTCTTATACAAAAAAATGACCAATACGATCAAGGTAGTGTCCATACTGTACAATACTCTGCTACTTTTGTGTACGAGGACATCTCATACCTGTTTTTCGACAGTGCCTCTAACTGCGTGTGAAGCACCTCTCCGTCTGTGGCTCTCAGAATGGTTTCCAGGTTTTCTTCCAGAACCTTCTTGCTCTGCCTGACCTGCCTCAGGACCAGTCCTGCATCCTCAAACATGGATGTGGGCGGCTGGATGCTCTTCAGAATGCTGGGTCTGTTTAAAGGAGCAGCCCTGATGGTAATTGCATCAGCTGGCTCTGGGGGCTGTGAGAGAGGAGGAAAGATTTAAAGATATTTGATGCATTTAAATGACTGTGTATTTTTTGAGGGGAAAAACAAACTGTCTTTGTAAGGGAATAAATATGATAAATATGTTTAATGGAATGCTGCTATGAGCCATTAGGGTGAGTGCTGTTGTTTTTTTTTTCCAAAGGTGTTCAGAAGTATTTTCAGGGCTCAATGATCAGGATTTATTTTTTTATTTTTTTTGCTGACAAGCCAGTAGTTCAGATTTTTATTTGCTTTGCCAACACTTTCATCTGTCTCACTCCAAAACAGATTTTATTCTTATTAAATAGCTGACTGGTGATATTTATTATTAGAATAACAGAATAAATATTATTCCAATATATATTTTTAAATGTCTCTGCATTTATTTGATCAAAAAACTGTACAGTACATTAAAAACTGAAATATTGTGAAATATTATTACAATTTAAAATAACTGTTTTCTAAATTAATCTATTATAAAAAGTGATTTATTCTTCTGATGCAAAGCAGAGTTTTTAGTGTCACATGATCCTTTAAAAATCATTCTAATATGCTGATTTGCAGCACAAGAAACATTTCCCATATACTCCTTTACATTTTTGTTGAAACTTTTAAGAATAGAAGTCAAAAGAACTGCATTTATTTCAAATATAAATATTTCGTAACATCTTTACTGTCACTTTTGATTAAATCAATGCACCCCTGCTGAATGAAAGTGTTAATTCCTTTAGAAAACTAGAAATGTGCTAGTTCAAGATCAAATACAGGTGACCGCTGCACTAGCCCGGTGTGAATCTCGCCCGAACTGCTGCATCTTTCCCTGTAGTATACGTGTCACGTTCCTTCTCGAAAGTGGGCAGCCGAGGGTCCTTGGCTGTCTCTCCCTCTCATCCTCTCCTGAATATAAATCTGTCTGAGAGCTCCATAAATCCATTACATGGGCCGGCAGATGCTGCTCTGGCAGGCTCGCCTTGACGAGGGACTCTCTAACCTCAACCCTGTGCTCCTGTCAAACATTCAGCCACATCGGAGGCGCCAGAATACTATTAATCAGGAGCTTCGATAGATTTTCTTACAGCAGTACTTTCTGTTCTTATGATATACTGAGTGTTATTAAGCAAAAGAGGGCATGGGGGCACATCCACAAGATGTTTACGAGATCATCTGCCAATAGTATGGTAGAGTGAAAAGCATTTAGAACGTCTCCAGCACATTGTATAATCACCCAAAAATCAGTTTCCCCCTAACCACATGACTCACATGGGCATCACTCCACTTAATATTTGTCAGATAAAAAAACATCATTACCTTACGATCAAATCCACATAACTTGAATATCCTGAAATTGATGTCTGTTAAAAATAACATGCACAATACACGGCAGTATTTACGTGAGGCACGGTCCAGGGAGTACACATTATCTGGAAAGCCAATATTACCGGATGTTGTGACTACATCATCGTCGCCTTCCGAGAAGGAGAAAATAGCTTCATGACTGCTTTTATCATGCTGTCTGTGCGTATAAATTTGTTCTAAAGACAGACGGATGGATGGACAAACAGATACATAAAAGTATAGTGTGGTAATTTCTACAGTTCAACATTTTGAACACATAGAATTTGAAAAAAAAATCATTGGATGCAATTATTGACTGACAAAAAAAAAGAGAAACAATCCATACAAAACGAATCCCGCAAAATTTGCTGTGGCTGCATTTGGGAGGGGTGCCGCACATTTATTCTGTAGCCCAGGTGTAAACGAGTGATAACACTGATTTATCGGAGCGGTCTCTGAATAACAGCAGGGCTGAAATTGCAGGATACAAAGGGTACAATTGTGTCATTCTGTTGTTGTGGATAGAAACTGCACAGAGGAGAAGGCTCGTAAACCTGGAACTGCAGAGGATGGGGTTGCCATGGGAACCTACCACGGAGACGGGGGTTGTGGAAGGAGGCGGGGCCGTGGCGGAGGGGGCGAGATGGCTGCTCCTGCTGTTCTGGGTCCACTTGGCATTCTGCACAGGAAACGCATCAGCAGTCTGGAAGGACAAGGACGGAGATGCAGAGTCTTAGCTGCAAGCTACAAAATGAAGTTTGGACTTCACATATATACAAAGAATACAGGTCAGCGAGTAATAATTTGTACCAGAGGAAAATATTTTAGTACCTGCACAACACTTTTGTATTCATAAAATGGCCTAAAAATGATGGAATATTGCAGTGTGAGTGACATTACATAAAAACTGGATAGACGGCAAGAATAGTGACTTGGCTGTTTCAGTTTGCGTGAGAGAGAGATACACAGACAACGCTTCTCTGACAGCAGCCAAAGAGCATTCAAATCCTGCATCCTCAATTATATGCTAATGTGTCATTTGCTGTATGTTACATTATTCTGGGCTGATGGAATTTTTTAGTCGCAAAAGACGTGCCTGGAAACTCAATGGCTTATTGGGAGAGCGAGGGTGACAGTAATGGATGGAAACAGGCAGGGGCACATTTGGTAAGAACGGAGAGGCGCTGTAATTTATTAGTGTGGGTGGCAAAGGGAAGAAACAATTGGAAAAATTGGTGTCTGGTCAATGAGACACGAATGTCTGGTTTCCGTGTCTCGGCTTGATTTCATCAATGGTTCCTCTCCAATTAGATTAACTCAATGCAGAGCTCAACCCTTCGACTGGCATCAGGGCACTTTAAATGACCAGAAACCTGCTGATCAATGTCAAGAGTGGGACAGGACGGGTATGATTGTGTATGCAGATATATACACACACACACACACACACACACACACACACACACACACAACACAATATATATATACAAGTGTGTGACAGTAAAAAATTGCCCGTTGGTAGAGATTTTGCTATACCATTTATACCAGTAGACAGTCTATATTTTACAAAAATGACTATTTTGAGCCTTGATTTTTATTTATTATTGTGAAGCTGCACAAATCTTATTGTGTGGTTTGCGTCTAGTGCACTGGAAATGAAAAAAAAAAATCAAACAATCACATCATAAAGTACCTTCATTTGAAAAGTATTTAATGCAATTTAATACACAAACTTCTTTGATGTATAAACCATTTCTATACACACACATACTGTAAACTTTAGACAGACAGATTGATAGATAGACAGATAAGATATATCACAAAGGCTGATTCCAAAATTTAGATGTGCAAAGCCACTTTTTAGTCATCGATCTGTTTGAGAATATTGACAAATTAGTAGAAGACAGCAATTCAAGTTTTAATTGGGTTGGCCAATCCCACTGCAGAGATCTATTCTAGTAACTAAACCTAAAGCAGGACTATCAGAGTGTGAAAGTTAGCATTGATTTCTGAAGCTCTCACCTGCAGTAGACTCCTCATCTCATTTTTAAGCCGCCCCAGATCCTGCAGCATCTCATTGGCTCTCTGCACAGCCGAGCTGGAAGGCGCCACACATGTGTGTTCTGCCTGGTTCTCCTGTTCCTTTGGTGGTTTCATGAAAGCTGGCTCTTCTGGTTGTACACTTCCAGGAAAAGCAACAGATGTTTTAGGTGGCGTCTGGCTTTTCCTGAAACAATAAAGACAGCGATAGATCAAATTCATTTATAAAGCCTATCATTTTTCAGCAATTATCTTAATTATTATAATAATTATCTTATAAATCATTTATTTAATTGTTCTTATTAATTAATAAACAAATTAGTTTTCCATGCGTTTCATTAATGAGGTCACATTGCTTTGTGTAAATAATTTGTTACCAATATTGTTACATAAATTGTCACTTATAAATCAATGCAACAATTAATGATTTTTTTTCAAACCAAGTTTAATTTGGCCTGTTTCAAAAGAGGCTGATGTTAAAGCCAATAATACAATTAACTAATATAAAATTAAACAACACAAATTTGCTGAGAATTAAAGATGCTCAATATTAGAGTTAATGTTTAACACAATTTTGAATCTTTTTATTACAAAAAAAAAAAAGTGTAAAATCATGCATTCTAGCATAGCGTGCAAGAACATTCAGTAAATGTAAGTTAGAGAAATTCTGCACAAAATGAATTTTTTTTTTTTTTTTTTTTTTAGGTGTGTAAGGTGTATTTCCTTTACAGTTTACAAAATGTTTACTTAAACTAATTTCAAACAGGCTTGGAAAGTTCCCTAAATATTAAAAAAACAAACAAACTAATTGTGCATTATCTATTGACCATCAGTATATTTGGGAACTGACACAAGGTAACAATTAAATACCAGGTGATTACCTCAAAATTCAACAGATTTTTCAGGATTCAGTGTACTTAAACTGCATTGTGCATTACCATATGGAGTTCAGCTAAAGGACACTGAGGTCGTCTACCAGTGATGCGCACCCTATTCATCCGAGGAGGATGAGCACGCACCCTGAAACGCTGCCGGAGGACGTCCGTTAATGTGCCCTCTGCGTGCACTCCCCGCTGTCTGTCTGAACAGCTCAGTGTTTACACCACATTTCACATGAGCAGCATCAGGCGTAAAACCCGATCAGCTCAGACTGAAGCAGAAATATGTATTTATACTGGCACGTCAGTATGCTGTAATGAAGGGGCCTGAGGGTCCTCAGCTGAAGGGGTTTATCGGGTTCCAGCCAAGGGCTTTTAGTCTGGACTGTTTTCAGAGTGTTGGGTTGCCAGCTCATCTAACGTTACTGTGAAGGCCATTTCTCCAACACTGCAGAGCTTGTCTAATGTTGCGGCAATTAATCACCCAGAGACGGGCTCAGTATGCCAAGATCATGCGAACCAATTTAAAATGATACAAAAGACACTTTTTAGGCAGATCGCACTTACTTTCCTTGACATGCTGGGAGCAAAAGAGGTTATTTAAACAGGATGTTAAAATCTGTTCACTGAGACTGCTGCAGGTTTGCAAATCTTATGAAGTGAATCACCAAAACAAGTCATATTTCACCTCAGAATGAAAGGGAAAATACATAAAACAAAGTTTTGCATAAATAAAATGTCTGTATTTATGATCAGTAAGATTTTTTGGAGTGTGTGTGTGCCATTATTTTTAAGTTTTGCACACATTCTCTCTCTCTCTCTCTCTCTCTCTCTCTCTCTCTCTCTCTCTCTATATATATATATATATATATATATATTCACACACACATACATAAATACAGAATCTATACATATAATTATATACATATAATTATATACATATAATTATATACATATAATTATTTAAAAAATTTTTATTATTATTATTTTATTGTTTATATGTAAATTTTACATAAATAGTATGTTTTAATAAAAAAAATATTTATTTATTTTCAAATGAGAATTTGTGGGGGAAATGTGCTTAAATGCAATGCAAAAAAATTCTAATTGTCCTAAAAATATAATTTGATTCTTTTCATTTTTTTCACCTGGACATGCCCTTGACAATTCTTGAGATTCAGCCCATGAAATTCTTCCCGTCTTTAGAGGCATGATCCGAGTTGGTCTGAGAGATAAATGTCGTCCTGTGGGTTAATGTGGGTTTCGTGTTTCTCTGATTGCTTTTTCCCACAGGTTGGCTCTTACCTCCTTGGACAGGCTTTTTTTTTTTTTTAAAGACCCATGTTCTCTTTTAAAGTCAGAGAGAGAAAGGAAACCTGTCATGTGAGAATGCACACAGAGGAAAATAAAGTGCTGAGCTTGATTACTTTATTTAGAGAGAGAAGCTGGTGGCACAACAAAGAGGAGAAGGAAAGTCAAACAAGGAAGAGATGGCAAGGAATCACAAGGCGTGAAAAAAAAAGAGAATGGACGAGTAGGAAACTGGAACAAGGGAGAAAATGAAATGAGATACAGAGACAAAGAGATAGAGAGGGAGGGACAGAAACTGCTCCCAGAGCTGCGTTCAAAACAAAGGTCAGAGCTGAAAGATAGACAGCTTCCAGTCTCAAGAGCCAGGCACATGGTGTACAAAGAGTGCCATCCAACGCATGCCTTCCCATCTGATATTTCTGAGGCTCTGCAGCATGAAACAGTTAACAAACCTCTATGCACTCGCTCTCAGCAACACTCCGATGTGCACAGAAACGTATCTATTTACTCCACTTCACACACAGAGAGCCATTCATTCTGCCTGTGCACAAAGAACAGAAGGCAGAAGACTGTCAGGCAATTATGCATCGCAGGCACTGAGAGCGCGCGTGTTAAAGGAAACTGTGCAGGATAGCAAGTTCAGTATTCCCCTGTACAATATAAACAGGTATATGACATTTAAAAAGAATATGAAACATTTGTGGTGCTTTTAACTTGCACAACCTGATAATGCTTAGAATGCTTAGAACAAACCTCTATTCGTAAGTAGCAAATCTAATATGATGCATTAATGGTACCTCGGTATGGAGAGCGATCCAAACTTAATGCAACATGCTTAAAAGGTGGCACAGAACTGCTACTGAAGTGGCATTTAGGAGTCTTTACACACACTATATAATGCTGCTCAGAGGTGGCATGAACGCATTTACACAGCAATTATAGATGTCTACTGGAAAGTAAACTAGGGGTTGAAGTGGGTCAGAGAAGGCATAATTTAATCTGGCTTTCATACAGCATTACGTCTTTAAACAGAATTCTGAGCGGCCTTAACTCAGCTGTGTTAACGTACTGAATGAGGGACCAGAGCCATATCAAGAGACCACTAATAGGCACTATTATAGGCATTATAAGCAACCCCCTATGAACAACACATCGTATCTTAACAACCACCCATATTACCCTAGCATATTACAACACAGTAATGCACTGGAAAACATCCATAACACCTTACATTGTGGTGATGAGTTATGCAACACTCACAGATTAAATGTTAAAACCTAGTTTTATTACTGGTAGCTAGTATTATTTTTCTCCACCCATAAACAGAAGAAAGGCAACTGTTTTAAATAGGCTTATTAAAACTTATTATTGTTATTATATTATATTATTACAAATAAAAACGTAAAATCTGACTGAAAAATAATTTAAAATAAATAAATAAATTTAAAGAAATTAAATGAAAGAAAACTAATATAAATGAAAACATAAAAACAACGACAGAAAAAACAACCATGTAAACAAAACCAGGTCAGTCTACAATAATATATATATAAAAAAGCTGGATTTCAGCTATTGATAAAAACATCTTGCTCATTCTGATTTGACAGACGATGCTTCCAAACATCACAGGTCTCATAAATTGCCCTTAAGTGACAGATACGATACAGACGAAACATGCGAAATCTCTCAGGGTTACCCATCTGATGTTGAAAAGCCCACGTTAACCCGAGACAGTGCTGTGTTTGATCCATTGCTTGGCAACAGATGCACAACAGGCAGATGCATTAGACATCCGTCTCATCAGAGCAGCCTTTCTGTCCCCAGGTTTCATTTGCTGCCAGGAAGCCAGGAAAGGAAACAGGTGCTTTTTTTGCCTTTTATGGGCTTTGCAATAAATAAACATGAAGGCGAGAGCAGTGCTGCATGGGGCGGCAGTTGTCCTGATGTATTCCACACAGCACGCTTCCCTCAATCAGCCTTAAGATCCCACAAAAGGAGCTAATCCATTTGAAGAGGGAGATGTTGGGCTTTTTGATCTCGCTCAAACTGATTAGGTTGTAGATATGGAAAGGCAAGGAAGGAGAACGCCCTGCTAGAGGTCACGCGATGCTAATGTCTCCTTCAATGAAGATAAGAGTGTGGCGTTTAAAGAGCATCCATGTTTGTGTGTACATTGATATGAATCTTTTAAAAAATGAGCAAGGATGTCCCTATGATGTGCTGCCAGACGGAATATAGATTTTTTTTTTTTTTACTCCATCACAGTCATTTGAAAGGTTGTTTGCTTGCCAATATGAAAACATAATCAATAGGTAACACCTGTCAGATTGTCGGGAATCATAGTTACACATTCCGAGTATTTCCCAACTTGAATATCGACTTTCTGTAAGCTGAAAGGGAAGTAGAGCGTCTTATCAATGTGTGCCACATTTGGGTTTATCATCTAGATCTAGACATCACCTGAGGTTTAACTCGACGAGACGCCAAACCTCAAGCTTGTGAGGACTATAGAGAGAACGATTTATTATCCAAAAGATGGAAAGCTTCGTAGCAAAAAATAGAACAAGGAATGAAAAAGAAGATGTGCTTTCCTCATCCGACCAATCAGAGCGCTCCATGTCGGGCTTCATTTGTCTGTCACAGCAGATCTAGAGCAAGAACGAAAGGGGAAAAACCTCTTTCTGAGTAGGTTAAAGCAGAAGGTGAAGGAAGTGCGAGGTTTCCCACTGTTCTTACCTCAATTCCTCAGGAAAAGCAAGAGTGGGCTGCAGTAATGTGGCAGGAGGAAGCCACAAGAGCTTCAAATGTGCGGTCTGGTGAAGAGATATTATTTGTGAGCGGAAGAGTGAAATGTCAGGGGCAGGTGGGTTATTCACTGCGGCGTGGTGCACCTCACACAGAGCGGGGCAGACCGGGGTAACAAAAAAATTATAATCAGCAGGGTTTCCGACTACTCAGTATATTATTTATAAAGTTTCAATGACAGACATAATCATTATTTAACAAAATAATCAATTAATCAATCTTAGCAAAATCAATTAATATTCAAAAAAAATACAGGCGTTGTGTTAAAAATGTTTAACTTACTAAAAAACAACATTTATAATGTACAAAATTTACATTCTGCAAAAATATTAGTAGTTTGAACTAGGATGAGTAGTGAGAATTCCAAAGCCTCTAGAAGAGAAAGACTACATCGAATTCCATACATATGACTGTACATGAGACTAATGCTGGATTTGAACTGTGTACTAGCATACTACTCTTTACCATATTTTTATATGCAAGAAATAGTAAAAGTTCCAAATTCAGACTACATACACTAGCCTACATACTAAAAAAATGCATACTACCATACTACTCATACTTCTTGCAGCAAGCAGTTATGTACGGCAAATTGTGTTCCGCATTCTAATATTTGTATGGATGTCAAATGTTTGTAATATTGTATCCAACAATACAATGTGCTCAAATGGAACACTATTTCCAACAGATTAGAAGCAATATCAACTGATTTCAATATAAAAATTAGATCAATTATTTGACTATTTAAAGTTTAACCCAAACTGGGTTACCACCAACATGTCAAATGAGGTCATGTGTAAACAGCAAAGCATAATACGGTTTAAAAACTGCTGCATACTGAATTAGCAGTATACTGTACACTTTATATTGCATACAATACAGTTGGTGCACTTCAGAACTAAGCTTGTGCATTTGTCTCTGATTAACATAAAGCTGTTATAGAAACACAAACACGCAAGATAAACAAATTACAGATTATTCTGGTTTAGAACAGAGCCACTGCATCCAAAAAACTCCACACGAGCACTCCAGCAACAGAGCATGGCTATTTTTCTGTGCTGTACATTAGGCAACATGACCCATCATCCATCATGCCAACCAGCGTCTGTACAGCTGCTGGGTAAATCCCCGCTTATCTAAATGTCATCTCGCACACACAGACCGAGCATCGCCGGCTCTCTCCACCAGACCAGCCGCAACAGATGTGGCCTCGGCCCTCGCTATTTAAATCTGGCCACCTGATGCCCGAGGCTCCGGCGGCACAGCATGGGTGAGCGCGGACCGTCCACACCCATTTATCATGATTTGTACAGGTCGCCCTGCTTCTCTTAACACTCTTCATCATATCCGCTTTTCAGATGATTATGATTTCAGAAGTATAAATGTGCTCCAAATAGAAATGCTGCAGGAGAATCCTCTCAAATAATTGCAGATTTTATATAGGAGGAAGTCAACTATGCATCTTCATTAGGGTTGAATTTTTAATCAGACTAATTATTAATGATGTTCTGTTTTTGTTTTTTGTTTTTGCATATGTCAATATTTGTTGGGAAATGTCCCAATAGATAATTCTTGGTTGGCATGGTTTTATCCCTTGGTTATATTTACTTTTTCCCTAGGTATTTAACTGCAAAATATGGCAGCCCTAATCTGCATAAATCTCTAAAATTTCTCCTCTATAGTGGGAACAGTGAGGGCTAAAGACCTGAATGTTGTGTCCAGCTCACTGTCAGTGTCCACAGAGCAGAAGCAGTTGAAACTGGATATTCCAAATGGATATTTATTTCCTGTCCTCCAGAGATAGTGTAAGAAATCTTGGGAGAAACCTAGAAATGTAATTTAAAAGCAATTTTACAGGACAGAACACAGTTGGGCCTGAAGGAGAGAAACAGAGAGGAGGACAGTGCTGAATCCAACACCAGAATGATGAAACTCTCCTCTGAATTACTCCTCTAAGGTTTCCGTCACACTGTGCGCACATAACACACGTTTTTCATGTTCTTCCAGAACAGACATTTTAACTCTGTTCCGAAACCAAACTTAGGCAGTTGTATAAAGACCAAGGCAAAAATAGGCAGCAGCGCACGCATGAGGAAAATCTTTACTAAGACTTTTAATTAACTTAATGTGTCCTTTTAAAATAAAACTTTAAAAAACTTTAAGCATACATGTAAAACAGTACTGTTTAGGTAATCTCTATTGAAATCACCTGAGAACTTAACTGCATAAAGCCATTCAATTGTAAGATATACAGTAGAGACCAAACGTTTGGACACACCTTCTCATTCAAAGAGTTTTCTTTATTTTCATGACTATGAAAATTGTCGAGTCACACTGAAGGCATCAAGGGCTATTTGACCAAGAAGGAGAGTGATGGGGTGCTGCGCCAGATGACCTGGCCTCCACAGTCACCGGACCTGAACCCAATCCAGATGGTTTAGGGGTGAGCTGGACCGCAGACAGAAGGAAAAAGGACAAACAAGTGCTAAGCATCTCTCGGGGAACTCCTTCAAGACTGTTGGAAGACCATTTCAGGTGACTACCTCTTGAAGCTCATCAAGAGAACGCCAAGAGTGTGCAAAGCAGGAATCAAAGCAAAAGGTGGCTACTTTGAAGAACCTACAATATGACATATTTTAAGCTTTTCACACTTTTTCGTTATTTACAATTCCATATATAATTCCACATGTGTTAATTCATAGTTTTGATGCCTTCAGTGTGAATCAACAATTTTCATAGTCATGAAAATAAAGAAAACTCTTTGAATGAGAAGATGTGTCCAAACTTTTGGTCTGTACTCTACAAAGAAACAAACTGACAATACTATAGTTAGGCTGCAGTTGTTCAATTGTCAACATGCTAATTCCAGTCTCTAATGTTATTAACTGTGCACAGATGACATAAGGAAGCCTATTTGTATAAAATGACTCATACAGATGACTCCTTATTGGCAACGTCTACGTAAAGAGTCGCTTGCAGTTAACTATGCAGATCAAACACAGGGAGTCTACAAGTGATTGCAACCAGCAGTGTGTAATACATAGACAAATAAGAGAGAGTAAAAGTAACAAGGGGCCATTCAAAGCCAAACAAATAGAAAGTTCAACACATGGTTGTGTGGGATATTTAATGGCAAGAGTCTTCATGTGCAAATATAGTCCCTTCTCTCCAGTGTAATGTCAAGGCGGGGTGGATACCGTGACATTTCAGCAGGATCAAGGTCAGCGCAGGGAGGAGTTGTCTTTCAGTACTGGGTGACATTTAGACTGGAGTCCACTAATGTGGTAAAACTCCCCCTGGAAATGACCCGGCTACAGTGGGGAGAATACACATGTCGCAGTCTAGTGCACGTAAACACAACAAGCTTGTGCAAAGACATATTAGTACATCAAATGTTGCACATTTTCATATGCATATGTACAATATTAAAATCCTGATCGGTCAATACAGTTTCTTTATAGGCTGTTCTGAAAGCAAGTGAATGAACTGAAACCCTTTACAAAGTGTCCTTTCACAAGGTGGCTAGCAAAAGGACATGTGCATTAGTTAAATCAAAGAAGTAATATTGTTATGATCACATGTTCCTGAGTGTCATGTCTGTGAAATTTAAATTCATGGGAGATATTAGCTGGGACATAAACTTTAAAACTGAGAAATATAGCTTATATTTAAGCAATATTATTCATATTATTGCTTTTATTTAATAAAATACAATTTTAGTTCAAATATGTCTTTAAAAATGTATTTAGAATCATTTGTAAATTATTCGGACCCTGGGATTGCCAATATTATGCTGTTTGGATTTCATGGATGAAAATTTATGGACTTTTATGGATTTATGAATCTGTATGATGAGAACTTCTATCAATATATTGAAATTTGGACTTTTGAGCTGTTTTTTCGCCCTTTCGCTTTACTTTGCTTGTTTTTGTTCTTTCTTTTCTTAAGCTCCACATTAATATATGTTGTTGCTGTTTTTGTCTATAGTGATTTGCAATTTGTGGAAAATCAATAAAAAAAATTATTTAGGTAGTAATGGTTTACAAAAATATATAGTCAATGTTTGACTATAGGCATATTCTCAGAACTGATGGAAAAAATATAAAACAGCTAGACAGCCACTGTAAAAAAAAACATAAACCAACTACTAAAATGCCTTGAAATACACTAAAACACAAACGATTATAGTAACGTTTGCTCCACAAAAGGTGCTGCAATGACAACTGTGCACGTGATAGCAAATCCAGTGCTATTTACGTGCTCTATGAAGGAACAAGACTGTGTTTCTAGTCCGTCCACAGCCAACAATCTCCTCTCCTGCTCTTCCAGTGCGCTCAGGCCGCATGTGAATGACTCCAGAGAAACGCGTGTGCTAGAACAGAACAAAGGTATGCAGCCGCATTAGTATTCAGCTCACTGGCCCGCACCCTGCCGGCCTTCCCAGCATCCTCCTCAGCGAACACCAGCGCACATACGCTTGTTATTAAACTACATCCACCCATCCCAAACCACGCTTGCTCATTAATATTTATCTCGCTTAATACAAAGCTCATGCATTTTTTGATTAATGTAAAGGTCTTTTTTGCCCAAATAACAGCCAGGGGCATGTGTGCAGGGTTCATGCATATTAATGCAAGCACATACATGTTTGTGTGTGTGTTTGTTCTGGTGGCTGTCACTCTGACAAGCCGTTCGTCACTGCCTGCTGGCCTGCTGACGACACAGGACAGCATCTCAACAGGATAGGATACATGCAGGTCCACAAACTGAAAGCGCTCAAGAGGAACTGCATGATATCGATGGAAAAATCACAAAGTTAACACTGATTAAAATCAAAAGAATAGCAATCATATTAGGAACAGGAATAGAATACGAACACACTGTGTATGCAATATTTGAAATGAAAAGCAAAATATCTGAAAAGCAAAACATCCAATATCTAAATTCATCCTGCTTTCATATTAATTTTAAAAGTAGTATGTGAAAGAGTAGGTTTTGGAATGACATGAGGGTGAGTAATGACAGATTTTTATTTTTGGGTCAGTTATTCCATTAAGAGACGAATGGAGAGAAACAACAAGAGAGCTTGATCTTTTTTTTTTTATGTGACCTGATCTCTAAATTTAAAACAGGTTATGTACAACCACCACCTGCTTAGAAAACCCAACCAACCCAACCACGATGATTCATTCTCATCAGCAGCTATCCCCTATAATTCTGCCTGTTGGCCTTGGCATTTTTTCCTCATCATCTCGGCCGCTCTCTCTCACTGTAGACAAACCCCCAACACACCCACATCTGAAAGATTTCTGGTCTCGGGGTATGCAATCGCCTCATATTAACATACTTGGGCACGGGGGCGGCAGAGCCATCACCTAGCAACAGAGCCAGCTGCGATTGGCTGGTTCCATCAGACGTTAAAGAGGGTTCGTTTGGGGCTGAAATGGAGGTTATTTTCTGCCCGTGTCATCTCTGCTCGTCACATCGGAATGACACGCTACAGGGCTCCTCCCCCCACGGCCTGCCCCATTGACGGAAAGGGCAACAGACCGAAACGTCTCCCGGCAGCAGTAACCACGGCACCCACGGCAGTCAGACGAGTTCACGTCAAAAAGAATGCATCTCTCCTGAAAATATGATGTTACATCACGCGCAGTCTTCACTATGTCACATGAAATTTGAAGCAAATACTTGCAGAAGACAGAAGGAGTGACAACAAGGAATCACATCATGGTTTTTGTTACCGTGTTGTCGTGTTTAAAATTCCAACACCATATTCGAACTGGGAGATAAACGGTAGGAGAAGCCTAACAGAACATCATTTTGACCCGAAAGAAGTCCACTTTCATTCTGTTAAACTGGACACATCTATATGTAATGGGTTAATGCACAGTAAGTTGGTCTTGTACAATCCTGAAGGGGTTTATTTTGTAGTTATGATAGGGTAACTATTGTTTTTTTTTGTTTTTTGTTTTTACATACATTCATAACAGCCATTAAAGGGAGTGTTCACATAAAAATAATCTATGACTCGGAACACCGAAGTTGATATTTTCAAAACTGAACACCACACAAAAACACGTCATCCATCATACATATTTGGAAAAACTTGAAGAAAAGATGGCAGTGTGTTTATTTTTGGGTCAACTATGTGTTTATGTTTAAATTTTATGTGAAAAGAAATATATCTCAGGAGACAGGTTATGGTTATGTAGAAAGTCTTTGCCTAAAATTGCATAACTGGCAGGTAACGTTTAAATGTGCAAAGCCATGGGCTACATCCCATTTTACAGTTTTATTTCTACCTAAATGTATGTAGGATCATATTTTAAAAACAAGGTGTCCCATTCACTTATATTCAACCTACTTTGCTAGTGAATGGAAAGTGTATACAGCTTTAAAAAGATAGTTCACTCAAAAATGCAATTCTTGCATCATTTACTCCAGTATGACTTTCTTTATTCTGTAGAGCACAGAAGACAATATTTTGAACTGTTAACAATAGAAACCAATGGGGTTCAATGTTTCAGCCATGTTCATCAAAATATATCTTCATAAAAATCATACAGGTTAGGAATAACATGAGGGTGAATAAATAATGACAGAATTTTCATGTTGGGTTGAAAAAGTCTGAGTATTTACAATATAAATAGTGGCATGTAAGAAATAGCATCTTGCTAAGGGGACCTTAAAATTCATTATTACATTTCAATTCAAATCTTTAAAAACTGTAGCACAAGCTATTGTGTGCATGCACATCTAGCCACCTTAAATTGGGGTACTTATCCACATCTTGTACTTTGACTAGAATAATAAGAACTGAGATGCAGCTGTAGGCGTGCATTGAGTACATCAAGGTAACCTGGAAATTAGTTTCAGTACGATCTTATTAGTAGGGGTGGAACGGAAAGCTGCTATATGCATATTAAACAAACGCTTCGCATAAAGCAGAAAATAAAAAGTCCTTCAAAAGCAGCAAATTAAATGTTAACATTCACCACAAGTAAAAGATGGCTCCTTAGACCTACTTCCTGCAGAACTGGAGCGTTTCGCTCAATTATGCGGCGGGTGTACGTCCATAAGGGCAGCAACAGCTGCAGCAGAGGGAGTGAGTGACGTATGATTAATATCCAGAGCCATAGACAGTAAATGTAAGAAAAACAAGCCGCGAGTGCAAATGGAGAGTGCACTTCATAAATATGCACTACACCCTGGTATAAATCTGACAGCATGAAGGAAATACAGCGGGGACCTGAGAGACCGAAGCGGTCCATGGAGGCTGAGAGAGGAGCTCGGTGAGCTGGGGTTTCATTAATCACCGTGAAGGAACAGGGAATTTGGGCGACACTGCTCTCTTCTACGGCTCAACATCTGTGCCAGGACTGGCGACTGCCATTAGCACACAGACTGCAATACATTAGACTCACTGTCTAGCGCGTGGTCAGTGCAGGTAATGAGTTTTAAAAGTGGCGCTTTGGAGAATTTGCTGTTAAAGTCAACAATTTACACTTAAAAAATCTTCTTAATTGGCATTGAAAGCTCCATGAAGAACCTTTAACATCCATAGAACCTTTTCAGTGCATAAAGGTTCTCTGAAGGGTTCTTTGGGGAACCAAACGATGGTTCATCTATGGCATTGGTGTGAAAATCTCCTTTTGGAACCTTTATTTTTAAGAGTGTACTTCCATCATATGATGCATATAAAAGCAAAGTCAACATTTTACTCAAAAAAATTGAAATAAAGGTTCTTCATTGGCATCAATGGTTGCATGATCAACCTTTAACACCCAGAGAAAAATTCCAATGCACAATAGGTTCACTTGTACACTGAAAGGTTCTTTTTATAACCAAAATGGTTCTTCTTTGGTACTGTTATAAAAACCTCAGTTTGAAAACTAGCTATATTTTAAAGAGTGCACTTTCATAATATGGTGCATAATATATTCAATGAAGAAAATTTATTGAAAATAGAAAGATTTTAATTTATCCATTAGGAATGAGAACAAAAATTAGGTCTTTGGGTCGATGGAATAAAAGCCGTTTTTGAGAGCAAAAAATGAAAACATGATGAATCTCAAAATTACACCAATAATATGTATTATTAAAGTAAATACAATCAATTTTAATTTCATGTTGACTTCGATGGCATTTAAGGAGGTGAACTTGTAGGGAACTGTCTTGTTCATCTAAACCAATAATCAATAAAGAGGCGTCTTGGTGGTGCCTGTGTGTTTCAGAGATATGTGAGAAATGTCGATTCGATGTGGCTTCTTTTGATGGTGATTTAGATGAAGTAAAAAGGGACGAGATAGTACAGTCAATAGACAATTCAAGAGCTCAAACCAAGTAAGAATGCAATTAACTCTGAACAAAAACCAAAATCCATGAGGTAACCTGCAACACCACATACTAACCAGCAGGAGTCCTCCTGACTATAGCGGATCCAGCAAAAGTGTGTGAATGAGCAAATCACAACCTTTAAAAAGAGATGCAGGCATTCAGGGGTGTGAATGAAGCGCTCTGATTTAAACCTGCACTAGCTATGACTCATCCGTGCTCTGAACTCCCTCGGTGGATATTACATATATCTGATTATCGTGTAGACAACATGGGAACACGAGGTTGATTTAGCCACTGGCTCAGTTTCAGTAATGGGTTTTAAATTTGGGAAAAGCTGGGCAACGTTTTCTGGGAAGCTGTAAAATGCTGAGGACACAAGTGGAAAGTGGAAAAAAGGAAAGCTAGAAAGATGTAGTGGATACAGTGTACTCTCTGGCCCACATTTCAGCGAGATTTCAAACTCGCTTCCAAAAAAAATGTGCCATGGAATGTGAATAAGTACAACCAAACCGCCAGAATTCACCCCAGGCAAGTGGCTCCTTCCTGGGCTTGTGGGACGTCGGACTCCTGGAGCGGGCTCTGGTTCTGATTACCAGAAATGTGAACGGTTCAGATAGATGAAACAAAAAAAGGGGTTAGGCTCCTGAACAAAAACAAAATCACAATGAGATGTGAGATATATGATGAATAGCAGAGAGTTGGCCAAAACCAGTGAGAAAACAAGAGTGAGAGATGGATGCTGACCAGAAATCGACCTCCACAGTAAAATATACACATAAAACATTCACTTTATAAAATCAAGGCCACAATTTTTCATCACACCTAGAGTGCTACTAAAATCACTGGCGTGGAAAAAACAACAGCTGTTGAATGCAACTTGACTTTTAAGATTTCCTGAAGAAAAGGTTTGGTGGCGATTACTTGCTAAATAAAGTCTACCGAGCCTCAGATTGCTGTGACAGTCTATAAATGCATTTTCACCCATTCTATCTAACGAATATAAAAAATTAAAAAAAAAGAAGAAGAATGATGTGAAAATAATTTGGTGAAAATGTTATACCAAGTTACATGACCATTTATGGTGGAAATTGTAAATGGTTTAACATCACATTTAATGTTATTTTACAGTAAAATACTATCAAATGTATTGTTCTTGAAAATAAAAGTCCCTGTGTTAGGTATGTTTTATACAGTGTTCATTTTAACTAATTTTGTTTCTTATTTTTGTTATCGTTACTGTGCATGAAGGTGTTTTATGTTACATTTTCTATTATTTAGTTACTGTTTATTGCATTATTTTATTGGTGTTCATTACCCTGATGGTGTTTTGTGAGTACTGATCTTGTTTTATGTTTATGTTTTATCATACAGCTTTTATTGTAACCTCTTGTATTATAGTGGTCATCACTGAAATATCAAGTTGTGAAATATATATGAATCAATATGTCACCACTGTGAATTTCCGGCAACCAAAGCTGCTGGTTTTACTGTAAATCTAACAGGATATTTTTCACAGGGCACCTCAAACAGTTTGGGATAAATTGGATGCTATAAAAAGATATTACCTTACAAGCTAAACTACTGACAGATGCAATCTTAGATTACTACTGCAGCCATCCACATGCAAAAATGCCACAACATTTTCCCATGGACCGCAGGGCTCTATGAAGAGGAAACAAAAAACCCAGATATCAGAAGACTGAAAAGACCTAGACTTTACAACCAACCACCATCACCCCACGTCTCCTTCTCCATGGTAACAGCCATCTTCTCTCACTCCCTCCTGCCTCTTTTAGTGGAGCTCTCCAGAATGGCACGCAACAGTTCATGACAGACACAGCAGCTGATAGCTGGTCGCGGCCTCTCGCCGTAGAGGAGGTGGGGTGAGTTACCATGTCTGCTGATTAGTAATCAGAACACAGACTCGCTCTGAATCCTGGGGGTTGAAAACTGAATTATACATTGCCACTGCCAATCAGACCATGCCATCCTTCATTGGCATTCTATTTAAAGAACAGACTCCATCCCCTAATCACACTGAAGACATGGAGAGCCACACAATCTAATGCCATGCCAGACTACAGAGCACCCCACACGGCATTTGTGGAAAATGTCAGAGAAGATGCCAATCAGGGTTTGGTAATATTACTCCACTAATGGCTGCATGTAAAATAGGAGCAAAGATAAGGCAAGCATCACTACATAACTATATATATAACATCTTTATCTAAATTTAGAAAAACTGAAAATTGGTTTGTGATCCATGGTCTCAAACACACACACACACACACACACACACACACACACACGTGTAACAAAGAGGTTTACTTGCAAACAGTAATACTTAAGACTCATTGTTTCAATACTGATTCACCTGAAAGGAAATTCAATCAATGGCCTCACTGTTTTAAAATCAGTCATGACTTGAGAGCAACAGGGCCTGTAAAAAATATTACAAAGAGTTTGTCAATGACATTCCTTTCATTCTTTAGTCAGATTTCAATAGCATTCCTGTGTTATACCATTTCAAGATTGGTGTGAACATCATCACCATCAAGCCCGAAATAAGCCATCTGCGAAAACAATTTACAGACTTTTTCCCCTTTACTTATTTCAAGTCTGTAAGTGTGAAGGGAAGTCTGGTACAGCTGTTGACATTCCTCTAACACTCAGTAATGAAGCACCATCACGGGTCTCATTCACGCAACAGATGGGCTACTGGTGGTGGTGGAGGGGGGAGGTTGCGAGCGGGGTTCACACTGGGCCCAGGTGACAGAAAGAAGAAGATTAAGGCTGAACCCATCTGAAACACCTCAGTTTGTTGGGGGTATTGATGGCGGCTGGGCAGCAGCACTGTCAATGTCTCTATTAACCAATCAGCAGCGAGGAGCTGAAGTCACAGCACATGGCAGGCGTCAGATGGATAGGCTGCAAAAATGTACAGTCAACAAAACGGGGGAAGACAGAGTGGAATAAAATGCAGGGAAAAACTAATAGTGAGCAGCTACAGTACATGCCTTCAGCGGTTGAAATGAGTTGTATTAAATATTAATGCTATTTCAGAAAATTCCATTCTTGACGTGTCTGCAAAGGGAAAACAACTATTATCATGGTGGGGCGGGGGTTACACATAAAAACCTTTAACTAAAAATGTCACATATTACACCAAGACAAAAGATTCTATTTTTTCTAAACAAAATTAATTTTAGGACAATTGGAGATGTTGACAAATTTAGCATTACATCACTTGCTCACCAATGGATGATGCAGTAAATGGGTGCGAGTCAAAACAAATTCATAATGAAGACGTTTTAAACTTCAAACCATCACTTCTAGCTATCTAGAATTCATTCTATTCATACATTTCTAGTTTATATCAGCACCCATTGAAGAAATAAACTCATCTAAAAAATAGAGACAGATTAAAAATAGAGTGAATTTACCACAAAAAAAAAAAAAACTGATACTGAGAATTGATGGATAATGCATTAAATCATATTAAAAGCTAAAACTCTGCTGTGATGAAGAAATAAACTCATCTACATCTCGATTTGCCCGAGGGTGAACTATTCCTTTAAATCACAGTTCCCTTCTCATTCTTATAAATGCAACGCAAAATAAAAATTATTTTCTTCACACAAAACATTTTTGGGGTCAGTGCACCATGAAACAAGCTTCAAGTCAAATATGCCAAGATCTCCAAAAAAATATAAAAACAGCTAAATTCAATGATGTATAGTGTAATTTCTGATTACTCGCACATTGAACTGATCACACTTGCCTATTAGATGATCAAACCAAACAGAAAAGGTCAAAGTCTGATCAATTCAACGCATGAACAAATATCAGCATGCTCACAAAATCATTTGAAACAAATGAGCTGCTTTCAAACAGTACCAAACACAGCTTACTGATTCTAGAAAAGGCTAAATCTATCTCAGAAATAAAGGATGTGTTTGTTGACGTGACTGTAACAAACAGCTCAGGAGGCCTCGGTTGATCAGTCTTACTCATTTCATAATCAAACCAAATGATAGCACTCCGGGTATGATGATGGGCTGGGGTTGTTTTTACACAGATCCAATCGGAAGGTCTGGAATAATAGTTCAAAGTCCTGAACGATGGGAAAGCAACAGTGCTAAAGTTAAAGACCCATAGCCAAGGAAATGACATCATCTTTTAAGAACCCTCCAATTAGTCCCTTCAGTGGGCAAACCACACCCACTGTCCTTTCTCGCAGCTGCATCTGAGATAGATGACAACCTTTGGTTTCACCACAAGGTCGTTGGGAAGGTTTTCATTACATGGGAGTTTCGCTGCTATTAATACTGATGGTTTGGTCCAGTAAGATCATCTGTGTTTTTTGGTACATGATCAAGGCGACAGACAGACAGATACTAATGCAGACACAGAATCCTGATCCCTTAACAGCTCGGTGAAAGCATGCGCTTTCAAATTTAGGACAAGAGAGGCTTGAGTGACTGAGAAAAAGGCCAAACGAGAGAACAAGACACAAGAAAAGTCTTGAGAAGGTGCAATAGTGAAAAAGAACAAAAAATAAAATATAAGACGACTTTTGTTGTAATTGCACCAATATAATAAAACAGTTCAGCTATGCGTCATAAAACCCCTTCACTGAGGAACAATCTCTATAATGTATGGCCCCACATGGCTAACTGCTTTAATAAACAGAGAACTTATAAACAACATACAGCTCTCTGAGTACAGCGGATGGTGACCAGATTGTAGAATGAGAGAGACTGTGTGTGTGTGTGTGTGAATGTGTGTGGGGGGAAGGGCCCCCGATGGAAGATGGATGACAGAACAAGCCGCTGACTGAACTCGCTGCACTGTGAAAGCCTAAGAAACCTGAGACCACTCTGTGTTAGCAGAGCTCCAGTCTAAAATGGCTGCCGGTCGTGTAAACAACCCATCGAATGAAAGGGGGCTACATTTCTCCAGTGAGCCGCACAGCCCATGGGTTACAGATTAACCCTTGCCTTCCAACCAGCCAGTGTGTCTTCAAAACGGAAAACAAAGCAAGGAATGTTTAGCAGTCAATGGTTTGTGAGAAAATACGATGGAGGTTAAAAAATACGTCATTTCATGCACTAAGGTTATTTAAATGCACAAAAGCGAGTCAGACACCACGAGAAAGAGTCGAAAGATACAAAAATCACACTCCGACAGGTATTCAGCGGGTATTCAGTTCAACACGTTAGATCAATCAAGTGAAACCATCCTTGAACAATCCAGCCTGCAAGCTTTTCAAGACAGACGGAGTCTCCATGGTGCCCCATAGTCCATTTTCATGTGCTCAGAAACAATCCCCTGCCCCCAAACTAGCCCCCCACCCCAGTACTTCTCCGGCGGGAATCTACAGGAAGCTGTAACAGGCTCTAGCCCTCAAGGAGGGACTGGCCTTGAAATGCAAATTGGAATTCCATTCGAAAATTGATGTCCTTTACAAGCTAATGAAAAACATCTGAAACGCTGCCAACACGGGCCCCTGTTTTACAACCCACATGCCATTAGTCAAGGGTAGACAGGAGCTGCGTCCGTTCTGTGAGGCACATGTTCTTATATAAGGAACTGTTAAAAATAGAGACAGATTAAAAATAGAGTGAATGTACCAAAAAAAAAAAAAAAAACCTGATACTGAGATTTGATGGATAATGCATTAAATCATATTAACAATAACACACTATTCGAAAATTATTTTCTCTGTGCTAGAAAATAAAAAAAGCAGACACAAAATAAACTAAACGAGACAGTAGGAGTGAAAAGCGGGAGAAAATCAATTCCCCCTCTGTGCCTTTAATATCTGCAGAAAGAGGGGGGAAGCACACGCCTGCTGTAGCCCGCAGCTTATTTGCGAGGCAGGAATGGAATGTCGGAGATTGCATACATTATGTGCCAAAGAGGCCCTGGGCTATGGAAGATAGTGCTGACATCACCGTCTATAAATGGCTGTGCTCGGAGGCACAGTGAATGAAAACAAAATGGGAATAACCCTTTTGCACATATACCCCCACCTCCATTGGCGCTAAATAACAAGCACAAGCGGAGAGTGTTAAATGCCACATCACAGTCAGAAACGCATTAATGCGATGGGGGAAAAATACAGGGTTGAATTGGTCAAATACTTTTGCATATACTAGTTTAATATGCACAGACGCTATAAGCCATTTTGCAGGTTGCTTCGTCAATATTGGTAGTTAAAACTATTTTGTTTGTTTGCAACATTGGAATGAAATTTGGGTGGGACTAACAGGAAAACGGTTAAAAAAGGTCAAAAAACAAAATAAAAAGTTATTCAATATAAATATGAACCAATAGGTTAAAAGCTAGGAACAAACCTAACTTCATACTAAATAATGGCACAAAATGGAAAGAATAGTAGTGACAGATCTTAAAAAAGTGACACAACGTTTCTGAGCTTGATTGTACTTCTATTCCACCATTATCCAGAATAATAATGGTTTTCTAACCGGTTTCCTGATAGTCTTGCCTCAATCTAATTTCATTTCATTCATCCAATTCAGTAATGACTTTAAAGCATTCAATTATTGTTGCACAATATAGAAATTAAGAAAAATAACAGACCACTGCATACAGCAATCGATATATAAAGCGGTGATGAAACTAAACGCTTTGTTGTAAAGTACATTTGAGTGTAACGAACCATTAAAAAAATAAATTAATTTAAAAAATAAATAAGGCGGGAACTACCGGCTGTTGCCTAGATTTTGAGATTTTACAGCCACAGTAATTTGATGCAATATATGACATTCTGAGTTGTTATTCCAGTTGCAAGAAGACACAATATCAGCAAAAAAAAAATAAAATAAAAATACTATTATCCAAAATGACACGGACGACGTGAGCATTTCTAAAAATACTGGTGTGCAGACAGTCGAATGCTGGCACACGCAGGGTTAACGCTGAGCCTCTCCACTCTTTGTGTCTGCACATTCCTGAATAAATGATGTTTTGAACAAGGCTGTTACCATGGGCAACGATGGCACTGCAGCGTAACCTTTGGAGTGGCTGTATTTTTATCCGCTGGAAACTTCTTCCTTGAAGGGAGGGAGGGAGAGAGACGTGTGTGTGTGTGTGTGTTATGGGGATGAAGGGAATTGGGAGGAGGGGAAGAAGCCTCTGGCTTCCCTGGCTAGTGAAGGGTGGACAGACTGCAGTGATTTTACAACGCGACCAAAAATAAATGTTCTGAAACAGATGAGCAACCACATTAGAAATGAATGCTAATTCTGAGATATTTGCTGCAGCACAGATTAATCCATCATAAAAGCTCAAATACATCAGTGCATCACTATAAATGCATTGTAACCGCACATAAAAATGTATATCTAGCAGAACAAAGGTTTAGATGATTAGATTTGTGCTTGCCTTGATATCATTACAGAAAACATCTCTATCCGTACACAGCCACTCAACATAATCACACGCTATGAGATACCTTAAATATTCATGCATTTACAGAGATTTTAGCTATTAGGAAGCCAATAACGGTTCTTCTCCTCATCTCTCTGTTGTCTGGGTCCCAAAACATTCCATGAAAAGGTGCAGAATTTAACACACACACTCAAGACACCACAGAAGTGTGTGTGTTGTAAACAGGAAGCCAGACCCCCGCCTTCTCTAATGGGTGGGGTTGGTGTATCTGTTTATTTTTTTCTTTGTATGTGCACTGAAACTTGATACCCAGGTGATTACAGAGAGATCCAAGGGCACCTCAAATCCAAGTCAGTTTTAGCATGACAATAGAAGCCCACTCCATCCTGAACCAGACACCCCACCTTTGATTCCTCACAGACCGAGCAGCAGCGACAATATCACTGCAATGCACCACAAAGCACGACAGCCAAACCCTTCACTGGCTTCAGATGGATTATGAAAGCACTATAAAAAAAAAATAGAACTAAACTGCCTTTCTAATCTATTATGCTCTCATATGAGCCATTGCCTTTTCAATATATGGAACTTATTAAAGCATGGGAAATTTTGCATGATTCAATAAGGGGAGGAAAACATTAATTTATAACTGTACTTCTACATGTTTCTACAAACCTTTGTTATTCTGCTCAAAATCTTTGAACATCTCATATATCAATTTTTTTTATTACTTTTAAGAAACATACACCAAATTGTGACAAAAGTGATGCATATACAGTATATTAGACACACACACGACTTGATTCAAATACCTATATACGCAAATAACAATATGTGTGTGCAAATTCGTGTGTGTGTGTGATATATATATATGCAGTATATATGTGAATTATGTGTATTAAACAACAATGTATTTAACATCCTCACACGCTGATTAAAAAACATTTTAAAAAGTGTTGTATAGGTCCTTTATAGGGCAAAATGCACACACACATAATTGTTAAGTGCAAAAATGTTCTAGCTCCCGCTTAAATGACTCCGATCTACAGGATGTGCACCACAGGCCTCCAGAGAATTCGAGCACAGAGCCCACTTCAGTTAGATAGCTTGGCATGTGCATTGTTCTCTGACCTTAACGTCCCCCGTTATTTGGTCTGGATACACTTGCATGGCCGGCTGCCATGAATGAATTGTGCCACCTTCTATTTCTCTGTGAAAGAGCATTCGTTTGAGTCATGGCAACAGCCATGCACCAACTGTTTTCCCTCGCTCCCACAGCCAATGCAAGAGTACGACTGACAAGTCACATGACCAACCAGCTGAATTCTAAATGAGGAATACATCCCCAGGGCCATCTCAGGCATGTGCAAGCATTTTCCCTCTTCAGCTTTCCTGCCCGCACCAAAATACTCTGACACACGGAGAGAGGGAACAGCTAACAGCTCCTAAATTGAGGCATAACAGATTAAGACACAGTGTGCTAGAGCAGGGTAATTGTGCGTTATTTTAATGCCTCCTGCATATGCAGTAAAACAGCTTCTATCATGAGTCATTAATGGAACTTGTTGCTAAGGGAGTAACAAGAAAACTGAAGATATTAAACAAGCATTGCACCCCATGTGACACCCATCAGGTACTGCTAAAAGGATGTTTCCTACCCTGTGGCTGCATCAAACATTTGACTTTTTAGGTCAGTGTAGCAGGACTACATCTGTCTGGAGCAAATACAATGACATGAATGCAAAAGACACTGACAAAAGCAATGAAACGGATATGCGATACTCGATCCACTGTTGCACTTAACAATGGAGAAAAGTGCTTAGCTGAGTACTTTAGCTATATTTTTTCAAATAACTTTTAAAGGGAAAATAAAAATAGCACTGTAAAGGGATTAGAAAAAGAATCATTTGGCTCTTATTTCAATGAAAATGATGAACTACTACAATATAAGAAAGCAATATATATTTTGTTTTAAGGAAGCTTGATAAAACACTTTTGAAATCGAAAACATTTCACAAAGAGACATTAAGGCGGAATCCAAATATCAAAGACATTTCTAACCTGAACAAATTAACACGCGACAAAGAGTTAATATCAATGAATTTATTACAATTTACTCAGCTCCAAGGCACGTTACAAGTCTTCTGTTACTACAGAAATATGTATAAACAAACAGAGCATTTCATTTTTCATTTACAGTATTTTTTGCTCCACTAAAGCGTCCGTGCAACTTTAAAGCAAAAAGAGAGAATGAAAACACGTAATAAAATATATCTGTATTCTCAGACCAAGGGATACAAACAAAAAATTGCTATTTTAAAGATCATATTAAAAAAAAAAAAAAAAAAAAAAAGCAGACGGGGCCAAGAAACAAAGAATGCCCTCTTTTAGACTGCATTTGTTATACCTACCACAAAAAAAAGTGTATTCATTAATAACATTTTTTTTTTGCTTGGGATTGTACATGTAGATGTGGAAAATAAGTATGAAATTGAATAAAAACCTTAACGTAAACTGTCAAAGTGCCATAAAAAAAATGTTTGCACGCACACAGCCTCCTCCTTCGTGGAGGAAAACAAATGTCTCTGTACACTGGACTATTTTTGTAACTTCAATATTCACAAGTAGGCTGTCTCTCAATAACAAGTGTGCTGCCCACTTAGAAAGCATTTCTAGGCATTCAAATGCATCTATAATGCCCATAAATGTTGTCTTAGTATGCAGCTCAATAGGTTTTAAGACACAGCCTTAAATATACTCGCTTCACTTGTCTGTTTCGGATGCAGGAAGCATATATATTTATATTTAAGGGTCTCTTTCTTTCTTTACTTTCACATCCCCGGCTAAAATGGTCGCTATCTCGCCTTGCATGAAAGCCCAAGGCACGTTTGACCCTACCAGGGGACATTTCTCTCCGCTGGGGCAGTACACCTCTCCAGTGGCACCCTGCGCTTTGATGCTCTCCCGGGAACACGGGAAACAGAATTTGTGGTTGGGAACTGACGGGCACTGGACGAAGTGTGTGTCTTCTAAACGTTCGTGGCAGATAGTACAACACAAAGGTCCGTTGTTGGCCATGGGTGAGTCTGGAATGTTCTGAGGGTGCACCTGATCCATGCCCTGATGCGAACCCGATTGAGAAGGTGTCCCTGTCAGACTGATGTCCCCGTTCCGGGAGGCCAAACGCCGCTGTCCAGACACCGAGGCAGGGGAGACCGGGCTGCTACTGTTGTGTCGGGTGGATGTGGTAGAGTGCACTGAGTTGCTGTCCTTTGGTGAGTGCGCGTTACCCAAAGTGTCTGCGACCGACATGAGCGCAGCCATGGGGGACTGTCCATTCTGGGGAGCTGATTCAGGTGGGGTGGCTCGACTGGAGTGCACTGACCCCAAGGGCGGAGGTCCGCCGTGAGAGGCTGCAAATGAGCCAGACGCCATGGTCAGTTTGAGCGCCTCGCTTTGACTCGCCATCCACTGCTGTCTCTGCTGCTCCCCCTCCGCTGAGTCTGGTTCTGGGGAGGCTTTGCGTTTGCGCACGCCAGTCCTGAGCGCACTGCCTGATGCCACAGCCCGGGGCATGTTGACCAGCGCTGAAGGCAGCAGAGGGCAGCTGGCATCGATGTAAGGCTGGGGCAGCATTTCACCCCCGAGCCCCTCCTTAAAGAAACGCACAGACTCCGGGAGCAAATCGCCCAAGAGCCTCCAGTCACCAGAGCCATGCTTTTTCTCATATTCCAGATATTTAAAGCCGGAGGAAAGCCCTCTGCCATAGTCTTTCATACAGTCCTGGTACATCTGTTTAGCCACACCGGACGCACTGGAAAACACATTACCAGATCCACTGGGATACTCAATAAAGATTTTCAGTTCATAGTCCATGCCGGGCTTGGAAATAGCATCGAAAGCAAACACCCTACCTAGAAGGGAATGATCTTTCTTGAACCTCACATCAAACGGAGTGCAATTGGAAAGTGTGATAAGTGTGTCCCTCACTATCTTGGGTTTGCTTGCCCAATCCTCTGCTCTGCTCCTCAAACTTTCACTAAGTTCAGCCAGAGCCTCTGCGTTACGCTGCTTCTCTTTTAGATCTCTCTCTTGGTCCGTGCTGGACACAGAACCGGGTCTTTTACCTTGCTCGGAGAGCGCGAGCGCCGGTCCGATGCTGGCCGGGGCTGGAGGGACTCGTCCAGACAGGCTGTGCTGGGCTATACTCGCCGCTGACGGTGGGCCGTTCAGGAGAGTCTGCGGAAGGAGGTTCGGCGGCACGCTCATCTGTCCCGATACTGCCACCAGCCCGTGATTCCGACGCGAGTTAGGGCTCTGTCGGTTCAACTCGGGGGGTCCGTCGTCTGATTTGGGGAAACCGTTCGGTCCGCCGAGTCCGTTCGGAAGCCTGTGCGCTCCGATGCTGGAATAATCAAAGCGTGATCTCTCGGTGCCGAGCGCGTATCGGTCCAAGCCGGGCTGTTGTTGTTGTTGCTGCTGCTGCTGTTGTTGTTTTGACGAGCCGTCCACATGGTTCATCTGCACCGACTCCTTGGATGACATGCCGGCTTGTGCTTTCACCGCGGGCGGCGGCGCAGGACCCGGGGATCTCCCTTCCTGGAAGCCATGAGCCCGCTTCAGATGGCGCGCGGTCTCGATAACAAACTCGATCCTATCCGCGCCCTCGTAATTCACGCAACCCCTGCACACGGGCTCCGTAAAATCCCAAATCATTGCCCACGGCATGCGCGGCAGATCGCACAGATAACACGACTGTCTCCTCGACGAGGAGACCTGCGCCGAAGACATGTTGAGCTGCTCCTCTCGGATCCGTTATACGGTTACTAGGAGGCGAATGCGCCTCTTCTGCTTCTCGGAATGCCACCTGGCTGGGCCGGTGACGTCAGCACCACGTTCCGCAGTTGCTTTTTCTGTTACAAATGACAAGCCACTTGTTGCCATGCGAGTGCGCATGCGCTAACCACTCCCTAACAAATCTTCTGAATGGACCGAGAAACGCGCACCGCCACCATGTACGGCAAGCCGATTTAACATTTATGACACAAAAAAAATATCAGTATCTATTCTTATGTTACTAGCACTTTTAGGTAAATCCGATATCTGTTCAGTAATTATTCATTATATACAATTTATTTTTTTGCTTGTAATCACTATCACATTAGTGGCAAGTAACCCATTTTTAAAGGTAACATTTGTTGTTATTAGTATCTATAGTTTCTAATAAATAAGTATTGGAACTAAGGAATAGTAACTAGTAAATCTGGAATGGACACCATGAATAATTAAATGAATATATGAAAAACAGATTCCATACATGTCAATGTCAAAAATAAATCAATAGAAATTGAAAAATAAAAAACATGCAATTGCTTATCCGTAAAAATAGTTATTTGTCACTACTGGGATACCAGTAGCAATGGTTAATAGTATCTAATGAATAAGTATAAACATAAAAAAAAAATTCTGCCAGCAGGAGGCGCTATTAGAAAGGGTGAGATAGATGTTTCTCCGGTAACAGCTGTATACGAAGCAGCGCTGAGCTCACAAATGCTGATATATCAGGCATCAAATTTTATTTTCTTCGGCGGTTTTTGATTTTGAAACTTGTAGTCCTCATGTTTATTCAACGAAGTCAAAGCCTTTTAGAAAATCTATTTGTGGCGGTCAGTTTTGAAATAGTGGTGGCCCGCCACAAATAAATCAATGTATGGGCAACCCTGAATTATAAAAGACTAATCTAATAGATACTAGCCACTACTGAAAATGAAAAGCCTACTATAAAATGAGAAGTTACTGATGAAATAGAAATTGGATATTAGATCACATACTAGTAATTAAAAATAGGTATTTTTTATTTATGAAAAAACATTTTTATAAAAATAATATTAAAAGAATAAATGAGTAAATGCTCAAGCTACTTGCCATAACTCGCTGGCTGTTTGCTCTCAGAATACAAGAGCTAGAGTTGTGGGTGGAAAATCTGAGGTATTCACGTTTCTCCCAGAGTGTCTGTTCTGACTGCTTCTAAAATCTCCATACACTTGATATTCTGTGGTACTATTAATAATGCAAGATCATGTTAAAAAAAATGCCTAGCAAAATGCATGTGTGATTTAAACAAAAAACTAAAAGTACTATGGACATATTTTAAACAAAATACATTCCTGGGCATTTGAAATAACATCTGAGCCCCATGACATCCTTAAACAGACTTCCTTAAACATTAACAATGTTTACATCTACTGTAAATGTAACGACGTAATGATCTACTATTATTAAGTGATTTGATAAATATATGATTTCTAGGGTTTTGCATCTATCAGCCTCTGAATGTTTACCTTCAAATCAGACATTTTTCACAGCCCTGCCCCCTAAAATCCCCTTTCCCATAGTCTGTTCTCTGCTTAACAACAGAAAAAAAAGAGAAAAACTCATCCTGTTATACAACAAGACGAGAGGGTGGAAAAACCGAGAGAAAGGAAAGAAAAAAAATCAAGGGAGGTCTGGAGGAGAGGAGAAATGCCATTTATTGCAATCCCTGAATTCTGCTGGCACAGAAAGAAGCTGTGCTTTATCCAAGCTAAAAACATAACTACCAAGTAAGGCATCAGCCAAATCTGAGGATGTGATCTTTTCTCTACAATGAAAATTATATATACAGTAAAAAAATCGAGCACTAAAGATCCTAAATTTGTATGTCAAAAGGATGAAATATCCACTACTGATATGTCAGGCAGAACGTCTTCCAGCTTCTAAGCCCGGGGACAATTTGCACAGTATTCTTGCTCCGTGCTTGTGACTCAGATGGTGTGAATGAGCCTGATGCCTTTGGTTTGTGCCCCAAATTAACGTCATAAAGAAACAGTGTTTGTGCAAATTATCTTCAGTGTTGGAGAGAGTCACTTGACTTTAAAATGAATTCAGGTTTTGACTTTAAAAACACGCAAATGTCCCTGTCTGACACATGACCACAAGTAGAACTCAAATATTTATACTGGAAAGAAAATATTTAGTACAAAAATACATAAATATCATTCTATGGGCAAAAAAATTGGGAATCCTTTAGCCTGTAAAGGATATCTCACCCTCCTTCGCTTTCACTGAGAGATGTTTCTCTGTCCCTGTAGTCTTCTCATGAATACAGATCACCCTGAGGCTTGGCACTCTCTCTCTCTTTCACACACATGCACACAGACACATGCCCTGAACAGAACATCACTCACCCACCCACCCTCCTACACACACACACACACACACACAGAGCCACATACATGTGTAGACACACACACACACACTGCATGGAAAGTTTTCCATGTTCAGCCTTCCACCAGCTTATCGCAGGGGTTAACTCTCAGCTTCCGCTAAGTGGCTGGCGGGCTGCCAGAGTGAGGGATTCTGGGAAAAGGCGAGTCTTGCCAAGTACAAACTGCCAACATTAAGCAGGCCTGACAGCCTCTCTCCTCCTCCAAACTTGGCAGCCATTCAAAGTACTCTTTCATTTGAGACGCTGGCGGGCGGCCAGATGCATGCAGATTTACTTTACCTATTCTCAGATGGAGTCGATAGAGACCGCCCCGCAGTTGCCATAGGAACCAGAGGCTGCTCGGAGACTTCCCAGAGCTGCTCGTGTGTGCACATCTTGTGTCGAACACTCGGTAACCTGCAGATGTATGACTTTCACTCTCCCTCACTTGTTTTTTTTAGAACAGACCTTACTGTTACGCAGGAATATTGACTTGAAGAGAGAATGGAAAATGCAGCTGCTGAACCGCCAGTGGCGGTAGTAAAAGCTAATTTACCATTATAAAACGCTCCGTTTTCACATAACCGGCGCAAACTGCATTTCAATCACAAAACAGTACAAATACTGAGCCAGGTTTACTGAAGAGACAGATCTGAAGCATTACCCCACATATGTTAATACACATACTATGATGGACTTATGATACCTTGACACACGAAATGGAATGATTACCATATTTATGTTAGTCAAAGACAGATGAGTCTAGCATATAATTTGCTATTATCTCAGACCTTTTTGGCTACACTTTTATTGGCACCGGTTGACTCGATTAACAGAAATAGCATAGCATCAGTACCAGCCAGTTTTGTTAATAGATAACGCACATTTTATTAGCGTGTGTGTGTCTGGGTGTGAGAGAGTATTGAGTATCATGTAAAATCTAAATAAATATTAAAATATTAAAATATATCCTATTTTCTGCGATTACACTGAACCGTTTAAAAATTGGTAAGGTCAGTAAGATCGTTTTATTGTTTTTGAAAGAAGTCTTTTATGTTCACCAAGGCTGGATTTATTTGATAAAAAATACAGTAAAACAATATTGTGAAATATTTATATAAATAAGAAAATGTTTTACTTTATATTTTAATAGTCATTTATTCCTGAGATCAAAGCTGAATTTTCAACACTATTACTCCATTCTTTAGTCACATGACCCTTCAGAAATCTTTCTTATAAGCCGATTTGCTGCTCAAGAAATATTTATTATCAATGTTGAAAGGAGTTGTGCATTTAAAACATTTATTTAACATAGAACTCTTTCGTAACATTCCACGTCTCTACTTTCACTTTTGATCAATTCAATGCATCTTTTCTGAAAAAGTATTACTTTCTTTTAGAACATAATCTTACTAACCCCAAACCTTGGTATGTTTATCAGCCATTTAAAGCCTACCAATGAACCTCTAATTCATTAAGTATTATATTTATGTTTATTATTGCACGTCCAAAAAAAAAACACACCCCAAAAAATCCATGATACTTTTAGGTACAGCTGCAGACTGTCTTCTGTTTGCCCCATGACAGTCATATAAACTCCAATGTGAATGATCTTGGTCTTCATGACAAATTTTCTTCGAGGAGGCCCATATGAATTCGCAGACGCAGTGCATAAAGCTTTCGGAACAGGATCCAAAAACATGTTGTATTATTTAGAGCCTTGCTTGCTACATCACAGGCCAAGAACAAAGACATTCAGTTTTACGCACTGCTTCTCATACTGTCATTTTGACAAGTTGCGGTAAGCCTCTTGCACAGAGAGAGACGCTCGGGCAAAACACATTTGCGCTTCCTCCATTTTTTAAGTGACACTTGCTTATGGAACATTAGGAGGGTGTATTTAAACGAAAAAGACAAGATGTGCCTAACCGAGCGCCATAAATAAAACAAAAGCATTCCTTTGGCTTGGGAAAAGAAGTAGTTATGAAGGTCCACTACTATGGTTACGCACTGTGTACGGCGAAACACGAAAGGCCGAGGGTTGTGTGCCTTCCTGCTCTGAAAACAAGATCTATTATTACCTGGACCGCTCTGGTTGGCCGTTGTCAGCTGTTGCCATGGCGAACCTCTTTACCCCGACAGACTGCAAGGCGCATCTCTCGGGAGATCTCCGGTTATTAGGGCTCCGGTCCTGAAGTCTGCCATTTCCTGCAAAGAGAGAAGATATCACAGTGATCAGCCTGGGCACCAGACACCTGCCGCAGTCAGCAGTCCAGCTCATCGTTGCCAGAAGACACACCGCTGCGTGCCTGCGACTCTAACAAGGCCCCGCGTGTTTCGGCTAGTCATCAATTCTGCACAAATCTAGTGCACAATGCCAATAACCCAGACCATAAATGTGTGATACGTGCCAGGTGTTTCTGATCACAAGCGAGCAATTATTCTTTCGCTATTCTTACAGTTTGTCAGCCCATGACTGTAAATGGAAAAAGTCAAATTGAGTACGCAGAGGAGGGAAACCTCATATCGTGCAGAGGTAAAATATCCCGGCGCTCTCGCCTGAGCCCTATTAGGAGACCGGAGAGTGGAATGTTCTCCCTGCGGCGCTGTGGAATGCAGACAAAAGGATACAAAGCTATATAAATACCCAGGACAAGGATTTCTCAATCCTCCAAAAACAACAGTAGAGCTCTTGACCATAATCATTTCCTTCAGGTCAAAAAGGCACCATAAGGAGGGCCTCCTCCTACTGCAACAACAGAAGAGCCACAATGAGCGCCACCTCCTGTGGGCCCCGGTGACCTGGGCTAACGGGGAACAGGAGGCCCTCAAGCTTGTTGAATACGGTTAAATGTGCAGCTAAAGTCTCATGACTCAACGGCAAGCAAAGCTTCATATATGGCAGACCCTCCGCGCAACGTTTCCTGTGAGAGAACAAGCAGACATGCAAAAACAATCATCGCTGTCAGTGATTGCGAAAAAAAAAAAAAAGCTGTGCTGTAAAATGTCTAGTGATTGAACCTACATCAGCTCATTAGATGAATCCGAGACGTGAAATGTTTAGAAATCATTCTAAAGGCCCGTTCACATCAAGGACGATAACTATAACGGTAACGATAAAGAAAAAATGATCCTTCTCAATATTAAATAATAGCAGAGTCCACAGTAGATACAACGATAAAGATATAGCCAGCTGATGAACGATAAAAACATTTACACCCAATCAGAATCCATCCTGCTATAATGAGCTTGAGAAGTTAAAGCGGCATGCAATGAGAATAAACAGACGATATCGTTCACTGGTGTTTACCCTAATATCGTTATCTTTATAGTTTTCATTCTTGGTGTGAATTTGCTGCTTCTCATTATTATCAATGTTAAAAATGTGTGTTCCTTAATATTTTTGCGAAAACTGTTAACAGTAAGTTCAAAAGAACAACATTCATTTAAATCTTTTGTGACATCATAATTGTCAATTCTGATACATTTAATGCATATTTGCTAAACAAAAGTATTATTTTCAAGAAAAAGGAAAAAATCAATTTACATACTGAAACGACTGAA
The DNA here is from genome assembly GCF_003368295.1 of Carassius auratus. Taxonomy (NCBI): domain Eukaryota; kingdom Metazoa; phylum Chordata; class Actinopteri; order Cypriniformes; family Cyprinidae; genus Carassius; species Carassius auratus. Next base: position 23,402,062 of record NC_039259.1, on the reverse strand, counting down.
TAAAGGCCACGAAATCATACTGAAAATGCTGTCATTGCACCCAACAGAAACCCATTTCAATAAACATATATTATAACATGCAAAACAAAGCAATAACCTCATTAACCAGACTGTAGCAGTCATCATTTTTCTGGGGCGTATTTTCTTCCAAGTGCATTCTGGGACTGTTTACGGTGACAGATGAAAACAACAGCTCCTGACAGGTCTATATACGACGGTTGCCAGCGTTACCACACAGATTCCGATCCCCTTTCCCAGCTGCCGCGTGACGTCAAACCCACACACGTCCACAGCTGCAAAACATCAGCTGTAATGTCGGGACCAGTGGCTGCATTTATAATTACTCCAAACACAGAGCTGTAAACAACACTCAGCATTTAACATGGAGCTGGCACCTCACCAAGGTCCGGATTCTCGTTATAGTGCTGCCAGACGCACAATGCCAGACTGCGGGAACACAGGTCTTAAACATGGCACCCTGTGCAGGTTAAACTCTGAACAAATGCATTTCTTTAATGCATTAAGTGCACTATGGGACACAAAGAACCATAATAAATTTGAATGCTCTGCAGAGGGGCGGATACTGTGTATGTGCTGCTCTATTAAGTTGTGACGCACGGCATGTGACCCACCCCCCAGAGCACATCAACAGTAATGGAGGTCTCGGCAGGTAAGGGCACTGACTAATAATAAAGTCTGCCATTTATATCGGAAAGGGCATCCCTGCGGGGGGCAGACAGACTCTCCTGGTATCTGCTGGTTGATGTGAAAGTGGTGACAAGAAGCTTTCTAGCTTTTAAAATGTACAGTGAACACAAAAGGATCACAATGTAGGTCACGGTGTTAATAAAACATGCTAGTGTATATGTGTGTGTGTGTGTAGATATATATATATATAGATATATATATAGATATATACAGAGACAATGTATGTGAATATAGTTTTATCTGCTTAACCTAAAGAATCAAAGCATTATATTATATACACTATACTATACTATAACTTTATATGTTAAAAGGTTTGGGTTAATAACATTTTAAAGAAATTAATAGTTTTATTTAGTTGTAGACAAGATTTCTATTTCAAATAGATGCTATTGTTTTGAATTTTCTATTTATCAAAGCATTCTGGGGAAAAAAAGTAACCATTTTTACAAAAATATTAACCAGCATAACTGTTTTTAACATTAATAATAATGATAGATGTTTCTTGAGTACCAAATCAGCATATTAGGATGATTTCTGAAGAATCATATGATACTGAAGACTGGAGTAATGATGCTGAAAATTCAGCTTTGCCTCACAAGTATTAACTAACATAATATTTCACGGTTTTACAGTACTGCGTCATAAATAAATCAAATGTAGATACATATATAAAACATTTAGAAAATCAGATCATTTTAAAGATGACATCATCTCATTAAGATTAGGGTAACTGCATATCTGGACACAGCTAGTGTTTGTGTAGTACGAGCTAAAATTCCTCCCCTTAAATCTTTGATGAGGTAAGACCACAAAAATTGCTGTTGAGGGCATTTGCAATATTCATAACCCTTAATGTAAAATCTGCAGGCTTCTCCGCTCATTACTACATGATTTGACTTCTGTTTCACCTATTTGATTTTACTATCTTCACTACCGGTTTGGACTCATTGGACTGACCCAAAGGCTAAACAAATAAAAAAAGACGAGTAAAGAATGATATTTCAAACAGTGACTGCAATGTCTATTGGCAACTGTTGTAAACATCTTAAATAACTACAAAACATGCTGTTTTATGACCTAATATTCTTTTATTTTGAGTGACTACATGGAATATTGATGCTTTTAAAAACGCATTTGTCACACCACAGGACCATTAAAGTGAACCATACAAAAGATAAAAGATTACTAAAACTTAAAATAAAAAGATGATTGGTTACAGCTAACAACTGACCAGTGTTTGACACAATATTTTACAAAATAAACAGTTTTTTTTTTCATTTTTATAACCAAACAGCAGAAATACAATACAACCACTTACTAACTGTATTATGACTATTTTTATTACGACTATTAAAATTGAGTCATAAATCGTCTTCATTTCTCTTACTCACTCATATAAACCTAAATAAATAAAAATCCCCAAACACAGTAACAGCTGCTAAATTTACCTTTTGACCAAAGCGTGCATGAGCTCAGATAATTACTAACACACCTAATATCCTGGTGGATTACTCATAAACGAGTAAACATAAAAGCATCCTCTACACGACATAACACCTCACGCTCCAGATTTCTCCTCTCTGCATGTATTTAACGCCGCTTTGATGATGTACACGAGAAACAAAAGGAAGGTTGGCTAAAAATAGCCCGTTTGAATAGAGCGAGAAAACGGTCTGACAGCCGGAGAGATGGAGCAACGCTGCCGCCGAAATAGCCGGGTTGCCATGACGACCAGATTGATGTGCACAAGTGACAAAATGGAGTCAGAAGCACCAGACATCTTACTGCTGAAGTCTCGATGCACAACAGCCTGAAACCTTCGTGTTTACACCCGCTGATTCCCTAACATTTACATCAAGCTCAATGGAATAATCAATCTGGAAGAGTGCATTGTGTATGTATGTAGGTCGAAACAATAACAGTAATATCGTTATCTTTATAGTTATCGTTCTGGGTGTGTATTTGCTGCTTCTCAACTTTATCAAATTAATGTTAAAAATCGATGTTCTGCAACAAATTTTTAACAGAAGGTTCTAAATAACAGCATTTATTTGAATCTTTTGTAACATTATTATTGTCTTTACTCTCACTTTTGATACATTTAATGCATATTTGTTAAACAAAAGTGTTATTTTCAAGAAAAAAAAATACATTTACATACTGAAATGAGTATATAAAGGCTGTCATTGCATCCAACAGAGACCAATTTCCATAAACATCATTACGCACAACAGCCTGAAACCTTCGTGTTTACACTCGCTGATTCCCTAAATTTGACATCAAACTCAATGAAATAATCAATCTGGAAGAGCGCATTGTGTATGTATGTAGGTCGAAACACCAGAACTGAAGTTTCACACTCCAGGAAAAATACACGCGCGCCATAATTAACTCTCTGTTCTCCCACACACATCCATCAACACGAGCCTGAGAACACAGCTCCGGCGTCTGGGAAAGCAATCCGGCGTTCACGTGGGAGACACGGAGGGGGCCGCAGCAGGAAAACTCTCCCAGGTTTCAGATGTGATTTCTGAGCTTACATCGTGGAAAAAGAGGAAAGAGTGAGGTGAAATGGAAAAGCAGGAATGTTGTTTGTGATAAGCAAGTGTGGCCTATAGTGTAGTCACAGTTGTGTAGGGTAATTCAGCCCGTTTAATGACGCGCACCTCTTGAAGACACTAAAGCAGCTGTGTTAACAGGTCAGCTTGTGCTAACATGCCCAAAGCTTTTCCAATAACAAGCCTGGGCTTTCTCCGACAGGAGCAAAACAGCGTGACTGAGACGAACAGCTTGAACTGTTCATATTTACACAGCTGTTCGGCGGTGACACCTCTTTCAACAACTGCTTTTTGCCTTAATTGGTTTTTAGTGCAAAAGCGAGTCTTCAATCCAATCCGGAGGAGTGACAGATTGGTTGAGTGATGGTGTCTAAAGGGAAAAAGCTTGTTTGGGGATAAATGACTGGTTTTGGAGTTTGAGAACATGAGGTTCTGGGCTGAGCTGATCATTGTTGTCTCTTAAACAGGAAACTAAAAGCAGGCAGTTTCTTGGCGAGGGCAAAGCACAATGGATTCCAAAGCCTGTAGCCAAGGATGCAACAATGAAAGCCATTCGAAAGTAGTGATAAGAATGGACATAACCAAAAAAATAAATAAATAGAATGCTGCAAAATATGTGCAGCAGTAATTAATTAAAATGCTCTGTCTACTTTCCAAACCATAGTGCATGCATATTATATTACAACCAGATATAGCTAAAAAAAAATATTTTGCATGTAAATAAATTACTGAATAATAATTTAAACAAATTGTACAACATGCTTCATTTTTCCAGAATGATATTAGAAAGCTTTTAATTTCAACCACACTGGACTTGGGAAAAAAAAAAAAAACAAGAAAAACAACTGTATGCTGTTACGGATTATCATCAGTACCTCTGATTAATCTAAAATCTACGCTAAAATGATATAAAGGCACCGGAAAGTTCTGTTTGTGGTGCAAAGGCAAAAATTCAGTAGTGACGCTACTGCCATCAAGTGGTTTTAACTTGAATGTCATCCATACTACTGTAATACCACTGTAAGACTGTAAGATCTATTAACCAATGAACAATATTTCAGAACTGTGCTCCGATTGGGTCGTGGACCGAAAAAAAAGTGCACTCAATATAATGCAGCTACTCATAAAATCTAGGCTCTGAAGCAAATATTTGCAATGATCAAATTGCTTTCAGCCAATAAACAGACACAGAGTAAATGATGCAGAAGAGAAACCCACCTTGGTTTCTGAGGGACGATCTCTGAGGTTTGATGGTGTTTGTTGATGATGTCCAGTGGGTGGGTTTAGGAATGACTTTACGTGGTGCAGGGGTCTCCAGGGGGCTTGTATGGCCACCTGTTTGTTTGTCTCGGAGCACATCCTTTAAGACTGCAGGAGAAATTAAATCAACATAAAAACAATATTCAGCACCCTTTAAAAAAAATATATATATATATTTTTTCTTTTATGCCAAAACTCATTTAAATATTAAGTAAAGATCACGTTCCATGAACATATTTGATAAATTTCCTACTATAAATGTATTAAAACTTGATTTCTGATTGCTAATATGCACTGACAACTTCAAAGGTGATTTTCTCAATATTTTGATTATTTTGCACCCTCAGATTCCAGATATTCAAATAGTTGTACAGTGTTGTACGAAGCTACAAGAATACTTTTTATGAAAACAATGTATCAGTGTGGCGCAGCTGACACAGAATAGCATACACTGTTTACGTTCAGTGGATACTCTCTAAAATGGCACCAGGGCACGCAGAGGAGACGAAACGGTGAATAAAGTTGTTTTTATTTTCCTTGCATACAAGCATACGTATTCTCGTAGCTTCGTAAAATTACAGCTGAACCCCTGATGTCACATGGATTATTTTACCGATGTCCTAGCTCCTTTTCTGGACTTTTATCGTGTTAATTACATCGCTGTTTATGGGAGGGTCAGAGGACTCTCAGAATTCATCAAAAATTAATTAATGGCTGAACTAACACTTTAAGTGTCCGTCCAAATATTTTTTATCATCTATCGCTGTATTGATATATGACCAGTAGGGGGGGAAATTAATAATCATTAGAAGGAAAAATAGTATAAATCAGGTCTAAAACATAATTTATTTAATTTTTATTGGCATGGTGAATGAGACACAATCATCTTATGGTGATTATAGATTGTAAAAAGAGAAATCTATGTATACATACTCACCAGAGGTTTTATCAGTGGCAGAGAGTCTGACGCGGTGACTGTCTGAGATCTGAGTGACAGAGCCTGTGTGCAGGGTGGACTGTGAGTCTGTGTTCGCCCGAGCTGCTACAACATCTAGAGCCGATCCCAGGAGGCGATTCTGAAGATAGAGGAGATATGATAAATGCATAAGCTGATAAACACAATCAATTTATGAACTGCAGTGGAGAAGAGTCTTCTCAGACTTGCAGGAATAATGCTCAGAGGTTAAATAAAACAACCAAGCCAGAGATGCCAACTAACCATCTGAATTGGTCTCTGTCGAAGTTACCGTTCTTATAGTTTTGTTGTTTTGTTATCAGTCACTGTCCAAAACGCGTATAGGTCACTTTTTGTATATGTATTATTAGCTTTGTTTATGTTATTCCCTGTGCTTTCCACAATTATTTATTAGATGCCCAGAGGTCCCAGAGGCATTTACATTACATATGACCTGACACAAAGTACACATTGTTCATTCTTACACCCTCCGTACATGATCTCATGTCATGTAGGTCATGAGGCTTTCAAAATGCACCTCACTCTTACAAAATAATTTCTACAAATGTCTTTTTATAGGATTAATATTTCATCAGAATCTGTTCAAGTCTCTGAAACGAAGATGCAATACAACAGCATGTGACTCCTTAAAACAGATCTCTGCAACTAAAGTCTTCTTGAAATAAAAATGCTCAGTGTGCTATGTAGACATAATCTGTTCAGTATTTGGTACTAAGCAACCCTGAAGAACAGTATGATATGTATCAGCCTATCATTGCAGAGTATATATACTGTAGCAAATATATTTAGTTCAAGGATGGAAAACTTGAATGTTGAATGAATGTTTTGGTGTAATAATCCTTGACTTGAATAAGTAGACTAAAAAAATAAAGAAAAGAAAAGAAAAGAAAAGGAAAGAAAAAAATAAACAACGTAAAATAACAAAACATTAAATGAAACAAAAATAAAACTCCAAAAAAAAATAATAATAATAAAACAAAAGAATACAAAAATAAATAAAAACTAAAACAATAACAAAAAAAGAATACAACAATGAAATTAAACAAAATAAAATAAAAGCAAAAGTACACAAAAATAAATACAAAATAAATAAATAAATAAAAACAAAAATAAACTGACTAAAAAATAAAATAAAATAAAATCCAGATTCTGCATCTCCAGGTCGAGACAGAGGTCTTGCCATTTTTACCTGCAGCTGGATCTGCTGACATTGGATCGTCTCCAGGTGTTGCAGTCTCTGCTGCGTCAGAAGATTAAGCTGTTCCTCCAGGAAGGCTGCTCTCCCAACAGAACTGTTCTGAGCTCTCTCCAGCGGGACACTGGACTCTGACGCCTGCAGCCTCCTCAGCTCAGCAGTTACCAGTGCGATCTGAGCCTCCATCTCACTCTGAGCCTGATGGGCCAAACAAAGACAGTTTAAAATCAATGCTATCATACTGTATTGCTCTAAGAATGTCGCAATATTATAATGCTATATGAATCTAATAATGTCTACCTTGATAAGTGGTGCTGTGGCGGCAATAGTAGCAGCTGTAATGGCTGCCACATTTGCAGAAGTCCCAGGATCTCCTAATGGACAAGCAGGCTCTGACTGGCCTCTTGGAGTTTGGGATCTGTCTTGGTCCAACACTTGTACTGTCACATTACGTCTTAAAGGGACACTTTGGGATCTGAGAAACAGAGAAATATTCACATGTACAAAATAATAACCATGTTTGATCATACGAGTGACTGAATGAAATCAGGCATTACCTTTTCTTGAGGGCGGCAGAAACTGCTCCTCTCCCGTCAGCAGAGTATGTTGAAATTTGCATGTCTTCACCTAAGGTGTTCAGATATTTCAATTAGTTTCACATTAGTGACATTTAAAAATATACCAATATAATTCAATAGAATACATAAAATACTATTTTAATTCAAAACAACAATGCAATTATACAAATTCATACCTTTTGACTAAGTTTTCCTTTTGTATGATTTCGCTTAAGCTATATTCTATATATAATACCAATATAGCTCAAAACAAAATAACAACATCTGGCTTCACATTTTCTGTCTGCATGATTGTATGTTTCTGATCTTTGAATATAATACCAATATAACTGAATTCAGTAGAACAGAACAGAACGGAATAGAAATCATACCTATCGATTTTGAGTTTGCCATCTCCATGATTGTAATTTTACTTTTCTTGTTCCTGGAGGTCTATGTAAAGAAAAATTAATTGTTTAAAAAACATTAATCAACTTCAGCAAGTTTAAATTGTTTATAAACAAACCAAATATAACTGTAGGAAGGGGGAAAAACTCACTTTGTCAGAAATGTCAGCAAATTGATTTGATGATCCACTGGGATGTTGTTCATGGGATTCAGCTGAATTCAAATAAAAAAATAATTTATTCTATTGATCCTTAAATGCATGTCACATTTTAACTACAATCAACATAATAGTGTTACCTGTATCTGAAGCTGAAGGAATATTCACTTGGTGGACAGGTGGGATTTCTCTCTCATTCACAGAATGAATATCTTCAGAGTCTGACAGTCTCCTAATGTAAATATTAACTTTATTATGACCCTCATGCTGTATTTCCTCTCTGCTGGCACCCAAAGCAGCTCTGGTTGAACGAATTAACACATCTGCTGCATCAGAGCTGGATGTAGAGTCGTTTAAGTTCGTGTTATTGACCACAGACACACAACAAGGCTCCATTTCCACTTTTCTATCAGTAATAAGACTTTTGTTTTCACTGTTGTCGGTCTTTAAACAGAGGATAATAACAATGTACAGGCCCAGTCGTTAGTTGTCAAAAGCTTTCATCATTTTCAGGCGTTTCTAACAGTCTTACCGTGAACATGACGTCAACATAACGATTATTGCCTTTATTTCGTGAGATATCCTCAGATGATGACACACGTCATTCACTCTGGTGTTGTTGTCAGTAACTTACTGTTTTTAAATTTCCCGCCGCTGGTGATTTTTTTTTTTAAGAAACCGGTTGCTTCAGCCTCTCATTTCTGTTAAATTCACAGTAAACCCCGACTTAATTTCGTAGTATTTTAACGTGATATTCAAAGGAGGTTTTATTTCAGCTGTAAATCCTGTTTTTTCTCAGCGTCGGTTGTTGCTGACAACAAAACTTCACAACTGTGATCCTGGAAACAAGGACACGATCGAAAGATTTCAAAATAAAAGTTCCCTGTGTTCCAATCATGACACTGCTGCCCCCATTTGGTCTTTCATAGAATATTGGGAAAACATGACAAATAAATGTTTATATTTAAAAAAATAAAAATAAATAATAAATAATTGCCTTTTCACATATTTTTTATATAATAAATAAATAATAAGTAATAAATCTGAGAAATTTCAGAAGATTTTGCATCCTGTAGCACAAGTAATCATAAAATTACTGAGAATATAAAACATTATATTTAATAATTTTAATGTTAAATATAAGATGCTAATTTAAAGGGACGTTTGTCGTTGTACACTATGTCTGCACATTTTCAACAAGATGTGCATTACACACTAAAATTAAATAAAAAAATGTATGTATAAATTATGTACAAATATATTACAGAAAAATACAAATGTAAAACGATATTTATTTTTTTATTTCATAAGGGCTCTCATTTGTAACGACAGTTACGAATCTGCCGATGTGAAGCAACGGTTTGTTCTGTTCTCACATGTCCTTCACATCCTGAGCTCTGACAGCAAAGGTAAAAGATTTAATGTCATTTTTTTCTTTGTTTGTTTATTTATTTATTTTTAACGCGTTTTGTTTCTTGTTATATTTATCGCCTGTATCTTATTTATTATAAAGCGTTTATTAATATATTTATTTTTGAAGGCATGTTTCGAATATTTAGTGTTATAAATGTACATACAATATAATGCTAAAGGCCTTTATTATTAAAAAAACATGTATTTATGTAGCAGCCTCTGTACTGTCAATCAATGAAAACGACGAGATCTCCACTGTATTTTAACTATGGCAGCTCAGGTCACTGAATCAGACCAGATCAAACAGGTAAAAAGAACATAACCATACACATTTATATTCTATTTATAGTTTTTTGGATGATTAAATAGCTGTTTTACTGCCCATCTTTGTATTTTGCAGTTCAAAGAATTTCTGGGAACCTACAATAAACTGACAGAGAACTGCTTCATGGATTGTGTGAAAGATTTCACTACAAGAGAAGTCAAGCCAGAAGAGGTGTGTGGGGATGTTGTTTGTGCTTCTATTTCTGCAAGAGGATAAATCGATCATTTATAACCAAATTAGTAATGTAACTTGATTTCAATTGTAACTTGTCTCTCCAGACTACATGTTCTGAGAGCTGCTTACAGAAGTATCTGAAGATGACGCAGAGGATCTCAATGCGCTTTCAGGAGTATCACATCCAGCAGAATGAAGCACTGGCTGCTAAAGCTGGTTTATTAGGACAGCCACGATGATCATTTGCTGCTGGACTGAACCCCAGACCGTTACGACAGTCTCCAGCATGGAGCAGAGGACGCAGGCACTGGGAACAGTGTTAGAAGTCCTCTAACTGGATCATTGGGAATTTTGGTTTCCCTAAGGACATACACTCTCGTTTCGACCACTATGCTGGTCTTCCTTAAAACACGAAAGATCTTGATGGTTTTTATGTTAATGTGCTCCAAAATAAAATATTAGTCAACTCTGATATTCAGTCTCATGTATAATTTAGCTAATGGGATTGAAAGGAATAGTTCACCCAAAAATTCTTACCCTCACATCATCTAAGGTGTAGATGAGTTTGTTTCTTCATGGGAACGGATTTGGAGAAATTCAGCATTCCATCAAATGCTCACCAATGGATCCTCTGCAGTGAATGGGTGCCGTCAGAATGAGAGTCCAATCAGCTGTTAAAAACATCACAATAATCCACAAGACTCCATCTTGTAATGTGAAAACTGCATTTTTAATAAATCCATCAAATAGTTTTAACTTTGAAATTTCACTTCTGGCCGAAATATCAGTCCTTAATCCATTAATCAATTCCCTGTTGTCTTCTCACATCAATCGACTATTATGGATAGTAGACTTGTATTTTAGCTAGAAACAATGGTTTTAAGTTAAAGACATCTTAATGATGGATTTGCGTCTTACAAACAGCATTTCATATTTCACGGATATTATTAACTGATGGACTGAAATCATGTGGATTACTTATGAATTATGTTTTATCAGATGTTTGGACTCTCATTCTGACGGCACCCATTCACCGCAGAGGATCCATTGGTGAGCAAATTATGTAAAACTCAGTTACACCTGTTCCCAAGAAACAAACTAATCTTCATTTTGGGATGGCCTGAGGGAGAATACATTTTCATCAAATTATTGAACTTTTTATCATTAAACTTATCAATTCCAGTGTAAGTTCTGCGTTGATTTTATAGGTATTGACTGGCTAGATGAATCTCAGAAACATGGCCATAAAAGTCATAATTCAGTCCAAAATAAAGAGATTTCTGCCCCTTTTTATTGCAATTTTGCATTGTGACATTAATTAAAGTTGAGTGAACTGGAAATTAAATGTTAAGTATTTCCACATCTTGGTAGTTTTTGTTTATACTCCCTTTAAGCCATGTGGATTTTATCTTGTAATAAAATAGTGGAATTACATTTTGAAGGAAAATTCTAATGATGTCCATTATTTTGCTCTAAAAACACAGGAATGCATTTTTCTTTGCCAAATAGGTTAATGTTCCCCTGGTTGTTTTTGTGAGTTTTTACCCAGTTCTTAAACACAAAGAAACAATATTTCTGAATATTTCAAAACTTTATTAGAAATGAGAAGACCTCTTCTTATTTTACATAAAGATACAATGGCTTTGCTCGGGAACCTAATGCCTTCATTTCTTCATCCAGTAATCTGTAAATAAACTGAAGTCACAGGGAAGCAAGTTTTCACAATTTTATCATCGCAGTGAATTAATCGATGCCCACAGCATAAAATGTCCAACATATGGGTCATCACGGTATAGACAGCTTGGATTTAGGTTCCTAAACGGTTGAGTATATACAGTCTAAAGATGTGCTAATGCTTCTACCAACTTGACATAGAAAAGGAAAATCAATATACAAAGATGTACGGTTTAAAAAATAATAAATCATTTTTACAGTTTGTGTAAAATGTATTTTTCAAATACATGGTTTTTGAAATATCTATTTACAAAAAGGAACAATCAGTAAGAAACCCCTGGGCTTAACATACTCATGTGAGAAGCAACTCATTTATTTAATTGGTCAAGAACTCAAAATGAAAATGAGAATTAAGGATTCAATTATAAAGTACCAGACAATAAACAAGGATGGCGAGGAAAAAGCAGGTCACCAATTTCTGGTGTTCCATCGGGGGAGCTTCGGGCCCAGATGGAGGAACAAAACAGGGTAAGATGCGGTTTACTGCACAGTAGTTACCCAAATTGTGACGTCACATTCCAGGGTTCAAGACGACCCGACAAAGTTCTCATACTCTTTCTACCCCACTGACCGAACGTGGGACGATTGTGATTCTCATCTTGTAAAAAATACAAAAAACGCTGTCCACGGACTGAATAAATATATTTAACAAGTTGCAAGATAATACCTTTAATTTACACAAAAATTTCAGCTCTAGAAATCTTTCATTAAATAACTTCGCCGCTGTGATATATACTTTTTGAAATTTTCCATACTAAAATAAAAACTCTGCAATTACATATAAAAAGACAAAATACACTTGCAAAGGAAATTAGTCCACTGAAAACAGTTTTATCTCGTGTTCCACTGTAAACATGTTATGTAGTATTTTTTTTTTTAGTTTTCATTTTCTTAAAAAGAGACAACAAAAATAGGTTTTGCATAATTCTCTGTGCTCGCATACTAAGATAGAAGTGGAAGACGCCGGCTGCAGTTTTCAGTAAACTACATTCCCGTTTGCAATTGACTTTGTCCTACTTTTCCAAAATAGGGCACTCTGCTGTAACACGTGTACTTTGGCAGTTCTGATGGAACAAGCGCACTACAATTGACCTTTCTTTGAATAACCATGTCCAGCTGGTTAAGGTGACCATTACCTAGGGATCTGAGACGATGTTCTGATAGAGAAACGTAGAACTGATTGACTACTGCATCTAAATTCAGTCCCTGCTGCGCAGAAGCAGTAAGAGGAGGTTTCTGTTTAGCGTTTGTAGAGAGCGAAGTGAAAAGTGCTGTCATTTTCATTCTGGATGGAGAAATCATAAGCTTTGATTTCATAGATTACATTCAACCCTCAAGTGGAGTCTGTTCCCTAGTGCGACAGCGAGCGAGGAGGCAGGATCAGTTTACAAAGTGCAGAAGGTGGGAGTGGCCAATAGGGATCAGAAGAGGTGTGGAGGCGGAGGGCAGTCGAGTGCTATTGGCTGCTTGCTCTGGCCCGTCAGTATGCCTCCGTGGAGGCAGCAGGATGCTGACAAGGGGCAGAAGACATGGGCGTGACATCACCTGCACTCGACGGCCACAGTGTTCTGCGTGGGGGAAGCTGAAGACGGGCTCATGCCTGTGTCGGACGAGCCTGATGATGTGGACGCTGTGGTGTGGGACACTGTTGAACAGAAGACCAAAAATGGACAAAATCAATCACTGTTAACATTTATGAACATTAAGTACAATTTTCAAAATTTGTAAACCTGATGAACAGAATAAACAAAACAACATCAATCATAGCTATTATTATTATTATTAAATAAATATTTTATTGTCATTATTATCAGTTTAATAATAACAATATAATAATGATAATAATATTAGAAAAGAATACATACATAATAATAGTAGTAGTAGTATAGTAGTAGTAATAGTTATTATTACTATTAAGTCAAAGGTCAATAATAAGGTCACAAAAGACAAGAAACTGAGAAATGAGAACACCATTTCTTTTTTTTTTTTTAATTTCATTATTATTCCAAAAAAATATATATATTAAAATAAATTTTGTTCGATATTTAATGCGCATCTCATCATTAATGCTGGTTCTGTAATCAGCAGAAAATCTTGACATGTGTGTGACCTCAAGTGGAGCAGCATTTACTACACAAAGTCATTGTTCACTGGCTCGGTGTAGAAAATGCTGCTCCACTGACAAGATGGGGCGATATTTATCGTGCATCCCTAGACAGGACAGTAGTGAGGCAGGAAGAAAAGTGGGAGAGAGCTGGAAATGAGATCTGAAAATGCCCATACGGTTATTGGCGTAAACTTTAATGTCATTTATAAAATATATATAGTAAAAAAAAAAAAAACATATTGAACAAATTATTCTATTTAAAACTGCACTTTTACCTTCTCTTTCCTTCTTTTTTAACCTTTTCCGCCTCCTGTCGATGGAAGCCACCTCAGACTTGAGTGACATGTAGTACTTCCTGATTTCCTGTAGCTTCTCTTGTAAGAATGAAATGCGCTCAGCACTTGTCATGTTGTCCAGCTCCGCTGTGAAAAAAAGAAGCAGGAACCAGTCAGGACAGGATGTAAGAGACTACAGACACTTCAACTACAGCTGCATGGATCCACTTTAGAAGACATCTGGGTACAGTTAACTATTTCCCAAGCTTGAAAATGAGCCAATGTATTGTATTTACATAATCCGATCTACAAACCAACCTTGGATGCAAATCAAAAGTTAAACTGCATCTTAAACAAAGCCTTCTAATGAAGTCTGGATTGTGTTAATTGGCAGCATAATAAATTGAAAGAACAAGTATTAAATGTACAATATGCATGTATCTACTAAGTATGTGTTATATAACATCTGAAGACAGCAAAGCATGAGAAGCCAAAACCAAAATATGTCGCATTAACTTTGTCAGAGTTTGGAAACTCACTGAGCTGGCAGGACCACTTGTATGTGCGGGGGGAAGGGACGGACTGCTTCTCTTTGTGCTTGTCTTTCTCCAAGTCTTTACTGTTAGGAGAAACCAGACCGGGCGACCGAGAAATTTTCTGGCTCTTGGCTAGGCTGGAGTTCTTGACTGGGGTTAGCTTATTAGAGCTGTCCATGGCTGACAGGTCCTCACTGTCACTGCTGTGTCCTTGAGTCGTACAGACAGAGATTTGATCAGGTTTGACAAAAAACAAAACAAATGATCCATCATGCACGGTTAAAGCTATCATTGTTCACAAATAGATATTAAAAGCTAAAATGTTTAGTTTTGAGCATGAGAAATGAAGAACAGGTTAATCAGACAGCCAAGAGAAGTCTAACATCACAGGACATCAGTCAAGTTAGCGAAACCATTCTCTGGTATCATCATATTAACATGTATTCAATATAAAAAATAAACATCCTAATAACAACAACAACAAAAACTTCATTATCAGTTTATAGCAAACAACTAATAGAAAAAGTAAACCCAGACTTGGGCATCAATCCATAAATGCATTCAAGGCTTTGAACTTGCTTCAAAACACTCACCTGCTCCATTCTTCTCTGTTTTACATATTGCGCTTGAACGTTTCTGGCTGCGTTTTTGCTTCTTGGCCGACGAGACAGTAGTGCAATCCAATAACCTCTTCTGACCTGAAAATTCAGATTAGGAACAAAACAAACAAGTAAACCTCACAGAACAAGAGCGGCCAAGAGGTCAAATCAATTCTTTGACATAAAAATGCAAATATAGTGATAGACAATATATAGAACATTCATATTAGACGCTATATTGAATTTAACAGGTGAAAACAAGGCTGTGAGGGGTTGACTTGCAGTCTTTACGGCAAGATGCACTTTATAAAGGTCCTTAATCACATATCACAAGTCAACTTTCAAGAAGTATTTTCTTGATCTTTTGCTACAGAAAAGTTTTTTGTTTTTTTGGATGCACATTTCATCAGCTAAACAATGAGTATATTGTTAACCAGCAGCAGGCTTGCCACAATAGACGGTGCTGACGATGATACCGGTGTTAAGCCACAACACCGGTGACATCACTTGCCCACCGTCGTTTAGATTTTTTCTATAAAAACATTATTTTTTTCCAATTCAAATGGCTTACTCTTTCAAACCAGGTTGCAAAAGTCAGCTATTGCCATTATCTAAATGTACATCAAGATTTCACCTACCTCTTTCCTTTCCTTCTCGATCCTGCAGTGAGATGCTGGAATTGCTTGAACTTGCACTAGCATCAAAGCTATGAGTGGACTCGTTCTCCCCGAGCCCCTCCTGTGATTCTGCCACACTGTCCACCTCGATGGTGGCATCACTCTCACTCTTAGTGCTGTGAGATTCGTCCGGGCTGGGGGCAGAAGATGGGGAAAACAGACGTGGAGGTCCCACTGTAGCCAGGACATGAGGAAGTTGGTCGGAAGTCTCCAGAGGCTGTGCTTTCTTTTCTTTCATCATTAACAGTAACTCTTCACCAGAGGGCCTGTCCTTCTCCTCTGGATCGTCAAGGTCCACTTCATGGCAGAGTAGCGCCTCAAGGCCAATTTGTGGCATCATTTCCTCATTTGAGGTTGTTGTAAGATCCTCCAGCTGTGGACAAGGAGGTTCCACTATGGGGTGCACCTCTCTGGTAAGAGCGGGCATCTCAGATTTCATCTCGATATCTTTACTGGGAGATGATAATGTTGGAGAAGGGTGTTCCTCTGGTTTCTGCACCACCTCGGTCTTCTTCTCAGGATCAGGTTTCTTCTCCAGCAGCGGTGTTTTAACCGGAGAAAGCATTTTGGGTTCTTCTTGTCTTTCCAGGCGAATTTTCTTTTCCGGTGTTCGCTGTTCAGTGGCTTTGCGTTTCACTGGAGTACTTCGCTCTGGCGGGTCGATGTCCTCTGTTGCGGAGTCTGTGTCTGAGCCGGCTGTCTCAACCGGCTTTATTCTCTCTACAGGACTGCTGTGTGGCGTTTCCTGGGATTTCTTTGCAGGTCGCGGAGGAGTGGAGGGTTCCTCTGTTTCGGTGTGATTAGCACCAGCAGGTGTTTGTGTGGGAGTCTCTGACCCTGGTTCTTTCAAACGAGGCTTCTTCCCTCTTGGTTTTGGAGATGTGTCATCAGACTCAACAGGGAGCAGGGATGTGTCTTCCTCGGGTTTGCTCTCACTCTCCTTGAAGTTGGGCATCTCCTGAGGGCTGCTGGGACGTTCGGGCTCAGTCTGTGCAGGTTCTGGCATTGTGCTGTCCTCTGGGAGATACTCAGCTGCATCTTGTTTTGCTGTCAGGGGTGGATCTGTTGTCTCAGTCCATTCCAGCTTCTTCTCAGGAGATTCCTCGCACTCACTATCATCCAAGGAGCTCCCGGAATCTAAAAACATGAATAAAAGGAAGAATTTACGTTAAAGTCAATATGCATGAAGAGTTAACCATTAGGTATGATGCTTAAAACTAGTGATGCTAGTCACTGCAGTTCAGCTTACCTTACCTGAGCTTATATATTTCTCATATATAAAATGTATTTCCATATGATAGCTGGCCATTCATTTTATATTGAGAAACTATCCAAGTTTGTTTTAAAATATTACCGTATTTTCCGGACTATAAGTCACACTTTTTTTTTTCATAGTTTGGCTGGTCCTGCGACTAATAGTCAGGTGCGACTTATTTATCAAAATTAATTTGACATGAACCGAGAGAAATGAACCACGAGAAAACATTACCGTCTCCAGCCACGAGAGGGCGCTCTATACTGCTCAGTGCTTCTGTAGTCTACACTGAAGACATAGAGCGCCCTCTTGCGGTTGTAGACGATAATGTTTTCTCTTGGTTCTAAATTAATGCGACTTATATATGTTTTTTCCTCATCATGACGTATTTTTGGACTGATGCGACTTATAGTCCGAAAAATACGGTAACCATATTTAAACCATGTTAAAATAAAAACTATCAAGTTATCAGTTTCAGCAGGTGATGTTGTTCTATTGATTCCAAGCGATGTGAGCTGCTCTTACCATTAGAGCCTCTATCCGAATCATACATCCCAGAAGTTCTCCTCGTTCGCCGACGAGGGGTGCCTATTCAAATATAATAATAATAAATAAAAAATAAAAAAAAGTGTTAAAGCACTAGCAAAGGAAATGGGGTCCCAGGGAACATACACATTTTCTGGTAAAATGTGCACATTGAATACACTATTAGTTGTTTCAGATACACAAAAGCATATGCCAAATACATAAGTATAAGTGTAACTAGGGATGCACCGTAATTTCGGCCACTGAAAATTTTCGGCCGAAAATGGCCTTTTCGGTTTTCGGCCGATAGACTTTTATCACCGAAACAACACGGCCGAAATGTTGTGATGACGCAAACAGAAACCGCGACCTGCACGTGCACCTGCAAAGCGCAGACCACGAGCTCCACGCGACATTCACTTAACACCAGTGAGAACATTCTCTCTCTTCGTATTCCTTTATTCGCAGCACTAAAGCGTCTCCTATAAAGATATTAAGACGGACCACGAAGTGAAAACAAAGAAAAGGACAGTCGTATAGAGTCTGTTAGCACACGTCTCACCTAGATCTTTTCGGATCCTCTGCACTTCGCGAATGTGCTTGATCCGCGTTATAAAGACCATTACTTGTATGCGGAAATAAGGCAGCGCGCACGAGAAATGATCCAGGCCGCGCTGGATGCGGAGAACCCGCGTGGAAACGGAGAAGCGCCAAGTGCAGAATAAAAGACTGGTCTCTGCACCAGACGAGTGGCATGCACCCTCGGTGTCTGATATGTTCAGTGGAATTCTGCAAGAAAGTGCCTCAAATAATAATAATACGTTGGCTATTTTGTTCTTAGGGCTACTACACACACACACACACACACAAACATATATACATACATAATATCAGATTGTAGCCATATTTCTGCTAGATTTCTGCTAGATTTCTGCTTTAATTTGATAAAAATGTTTATTTTTATTTAAATACACTCTCTCAAATATTTCTCAAATGTCAGGCAGGTGACAAGCTCAACTGCTCAACAGCTAGATGGTTATCTTTCTGAAGTCCCCATCCCCAGAAGTGATAACAGTCTTGCCAACTGGAGAAGTAATGCACTTTCTAGTCCTACATAGAAAAATTTCAAATGCACTTCACCTAAATGCACTTTGTTTTTATGAGAGAACTGTTCATTTTAAAACCTTTCTGCAGGCCAGTAGGCCTGTACATTATTATTAAATATACACATGAGTGGGATAAATTTTTTTTTGAATTTTATTTTATACTGTGCATTGTTGCAATGTGCTTAATAAATATTTGCATCATTTGTAATTAATTTTTTTTATGTTTTTTTTAAATAAGTTATGTAATTGTAATTATCTTTGAAACTTTAATATTAATTTATGCAATTGCAATGTCTTAATTTTAGTAAAGTTAGTACACGGTCATAGCAATAAATGCAATGGTTCTAATAATTGGCATAATTTATTTCGGTGTTTCAGTTTTCGGCCTTGGTTTTCTCTTTTTCGGTTTTCGGTTTCGGCCAAGAATTTTCATTTCGGTGCATCCCTAAGTGTAACTTATAACAATAGTAATGTTGAACAAAACCCACCAAGCCATTAGTCTTACTATTGAAACTAGAAATGGCAAAATGCAGCTTTCTGTTACTTTTGTGACAGGAAAAAAAAAAGTTATTACCATTCTATTTAGACCAGTCAGATGTGAGCAAAATGACATGTCTGACACAAAAAAAGTCACTCACAATCTCTTAACCTTTAGCTAAGCCCTTCATCAAGTCTTGTGATTGGCTGTTTGCCAGTGATGTCACACATTCATGTGCACATGCTCCACAAACCCAGGATCAAAGCCTGAGCTGACAAAGGAAGCTGATGATCAGCATCATGATACTAACAAAGCCGGATTGGAGTGGTTTTGCTTATGTCAACTTGAAACTAATCCAGTAACTCTGAATTTGTTCATCTAGCATCATGGTACAGGCCCCTGAACTTCAGCTGCAAGATCACACAAATTATTCACAAATCTTACCCTCTCCATTTGGCAGGGCAGAGGCATCTGTGGGCCGTGAGGTCTTGCTGCTGGATCGACCCTCGCTGCTGGGGGTCTTGGACACACTGTGGGAAGTGCTGGGAGGGGTGGATTTGAGTGGAGGACGGCCTCGCCGTATCCCTTGTTTGGCCTGTTTATCATCCTCTTTCTCCTTCTCTCCATCTTCTTTATTCTATGGAGAAGGTAAGCACAGAAAATATTTTGTCCCCCAAGGTTCTCAAAAGATAAATATTGTTTTTGTTTTTAAGAAAGATTGTCACTCACCTTGACCTTTTTCTTTTGTTTTCTCTTTGTTCCACCCTTATCGACAGGCCATATTATTCGATCTGCCTTGACCCATTCATCATATCTGTTACAGAGACAAAACAGTCTCTTGAAGAATATTGCATTGATTCACAAGATGAACAATAGAGCCATTCTAATCCTTATAAATGAACAATGAGCATTTAACATGCTGTCTGAGAGGTATGAAATCTCATAAAGGAATCTCTAATTGTAAAGGGTTAACACCGCGTCCTAACTACATGTGCCGTGACATGCTATAAAATGTTTCTTTTCCATGTTTTTGTCCCAACTAGCCGCGATGCGTGAAACTTCTATTTTAGAAAAGGTTTCTATTTCCACAATGTTGCAGCTGAAACAACAACATACAAACTATATGACAGTGATAATCTCAGGTGTGTTTTATTCAAAAGTTAAATGTGTCTAATATGAGTTTAAATATCATTTTGCATGACCTTATAGCCATACTGAAAGCAACAATAGAGTGTTTACCTCAGATCTTGAAAATAAATTAGAGCATAGATATATGTTAAAAATGTGAAATCATCAATTAATCATTAGATCATCAATTAATCATTAGATTGTAAACTTATCCATTTCATTGCGAGTGCAGAGCGCTTCCAGAGGGAGCCCACCCACATATGCTTTGATTGGCTGTGATATTTGATCGATTCTCTCGCATCACGATATTGCGCCTCGTTTGGTGTGGACTCCCAAATCGCTTGTCACTGGAATATTGTTGTGTCATGTGTAGTTAGGTCACGGTGTAAATGTTTATTATAACATAAGTGAATTTCAGACAGAGGTTAATCAGACAGCCAAGAGAACTGTAACATCACATGACATCAGTGAAGTTAGCGAAACCACTCTCTGGTATCATCATATTTGACCCCATACATCCTTCAATTTTCAGCGGAATTTGGGCAGTTCATACAATATTCAATAAATATCTGCAGGCAAAATCCATCCATAATTTTCACATGCATCCGGTCATTATCTACTATTTATAGTCCTTTCTTATGACAAGTGAATTAACATCAACCCCTCACCTCACATTCCAGCCGTAATAATGCACCAGGTAAAGAATCTCTCCATCATCGGTTTCTGTGTTCTTAATGTTAGCTTCATAGATCTTCTGTGTCTTCCCCTTGCCATATTTCACTTTGACTTTAGTTCCGGTCAAAGAATCATAGTCCTCACAGCCGTCATCCTCTTCCCTCTCATATCTGTCAGACAAACACAAATGATTAGATTCTTCATCCACACAGAAAGACCATTTCACAGAAAACTGGACTTTTGTTGTTTGACATACTACATAGACATATACTACCATTCAAAAGTTGGCATCGGTAAGATTTTAAGAAATCAATTCAGCAAGAAAGCAAAAATTGTTCAAAAGTGTCAGTGAAGAAATTGACTATGTAAAAAAAGATTTTCAAATGCATGCTTTTTTTTTTTTACTTTCAGAGTTCATCAAAAAAAAAAAAAAAAATCCTAAAAATGAAATCACAGTTTCCACAAATATTAAGCCACACTGTTTTCAACATTGATAAGAAATGTTACTTGACCATGAAATCAGCATTATATTATAATATGAAGGATCGCGAGTAATGCGGTATATATATATATATATATATATATATATATAAAAATTTGTATTTCAAAACATTACTGTTTAATCAAATAAATGCAACCTTGGTGAGTGTAAGAGACTTCCTTCAAAACATCTCTACTCAAAACGTCCCCCAGCCTAACCACAGTTTATAGAATCTAAGATGCACAAATTAGAATACGGTTCAGAAATTACAATACTGCCATCCTAACAAGCACATTTTTGTATGATCACCTAATTTAGAGGTACTTAACCAAGTTATTTGAAGACCAACTTTAAAGATATCAGTTTGTAATGAGGAATTGAGTGGAGTTCAAAAAGGTGCCCCTTTCAACAAAATGTCTCAAAGAAATCTAGGCAACTGTGACTCTGAAATTACTAATGAATTAACACCATCTCTTCTGTTTAAATGCAGAGATAAATCAGACAGCCAAGAGACGTGTGACATCACATGAGATCAGTCATGTATGCAAAACCATTCTCTGGTATCATCATTTCTGACTCTGCTGGGACAGGTTCAAATCCAAAAAGAGAGCCATTCAGAGTTTAAATTACATTAAGTACAACATTACAGGATTGTACCATAAAAAAAAAAGTGAATCAAGACAGCAAAACATTTAACAGGTTAAACACAGATAGTGAGATACCGGTCTCTGAGTCTGGATCTCTCGCCATCATCTTCCTCCTCTTCTTCATCCTCATGTTCTTCATCATCAGTATCTTTATCAGACTCTTCAAGGCGGCGGCTGCGGCGGTTCCCAGGGGTTTCCCCATCAGATTTCTCCTTTTGCTCCTCTCCACTGTTTTCTCCTCCACCTTGTGTCTCCTCCTTATTCTTCTCCTCCTCCTCTGGTTTCTCCTGTTTCACAGGCTCTTTCGCCTCTACTTTCACAGGGGTCACTGTACACCGCCGCCGGCCCTGAGGAATAACACACATACAACCAAGATATTTTAGATAGGAAGAAAAATACAGGAATGTGAAGCTCCTACACAAACTGGTTATTTTGAATATTTAAAAGTCAAGTCACATTCTTTGAAGAGAAAGTTTATGATAACCTATGTTCTAGAACTATTATAACCATTTAAACACTCACAAATAACAAGAGCAGTAGAGTAAATGTCTTAATTGTAGTTAGTGATGGTCTATATGGCAAAAATATCATCTTACAGTTTTTTTTCCAGAAATATGATTTTATCATGATTCTTTGTCATGATGGTTGTCTGAGCAGTATAGCCAAATTAATTTCCCCATTAAAAAAAAAAAGCCTTAAAAATTAAAAATTAAAATAAGATTTGCAGACATTTAGGCCAAAATGGGTGAAGATAAAAATGTCATTATTTTGTATTTATTATTAAAAAATAAGAACAAAGATAGGTTACATGTCACAAATACACTTAATATACAAATAAAACAAACAGTGCTATATTTTTCAGGTACAGTAGGTGTATTTAGCAGTAGCACTCAAGAAACTGAATTAAAAAATCTAAAAATAAATCACTACACTATATACATAAATTATACATCAACTCTTATTAAAGCAACCGTATTAAGGCTTTTCAGTCAAGAGTCTTAAGTGATTTTTGGGTGAACTTTACCTTTAGCGGCAGCATGTTTATTTAGTACTGTCGCTTTAAGACCTACATGCATCTAATATACCTGCATCTGTTTTTCTCTCAACTGTACACTTTCACTTTAGACAGAATCAACTGTGTTTATATGTAATCACAGTGCGTTTTTTGACAGTATTAGCTCAATCAGATGCAAAACATAACTTTGTCCAGTAATTAGGCACTTTAACTGGCTTTTATAGCGCGTGCTGTAGGCTTCAGGTGTACGCACTCAGAGAAATGTCAGAACAGCATGCGAATGAAATGTTTGACTGGCAAGGCTTTAAAGCTGATGCAAATTGTGTACTTTTGTGATGGCGAATAAGTGCAGTGTCCCGTGAGTGTTTCTCTACTGCTAACATTTGATGGTTGTAACATTACAGTATTTTGAGACGAAGGCGTGCTGTAGCAGGATACTACGATATTTCTTCAAAAGAAGATCTACAGATATTTTCATTGTCCAGGATAAAAATTAAAAAAAAGTCATTTTTTTTTTAAATCAATTTAAATATAAATATTACTTACTTACATACATACATCAACATTTACTTTCATTTTATGGAACAAGCAGCATTCAAAACACATGAGTGTGAGTTTTTGAGTGAACTTCCTTTAAATGCAGGATGTTTTCTGGTTTAAAAACCCAAAATAACAGATGCCTTTAAAATCAATTTAAAGTCAAAAATGCGTATCAGACAGCCAAGAGAAGTGTATCATCACATGACATCAGGTCATGAAAGCGAAACCATTCTCTAGTATCATCATGTACATTTCCTTCAACTCATTGAAGGACAAAAAAAAAAACCAAAAAAAAAAACACTTGTAATATAAGTGTTTTTGCTCTGCAGCTGGTAGGTCTTTTGAGCATGAAATACGACATCCTGATAGCAGCCTTACATAAAGACAGACACTCACCCTGGGCGAGCAGATATCTTTTTGTCCCTTTTCACTCTCAGTATCTGACTCATTAGCATCTGCCGCAGGATTGTCCTCGCTAGTTTCAGGCTCCGCTGTAACCTGCTGCATCATCTCGTCTGTGTCTCCACTCTCTTTTTTCACAGTCTTAACGCACTGCACTTCCGGCTGGCGTTCTGGTCGTGGCTCGTTGTGGTGCACTGTCCTAAACTGGATCTGAGCGGAGCGGCAGTACTCCTCAAATCCATACAGGTACCTGAGGTTCAAGTCAAACAATTGCCAATGATAACAATATTAATCAAGGAGGAGTCATTTTCAAAAAAAAGTTAAAATGTGCACTCTCAAGGTTTTTTTCTTTTTTTACTCAAGCAGAGGATAACGAGACAGCCAAGAGAATTGTAACATCACATGCAGGGTTTCCCATACATTGATTTATTTGTGGCGGGCCGCCACGATATCAAAACTGACCACCACAAATAGATTTTCCAAAATGCTTTGACTTCGTTAAATAAAAATAAGCACTGCAATTTTCAAAATCCAAAACCACCGCAGGTGTTTTTATATCACTGTATTTCAGAAGAAAAACCGACTGGATTCAGAAAATTTTCAATGTCATTTTCATTCCATTTTGCAAGTAATGCCTGATAAATCAGCGTTTGCGAGCTCAGCACTGCTTTGTTTACAGCCGTTACCTGAGAAACCTCGATCTCTCCCTATCTAATAGCACCTCCTGCTGGCAGAAAAATAATTAGCATATTTATATATGGGGGCTGGGGAGTGCCGCCACAAAGAGTGTAAGGCTGTGGGGAAACACTGACATGACATCAGTCAAGATAGTGAAACCATTTTCTGTTATCATCATACTTGACCCTGTGCTTGTTTAACAAGACGTCAATTTTCAGAAGAGCTGGGTTTGTTTTTTTTATTTAACCATTACATGAGTTATATCTTAACAGCGCAGCTGCATGTCTGAAATGCTTGTGTTACTGCTTACTTTCCTGCTAGGCATTCAATGTTAAGATTCTTTTTTGTAAACATGCTTTTTGTTCGTTTGATTAAACTGAAGAATAAGTAAAAAAAAAAAAAAAAAAAGAACATGTTTGCTGTAGTTGAAAGCATGCCCCATATGCGGTCCATAAACATCAAGTTGTACACAACTCAAAATGTTAATTTAACAGTGCAGCAAAAGTCACCTTCCAAAGTGGAAAATTGTCTCCATTTGCCAACGACACGAGAAGAACACTGGCTGCTGAGTAAACAAATACAGTCCTGTACAGCAGGAACTGCGAGAGCATGCACTTACTTTTTGTAGGCCGTTTTCACATTGTACGAGGCAGCCGAGTTCAGAACCGGGATGCCAAGATCCATGTAAATCTGTTTCCAAATAGAGCCGCTTTCAATCTAAAAACAAAACAAACCATCTCATCACACAAATCTTTTTGATGATTAAAAGTGCTAATTGTTGCTGCACAGAGTTGGTAGTGTCATGCACATCTGTCTACCGCACCCTGGGATCAGACAGCTTAGAGAAACATGACATCACTCCAAAAAGCTCAACCGCTTTCCCAATTATCACTAGTCCAAACTCCCAAATATAATTACCTCAATAAGATTCACAGAACACGCATTTGATAAACAAGCAATTTTTCAACTCAGTCCAGCTCTGTGAACTTCATAAATTCAATCAGCGGCCACTTTCGCTTCATATTTTTGGCAAGGTCTCACTTCCCCACTTGCCGAGTACAATAAACAGATGGTGGGAACACTAAGAACACTCACATTGTCACAGCCTCCGTGAATATGCACCAGTCGGAAGAGCTTAAAGAGGTTGAGATCCTTGTAGCCAAGCACTGGAGGTTTGTTAATTGGGGTCCCTGGAAGGAAAGCAAAGGTGCAGAGAAGCGTTAAACTGAGAATGTGCCCTGTAGAACTAGTCATGAGATTCTTCTTTTGGGAAAAAATACATAAAATCATTGAACTTTTGAGGCCACACACACGAAGACTATAAAAGACATCCTCCATGAAGATTGTTAATCCCCATTGAATTTGTATTAATTATAACTCAACGGGTGATGTGCAGGCATTACCTCGGTCCTCCATGAACTTGTAAAGCTGCTGTAGAAAGTGGTCCCTTTCTTCTGGGTCTGGCTCATCATCGGGCTGTTTAAGAGAAAGTACAATGTCTGAATTTGACATTCGGCAACAGTTAAATTATCAATTACCATCTTTTTTAAACTCACAGGCCACATAAACAACAAAGTAGTTTTTGCAGTGCATATCTAAATCGATCACTGACTGAGGATCAATTACCAAACAATTTGATCCTCTCTCGAATAAATCAAACTGTAAAAACATGACTCTAGCATGCAAATCAAAAAGATCATTCGTATATATATATAAATTATATATATAAAAAAAAAAAGCTAAAATCCTGTAAGCAGCAAATAGGATTTGTGGAGAATTTAACTATTCTGATTTCTTATTGATTATTTACAACTCTTTTACTTATTTAGAAAAAACTAATTGGCTTAAATAAAGACAGTTACTTCTTAATTAAAGTTTTTAAATGCATGGCATATATTTTAACATAAATGGTCCCATTTTATGGGATTTTAACATCACTTATTAAAAAAAGTCTGTTTTGCATCTTTAATTACATAGTCATAAGAACCACCAGTCAGTAATTACACTAATATAAGTCTCACTAGCCTTACATATACAACACAGCAGCAGTTGTCATAGTTGGACGTGACTGAAAGAGAGTAAGTCAGATTAACTTCTTAACCACTCCTACTGATTCAGAGGCACTTTTGATTTATCAGAAAGAACCAGCTAATAACCATCGATTTCTGAATGGGATTTCACTAATCACACTAGGTTTGTGGTTTCATACAAGCATACATAATAGCAGTGATGGAAAAAATTATATTTTAAAGCATTTTAATTCAGGCATCTTCCATATGGACTTCCACAAAGAAATCAAGAGCTATAACGGTCAAGCAAACATATTAAATATTAAAATAACATATGGAACGTTATATCAAATATATGGGGGTGTCATTGCCTGAAGGTTGTGTTGCAATACATCTTAAACACTAATTTGAAACCTTGCATATCCTAATTTCTGCCTTTAGCATTAAAGTGAGACTTCTCTGTTGCACAGGAAAGAGAGCTCAGCAAAAGCGCTTTGCTGAGTCAAGCATCTGTTAGGCTGTATTCATAATGATCTAATACATTCACAACACAGAAAATATAAGAATTTACAAAGCTATATGCTTAAATGATCAAATGACCTAATTTTCAAATTAGTCAAATTATACAGGGCTTCCTTAAGACCGATTAGGCGGCAACTAGCGGAGTGTAATGAGGTGTAGTTGCACACATCCAAAGTTTAAACAAAATCCTAGTGCTGGCTTTCACAAGATAAAATTCAATAAAAATAAACAACCTATCATTTCAGACAAATTTTTCAGCTTATCTTGTTCACATGCTGGCCTTATATCTGTGCAATGTGCCTGACCTTCTTCAGCGAGGAGAGAAGACTCTTTGAGATGAGCTCAGCCCCGCCCACCATCAGAACTGGCACACCTCCACTGGGCCAATCCTGCAGCCTTTTCACAACCAATGGAACGAGCAGTTGCCATGGGAACGTGTCCGAAAACCAAGCGAATGGCCATTTGTCCAAACTCGGGGAGCAGGAAGAATGAGACATTGTTGTCCAGAGCCTGGGGGCTTTCCCACATGCTGAGACCATTTAGTGGGCTTAATCAAGGTGTACGAGAACATGAGATGTAAATGGCTTCGGGAATGTCTTCACAAATCAACATAAATACCAACACTGGGATTCTCTCAATCGGCACTGGTCGTAAATAGCCTCGTGTTACCTCAGTACGCCTGGTGCCCAACTCTGGGAAGCCCTTTAATCAGAGCATCACAGCAAAACTACAAGCCAATCAAGGAGACCAAGAAACAAGTGTCCAAATAGGAGCATAAACTGAAACACTGAATCAAAAATAACCATGGCTCACAAGTTCCAAAGACAAGACCGCAATTCTCAGCACCACCAAATTCTGAATACATCAGCAGCACACAACATCTTTTCAACACTTGATAAATAAGTTGAACTTTTGAAGGAAACACCATTTCAAGGTAAACAAATGGAACTGGAGTCTTACTTCCTCTGGTTCTGGCTCCTTCTCCTCCACTTCGCCCTCTTTTTCTTCACCCTCCTCATCATCGTCTTCTTCATCACTGCTAGAGGATTCAAGAATCTCACTCAAGTCCACTTTCCAGTTGTCAGGGACCTGTCTGGACTGTAGAAAGTGTTTTGCTGCTTCAAACCCTGGAAAGAGAAAAGAAAGGGAGCATAAGAAATCACGCTCTGAACTGGAAGCATTAAGTCAATGAAGGGTCAACTGATTTTGGGTCCCGTACCTTTTCTGTTCGAGCACTCAGGTTTGGAGAGGGTGCCAATGTTTACTTCCTGAACATCTTTGCGTGCCACTGTGTGACTGCAGAATACAAACAGTGATAAATCAGAGAGAGCACAACAATAAGAAAATGTTTCCATTTCTTATTATTAAACAAACAAAAAAATCATTTTACTTTAAATGCAAAGCATCAACATTAAAAATCCTGTGAAATGGCTTAATGAGGAAAGCTAACAGACATGGAATAAACGGAAACAAATGTCATTTAAAGTCAGAGACACTTTTTTTGTTACTCACAATTTGGAATCTGCAAATGATCGAACTAAACATTGGTCCTTTTTGACAGTTAGGTCATCATTGCAGCTTGGAGATATCACCTTCAGAGAGGAAGGAAGTATTAAAGCTCTTCAAAAAACTAAAATAAAAAATACGCTTTTGGAAAACCGTAATCAATGAATTCATCATTAGAGTCTTCATAGACAAACATTCAATTTGAAAGAACTAATCTGTTTAACTCTAGGGTTGCAAAAAGGTTGAAAGTTTCCAGTAAATTTTGGAAACATTCCAGATTTTTTTTTACATTTTTTTCAGAATTTTTTGGAATATTCCAGGGATTTTTGGAAAGTTTCCTAAATTTTCCACCCCTTTGCAACCCTGTTTACAACATATTTTTCAATTCCATTCACAACCTTTGTAAACACTACAACAACAAACTTGCAGCAAGTACTTTCTAACAGCAACAATACAACATCCCCAGAGTGGCTTGGTCTATATTCTTAAAAAATATTCTCATGTTCACTCATGTTTTAAAACCAGTATGTGCAGATTTTTGTATGCATTATTTTTACAGGGCAATCTTTCAGTCTGTTCCCCAAACCAAGCATTACATGACTTAAGAACTATTCTCTCAACCATCAAGACTATGTTAATGCTGATTTGTCGGTCCTATAACCTGTCACTATGAAATGTGTTGTATGAAAAAGCTGTGAGAAGATTTAGCTAAATATTTTCATCTTGTGGTCCATGGAAAGAAGCATAGAGGCTTAAACAGCATGAAGAAGAGTAAATAATAAGCATTTTCAGAACTTTAGTCACTCCATGCATAATCTCTCTAGCTTGTTTTTAAATCTTAAATGTATTGTTTTGTAATCGAATCAAGGACTCACCAGGACATAGTGCCAGGAATCACTCTCGGAGCCACTCTGTACGCAGGCAACTTTCCCCAAAAGATCATCATTAAGCCTCCTCCTGTCATCCTCATCATCTTCACTCGATGAAGACTCCTTTTCATCTTCTGCACTGCATTGCATCAAACAGAACACTAACATTTGAAACATGCTCCCTTTCACATTAAAACTCTGATCGGAAAAGCTATACTGCATTTTTTGCATTTAGGAAAGTAAATAATGGAAACTGAACAATAATATTCCCAAAATAATGCTAGTTTCAGCTCAGGATGCACCAGGGGATCAGGATATCGTGCCTTCTTTAATTCAAAGTTTTTATTTGTTATTTAAACCGACCTAAGTGTTACAATTTGAGAGCACAACAACAAAACTGAAGTGTACTGTAACAAGCTCAGTATGAATTACACTATTGCACATATACTTCAGAAAATCTTAAAGCTACATTAGCAACAGCCTAATTGGAAAAGAAAGTGGACAAATTATAATATAAAACAAAGTTAGAATTGTTTTAGGTGCAAGAACCCATGATGTGTGGACTGTGAGAGGTAGGGGTGTGCGATACGACGATTTTTGATCGTGGATGATAGAAATATCTCCACGATCTGCTTTTGAAGAAATATCGTAGTATCGTGATAGAGCACTCATACTATCAGCTGCAGTTCTGGAGCCTCCGTCATATACTGAACAACACCACATGCATTCACAGCAGTTTTAACTCAGCGGTAGAATTACTCTCTCGTTATCTGCATGTGCTTTTAAATGTTTCATTTGCACGCTGGTCTGACCGGTGCTTTTTCAGAGTGCCACACACATCAGAGCGCCTGATTATTAAACCAAGTTATCGTTTGTGCCAATACTGTCAAAACACACAAGGTTTATAAGTAGACTCAAGTTGGTTCTGTCTAAAATGAAAGTAAACAGTTGAGAAAAAAAACATATGTGCCTGTATATTAGATAGCATTTATGTTCAGAAGAAAGAAAGAAACTCATTCAGGTTTAAAACCAATTTTTAGTGAGTAAGTGGTGGAATAAAACCAAAACACTATGACAGAATTGACAGAATTTTTTATTTTTGGGTGAACTATTCCTTTAACATTAATAAAACAACAAAATACAAAAGATAAAAAAAAAAAATCACTCACTGCTCTTGACTGAAGAAATTTAATACAGTTAGTTTAGGAATCAGTTATTGAGTGTTTTATTTCTATATTTGTTCATTCAATTTCTTGAATGCTCCTGCTGAATACACCTATTGTGTCTGAAAACAAAGTTGTATTTGTATATTATCTTTAGTTGTGATGTGCATCTTTGTCATTCTTTTATCTTGGTTATTAAAAAATAAGAACAAAGATTTTTATCTTCACCCTCTTTGGCCTAAATATCTGCCATTCTTTTGTTTTGTACCTTGAAAGGCTTTGTCTTTATAATAGGGAAATTAGTTTGGCTGAAATGTTCAGACAACTTGCAAAATAGTAAAAACAACATGACAAAGAATTGTGCTAAAATCTTGAATTGTGATATTTAAAATAATTGTGATTATATTTTTTCCCATATCGCCCACCCCTATTGAGAGGAATATGGCCTATTTAACAAAGAATAATATTCACATACATTTGCTACATAAAGATAGACAGCACAAAGAGGAAAGGACTGAAAATACTCACACTGCCTGAGAAGACCTTCTACCTCGATTTGTCTTCTTTCCAATGACTGGAGTGCCAAAGTGCTCTGGGTTTGTCAGGGGCAGTTGGTCCAAAGTCTGTTATAGAGAGAAATGGGCAGAAAAAAATATTTAAAAAAAAAAAAAAAAGGGATAGGTTAAAAAAAAAAAAAAAATAGAGAAGCGTTAACTACAAGACACATGATGCAGACAACACGTCAAGCCTCACCTCACTCTCTGCAAAATGTCTTTCGCCTTTAAGACACAGTGAAGTTCTTCTAAGCGTTTTCTCATCTCCATCATCAAAAACTGCAATAAGAATGAGAAAAAAAAAAAAGAACTTTGAAATATAAATTGCAAGTTTAGTTTAGAGAAAATCAATTATTGGGCCTGAGAGAGGTCCAATAAGAGCAACTCAAGGGAGATTTAGTCAGCTATGTCTGTACGTACCCACAGTGTACCAGCTGGCATCTGTGAGTTTACTGATGATAGCTTCGCTAAGTCTACCCTCTGGGCTCTTCACTTCCACTGTTGAGCCAACCTGAGACCAGAGATATATAGCATTATGACTTTATGCAATAAACTTGCCACACAAATAGAAAGCAATTTATACAATATTGAGAATAAAAAAAACTGTTTAAACTTTTATTTTACAATTGAACATTGTGTACGATATAAAGCACTTTTGCCTTATAATTAAGAGTGCACAAGATATTCTGTCTCTTCAAACAGTAATCCAGCCATAACTGTACTTTTGACACAGTTTCGACCAGAAAGAAATACTAACAGACAATTCTGTATTACCTGGCATGGAATAAAGTTTGGTTTAAACATGGCTACAACTGAGCTGTGTTCCATGAGTAAGAAATAACCAGACACTTTATTACAAGCATTACAGGAAACTTCTTTTGAATAAACTTCAGTGTCACGGTCCAAAAAATGTCTCTCTTACCCTTAAGGGTCCTTTGACTTGGTCATCTTGGACGACTTGTGAAGTGCTCTCTCCTTTAAGCATAACCTGCAGACAGAAATGGTATAAAATATAGAAAAAGTTCAGCAAAGCATGATGCTGAGAGCAACATGGATGGGAAGACAATAGCAGTATGGTTCAGCAAAAGTGAAGTAATCTGGTTTTGTAACAGACGGTGTATTCTTCACGATCTCTCTCAATCAAGCTTCTTAGTGAGTGCCTACGTACAGTGTGAAGAGCAACTACCCAGAAACTCTTTGCAGTCAAACTTAAGAATGTGCAACACAAACTTCAGGCACGTGTCACTCTGTTTTACCCAAGGCTGTCTTGTTTCAGTCGGATAATACAGTCATATCATTCAGATGGATTACACAAGAACTGTCACAAATTAAGATCTTAAGAGAAAAAAAGAAAACACTGATCACATACAACGATGTCTAGCGAAAACAGAAGTGTGTGGATTAACCTTAAAACCAACACACTTATGATTGGTAGGTGTCGATCCAAATTAAGCCCTTTGTAAGCTTATTGTTCATTCTCACAACATAAATAAGTTTCCACTTTATTGACTACTCTACATAGAAAGATGGATTTTTTTTATACAGGTGATGCTTGAATGGTCTGCGGAGCTAGTTCACAAAGCAGAATCATCACCTCCTGTTTTTCTTTTACAAGCCTGCTCTGTTACTAAATCTTGCATTGTGGGGTGCATCAAACCCTTCTGCATCAAAGCAACACAACCCTTTTATAATAACCAATCTGTATATGACACTTTTGTTTATCCTTCACGTCATCTGACACTGGCTTGACAGATAAGATGCACTGCACTCTGAACTTACTCTTTCACAAATGGCAATTTTTATTTAATTTTTTTTTAAAACTACAGAAACAGCTCTAAAAAGATTGTTAGAATGACGAAACACATTTCAAGAACTACTTGATGGGGACCAATTTTTAAAAGTGTAAGTTTCAAAACAATATTTAACATATGGTAAATCTTAACTGTGTGATTGTTTAATCATCACAAAATTACATATATTATAACCTGGCTATAGTCTGCTAAATTGTGACTATAAAACATTTAGATACTACAAACATTAAAATCATTGTGAATTGTGAAAAGCACTATACAAATAAAACTGACTTGACAAGACGAACAGATAGACTTATATCAGAAGCTTACCTTAACTTTCACCATGCGTTTAACAGTCTTGATTTTTGCCTCGCAGAAGGCACCGCGGTACTTCGCGCTCACATCCGTCCCTACAGTCAGGTAGGCAGGTTCATCTGCTACCTGTGAACAGTGTAAATATTATTAAGGTGCACAGACAAATTCATACCAACACTTTCTTTGTGCATAGTTACGGTTATGAAAAGCATGTGCAAAAAACATATAAGAAGACTTTAAAAAGTAACAGCACTCAAATGTTATGAAAACTACCCTTTGGTTATTCTGAAAGCTCTTAGTCTGACTAAGTTACCTCAATCATTTAACTATTGAGTGTTTCTGGTCACAATTTCTATAAAACCCCCATTTGTGTGTGATTTATTAATTTATGTGTTTTGTTCCAGATGCTTGTTAGGCTTCGTTTGGGGAGGCGTCTCATTTTTAAAAACTGCAGAGGACCCACAGACTCACCTTCATCTTGGTGGCTATTTGAGGGAGTCCAGCTCGATAGGTTTTGACTGCTGAAACAGAACAACACAAACACATAAAGAAACAGAGTCACGATCTGGCCCCATGTGCTAAAAAACGTGTCATATGTATACGTGTGAAGGACTTGACAGCACAAAACAAATACACACAACAGAGAAAATGCTAAAGCAGCTAACGCGGCTAGCCACTTCTCGTCCTCCTCCCTTCAAAATGATCAAATAAACAACACCAACCCATCAAAACACAGCTTTAACTTCCTCACCGTGACTTTACCTCCAATCTGAGCCACTTGCGGCATCTTGGTGGTGTAAAAACAAAGCACGGAGTCACTGAAGGAAAACATAACCCCTTCAAACCCTGCGTGTTTCCTTCCCGCTTCGCTCACTGTGTGTGTGTGTGTGTGTGTGTGTGTCACGTCGCCATCATAGCTCACACACCGTCCTGCACCATGTCAGCCCCTCCACCATCCACTAACCCCACATTTCCCTCACTTAACACTGTATTTGCCGAGGTATCGCGTTCGAAGATCGACAAACTGACAGTTATGACTGTTACTGACGCCTGTCAATCAAACTGTGACGGTTAAGGTAAATATAGTGAAGCTGTTATGGCGATTTAAACAGTTCGTCGGGTTAGTTCCGCAACATTTACGTGAGGTGACTTTTCCCTTCAGACTCAGTTACAAGTTTTGGGCTATAAACAGGTCGATTTCAAGTGGTTAGTTTAAGAAAAAGTCATCGGCTGAATCCCGGATCCTGTGAGAAAACAAGCCGACTAGCTGTGACTAGGCTATGCCATTCAATTTTTTTCTTTTCGTCGCCTAAATACCTTCGCTGGAAACCTCGGGAAAACGACAAATATGACTGGATAACTTTCAGACTAGCGAGTTTACATAAAACGGACGAGAATATATGGGTTTAATGATGCGAAATCGGTTGTGTGGAAATATATATATATGAGTGTGTGTGTGTACTTACATGCTCCTATATATGACTGCTTCGGCTCAGCATTCGACTAGGTTGCAAAGGCATAGACGAAATAACAAGCTGTTGAGCTGATGTTGTGTTTCTCGGATCCCTATTGGCTGCCGGGGCCACTGTGGGCAAATTCCGAGCATTGCGATTGGCCGTCCGCTTGGCAAAATTCTATTGGCTAAACTGAAGCGCGTAACCTGATTGTGGAGTACGAAAGCGGCGCTGCGAATTACGCTTTCTCATTGGTGTTCTTTGATTCTTATTTGTTGCTAAATACAACAAACCCATCCCGGTCTCCGATTGGCTACATGTTTCCTGTTCTGTGTTGTCCACGGTTTCTATTGGTCGAATTGACTCAGAAGCGTCCCGACTGCGAAGCCCATTGGCTGAAAGGAGGTATGGGAACGGAGTTTCATTTCAGAGGGAAAGCCTCTGCTCAGTCTGCGCATGTCGAAGATAAAAGAACATTCGCCATTTTGTACCCAACGTTATTATTTTCGCATTCTGGACTCGGAGCCGTGAGATTTCTCGGTGAGCCCCGTGACTTCTTCTGTCTGCTTTTCTAGTCAGACCGAATATCATCAGCATAGTTTTAGCTTAAATGTGTTCTTTCTGATTCGTATTACAAATGTTTTACCAATAAATACTACAGCGCGGTCGTTAAGAAAAGGTCAGTTGAAGGCAACGGTAATGGCGTCTTCATGTCGTTGCTTAGGAGAACGTCTGACGTCATGGGTTTGTTAGCCACGTGACCGGAACAGAGCGCCACAGTAAGCACGTGTTAGATGCTTATTCAGTGACACCTGCGGGATTTCAAATGTTTATGCGTGATTAGATTGTTGCTGAATTACTCACTTAAACGTGACATTGAAGCATCGTGATCAGAAATAGGATCAGATATAGCACTGTGTATGGATATTTTAATGATTTAAGTGTGTGTTTGTAAATGTGTTTGATTTAGTGTTGATATACATAAGCAAACGCGACTGGACTGATAAAATCATATGCTTCTGGTATTAATAGCTATTACAATTTATAATTCTAATGTGTAACGTTAAACAGGATCAGAAAATAATAACGTTACTTCTGCGATGTTGATCCATTTGTATACAATGACTGTGTATATTGTGTATCAATCAATAAATCTGTCAGTTTCCATATAAATTAATCAGTTTGTACATGAATCAGTGAGCACACCTAACATAAATCAGGGATCCTCAAATCTGGCCCACAGAGTTGAGCTCTAACCCTAATCAAACACACCTGAGCATATGTTAATCAATGTCTTCATGATCATGAGAAAATCACAGGTAGACGAGTTTGATCAAAGTTGGAGGTAAACTCTACAGGAAAGTGGATCTCACGAGCCAGATTTGAGGTTTCCTATTTTATACTCTTTGTATCACATAAGAGGTAATCTGCAACACATAGGGCTAAAAGTAGAAGAAATAGAAATACAAAGCTTTGGCCCTTTAATGCTAAGATAACGCTACAAAGATCCCAAAGCAACTGCATGCACTGCCAGTCAAACATGTACATGAATTTAGGCTTTTCATAATCATTTCATTTAAATGCTTCAGCTTACATTTTTGAAACTAGTTTTTTGTAGTAAACTTAAGTGACAAATGGTCTTTAACTTTGATCACAACACTATACTTGTACCTCCACGTGTGTAAAATCTTTATTCATATTGAGTCTTTATTCATGTCAACATCAGAACAGCTGTAATGGGAAGTATGTTCATTAAAATAACATGTTCAGCTTTTGGTTCCTTTTTTTTTTTTTGTTTTACTATAACTTTTAATCACTTTTTAACTAGTATTTTAACATGTAGGTATGCTTGGCTTATAAAATTGCTATCCATCATATTGTAAGTAAATTAAAACATACTGGGTTTTGCTTTTAGGCTCCATATGCTGATGTCTAACTTTAAGTAAAGGGTCAAGTCCTTGCAATGTATTGCAGATAAACTGTTGATCAATGATCAACACCCAAATGCATGTTGTATTTAGTGTCTTATGCCGAACCTAGTAGTATTCACGTTCTTCTGACAAGGGTGTGCATAGATATCATTTAATTGACATCACAGAATTTCTAAAAGAGAAGGTGGATCCTTTGCCTAAGCTTGCTGTCCGACTAATGAGTGGTAATTATGGCAATTTCGGAGTCTGAATCAGAGCTTCATTCTCTTTTATAAATCATTTATTGTCAAGTCTGAAAGGAAAACACAGGACTACAATAGTCCATTACGAAACATAAAAAAAATTGTACTCTCTGCAGTAAAGTTGAGAGTTGCCAGGATGTCTGAAACATGGTACACAGTCGGTTTGCAACACAGTTTACATGTTGTCCTCATCAGAGTCATCCTCCTCCTCCAGGGATTCCTGTCAGGGCAGAAATATGACAGTAAGCCATGCTGAAGAGAGCTTTTGTCATGACTATAACCAGAGGAACGGTTACTTACTTTAGCATATTTCTCAGCCTCCTCTTTGATGTCTTTGGGGACAAGCTCGTGCCTTCCTTTTGTGACTAAAAAGAGGGGCAAAAATATATAAATCAAATATTTTATGCTTTTGAGACCATATCAAATCAGGCAAATAAATAAAATAAAACAAAACTTGTAAGAGTGACACATTAAGTCAACATCTAAAAGATACCATAAGTATTATAATAACATTATAAAAATAACTTCCAACATTAAAAATGTACTGAAAATAAATTAATATATTAATAGATAAAATAATAAAAAGGGTTCTATGACAAATTCAGCACTGAATACAAATGGAGTAGAGAAGAACTTAAGTTGCTTACATTTATAGGGTTCATGAACTAGACTGTATTAAGTATTACAACTATTTTCCTAAAACCAGTAAATGTAAGAACGGAAGTAGAATAAAAAAATAAATAAAAAAAAAGCCTGCCATTTACCTTCTCCAACCCAGCTAAGCTCCAGCTCAAAGGATTTGTCTTTCACCTCATCATGAACGATATAGATACTGAGTAGAGATGACAGACACATACACAAAAAATAGTTACTACATTTTGTAAATATAAAGGGTTTTATTCAGAGTCCCACAATCATGGAAAACTTGGAAATAGCATTGAAGTTTAAAAGTTTAAGGCATGGAACATACATATAATAACATTTATTTCTATTGTGTATAATATATAGTGAGTAAATTAAGTATTGAACACACCACTTTTTTTTTTAAGTAAATGTATTTCTAAAGGTGCTGCTGACTTGATATTTTTTACCAAATGTTAGCAATCCACGTAATCCATATGTACAAAGAAAACAGAGTTCAGTTCATGCGACTAGTTTCTCCATACAGGAGGTGTCTTGAAGCTGTCATTAACAACAAAGGCTTTTGTACAAAGTGTTAAATAGATTTCAGTAGTTCAATACTTTTTCCTGTGTAATTACATCTTATTACAACTTAATTTCTAAATGTATTTGTTTATATATAGATTATTTGGGTTGTTACCAACATCTAGTGAAATTTTCCATGTCAACAGCACCTCCAAAAATATATTTACTGAGAAAAATGGTGACGTGTTCAATACTTATTTTACCCACTGTTTAACTTATGCCTCACTCTAAACTATTAAATGTATAAATATTTCTGGATAGAAACAGTTTTTGTTTTCTGAATGCAATCCTAATAAGATGATTTCAAAAAGTGCTAATGTAGAAAACTATGAATCTAATGCAAAAAGCTCATAGAAACTGATCGGTCAAAAGGTGTGGGAATCTTGTTCATTACAAACCAACATTACTGTAAACTCAGCAACCTAACAGATAAGAAGAAAAATGAGCTGGGCTAGACTTTTTTGGTATATGGTTTGTTTTCATGGATCTCTGCTGCTCTCGTGTTGGCTATGAATGATGCATTCGATTTTGAAGTCTTCTCAATTCTAAGTTATAAATAAATCACACTCACATTTTTGCCACTTCCTTCACCAGTTCTCTGCAGGTCATTTCTTTCATCTGAAATACAAAATTGACATTTACAAGTTTAACCACTTTAATCTTTTGACATTAAAATGAAAACATTACTAAATAAATGTATTAGTCGCTTTGAAAATGTCAAATAAAAATGCTGCTACTTCAAGTTTAAATGACATTGTCTCTGCAGTAATCATGTTTGAACATGTTCCAAAAAAAGACTGCCAAGCATGCTTATAGTAAACACCACAACTGTACTGTTAAAGATACAAATCTGTTAGACTGAATGAAAACGAAAGTATGATAATAAATGAAAGGCAGTGGCTTTTTGTGTCCTGCAGCCCTAGAGATACATTTACAGAAATATAGCCTTTACAAAATGATGACTATAACTTGTTATAAATAATATATTAACACCTACCTGTAGTTTCTCAATTTCGGTCTTGGCAGCTTGTTTGGCTTTTCCAATAGCACAGCCCCAGTAACCCTAAAAACAGACACAAATATTAAATGATGAAGAAAATACATGTACAGGAGGATCGGCTCAATAAAAAAAACTGTGTAATCTACACGGTCATTGAATATTGGAAGGAGTTCACATGTATGCTGGACACTTTTTTGCTGTGTTTTTCTATCACTACAAAAGTACATTTGTAGTTTATATACATTCAAACTTACATTTGTCTACAAAACTAGTTACATTCATTTAAGCAGAAAC
The DNA here is from genome assembly GCF_003368295.1 of Carassius auratus. Classification (NCBI taxonomy): domain Eukaryota; kingdom Metazoa; phylum Chordata; class Actinopteri; order Cypriniformes; family Cyprinidae; genus Carassius; species Carassius auratus. Next base: position 23,362,615 of record NC_039259.1, on the reverse strand, counting down.
CTTTAAATCAAAAGATTTACATAATGAGAAATTAATTCAGTAAAGTGTGTATAGTAAGTAATAAAGTCCTGATTAACAGAGATACTAGTTTATCAAAGAGAGCTCTTACGTATGAAATCCCAGAAGGGTCAACCATGTAGAGCTGTGGACCATCATCTTCATCATAAGATCCCAGGATGAAACTGAAAGGTTAAAAACATCAAAACTTATAAGAAATGAAACTTGCATCATGCAATGATAATGCAAATGAAAATGCATTACTGAAACTTTGCATAAGACCTACCTGCATCCAAAAGGCCTCACAGCGCTGTATAATGTGTAAGCATGGACATACATGCCCACTCTGTCTGCAAGATGCTGTTTGGAAAATATGAAAAATATATCAATGACAAGAAAGATCTGATTTCTTTATTGTCTACCTGTTTGATTTAAAAATGTCCATTCTTTGTTTTTCATATATATATTAGTTATATGCATTGCTAAGAACTTCATTTGGACAAATTTAGTGTTTAAAGTTGATTTTCTCAGTATTTAGATTTTTTTGCACACTCAGATTCCAGATTTTCAAATAGTTATTATATTGTCCGATCCTTATAAACCAAACATCAATGGAAAGCTTATTTATTCAGCTTTCAGAGGGAAACTTTTTTTCACATATAAGACTTAACTTGACACAGCACATGAATCACATTGGTCATTCTGGAGTGAGGAAATGACTAATGGTGAGTAAATGGCGTTAGAATGTTCATTTTGGTCTGATCTTACCTTCAGTGGGATGTCATGGCCATAGTTGGAGCGGAAGTTTGAAGCCTCTTCTCTGGACACTTCTGAAAGCGATCGTGCATCTGCCAGAAGACCAGCCACAGCCTAGAAGACACACAGACAGACAGAGATTCATATGTGTAGAGATTTACACTCCCAAACAAAAGTGTTTTTTTCTTCTTCAATAAATTAATACTTTTTTTTTTTTTTATAAAAGACACATTAAATTTATGAAAAGTGACAGAAAGTAAAGTTTTAATGTTACAAAATATATATCATGTATTTTAAATAAATTCTGGTTTTCTGTTCAAAGAATCTTGAAAGAAATATGTAAAATAGATGTATAATAAGATTCTTGAGCACCATCAGCATTTAGAATCATTCCTGAATAATCATGTGACGCTGAATGTTCAGCAGCCCTTACTCCAGTCTTCATCTTAACCATTGCAGTAATAAATGACACTTTGAATTTGAAATTCTAATAATATTCCACTGTAATAAATGTATTTTTACTGTATTTTACTGCCTTGGCGAGCCTGAGAGAATTTTTTATATATAGTTAGGTTAGGGTTATTTATATACACACACACACACACACATTTATGTATTTATTAACAACAAACTTAATAGCAGGTTATATTTTAAGTCTGTTATACAAAATAATTAAATGTCAACAAACAATTCAATTACAAACAAAGGTATGAGAACAATTTGATGGGTGATTAAGCTTTTTGACTATTATAATTCAGTTAAATAAAGATTATTTTTCACTGCACTAAATGTAAATAATCACATGGATGGAATTGATTTTAAAGTACTATAATGGAACCTAGCACCTATAATGTGACACTGCAATCTAATAATTTACTGCCAGAGTAGTAAAAATAAGTTACTAATGATAAATAACTGGACATGTTTTGAGCACTTGTTTAAACATTCTCAGTGTTCTTACCATTCCAACATGTCGATCAATATTGAAGATGCGTTTATTGGAGCCCTCCTCATACAACTTGGAAAGAACCAACTTCTCTACACCAAACACGACTCCATCTTTGCAGCGGATCCCAACTGCTGTGCTAAAGAACGGCAAAAAAACAATTATTATTAATTTAATATTAGGGGTGTTCCAACTGATTGGCTACCGATCACTATCAGCCGATATTGTCTCTGTCTGGAGCAGGTGAAATAATTGTAATGCTGAAGGTGAGGTACAGTTTAGATTTTTTCATTTCATAACTTATAAAGTAGAAGTGGTCAACCGATATATCGGCCATATTTTGCATTTTTCAAATATCGGCAGATAAGTTTTTTCTGCCAAGTCGAAAAAACTTTTATTTTGACAGCGCTGAGAGCACACAGTGTTCACATTCTCCCTCGTTTGCCGTCTTTGTTAATAGTTCTGTCTAATACGGATATAACTAAATCTGTCTAATAATCTGATAGAATTGTTTGAAGGAATTCATGTATACAAAAAGTTATATAATGACTGATTTTATATTATTAGTAATTGAAACGCAAACATAATACTTTCTCATAAAACATTTATTTTCACAAACCTTACAAACTCAGTCGAACCCAGCTGTAAGATCTTGTGAAGTGTGTATGTGTATCCATCATGATCATGTGTTCTCTGTGTGACAGTTAGTCGGTGTGAATTGAATGATTTAAACTTTAAACTCGTGAAAATTATACTGTGCTTTATGCATTTGCCCACTGTCATATTAACGTATATTCCCTGTGATATATGTAAAATTAATTAATTATTTGAAAATGATTCCCAATGCACACAAACTTCCCAGAATACTGTGCCTTGTTGGTTACAGTGTTTACTTGCTTTTTAATTATATTTTTATTAAATATTTATATGTGAAAAAATACTTAGTCATCTAAAGTATAAGTATATTTATTTTACACATTTATTTTTTAATCCATTTGTCAAATGATGATACAGATGATCAAATTTCTTAAATATTAGAAAAATAAATTATATCGGCACCCCTGCTTTCCAAGATATCGGCATCGGCTGTCAAAAACACATATCGGTCGAGCACTTTGAAGTAGCTATACTGCTTCCTGTGTTCGGCCTCAAAAGTCCTTATCGGAAAACCCCTACTTAATATGTACTTCAATTTTCATCAGACATCAAATATGAAACATTAAAAAATAAATTATTCAAATAAAGGTAAAGCCTTTCTCAGAGCAGCACGTCAAAATGTACATGTTTCTGGCTTAAATTATTTAAGTGAAAAAGTATTTAATTAATTACCTGCTATTTTCTACAGCCTTCATGGCATATTCGACCTGAAATACCCTTCCATCAGGTGAGAAGGTGGAGGCGGATAAATCATACTGGAGAGGGAAAAGAGAAATTCTGTCAACAATTATTACTCGTTTTCATTTAATAAAAATAAACCATTCAAAGAGTTTGCAATAATAATAAAACAATGTTTTATCAAAACAGTGGTCAAATATTGAAGCTTGAATCTTTAAAAGTGCAATTTCTATTTCTATTCTGAAAATTACTCATACAGATTTATTATTTTGCACTCCTGAAATAAATGACAAAATTACTGTCACTGCAACAATGTCTCATCATTAATGCCCAGCTGTGTTTATTATTATTGCTTTGCAGTTTTTTTTAGTTTATTCAGCCTAGTCAGTAATCTTTAAACTTTCTACTGATGCACAGTTTGTCAAGAGTGTGATGTTAAACGTGCACAACACATTTACTTTCACTTTACCTCCGCGGTGACTTTTCATTTGAACTGCTATCATTCACATTGTTAGCGAGCAGTGACTCAACAGGGGCAAAGTAGTGCAAAAAATACACAATTAACCCATGTATATCAGAATAACTTAAACTACTTATATATGAAAACTCTTTATTAACTTTAATTAGGTTGGGTAAGAAAAACCCCCCACTAATGTAGATCCTGCACACTAGCATTAGCTTGTTAGCTTCAGAATGACACAGGCAATGCACGCATTGATTATTTAAATCGCTCATTTCGGATCAGATCTCATTCAAACACTATGATACATTTTTTATCATTAAATCCACTCACCCCGGTCCCAATGGAGCTCATTGTAATTGAATGTGATCAACTATAATCGTAAGTAAGTTAAGTGCTCAGCATTAGCAGCCACAGACTCTACAGCGCATCGGCTCTCCCTCTGCCACCTGCGATCAACGAGCTCTGTGATTGGACACCATGTCGACCAATCAGATTCTTTTAAGCTTGCAAGCGGTCAGTCTTTCACGATAAAAGTTTGACACAAAAAAATAAAAGTTAGTCTTTACGGTATTTTTACACTTGGAAATTTTAACCACAGCTTTATTTAATTATGTAATTTCAAAATAAATATACTATGAAAGAAGTATTAAATTAACACAACAGTGTGTACATACACCAGAGTGTGTACATAATAAAGGTGTCCTTTTTATATAAATATATATTAATGTAAGTATATACATTTAGCAGTTTCAGACATAGGCTTACTTTGTGCATCGTTTTTTACACATCTAACACGATCTTCATATAGATTTTAATAATTTAATTAGGGCATTAGCATTAGCGCATCCAAAATAAACGTTTTTGTTAACATAACGTGTGTGTACTGTGTGTGTGTGTGTGTGCGCGTGTATTAAGACACGTATACAGCATACATATTTTGAAAATATACATGTATTTACGTGTATATATTTATATTCGCAACTGAAATGACCGAAAGTCAATAAAATAATCAGAAATACACAGCAGTGTACCATAAATGGAATGTAATATTTTATTACACACAAATCCAAAGTCATTCAAAATTGAGTCTTTTCCCTTCAGAACAGCTGACAGACCACACAGGAACAAGACAAAAGAAGGAAAGAAAGAGATAAAGGCATTTCATAACAACTCATTTCCAGCACAACATTCAATACTCTTCCACCACCCTGTAATAAACAATTCCAATGCTACAACTGCTTTATACATGCATAAACCCTTAATATCAGTCACCTAACTCCCTCTTGAATTATGACGTTATGACGTTAAAAACATGAATCACATTCACAACAAAAGCATCTATTGCTGTTTTTCCGCACAAAAGATTCTTCAAATCGACCGGACCTTCAGTTGGTCAGTATGCTACAGGCTCAGATCTCATCTAGAATCACACCAGCTGCTCTCTGTCACAGATAAATTGGTTCAAACTCAAGTGTTGTGGATCTTAGACATCCAGGCTACTGTAATCCCTGAGACATATTTCATATATCAGCTGGCGAGCGTTTTAAAGCCCTCACTCTGATATCTCTCATAGGGTGGGACATCTTTAACATCCATCTCCTGTCTGATACCGGGTTACACTAGCACAGCCAAGAGCTCTAATGTATCCATCGCATAAATAAATGCAGGTATACAACATAATCTTGATGGACATCAATTAAGCTGGGTATATTTTTACAGGCACAGGAGGTAGGTAATAATTTGCACTCAGGGTGACTGATGGAAGATGTGACTGCAAGGAAGTCAGGGCCCAGATTTGCTTAGATGTTTCTGAATCTGTTAAAAGAGATGATTACACTATATTACACCAAAACTAGGATTATAACAGATATGATATCTCTGCGAGGTAAAAACACTACATAAATACATGAGGAAATAAGTGGTTTTGGCTTCCTATTGCATCGATGCCAAGAATAGTTCCTCGTTCGAACTCAAACATAACTAAAGTACTAAGATGAATGTCATGAAAGCATGGCCACGTCAAACTGTAAAATAAATTAAATTAAAATTACACATTTGATTTTTATAATGCTAAAGGCACAGAAATAACACAACTCTCCTTTTTTGTCTTTTTAGTTTTTTGACTTGAGTTTTAGTTGTAATTCCAATTATTTTCAATTTGAGAACACTATCATATATTTCTTTTATATTTTGGGGTGAAATATGACTGGGACACGTTCTCTCATGAGATACACCCACACAAGCTAAAATTACTATCCTTAAAACATTCCACTTCTCTAGAGTTAAAAATCGAGCCATGTTCCCTTAATTAAAAGGTGTTTGTTGTTTAATTCAAATTGTTTCCATGGTTGTGATAATGTGTAACTGCTCAATCCCTTGTGCTAAAGTGGAATATGATGCTGCTACGGACTTCAGTGGGTGGAGCATAAAACAAGCAAGCAATAATGTCCCACCAATGAGGATGGTTGGGATAGGATGTTAGGTAAAATATGGACCCCATAACACTTCAGTCATGCTACATTTATCTTAATTTCCATTTGATATTAACATAGTAGGCTACTGTGCATCTGCATTGATTGATTTCAGTCATAATATAATGAGCTCTGGGTGCTCATAAATTCTTCTGCATATTATTTCAAGACTACTGGCCCCCGTTTGATTAATGTGCGTGAAGTGAATGATTACGAAGCCATTTTAAGACATAAAGGTTCTGGATAGGAGTCAAGAAAAACAAGGAGAAAACAAAAACATATGACTTATAGGTGGGATAACTCTGTGAATCTCATTATGAAGTATCCAGATCATATTTCACACAAAAAAAATCAAAAATGATATTTAGCGTAATTAAATTATTATGTTTTTTTTTTTTAAATGATGGCATTGACATTATTTTCATGACAATTAGGCACATTTTCATGTATGTAATGACATGACATTGCATTTTCATCATATTCTCATTACTATAAAACAGTATTTTTTATTATATTACAATAAAAAATACTGTAGTAAAATGATTTTATGTAATTACATTTTCAAATGTAATTAAATGTTATTCATTTTTAAATGTAATTTAAAAATCTGCACAAAGACAACGCAGAAATGGGAATTAGATTTAAAAAATGTGATTAATTGTTAAGAAAATAATATTTATAAAATTATCAATTTCAAAAAATGTATAAAAGCAAAATCTCTCATTTGTTTCTTGTGATTTAAGGGCGAAATATAATGTGGATATGTTGTTGACAAGTTTTGTGAGATTCATCTAACTTTATATCAGCTGGACCCAACGTTTGTATTGCACACAATCTGTCTCGATGTGTTTCCAAAAAAAATTAAATAATAAAAAAACAAAAAAAACAAAAACAAACGACTCCTGTTCAGATCTGTAGTACAAGCCCAGCAGCAGAGATGTTGTCTCCTCCTCCAGCAGTCTGGTACACCTCAGTGCACACCAGCACAGGAGCCACGCAAACCTCATAGCCGTCCTCATCCCAGCAGGAAATAGGTCGAGATTCCTTGAGTGGAATTCTCGGACTTCCTTCTTGCCTGCTAACAGAGAACGATTCGTCCATGATCAGTCGCGCTTTACTGAGATCGATGTCTGGCGAGCCGCAGACATGGCGGTTGGCGGTCAGAGATGCTTTGGCCGTGGCCGACATCGTGTTCTTCCACTTGGAGCCACGTTTGACGATGATGGCCTGGAAAGCCAGCGTGTGGAGGTGAAGACGTGTGAGCGGCCGACCCGTTCCAGCTTCCTGGTGGCGCTGGTTTACCAGGCGGTAGAGTTCTCGCATCTGGTCCAGCACTGTAGCTACGCGTGGGTTGGGGTCGGAAAGCACGGTCAAGTTGCTGCCGCGGAAAAGGCTCAGGAGGTTCGGCAGCTCCTGCTCGTTCATGCCTAACGAGTCGGCGTGAGGAAGAACAAACTCTAGGAGATCTGACATCAGACTCTCATCTACGAAGCTGGCCATCTCGAAATGGACAGCGGTCTGCGGGGACGCGGAGGACAACATCTTCTCCAGCTTTCCCAGCAGAGCCTCACGCTCACCTATAGAAAACAGAGAGTTATTATAGATTCTCCGAATTAATGAACCAACTGAAGTCATCTGAATTCAAGTCGGTTGAGATGTTAAATGAATCGCGATACATTTATATAAACTCCCACCACCAATTGTATCTCTGAGGGAAATTGATTGCCTTTGAATAATGCATAATAAAGAAGCATTTATAACTGCAGCGCTGCTTTGTTTACAGCTGTAACCAAGGAAACACTGTATAGCTGCTGTTCCATAAGCGCCACCTGCTGTCAGAGAGTGAATTTGTATCTGATTCAGTATCCTTTAGATGTTGTGTGTACTATAGTTTCACAAAGCTAATGTCAGACTAGTCTGTTTTTGCTTCAAATTTCGAAATTATACAATCTAATTTAAATCAGAAACTGCTCATTGGTCTTTGTTTGGACCGTGATTAAAATGCAGTGAATGGCTCTAAGTTTAAATGGAAAGAGGACAGACAAAGCCTAAGCGTAAATTTTTTTTATTTGTAATATTTATGTTGTAACATTTCACAGTTTTGTTATTTGACATATTTAAATCTGCAGCATGTTATCTGACTTATAAAAAAGGACACTTTTTCATTTATAATTTGCCTTAAATCTCATTCTGTTAAAAAAAAAATGTAAGAAAATCATATGGGAAAATCAGTATTGTGATTTGTATCTCATCTTTAGTTGAATTAAGCATTACATCCCTATACTTAAATGGTTAATGGAAGATTAAGAGTGAAGTACACTGAAAAAAGGGCATACAAACAACATTTACTCAGAAATCACTAGTTTTTATGGCTACATTTTGAAGTAAAAGACTGAAATAGTAATTTCTTGTGAAATATACTCAATTTAAAAAAATTGATATACAACTTTAAAGAATGTTTTTACACACTGAAACGTTTTTACTTTGAAGCAAATCTCTCAATTAATTAAACATGAACCTAGTATTCGCTTATAAAATGTACTCCTACAGTCTTTGTTTTATTACTCTTTATATCCAGCTGCAATTAGCAAAACACTTTAAGCATTTTCACCTTTATATCTAAAGATTCCTAAAACACAGATTACCAACAGTTACCAAGCTGTGAAAATGTACAGCAGATATTGGTAAAACTAATTTCCCTCTAAGGCAGACGGAAAAGAAAACAAGTCACTTTGAGTGCTTCAAGTTGTTACAGTCAGTCTACTTTCCCAGGGGCAGCTGGGAAAACATGCTAATCTCACCACGTGACAGTACAGAGTTTAGTTTACCTCCAAACTGCCACTGATCCACACATGACATTTATAATTAATAAAATACATAAATAAAAAGTTTTATATTGTTATTTGAAAGTGAATTAAATACTGATTCGTTGAGCATTATGCAATGATGTTTGTAAATGTTATTAATGAAAGTTAATTTTAATTATTGCCCTTGTGTGTCTATATTCACTTACCTTTTTTGAAAGGGAAGCTGTCCATCATCTGTAATCCTCCTACAACAAGCAGATCTGGTTTGAAGCTGTTCAGCTTCTCCTGAAATTGCTCCATGGAGTCCAGATATGGATTATGGTCATCGCTATGGACAATATACCTACAGCAATGCAAGAAAAATAAAACACTTTAAACACTCACAGACACTTTCAAATGAAAGTACAGTTAAGATGTAAAATCTTAAAGTAAATCAGCCAACCTATTGGCCCTTCGGGAGGTGTACGGCCCCCATGTGGCACCTGTGGGATACTCCAGGATCAGGTGGATGTCTGGCTCATCCACTGTGTTTCCAGCCACTGAGGAGAGACACAATAATTCAATGCAATGATAAACATGGAAGTTCAGATTTTAAAGCATTCTTGTTATATTTACAATGTTGAATAGATAAGGCTTTTAGCATAAAGCTGAAAGTAAGAGCATTACAGCACCTGTGATGCGCTGTGAGAGGATATCTGTGAAGTCTGTGCTGAAACTGCCCCCTAAAAGCACATCACATCCTTCCAGCGCCATCCTGCTGGCCATGACAGGTGCATTTCCTCCTATTGACCACCTGTTCCCTGGTAACTCTCGAGAAGCCTCTACCAGCTCACTGAAGAGTGTGTCATTCATAACAAACCTCCTACAGAAGAGAACCAAAACACTGTCAGCTGAATAACAAACACTGCAGGTGCCTGATGATGGGAGAGCAGTTAACACTCACTGTTTACATTCAACTGTTGTTTTTAGCTCTGTATTATGCATGTACCATGCCATTTTTATGCATTAGTAATAACAGATTAGCTAGTATAAGTCAACACATTTTTCGTTTCCATGAGCACTGTTAGTTCCACAAAAAGTAATGTGATTTTTATATTAAGAAAATGTGTTTCACAATGTAATGAATAGTTGCTAACAAACTAAAAAATCATAAGAACATAGGTTTGTGTAGAATCTCAAAAATCAGCAACAGCCAGTTTATTAAATATTTGTTCTACATTGATAGATTGATTGATTTTTGTAACAACATAACCAGTAATTAATCATTCACATTAAGACCAAGAATATGTATATTTCCACTGATGTATGGTTTATTAGGATTGGACAATTCTTGGTCGAGATACAACTATTTAAATCATCTGGAATCTGAGGGTGCAACATATTGAGTCAAGGTTAAGTCTTATATGTGACCCTGGACCACAAAAAGATTTCTGAAAGCTGAATAAATAAGCTTTCCATTGACATTTGGTTTATTGGGATCGGACAATATTCGGCTGAGATACAGCTATCTGAAAATCTGGAATCTGAGGGTGCAAAAAAATCTAAATACTGAGAAAATCTACTTTAAAGTTGTCCAAATGAAGTTCTTAGCAATGCATTTTACTAATCAAAAATGAAGTTTTGATATGTTTACGGTAGGAGATTTACAATATATATTCATGGAACATGATCTATACTTAACATCCTAATAACCTTTGACATAAAGGAAAAAATAATTTTGACCCATACAATGTTTTTTTTTTTTTTTTTGGTAATTGCTAAACATATACTCAAGTGACTTAAGACCGGTTTTGAGGTCCAGGGTCACAAATAAAAAGTGAAATTTTCATTGCATTTAATTATAATTAACAATTTTTTGATTGGTTGGACTTTCATTGGATCATTGTTCAAATGAACACTGTTTTAATAGCGGTGTTTTGACAACTGCAACTTCAACATATTTTCGTACAAAACGCACTTCAAAAGCTTTTACAGAATCTGCAAGTTTAAAAGGCTCTCCAGCCGAAAAGAATGAAAAGAAAAATGCCTCTATGATTGATGGTTATTATCTAAAGGAGAACCAGAAGCACTCACGTCTCCAAAAGCTTCTGTGTCACTTTGGCAGTAGTAACTGTAAATTACACTCCACTCAGACACGGCTCAAACAGCACTATGCAGCGTCTCAACATAACTGCAATATTATCTTGAGAAGCCCGTCATTCCACTCTCAAGTGTGAATTCTGTTGCAGGACGCAGCTGCCATATTGCCAGCACAACAAAACTAAGAGGGTCTGACGAATTTCGGCTTAACACTTTAAAGGAACAGTTCACCCAAACATGAAAATACAGAACATTTGTGCACCCTGTATCCAAAATGTAGACAAGTTTGTTTCTTCATCAGAACAGATTTGGAGAATTGTAGCATTACATCACTTGCTCACCAATGGATCCTCTGCAGTGAATGGGTGCCGTCAGATTCAGAGTCCAAACAGCTGATAAAAACATCACAATAATCCACAAGTAACCCACACCACTCCAGTTATTCAAATTATATCTTATGAAGTGAAAAACTGCATGTTTGTAAGAAACAAATCCATAATTAAGGCATTTTAGCTTAAAACTAAATTTTGGACAAAATGCCAATCCATAATAATGCTTCCTCCAGTGGAAAACTCCATCTCATCTGTTCTCCTCTTTTTGCTACAAACAGTGCGTATTTCTTTCCTGATTTACTTTCACTGGAAAAAGCAATATTAGATAGTGGACTGATATTTAAACAACAATTTAAAGTTTAAAACCTCTTAAAATATTTCTTGTATTACAAACACAGTTTTCCATTTCTCAAGATGTTTATTAATGGACTCATGGGTCTACTTGTGGATTATTGCGATGTTTTTATCAGCTGTTTGGACTTACAATCTGACGGCACCCATTCACTGTTGAGCAACTGATGTAATGCAAATCTGTTTTGATGAAGAAACAAACTCATCTACATCTTAAATGGCCTGAGTGTAAGTACATTTTTAGCAGATTTTTGTTTTTGGATGAACTATCCTTTGAAATGAAATTATCCATATTTAATATTATTTCATTAATGTAACATTAGCTGTTTATAGTTAATGTAATGACCTACATCTGTGATTACCAGAGTAAATTAGTGGGGAAATCACAATTCACCTTGAAACCAGTTAATTTGTTTTAATTCCAACTGTTAATTATCAACTAACTCAAAACGGAAGATTGCAATCAGTTAAGCTATGCAAACTTTTTACAATTAAATGGGCTTCAAATGAAATAAATCACAACAGCTGTATTATGATACATTGCCCAATCTGTACAGTCCTGAGGGCTTTGTGAACATGCTTGAACGTCTCTCACTCTGATGCAGCTCCGGGGGAGAAAAAGTAAGCGAAACTCTGTGCCAGCTGCTCGGCGTTCTCAATGTAGTCATGATGGAGGGGCTGGTCTGTCGGCTTCAAACCCATTTTGTTCAGCAGTGTCACTCCATCAACTATAATATCCACACAGCCGCCAAAACCTGATAAGAGACAGTGAGATGACACACTTGAAATAATCTAATATTACAAAAAATTAATCTTTGAACCTGACTATTTAACAAAACGCATATAAATCATAGGTCATACAATATCTGAACAAACTGGATTCAATGCCATGCATAGTTGACTACACACTAAAGCAGACCGCAATAGACTGACAGATGCCAATGAAATCAGTGATCATGTTAACTTAACTGAGTCAGTGCATACAGAACTTCAGCTGATTGATTATCAATCCAATCAACAAAGATTCAATCAAGGGTTCCAATTGCATTGACTGTAATGTAAGCAACAAGTAAAATAATAGTACTGCAATGGGTTGTGTATGTGACTCAGGTTAATGATTGAAGACGTTTGGTAAACAAGGCTGAAACCTGGTTGTCTAAGTTGTTTTACCTCACAAGTACTCAGCACTTGTTTCTATAGTGTAAACCAACAAAAAAAAAAGAACATCAGCTTAGGCTTGATCCTTTAAGATAACAATATTTAGAAGCAAAACAAGCCATATTATCAGATAAAATAGTAACATGTGCAGTTGCAGATAGGAACACCAAGAAAAATGTGGCAAACTGATTATAAATAATTAGCTGTTATTTTAGTACAATTAGGATACTATTATAGTTTATATATATATATATATATATATATATATATATATATATATATATATATATATATATTAAAACTATAATAGTATCCTAATTATATCCTAATCTGTTTTATTATAATTTCATTTAAAATGTTTGTAGTTTTATTTTGTTTTTATGTAATTTTTTGTGTATATATATATATATATATATATATATATATATATATATATATATATATATATATATATGTTTACATAGTTTCAATTAATTGTTTTTTTATTTACAGAAAATTCAAATAAATACAAATTAGAAACATTTCCTTGGCAACTAGATGAAATTAAACAAGTTTAAATTATTTTCTTTCAGCAAGTTTTTTTTATTTATTTATTTATTTTTTAAAGGGTTTTAGTTTTAGTTTACTATAATAACCCCAGTTCAAATTAATAATTATTACTGTACTGTAAATAATTAATACAAACTTAAAAAAGAAACCAATACAATTCAGTCACAAAAACTAAAAATCAATACATATTAATACATTAAATGTGTACAATTGTTAATTTAAAAATACAACTTTATTACATACATTTGTATTGTTTTGAGAAATGCAAAATTGCAAAATTCATACTTTACTCAAAAGATGCAAATCTAGTATATAAAGGTATAACTGTATTATTACGTCAATTAGTTAATATTTTATTATTAAAGTTCACTTATAAATATATATTTTTAAATAATGAGTTTATCTAAAAAAATAAATACAAAGTAAGTAATGTTATAATATTTACATATTTTGAACTTTGAGAACTGCAGAATTTATTCCAATCAAGCCTATGCACTGCATATCATAATTATTTGTTGCATGCTGTTAAGTGCACTCAAAAGTCTGTACTCTGTACCTATAGCCACTCGCGGTCTGGACACGCCGTTCATGCCCACTTTCTGCTCGGCGCGCAGCAGTGAAGACAGAACCGCGTCCAGTCTGTCGTCCAGAACCGAGCTGTCCGGCGAGCGCAACCAATACGCCACCAACACCACTGCAAGTGACAGAAACAAGCCATATTTGACACCAGAGCGCAGCTCAATGGCCATTGCAGATGTATAAACACACTCCTGCCTCCTCTCTTTCTTCCTGAGCGACTATGTAATGATGAATCAGGGGGCGGATGTTTTTTCTAAGAATAAAAATATAAGAGGATAGAAGGGCGTGAGTATTTCAATATAAGCACAGCTAAGCTCTCTCTCTCTCTCTCTCTTTCTCTCTCTCTCGCTCTCTCTCTCTCTCTCTCCATAATTACTTAGTTGTTACTTAAACTGTGTATTTGTCATGTAGGTATTGCATTAAATATTATTATTTGGACTGCTATTAAAAGACCACGTAGACTCGTTGTCACGTGGTATTTGTTACCTTTCTCCGCGCTATTCGGATGGACCAATCAAAATCTAATCATGTTATAGAGATTGTTTTATTGAAGATTTGAAGTTTTAAAAAAGTTAGGTAAATACAAAAAACACGTGTATGTAATAGATATATTTACTTTATTGTAATTTAAATGGTGTAAATAAATAAATAAAAAACGTTATGAGGTTTGAATGGGGGTTGATATGGGTTTGGGATATTTGAGCCGGCTAGCGCCCTCTGGAGGAAGAACAATAGACTGTACAACATTTGTGTATTTGCCTCCCAATGTCACTTTCCCCTCAGTGGGTCTTATAAGAACTGAGTCATATCCGATAGTTTTGTTTCATAATAAAAGTCCAACATCTAATTGGTTACAGACCACTACGCATATATACATAAGTATTTAAAGATGAAATAACACACTGAAGGATTTTGTAATGTTGTTACAAATTTTACAAACAGGCATGAAATGTGATATTGCTCCTCATTGGGATTGTGCTTGACTCAGCAAACAGCCTGCCATGAATGGATCTGGTTTCAGTGTAACTACATCTTATTCATCTGGCAGAGGCAGAGCTATACATAAACAGAAGGCTTGAGTGTTATATTTCTGCATGGATATGCCTATGGCATAGTTTCTGGAATTTTGCTTAGTTGCTTAGTCCTAGATAGATAGATAGATAGATAGATAGATAGATAGATAGATAGATAGATAGATAGATAGATAGATAGATAGATAGATAGATAGATAGATAGATAGATAGATAGATAGATAGATAGATAGATAGATAGATAGACACACAGACAGACAGATACATGATAGATAGATGATACACAAAAGACAGTTATCTTCAAACTTTATTATAATTTAAAAACAATTTATTTCCAAGAGAATGCATGGAATAAGTTACTAATTTCATCTTTTTCTCATTTGATTAAAGGTGTAATACAAAACATTGCAAGGTATAAAAAGAAAGACGGAAAAAGTTCTACATTACAAAGTGTTATGATTTAAACTGAATATTTCTGAAATATAACATCAAGACAAACTTCAGTTAAGACCAGACAGTACTTTTAAAGTAGTAACATTATATGTTCTGAATATCTGACATTTCTTTAGCCAACAATAGGTTGAACACATTTGTCATTGCATCATAAACATAGAGGACATTTTAACAATCCTGACATTAGATTTTTTGCAAAATAAAATAAATAAATAAAAATGTATACGCATATTTCAGTCACTGAAGAACAGAAGGACAAGTAATCATCCTATTAGTAAAATTGAATAGCTAGGCAATAGTGTTTCTTTTGTGGGAATTCTAGATAAAAGAAAGAAACCTATGAACATGTTAATATTTGCATTTGTTTGCAGTTACAATAATTACATTTTTTCCATTAAAGCATTAGAAAATCAGTCTATTGTTAACAGTCCACAATGGCATCCTGGCATCATTTGAGAGCTTAACTATAAAGACAGCACTATTATAAAATAATTGTATTATCACTGTTTTATTATGTAAGATGATGTAGTTCAAAATTCTAGTTGATTGCTATAATTTTAAAGCAGTCTACCAATTTTTACAGGCCTTTAATAATTGGTGTCACATCTAAGGTTGTGTTAAACAGGCATACACTTAAAAGAAAAGAAAAGAATAATAATATGTTAGGATTTTCAACCGAAGTTAAAATCATTAAGGAGCAGTAAGCCGCATTTCAAAATAATACATTAAATTTATTTTAATAAAATGCACTTAAAGCAAAATCCAAAACCCAAAACAATAAAAGCATATTTTTGCTTTTATATTTAGTGGCAAAGAATAAAAAAATATGTTTATTGTTCCCTACAGAAAATGGTTTTATAAAGCCTTGCTTGTCCTCAAAAATATTTAACCACACTGAAAAAAAAACATGTAAAACAAGACATTGCTTTTCTACACTGGACAGATTTTACAGATACAGATTGTTTAGCACCTACTTCATTTTTGTAAAGGCAACGGACTGCTTTTAAATCAACACTTTCTAAATT
Source organism: Carassius auratus (assembly GCF_003368295.1). NCBI lineage: Eukaryota > Metazoa > Chordata > Actinopteri > Cypriniformes > Cyprinidae > Carassius > Carassius auratus. Next base: position 23,346,283 of record NC_039259.1, on the reverse strand, counting down.
CAGTTAAATTCCAATCCAATGAATAGATTTAAAACACACACACACACACACACACACACACACACACACACGCACACACACACATACATACACATTGTCACACAACTGTCATTGAAATGTTCATTTTCTTTATACAGTCTGCAAAAGCTGACTAGACCTTATATACAAGACTTACTCCAAATTTCAGCATCTTAGTTTATAGTTTATATGTTTCATGTTCTTTTAAATAAAAATATTATTGCAGCAGGACAGAGTTTCTTCATATAACTGCAAAGTGCCTTGACAACCTTTATGTTATGGAGGTTTACTGCTACACAAAGATTCACACGAGTCTAATTAAATAAAATTCTGAACCCTGAAATTGAACCCTGTTCACCCTGTTTTTAAAGACAAACATCCCAACCTGAAGTAATTCTGAGGTTCCTGAATTAAACCGCAATGTCACGCGAACCTGCGGTCAAAGACAAACGTAAAATATTAACTTATAAAACTGTAACAGGTCACCTGTAGAGTTCTGAAAGCTCCCAATATGAAATGTCCTATTGAAATCTGTACAAAAACAAAAAGACAGTAGATAAAATGAACATTTGACTTCTGAAGTTAAAGCTGATGCTCTTCATGTGATATCAGTTCATCAGAGCTATGATTCAGTAATATCCAGGATGGTACTGCTGACTCCATGGTTTCTGATTCCAGAACTAATGAAGACAAAGATACAGAGAATTAAAGGATGAAATGTGATTACATTTTAATAGTTTGAGCAAATGTTATATATAAAAAAATAAAAAAATAAATCATATATAAATAAATTATATCTGTACTTCATTATATAAATAATATTAAATATTATTTGGAGGGACTTACCCCTTGTTGCCAGCTTTGGTTGAAAGCTTGTGCTTTGTTCATGCTAAAGTTGCCATTTTTAAAACCTCGATTATTTCCTCCTCGACCTCTGAATTTCTGTGGAAACAGAATGTTTGTGTAGTAATGCTCTTAATGCACTTTTAAAATAAACTACAAAACATAATATGCTTGTAACAGTTCTGTTAGGTTGGACTCTCAGGGTATTTTTATAAACAGTTTTTCCTTCCATTGAAAAAAAAATCTTTGTCCATATGAAGACGAGAAAGCATGCTATGAAGCACTGTCCAGAGCATACCAAGCCAACAGGTGGCGATATACTCTCATCCATAAAGCCATTTTGGCCAATCAGAAGCCTGAAAAAGTTTCCAGTAGGCGGAGATTACAGCACAGGCTCTGACATCACAAAAATCTCTGGTTTCGCTGCCTACAAAATACATCTTCAACTGCAGTTTTCTGAAAATCCTCACAAGACCGCAAGTGTGGGTATTTGGACAAGGCATAAAACTAGTCTACATCATCACAGATCTCTCACCTGGTTGAAGTTGCCCCGGTTAGCCCCTCCCCCTCGTCCCATGTTTCCCCTGTTCATGGCTCCTCCTCTGTTGCCCATGTTAACCATATTGCCACGTCCAGGTCCCGGCCTGGGGGCACCATCTCTGTTAGGCATCCTACCGCCGCGGTTGAAACCGCCCCGGTTGAAGCCTCCTCGGAAGGCAGGGGGAGGAAGAAAGCCTCTTGGTGGTCTGCTGAACCCACCACGAGGTCCAGGCACTGACAAACAATTAAAAATCAACAGTGTATTATTGAATTTATACACATACTGCTATACAAACAAGTATATAAGGAGTAAAAAGAAACATTTTGCTCATCTGAAATGGCGTACCACCCCTAAAGTTGCCTCGGTTTTGAAAGCCTCCTCGTCCTCCCCTCTGACCCTGTCCTCCTCCACCACGGTTGAACAGATTTTTGCCTCCTCGTCCCCGAGTGCCTCCCCTCTTTGGTTGAACCCCTCCCTGGTTGGGCTTCTTCTCAGGAGGAAGGGAGTTTTTGCTCTCCTCCTTGTATTGTTCAAGAAGTTTGGCAGCAGCTTCCTTCTGCAGCTCCACATAAAGCACTTCACCGAAGCACTCACCTTCCACAGGCAGCGTGTACATTCCTGCAAAACATTACAGTGTTATAGTGAGGCATTTTGGGAGTTTTGTGAATTGCACACCAGTGTTTTTATGGTCAACTAAAATTAAAAGTATTACTTAAACTTTTAAACTTGTTTCATAAAATAAAATGTAAAACTTAAAAATTAATTTTGCTTTTGTAACTGAAAAAAAATGTTTATGTTAAAATACAAAAATTACTAGAACTAAAACTTTAATAAAAAACATAATAAAGATTAAAACAATATATTATATAAACAAAAATAAAGCTTATAAGTTAAATTTGGACCTGGCAACTAACTGAAAAAAAAAGTTTATTAAAATTTCTAAAATTAGTATAACAACTAATTAATAAAACTACTCACTGAAATAAAATTCAGAAAGAAAATTTAAATAATAAAATATAAGACTTCAGAATAAATAAATAAAAATAATTTTTGCCCTGACAACTAATTTGAATAAAATAAGTTTAAGTTGAAGTAATAAAATGACATAAAAATACAACTGGAATAAAAAATAAACTATATATTTGGTACAAAACTTAATATAACTTACTAAAACTTTGTAAATACCATAATAGCATTTAAAGACTACTAAAATAACACAATTGCACGGTGGCTCAAGAAAAAATTTTTACCCTTCATTTTTAGGACTGCATGTTCCGGTACATCTTTGCCATCTGTTTCTGCCTTTTTCTGAGTCCTCTGTATATATTCCTCATCTGTCGGACAGACTACCACTGCTTTACGCTGGAAACCAGCAAACAGGCACATTTTCCTTCTCTGAGCTGGTGCTGATACATTAGTCTAAAGGGAAATATTTAGAGGTCAGTGTTCTCAGCAGATGGTATAATGATCATGCACTGAAGAAATGACATGAAAAATAAATGTATTAAGAGCAAGGTTTATAGAGAGATTCTAATATGTGACCCTGGTCCCCAATATTTAGATTTTTTTTAAACCCTCAGATTCCAGATTTTGGAACAGTTAAATCTCAGGTAAATATTGTCCAATCCTAATAAACCATACATCAATGGAAAGCTTATTCAGCTTACAGATGATCTCAATAAAATTAATGATAAATCTCAATAAAAAAATTGACCCTTATGACTGGTTTTGTGGTCAAGGGTCACATATGCTTTGATTTTGATAAGTATTTATACACTAGAGATTATATTTAGTCACCTGGTCAAGTATGTAGTTGCGTTTCTTCCGTGCCGCGATCTCGATGAATTTCCCGAGGAAGAGGGGAGCACGCTGAGATATTGCTGAAAGCTTTGTGACATCTTTCATCTGTCGCTTCAAACTGGAAATCTGAATTTCAACAGAAAAATAACACTGAATATGATCTTTATATTGTCTAAAAAATGATCTAATGTCAGCACTCACCATCATCTTCTCTATGATTGTGTTTGTTCCAAGAATGTTGTATTTTCCAGGATTGGCTTGGGTGTGCTTTGTAACCCACTCGGTTTTTCCCGATCCAGGCAGACCGACCATGACAATCACCTTTGAAGATTTATAGCAGATTTAGATGAGGCTCTTTAATTATCATGTCAGTGTTTCAGGTATGAAACCAACCTCACAGTCTTTCTTGGTCTCGGGACCCTTCGGTCCTCTGATTCGATCACACACAGGGATCTGCTGCAGGGGCGTAAAGCCGTCAGGTTGGGGGAAAAATGGGGTTTCACACTGGCCGAAGTTGAACTCAACCGCACAGTTGTGGCAGAGGACGTGAGGGAAGAACGGCTTTCCCTCCAACTCATCCTTACTGACTGTGAAAGCTGTTCCCAGATCCTGGCCATTCTTGGAGTAGGAAATTTCCACTTCTTCACCATCAAAGTTCTGCCAAATAAACACAGCAACTATGATGTACTGCACAGTGACCAACAGTACACAGACACACCACACCTGCTGAACATTTCATTCACAATGTTGAGAACTTAAAACACTGAAATATTAAACAAATATTTATATATAAAAAAAGAAATTAAAATTGAAGAAATTGAAATATTGTATAAATATAATACTTTATTTCTTATTTACTTTAAAATAAATGATTTTCTATTTTTATATATTTTAAAATTCAATTTATTACTGTAATGCAAAGCTTAATTTTCAGCATCATTACTCAAGTCTTCAGTGTAACATGATCCTTCAGAAATCATTCTAATTGCTGCTCAAGAAACAGTTTTAATATTAATGTTGAGAACTGTTGTGCTGCTTAATATTCTTTGACAAATATAAAATAGAAAGAACAGCATTTATCTAAAATATAAATCTTTTGTAAGATTACAATGCTGCCGTGTTTAAAAAAAAAATGAATTTCTTAAAAATAAATAAATAAATAAAATCTTAATTTCCCCAGAATTTAACAATATGAAAACAATTAGTAATTGCACAGAGATTTAAAACTAAGCATTGATACTTACAATAAAGCAACCCACAACATCGTTCTCATCAAAAGCTTCCCCAAAGTCCTCTGCCACACTGTTGCAGGTTTTCTTGGTCTTAGATGAAAAGCCATAAGAGTGTGCTTCCTCCCCTGTAAATATATATAGGGCAAAAAAACACTCAAATGACCTGATGAATTTATTATATCAACTCCAATAGATTCCTGCAAGAAATCAAAGACCCTCACCTAGCAGAAGAGAGCTACCGGCCAGTGACCAACCCACCAGAACGTCATGAATCTCAATTCCTTTACTGGAAATGTGTTTTACAGGAATCTTCTCGATAATCTGATGCAAAGATATGCAAAAACAAGGCTAAGTGCGTGACAGGACAGTTATATATAGTATAGATCAGTTTAAGGCAGTGCTCTAACCTTCATTTCGAAGCAAGCCTTGCCCTTCGCCACACCGTAAGACGCTCGTCCCCCGGCCCACAGGTAAGCAAAGCTCTCCATCGTGAGTGAGGAGGCACTATACCGATCCCGGGACACCTTGAAGTGCAGGTCACAGTTGTCTGTGGAACATAAGAGACGGACACTTTTTAGTGGCTTTAAATCCTGTTTGCAAATGTTTAGAGAAACAAATGAGAAGAACAAATATTCTACTCTAAACTTTTAAAAACCTCACTGAACATTTTAGACTTTATAGAAATATAATCTGCATGTTACGCTATTCAGAGTTTATTTGACTAAACCTATATCTGAGCAGAATTTGTGTGGGATCATCATACTTACAGGTGTCCAAACACACAGTAGTGTCATCAAACTCTTCGTCCTCTTCCTGCAGTGGAGGCTGGGGAGACTTTGCCCTAAAGGGAACCATCAAAAAAACAACAACTATAAAATTCAGTCAAATTCAGTTCAGAGCCATTAGAAGATCCCATTGAGCTCTGTTTGGATTTTAAATATGTTCCAACGGACTATTTTTAGCGGTGTAAAACATTTGCTTTTCGCAATAATTCTGCATATTTATATGAACTATTTTCTAATAAACTGTTAAATAAAAATCATGAAAATGTGACCATAATTTGGGATATACACACATAGTACAATCTTAACCATGTACATGGTAATAAACTAGTTCATAAATAATAATAATAATAATAAAAAGATAAGATTTCATTTGAAATATTTTAAAGTTAAAACACTTTTCACTTTTACTTATTGATTTAACATAATAATAATAATAATAATCAATTATTATTTTTATTATAGAAAAGGCAATACATCATCGATAAATAAATAAAAACACATTTAAATTCAATTAACCATCAAAAACATAAAACTATATTAATATGATACATACAAACCAATGATAATACACCAGAAGGAAATAAATCACACAAACATTATCAGATAAAGATTTCCTTCCTTTAACAGCCCAAGATCTGACCTAGAAACATGATTCTTAAGGAAAAGATACCACTTTGTTATGAGGTGACAGATTATAAGCTTAAAGTCATTTAAACAGTCAGTCAAAATGTGTGTTTCTTTGCACTGATGTGGAACAGCATGTCAGGTTTGGCTCTTTACTGCCAAAACTGCTCTAAAATAAATCTTTAAGGTGCAGTGGAACCTCAGGAGTACCAGAGGACGACTGCACATTTCTTACCGGCTGTATTTGCTTTCTTCAATAAATTCAAAGTAGCCCCTTCCATGTTCATCTCGGCGCCTCTTTACACCCTTCTTATTCTTCTGTTCACCATTCTTGTCTTTGTCCGCATCTCCTTTGGAAATAAAACAATAAATCATAAGGAGGCGTACCTCCCCGCTGGACGCATCATGATGTAACATGATGGTCCATATAATTACTAGAGGATTCCTAGTTATTTTGGTTGTGCATGAACTGCAATTACCAGTATTTCATGTTTTAAATTAAAGGAGCATTGCCTTACAGTGCAGTTTGCACACTGTAGTGGGGACAAACAGGAGGTTGCTGCCAAGACATCAGCAAACTGTGCAATTTTGAGCTAAGTAACACACATTTTCATATTCACATTGCATGCATCTTGAAGAAAGGTCTTACAGTGTGTGCAAATATTGAAGGCACATTTAGTAAGGGGCAAAACTCACATGCACCTCTTTCCCTATGAGTGCAATGTGCTTGACAGAACAAAATTAGGTAACACTTTAGAATAAGGTTCCATTAGTTAATGTTAGTTAACTACTTTTGTTAACATGAACTAAGCAAGAACAATCCTTCTACAGCATTTATAAGTCTTAGTTCATGTTAATTTCAACATTTACTAATGCATTATTTAAATCAAAAGTTGTGCTTGTTAACATTAGTTAATGCACTGTGAATTACCATGAACTAACAATGAATAACTGTATTTTCATTAACTAACATTAACAAAGATGAATAAATACAGTAATAAATGTATTATTCATTGTTTGTTCATGTTAATTAATACATTAACTAACATTAACTAATGGAACCTTATTCTAAAGTGTTACCCAAAATTATTATGAGTAATATGCCATCATTTTAGATGTAAATATGGATGATAAATAGACTCTCATAGGAATTAATATTAATTTAATGACAACATAAATTTAAAGGTTAATGGTTGCATTTCTAGGCTGGTAGTCCAGAAAGATACTGAGCTCGAACCCCTAACATCACATTACCTCAAGGTGGAGACAGCATCTGCTAAATGTAGACAAAGAATAACAATGTCCTAACATGAGGACCTCATTTGGATACTCGGGGCAGACAGAGTAAAACAAATGAACTGAGATCATTAAGCACAGATTCCATCTGGAGTTTTTATCATTTGTGTCTTCAGCATCCTGTTGCAGCTCAGATCCTCGAGAGCCTATGCTCAGCCAATAAAGACCAGTGTTCACTATTAAGGGTCATTCTCAGGTAACGGTCCCATTTGTGCCTGAAAATGCCAGGATTTTAAATTTGCACATCATTTGATTTGAATCAGTAACTTATGAACTGAAAAGAAAATGTTTAATGCAAATCATGACAGAAAAAAAACTAGTTTCTCCTGAATCAGAAGAATCTCTCGTTCAATTTGATATATTGTATAACATCTACACCAGCTTTACATTTACATGCTTTAAAACGAGTAATGCTGACCATAAATATAGAAGTAGAGTTCTACTTTTGAGTTAAATTAACTTACATATAGCCAATAAATATGTAAATATTAAAGTTTGAAACATTTAGGGCAAATGATGAATAATAAAAAAATAAACATTAAATGAATAAAAAATAAAATAAAAAATACACATTTATTTGTTTTTTTACTGATTGATTGCATGACACTTTATAAAGTTAGATCTATTAAAATAAAGTAAAATGTACACGTGTAGTACACCAGTGGCACCATCTCCTGGAGCATGATATATGACATCTACACAAGCTTTCATCTGCATGCCTAAAAACTAAAAATAGTATGGCTGACCATGAATATAGAAGTAGATTTTAATTTGTAGCCAATAAATATGGCAATATTATATCAAATTTTGAGATACAATTAAATAAAAATGAAAAATAAACAAAAATTTATTAATTAAATGTTAAAACATAATAAAATATTTTTTTGTATTTATTTATTTTTGTCTTTTGCAATTAATGTAACTGTAATGTGAATTCGTTTAGTATTCTGTTAACTGCATGAGGAGTAAGTCAAAAGAACACAACTGGGACACCAGCAGCATCAGCTCCGGAGAATGACATCAAATCCTGAATGCTCTCGTCTCGGCTGTCACAATGAATTATTCTACCATAGCAGCCCAAATATATAAAATATGAATTGCACAAGCATCATCACGTAATCTCACCCTCGCCAGGGCCCATGTCGAGAGCCACCTCATCCTCGTCAAATTTCTCCATCTCCTCATCGTCTTCTTTAAGCAGCACATCTTCATCTTCATCTGATTTATCCACCCCGGCGTCCTCCTCCTCCTCCTCCATGTCATCATCCTGCTGCTCCTCATCCTCCGCGTTATCTCCATCCTCCTCATCAGCCTCCATACTCTCTCCAGCCAGATCTTCCTCGAGGTCTCCGTCCTCGTACTGTCCCTCAGCTCCGTTGGTGGACAGCGCGTCCTGATCCAGGGCGGCCTGCAGCCGCTCCATCAGCTCAGCCTTCAGCCCTTTATCACTCAGACTCCTCTTCTTCAGCTCGTCCTTCAGCTCGTTCACTTTCAGCTTCTTCACATTCAGCGAGCTCATCTTGCCGTTTTGATCCTTTCTATGTATCTTTAGACGTTATTGCTCAAATGTATGAAATATGACCAGGCAGAGCAGGTTAAGAGCGGACTGTCCGGAGACGCTCGATGCGGTCACTGATGGGCAGCAGTCAGAGCAGAACGGGGCCAGCTGAGCCTTATTTAATCTACCGTAATACACATGATACACGCGCAGAATACCGTAAATATCGCTACAGCTATGGCATATGCATTAGAGAGAAGATCAGTATTCAGGTAACTATAGTCACTTTCATATGTTCAGAAAATGAAAATAAACAAATATGGTAAAGTAAATATACAGTTTTATGTATGGTTTACTGGAAAATAAATTAAATACTTATTTAATATTGTAGTATCGTTTTCATTTCCAATGCCACAAAAGCCCAGTCTTTTTCTTACTTGAGAAATTTGGTTTTCAAAACATTTACAAAACAATTAGTCACTTTCCATATGTACAGAAAATGCAGTAAATAAATAAATAAATACAGTACAGATAAGGAAAATACTATCCATTGTAAGTGTTTATAGGCTAATTATATATATATATATATATATATATATATATATATATATATATATATATATATATAGTATTTAGTTATTTTCTTAAAGGCTATATGCATTTTATAAAAAATATTTTAATTTAATATTTATAATATTGATAATTTCATATTATTTTAAAAGATGCTGAAAAAATTGCATAATTCAAAGCCACAAGAGCACATAAATGTAGTAAATAAACATATCAACATTGCCAAAGAACAATTTCCTACAGAACTACAATTCGTATAACCTTTTCTATATATCCTATATATATATATATATATATATATATATATATATATATATATATATATATATAATATTATACAAGTGTATTATATATGTATTTAAGATAAATTTGGTTTTCTAAACAATTACAGTCAGTTTTCATATGTACATAAAATGCAGTTAATTAATAAATATTAATACATATATTTAAGATATGGCAAATATATAGTAAAAACTATTTTATAAATGTCTTTTTTATTTTCTTGAAGGCTATAATGATACTTATTTTTTATTTATTTTTTTGTTTTAAAATGTGAGACATTTTATTTTCAATACTCCAGTAACAACGTCACGAATAAATAAGCGCCAGACCAGTCCGTGTTCACGTTACCTAGCAACCAATGTTTTAGACATGGCGGACAAGTACAACGCAGGTAACGATGTAACTTAAAACTTTCTTCTCCTTCAAGCTCACGATATACAGAGTAGCATTTCAGCTCAGTTGTCATTAGTGCAGTTGGTATCCACTAAATGGTTTGTGTAACCTATCGAATATATAGATAGTTAACGTTGAGTAGCAAAGTAACGTTAAACGACATCACAAGACTGCCCGGATGCTCGGAAATAAAATAAAATAAATTAATTTAACGTTAAATACATAGAATAAAGAAGTAACTTAGACGTCTAAAAAAAGCATTGTAACATTTTCTGAAATACATTATTTCCTTTTGTCAGAAACTATTATAACAGAAACTCAGAAGAGGATAAGTAATGCCTTTGACGTGTTTGACCACGAATCCAACAAGACTGTTGATGTCCGGTAACATTTCAGTTTTCAAATGTCACCATCCTTGATTTATTTTATAATTTAGTAACTTATTATCTTCAGATACTGTTTATGTCCTACAAATGAGGGTTACTTTAGTTTAACTCGGATATTTGTCATTGTAAAAGGGAAATAGGCACCATCATCCGTTCACTTGGTTGTTTCCCATCAGAAGCTGACCTGCATGAGATCATTGCTGAGGTCAGTGGTTTGTTTTACATTCAATTCATTTTCAGGCTGGGTAGACTAGATGAGTAATTATGCTGTGTGTCTATATTTCTACAGCTAGAAGAAGAAGAGCCCACTGGGTTTGTACGCTATGAGAAGTTTCTTCCAACTATGACTAAGATCCTGCTGGAGCGCAAGTAAGACTGTCACCGAGAGTGAAGTGATTAGGATCAGCTAGATAAATTAAAAAAAAAACTTGCCTTGACAACTAAATAAAATAAGCTGAAGTAAATTAATGAAATACAATTAATGAAATAAAAATACATTGAAGTTAAATACAAATATTTTTGAAATGATTAAAAATATGCAAATGCACATTAAAAATACTAAAACGTAAACTAAATTTTTAAGCTAAAAGTTAGTTGAAAATAATAGAAATACTTTAAACTTATATAAAATAATTTTAAAATAACACTGGTCATAAAGCACCTTGTCAGTGTGCACATTTAACAAACAATTTAGACATTTACAAATTGTACATCCGAAAACATGCACAGGACAAGATATCAGATATGCCTAAACAATATGCTAAAATTTTTTATAGTTCAATTCAATTCCAGTTTATGTAGCCTTTTCACGATGCAAAGCAGCTTTACAGAAAATTATGTTTCTACCATATATTTAGTAGTAGCTTATCAATTTCTAATTGATGTACATATGGCAGAAATGTACAATAAAATTCAGTTAATGACATAAGCAAACAAAATATGAACACTATTAACAGCAATGATTGTGTGTTTGCAACTTGCAATAAAGTGTTATAACGCGTTTTAAGCTGTAAAACCTAGATTGACCACGTTCTAAATTTTTGGTGACAAAATCCGTTGACAATTTTAGTTTCTTTTTCATCACAGGTTCCGTCCTATCACAGAAGACCTGCTCCTTCAGGCCTTTGAGGTGCTTAATGCTCTAACAACTAAACATTTTTGCTATTCTTGTTTTTTTGTTTGAATTTACCTTGAATGCACTACAGAGAAAAAAAACTTCAGAAACTTTAAATTGGATATAAAGATAAAGACCTTAGACCAATGGAATGAATTAATGTATTGGTGCTGTTATCTCTTTTTAAAGGTGTTAGATCAACAGAAAAAAGGACACTTGGAACCAGAGGAACTGTCTAAATATTTAACACAAGAAGGTATGTTCATGTGTAACTGTAGTGATTTTTTATTTTAGTATGGCTTCTAATATTTTGAAATCTGTTGTGCAATGCTCATTTGTCAGACGATTTAACAATAGGAATCCACAAAGATGTCAAGCTCAGTAATTCAGAAGTTTTAGAAATGTCTTTCTTTCTTTTGAAGGAGAGCCCTTCACACAGGAAGAGATGGATGAAATGTTGTCTGCAGCGGTTGATCCTGATAAAAATGTCATTCTCTACAAGGACTTTGTTAGCATGATGACTTTTGATGACACTCGATGATGGCTGACAGCATGATGAGATCGAACAAATAAGTATTTTTTATAGCTTTATTGTATCAAGGTATCATAAACAAAATCATCTCAGTTACTATAATAAACAATATACTGTACAATTTATTTAGACTCTTTAACCATGATATGTATCATTAATAGTGCTCATATTGCCCTAATACTCTTTGCTAAATAAATAGTTTGTCAAAATTACACACTTTGATATTTTACCCTATTCATAATTATTCATATAGCCTTTAAAGTGGAGAATGTGTGCAAGAATAAGAGTGTATATTATAGACAGATTAATCATTTATGCTATTAATGAGGGAGGTTTTCTAAGGCCAGGTGTGTGTCTGAGAGCTTCATTATAAAGTCAGTGTGTGGTGTCCTTCTTTTGTCAGTTTCAATAGCAGGCTCTAACACCACAGGGTTTGTGAAGGGGTGGCATAATCTTGCAGCTCATTTTTCCTAATTAACCTGTGCCCCATGAGTGCATCTGTGTGGAGGAGAGACCGGGAACAGAACTGCCCCCCTGTGAACTGACCAGAGAAGCACATTACTTATGATGGCCTTAACAGAATGCAATCATAAAAGTTGCACACTGGTGGCATGGCGAATTATGATCTAACCTTTCATGAAATTACATGCTTTTTAAAAAACAAACTTGACGGAAAAGCACAAGTTTTACAGTATAGTTGAAAATGTGTTTTATGAGTTTACTTTACACACCTTCCACAAATCGAGCGCAGCGTTAGTTCAGTCCGGCCACGGAGGCATAGGCTGTGACCAGCTGATGCGGTCAGCTGTCATTGCTCCACACTACCACTCTCCTATTAGACACGGGACATATATACATGGCACCACTGCTAGGTAAGCATGCTCAAACGGCTTGCAACCCTCCCTCCCCTTATAAGCATGAGCATATTACTGTGCACCTTCTGGTTGTCGTCTTCTTTGTTTCAAGTCTTAGCGGGCATGGACCTCACTGCTGAGAGACACTCATCTTCATAACCAGGCTACAGGATAGACGTCCCACTGCCACATCTACATGATTATCACTGTTTGCTTTAAAGACATTATTAAGAGTCTTAATTTTCATGTATTTCCAAGCTGATGGTTCTGGGGGGGTTAATGTTTGTAAACGTTTTTTTTTTAATGTATCATAAAGTATAGGTGAAGATTCAATGGTCCAAAAAGGATAGAATGACTATTACTCTGAGCAATAGTAAGTTTTTAGGTTTATGACCGTTTCCTATTTGTTTATGCTAAATGTATATATGTCTGTGTATCGTATTATATATGACTGATAAAGCAGTACTGTTTAATTTGAATACTGATAGTCATTTGCTCATTTCTGATTGTTAGAGTCTCATGTGAAGCAGTGGGTTGTAGATGGAGAATTTATTTGAGATGTGTGAGCACTAGGTGGCGCTGCTTACCCATGGTTATTAAATGTCCCTCCAAATTCCTGCTGAACTAACAATGCAACCAAAACAGTACTGGCTATTTATTCTCATTCTAATTCAAAACAACATTTGATAAATTTAGAAATATTGCCATAGCCTATATTGCAAAATGACTTGCAAATGTTTCTTGTTGGTTTCATATTTTATGTATACAAAAAATGCATTTTACATTTGAGCTTTGAACTTTATGATATTTTAATAAAAAAAAAGAATTGTATACAATTTTAAATGTTTTATTGTTTTTTTTTTTATATTGCTGTTACTATGTATTGCTATTATTATTATATTGTTATTATGCTCTAAATCAGTTTAATGTTTCACATAGTTCATATACGTGAGTGAGACGAACTTCTAACAGAACAAACCTGATAGAATTTCCGAAAGTTATTCGATAATATCGAAATTGACTCTAAATAATTAAAACTTGCGCTTAAATCGGTCATTGTAGTTTAGTTCAGCGTGTGGACAACTGTACACTCCCACATGTCAGTCGTTAGATCTTGGATATGCTATTCGCTGAGAGGCGCGGAGGAGGCGTGGCCAGTCTACCCAGAGACAGATGTGTGAGAGTAGCGCAGAGATCAGTCCTCCAACAGCCCGATCTGCTGTCAGCCTGCGCTTCACACAAGTCCATATGCATGGGAAAATGCGCCTGTGCTGGGATGCTGTGAAATCTAAAGCACTGCACATGGATTCAACACATCAGAGAGCATAAGAAAGAACGGGTTAATCCACTGCTGGACATTTCAGATTGGACCATCTGTAATTCATATTCCACTGAGGAAGATGAACAGATTTTTGCATGGTTCTAGTCGCTGAGACTGGACTTCAGAAGGGTTACTGAACTGACCAGAGATTAATTTTTGGATCTTTTGGTTGTGGATGTTACAGGGAGCACAGTTATCTCAACAGTCCCTCTGTATCAGGCTTTATCATGACCTCTCTAACAGGGAATAAAGACAGATCTGGGACCAGGAGTAGAAAATATGGGGTAAGATTGATTACATTTATATTTATTATAGCTATTTTATGTAAAGGGATGTGCATATTCAAGGCAATAAATTAAATTTAACTGAGGAAAAACAGCAATTTATTTCAACGTCAAACTCGGTATGCAAATTAATAAACCACTTTGCATACTTTTCCACATTTACCATATCTGTAACCCAGACAATAATATTTAAATCACTGCTTTTCATCCTCAACTATGATTTCTTGCAGATGACCGATTCATCCCCTACGAAGTCAGCATCATTCTCTCCTGAAACCTGGTACCGGAAGGCTTATGAGGAGTCCCGGAGCGCCAGTCGCCCTGTCCCTGAAGGCGCGGGCTCCATGCCTGGGTCCTCTGGAACCCCTTCCCCCGGATCAGGAATATCATCCCCGGGCTCTTTCTCCGGCTCACCTGTGACGATATCTCCTGGAATCAGCACCGGTTCGCCCGGTTCCTTAGGCGGATCTCCAGGGTTCGGAACTGGCTCTCCAGCCTCGGGTAGCGGGAGCTCACCTGGTTCTGATCGGGGCATCTGGTGCGAGAACTGCAATGCTCGGCTGGTGGAGCTGAAGAGACAGGCATTAAAACTACTCATTCCTGGACCCTACTCTAGCAAGGTAGGAATGATAGATAAGTCGCATAAGCATATTCTGAAATCAGTTTTTGACATGGTAATGCGTCATGCAGATACAAATGATATCGGAGGTCCATGCTGAAGTGTGACATATGAACTCCAGTGTTGCAGTGCGTAATTTTGGACAAGAAATCTTGGAGTAGCTAACCAAGAAATGCACAAAGGGAAGATTTCAAACTAAATTTAAATGAGTCTTGCACTGCTATTTATCGATTAATTGCCTTCTATCACAGTATGGTTGTTCTCACTTCTCGCTAGCAAAACGAATCGCAACTTACAAAAAAATGAATAAAATAGATAAAGAGAAAGAAAATAACATTTTTGCATTAAACTGTTTGAAAACACACAGAAATGTTGCACGAGGGTCGGAGTGCTGATCCTAATGCACTGCGGCGTGTTACAGATCCACTATCGCTATTATTCCAGTGCGCTGCAGGAGTCTGAGATCATGATCAAACTGGCCAAAGGGGGCGAAATTAATTGCTGACTAACAGCTTTTTCCTTTGGTCTAAGAAGAGTGTAAAGTGAAACAGACTGTGTAAAGAAACACGTCATACCACGATGCGGCTTTGGGGGCGAGCACGAGCGCTCAGAGAAGCGCATTTATGATTAATGATCCCTTATGATTAGTTTTTCGGGTTTGTCTTGGAGCACTTGGTAGTAGGCTACTACACCAGAACTTGGTGTTGATTCCACAAGAACTCAAATCATAAGCACAAAGTATATAAATAGGTAAATATGTAGTGCGTAATTGGATGCATGTGTGCGTAAATATCAAGTTTCGACGTGTGCTCATTTCATTTTCAGTGTCTAATACCGGGGGCTGTGTATAAGCAGACACGGCAGTATGATTTGCACATAGAAAGAAAAGGTTTTTACGGACAAACCCTACCTTTTTAGATTATTGATCAATGGTTTTGTTTGAGCCCCATTGGATCCAGCGCATAGTTTGTCTAATTCAATAAATATCCATTATGAAGAACAGGGGGCGCTGTGCTTTCACAAACAATGCGATATGAAGATTCCGTATCAGTACAATATTTTATACTATGTAATCATTTCTATGTATTGCTATATACATACTATATAGCTCCTCTGTTTGTGTTAAGATGTTATGAACTATAACGTGATCACAGTTGCAATGCTTTCAATTAAAGGAACACAAACATATGGCATCTATTATGTTCTTCATTTCAATAATTGCACCGTTTATCCTTTCAAAAAAAATAAAATAAATAAATAAATAAAATAGCCCTCAGTAGTCCAAACCATCACATCTGCATTTAGATCTCATCATGGGCTGCATCTAAGTCAATATCGTTAACCTCTTTTTGTGTATTAATATAATTATTATTACTAAAAGTTGCATTTTGCTGTTTTTAAAGAGCACCATTGATCTGGTGTGGCTGTGGCTCGTGTTTCAGACCTGCTGTTGGTCTCTAGATTTTATGGCCAGTTCTGCCAGCTGCAAGTGACCTGGAGGTGCCCATTAAAACAAGCTGGAGGAGGAGGGGCTGATGGGAAGGAGAGGGGATCACTGGAGAGCAGGGTGGCCATGAGAGCGTTCTTAAAGCCGGAGGCAATTTTAAAGAAGACGTTACTGAGTGTTTGGGCATTTCTTTGCAGGATCTTCACCCACATGGTGATTACTGAGCAGTGTTGTGACATGAACTGAAGGGTATAGCCTCATTCTGATATACGATCCATCTGGAGATCTTGCAGTATGCTGCCTTCCATTGCACTCTGGAAAAAGTACAGTTCTCTAATTTTCTTCTAGAAGAAAAAAGTGCAATAGACTAAAGGGGATTGATGAACATCTTATAACTCTTATTTAACTATATTGTTTGATGCAAACATTTGCAGAGTCAAGTGTTTAAAACATGGACACTCTGTTGACGATCTAAAAAATGTACACTTAAAAAATAAAGGTTCTTTATTTACATCTATGGTTCCATGAAGAACCTTTAACATCCATGGCACTTTTCCATTGCACAAAACATATACCATAGAAGAACCATTTTTGGGGTTCCCCAAAGAACCTTCAACCATAGATGGCAAAAAAAGATCCTTTATTATGGAAAAGGATTCTTCAGATTATTAAAATATTCTTTCTCTTACAATTCGCTGAGAGGTTCTTTTGGAGCCCAATATGATTCTTCTATTGCCATTTGAAGTAAGAATATGCCACATCCAGCTGTAAATGGAACGCAGAACACTGGAACAGTATTAGGCTGTAGCTCACCGAACTTGTGCTGTGGGACTTGCTGCGTTGTGAATGTCCCCTGGGGTTCGTCTTTAGATTACACGCGCTGAACAGAAGCATGTTCATTTCAATCCCATGCACACACAGCTCCCATTTCAAACAGAGCACTGTTGCCACGGCAGCAACACGTTATGGGCGTGAGCTTCATACATATTTCACATTTAATGCTCTATTTATGCCTCTCAGGTGAGCAAGGAATTATCATATAAAGAGGTCGCTTTTTCACTGCAGACTGATAGGAATAAACGGGAAGGGGTTGCTGACGTCGGCTCGATCCAGCAGGCGTTCTACTGTAAATGGCACTCCCTCCTGTCCAGCGGCAGGCTTTGTCTCGACGCTAGGGTATAATGGTGTTACTAGGGCAGATATGAATACAGCTCAGCGATGGGAGAACTGAACATGCATGTTTCTGTAGGATTTGGTGTGTTCATTGGGGGGCACAAATTACTTCTTGTTGGAAATGACTGTGAATAATATATTGCGGCTTTAAAGACGGTGACCTGATAGCTGCTTACAACATGAGAATTGCTGACAGTCAATGTAAGTCAGAACTGTTTATAGGTTGAAACTGTCTGGATTCAACACAACATGGTCCAGTGCTTTATGAACCATTAATTTCTGTTTTTTTACAGCTGAAGGTCTAACAGCAAGTAAGGGTTAGTCTTAAATACCTGCTCTTTTCATGGGTATGAAATGTTGATTGGTTACATTTTTTTATGCAGAGGCAGAGGTTTGCTGCTTTATTACAGCTTGAAGCTTTTGCAGGGCTTTAAACTGGTTTAGCTTCTTTTGAACTAGTATTCCAGCAGGCCACCAATTTTGATATTTGGTTAAATATAGGTTCTGATGTCGGGTGACCATAATTCAATGTCAGGACAATGTCAACGTCAAATTGATTGGTTTTAAGATGTGATATTAAGTAACTGAAACCCACTGTCTGCTAAACATCAGACTAATGTCCACACAAAATATAACATCAGTAGATAATGATATCTTGTTGGTTTTCAGTTCTGTATACAAAATTTAGTGTCTTCCAAACTTTTCATGCCAATATCATGTTGACATTAATTATTCACATAGAGTCACAAGAACGCAACTTCTGCTGAAAGTTGTTTGATTAAAATCCACAATGTCAAATTCAGTGCCTAAAATTCAATACTTGTCATAAGTCGGAGCTTGATGTAACAACAATGTTATGTTTTGAAATGGCTCAGTATGAATTTCCAACCAACAATTGACTGTCAAACATTAAAGCTTGATGGCAAGCAAACATTCAATTTTGACGTCAAATCCATTTGCTTGACATCAATCAAACAGTGGGTCTGCAACACATTTTCTTGAAAATTTGCAACCAAAATTTGACATTTTCCCCACCTCTTGGTGTTATGAAAGGTGGTTGACATTCTGCTGAATGTCAACCTGAAGATGTTGGGGAATGTTTTTTAGATTTGTTTGTGTATTTGTAATACAACACTTTCTCAGATAATGATTATATCAGTATGATGCTGAACAGCATCCATGACCCATAAACACTAGTCTCACAGTGCCAAATGCAGCAGATGTTTAAACCCACTGTAGGTTTTGCGGAGTGGGTGGTTTGTTTTTTAGTGGAACTCAAAACTGTATTTCAAGAGTCCAGTCAGGTTGCTGCTGTACCCCGTAATCACTGCCAGCACTTCCCCCAAAGCATGAAGGCCTGTAATCCACCCCAGAACCAAGTCACAGAAAACACCAGGTTCTCCCTCTTGAACATGGGCAATCGATCTCACAGGGATTAGCTGGACCGAGCCAGATCGAAGTTCTCCATGATCAAAGCAGAACTGCCTTGAAGGAGGATACCGCCTGGTTCGGTAGAGCCAGTGATCAGCAGTGCTGGTTCACATTAGTCACTCGTGGCTTTGTCATTGTGTGGAAATAGAATGAAAGATTTCGACAGACTTGTGAAATGCATCTCTGGAGACTGGATGGTTTGATGTGTTGAATGTGTAGGTTTCAGACTACAGAGTATGGATTTGGGGCTCACAAGGAAAGTATTGCAAGTATGCACAAAGTTTTCACAACTTAAACTCACTAGATACCTTTGAAGAATGTTTCAATGCAAGCGTTGACTTGCAGAAAAAGTGCACTTTGTTTTTTCATTGTGTCCAACTGAATGCATTTTGCATTTGTTTGTTTAGTGGCCTTTTAAATATTGAATTGCCACTTTATTTTTCAAAGCTTTCTGGATGCGGTTGTTTACAGTGACATTTTTGACTAAATGCCATGTCATGTCTTTTGTGCTCAGTTCATTTATAAAGGATGATAGAAACTCCAGTTTGAGAGTGAAAGTTCCTAAAGAATCAGATTCAACTCGAACACAAATCAATTTCTAGGACATGTAAGGCAGGGTTTGTGAACTACTGGAGGTCAATTGTACAGGACGTTTGTGAGTTGTTGAAAAGTAAAAACTAATTAAATCATAAAAATGTGAAATTAAAAACAAACAAACATGAATTTTTACAGACAGTAAAGCACAACATTCAAAATACAGGTAAAACACCTGTTAAAAAAATCTAATATCTATTTTTTACAGAATTATTCTATGTACATATAGAATACTGTAACACAGTATTTTTTGTTGCACCTACAGGGTTTATGAACACATGTGCTCAACCTCATTTGTGGTAAACCATATGTAAAGTATCTCTCATTAGCAGTGTTAGTCAGCATGAACTCCACTTTACCCTTGTTGTCATACACCCCTGTGATCTCTCATGCGGTCACTGGTTTTACACACATGTGGAGAGGGCCATTCGTTCTGCTTTTAAGGCCTCTGCCCCCCTACTGACCACCTCATTTTTTTTAATTGCCCCACCACACAAAAATAGGGCTGTTTCATTCATGGAGGCAGTTGATGTTGCCTGGTACCCTTCCTTTGAAGCTTTGAAGCAACCTTCCATCCTGGCCTCCAAAAAACACTCTTGATAAGAACACTAGATGAAAGAAAATATATATATAAAATACAGAGGAAAAAAATAGAGAACTTTCAAACCAATCCATTTAACAGACACCATTTAAACTTTAATAAATTAAGTCTTCAATATTCATAAATATTATACATGTATTATAAAACAATCATTAAATAAATAAACATTATTTATCAAATGTAATTATTTTTGATTTAAGATTTAGTTTAGAAAATCTTCCATTGGCTCAACATTACACTACCTGCTTTTGCATATAGAAATGTGATTGGTCTTCATTTTTACATGTATTTGCACAATGAATTGTGATTGGTCTATTTTATGTTGATTATCCATCTATATTGCACATTTCTATTAAACTTCTGTCTCTACCTGTATTAATTTGGTTTACAGAATAATTCACCATAAAAACTTACACTAGATTGTTATGTGTGCAGCTTTTAACAGGTACTTAATTAGTTTTTTTGACATGACATGTAATCAACTGAATGAATTCACATAGATGATATAGAGGGGTTTGATCTTCGTTTGGCTGAGTTCAAGGGAAACGCACACCTTTTGACAGCGAGAGATGGGGAAAAGAAAACAGATGGAGTCATTCATTCTAAAATGCCATGTTTTACGAGAGGTTTAAGTGCATTCCTCTGCAAAATCAACAAGGTTAAGAGGATGAGTGAGACCGGTGTAGCACAGCCCGAGAGAAAAGCTGGGTTAATTGTGCTGTGAATGACGAGGGCATCGTAAAGGTCAGGAGGACAGGAAGAGACAGCCAAAGATGTGTTAGATCCGAAGACATCAATTTTACTGGAGCTTTCTTTTGTTTCTCACATTCCAGCGGATAAAATGGGTTTTGTCCCATAGAAAACAGATAAAAAACAACCTATTAGAAATTACTAATTATTACTAATCACTAGTAATAATAAATACTAACTATTTATAAATCATTTAACATGACTAGTTTTTTTTTTTTTTTATAGATTCAGCTTAGTAACTTGGATTTTTCGTGGCCATGTTTGACTGCCATTGCCTGTACAAGCATCTGATTATCCAAGGTTGGCTCTAAAATAGATTTGCGAGGACATTGTAAGAGAATGAATTATATTCACACTGTTTTTATTTACCTTTAATGGTTTTTGACACGTAGTGATAGTTTAAGGTGATATTACGCTTTGCTGGAGGTCATACGTGCAGTAGAGGAACAGAGTGACTCGTTATTATGAATAAAGAACTGAATTAACCTCCAGATGAGCTGTAGCACGTGTCCAAATTATGATGTAGCGCAGCGCTTTGTGTGATGTGAGGACAATGTCACCTTGCCCATTCCATCTCTATCACATGCCCCAGTGGACCAGTACCTGCCAACACACACAGCCAGGTTCATCACACACACATATACACTGAGAAATCCTTTCCTTTAAATTCTTCTGTAACATTATAATTTTATATAGATATAATATGTGTCTATTCCAATTATTCGTCAGCAGTTTCCATTAAGTTACATTATGGTGGCAGATTGCTTTTAAGACCCGCCATACATCTTTCTTGTGCTCTTTCGCTCTTCTTCTCTGTGTATCTAGCTTTTTTCTCGCTCTCTGTGTTTCCCTGTCCTCTCTTTTCTCCTCTCAGGTTGAAGCAATTAGTCGCATGGTTTCTGAGCTGCACTACGGAGCACGGTAACCTTGAGCTGAGGGGAATGTGAGGGAAACGAGAGCGAGAACAGAGGCAGAGAACACTCTCAGACCCGAAGATTTGGTTCTGGGGTCTCAGAAGATGGATTACCTGCACAGCTCAGAGCAATTTATCAATGTCAGAGAGCCAAAGAGAGGGAGAGAGAGGGAAATGGGGATGAGGAAAGAGTGAATGGAAGCAGAAAAATGGCTCATGGGAGGTCTTGCTCGATTCGAACCTAGATTCTTGAAAAATTACTGCACATACTCTCCCAATACAGGAAAACATCATTTAGTCACAGCACTACTATGGGCTGTACTATTACTCAATGACAGTTTTCTATTCCGTTTTATAGGCCTGCTATATTGTGCCATACTTTGCTGAACCTCCGCAGCCTCAATTTTGAACTCTGAAAGTCCAAATCTGCAGTTAATAATGGTATTCAGTGCGCCAGCTTGGGTAAATTCAATTCTGTTTGTTAGAAGTGTCCAAACAGTCTGCTATTTCCTATGACGTAAACTGAAATTGGATTTCCATCTATCTATCTACCTATCTTTCTTTTTTCCATGCTTCTGATGAATTTATGAACAAAAGATAGAGAATCATAGAATGATTTAAATCTGTTTTGGGGTCAACTACCTGTTTAAATAAGAAATGGAATGCAGATTAAATGAAAGAAAGGGGGATTTGGCATTATAATGGTTAACTGAAATTGTTTACTAGTTTATTTTTGGTTCATAGCTGAGCGATCAAAGAATGACCCAATGGCAGCTTCTGTCCTTTACTCCTGAAATACCGGCCTCTGTTGTGTTCATCTACAGCATCACTGTGTTATTTTAAGGTAGCATCGCCTCTGACATCCCAAGTCAGTGCTGACAGCCGTAGGGTGAAGAGAAGGGCCACATATTTGTGTGTATCATTGTGTGTGTGTGTTTGTTTTTAATAGAAACGGCTCACATGTGAGTGCTCTGCATGCCAGTTTGTAATTTTAAACTGAATATGAAGAAAACAACACCCACGGGCATAGAAATAGCATAAGCCCTTGATGACAACACAAAGACTGTGTGATTGAGTGTGTTGTATGTTGTGTTCATTTAGCAAGCGTGCATGTAAATACAATCACTGCTGAGAGAGGCAAACAACTGTCCATGTTTAAAGACAGCATGAAATCAAAATGTACTTGACTAATAAATGCCCCTCATTTTATTTTGCATGTCAGATTATTATTTTAAAGTAAAAAGTTTTTTGTAGTCTTTCATCAAAACTTAATTTTGTCAGCCTCTAAAATGATGATTTATTTTTTTATATTTATTCTTAATAATAAATATAAAAATATATAAAATTATATATTTTATGTATTTATATAAAGTTAATATACTTATTATTATTATTATGTGTTATTTTTAATATATAGAAATTAGCTGATTGATGTTATATCTAGCGTTTCATGATCGAATCAAATATTGTTAGGTTTCCCACTGAGTATTCAGTTTCATATATTGGAAGTTAATATACATTATCTCATATATATATATAATATTACAGAAGTCATAAATACCATTCTATGCTTGCTTTATTATTTAGAAATTATCTAATTACATCTTTTCATTTAGTTGTCGAATGGCGATAAGGGAAGGTGGATATTTTCCCCATGTGTAATATCCTATATTCAGTATGAATACTATGATGCTGATTTTAAATGAATGCAAAAATCCCTTTAGAAAAAAGCACATCACCATGGCAACAGGGCATATTAATTAAGATTGGAGTTTTTTTTCCATCAGTAATGGTTGCTCTGTATGGGTTGACTATTTACCAGCTGGTTTACTAAAGTAAGCGCCGCTCCAGTATATTTTAGTGCTGCTGGTCAGGGTCAGAATCCTACAGCAGATGAGGTGGTTGTGTTAAATAAGCATCACTTTGAGCGGCTGAGACTCAGTGTGGGTTGTGTATTAAACTGTGTGTTATCTCTAACACTGCAGCTTGTCAGGTATAGAGTCACGAGAGAGAAAGACAGAGGAAAATCTCCCGGGCAGTGTTATTCCTGCCTGTTTACACAGGAAGGCAGCCGGGCCATGCAGACCTCGGACCATTTCAAATACTCAATAATAGTAATAAAATACAGCTCAATAGCAGGGTCAATTGAAACCCACTGATCAGTGAAGGCAATAGAAAATGAAATAAATAACCTGCTATGTAGGCTGATGTTTCACGTGCATCCTCTGCTCAAGCTTATAGTCTAATGTGTGGTTGGTAGAGCAACAGGCCATTTCAAATATGTTATAGAAATAGCCCATAGAGCTCTGTTGATCTAATATGTGCATGAGAGCAGTGGTTGTGATATGTCAAGCTACAGTACAGGAGACTGTTGGTTATCAGACCGTGACTCTCAGGGGTTAATTTGCTGGGTCCGTTTATCTTAAATAGCCTGTGTATTTTTCGGTGATTGTGATTGTATGTAGGAATGAACAACACATCCTCCCTACTGATCTCACCCGGGGTGTGTGCTTAGAGTCCTAATGAAACCCCACAATCTGTCCAATCAATCAAGGAGCAGACAGGCAGGCAAGCCCCGCCCACCCTTTCAGTTCCTTCTCTCTGTCCTCCATCGCTCTCTCTGTGTCAAAGTCACTTACTAACAACAGGCAAAAAAATAAAATAAATAAGATGAGCATTAGGTGGCTTTTTCTTATTGTGCCATCCATCCATCCATTGACAGAAGCTATAGTAAAACATGTGGAGTTTTTGTTCATGAAAATCTCTTATGCTTTTTATTTGACCAAACAAAAACTAAAAATAATAATAATACAGTAAAAACAGTCATATTGTAAAATATTCTTAGTTTAAAATGTAATTTATTTATGTGTTGGCAAAGCTGATTTTTCAGCATCATTATTCCAGTCTTCAGTGTCACACGATACTTCAGAAATCATTATAATATGCTGATTTGTTGCTCAATAAATATTTATTATTACTATCAATGTTGAAAACAGTTGCGCTGCTTTATATCTGTGTGTCTGTCTATTAAGGTAAGGATTTAGAATTTAATGAAATCACTGCTTCTAGTATATGTAAATATAAACCAGTATATATTTCAAGCAATGAATCCATTTTAAGACTTCCAGCATTCGGTTACAATAGCCTCATTAGGCCACTGCATAATGAAGCAGCGTGTGAGTGGTTGGTGCTATAAATAATGTCTAATTAGCGACAACATCCTCAAAATTCCTTGTTACTTGTATATTGCATGTGCAAATTGATTCTGGCTTTGCTATTACAGACAGAGAAATGAGAGGTGAGTTTGTGTGTGGAATAAGTATGTTGTTCTATGTTTCCCATCTAGAATCTTCTCTACCTGCTCATCATGCGAAGCTAACTTTGCTGTTCGGCCTGTCGGTGCTGCATTTGCCATAAAAACACAGATGCATTTTAAAGCTCTCAAGAGTAATTAATCTCTATAGATGATGCATTGTTTCATGCTTCTCATTTCTAAATGGAGGTTGTTAATCACTCCAGGTGTCTGTTTGGCACTCTCACCCCATCAATGAGAACACTAGAGAGGAGATGATTGACCGTTAACAGTGTCTAGTGAAAACACATTCATCACTGAGCTCATATTGACCCTTTCTATCCAATGCAAAAGAAAGGATTGACAGGCTAGATTATGTCCTCTCCCAAACACTCCAGTGCTGATCCTTGTGTCAGTAAGTGATATTGTCTAAATCACTCATCTTTGCCCTGACAATGACCTCCGGTCCGCACAAACATGCACACGTCTTTGGTCTATTTGTAGAGGCCTGTTTTCATGAGAGGTTACCCTGCCGCATCAATCCAGTCGGGTCAGTGGCTATAAATGAGCATCTTCACTGGGAAGTGCAGCACTCAGCTGAGATTCATTAATCTATTACGGCAAATTGTGTTAGGAAAGACGGGTCTGTCTCTTTTCAATCATGCCCGAGTTAACTCAAACAACTAGAGGAGGGTTTGTCAGCGATAAGACTTCTTGTTGAGATTCAGTTGAGATTATCTGTGTGTTGGTTAATTGATGCAGTTTTTCAGCATGGACAACCTCTGTTGCTGCCAATGAAGAACAGATCGCAGAGTGATCAGAAAGCACTTTGGAAAGCCAAGAGTGGCGTGGAGTCTTTATACTGTGAATGATCTTTGGATGTAGTCCTCTTTTCTTGGTTTATCCAATCATATTTAAATAGTTTTCAGGCAAATTTACTGCTGTGAGGCTCAGCGGGACACACAGTTCAACCAAATACAAAACCGCAAAGGAATTTAGCCTCAAAAACTTGGAAGTCTGTTGTTTATTTGCAGTCTGGTTGGAGTGATATGTCTGAGATTTGAGTGTCTATAGTCTATTGCTTGTATCATGAGGGCATTCATTATCGTTTCATATTCATTATCGTATTCATTTGAGATTCTCTGAAACCCTCCACCTTGCCCAGCTCCACCTGTATAGGTCTGCTATAGGTTATTTTACATGCTATTTGTCCAGCAGCAGTATGTTTTAAATACTCATGGCAATTTATCACCATATGCATTGGCAGTAGCAAGTTCTTGTACTAGCTTGCAGCAGCAATAATCTACAACTACAGCAATAACCAACAGCAGCAGCAATTCAGCAGCAGTGTAGCAGATCTATTCCCCCAAGACCAGACATGTCACAAAACCTTAGTCTTAATTCACTGGGGTATATTTGTAGTAATTGCCAAAAATACATTAGTATTTTAAATTAGTATCATACATACAGTATGAGTCAAAATATTTATTTTTCTTCTATGCCAAAATCATTAGGACATTAAGTATAGATCATGTTCCATGAAGATGTTTTGTTTTTATTTGATTAGTAATATGCATTGCTAAAAAAAGGGAATTTATTTAGCTTTCATATGATGTATAAATCTCAGTTTCGAAAAAGTGACACTTATGATTGATTTTGTGGTCCAAGTTCACATATATTAACATTGTCATATTCATCACATGCTAAAATCTTGTTATCATGATTTAAATAGTTTAGCATTTTCTCAGATTTGTCAAAAAAAATAAAAAAATAAAATAACAACACACACACAAACACACACACACACACACACACACACACACAAACAAAAAACATGGTATATCCTTATTTAAAACTGCAAACTCCAAATGCTGGCTGCCAAAAGATAGTTTTACCTTAGGCATTTATTGTCATTGTTTATCTTGCTTGTCCCTGTGTTTTTGGCAAGTGGAGACATTTGTGTAGTTGGAACGATGGCCAGTTCAGAAAAAGATTTCCTTTCTGGATAGCTTTTTTAACCTGATTGTGTCTTTTCCGTAAAAAATGTCCCATTGGTAAGTTGCTTTGGATAAAAGCATCCTCAAAAGGAGTAAATATAATGGTAAATATAATAGCAAAATATGAATGAATAGGAAATCAAATATGAAAAAGTTATTTTTAATCACTACTTGTTAATGTTTGGATAAAATCCCTAAATATTAGTAGTGTTTTGTATTTAATAATATACATTTTTGATTCAATAAATGGGCTATAATACAAATTTGCTGTGTATTTCCATTTTTTTTTTTAGAGAAATGCTTTTTATGGTTGGATATAAATATTGATTTAAGACCAAAAAAAAAAAAAAAACTTTTAATTTTTTTTCCATTTTGCTAAACATAGATAAGTTACATATTAATAAAAATTAATAAAAATACATATTAATTTTTTTTATTACATATTATATCACTAATGATTATTTGATATTGATAGGATCCGTCAGACAGATTAAACAGTAACTGTTTGTACTCTTTTTTTTAATTCACTAAAGGAACTTGAATCGCTGTGAATTGTTTTACACTGATTGCACTGTATATAATTGTGTGTACACCCATTGAGGATAACTTACACATTATTTCACAGTTCTGCGTAAAATAAAAAGTGGTAAATTCAGTTACGTGCATGTCTTTGTTCATGCACCACCTCTGAAAACCAATGCAGGAAACACTGGAATAGATCGGTTTTAGGATTATAAGAATCAGTATAAAGATCATTCAAATGAAAAAAGCAATTATTAATCATTTCTTAACCAGCTCCAATGTGTATCCAGTGTTTATTTATATGCATTTTGAGTGTAAGCACATTGAACACACTTATTACTGAACCGAAACTGATCTGTGATTGTAATCCTGGAGCCCACTAGAGGTGAGTGTGTATTCCATAGTGTGCATTGATCTCATATACTGCACTGGTGCACCCTCAATGTGCAGCCAGCTGGAACTTATTACAGGACGATAAAAGCAGAACTCTATGACTAGCTCCATTTCCTGTGTCAGATCCCTGAGCTGCTGCGAGCTCTAATTTCCTATTCATCCCTCCTCTGAGGGGTGCAGGGCCAAAAAGAGCTGCTGGCCAAGTGTGGATTTATGGCAGTTTTCTGGCAATGAGATGCAGGTAGATAGCATTTGCTGTAAAGGAGACCTAAGTGATTGTGATCTAGGTTTTCTCTCTCTCCATTTATCTCTCGCTCCTAATCTGGATTTTGAAAGCAAACAAACATCAGGGGTGCCGACATGGATTTGGTTTGAAACGCATCGTTTTTTGATGGTTTGCAAATCGGTGTCTCATATGAAAGCGGAAAATTTACCTGATGGCGAGAAACATCTGCAGCCTGTCCAATCTTATTATATGATCTTTGGGTTTTTTTTACTCTTGTGTAGCATATAAATGACATGCAATTTCTCTCTGTAGGATGCACGCTCAGCAATCACTGGTATGGATCTACATGTCAAGACTTCAAATGAGGCGTGTGCCGTGTCCTCATGCTTACATTAGCATTATGTGAACGCCAACCATTTTTCATTGGCATCGTGTGATTGAAAAAGGTTTTCTGCACAAAAAAAAAACGTTAAAAAAATGGGCAGGTTGCACCAGTTGTGCTAAAAGGGATAATTCACATCAAAATGAAAATTCTGTCATTAACTACTCGCCCTAATGTTGTTGCAAACCCATATGTTCATTTTAATGAAATCGAGAGCTTTCGGACTCTGCATAGAGAGCAACGCAACAGGGGTTCAACTGTAATTTTATACAGCTGCGAGAATACTTTTTGTGCACAAAGAAATAAAAAATAACGACTTTATTCAACAATTTCTTCTCTTACGTGTGCTAACCCTTTAAGTTATAACTTAACCTAGTTGCGATGTAACTTGCACACTACAAAATATATTTGTGCTTGACCACTAAACTTAAATGAGATGTAAGTCTACATATAAACAGAAACTTCAGTCCAGGAGTAAAACAGCAGACTCATTGAACTGCAATGATAAGCTAGTCGACAAACTTCAATTCTTTAAAAAATATAGTATGTACACTTGTTTACATTTTAAGAGAGAGAACATTATATTAATAAATTACTCTTCAACACGAACCCAATCTAAACAAAGCATGTGCATGTCAAATAAAATAAGTCATTATAAATGAACTGAATTTTCTTTTTCTTTTTTTTTTTGGTATCAGTATTATTTGCAACACCCCTGGTAGATATTTTTCCCATCCAAGACCAATTCCTACCTAGTTGTTAGGGGAAGTCCTGAAATCTCAAAAACTGCTTGTGACATTCACATTTAAACATATTTCAAATCAAAATCTGACATGAAATGTCTAATTAATGTTGTTTAATTTTCTCCTATTGGTAATAAAACGAGTCTTGATATATCTAACATATTTTCTAGCTACTAAACCTCATATGTGGGCCAGCACAGCCTAACCCAGGAGACTTTTTTGCAGAATGAAGGTTACCATCTAAAAACAACTGAATTTGGCTGCATCCAGCACAGTAATGTAGGAATGAAGTGACATCACTGCTGAATCATGAGCTCAGGGCTCATAAGGAAATGACTAAAGATTTAGGAGTTTAAAATGTCTAAGTGGCTTTAGTGGACCTAAATCTGTGAGTTTGATTGGCCAGGCATCAGTGAGCTAGCTAAATGGAATCTATGTTTTCTTTCTTTGTGTGTTTTCCCATGAGCGCTTACGTGGAGATTTGTGGAAATGACTCCGAATGGCATGTATTTATGGGCACTCTGAGCTCTTCGAGGACCTTCGTGTCAGCAGGTAGATCCAGACAGCAAAAGCGATCTGATTTTCTCTAAACCACAATCCTCTTTGCTTGGGCAGCTGGGTATATGTAGGCTAACCAGAGGTGAAACCACACTTAGGTTAAAATTGTTCACAAATCCCCTGGAGGAAACATCCACTCAGATAGTGAGGCTGCATATTATCAATAAATGATATGTTAATAGGGTCCTGAATGCTTGTTAAAGCTGCTGTAAGCAGTGTTTTGCTAACTTCCACAGCCACTCTTAAACAACATGCAGTTTCTCCAAAACAGGATGAATGATTGACAGGCCTTTAAGATTCCTGATTATATTGTTTAGATATGCTGATTTAGATGCTCAGAGTGGCTTTAAGGTAGCTCTGTAAATGCATGTATGATTGAGCAATATATGCTAACAACATTTAGTTATTTTGCATTCATTTCACTAATTATTTTGCATGACAATGTGCTGCTATTGCACAGTTTTTTTTTAGTTCAGACGGTGTTAAATTGTGTGAGAGAATTAATTTACACTCTTTATTAAATGACAGAATTTAATTTCCAATGCATGAAATATGAAATATCATGTAAACATTAATGAGAAGGCAACCGCAGTAAAACATCTTTGTTGCATATGTAAGTGTGTGTAAATTTTGTTTTTAGATTAATCATGAATTATTGACCTGAATTTATTAAATAAATAAATAAATAAATAGATAGATCATTTGTTTACTAAGATCTTGATTTAGGATTGATACTTTCATTATCTTTATACGTCGTTTTTTAAAAGTCATAAAAGACAAATTGGTGTTTGTGTTATGTGGTTACACAAACTTCAAACAATAGATGCAAATCTAAGGCCTCAACTCTTTATCTCAAGATACACAGTCTTTTCTCAGTGTTCTTTATTGCTTTCATTGCAGTAAAGGTAATGTGTTTTGCTCATGTGCAATGCACACACAAGCAGGCCTATGTGTATCTTTTTAAATATGACTTGAACTCTTTCAAAAGCAACTCATGTTGCCATTTATTTCCTGCAAATAAACCTGTACAATGTGGTATTCCAGGTGCAGGGCTTTTCTCTCTATCTCTCCAAAGATCTGGTTCTGTCCATATTCTCTGTGATGCTGAGGAGATTAATGTTGGGGTTTCTCATGCTGTGTGACTGTGGCTGCCCATCCGGAGACCTTTGTACGGGTCTTGACTGAGTTCATACAGAAGTAATGAATGTTTGGCAGTGGAGGTGATTTGCTGTGGGTTTAGAGAGCTGTGATTTCACTCTCGTGTGAAACACAATCAGGAACAGAGCAGAATCTGAGCCAGTCACAGATACCAATGTCAGGGTTTGGGTAGAGGGATGAGGCGAGGACTCAAGGATGCAGAGAGAAGGGCTCTTTAATAGCAATAAAAATAAAACAAACAAACAAAAACTACCCCGTGGGGGAGAACAGACAAACCTGACTGGCAAGGCAGGGCAAGGCAAGGCAGGGCAAGGCAAGGCAGGGCAAGGCAAGGCAGGGCAAGGCAAGGCAGGGCAAGGCAAGGCAAGGCAAGGCATACACCGACAAATATTAGACGACGAACGAGCAACCAGACTGCAAACACAAGGACAATAAATAGGGAGCTAATAAGGAGGGTAACGAAGGAACACCTGTGGGGAGAATTACATCAATAATCAGGTAACAAGATGGGTGGGGTCAAGACAATTGACGAGAGCACATGGCACGTAGGGACTAAGACAAAAGCCATGTGCTCACACAAAACAAAAAACACAAGCACATGGCCAGCAAACCAATCGCAAACCATGTGCTTGAATTGGACACAAACACGCAGCTAATGAGCAAGCTCATACGCCGCGTGTTCACACAAGACAGCACGCAGCCAGTAAAAACTAAGCTGCGTGCGACAGCACAAGACAAAATATAACAAGCACACAGCCGATAACTCGAGCTGTGTGCAACAATGCCACAATAAAACAGAACATGGAGCGCGAGTGCTCGGTCCCCGACACGAAACCGAAACTCAGCAAGACATGAGTGCCGGGATCCGAACACCACGCTCCAACATGAAACAGGACACGCAGACAAGAGCGCACAGCTCGAGCGGTCTCGAAGCCGCGCACTCACATGAAAACAATGACAGGAGGAGAGTATCAGGGCTGTCACAAAACATGAAAACCACTAGACTGAAGTGACAGAACCCTGACACTAGCCCCCCTCAAAAGGGACGCCACCTGGCGTCCCTAACGAAGAACACCCAAAAACAAGACAGGCACGAGACAGCACAGGCATGGCAACACAAACCCGGTACACAACAGAACACAAGACATGGAAATCAAAATACAGACAAAATACGGGAGGGAGGGGAGGGAGGGAGGGGAGGGAGGGAGGGAAGGGAGCCCAGTCAAGCAATATGAAAACCCAAGCAGTTATTAAAGGGACCAGGGAGGGGCGGGAGGGCTGAGCCAAGGAGGCTCAGGCAGTCCAGGAGTCCCAGCAGTGGACCAGGGTGGAGCCGGAAAGATGAGCCAGTGAGGATCTGGCCTAACAGAAACCCCGACAGACCACCAGGGAGGAGCCGGAGGGACGAACCAGCGAGGATCCTGCCAAACAGGAACCCCGGCAGACCACCAGGGCGGAGCCGGAGGGACGAACCAGCGAGGATCCGGCCAAACAGGAACCCCGGCAGACCACCAGGGCGGAGCCAGAGGAACGAACCAGCGAGGATCCGGCCAAACAGGAACCCCGGCAGACCACCAGGGCGGAGCCGGAGGAACGAACCAGCGAGGATCCGGCCAAACAGGAACCCCGGCAGACCACCAGGGTGGAACCAGACGGAGAGACCAGGAGGCCTCCAGCCAAACAGGGGCCCCGACGGATAGGGAGGGCAAAGCCGGCAAGGCACTCCTCAGGGGTAGAGCTGGCATCAGGGCAGGGAGCTTAGACAGAGCCGGCATCAGGGTAAGGAGCTTAGACAGAGCCGGCATCAGGGCAGGGAGACTGGGCGGCGCCGGCAGGGCAGGGAGACTGGGCGGCGCCGGCAGGGCAGGGAGACTGGGCAGCGCCGGCAGGGCAGGGAGACTGGGCGGCGCCGGCAGGGCAGGGAGACTGGGCGGCGCCGGCAGGGCAAGGAGCTTGGGCATGACTGGGATGGCCTCCAGGCCAGCAGTGGGCTCCTGAATGGCCTCCAGGCCATGTGGGATGGAGGAAGCCTTTCTTCTCCTCCTCCTCCGTCTCTGAGAGGGGGGCGCTGCAGCCTCATCAGGCTCCTCTGGGGGCGCTGCAGCCTCATCAGGCTCCTCTGGCAGTGGCGGGGTAGAGCCATTCCTCTTCTTACCCCTCTTCCGTCTACGAGAGGGAGGTGCTGCAGTCTCTTCGGCCACCTCTAGGGGTTCTGCAGTGTCGCAAGTCACCTCAGGGGGTGCTGCAGCTCCTTCATCCACCACAGGTGGATCTGCAGCTTTGACGGGGACCACAGGCAGCACTGCAGCCTCCTTAGCTGGGGAACGTGCCACAAACTCCACAAATTCCCCAAACGACAGGTGGTCCAGCCCCCTCATTCTCCACCAGCTGAGAGGCTCATCAAGAGCGTAATTGAAGAGGTCCTTGAGGGCCGCATCATTGACCTCCAATCCCTCTGCAGTCCCACTGAACTCCAGGGCAAAATCCCTCACACCAGTACCCTGTTGATGAAGAGAGGTCAAAGTCTTAAACTGGAGCATGCGCTGATAGTGGGGGCTGGAGAGAGTGGAGGCTGGTGGACAGTGCAAACCCTTCTTCCGCTGAGTCCTCATACTGCTCGTTCGTACTGTCAGGGTTTGGGTAGAGGGATGAGGCGAGGACTCAAGGATGCAGAGAGAAGGGCTCTTTAATAGCAATA
Source organism: Carassius auratus (assembly GCF_003368295.1). Lineage (NCBI taxonomy): Eukaryota > Metazoa > Chordata > Actinopteri > Cypriniformes > Cyprinidae > Carassius > Carassius auratus. Next base: position 23,312,413 of record NC_039259.1, on the reverse strand, counting down.
AAAATAAAACAAACAAACAAAAACTACCCCGTGGGGGAGAACAGACAAACCTGACTGGCAAGGCAAGGCAAGGCAGGGCAAGGCAAGGCAGGGCAAGGCAAGGCAAGGCAGGGCAAGGCAAGGCAAGGCAGGGCAAGGCAAGGCAGGGCAAGGCAAGGCAAGGCAAGGCATACACCGACAAATATTAGACGACGAACGAGCAACCAGACTGCAAACACAAGGACAATAAATAGGGAGCTAATAAGGAGGGTAACGAAGGAACACCTGTGGGGAGAATTACATCAATAATCAGGTAACAAGATGGGTGGGGTCAAGACAATTGACGAGAGCACATGGCACGTAGGGACTAAGACAAAAGCCATGTGCTCACACAAAACAAAAAACACAAGCACATGGCCAGCAAACCAATCGCAAACCATGTGCTTGAATTGGACACAAACACGCAGCTAATGAGCAAGCTCATACGCCGCGTGTTCACACAAGACAGCACGCAGCCAGTAAAAACTAAGCTGCGTGCGACAGCACAAGACAAAATATAACAAGCACACAGCCGATAACTCGAGCTGTGTGCAACAATGCCACAATAAAACAGAACATGGAGCGCGAGTGCTCGTTCCCCGACACGAAACCGAAACTCAGCAAGACATGAGTGCCGGGATCCGAACACCACGCTCCAACATGAAACAGGACACGCAGACAAGAGCGCACAGCTCGAGCGGTCTCGAAGCCGCGCACTCACATGAAAACAATGACAGGAGGAGAGTATCAGGGCTGTCACAAAACATGAAAACCACTAGACTGAAGTGACAGAACCCTGACAACCAAAGTGGAAATATGATGTTATTTACTGCCTTATGCCTCAGTAAATTTAGTTATCATTTTCAGCTGGACTGTAAATAATAAACTAATCAATAGATTCAGCATTTTACAATGATTTCTGGAGGATCATGTGACACTGAAGGTAGGTGATGTTAAAAGTGATCACCAGAATGTGAGTCATATGTCTGATGGAACTGTCTATCAGCTATAAGATGCTGTCAATGTATTCGCTTAAAGTTGGAACAGACGTGGAATTGTGTGTGGGCTGTGGGCTCAGTGCAGCATTTCATTTATAATAAGTTTGTAACAAATACGTTCCATAAAAAATATGGCACAAAACCCAACTCTTAATGAAACCAGTCCAGCTTTTGAAAACACTGGACATTTAAGAAAGTGGAAGCTACAGATTTTCCCCTTGCTTTTGTGTTGAATCCTTGGCTTGCATCCCTTTCTAGCTAATTTGTTTAAAAATAGGCTGCTCAATTTCAATCGAGAACCATGTTGATTTTATGACTCTCTTGGCTGAATCAAAATTAAGGCAAAACAGATGTGTTTTATTATAACTTGGATAGGTATTGGTGTCATTTAATGCTGTCAACCTAATTTAGATCTTCAGTATTTTTTTTCCAGAAGAAAATGAATAATAATTTAATATATAGTTATTATAGTGTAATGACTTTGAGTTGGACTTCTAATTGGTGTTGAGTGTGTTTTCGGTCAGGATGTTCCATGTTAAAATGGATCAGGTTTGTTTGGATTGGGTTTTCATGCTGTGTGCGCTTTCAAACTTCACTTGTCCATTCAGTTGAGTTTAAATTCAACTTTGACAGTTATTGACAGCACGTCTACCTTTCTGCCTACACTGAACCTGCTGTCTGAAACTCAGATGCATGTGTATGGGACTGTAAGCGTACTGTGTGCCCTTATCAATAGCCGTCTGTCTATCTGGTTGGCAGCAGTTTGGGCCCAAAGGAACGAGTGGGTTCTGTGGGGGCAGATAGAGAGGTGGTCCCTGAAGAGACCTCTGGGTTTGTTGATGTAGGATAATTGTCAAGGCAAAGAGGTTGGTTAAGGATGTCAAACTAAACAGCGTCTTTGTGAGGTTTATGGATATGTTGTGTACACTCAGAGGAAGGTGGAAATAAAATGAATGGCCGGTGAAACCTCAATATGAATGAAGCCACTCACCAAGCGAACACCACATTAGCCAAAAGCAACATCAGGTAATATGTTGGTACTGCAAAAACTGACTCTGTCCTTACATGGCTTTCCAGGTTTTTACATGTTTATAGTTTACAGGATCTTGATGAAGGAAATACATCTGCAGAGACCAACATTTTTAAGGGCTTTTATATGATTAAAACCTATAAACAAGCAATGAGAGCAAGTCTTTGCTTTAGTTTCTTGTAACATACATTGAGTTTCTTCTGCAAATACACTCACCTGAGGAGAGTTGGCTCTATTTTTATACAGTATTATAGTATTAATATTTTGAATTAGTATATATATATATATATATATATATATATATACACACACACACACATTGTATTTAGATGTTTAGATGTATTTAGATAAAAAAGTGTTAGCATGTTAAGTGAACTGAAATAAAATAAGCTTGTTTTTCATCTACCATTATTATAATTTTTTTTTCAACTTTGATTTAAAATGGTTAAACATTTAGTTAATTATAACACTGGTATGCACCACATGATCCATTTAATTTAGTATCTGGAAATGTTCAAAATCTCTTTAGTCAAAGGATCACATCTAACATTCCTCGAAGGCAAACATAATGAGGGTTAAACAGGCCACTAACTTTGAATTGAATCTTCCTCTTTCATTAAAGGCTTACTTCATCCAAAAATGAAAATTCTGTCATCATTTTCTCACCCCTATTTGGTGGCAAACCTGTGTGACTTTCTCTCATCTGTAAAATGCACAAAAGATTTTTGGGAGAATTGGAGATCAGTTTTAAAATACCAGCACAACTGTGAAAGAGGCTTTTGTCTGACTGATATGCTCAGATAGCGGGTATAGAAGCAGCATACCATTAGTCAGATGATGTCATGTCATTTTGATTGAAAATCAGTAAGCGAACCAGACCATGTTCCACAACAATGATTTGCAGCACTGATATGTCTCCTGAATCCATTAGAAGATCTACAGCATTTTGAACATTGTCAGAGATGTGTGAAGTCCAAAATGTTCTTCTGTTTGTTAGCCAATGTATAAGATCATTCTGTACCCCTATTTTTGATTGCAACACAATATCAGATATTGAGCTCTTTCTGGTTCACGTTTAATGACTTCCATACACTCTTAAAAATGAAGGTTCTTCACTGGCATGCATGGAATCCATGAAACCTTTCCATGGTGCAAAATATTTTTTAAATTGTTTGTGTAAATGTTCTTTACAGTCACACACAAAAAATGATGGTTCTTTTAAGAACTGTTCTCTGAAATGTTCTTTGGGATACCCCAATTTTTTTTCTTTTTCTATGGCATTACTGTGAACCCCTCCCCCACCACCCCTTTTGGAGTATTTATTTTCTGGAGTGTAGACACAAAGACGCAGTTTAGAAAGCAAGACAGTCTATCTTCTGTTCCCTCTATGTAGCTCATGACTTTTGCCCCTTGTTCTCCATGTTTGTCCCATAGGGACGGCCCATATAGACGATGGTTAATTGATTCAGTCAGGGCTTCTGCTAGCAGTATTAATGACTTCAATGTTTTCATAACCAGCCTGATAATGGCTGCCGCTCTCTCTGGTTCCTGCTAATGAAATAAGGAATTGACTAGTGAACAGGAAACCTGAGGCTCTGGATGCAGGCCTAACTTTTGCTCATTTGCTTTGTCCTCTAAAGTGGGTGAATGTGGTTTGAGACTGGCAGTGAGTAAAAGCTTCCAATTAGGACCTAATAACCATCCAGACTCTTTCAAAACTAAATCGACACTAAGGAATATGAGCCGTTTCTTCAAACTTGGATCCAGTTCCCATCGTGATGAATGGTGACTGGCCAATCAACACTTCTCCGAAGCCCTCATCTGAAGCGTCTTTAAAGCAGAGCGCTGGACCAGAGGGCTTCAGTCCATCTGGCAGTCTTAAGAGGCTTCTTTCCCCCTCTCTCAGATGCACTCTGTCTGTTTTTGGTTAGAGAATGACTGGCTGCATCCATTAGAGCGCTTTAGCTTTAGTTCTGTTTGTCCTCCTAATGTAATCTCAGTCTCAGTCACCCTAAAAGGATGTGATTAATCGTGATTAAAAATTTGAATCTATTGACAGCCTTAGTTTATTTTTAATAAATGTATGTAGTAGGTAATAATGTAAATACTGCAAAATGTTGTAGACGTTGCACGGATGTGTCTTGAATGAGTGCATAGCTCTCTTCCATGTTCACTAACTAAAATCTGGTTTCTTTGGAAACCCTCATGGCGGTTACTAAGTGCTCACCTCTTCCGCAACTATGTTTTAATATGATAACAACCTCAATGGCCCCAGTAAAATATATTTTGTTTCTTCATGCAAAGCTGTAATGCAAAATATTTTATTCGTGCAAATGGTAAAAATGCAGAAAGACATTTCCACAAGTGTGCATGCTTTGTATCACTATATTTGTCACTTGAACTGCTTCATAAATATTTATTCAGAATAAATATATAGTATATTCCACTTGTATGTATACAGAAGCCCTCCATTATTCATATCAAATGTATAAACCACTCAGTGCAACTGGATTTCATGACTTTCTTTGACATTAAACACCTCTGTTTACTGATTATCGCATTTTGGTTGGAATGTGACAATCAGATTCTCGTATTAATAAGTGAAATGCCTGCAAGCAGCAGTTTCCATTTAGATAAGCACAAGTATTGCTTAATTCTTCGCTGTAAGGCATTGGTTTTCAGCAATCAAAATGTATCGTAAATGTGAGACAAGCAGCTTTTCGAACATCAGTCAAAGTTGTTTTTCCTTCAAAGAGGATTTGAGGTCACTTTTTTACAGTTAAACTGAGTTAAAGTCTGCTATTTTTGGTTATTTTTGGTTAAGTCTTAAAGTGGCACGGCTTAGGATTTGGTATTTGGGTCTCCACCCTGAAAGAAGAAATATCTACAGTGGCTTTGCATGAATTACAGAAATGCAGGTTCTGCTGCCACAGTTGAAAAAGCTGAAGTTCCAGTGCAACCTTGTTTTTTTTTTTTTATATAACAAAGCTTGACTTAACTTCAAAGATAACTAGCTATGATAAACATTTTGTGTCTATACCAACAGAACTTCAAGTGAATGAGTGATTATTTCCTGTTGGCAAAGGAAGCAGAGGTCAGTGTGTCAGTGGGGTCCACAGACATATTCCACATCACTTCTGTCTGCCTTATACAAATATTTACAACACTATTTCTGTTCATACTAATATATCATGTACAGCTCCTATAGACATCCTAAGTGAACATAATTTTTTTTTAAATTACACTAAAAAATGCAGTAAAAACAACAGTTTTATAAAATGATAATTACAAATTAAGTTTTTGAATGTATTTTAAAATGTAATCTCGTCCTGTGATGTAAAGCTGCATTTTCAGCATTATTAATCCAGTCTTCTGTATCATATGATTCTTCAGAATTCATTCTAAAATGCTGATTTGCTGCTCAAGAAACATTTCTTATTATTATCAATGTTATTTTTATTTTATTTTTTTGGTGGAAATTAAAATATATATTATAGCATATCAGTTTTCTTGCTGGGAAAATAGAATAAAATAAATCTTACAAAAAGTGACACCAATCTTTTGAAAGGTAGTGAATATATTTGGCTGTTAGTTTAAAAGCCGATTTTGAAAAGCTGACATTGAAGAAGACAGATACAGTGTTGCCACTGAGTTTCACAGACCCTCAGTCAAACTGTGGTTACATCCACTAGACTGAATTCATAAAATATATACATAAAATGTGATAGGCATTCATTTGCATACATTTCCAGAACAGAAATCTGTTGACTTGATAAAGCCAGATTCAAAATTCTTGTAATTTTATTGATATATTAAAGGTTTTTTACAGTGGAGGTTTTGCATATCTCTTTTTATCACTGAATACATTTATAAATACTGTCAACAGCCAGAACAAATGACAGTTGTCACCATGTTTTAGGAATACAATGTTGCTTAAAAACAGGCAAATGATATATGAAACCATCTGTAAAAACCTTTATAGTTAATATATAGTTAAAAATATAACTTGAAAGTTAAGTGCTACTGAAGTGGAGATTTATGGCTCAATGTATGAAAAAAACTGAATGGCTGTATCAGTTAGATGCTTGTAGTGTCTTGCCTTAAGTTGAACTACTCAAAACTATTGTCATAGAATCATGGACCACTTTTCCACAGTACTAGTCATTGCAATTTTTAGAATGCATTCAAAATGAGGAAGACAAGCTTTCTGGGTAAAGTTTGCACCTTATGTGCGGTTGCATTTTCTTTTTATGGACACATACCAGACCTGCATGACAGAACCACCAGCATGGTCAGAGATAAATGTCTTAGGTCTGTACCTTATGGTTCAGTGCTACCTGTTGGCTTTAGTTAGCTCTAAAATAGCGGCATTTACTGCAGAGGTCACCGCGTGCAATGTATGGGGCAGAGGGGACGCTGGCTGAGGATGGAAGGGATACACAAAGCAGCTTGTGTAAGATGAGAGTCGGCCTCTAGATTTACACTGACAGCAGGAATGTGTGGTTTTAATCAGAACAGACCTTCAGTCTCTCTCCTTTACTGACTGTGCTCGTGTGCGGGGCTTTGATTAGCTGGACTGCTGCCCTGTGCCCAGCCAAGAGGGTCCTGCCAGACCTGACGGGAGGTACAAGGTGCGGTAAGGACACTGTAAGCCCAGAGCAGATGGATTGCAGTGTGTTTCCGCCCCACTGCAGCCCCGCCAACTCCGAGTCTATGATGTGTCAGAGACCCATGATGCAGTATCCGACATATTCAGTTCAACTGCTGTGTTGAAAATTGGTAAAGTTATGTGAAGTCAGCCAAGGAAGCAACAAATTAAATCCAAATTGACTGTATTTTACCACAACCATTAGCCAGTGCAAGGAGATAAAGAGAGGTGTAACATGGGCTCTTTTGGGCTCATTGAAGATCAGTCATGCCGCTGCATTCTAAATCATTTGTAGAGGTTTGATTATGCTTGATGGAAGTCCAGTCAGAAGAGCATAGTTTAGCGCTAACACCTTTCCATGACTACTGCAGTTAGAGAACGATGCTCCACTATAGTGTCTAACAAGCACTGTCTAGATGCTAAAAAGGTCAAGTATCTGTCACGGCATTGGGGATGCTAATTAGATTCCATCTAATCATTATGATGAGCTACATAAAATGAAATTCCAACTGTGAATTGTGATAAACTTGGGCCATAAGAAAGAATTTTTTTTTTTTAGATTGTGAGTCACTTAATTCTTCCTTGTGGTGAAACTATTTTGTGTAATGTAGCTTTTAAGTCAATGTCTTAATCAAAAACAATACACAGATGGGATGCAACAGAATGAAAGATTAATTATATTTATTTCTGAGTGTCCACTAAGTCATTGCAAGTTGTGTTTCTTCCCTAGGAAAGGATGACGTCATTCCCCGTATCTCAATTAATCTAATTAAAATCATTCCTGCATCTTCACACTGCCCTGTGAGCATGTGCCAAAACATAATTATGATCTTCATTTCATGGAATGCTTAAGCAAATGGTGTGATGATGCACCAAAGCCAGATAATTGGCAGCTTTATGCAAATGAAGGCCTGGAAGATAGAAAAAATAAAGAGCAGACCAAATCCAGAGTGACAAAGCGTTAGAACAAAGGCGTTATTTGCATTATAACTGTTTTCTGCATAAAGTTACTATACAAAAATTATGTGCACATCGTTAATGCTTGGTGAATATAACATCATCCTTAGATTTCAATTAGTCATTAATTGGTACAATAATGGTTCAATAAAGATTCTTTGAGGAACCAAAAATGGTTCTTCATGGCACTGCTATGGCAATTTTTAAGAGTACATGTGACACAATCATCTATTATCCCTTTTTGTTCCATCTATCTCCATAGGATCCCTCCTTCTCCCTGCTGCTCCATGATAAACTGCAGGTGCCCAACAGCACACGTAAAGCATGGAACGAGCGTGACGGTCGCTGTGATGTGTGTGCCACCCACCTGAGTCAGTTGAAGCAGGAAGCTGTCCACATGGTGCTGAGTCTGGAGCAGTGTGATGTATCTCCTGGCTCTCCTCCATCCTTGGCCTCCCTGGTGGGATCCCGCAGCATCCCCCAGGGTCCCACGCCACCTCGAGACTGGGCGTTCCTCCCTACAGGCAATCATTCCCCAGCTTCCTCCACCTCTGCTACCGTTTCTGCCACCACATCCAGTTCTACCCCAACAACCACCAATGCGAGCAACGGCGGCAGCTCTCACCACCCAGCCTACCCCAAACATGGATCCAAACCCAACACTCTTGGGGTGAGCAATGGTGTGGAGAAGAAGAACAACTCGCCTGGCCACACAGGAAAGTCCACAGGACCCCAACAGCCTCATCTACCCAGTAGCCCCAGCAACTCTAATGGAACTGTGTTGAGTTCTGTCGCACTCCAAGCTCACCAGTACATGGACGGCACCTGGACATCTGGACACGTGTCAAGAGCCAATGGCGTCACACTCTATCCATATCAGGTAGGCATATGTGAAGCCTTATCCATCTATCTAGCAATCTATCTGCTGTGTATTTTCATGCTTTTTAGAGTATTGCATCTCTATCTATCTATCTATCTATCTATCTATCTATCTATCTATCTATCTATCTATCTGAGGTTCAGCTAGGATGCTGCCTAAAATTAGACAGCTATCAAGACAGCTCATTTTTTTTTTATTCATGGTTGGAGGGTTGGGATGCCCCTTTTGGGAGAAGTGATGCCTGATATACTGAGGTGTTGTTTGCCTATTGTGGTTAATGTTGTAATCTGATGATGCAGTCCTTTGGGAGAGCCTCTGGGCCTAATGTGCATTGGTAATGTATCGGGCAGAAGGAATTACATTTTATATAGACTGCATGGGGTTGAGCGAACCCTTTCGAGAAAATCTATTTGATTCATTTGTTCGGACAAAGCCCTAGTTCTTTTGGTTAACTGGAAACCTTGGAAGGCTAGTTCATTTAGTTTCTCCCCTCTCTGTAATAAGATGGCATCTAGATTATATCATTGGAGAGCAAACAATAATTCCTGGCAGGCAGGTGAGTGACAGTCAGTCACTTGAGACCTAATTCCTAGTTATTTCACTCTGAGATCCAAGGTTAGTGCATTTCTACCCGCAAGAGTCAACATGTCATATTTGAACGAGCATTTGAATAAGGTCCAAATGAGAGATTTTGTTTTAAGAGGGATAATTCAGTCTTGGCGTATGTTGTCAGTCTTCAGTCTTAATAGGAAAAGAACTTGACGTAAAGTGAACTGAGGCACTCAGGAGTCTTTTTAGTAAAGTCTAAGTGAATTAAGTCACAGCAGGTTGATTAGATCTCATCAGAGAGATGTCTTCTCTGGAGTCGCAGTGGCTTATCAGGGAGCGTCAGCTGCTTTAGACTCTATTAAGTACAAGGGAATGTTGAATAGCATAGAATCAGCTGCTCTGTGGAGATTTGAAACTTAAAAAAACAAATTGTTGTTGTCAGGATGATCAATGTTTCCTGAGCTGCGTTCCAATTTACAGGGTCCCTATGTATTGTTCACTAATCCCATCTACTTAGTTTGGGTATATTTGTTTAAGTTCATTTCACTTGTCAAAATTGTTCTCTATGTCTATGGGTTTTGCATATGATTAATATATTTGTTTAAATATAACATATTGTAGCGCATAAACAGTATTAAATAGAATATAAAAAATGCATATACCATATAATTGGTTAATCAAAATAGTGCATATAGAAATAACACATTCTTAATGTGGTATTTTAAGTTCATTAGTTCCTTCCAATACCTTTTAGTACAGACTAACGTACATACTTTTAAAGCATTATATAAATACAACATTTGGATGAATCTGCATATTGAATCCTGTTGCAATGATCTTGCAATGTATTATAAATTAACCAAAGAAGCATGCAATTTTTTTCCCCTCTGAAAGCAGTAACCTTTTTTTAGAGGCCGCAACTGCATTTGAATCATGAGCATAGCTATGGGCCGTTTACTATTTTTTTTGTGTGTGTGTGTTTTTTTCAGGCACAATCATGGGGCACAAGAGGAATATGCACTTAAATGTTTCCCCTGTGAGCATGCAGTAGAGTCTCAAAACCATTTAGAATCCAATGTGAACACAGGCTGTTTATAGGTAGACATAAACAGGAATCTCTTAAGGAATGTTCAGGTGGCTGTGTTTGAAAATCGATGCTTTGATCTGGTTTCATTTAAGTGGCTGAGTGGGTAAATGTTCCTTGATTCAATTTAAAAATTAAGTCTTTAAAATCCCATGTAGATTTAGAGGAATGTTTTGCAAATGTGTCCTTTCACTGAACTTGGGTCTTGAAACAAAGACACTTTTGTATGAGAATGATCTAACTAACTAATTACAGTTGCAGGTCATGAGTTTGACCTGTGTATGATCTTGCAAGAGGTGTGGGATTCATCTGACAACGACAAGAATTGTAGGGTTTGTAAGTAGTGTATATACAGTAGACGTTTGTAAATATGTTTTAGTATTGAAATGAAACCCATTGCATTATGGGATTTATTTTGAGAAACAGATACTGTATCTGTCATGCATATTTAATGTGGAGTTTGTTGTTGTATGGCTCTGCTTCAGGCAGTTGTGCATGCTTTTTAAGTCTGTTTCTCAATGAGACTTTCCACTCATTTACATCTGCAGAATTAGCTTCAAACATTTGCTTCTGCTCAGAATGCACAGATTCAAGGTGAAGCTTTGCAGTAACTGCTGATTTGAATTAGGGAAACCATAAAGGAATGAAAATAATAACGTGATGTCACAATCATACCATAGGACATTTCCAGTGATTACATTTATACCAAGAACATAGTACTAAGCATATTTTGAACAGATGTTATTTGGTACAGAAACATGAACACCAATTTGTTGTCATACATAGCCCTCAACTCACTTCATATAGGAATTCTTCATATAGAAGACCAATCTGGACCAAGTGTGGCTTTACCTTTTTTTCTTGTTAACCTAGAGGGGATATTTTGGAAGCTCTGGTGGTGGTTTAAACAAACAATAGTCTTTTATATTGAATCCACAGACTGGGGGATTGTGTTAGTTAGTGCATGTGTTTTTGAGAGAGAAGGAGAAATCCAGAACAGGTTGATTTTAATCTATCAGAAAAAAACTTCTCTGAAATGTTGACATCTTGAGTGAATCAGGAGTAAATTATTTATTTCGAAGCTTTTGAAAGTGTTAAAGCAATAAGACATTACATAATATAAAAAATGTGGTCTCAGGTTTGTTTGCATTTGACAACGTCCTTGAATGTCCTTGACTCGTTGAGTCAGAATCTATCCATTTTATAATAACACATATTTAAGTGCTTTGAAAGAAAGTTCACTGTAATTGAACACAGGCACATCTAAGAATTTAAAGGAATACTTTAAGCAAAGAGAGAGAGAGAGACAGAGACAGAGAGAGAGAGAGAGAGAGAATCTGTCATTATTTACTAACTGGGTTTGACATTATGATATTTAGCTTAGAGATGCTCGAGAACAATGGATGTTTGATGTTATTGACGTCAAACTTGCTCCAAAACGCCATATTTGAATTGCAAGCTGCTCTCGAGTTACCTTAGCAGTGAAAAAATGACTTTCTGAATTATGTGATGCTTTTATCATTTTACGATTTTTTTTTAAAGTTCCTTTCAAAATCTTTCTTTTATAATTCATACAAGATCCTTTCAAATTCATTCTTTTATATTTATTTATTACGTAAACATGTATAATACTTTTAGATTATTAATAATAATTGTATAAATATGACACTTTCATATTTTGTATTTTTATCTTTTTATGCTTTATAAACGTACACCTGCATTTTATTTACTTATTTTAGTATTTTTTACTTTTTATATATTTTATTATTAATTATTGACAGAATAAATAATGAGCGAATAATGACGGAGTTTTCATTTGGGGGTGAACATTTCCTTAAAAGGCTAGCATTTTGTCGGAGAATTTGCTCTTGAATGTGTGTTACAGTCAGAGTGTTTGATTTGGTCCCACAAGTTTCTCATGGTCTGAGTTTGGTGGGTCTAATCTTGATTGCATCATTGTTAAACAGCATGGTGGAACAAGGAAGTCATTTAGGCTGTAGATGGGGCACACCCTTCACCTCACTCTAATCTCGTCTTCCTTTAGACACACGTCTCTCAGCTCTCCCTTGTTCTGTCTGTTCTTCTCCTCCTTGAGCTGAGCTCTGTATCTCCCTCTCCATCTCAATGAGTCTTCTGTGGCTCCTCTGCTTTTCACTTCTGTTTACTTTGGCTAAGATGTGTTTTATTTTCTGTATCTACCCCCCGCCCCCACCCCTCGCTCTTTTTCATTGCCCAAAGGGCTGGTTTTGTGGACAGGAAGCCGTTAAGCTTGTGTTGGAGAGTCACTCCGATAGTGACAATTACCCTGGACGCAGGACCTTGTTATAAAAACAGTTTGTGTGCCACACACAGAGCTCTGACATTCCATGTGGACTTGGTCTTATCCCTTATAAAATCTCCTCAAGGAGGACTCTTTTCTAAAACCTACATCCCTTTCCTTGGAGGAGGAATGTGGCTCCCACCCAACAGACACTTCCAGTCTCTGTCCGGGCCTACATCACAAAACCATTTAAAGGCATGACGAGGCAACTGCAGTCTTGAATATGTTTTTATATAAACTGTTGAATCTATGTTTATTATTTTGAGAAAAAGTCCCCTGTTAAACTGGTTCCTTGGCTGGAGTTTATGCTATGGGCAGAGAGCCTCTGTAAGGCATAGGGGGTCTACTTTGCTCTGTCAAGAGCTATTAAATTGATTCATTCAAAGAGTTTCTCTACTTCATAGATCGTACACAAACTGAGTACAAATATTCCCTATTTTACATTCATTAGGTCAAGCTAGCTGGCTACTCGCTACTCATACTCCTTCATGTCACAATCAATGTAAATCTTGCCAAAATAAGAACAGGAGAACTGCACGAGTCACCACTGACAACAAAATGTGTCTTGCCTTAATGGTTGCCGTATGTTTACAACAGCCATTTGGAATTGGATTGAGAATGTCTATTAAATGCCAATTAAATTCCCAAATTTGAATTTGATTTAAATCGAGGTAGCAAACATGATGCAGAATTTTTAAATTAAAATGAATTAAAATGTAGAACTTCAAAGAAATTGTTGAAGAAATTCATATGACAAATTTTACTAGAAAAATGTACATTTTGAACTTGAAAAAACTTTGTTTGAAAAATAAAAAAGTGATAGAATGATGGTTCGACAGACAAATATACAAACAGAAAGATGATGGATGGATGGATGAATAGATGGACAAATATAGAGATACACTGGTGGATAGACATACGATTATAAAGGTAAATGGATGGATCGATTTATGGATGCATGGACAAATAGAAAGATGATGGACGGATGGATAGATGAACAGAAAGAGATGGATGAATGGCAGATAGACATTGATTGTTGGATGGATGATGGATGGACAAATAGAAAGATGGATTGATGAATAGATGGATGAATGGATGGAAGGATGGATGGACAAATAGAGAGATAGACTGATGGATAGACAGATAAATAGATGAATATAAAGGTGGATGGATGGATGAATGGATGGAGGATAGTAAGATGGTGGACAGATGGATAGATGGACAGAAAGACAGATGGATGAATGAAAGATAGATTGATTTTTGGATTGTCAGATGGGCAGATGGATAGATAGACATATAGACAGATAAACTGAGTGATGATTAAAAAATGAATATATAAAGGTCAGAGAATGGATGTATGGATGGACGGGCAGAAAGATGATGGACGGATGGATGGACAAATAGAAAGATGGATTATTGGATGGATGGGCACACTAACTACTGTATTGTACTGTATTTTTTATACTGTACCTCAGAGAAAAATATGTGCCATCCCCTTAAACATATCCCATGTTTTTATATCTCCAGTGTGTTATTCCTATCCGGGACTGTAAGTCCAGTTTTCCATCCCATCTGAATTGAGAAGTGAATGTGATCTGTCACACAGAGATATAGAGAGCACCCAGGGGATGGTGAAGAATAGTTAACATATCCAGGAGAGGAATATCCAGGCAGTGCAGTGTGTTCTGGCTTTAATTATGATGAATGAGGGTGTAGATGTGTGGGTGTGAAGGGGGCCGCTGGGGAATGGGGTGGAAGGAAACCTCCACTCAAGGGCTTCTTTTAGATCTTTCTGTTCCTCTCTTGGGCATTTCTGCTGCATCAGGAAATGTCCATTCTCAGAAATGTTCTCTACCTTCCTCATCCATCACAGCTGCACTTGGCACCGGTCTCATGTAAACCTGGAGCTGGTGCAGTCACAGTGGGCATCCTGCTGTTGAAACACATGAAATGAGACATCCATAAAATTACAAGCGCTGGATATTGATTTCACACACGCACAGGGACGTACTTGGCAATTCGTCATCTGTGATGAAGTTGCTATCATTGTGCTCAGGGCATTGTAATTTGCTTGAATAAATCACTTGAGTGATATTTCTGCAATATGGAGATTCCTCTCTTTAGTATTTGTAATTTTACAACAAACTATGACATTAAATATCACGTTTATCTTCTCAAGTTTCAAGTTCATGAAAGACAGGATCCTAATCTGCATTTAGTTTTCAAAAAAAGACTTGATTAGCATTTAGCATTAGCATTTATTTGCCTGGATATGTACAATCCTTTTGTTTTAATATTTTTATAGTTAACAGTTTTTCTAACATTGATTAAATTAATCCATTTACTTTACATTACTTTACTTTACTTTAATAACACTCTTATTAGGCATGGTTCTTTAACAGTTTTATTCTATTTTATAATTTAACAACATGTTTTTTTAACATGCATTGTTACGTTTATTTTAATTTATTTTTATACATTTTTTATAGTTTAATAACACTTTTATTAGGGATGGTTTTTAAACTGACTTTATTTTAATTTATTTTATTTAAAAAATATGGAATAGCCTAAACATATTATTTTTTTCATATAAAAATACTGTAAGAAAACTGTCTAACATTATGCATTATTTGCATTATTACCTGCATTATTTGTAACTGGAGAACTTGGACAGGAGACTTGCCATGTAGCCGGCTATCTGTCGATCTTTGAATAACCTTTATCTGACTGATACCAGAAATGCTATGATTTTTTATTTAGCTTTACAGAGCCATATGGACCAGCAGCGCAGTATGAAGGTTAAAATTAATGTCAAACGGGGATGGATAGATGGATAGGGGCATTACATTTGGGCAAACAAAGGGCTACTAACAGACAGAGGAGAGAGAGGAGAAGTAAATGAGGGAGGAGAATAGACGGAGAGATGATGGGAGGATGGGCCGAGAGGTGCAATCTGTGCTGTTGGCACTGCTGGTATTTAATGCTCCTTCTTCTCATTCCTGCACAACAGATGGCAAATCAGCCGTCGGTTCCCAGATGATCTGACTGGCTATGAGATAGAATTGCCTCATGGAAAACAAATATTTATTGAAGATTGTGAAGTATTTTTTATAAAGTCCATATTGTACACTTTTATTGCATTCTTTAGTTTTATGGAGATTTTTTTGATAATTAAACAGACTCTTTTGCCACTGTACCTTTAAAGGGATAGTTCACCCAAAAATGAAAATTTGCTGAAATTTACTCACTCTCAGGCCATCCAAGATGTAGATGATGGCTTGAGAGTGACGGCACCCATCCACTGCAGAGGATCCAAATCTGTTCTGGTGAGGAAACAAACTCAACTACATCTTGGAAGGCTTGAGGATGAATACATTTTTAGCACATTTTCATTATTGTGTGAACTGTTTCTTTAAGACTTATAAATGATCTGTCATGATCGACTGTTTCTGAATACTTAATAGGCTTACATATATTAATTTGCTCATAATTCTAGCTTCGAAACACCCATTTTTAGTTTCCATAATTGTTCTGGCTTGGCTTAGGGAGGGAGATTTGCGTGATTAGAATTAGATAATGAATATTATTTCATAAGATCATCGTTTGAGCAAGATTTAGCTTTGTGTACTAGCCTAATCCATTCATTAATAAGGGATAAAAGCTTTTTAATATTTCTCACATTGCCCTCTGTACTGAGCCTTCTAGATCGACACGTTCTTCAGTATGTCGTAGGATAATATTGTTTATGATGATCACTGTTATATAAATATATATTGATTTTTAGTTGGCAAAGGATCAATATAGTGTTCATTATTAGCTGCACATTATCAAGTTTATTAATGGTTTGTGGTTATTCCCGTGACATTTCATTCCATACATTTTACTCCAACAGCTACTGCAGTTGTCAAATGCGAACACACATACTGTAAATCCAGTGCTCGGTCACATGGATGTCTGCCCAGACCAATGCAGCGTTAAGGAACTGTAACGAGTGCAAACGCTGCTAAATATACCTGTCAGTCATGTGCTATCACGGAGTATTTTAAGACGGCTGTGCATTTTGCCACCATACCTGCAGCCAGACTGAAATAACACATGCGAGGCTGTGAAGACACCATGAGCCTTTGGCTGTGAACAGCTCAGTTTAGACTCTCGTTCTCTGAAGTGTGAAAGTCACTGTTGTTGCTGGTTGGCCTGTTTGCAGAAAGTGTCTGTGTTTGATAAAAGGGGCTATGGGGAAAATGTGATTATTTTACACATGAAGCAGATTATATATAACACAAATCATAATTGGTTGTTTCTTTCTTACAGTTTTAACACCTTTTTTTAAGTTTTTTTTTTGTTTAGTTTTATTTCTTTTCATAAAATTCATTTGAGAAATTATCATTTTATTTTAATAATAATTTTTTATAATGATCACATTAATTTTAATTTTTTTGTTTATTTTTATTTGTTACAATACCTTTATTTTTTTACATTCATCTCTATATTAAAATGTATATGATAGTAACTATTATTATTATGCATACAATCTAATAATAATGTAATTTATAATAAACATAGCTCTAGTATTTTTAAGAACAATAGTGTCTTGAAGAGCTTGGCCTTGTGAGGAATAATCAAAGTATTAATTGTGAAAATATGATGTTATTTTATGTATTTATGCATTTAGCAGTGAAATAAGGCTTATAAAAATATTAATAATGATCAAAATGTAATTTCCATCACGCAGTGTAATTAAACAATATATTTGGTGGAAACTACTCTTTTGTGGAAATGTGTTAATAAAATCATATGTAAAATACATAAAAGTCATCTTGTGATGCATGCACAACTGTCGTCTAATGCTGGGCATTTTAGTGACAAATGCACAGATCTGGATTCTCTCACTGTCCATCCAAGCTTATCTGGGTGAGACTTTCCTACATTTGTGAAGCATTCTGGGTAAACACATAGAGGGCTGCTGGTTGACTGTACACCAGAGCTCATCCTCCTCGGGGACCCGTGTGTCCTTATTTGGGGTGAAACGACAGACCCCGGCCCACAGCAACAGCAGTGCCCTCACCATCTATTTACAGCTGGGGCAGGGGAGGGAGTCCGGATTATTTCCAAATCTCCCTGAGTGGGTCTGGCTGAATGCTTGTTTAAGAAAGCCAGCCGTGCCGTGGGTCCTTCACAGCGCAATTATCAGGACTGTTTCTCATGACTCACGTCTAAGCTGAGTTGTTTATCTGAAGGCCTGGCAGATTCTGCGCTAAACTTATTCACCCAGGACACTTTCCAGAAACGCTGCTGTAGTTCAGACACAAATAGAAAGAGTTTTCACCCCTTTCCCCATGCATATCTGTGAAATAAGAGCCATGGGGGACATAAAATACTGAGAACACTACCTGAGCTTTATTGCATTTGTTTATCTGTAAATATAGCCATTTGCTCTCATTTAGTTGGCTGTTTTGCAGATACTTTCTAATACCCATGTTTACTTGCATACAGATTTCTCAGATGGTGTCAGAAGGCAACCGGGAGGGTCTAAACGAAGCCGCGCTCAATCGCTACAATGCTGACCGGCCCAGTCCGTACAACAGCCCTGCTGCCCCACTTCCTGCCACGGTCACCACAGCGCCCTCCAGTGGCACCTCCGCTGCTGCATCCTTCTTTGCCAGGTAAGACTCTGGGCTTGATGTCACATGACCTAGCGGACTGTGGTTTGTTACAATTCTGTGCTACACTCTTAAAAAAAGTGTCTTTTTTGGCATCTAAGGTTCACCTAGTTTTCACATCCATAGAAACTTTCCATGTCACAAAAGATTAGTTATAGTGGAAAAATGTTTTTATGTTCTTCACACTAAGAAGAAGAAGAAAAAAAAGGTTATTTTAAGAATGTTTCACAGAAAGGTTCTTTAGGGAACCAAAAACGATTCTTCGACTGAACATTAGCACTGTCATGTGACCTACAGTGCTATGTTGCTGTTATGGCTTCATCGAATAGTGATGTGACCATTGGATGCATACTCAGCTGAAGGACTGTACGTCATATGGTAATTTTTGGTCTACTGTTTCATG
The DNA here is from genome assembly GCF_003368295.1 of Carassius auratus. Lineage (NCBI taxonomy): Eukaryota > Metazoa > Chordata > Actinopteri > Cypriniformes > Cyprinidae > Carassius > Carassius auratus. Next base: position 23,293,866 of record NC_039259.1, on the reverse strand, counting down.
CATACTGCATATTTGGCAACATAAACTCGATTGAAAAATGTGCCTCTACCTACATTTCTTTGGCAAAACTATAAAACACATACATATAAATACAATTCACACTAGTGGCAGTAAAAAAAAAAAAGTATTTTATTCCTTGTCACATAAATTCTGAGAACAGTGGCAGATTTTCATTAATAAAATTATGACCTCAAATGCTTTTAACTTGCAATGATTTGTAAACTAATAGATTTTCACATGTGCATCACATAAGCAGCTCCATATGTGTGGCTTTTTTGACATAGTAAACTTGCTTGATAGCACACCTGGTACAGCACTGCACTTGGGATATGTAACACTCAAGTATGAATCCTATAAATTATGAGTCACGATAAGAGAATTCAAAGATTTGTTGAAGCTAAAATGGCATGGCTTCTACAGCAAATGCTCTTTAGGTCATGTTTGCTGTTGTTAACACTATCTGATAGGTTTAGGTTAGGGTTTAGTTTAGGTGGTAAGTTATTTTCAAACTCAAAACAGTATTCAAATTTTCAAGTATTCAAAATTACAAGACACGTATACATTTTATAATACAATTTCGCAAGATTTATCTGTTTTCAGTAAAACTGAACCTGTTTTTTAGCACTACTTACTGGACATTTCACTTTGAAAAAGTCACACATTTATATATATTTTTCAATATATTAATATATTGATTTCAATATATTAATATATTGAAATATATTGAAATTATATTGAAAGAAATGCAATATCATTTTGTATAAATGTTGCTACAGGTCCTTTTTTCAGTGAACCTGGTATTGGTACATACTACTCAATATATAGTTTTTGACACAATATAATAAGGACGTACACACACTATAGTTATGACTGGACACATATGAGATTAATTAGTTCAAATGAAAATAATCCATTGTAGCATGAATATTAATTTGCTCAGCTAAAATGTATTACAGCTTTCTGTGACACTTGGTCATATAATGTTGTCCAATGAAAAAGCACAATACCAATCTCACAAAAGCAGCCAATAATTTTGTATCACCATTGAGATTTGTTTTGTTAGCATGCTAATTTTCTAGCAGAAGTCGCTGAATATAATTTAAAAGCATGATTCAAGTAGACAAGTAATAGATTTTTATCTACTTTAATGAGTCCTTCCTACTAAAAGAGAGCGCAGTGTTAAGAAATGACAGCTTCCCTTCAACAATCTGCTCTTTTTTTAATATTATGTACCATGGTCTGAATACCTGATAAGCTTGACGCACATCTGCAGTCAGCCTAAAAACTCTGTCGCTTCACAGTCATACAGTGGGTGTAGAGGGATTTGGGGTCAAACACTGAGAGTGTTTGCATGTCCTCTCGAGTTGGATCCTTCACTCACACTCATCGTCACAGCTGTCAGTTGTCAACAGGACATTTCTCACATATGTAAACATACTTGCACAAATGCACAGACACTGGCAGGTGTTGTCATGTTAATGGTGTCATATGAGATGCTCTGATCACTGGGTGACTTTTTCCCATAGCTGTCTTTCTATAAAGAATCATCCGATCTAGTGTGAATCATTTGCTGCTATGATTGTGTGCATTGTCTTTTGAAACACACATTATGTCATACTGCACTATGGGAAATACATCCTCTCCTCTGTCTAGTGATTCGTGCTCTGGTCTGTGTCGCTCGGTGGGGCCGTGGGAGGGGGCGAGGATATAGATCATGGGCTTTTATCAGAGCTGGAGTCGAGGAGGAGAGCGCTGGAAGATAGCAGGAGACGGATGGCTCATGTGAAACCTCAAAACCTCTCGTTTTCGTGAGAGCCTGTAATAAATCAGGCCTACTACACACAGCTGGATTTTATGAATGTATTTGTATCAGAGGGCTACAGCTGTGGTAGCACTGTGATTTTATCTTCTTCTCCTCCATCTTATTATTTGTGCCCACTGTGCCAAACGACAGGCCAAAAATGAAAGGAAGAATTCTCACCTTTCAATTAAAGCTATTCAGGGTTTGTGCAGGTTTTATGAAGGTCATTTGAAGACCTTTTTAAGAGCAAGTAAAGAAAATTTTAGGTCCAGTTAGAATGGAGCACAATATAATATGTCAGCATATTTTATAAATGTAAATGTCTAGGGAGCAGAAAATAAGTTTCAACAGATCTCCATGACTCCATGACAAAAAAACGTAACTAGAATATGGAAGGAATGTTTGTTTACCTTACTTTCTGATCACAGAATAAAAAAGAAAAAAGTTATGTTTTCTTAGAAACTGATCAAAATGAAAAATATTTGCCATCAGGTTTAAAATAATAATGGGAAAACATGTTTTCATACCTCATTGGCAGATATATTTTTTTTTATAACTTATTTTTGCTTAATTTCTCAGAAAACAAGACTTCACCTATTCTTTGTATACCATACATTTATCTATACCATACATGTATGATACATGTGACAGCGAGCCAAAGACTCAAACCCACAACCTTAGGGTTAGGAGAAAAACTCTCTAACCACTAGGCCAGGACTTCCCACAAATGTATCATGGTTTAAGGCTGTTTGGATATTTGTATTGAAAAACAAGACATAGCCTGGTCTTTATGGACTACTTTGAAAATATCTAAGCCTTAGAATTGTCATAGTAAGTACGATTTTAATTAATGTGACCCTGTACCACAAAAACAGTCTTAAGTCACTGGGGTATATTGTAGCAATAGCCAAAAATACATAGTATGGGTCAAAATTATAATTTTTTTCTTTTATGCCAAAAATCAATAGGACAGTAAGTAAAGATCATGTTGCATGAAGATACTTTGTAAATTTCCTACCGTAAATATATCAAAACCTAATTTTTGATTAGTAATATGTATTGCTAAGACCTTCACTTGGACAACTTTAAAGGTGATTTTCTAAGTATTTTGATTTTTTTGCACCCTCAAATTCCAGAATTTCAGATAGGTGTATCTCGTCCAAATATTGTCATATCGTAACAAACCATACATCAGTGGAAAGCTCATTTATTCAGCTGTTTTGAAAAATGTAACTTTATTACTGATTTGTGGTCCAGGGACCAGCTTTCTATCACTAGCAAAGCTTAATGACTATCAAGGACAACATGCTTTATCATACTAGCAACATACTAAAACATATTTGCAATATGCAAATTATGTTAACAACATGCTAATCATGCTAAAACAACATGTAAATCATATTAAACTATGTTCAAAAATTTTAAATCATGCTGCAACATTCTATCTATCTAGATAACGGTCTAATCTGTCTATCATGATTTTCAAACTTCAGTGTTTTTTCCCCAACTGCTTTAAGTTATTAAGCTAACTTTATTAAGCAAACTAAAGTTTGTTCAAAATCTTTACTCATCTAGTTGGTGAATTGTCATTTGAGAAGGTCCGCTTTTATGAATAAATAAATAGCTGTCCAAGGGTGTGTTGCCCAAAAGCAAATACTGATTGTAAGTTGTGTTGTTAAAAACATTCAACTATTCAAAGTTGTTTGGTTGGAAATACAGATTTCTCAGGTTTCTGAGTAATTTGGTGTTTCCCTAAATAGTTAATGCTCTTGAGCACCATAAGCAGGCTAATATGCAGTAAAAGCCATATATTTCATTACATACATTTCATCCTACATGCTTAGTGTAAAGACTTTTTTCAAATAAGTGATGTGCAACTACAGTACATTCAAATGATGGATGTGCAACAGTTAGGCTACTACCGTTTGGGAAACAGCTGATTAGCTAGTTAATTTCTCCAACAATGCCCCATACTATGGTGGGTAAGCAGTGAGTCACATGGTTGTACAGGAAAAGCAGGACTTTACCAGTCGGACACCAGGTGAAGCACTGTGATGCAACTCTTAAGAAATACCCAGCCAGAATCCTTTCACACGCTTTGTCAGAGAACATACCCTGAGCGTGTTTCTAAACGGAGACTTTAACATGGCTTTGAGGTATCACTAATCTTCCTGTCACAATCTCAAACCTCTGCGGTTTGATTCGTTGTCCTCAGGTGAGGGCAAGCAAAGCCCTTTTGAAAGTGAAGACATGTGACGGTATAGTGCTAACCTCAGCTTCAACTTTAGTAGGAAACACATTTCCCTTTGATATGCCATTTGGGTGATATTAGATACTAATCTAGCTCACTTTAAGATTCAGACATCAGGCTAATTTATATGTTAGAGAGAAAAGTGAGCTAGAGAGCTTGAAGGTGTGTGTGTGTGTGTGTGTGTGTACGGTAAAAACAAAGTAATCTGATATGATTACAGGTGCATGTTATTCCAAAGAAAGACTTTGTAATCTTGAATTAAAATGCATTTACTTACTCTACATATGAAAGGACTCCTAAAACACACATCTTTATGGATTATAGAAGTAAAAGAAAGTAATGGAAGTACATTTTTTGACATTTAGATGAAGAACAAGTGTCAGGTCTGTGATAGAATACCTTCAGCTTCCTGATTGGCTGTTTAAATCACTTTAGTTGTCTGTTGATGTTGTTGGCTGCTGATTGGCTGGTTGTTTTATCCAATTAGTGCCTGGGAACATGATTAATATCCTGCTCAAATGCTAATGTCTTTCCATTTATAGTTAATATTCATGAGAGGATTTTCTGTTAAAAAAAAAGTTTAAATTTTTCCTTGTTTTGTTTTATATCTCTCATAGCCGTCTATCAAACGTGTCAATGGGCAGAAAACATTTACAGTAGAAAGCACTTGGCAGCGCCTCTGTTTCTGAGATGTAGTATGGTTTTACATGAGGGATAAACAAATATGATTGATGCCATTAAGCCTCATCTGCAGAATGAATTGTTAGACTGCTTGTGCACTCTTAATCCCTGTGAGGGATCTTACTGTAGATGTATTGCTCAAACACTGTAAATATTTCTTTAATGCTCAGATCACAGAGAGGTTAAGAGGCGTCCAGTGTGATTTACTGGCTTCATATCAGCCATGCTGGCAGAAACCAGACCGAGTGAATGTACTAGATCTGTGCTTCTCAACTGGTGTGCCATAGACAGCAGATGCAAATAACTATCTACAACTATAGTTTTAATTATGAATTATTAGGAAAATAACAAATACATAGGCTTACCCACCTGGGATATTGTTGGTAACGAAAGCTGAAACTAAAAATAAATAAACAAATAACTAAAATGAAATTAAATGTTAACTGAAATAAAACACACACACACACACACACACACACACTATATATGTATAAAATTATAGGTAAATTTCTGTTTATGACAAACTGTTTGATAATGTTTTGGGTTGGCCCTCGTAAAACCTGTTAAAAACCACTGACTATATAGTTTTAAATATTTTAAATGGTCCTCCCATGCTTCTTGTGTTGCTATTGATTCTGCATTCTTCCACATGTGTCTGCTGCTCATCTCTTCTTTCATAGCAGTGAAAGAAGGAAAGGAGCAGGAGAAAGTGTGCCGCGTGATTTATAACCACCGTGCCCTCATGTAGCAGACAATGTCAGCCTTCCTTCGGCAGTGCAAAAAGAAGGTTGTAAATTTTAGCCCAAGGTGCGGGTTTACATGAAGGACAGCCCTTTTTTGTGTATATATGTGTCTCAGCCTGTTGTTTGACAGGTAAAGACGATCCTGCCAAAGTGTGTGTGTGTGTACACCTGGCACACATTTTTCTCTTCGTTTGAAGCAGGACCGTGACACACCCCTTGCGCTTTTCCTCTGGCCTCACTCTGTGCACCTGAAAATTTACAGACGTCGTAACATGCCTTCCTGAGAGAGTGCTGTGCTTTATGGGACAGGTGTCATGACCTGACCATCCGGATGCGTTCAGTTAAAGATGTGGCAGGGATGTCAAACTCAGCTGCGCATCTGTAATTTACACACCTTCTTTCCAGATACCAGAAACATACTCTGTTCTTCTTTTGAAATGTGATTCTCTCTCTCCATCTCTCTTTGAATTTCATAGTGTATCAAAGTATATTATATATTGCAGTTGTTTATTATAAAAACATTTATAATTTACATTTACCAAAAATTATTGCAAACAAAGTCATTGCAACTGACAGAACTGTTGCATATTTTCAAGTGACTAATTGCACTTAAATTAATTTGTTTTTGAGCGAATCTTTGAATGAATGATTCATGGACTCATTAATGAAGAAATACACTTGAATGAACAATGATTTTAATGTATCAGTTGAGGGAATGATTCAATGAATTTTATATTATTTTATTTTATTTTATTTTATTTTATTTATGGTGTTTATTAATGGTGTTTTGGGAATGTTTTTCAAAAGTGAATTTATTTTATGTTTTAGAATTTTTTTCAACTGTAAAACTATTAATAAAACAATTAATACTATTTTTTGTCATGTTAAAATAAAGAAACTTTAATAATAGTTATTTTAAGAGTTTTTATTTTATTTTATTTTATTTTATTTTATGCCTGAACATGAATATCGATATGAGGACCTTTTTAATAAGAGCTTTTTCCAGTCTGTGAGTTGCTGTCTGCTGTTGGCACAGGATGAATAGTTGATCTTACTTCTGCTGCTATCTGCCTGTGTGAGAGACTCTATCATCAACCCTGCTCGCTGGAGTCAGGGGCCAACTGTCACCCCTGCGAAACCATGCCTGACTTTTCAACAACCCCTCCTCTGCTTTCCCCGGCTTCACTCAGCCATGTCACGTTCCTGTGGCTCTCATTTGTTCCTGCGGTTCCCCTGATCCCTGGTCTCAGTTGCTGCACTTTAAGTAAGGACACACTAACCTAAAATGGTATAGTGGGCAGCCCATATGGATGTGTTCTTTTAACGTTTTTGTAGAGCCTTTCAGTGTTGTGGTTTCTTATCTAGAGTTCAGGCTGTGTCTGTTCTGTATCATATTCTCCATGCTTTCCTATATAGATCTTTATCTGTTACTGTATTAGTAATCTTTCATCCCGTTGTTTAAAGTGGGATTATGCAAGGATGTGAACACTATATTCCTAGATTTGCTTGTGGTATTCCAATTTTTTACACTCCTTAAGAAGGTTCTTGTGCAGGAAGGTGATCTTGCCAGCTTTCAGAAGCCATGAATGTAGCCGTATCAATTAGATCTATTTCTAGATCTTCCCTGGACCACTCAGGTGTGCCATCCCAGGTGTGTTGGCACAGGAATGGGTCTCTCTCGTGCAGAAGGTAAATTGACATCTCAGCTATGGCTCAATTCCAGTACAGGTCGTTCTCCTCCTCTTTCTCAATCCATCTGCTTCTCCTCCACCCTCACAGCCCTGCTGTACCCCCATCTAAACACCCTCCCCAGAGCCCTGCCTGCATAAAAAGCTTTCTATGTGTTTTCACATGTCAGTATTTGCATATACATGCAATTATAATTTTAGAATTACATTTAAATTACCATATATTTGTGAAATAGATTACAAAAACAAATATTTATTTATTTATTTATTTCCTGAAAAAACAGTATTTGCATGTAAATAAACACACACTTTTATTTTTTGTATTATTTATTAAGTAGACATTTATTTAAAGTAGTTATTTTCTTACATATGTACAATTGCATTTGTATTTTTGTTAATTTTTTATATTTATTATTTTATATTTATTTATTGCCTACATTTATTTAATTTTTCTTAATATAATAATTTAAATTTATTTATTGCCTGATTTCCTTGCCTGCCTAAAATGGCATATTTTCAATATTTATCATATTTTAACACGTCAGTATTTGCATATACAAATAAAGAATTCTGTCTGTCTGTCTGTCTGTTTAGATAGATAGATAGATAGATAGTTAATATGTAAGTGTGTGTGTGTCTATATATATATATATATACTCACATACAAACAATTGTATTTTTATAATTTAAGGTTTTTTTACATTATATATTTATTTCCTTAATAATTGATTACATTTGCCTGCCTGCATAAAATGTTTGCTTAAATTTCCCTTCAGAACAGCCGATTTACATTCTTCCTTTTTGTTACTGTTCATTTCTAATACTGGCATTCTCGTTTTCCCCCTGAAGAAGAAGCTTTAATCAGAAACAGATTCCATGCACTGTATTCTGATCCTTTCACTGTGCTACAGATGGTTTGTGTGAACAAATGAAGGTGGGGTGTGGGGAGCGTACCCCTGGGATGATATAATGTGAGCAGCCATGCGGAACCGCTGCCACTGTCACTATGTGCAGCGCGTGTCAATTCGTTCATTAACTCTCCTGTGCTTCCATCTCCGTGGAGCTAAAGTGCCACCCCCCTCGACCTGGACCTCGCAGCGCTCCACCTCCTTACCATTTTACTTCACCGTGGCCCTTAAAACAAGCAGGGTCGCCTCAGAAAGCCCTCACATCAGCAGTGACCCCTCCTCTGCAGCCGTCTCTCCCCCCACACGCTGGAATGATGGATCGAACTGCCGAAGTGCTCTGGCTGTGGGTGAGAGCTTTCATTAGTGTCCCTCTAAAGAGCACAGCCTGATTTATTCCATAAATATTCACCTCAGGAGACGCCTGTTCCTGAAGGCATTTCACTACAGCATGTGTGTATATATAGATACTTTTGCTCTAAATTAGCCTATTCTTGTTATTTTAATCCAGAGCAGCATTTCAGATATGTTTTATTCCTTTATTTGTGACTTTTTGAGGGGAGGCAGCTGTTGCTTTATGGACTATAAAGCTTTCACTGATTTTGGCCAAATCACCTTAGCACATTCTAAAATCAGTCGGAACACCTTAGCAACCACACAGCAATATACTTAGGTAATAACATAGTAATACCCTGACGTCCACTTAGCACACCTTGGCAACCACATAGTAACACCCCAGCAATCATCCAGAACACCCCGGCAACCACATAACAACATACTGAAAAACACTCAGAATGCTTTAGGAACTATTTATCAACACCTTGGCAACCTACTAAACTAAGGCTCCACGATATGTCGTTTAAGCATTGATATCGCGATGTACGAATCCATGATAACCACATCGCAGGATGTGCGATGTAGGCTGTCGTAGCTGATCCGTTATTCATTAACTCTACGGGCCAGCTGCTCCCCGGCCCTTGACGAATGTGATTCGCAGAGAGAGCGAGAGAGAGAGAGAGAGAGAGTCCGCGCGCGTGAGAGAGAGAGAGGGAGAGAGAGAGAGAGAGAGAGAGAGAGAGAGAGAGAGAGAGAGAGAGAGAGAGAGAGAGAGAGAGAGAGGGAGAGGGAGTCTTGCGGTGTCTTGCTCTCTCTCCCTCACGCATATTAATCAATTGACACGATGGTGTTGATGTTTAAATCATTTAAAATGAGAATGTAAATCTGCTCACTCCATTTTTGTTTGTAAGAAAAAATTCGATTAGATTTCATATCGCAATATATATCGCAGAAAAATTAAATATCGCAATGTCATTTTTTCCCAATATCGTGCAGCCCTATGCTAAACCCTAAATGCTAAACTGAACATCTGAACATCTTTGCAACACCTTGCCAGCCATTCTGAACACCATAGCAACTGCAATGCAACATGTTAAAAAATATTCCTTGACAAAGTGCTTGCTGTGGAAAATTATTATATTATATCATTAGAATGAACTTGTGAGTGTGCAGTTATACTCTTTACAAAAACATTCAGAACAACCTGTGGTGTGCTCACACGTCACACCAAAAGCAAAGTGAATATTTACATTGCTTTACTCTCTCTAGATTACTTGCGTGAAATTTTTTAATTAATTCTGATACAACCAGACATTTCTATAAGCTCTTTGTTGATTGTCTTGCACGACAGCATGTCAAGCAAATTTACTGCTCGAGTTGAAATTTTCGGAACAGTTCCGATTGAGGCAGATATTTCACATTTGTGACAAACGCATTGCCCAGTTCACATCATTTGTATCACATGGCATGAATTTGTGTCTATTTGCATCAACTTTGTATGTAATTTACTTGTGTTAATAATTAATTTCACTTTAGGTGTGCAAACACCATTATAACCACTTAGCAACACCCTGACAATCACCCAGAATGCCCTAGCAACTGCATTGCAACATGTTAATACACACCAAATGCCTCACATTAATAACCCATGTGATTGTGAAAGAAATAACAAAGAACAAACAATTTTTCGGTACGTTTTTAGTGATAAGTAATGCATTTTCTAATGAAGCTGATTATGAATTTTACAAAAACACACTCAGAGTTTGTGACGATGACAATGATTTTTTTCAAGCTGGAAGTGATGGACTTTACCCCTTTTTCTTTCAAATGTGCCTTTCCTATTCATCTTGTTTGGCAGAAAGGAGGGGCTGCTTAAAATTCAGAGCAATTAACTCCTGATCCCATCCATTTAGCTGTGAGAGGATGTGAGCGATCACTTAAAGAGCGTCACAAAGCACTGACAAGTGGACACCAGGCCTTGTAATGACCCTGACATAAATTATAAATGCAGGATAGAGCCAGAGATGATTATTAGTTCTTCATGCACCATGACCACCACAGACATTACTTATCACAGACATCCAACTTAATATTCAGAGTAATGGTCATTTAGGGGCTTTATTTGGTTGATTTTCAGTCTTTTACAGTACATTTGGTCCCAAACTGGAATATCAGTTCACATTTGGTCTCCTATTAGCATTGATTTTGCTATAGAGGACAATTAGACCACAGCCCCGTGATTAATAGACATGATTTGACTCACCAGGACAGTCAGACCCTGTGATCGTTTTGAGTTACTATCTAACAAGCTACGGCCAAATGACATGCTTAAGCACAGAGGTTAATAATATAACAGCCCCGGAGTCAGCCATCGATGAGAGCCGCGATAATTCTGATGATAATCATGGTAATTACTATCAGCATTATCACTCAGAGGCATGAAATTGACCTCTAGAGGTCAGCCTGGATGGATTTAAGATTAGAGCCTGCAGGTCCTCTTTCCATTCCCTGATCTAATTAAATTTAAATAGAGGGTAAGAATGCCTACAATCCCCATAATTCCCTTACACTGCCAGTGGCTATTATAGGAGAGAGGCATGGCAAAAACTCTCCACCCACACTTTGTTCCAAAGGTTAGTGAGCTGTTCTACATAGACAACTGACTTCTAAGCAGCAACAAGTGAAATGTACATTTATAAGTGGCTGCTTTTGAACTCTACATAGGCAGCAAACCTGTGCACCATCTCAATGGAAAATTCAGCTCACACAGAAATTCTAAATATTTTTTTTCTGACTCTATATATTTTATAATTTGATATATATATATATATATATATATATATATATATATATATATATATATATATATATATATATATATATATATATATATATATAAGAATCTGCAGGACTTTAAAGATTTTTCTGAAGAATCTTCTGCTCAGTTTAACTGTTCAGAAAAAACAAGGGACTCATGCACAACCATCACAAAACAGAAAGACAGTCGTGGATCATCAGGTAACAGAACACAGTATTAAGAACCAAGGGTTCCCAAACTTTTGAGTGGGGTTATTTTAATAATTTCAGCATTTATTTTGTCTTGTGGACTAAATGTTAATATCTTTTATGTACAATATCTTACTCAGGACAGTACTAAATAAAATATAACATGCATTTAGTATGATCTCTCTTATTTTTTGAAAATTACTTGCATTTTCACAGATTCTGCAAAGGGTGCCCAAACGTTCGATCCCCACTGTATATATATATATATATATATATATATATATATATATATATATATATATATATATATATATATAATACTTTATAATAAATCACCTATTTTGATTCATGCCGCAATGCCCTATAAGAATTTCGCCAAAATGAAGTATCTTAAAACAGTCTCCTATGATGTCTTAAAGGTCCCGTTTTACGCGCTTTTTTGAAGCTTTGATTGTGTTTACAATGTGCAATATAACATGTGTTCATGTTTCGCGTGTAAAAAAACACAGTATTTTTCACACAGTTCACCTATCTGTATACCGCTGTTTTCACGGTCACAAAATCGGGCTGATGACTTCCTTGTTCTATGAAGCCTCTCCTTCAGAAATACGTAACGAGTTCTGATTGGTCCAGCGGTACCTGTGCTGTGATTCGACAGCAGCTGAGAACAGGCTGCCCTCCTGGTAACGTGATTGGGCTAGAACGCACTTGCTGGAGATGTATTTATAGTCACAGGAGCATTTTTACTGACGAGATGCGCATGAAAATCGCATTCGTTTTTTTGCACAGCCCTAACATCTAGTTAACAAAGCTAAACAGCGTTGCCCTTTGTGTAATACGTTACAGAAACTATTAAACGCACCAACTTAAATAATAAAATACACTTACCAGTTGTGGTCCATAAACAACGCCTTCTCCAGACAAAGAGGGAACTGCTTTCAGGAATAATCTTTGTGCGAATCCGGCATTAAACTGATTGAGATTGAGAAAGTTGTCCTCGGCAAAATCTGCTGCATATAATGTTACATGTGGATTATAATTTTCGGGGACCAAGTTAAACATAAATTGTAACCATTAATCTCCAAGTACAGCGTTCCTGGGAAGCCCAAACAAAGATGATTGGACTCCAAGATAAAAAAAAAACAGCGTTTCAATGACATGGCGACAAAAACAAACAGCTGTTCCTTCTTCTTCTCCGTCGGAGCGCAACAAGGCCACGCCCCCCTGTTTGTGAATTCATGTGGGCGGTGGTTAGTCAAAAAAACTGTTTTAGTGATGTCATTACTACAGGAACTAGATGGCTGTAGTCCAAACGGGTTGTTTTTTGTAGGCGTTAAATTTGTTTTAATTCTGTTAAATTAAATATCTAGCTTGGCATTGAACTTTGAGCTTTAAAATTTTACAGATATTATTTATACTCAAACGACAACATTACACACTAACTAAAGTTTAAAACATGGGATCACGAAGAAGGGGACCTTTAAAATGGTGCTTATGTAGGCAGCACACTAGGTTTTGGCACAAAACTCATGATTATCGAACATTAAGAACTTGCATGTTGTCCAATTAAAACAAGCCCTTGCCTCCCACTCCCGTGTTTCCTGCCTTGGCTGACATTTTTAATTTTGGAGGACAGCCTGGAGCCTTTGAAGCAGAGGATCTTTGGTACTATAAATGAATGCGGCTTTGGTCTTAATTGAGTCTGATGTTCTTCTGCATGCGCTCCAGATCTACAATATGTTTCTCAACACAAATATTCAGTGGCCTGATAAAAGATTTATAAAAAATTGACTTTATTTACTTTAAATTCATGTTTCAGGTCTTATTGTGCACAGATGTTCAGTGCATGATATTCCAAAGAAAAAAAATTATTATTCTTTTTTCTTAGTAGTTCCAGTAGCTATTATAAATACCAATAGCCAAATGACTATTTAAGCATCATTTTAAGCTAATTCTATTTGGTAAAACAGCCTTTTCAGTAAGCTGAACATCAGAACCATGTTGCATTCCTACATTTGTCCTTTAGCGTCTGAGTCACATATGCCCATCAGTCAGTCCCTTTGTCAGCTGTTAACTAGCGTCACCATAGTAACAGCACATTCAGTACTGGTGTGTTCGTCGGTCTGCAGTCAGCAGTAATGGATCTGGCCTTCAGGAGGCTCAGCTCACCTCAGCACCACTTATGCTATGCGTTTATGTCTTGTTTGTAGACTAAAAAATGTTCGGATTCCCAAGCAGCCTTTGTAGCTCAACAGAAGCAACCCATTTTGCATCCATGTAACGTATTTTAGAGTAAAACAGGAGTATAGAGTATAAGAATATAGAGTATAACTTAATCTATAATCTATATATATATATATATATATATATATATATATATATATATATATATATATATATATATATATATATATATTATACTGTATATAATTATACTCTATATTTCTCCTTATGTTTTATAATTTTATTATTATTTAATATTATTTACAGTGAATATTGTTTATATTGATTCACATTTCTATATCATTATATATGACTAGGCTGTTTCTTTGGATTTTCACAAGGATGGCTTTGCCAGTGCTGACTCACTAAGGCAGAATACTGATTCAGAGTGCTCTCTGCCTCATTGGTTTGTTTGGAAGAACCTTATCTGCAGAAACAGCCTCCAAGAGCTGCACAGCTCCACAAGTTAGAGTCGCCATGATTTATACTGGTACAACTCCTCTGGTTATGCTCTATTTTAGCATCTTCATCCTCTTGACAGTCCTTCATATATCTATAGACTTTTGCACTTACAGTTGAATTATTCGTCTTTAATGTGAGTGTGAAAAATACTTGCTACATGAAACCACATGCAAGAATGAACTACAAAAAAAAAAAACCATACTGAAAAAGAATCTTTGAGTCACTATTAATAACAGAAAATAGAAATAAAGTTAAGTTTATTTTTTTAAAGTACTACTGCAACAAAGTCATTGAGGAGAGAGATAAAAGAAAAAAATAATTTGATAGTTAAAAATAGGTTTGGAAGAAGTCATTTCTCATTGGATTGCTTTGATTAACCCTTGGTTTAATCCGAGTGAGCTGACTTTAGACCCCAAAAATAAATGCTTCTCAGCCCAGTCAATTAACTCATAATGGCTCATTAGGTATTCCAGATACTAACTAAAGTAAACAACTTCATTAGCAGAGGATCTGTCGACATCAGAGAACCGTGGCATCGTTTAGCAATGGGGTTGTGCAGAAAGCTAATAAATTAGTGATTAATTTTCAGACCAGGCCCAAAACCCAAACCTTGTCAGAAGTGTGCATATAAAAGAGGCTAAGAGATAGTGTCAGTCAAGTTTTTAATTGAGTGAGGCATTTAATTAGAATCCCGAGGCCAGAGTTTGGCTGCAGAGTTCTGCTCATTTAAATATGAATAACCACTGCGAGTTCTATTTGCTACAGTGCCGTGTCTTAATTCACATACTATCTTTACTGAACCATAGAGATAAGAATTTAAGCATCCCAAATCATTATATGCTAAAAATATGCCAGTTGTCCAAATTATATGCTTTTCTAGAGTTCTTGTATATGTGCATGTTTTACTGGCAAATTTTGCCCACAAGTAGTTTGTGTTGATTCTCATTTTCTGTGTCCTAAATGTCCTATCCAAATACACACACACACACACACACACACACACACACACACACACACACACACACACAGCTAAAACAGTGATCAATATGGAAGTTTATGATAAAAAAAAAATATATATAAATAAATACATGCATATTACTCTTTCTGTTTCTGTCATACAAAAATAGTGTGCTAGTATGCTAATTCATCCAGAGTCCTGCTACACACACTTTCCTATTACTAACAAAGTACATACTTGAGTTCATGGTACAAGAATGCAAAGTCATCAAGTCACATTTTTCTTCCACTGAAACCATGAACCGGTTCTAATTGTTTTTGCTAATGAGACTCATTAGCACAAATAAGCTGACATATATGAAACAGATATGTATATCAATGGCTGAACCGCTGCCTGCTTATCTCTCGTCCCCGCTTACTCTCATTATGCAAGCGAATCCCCTTTAATCTGCACCATATGGGTGAAATGCTGACTAATTAGAAGCGATATGTAATGTTGTGTGTTATGTTAAATCTCTAGGGTGTGTGCTATAGCAATGGGAACGCTGTGGCCTGCCCCTTTCATGCTCTGTGTTTGAGGTTGAATCTCAATGCGGAGGCTCTGCAACTGTGGTTCAGAGCAGAATGTATGAAAAGTGACAGGGAAATTAGACGACAGACCCTCTGACACAAAGCGCCGCCAGAACACGACTGCAGGGGAAATCTGGCTGCAGGCTTTCCTTCTTTCCAGTGCCGCAGGACTGAAACGACATCACCCAGATATGTCTAAGGATGTTCTGAGTCCTTTGCATTCGAGGAGATGAAGGTTGTTTTAAGACTAATAGTGAAGTTCAGCTCAGTTTCTGGCTACACAGAGAACTGACGTTCATTCTGACATTATTAGCCTGCTGGGTAGGTCTGACCCAGTGGATTAGTCACTTACTTCCTAGGCTTGCCATGACCTTAGTGTAATCTTTTGTGCCGTCTCAGTTTTTTATACAATTTCTGACTTATCTATTTCTGACTGATTACTGAAAGTTTTGTGAATGTTCCCTGTTAGCTGGGAAGTCATGAATGAATCATATTGCCTTTTTTTTTCACTTTTCCTTTTTTAATTTTCTTGTTCGAGGTGCACATCTTCAGCTTCCATTGCAGTTTGCAGTTAAATGTCTCTTCTTAAGCTGCCTACACATGAAGAGAGTTTCCAAGGCTTTGCATTTCATATTATACATCCCCTTTCAGAACCCTGGACATTATTTTAGTGTCATTTAGTTTGTGGCCACAGCTGTATGATTTTCTGGAACAGTATGGAAAGCGTGAGCTCTAGGTCCAACTTTACTGTTGCCTGTGGTGTTGAAAAGAAATCCTTGGAGAAGTGTGAGGTACGTTACAGATGGAGAGAGTGAGAAAGAGCGAGCGAGAGAGAGAACGAGATTGTTGCGAGGATTGAATAGCAGACATTATCAGCTGAGCACAGGGGCTGAGAGGAAGCAATGTGATGGTGTTCCTGTCTGTGTCTTCCCTGCTTCCTGTTTGGATGTCTTCACCCGGTCTCGCTTCGTTTTGAGCCTGGATGTCCTTTCCTGGACAATGTAATCAAAAGAACAAGCCAAACAGAGACATGGAGGAGAGAGGCTGAGAAAGATATGGTCAAGTGTGAGAGAGAGGAAGGGAAGAGCAATGAAAAAGAGAGAGAGGGAGAGATGAGATTGGCGAGCCGGCGCGTAGGCAGTCAGGAGTGCTCAGGTGTGGGGACAAAGCTATCCGCTCCTTGCCGAGGAACCGCTTCAGTTGATCTGGTGTGGATACATTAGAGGAGGGGCGCTCAACATTATCCACCATCCACAAATAGCACAACACGGAGAGCTAATGGATTCCTGATGAGCTGTCAGACTCCACATTCAATCTGGAGGACACCTGTTTAAGAGCGGACAGGAAGACAGAAGTGGACACTCAGGGCTCCTCAGGCCCTCTAAATGATGGACAGGTGAGAGACAAGTAATCTTTTTCTCAAGCCTCAGTGGATTGAAATATCTTGCTGGTGGTGTTTGCTAAGACGGAACGTATTCTCTAACATTGCAGTTGAAATAGTTACATGTGTTTGAGTTCATTTGTTGTATAGTTTTATTTGGACTTACTTCAGTTAGATATACATTACTCAGGATATCTGAGTCGAGTCTATGTGGTAGATTTATGTAATTCCCTAGCTTCCGCCTAGAACACCCTAGCAACTCCATAGCAACAGGCTGAAAACCAAAAGTTATTTGGCAGTGCCTGGCAACCACACAGAACACCCTAGAAACTCTGTAGCAACATGCGTACATCCAAAAGACCTTAGCAACTGTTTGGTAATTCCCTAGCAACCCTCTGAACACCCTAGCAACTCCATAAAAACAGGCTGACAGGCAAAATACATTGGCAAATGTATTATATTGCCCTGGCAACCATCCAGATCACCCTGGTAACTCCATAGCAACATACTGAGAGGGAGGAGACCTTAGTAAATGAATGGCAATTCTCTAACAACTGCCAAGAACACCCTAGCAACTCCGTAGCAACAGGCTTGCAACCAGAATTCCTTTGGCAATGCCCTGGCAACCACCCAGAACACCCTACAAACTCCATAGCAACATGCTGACAAACAAAAGACCTTAGCGACTTTATAGTGATGCCACGGCAACAACCCAGAACTCTCTAGTATCACGGCAGTGTGTTTTGGACAGTTTATTGTGTATATATTTGTGACTGCGCTTTAATTGAATGGCAAATTTTTTTATTTATTTGGATTATATAATGCATTATGTGCTTATATGGTTAGGATGACATAAGGATTATATAAATTGTACTTTTCTGGAGAAGATGATGAGAAGGAAAGATGTTGTCTGTTTTCTTAATCAGAGTGTTCATCTAAAAAGCTATTTAAGGAAATCTCATTAACGCCTCTGCAAAATAACACATTCACAATCTCGCCTGAGTTTGGATCAAGCCAATTCAAGCAAAGTGTCCTCCTAATTTTCATACAATTTCCCCGTTGATGTGTTTTGACTTTTAACAAGAATAATCTCCATCTATTCTCTTCAGGTCTGTCTCAGGCAGGTAACAACCAATGGTATGCTATTTATGTAGGACAAGAGGGCTCAAATTAGAAGCACATGGTGGAAACAACAGTTTGTGTCAAACTTTACAAGACTTTCCTTGCCAGCTCATTAAGGTTTCGGTCAGTGTGTTTGTTAACAGTGTGTGTGAGAAAGAAAACTGTTTTCCTGACACTAATGAGTGTCACAATAATTACCTTACTTTGCTCTTCACACGTTATCTTGGAGCACAGCCATGTACTTTGTCACAACCCTTAGGGGGTTACGCAAAAGTTTAACACACAAACACACACTTCATATCCCTGAAAATTAATTCAGGTGATAATTTGTCTAATTTCTGAGAAGGTTTGCTCATACCGTTGGCGTCTAACGCATTCAGTCTGATGATTTCATAGCTTGCACGGTAACTGTATCTCTAGACCTGATTCATACACAAACACTGAGTGTTATTATTACTTCCAGCTATATTTCACCTGCTCTTATCTGCCAGGGTATTTATTATTGTTGCCTCAATTTTTTCCCTTACAGTAACCACTTCTCTCGACAGAAATGGGATCAGTTCACAAAATATTTATCAAATAGCAGTTCTGAACCAAAGCACTTGAGTTTTTCTACGATTGCCAGAGGCTGAGGTGTATTTCTATATGATATGAAGTGATTTTGCCAGGAGACCTAGGCTACTATAGATGTCTGTGTTGTGAGCTATTTTTCTTTCCTTTCTGTATTTCTGACCTTGAATAGATTTGCACAAGTTGGCAAAGGTGGAGAGCTTCAAAATGAATGATTGTGCCTGAAGGTACTACGACTGCAAAATGAAATAACTGACACTTTCCTTCTGCTTATCTGAGATCCATCTTCTAGATCCCTTGGGAGGGAGGTTGTGATGATGTCTGTATTGAAGTTTAGGGTGTAGATCTGCCCTGTCATGTTATGTGCAATATCTCTAATTTTTGAGAGTTCATTAAAGCATCACTGCTAGATGCACCACCAAGACCTTTAAAAACTGCACCCAAACAGAAAGAGCAGCTAAATTGTCTTTCCTGCTGAAAAGAACTGCTTATTCCAGCTTGAATTGCAAGGCTGGTTAGTGTGCATCTGGTAGGTGGGCTACTGTATCCTGCTGTTGTCGAGCAGCATTGTCTTTTTGGAAAAACTGGTTGACCTTTCTTTCTTTCTTTCTTACCACTAAGGTCTTTACAATATTTGTTCACACAACTGAATATTTATTCAGACTAAAATAGTCTATGGAAAGGTTTTAATATTGATTGTTTCATTAGAAAAAGTGGAAAGCCACAGCTTTGAAAAAAAGGAAAAAGTTGAAAGAAAAAATAACATTGAAAATAATAATCCTTCTAGGCTTTTTGTGTGTTTGTTTATTATCTTCTTAATGCTTATTCATGGTGAGAACCAGTTAATCTGTCTGTTATACACACTATTAGGTTTTTTAGTTGGTATCTTTTTTGTATATAATTCTTTATTGTAAGTATTGTAATTCTAGTCATTTATTTCATGCACCTGAAGCAGTGCATCTACAATATAAAACAAGATCTTTGAAAACTGGCAAAATATTGTACTTTTCCTATCTGAAATGTTCACATTTCACATTTTGATCATGATAGCGACTCACAAGAGAAAGCCAATCAAAGCTTATGCTTAAGATAAGCATTGATTGGCGTTTTTATTTGTGTCCTAGTCCTATTATGGGCATAATTATGGGTGTAAATTGATTTTTTTTTTACCCCACATTAAGGACCCATTATGAAACATTTTTTAGCCTGAGGATACAGCAACCGTTTGGACTTGAAGGGAACACATTTGTCTTATCTTTTTCTATTATTCTTTAGAGGCAAGCATTCATACTTCTTGAGATATCACACCCTAAACATGACTTCTCAGATAATAAATCTTTTTAGATAAAGAGATCAGGGGATGGAAAATATGTTTTACAGTCCTTTTCTGGGTCCCCAACAACAAATAAACAAATTATTATCCCCATGACATGTTTTCAAATAACCTCTCTCTACATTCCTGCACCAAAATCCTTGTTTCACTTGAGGTGTTTCAGTTTTTTAACTGCAATTTCAGCCTCCACCATCCAATCCCTGATCCACTGGGAGTCTAAATGAGGCTGTGATAAGCCTTTGCACAGATATGTTTGGTCAGGTGAAAATGCTGGACTGGTTGATCAATACTTCTCTAAGAGCCAATTGAAACAGTCTCTAACAGGATGCGAGACCACAGTTAGAATCAATCGACCCTCACTTCTCCTGCTCCCGAGTCAAAGCTATTCTCAATATCTCTTCAAGCTCTAAATACACAAGGATTTCACCTGATGTCCACAAGTACAGTCATCCAGTGAAGGTGGATCAACTCAATTACTTTGGTTGCCACTGTGTATGTGATTTTTTTTTTTTTTCTTGATGCACGGAGATTGAAATTAAAATTTGTAAGGACAAAGTTAAACTTCAGTCGAATTGGTGATCAGTGATGGAATAGTCAACAAAATTCAAGGACAAGTAAATACTGACAGATTTTTCTAATTTATTGACAATGTAAAAGCAGTTTAGATCTCATTTGTCTACCAGCAGTGGGGTTCATTGGATCTTAAGTCCAACACCTGCATGGCTTAGGGTTTCATTTCAAAACAATAAGTCAGCTTTAACTCGAATATATAAAAATATACATCACTACTCTTCTTTCGTCTTGTTCTCTCTCTCTCTGTTGTTCTCACTGAGAAAGTTCAGATCCTGCCTGTTCTCTGTGAAAATTCAACAGTAAAGGAATGCTGGAAATGCTATTGTTGTGGCATTGAAGATCTTACAGATGTCTCTTTTCTCTGCTGATTGGCTGTGACGTGCATCTAATGGCTTGACATAGCATTTAACAACAAACCTTCATCAATCTGTTTTGAGATGGACACTAGGAACGAACAGAAAAATGTAAACTGTGCAGCTTCACTTGATTGCTCATAAAATAAGATTTGGTCTGCATTGTTACGTTTGAACTTTACAAGCTGCATCTTAAACTTGCAATACAGACCACTTTCCCTAAACAAACAAAAAACTCAAAATCAATGTAAACAGCCAAGGGATTGCAGCGTTTATGCACACATACACATCTGTTCTAGTTTTAACTTTGCTTATGTTTGTTTATCCTCAGGGCTGCCCAGAAATTGAATCTATCCTCCAAGAAGAAGAAGCAGCGCCCTGCACCCCCTGTGGCATGTGATCCGCCTCTTTTTCCCACCAACTTCAGCGGCATCCTGCAGGTGTCTCCGCCCCCTGCTCCGCCCTGCCTCTTACGGGCAGTCAACAAAGTTAAAGACACTCCTGGCATGGGCAAGGTAGGATCTTTAATAATGTAGCAAAACACCTGTGTTTAGCTCTTGTTGTTTTATTAGTATTTACTCTCATTGAGTCAGTTTTTCACCCAACATACTGTATGATCATATATACTGTAAATGCTTACAGATATACCAACTATAGTTTGCCACAGACTCTCACTTCACTGTCTGATTTAAAACGTGTTACCAGGAGTGGGGTTCAAAACCACAAGAAAATTTGTTCATTGTATCTTAAGTCCAACACCTTAACCACTTAACCAATCCTGATCTGGTTTTGTGGCTGATATGTCCATCAGTTCATCAGTTCAAATTAACCATCTGCTCTAGGACAGAAGTATTGGAGATTTTTCATTACTGTTTATAGTTTTAGTAGAATAGAAGACATTGCTTTGATACCAGGAGTGGGGGACGAACACAAGTCTAACACATTTGTCTATAGGATCATAAGTCCAACATCTTAACCACGTGGCCACCCCGGTATTTATATACAGGGCTGTAGGTTAGAAATAGCTTCTCTAATATGCATTTAAGAGTCTGCTGAGCAACAAAAGAGAGGCAAAACAGACACATTTTATTATGATTAAATAAGAAAATAAACACCTTTACGCCTGGCATTAATATCTATTCACAAATAGAGGTCCTTTCCCAAAAGGTGCTTACAGGATATACATTTTATATGGATTTCATGCATTTTGTTCCACAGGAGAAATAAATGTCATGCATGTTTGAAATAGGGTGAGTGAATGATGACAGTATTTAGCTTTTTGGACAATCTGTTACTTTAACATCCAAGTGTAAACTGGGCCGAAATGCTGTTGAAATTGTGAACTGAACATAATAAAAGTAGCTTCAGTTTTAGTTTTGTGATGCAGGCATCATAAAACGCAGCTAGCTGAGAAATGTAGGCATGAGATTTGCGCTTTGGCAGCATTACAGAACATATGGGGCGGATGCGAGAGAATGTTTTCTGCAGAATACATGTAGATATCACAGGTGAAAGTGTTCTTCTGTAAGAGAGATGCAGGTGAGGAGTGGTTTAAGATGCAAGATGCATTCAGAGGAACGTAGACTTTCGATGTATTGTTGATATTAAGTAGCAGTCATTTAGAAGATGCTTTCCTAAAGAAAGGAAATACATGGTGTTTATAACAGGAACAGTCGTCCTGAAGTTGAATGTCTAGGTCAAGAGAACAATGGTGAAAAGAGATCATGAGCCAGAACCTTCCAGGGGCCCATTGGTTAAAATGTAAATATAATGATCCTTAATGTGAATGTACAACAATTTTTTTTTTAAAGAAAATCAAACGCAGTGTGTCTACTAATGTAATTCCCACAAATATGCTCTTTATGGTTCAGTTTGTTGAAGTTGAACTATTAGTATAAGATTACAGATAACTTAATTTTTAAAACTTTAATTTTTTTTGTTGTCTAAAATCATGTTTTTTCATTGTGCATTGCAATTAATCTCAATCAAACTGCATTTGGGTTATTTTGATTAGGTTAAAATAACTAAAAAACACAGCTAACTAACACAATAAAACACAATAAATCTTTGTTTTCATGTCAGTTTCTGCCTTTATAAATCCTGATTTGTTCCTCAAATGTGATAAAATCAATTTTGAATGAATACAAAGACAGGATATTCAACAACTTAAAGGTATAGTTCACCCAAAAAAGAAAATTCTGTCATTAATTACTCGTTCTAAACTCGTTCTAATTTGTGTTCTGAATGATGTCTTTCAGGTTTAGAAAGACATCGGGTGAATAATTAATGACAGAATTTTCATTTTTGTGTGAACTAACCCTTTAATAACCAAAACTCAATATTGCAAACAACTTAGCTGCAGGGGTTTGAAGCTTCATTTGTCTATTGGATCTTAAAACAAATAATT
The DNA here is from genome assembly GCF_003368295.1 of Carassius auratus. Classification (NCBI taxonomy): domain Eukaryota; kingdom Metazoa; phylum Chordata; class Actinopteri; order Cypriniformes; family Cyprinidae; genus Carassius; species Carassius auratus. The sequence continues at coordinate 23,270,504 of NC_039259.1, read as the reverse complement.
AATTTCCATTTCCAACTTTACTATATTCTGTTGGAAATTTACATTGATCTTCCAGGACTGGGGTTTAAACCCATGGGGACATTCATCCATTGGATCGTAAGTCCAATGCTTCTGTAACAGATGAGCGTTGCAATGGAGTAGGGGATCAATGAAACAGGCAGGGTCACAACACCAGCAGACAAGGAAAGTTGTCCATTTAAAGGTACTTACAGTAAGAACCAGTTTTGAGAAACTAATTCATTAACAACTCAAACAGCCAAATGACCCTATTCTGTATTAAGCTCACATCAATCTACCAAGTGTGGGGCTCAAACCCACAAGGGTTGGAACTTGAGTCAAATGCCTTAACCACTCTGCCTGGTCGTACTTGTCTCATCCATACACTTCAGATCAGAAAACCATTCAGTTGAATCTCTAGTAAACCAGCATCATTATACACTGCAAAAGCAATTTCAGTACCCTCAACAAAATATAATGGAAAGTCTTCACTCTGTCTGACTCTGTCCTGTCTTTATGGCTGCATTCCTTTATCAATTTACATGCTCAGTCAGCAAAGCATTCACATCACTGCTTTCTCTGTCAGTTTGTTGTTTTTCTATTTAAAACCAAGCTCTGGTACAGACAGAATCCGTCAAACGCATGCATTGGTGCGAGCGCTGACAGCAGAGGAGCCCCGCATGGTGAAAGCTGATCTTGATCTCCAGTGCATCGCAGGGAAACCAGCATATCTGGCATTCCTCTCAGACAACAGAGGATGGGGGATATTCCTCTGTGTTTGGACTTGATTCGGGTCATGATATCTAGTTCTGGCACCTAACAGAACCATCTCATATGGATGTGGGTTTGTCCAAAGCATCTTCTGTCAAACAAAACCGTGACGTCTGAAAGCTGATTTTGAGAGACTCATTATTAACCACATTGTGAGTTGTTATTGAGAACTTTCAGTGAGTTCATAAAGAGTCATCTTGCATTGGAACAGCTTGAGTTCTTCTGTAAACAACACCCACATTTAGGCTGCATGTTGTGCGTTGCACTGGCAAACTAAAATTAATCGTTCTCCAGTCAACCGGAGCATAAGCAGGATGGTGGGCAATGCAAATTCTGGCATTTGCAACAGAAAAATGTCACCTTTCTCAAGGGACAAGGCTGTAACAGTGGCCTTTGGATATAAGAACATTGTGCGATAAGATATTGATGGGTGTAGATGCTCTATACGGCTGCTTTTGTGGTGCTCACAGAAAGTGATCGGCTTTGAGATAGAGGTGAAAGACAGATATATCATTCGTATTTGTACCGAATAGAACTAATTAAATAAAAACAGTATCTGAAATAAAATTGTGCTCTGCACTCTGGCAAATTTACATGTGACATTCTGCTTCCATGATGATGTGAATATTATTAGGAGTTCGCTCTAAATGTTTGTGTGAATGATGTTGCCCTTTCATCTTCTGCCTTGCCGTTTCACACCAGTTCACATGGCGATGGTGATTTGCACCATCAGGGTTTTTTGACAGTGTGACTAGAGCAAAAACCAATGGGTTCTCCATTATCTTGCTAATGATAAAGCAATTGATGGATGTCTTTCAGACACGTCTGGATGCTAAATTTGTACATGTGTCCAGTGAGTTTAACAGATCAAAGCAAGTCTATATTTTCCTATGTCCTGTTTCTTCATCTTTGAGACTGTTTCCATTTCATCCTTACTCCTCTCTAGTACATTTCTGGTGGTTTATAGGAATCCTGAGAGTTTAAAAGATTCATCAATCTTCTGGACAGTACAGGCACTGACCTAAAAAAAAGAAATGATATTCAGTGGCTAATCAATTTTTAACAGCGCTTTCTAAAACTGAGGTGTTAAAGAAAAACACCTCACAGGCATCACGGAGTGAGCAGAACACATGGGAATTCAGTAGTCTGAAATATTCATCCCAATATTCCTGTGATAATTTAACTGTGTAAAACAGAATATCAGTTTACACCGCAAGGGAATGTGACACCAGCGAATGATTCATAACTTTATATTACATGTAAATGTCTTTTTAATTAACTTTGCAGACCCTGCCTGGAAGATAACAGATTAAAGGTTGATATAAAGTCCTGTTCTGCTCTTATATCTATTATAATGGACATATCAACTGCAGGTTTATTGATTTACAGAGTAATCCAAGATGGGATCTTTCAGCCCACTATAACATATGAAGCTTGCTTTCTCTGCATGGCTACAAGCACATATAAGTAGCTGGATAAGATCTGTGCATCCCCGGTCCATTCTTCAAATGCCATGATGATATAAATCAAATCAATCGTTGAAATGAAAAGTGTTCAAATGGCATTTCGCCATGACAATTTTTTTCTTAACTCTTCTCTAAATATCATGGAATAAACCATAGCATGTGTATTTGTTTTGTTTACAGAAACAAAATAAATATAATAAGCAATGAACCTGTTATCATAAGGCATTAACTAATCCACAAGTGTGCAAATGTTTTCACTTGGAAGTGACCTCAAGCTAACCAAGATGATTTTTGATTGACTGGTTGATTGATTGACTCATTTGTTAATTAACAAATGAGTCAATCGATCAATCAATGTTTATTGTAAACATTTTTATTTTTGATATGGGCATCACTGAAAATTTATAATGATAACTTGCATCGCTTATTGAACTGCAAGTTATTTATTTATTTTATTTTTTTAAGGTGTAATTGGTTTTTGATGTCAGGCGTTTATTCAGTGACTAATTTTATAGATTAATTTCAGGTCAAAATGTTTTAAATCTGGCTGTAACTTGTCTTTTTGAACTACTCATTAAAAAAAGCGGCTCACTGTTCATTCTATATTTTGGACTCACTTAAAAGATCCAACTCATAAGTAGGGTGACCATATGCGCCGTTCATTTTAATAATGCCTTAAACATCCAGAGCAGCTTGACCAATAACATGCAGGTATTGTACATAGTCGACCAATCGTCGGGCTGCGTGTGAGAAGGTGAGATCTAGTGGGAACAATCAAAGCTATGCAAATATGCGCACGTGTTTGTGTTCAATTGACTTGAATGGTCTCTGCGCACAAATCCAAAAAAATCAAAAACAAAGTGCGCCACAATCCTTAAAGTCAAACGAACGAACATACATGTAAAAACGATTCAAAAGCATAAGGAGCCGTCTGCTCTGCTCTTTATAGCTCTCATGATTCACAACAATCAATCTGCACAGTACAAAAAGCCAAAACTTGGATATTTTAGGCAGTATTAAAATCCTGGCTGGGACATGTCCCGTATGAACGGCGCATATGGTCACCCTACTAATAAGGGTCAGTTCAGTTTTTAAAGTCTGGTAGCACAACATGTTTTTGATTCGATTTGCTAAAATAAACAGAGTCATTTGTTTGTGAATCGGTCTACACTGATTGGACTGTATGTTTTTGATTCACTAAAAAAAAACGGCTCCTAAGAGTCATTCGATTGTGATTGGACTACACTTGCCGCACAGCATGTGTTTGACTCACTTAAAAGAACTGAATCATTAGAATAATTTGTCAATGAATCAGTCTAGTCTTGTCCCGTTGTATGTTTGCTTACGTGTGTACGCCACCGAAACAACTCGATAGAAAAAACAACAACAACAACAACAACATTTTTTGACCCATTTTGACCACTTTGGATAAAAAAATTCAGTATTTTGCCTTGGTGATGAAGAAGATTACGTTTTTTTAAGGTACAGGGAAACAGTACAGGTAATGATGCAGTCTATGCTGGCTCTTCAAGCACTTCAAGAACAAGTTCATATATGTCCTAAAATAACCTTGAGACTATTTGATTCAAGGTAATAGCAAATTAAATTAGAATTGAGAAAAACAGCGTTTGTTTGCATATTTCATCTGGTATTTTGTTAACTTTTACAGTGACATTCAAGTTTCCAAATAGATTTGGGGGCTATTATATCTTATCTATGCATGAATAAAATTAGGTTTTATAATGTAATTATGACAAGTAGTAGCTATGTGGGCACCACTGAGTCAGTAGGCTATGTGGGTTTAGCTCTCGTTCCAGTGTTCTTAAAGATCTGTAATAACCCAGAAGAGAGCATCTCCTTTAATTAGTCGTGCTGCTTTATCCAAACTGTTCTCACCCACAAGAGCTGTGATAGCTCATAGAGAGACCACCACCTCTTCCTCCTCCATCCTGCCGCATATGCTTTCTAATGAGCCAACCCCCCCAACCATGATCTTATTCCTGCTTCTGAAACTCAGAGGCTCAGTGCAGGCAATGGGTTGCAAATCACCAAACAGAAGGAAGTCTATTTGTGTTAATGGGTTTTGAGATGCCGGACGTGACTAAACAAACCTGTGAGGATTGGTTATAAGAACAGAAAAAGACATGGCTCTTTGTAGTGCAGGGACTGTGGGTGTAGAAAGGGCTTTCATTAAATTCTGTCTGCCAGCACGTTATTAGATCTGAGCCGGTTTGAGGCTATTGGTGTTGAGACTTATCACTATTGCTCAGAGAGGAGGTTTATCTCAAAAGTAGACCGTATTGGCTTGTATAAATCGTACTGGATTTACTGTAGCTCCATGGCTGAAAATGCTGCCACTTGGATTAGGGTGATGTACAGGCGGCAATGCATAAAATGACAGTATCATTACAGCGTCAAAGTTCAGGCATTCCTCTTTTCCCAGACTACAAAAGAGCTGTCCTGATTTGTGCGCACATATTCAGCAGGTTCGTCCAGAAGTGTTGTGTGTGATGTGTCCTTAACAATGCACCTCATGAATAATTCAGGTGGAATCTGCAAAAACTGTAGGCAGGGTTCACTTTGCTATTAAATAACACCAGGATTAAATATTTAACACACCATAATGACATTCCTAGAAGTATGTTTCAATGCAGGAAAAGCAAAAAGGTACAGTTTAACTTGTTCCTTGTAGTTTCCTACATACTACAATTTACACTAGAATTACACTAGAAGCATCTCGGTTCTGCTCAGATTTGCCAAGATACTAAAGTTTGCAATAAAAAAGTCGGTATTTCAGTATGATCGCATGGATTTCTCATCAAAATCAGACAAAATTATTAATTAATTTGTTTTTTCTTTTTTTTTTATTCTGTTATGTCAGCATTTCTCTTTTGTATTTTTTGTTTTATTTCTGCTAAAGATACAGCTGACAAGTTGAAATTCCATTTATATATTTTTATTATTATTTAAATACATTTTAAATAATATATATAAATTCATTTATGTTTAATGCACAATTATTATACACATCATTTGCTATAATAATAATAATAATAATAATAATGTTCTATATAATGTTACTTTTACACATCTTTGAGGTTTCATAAATTTCTAAAATTATAATTTTTTAACATAAATATTTAATTTCATTAAGGAAAGGAAAGTATAATGTATATTAACTAATTCTAGCTATTGTTCTGATTTATCACTGAAAATAAAATGGAAAATATTTGTCATTTAATACACCGAGATTAGTGAAATCCACTTGAACTATTATAGGATTATTTCCCCTGTCGAGAGTCAACAACATGGAAATTTCCTCTATAAGATCTCATCTGTTATTGATCCATAAATGAGAAAGGAAAAAATTCTTGAGAGATGCTGTTTTATTATCTTTGTGCACTAAAACAATCAAGATAAACCAATAATCACAGTGCCTAAGAAAAAAATTGTTGCTTGGGTGACTGATACTCTAGAGAAGCGATTTTCCTGTTTTATCAAAATGTCTATCAATGTAAAGATGATGGCATTATAGTTGCTAATCCATATGGCGTCGAGATTGGATTTCTGTGGTAATTATGTCTGCTGCTTTGATTTTGGCTTTGCATTGTGAAGACAGACGAAACTGCTCTACTGTTCTATGGTCAGAAAAGAAATGTTGTTTAAATATGTGCTTAACTAGAAATGTAATCTTCAATGCTTTGATTTCAGTAATAACATTTCACAGCATGACAGATGTTTTAACTGGCCCTTGAGCTGCTCTGTGACCACATTTCCGTATCTCCATAACAAGCAAGGACTCAGAGAGAAAGCGTATTAGTCACAGTTTATAGAGAACCAAGGAGCATTTATTTCTGGGAGGCATTTATAAACGGGATGATGCATTCAATAGGTCATAATTTCATCCGGGGCTATTTATTTAGCATAGCGAATATGGGCCACTTAATTCAAAACAACAATAAATACATGATGTTACAAAAGATTTCTATTTCAAATGAATGGTGTTATAAATAAACAAATAAATAGCTTAATAAATAAATAATATTAATAAAGTGTAACCTGGAGTAATAATGCTAAAAATTCTGCTTTGCATCTTAAAATAGATAATAATAGAAAACTTCTATTATTAAATGCAGCCTTGGTGTCCTGAAAATCTATGTTGTTAGTATTTACAAAGTATTTACAGTATAACCACTATGTCTAGACTGCAAAGGAATGGTGAAAGATGACTTTTGCAGGAAACCCAAGATTTATCCCGTCTTTCTGCAGGGCTCCAACAATTACTTGTGTGTTCTAGTCCACTAATCTGTAATTACATTCAGTCAATGATGGTTTTACTGAGCACATGCACACGCTTATAAACAGGGCACTAGGTGTGATGTCTCTCATATGCATGTACTTGATATGGAAGGGTACATATGTTATATAAGATGATTTATTACAGTACTGTACATCACTTAAATGTAGTTGCAGGATGAGTTTCAAGTAGCAAGTAAACGTTCAGTAAGAGATTAGATTTATCTAACATTTGGTGGATGTGCAGTCCAGACATATGGACTCTACACAAGTCCATATGTCCGAGTCCAACTTAATCTCTTTTATTTAAAGAAACTTTTTTAGTAAATATAAGTTCTCAGAACTAAACTTCAGCTGAAGTTACTTGGTGTACCTTTTCCTTAATCTTGCACCTGCGTCTTGCAGCATTATTGAGGTTTAATGCTTGCCTGCTGTCTCCACATATTTGACTGTGAAATATTAAAGAGCTATGAATAACTCTCTAAGTATCACTGCACACAATTTTGTCAAAAGCATGAGTAATGGTATAAATATGTTAAAGTTTGGGGGGTTTATAGTCTTAGAAACTTGTTCAAAACCACTTGGCAAGGTGCTCTTAGAGGAAAAGTGTTCGGAAAGGAGATGCAAACTTTCCACAATCTTGTCAACTCTTGACAAAGCTATAAACCTACTTAAAAGCTTGTTCTTCTTCAAGCAGCATGTTGTTATGTTCACAGAAACGTAGGTTGTGGTTTTACTCGCAGAGAGGTTGCTGCTGAGCGACATGACGCTTTGCAATGCTGCATCACTGAGCAGATGTTGCTGTGTTTCTGTGCAGGTTAAAGTGATGGTACGAGTATGTCCTTCATCGCCCGCCAGTGCGGCAGAGTCCAGCTCCTTCCTGAAGGTTGATTCTCGTAAGAAACAAATGACCATCATGGATCCAGCGGCTAATTCTCAGCAGAATCAAACTCAGAAACGCGGCAGCTCCAACCAGGTTCCTCCAAAGATGTTCGCATTTGATGCGGCTTTCTCCCATGATGCCTCTCAGGTGAGGGATTGTTGCAAGTTTTAAAGGGATAGATCACCTTAAAATTAAAATTCCGTCTTGGTTTACTCACTTTTGAGTTGCTCCAAACCTGTATGAGTTTCTTCTATTAAAGATATTTTAGTATGCAAACGGTTAACAGTAGACGTTGACTTCCATAGTATGGAGAAAAACAAAAATGATAAATGATATGGGTGGGTAAATGATACCAACATTTTCATTTTTGGGTGAACTATTGTGCTAAACATTAAACATGCTGTGTTGTCATTTCTGCTACTTGTGTCACCAAATGTATTGTTTCATTGCACAAAGCAACAGTATGCTCTTAATAAATGGACAGTCCCTCTGGAGCAGCCTGAGGTGTTTTACAATGCTGATTAAGGTTTAAAGCAAAATGGGAGTTGCTTAATGCTTATACAGTATGTCATCCCTTCTGGGATTTTTTGATTACCAACCCTGATCCTTAACCACAAAGCATTACTGGGTAGTTGATAAAACATGGATAAGAAGTCATTGCTGCTCTTTTTTTAAGAAGTTTTAAATAAATGAATAAAATGTGTTTTAAATAAAATAACATTTATTCATTTAGCACACTTATTTAAAGTGACTTACATTTATACTTTGAGCAAAACATTTCTATTAAGTGAAAATATCTGCTAGTGCAAGAAGACACTTTTATAAAATACACTGCACATTCTCTCAAAACAAGTCTTAATGTGTTATTCAGTGCTGCTTTTCAAGTTTTGCTTGTTTAAATATATATATATATATATATATATATATATATATATATATATATATATATATATATATATAATCAGAAAAGTCAGAATTATTTAATATTTTCTTTAAGTTATGCTAGTTTTTCCTTTCAGTTTTGCATTGCATGAATTTGATTGGCTGTTCTATGTTTCCTGGCAGGCAGAGGTTTGTGCGGGAACTGTGGCTGAGGTCATCCAGTCTGTGGTCAATGGAGCAGACGGCTGTGTGTTTTGCTTCGGACACTCCAAACTAGGTAAAAGACCAACAGCTGTGACCTAAATAAATAAATAAATTATATATATATATATATATATATATATATATATATATATATATATATATATATATATATATATATATATATAGGGTTCAGAGAGACTATAGTGTCTTTCTAATAAATCAGCCCATCACAAATAAAAGTGCTTCAGTTGCCCTTTACTAATACTTTGTAAGTGCTTTTAAGGCGGACATTTTTCTTGCTTTTTAAAGAATGTCAGAATGTCACACTGTGATGTTTCTATCTCCATCTCCCAGATGTGTTTTATGTTCAATAAATAACCATTCCCTCCCCGACGGTCCCATACTCAGCTGTTCATATCCTGTGAATTAGATGGAATTAGTTTTATAGCACGCATGGCAGACTACAATATGATCTCACCCTGTTTCGCCGTCATTGTCCATTGTTGTTTCTGGAAGATTAGTGTAAAATGTAACCAGCCGTTTGCTCGGAAAACAATGGAAAAATGCCATTGTGGTTGCTGGTCAGTGATTTGATGACAGCGTGTAATGCCTCAGATGCCTCGTTTCCATTAACCTTTACTTGAAAGCCAAAGACTGGCTCATACATCATTGGAAAAGCATTCTACGGTGATTTCATTGGTCAGCCGTGCAAAGCTAATTAACTAGCCATGATAACCCAGAGACTGGCTTGTTAGTGCTTTAGAAGTTATTACCTTGGACATTTGGCTTGAAAAAGTGGTTGTATAAAACAAGAAACAAAAGATTCATGGTGAACTTGAGGGGTGCGAGGTGCACCACTGGTGCTTAAGTGCGGGAGTACCAAAGATGCAATCTGTTAAGATTTATCTTGCTTGAACACTGAGATTTGTTTTTGACCTTCAAATCAACTAGAGAGCACAATATTAATCATGCATAATACTGCCTGACCTCTAAATCCTGTATGTCATGCTGGTTGTGAGGATGCAGAGGACGTATGGTGAATATTAAAATACTCTAGCGGAATGAAGCTTTATCTCCTGTCCTGAAACTGCTTGATCAGCCTGGAGGCTTATTTATGCTTTATTGCAATAAGTCAGAATCCATAAAATTGAAGGACAAGTTGAAGCCTATATAATGGATTTGTGTGTGTAAAATTTTTAAGAGAGATGCTGTAGTAATTGAATCTCATAAGCTCTGCCTTCCCATCACGCCACTCTACATTCAGTCTTTTTGAATTACTGGCTCTCAGTTCATTTGCGACGGAGCATCTGTCTTATTTTCGCCTGGTAGTAAAAGCCCAGTGACTTTAATTGATGTGAAAGACCATTTTCAACAGAGCATGCTTGATCTGTTACCCAGGACATAAAATGAATAATTAAAATAGAAAAGAAAATGCACAAAAATAAACAAATAAATAAATATACAAATATATATATATATATATATATATATATATATATATATATATATATATATATATATATATATATATATATAAAATTAAAAGTACATAAATTAAAAATAAAATATAATAAATGTAATCATGTAAATGTAATGTATGCACACTTATGTTTTTTTCTGAACTATTTTGTTGCCTGATAAAAACCATCTGCAACTAAACCATAATCTTTTTATATACCATTTTGTTAGTGTAGTCCTTATTTACCTCTGTCTTTTTTTTATCAGTGGTGGAATCAGTGTTGTGATTTTGAACTAAAACTAAAACCCATTGCAACTTTTTTCATTGATTAAAATATAGCTGAACTGAAATAAAATGTAAATATTAGATGGAAACTTAAATTTTAAAAACCAGAAATCAACTGAAATAAAATACACTGAAGTACTACAAAAAGGAAATATGAATAGAAAATAGTTTAGAAAAAAGTAATAAAACAACAAAAGAACATAAAAATGACTAAAATGTAAACTCAAATTAAAGTGAAAAAGTGAAAATATTAAAATAAAATCTATTTTTAAGATATTAATAAATACTATTATAGTATATAAATAACACTAAAACAGCACTTTGTGAGAAAATATGGAGTGAAACAGAATATAAAGGTATATTGATAAACTTGTTTTGATCCAGGTTTTTCCATTAACAGCTCCATTGTGAAATGAAGAGCCTGCCACAAAAGTAAACACTTTATTAATAAACATGAAAGTGAAATTTTTTGAAAAACCATCATTTTAAAATACAAAGTATGAAATATCTGCTCCAGGTGTGTCATATTAAATCATGAATAAATGTATTATCTGCTACAACTGCACCAATGCAAGACTGGCTTGTTTTTTTATGAATTTTTTGTGATGTTTGAATGAACTGTGCAAATGAGCGTATTTGTCCTATTTCAGCAGATTATCTCGGCGGATTCCTGTTTCTGTTTCCTCTTTCTCGCTCTCTTTCCCACCCAAACTAGAGGAATCGGTTTTTTGAAGTTCAGTCTGGTCTGAATGTGTGCTGTGACATATGGCTTTGTTTAGTGGCCCCTTTCATGTCAACAGCAGGGGTATTTATTCATGTGACTGTGTTTGAGGGCAATGTCCAGAAATGAATTCAGGGACACTGCCAATCAACAGACTGTTGTTCTGGTTCTGGTCCTGCGGGTGAACCTGCGTTTAATGCCCAGTGCTGCCCACACGGTGCATGTGCTTAATCAACCACACTAAGACATATGGCAAATGTCAGTGGACTGTCAAACTGAGGGCTTTTCTGGAAATAAAAACCCATTTAAGGCAGACAAAACATTCTCGTGATTAGGCACGGTGCATTTTCTGACCGTATTTCTAAGCATGATTATGCTAATCTTGTCAGTTTTCCAGCTTTAATGGATTTTTAATTGTATTGGAATGTGTTTGTTTAGCGTGTGTGTGACATCTGTCACTGTGGCTTATGCCAGAGTGCTGGTCTGTAAGCTAAATATCATATTAGAAAGTGTGAAATAGACCACACGTATTGGCGTAATGCTCCCGAGGCCAAAAAAGGCACTGCATGTAGCTTTTAGCACCTGACCTATTTTAACTATCGTTCTGATCTTTGAAAGGCCTGCCAATTGTTCATAACGCAAGAGATGTGATTGTATGCAAAGCGATTCATCATTAACTCGATTCTCGGTCTGGTCGCAGGCAAATCCTACACTATGATCGGCAAGGACGACTCCATGCAGAGTTTAGGGATCATCCCGTGTGCCATCTCCTGGCTCTTCAAACTGATCAACGAGTGCAAGGAAAAGACAGGCGCTCGTTTCTCCGTACGAGTGTCGGCTGTGGAGGTCTGGGGAAAGGACGAGAACCTGAAAGATCTGTTGTCGGAGGTGGCGACAGGCAGTTTGCAGGACGGTCAGTCTCCAGGTGTCTACCTTTGCGAGGACCCCATCTGTGGGATGCAGGTAAAATAGTCGTTCTGATCACTAATGTTGTTATAATGTCTTGAATTATACTGTAGATTGTTAATGCAAGGGATTATAATCATTGATTAATGTTCAAATATTGTAAATATTATAAATAAGACTTTTTGATTTCCCTAAAAAAAAGTAAAAACTGTTGCACTATGAAAAACTTAACTTTGTCTCAACCAGTGCTATAACCAGTGCAGGCCAGTGTTATTTTATTATTGTTTACATACTATTATAATATTTATTATTATTTTGAAATAGCTTTTATCTTTATATTTTCAGTTTTCGTTTTAATTTTTGAGTTTATGTTTCAGTAATTTTGCTGTGTGATTTTGTCATTTTACTTTTTATTATTTCTACAAAGCTTTAATACATTTTTATTTCATAGGTTAATTTTTTTGTAATTTTAGTAAGTTATTTCAGTAATTAACATTAAGCAACATTAAGGGTATCATACACCCTGCACAATGTGGCGCAAGGCGCAAAGCAAATGTGTTTGCTAGTTTCAGCCCGATGCAGTTCTCATTTTCTTGTCCTGCGCTGCGTTGTTGAAATAGTAAATGCATTTGCACCCATTTGTGTGCCCAAGGGCATGCTGGTCTAAAAAAGAGGTATGTTCGGGCACATTGTTGGTGCGTTGCTATTTCAAGGAACTGAAAATAGACAATATTTTTTCTTTGTTATTTAAAGAGCGCTTTAGAAATATGCACCTATAGGCAAGTGCACAACACACACAGGAACGCAGAGCAGCAAACAAAATGTTTACAACTGAAAAGTTACATTCCGCCATGTAAATAGGGAACCTGCCATGGTGCAAGCGCAACTGGCTTTTAGAGGGGATGGGAGATAAGACTCGGATTGGTTGATTGCACGTTACGACCAAAAAACATTACTCATTGAGAATAGGGACAACCCATTTCGACCATGAGCCCAGGTGTGCCGACTTTTCCCCCGTCATTAAACTAACAAAAGTGGACTCGGACACAACCTGATTTCACCTGCGCTGTCCGCTTAGACCATGCGCTTAGATAATTAAAATAGAGCCCTCAGTTGAGTTTTTCATCTCATATTTTTTATTTTATTTTTCCGAAAATTAGTTTTAATAGTTTGAGTTTTAATTAACAGTAACAAGAGTTAACGTTAACAACAGTTTAGGGCAGGACTGGGAAAGTGTATGGTAGGCAGGGAAAGTGTTTTACTCTTCTGTTTGCTAGTGATGTAGAAATTACACATTTCAACTTTAAGATTATTTATGACATGATCTCAAAGATTCATGGTTTTCTTTTTATTGCTAATTCAAATAGTCTCAGATAATTAAATTGGGGGGAGAAAAAGGTTTAACAATATTGGCCCACTTATCGCCTGTAAGGAACTGCCCTTGTTCTGGGAATAACCTCAGTGTAAAAAAAAACTAACAAAAAAAAAAAAAACGTCTTGGCAATCAACTTCCAATAAAGATGCCATTGTTGAGTAAAATGCTAATACATGATGAGAGGATTAGTCGAGCAGAGACAACTCCTGTCTCTGTAATCCTCAGACATGTGCACTAATCTCATCTTGGACTGATACCTCACAGCAATGGATTGTAATGCCCTCACTTCTCCTGTTCCTGTGACAGTCAGCCTTATCACACCGAGCCGGCTTCAGACATGATGCCCGAGGCTCTGCTGATATAATTATTGCCCAATAACAAATAGAAGAATTTCTTTTGAATTATTAAGACATAGCTAAACTCGCAGCATTTTTATGCTTTCTTTTATTTTCTTTAGTGTTGTTAATAGCGGTCGACCAATATGGAGTTTTTTCTTTTTCTTTTTTTAAGTAGTCGATAGCCAGTATAGCAGACTTTAAAAAACACTTTCATTTATTTTATTATTTTTGTATTGATTTTATATGTTTACTTAATTAGACATAATTGATTGAAAATATGAAAAAAATATATTGTCAAAGTAAAAGTCTTGCCTTTGGTGATTTATCGGCCTAATTGTAACATTTCTGCATTTTTAGTACACAGTGAGTATTGTTTCTCAAACCAGACGCTCTTTTAGCCAAAACTGTGCAATAAAATTCACATTTGCATCCTTTCTGTTTTTACACAGTTACAGAATCAGAGTGAACTGCGCGCTCCTACAGCTGAGAAGGCTGCTTTCTTCTTGGACGCTGCCATTGCTGCACGTTACAGCAGTAAGCCAGACTATGACGAAGAGGAGCACCGTAACTCTCACATGCTCTTCACCCTACACATCTACCAGTATCGAATGGAAAAGACCGGCAAGGGTGGAAGTGAGTATCATTACAGGTTAGATAGAGTTTCAGAAGAGACTCAACATGAACTACAGCAGGGGTCTCAACTGGTTTTTGAGCTATTTTGGCTATTGCAAGTTTAGCTGGTTAAAGTACTTTTAAAGTTTGTACACCTGCATCTACAGCACAAAATAAGTTGGTGATCAGCTGTACTTGTGTTATCAGCAGTATTTGCTCTCTTCCACGGTTGTTTTAGAATGTTCTCATTATACTTCCAAATGCCTGTGAGGTTTATAAATAGTCTGTTGCTGATAATCTTAGAGAGGGGTGTGATAACAGAAAAAAAAAACTGCATTGTTAATGTGAGATGTACAATCTGATCTAAAAGCTGTCATGCCAAATCTAGCTATTTCTGCAGAACGAGCTAATTTCTCTTATCTCAGAAAATGTTCTGTTTGGCACAAGTGAGTCCTGCCTTTTTCTGAGAGTGAATAGAAAGTAAAACCAGATGTGTTAGCATGGGCTTTTAGGGTATTTGAGAAACTCAAATTACCTCCAAACTGTGTACAATGAAGCTAATGTAAGCAGAGTCATGAAATTCACTCAGGATGTTTCCATAGCTAATGTTAATTTGTATAATAGAAACACACAGAGATATAATGTCACCATTTGAAATATAGGTTCATTAAGCTCTGCGTTTTCACTAATAAGTTCCATTTATCTTTATTAGTCTACCATTAGGTCACAATAACACTTCATAATGGAATTAGATGCTCATCATGAAGTTGCTGACAGTGTTTATACCTAACATCGTTTTGTTACTTTCTAATTCTTTTCCAGTTTCTTTGCAAGCTTGATATTTTCTTATTTTATAACTTTTTAAATATATTAACCAACTTAGTCAGTGGTACTACCTGTACTTCACTAACAGTTACAAGACATAATGCAGTGTCAAAATTACTTATTTTATTATGTGTAAATATATGTATTTATGTATAAATATATAAACAATACTTGCCTCCAGGAATTTTACCTTTTTGAGGGAATTTTGTTAATAACACGTACACTACCATGCATTTATTTGACCAAAAATACAGTAAAAAAAAAAGAAAAAGTAATATTATGAAATATTATTATAGTTTAAAATAATAGTGTCATATAATAATAATTTACATTATTTCTGTGATGGCAAAGCTGGATCTTTAGCATCATTACTAGTATTCAGTTTCACATGATCTTTCATCCTTACAAATATGCTGATTTGCTGCTTAAGAAACTGTTCTTATTAAGCAGTTGTGCTGCTTAATAATTTTTGTGGAAGTGCTGATACATTTTTTATTTGAAATGGAATTTTTTTGTAAAATTATAAATGTCTTTACTTTCGACTGTGACCTTGTGTCCTTGCTGAGCAAAATTATTAATTTATAAAAAAAAAAAAAAAAAAACAAGAAAAGAAAAAATAGAAATTTACTAATGGTAGTGTAACACATGATTTACTTGAGTCACTTCAAATTGTTACAGTGGTGCCTTCCCTGAAGTACAAAGTATCCATAAAGTAGAATTTTATATAATATGTTAGTTAAGAGAATGATGAATGAAAAAAGGTTAGAATCACCTATTATAGTTTAATTATTAACTCTTACTCTGTGGCTCTTTTGCTTAGTGTCGGGAGGCAGGAGCCGACTGCACCTCATTGATTTAGGCAGCTGTGTTAAGGTTTTGAGTAAGACCCGTGACAGCACTACAGGACTCTGCCTCTCTCTGTCTGCCCTGGGGAACGTCATACTGGCTTTAGTCAATGGCAGCAAGCACATCCCTTACAAGTAAGACTTATACCTTTAACTTTGCTCATATCATATACAGTAATTTCAGTCAAAAAGTCACTGGGTAAGACTTCTCACTCTCCTGCTGATATGTTGTAACCTCAATGACAAGATTACGCTTATACTGTTATGGGTGAAGTCATCTCACCACTTGCAAAACTCATTAAAGATGCAACATGTTTAGCCTTCATATCTGTGTTGCATGCTGTTAAATCTTCTCAAGCACACCTCATATGAATAATATATACAAACTGACATTTTTCAGCCTTTGATGTGAGCAATTATTGGTAGATTCTAATGCTATGTTGAATCTGCAGAGAGAATGTGACCTTTATCGCTCCTCAGGGGTAATAGCTAAGTGAATTAGCTCGTGCTAAGCAGCCATAGAGACAGATGCAGTTTCACATTCACTGGGAACGTTCTTAACACGGATCATTTCTCTGCAACTGCTGTTTTATTTCTTTAAGCAGCATGTTAATTTCAGTAAAACAGACAAATTTGAGAAGGTGCCTTGCATCTTCCAGCAGCTTTTTTTCCAAAAATTTGCAGCGCTTCCATTTAGCTCCCTCAAGGCACGTTTGCATTTTTATGCCATGGGTTCCTAATTTAATCATGCCAAATTTACATTGCCGAGCATCATGAGGTTTAAGGCTGGAAATGCAACAGCTCGCGGGAGCTGAGATATAATTAGGGTTTAGGGCCTTTTAGGAGGAATACAACATTTGCACAAGATAAATTGAATTAATATGCATGTATCATAATTGAATATAAATCTACACAAGTCACTAATTTCAGATAGTGATTTAATAAAAGATCTCTCTAATTATATGACTTAACCTCTCTGGTTTAATGTCAAATGTACAATATTGTTCATAATTATTATAAATTAATTATTACTTATTGATTTCACACTAGAATGTGTTGTCCAGTTTGTGGAATAATATTTGTAGTAGTAACTGTATCTGTATAAAGTGTTTTACATATTTGGCCAAGGGGTTAATGTTATTAAATGGGATATTTCAGATAACTTTATTTTTGTTACATCATGGTTAGTAAATTATGCTTGTATAATTTGTGCTCAGTTTTCATGTGATCACTGTTAATAACCACTTAAGATTGACTTCACATTTCAATAACTATTTTTAAGCACATCATCCAACTTCAAGCTAATAAGCACAGTAATTATATTACTGTACACTCTGTTGTATTCTGTAATAATGTTTTTTTTTTCTTCAAATGATTGTATAGGTCATTTATTTCTGAGAACTGAGAATGTGCATGTGCATATCATAATGGTAGCTGACTCATCCTTGATAAGCAGCTTTATATGTCACCTCTGACGGTTGCCATGAGGAAGCCAGACAGAACAGGAAATGCCAATCCAAGTCTCTCTTTCTCTGTAAAAAGAGACTGTCTGGCAGCCAAGGTTTTAGAATCAAGGTCAGCAAATAAAATGCAAAATGCCCAAATGGGTCTATCCAATCTCATTACTAAAGTGGGTTGCATTAAATGATTAGCTTGATTGCTAGAAGTGTTGCATGTATTAATTGAAACAAGAGTTATTTCCAAAAGCTTTGATTTTTGAATGCATTTAGCATTTTCCAAATACATTTTATTCTGAAATGGGTAACTTATTTTACAAATCAAGTATTTTCACTTTTAATTATTTGGTTTAACAACTTTAATTTTGCCAGCTAATAGTATCATGGGAACTTGGGTGCTTTGAATGGCCAAGGTCCCCCCATCTGACTGACGCGATAAGCAGCCAGTCTCGTTTCATTTTGTGTTGTGTTATGTTTAGGGATGTGGAAATGTCCCGACAACGAGACTGTGTGTGTAAAACTATTGGACGTGTTTTAAAGAGTCCATTTCCACTAACTTTATATATTTCTCATACTTTTGAAAATCCAGCATTTAGCAACACAATATCCTTATTCTTATTCTTCCATGAGGGGGTTTGGCGCCATGGCTTCTCTTTTCCAGGAAGAATGTAAAATAATGTGTCACACACATCTCCAGTAAATCCTGTATAATTCAACCAATCAGATGAAGACTTCGAAACTCCTCAATTGTTTACAATTTTGTGTGCCATATGCATCAGACATTCAGCCAACGATCCATGGGCGCGATGCCAGAGGCTGAGATTAGCCAGCTAATTCTCTTCCCTTTTTTTGTTTACAGAGATAGTAAGCTAACCATGCTGCTACGTGAGTCCCTGGGAAACATGAATTGTCGCACCACCATGATAGCCCACATTTCTTCGTCCCCCAACAACTTCTCAGAGACTCTCTCTACCCTTCAAATTGCCTCTCGTGTTCTTAGGCTGAAGAAGAAGAAGGCTAAAGTAAGCGTGGTATGACACTATCCTTCTTTGATTGAACTTTCTTTTAGTATAGAATGATGCATCATTGTATTCTATGTTTATTTGTTTAAAATGCAGTATTTTTTTGTCTTCTGTAGCAATACACATCCAGTTCCTCTGGTGGTGAGAGCTCATGTGAGGAAGGAAGAATGCGTCGCCCAACACAGCTGAGAACCATTCATTCTAGAAATGTTGTTGATTCAGAAATGCCCCTGCTACACCTCTCCAGTGACCCAGAAGACTATTCTAGCAGTGAACAGTCATGTGACACAGTTATTTATGTAGGTCCAAACGGCTCCGCCCTCTCAGACAAAGAACTAACAGACAACGAAGGTCCTCCAGAGTTTGTTCCTATCATCCCATCCCTACATAAAAATAAAGCAGATCTTAGCATGACATCTTTGACATCACAACCATCTCAACAGGTTGTAGCCCCACTAGTTCAAGTCTCACAGTCTGTCCAACCTTTGCAGACTGTTCATCCCCAGCCACTTCCACCTTTGCCAGAGGAAGGTGCTGAGCCAGGTAAAAAGGAGAAAGACTGTCTTAAGTGCAACACTTTTGCAGAGCTCCAAGAGAGGCTGGACTGTATTGATGGAAGAGAAGAGGTTACGAAATTTCCTTTTGAAGAAGTCCCTGCCAACAGAGCTGCCAAATTTGAGCCTGGCTATGGTCAAGTAGTAAAAGGGGGTCAGCAGTCCAGTTCTCCCAAGAGAATATCTGACCAGCAACTGGAGGAGATCCGTGAGGTGGTTGAAGAAGCAGAGATTGCTCAGTCAATAATAGAAAGCTTGACACAGTCTTCAACAGGCAGTTGTGGACTCTCCAGCAGCAGAAGCGTGTCTGGCAGCAGCGGTATTGGGCAACTAACTCCTCTTCATAGAGCCAAGAGCTCCAGTTTACATGACAGCAGAGAATCCATCAGTGGTGGGAGCAGCAGTGAGAGTAAGCCTCGTCCTATGGGCTCTCCACGGTTGGGGATTGCCAGTCTTACTAAAACCTCAGAGTACAAACCACCATCCTCTCCCTCTCAACGCTGCAAAGTGTACACCCAGAAAGGAATAATGCCTAGCACACCACCGCACTCCTCACATAATCTCAATAAAGACTTTAGAAAATCATCTACAGAGTCTTTGCTTAATCCTGAGTCTAGAACCTCTCCGGTGGGGATGAGCCCACATGTCCTAAAGAGATCTTCATCATCCAATAGCCTTGGATCAGCTGAGACATTGTGTGATGATGTTCCCCAGCTGCCTTTGGACAATAAGAAAAATGTGAAGGACACCACAGCCACAGTTACACTGGAGCATCCTTTGGAACCCAGTGGAGAGGATGAGCTGGTGTTTACCCTGGTGGAAAAGCTGACAATTAGTGGGGTGATGGAAAATGGCAGACCAACCAGCATTATCAGCTTTAACAGTGACTGCTCGGTGCAGGCTATGGCATCGGGTTCAAGGCCTGTTAGTATCATTAGCAGCATGAGTGAAGACCTAGAGCATTACACTACTGCTCCTTGCATTACCCCTGCCACTGTCTCACAAGTCAACATTGCTAAATTCCTGCCTCTTAGCAAGATCGAAGGGGACGCCCAGGCTAGTCGTCGTTCCTCAATAAGCTCATGGTTGAGTGAAATGAGTACTGGCAGTGATGGTGACCATTCATGTCATAGCTTTGTTGCCCAACAGTGCTTTGGACAAGGTGAGGCAATAGCAGAAGATAGGCTTTTAGAAATTCAAGAAGAAGGAGACATAGACCCTGAGTCAAATAACCAAAAAAACATAGACAAAGAGAGTGATTCCAATAAAATTGATGTAAATACAACTAAACATAAACTAGACAAGCTGCCCTCAACCTCAAGTGGCTATGTTCCTTTTAAAACCAACAGTACAACTCACCCTTGTGCTGCTGTTAAGCCAATGGTTGTGCAGGACTTGCAAAACAAAACCCCGCTAGTCAAAGATCCCAAATCCCCACCTGTTCCAGTCTCAAGTGAGATAAATTTTGATGACCCTTGGATGAAAAGGGAGGGATGTGAAGAGACCAAGCCTTTGGACATGGTATGTGATGTCAAGACAGAGAAGAGAACATCGGAATCTCTAAAAAAGAAATGGCAAGATGACAAGTTCAGCTCGAGTGAAGCAGCATGTTCCCCTGATTCCATGAACCGGGTGGTGGATGGCTGTGAGATAGTATTCAATGCACCCGAAAGCATAACTCAAGTGTACTGTGCAGACATCCTCAGAACGGGTAGTCTCCCTCGTGCATGGCATCGCTTAAATAAGCAGGACGATCTGGAAGACCCTACATACCGTTACATGAGTGGAGAGTATAAAAGCCTTGGGGTTACCACCTCCACTCCCTGCAGTCCAAGAGCCACACTCGAAAGAAGATGTTCAGCAGGGAGGCAAGGTATCTTTGCTCGTCAGAAAGGAATCCCACCATTGCCACCTGTAAGGAAGTCTAGCCTTGACCAGAGGAATCGAGCAAGTCCACAGCATAATCCAGGAAATTCTCAGACATCAAACCATCATCTGTTTTTCCTTGGCAGCACACCTGAAGACCTGGGTGGTAAACATAAAGGACCAAATGTAGAGAGCAGCAGACTGTTCAGTGCCAAACTTGAGCATTTAGCAAACAGAACCAATTCCTTAGGAAGGTCTCATGGGGCACATCATGAGTGTCATTCTTTAGAGAGGGCGGAAAGTTTGACCTCTCTAGGCTCTAAAGGAGGAGTTGCAAAAGACAGTACAATGCCAAGGACAGGTAGGAGCATCACCCGTTTGCTTTCATCACCTACCAATGGGCCAAATGGTAACAATAATGCACCACAATCACCCAAAGCAAGTCAATCCAAAATCTCTGCAGTTAGCAAACTCCTTATGGCAAGTCCCAAAGCTCGAAGCTTATCAACCTCCAGCACTAAGACCCTAAGTTTCTCCACCAAATCTCTTCCACAGTCAGTAAACCGAAGCTCAAGTTTGCCTCCTAACGGAAAGAACCAGAACCAAAATTCATGGTCAACCCAGTCTCTAAGTCGCAGCAAGGGGACAGGGTTAGCATCTAAGCTACCTTTAAGAGCAGTGAATGGACGAATCTCTGAGCTCCTACAAGGTAGCGCCAGCTCTCGTGCTGCCCAAGGACGAGGGGCTTCGGACACCGAAGAGAGAGGAGCAGCAGTGCAAGGAGAGGAAAGGCCAGTGGCCCATACTTTGCCCTCACCTTACAGTAAGATTACTGCCCCAAGAAGGCCTCACCGTTGCAGTAGCGGACAAGCCAGTGACAACAGCAGTGTGCTAAGTGGAGAGCTTCCTCCTGCAATGGGAAAAACTGCTTTGTTTTACCACAGTGGTGGCAGCAGTGGCTATGAGAGTATGATACGAGACAGTGAGGCCACAGGAAGCACATCATCCGCTCAGGACTCTATGAGTGAAAACAGCAGCTCGGTCAGTGGTCGCAGGAGCCTCAAGAATTCAAAGAAAAGAAGTAATTCAGGTAGGCAAATATCAGATGCTTAAAACTATGATTCTTTATGATTAAAATCAAGAATGCAACACAAAAAAATAATAATTTGGTAAAACTTAAAGCTTTTATTATTATACCTGAAGGCTTTAAGTAAACTGTTATGGTATTTATTGGTAGTTATGTATTTTACTACTTAATTGTTGTGCAATACAAAATATCAACGTACACACACACACACCCTGACGGACATTTATAATTTTTCTATTTCTATTTTTTTTTCTTCTGTATTTATAGTCTGCTTCTAAAGTCTGACAAGTGTATTCAGTGGCTCATCTTTTCATCCATCTTTCTACAGTTCAGCAATACAAAGATCTCAGCAAAATTAATGTAATCCCTAACGAACTGTGCTCAAGAAAATGTATTGTACTACAAAGCTTTCAGGACTCATTCCAGATTATACTTGGAAGAAACAAAACTTTTTAAACAGCTCTACTCCCCGTACATGCTTGGATGATCTGTTATGATACCGACTGATAGCAGTTGCCAAACTTAGCTGTGGGTGGTCTTTCAATATTTAGTGCTGCCTAAATTCCTGAATACCCACCTCCTCTCCTGTCTCTTTAGGCAAAGAATGTCACTCTTTTTCTTGCCACCACAAACCTTTGCATGGTGCGAAAACTGAAAATTTAAATCCTGGCTCTGGAACAACAGACACAAAAGCTGGACAAGTACACGTTAAACCGCAAAGAAAAGTAGTATTGTAATCATGTATACTACTCAATACCTTACATGAAAAGGTCTTTGCAAGGATATGAAACCACAACGTACAGTTAAAATTTACATCAACTGCCAACTGCTAATGTTCTTCTGGACTCAGAGCACTCTATCTCCAAGGCAATGAGGGAAGACTGAAAGTTTGACCTTTTTGGTGCTGGTTTTTTTTAGACCAAATGACAAGCTGAAACACATTAATATTACCTTGTTCCTTGGTTTTTAAATCAGATAACTTATCAGCAGACTTGGAACTGTCAATTTCTATGCAAATAAGGGAACCACTTCTAGCAAATTCCTCATTGTAGACTTCGTTCCTCCAGACTGGTCAGATAAATCAGATTACATGTCTGCATCAAATTGGTAGGAGTGCAGATTTGTGTAGGTTAAACTTTGACTCAGCACTGTAACACACTTTGAAACTCTCTTTTTTTACCTGGTTTCATTACAAAACAAGATTGATAAAATATGTTTACATAGTGTTCATAACATGACATCGTTTCATCCATAGGGTCCCAGAGACGCCGTCTAATCCCTAACCTCACCTTAGACACCTCCTCTCCAGTGAGAAAGCCGGTCATCAGTCCAGGGGTACGCTGGGTGGATGGTCCCCTCCGGCCCACACAGAGGGGTTTAGCTGAACCTTTCGAGATTAAGGTTTATGAGATTGATGATGTGGAACGTCTACAGAGGAGGCGAACCGTAGGCAATAAGGTAAGAGGGAGCAGCAGTGTTTCAACTGCACTTCTTCTGAGAGTGCTCATACTTATTGTTGTTGTGCCCTCAGGAACTGGTATACTTTAGTGCCAAACTGAAGATTTTAGAGCATCGGCAACAGAGAATCTCAGAGGTGCGAGCCAAGTACGATTGGCTGAAGAAGGAACTAGAGCAAACCAAACAACATCTGATGCTGGAGCCAGAGAAATGGACCACTGAATGTAAGCCATTTGCACAATTTTGGGTTGATATAAATGGTACTTTAGTGAACCGTTTCAAGTCCAAGAAATAGTCATATATGAACAAAACAAAATTAATAGCAAATTCACTTATAGCTATGCAACCTGCAGGCAATGAAAAAAGGTTGTTGTTTTTTTTTGACTGTTTGATTTAACTTCTGTCAGTTAACATCAGTTTCTTTCACTTTTGCAGTTGACCTTCAGCAGACGTTTGAAGTGGACTCTCTGGAGTACTTAGAAGCTCTGGAGTTTGTCACGGAACGACTGGAGAACCGGGTGAACTTCTGCAAAGCTCATCTGATGATGATCACATGCTTTGACATTACTTGTCGGCGACGGTAAAAAATTTGCCAAGTATTAAGGACAAGTGAAAGTGGAAAAGGCTCAGCAGGGTGTATGTGAGCAAGTTTAATCAATAAAATGATGGCTGAAATGATTGGGAAAATATAAAGGATTAATATTTTTTCTAAAATGGATTTTGGTCGGGAGCGGAAAATGTTGGACATTTGTAGAGTTGACGAAAAAAAAAAGCATTGTCCCAAAATAGATGGATGCGCACTTTGGAACTATGGAGTCGTTGTTTGCGAAAATGGCTTGCTCGCTTGCTGTGAACAAACTAATTATATTGCCATAAGTGGATAAAAGAACAAATCGTTAAAGAAGATGAATGAAAAACAACAAAAAGGACGACAAGTGCCTTGTGAACACTTCAATATGTTGGAAATCTATGGGCAAAAATCCATGTTTGTGTACAGATGGTGCTAGCATAAAAAAAATACATACAAACAAACAAACAAAAAAGTTAAAAAAGTAACAAGAAAAAGAAAATGAAAATACTGCTTGTTAAATTATGTTTAATCTCTTTGATTCTGTCTCTGTATTTGTATTGTTATACACTAGTCACATTCAACTGAACTGTTACGTGTGTTTTATATAATTTTTTGTATTCTTGGACACACTGAGACCACACAGAGTGTTTCGTATTCCATGAAATAGCGCAGCACGACATCTAGAAGAATGATTCCTGCAATGGCTCATTGATTTTTCACATCCCCTGCGGTTATGGTGGCATTTTCAGCAATGTGACGCCTCGGGCTCGGCTGCTCCAGTGTGTCACGGTTGAGAGGCGAGAAGAATCCTCAGTCTGGCAGGACCAACAAGGATCTTAAATATCAATAAGAAACAAAAAATTTAACGCATGCCAACTTCTTGGGCATTTTTAAAGTGTAACTTCCCAATACAATTTTTTATAAAAACTTTCAAATTTAGTCTGTTGCGCTGCATTCCAGATCAGATTGGTGCATATGTCTGGTCATTGGCTTTAACTCTATGTGGTCTC
The DNA here is from genome assembly GCF_003368295.1 of Carassius auratus. Taxonomy (NCBI): domain Eukaryota; kingdom Metazoa; phylum Chordata; class Actinopteri; order Cypriniformes; family Cyprinidae; genus Carassius; species Carassius auratus. The sequence goes on along the minus strand of NC_039259.1, from coordinate 23,245,614 downwards.
ATTGTAAGTGTTCTGACACTTTGGTATAAATCTGTTTATATATATATACAGTAGATATATGGTGCTTGAGACAGTTTCAGCCCTAAACGTTGAGTATATAGCCTGTTTCTGGTACTAACTAAAGACTTCATATGCTTTTCCATTCCCGCTTCACTCCTCTTCCCTGCCCTGATCCTCGCTAAAAGCAAAGGGGAGTGACATTCCTGCTGCCCTTTGACCTTTTGGCATTGTAATGAATGAAGGATATTATTTATTTTTTACCTCAGGAGGCCTGTATGACAGAGATGCTTATATTCTATAATTTATTTAGCCTGCAAAGCACTATGCATTTAAATTGTACAGTAGCTAAATTCATGCCATATATATAAAATATACTTCTATATTTCACTTTTGTTCTTCTTTATATATTATATAGGTATTGTTTTTGCATTTCTTTGTAAACGCATCTATCGCCAAATCATGGGTGACAAGAGATCAAGCAATTTCCATGTTTATTCATGAAACGTTTTTTTCATCACAACCCGTCACATTCTTCAGCATCTGTGGATCTTTCAAGTAATGCATTGTGTGATATGCGGTACAATGTGTAAAAGAATATCGTCCTAAATGCGCTTTAATGTCATGTGAATAGAAAGGAAAAAACAAAAAAGACAAAGACAGTTTGGCATTATAGATGTTTGAGGGAAGATGAGGAAAGTTGTCAACATATTGCTTCATGTTAATACTGCGACAGTCAGCATGATTTCTTGTTCTATGGGGAAAAACACAGCCTGAATGAGAGTTTGATTGGCATATGGACTGATGTAAATAAAGGATGTTTTGGAAGCTTCATTGTATTTTCTGCCTTATTCTGAAGTGACAACAAAAATAATTTGAATTCTCTCTTAAAACAGTTCGCGATACAATATATAGAATTTATTTTTATTAGTTGCCCACATTTTTTGCATATCTGCAGGATAAATCTTTATGGGTTTTTTGATAAAAAAAAAGAATGAAAGCAATCTTCAGTTGCTCTTTTTTTATTCATTATTTTAATTCAGTATATCCTAAGCTTAATTTGAGATGTTTTAATCTGCTTGCAGACAAGAGTGATCTTCATCGGCTTTGATGAACAGCCATCAACCACAGATACAGTTCGATAGAAAATCATATCAGACATCAAAAGAACACAAGGGAGCTTTATAAGTATATAATTCACCCTGACAGGACAGATACAGATAATAACACATCTTATCAGTGATCCTGATGCTTAGTGTAGAAGTTATCTTTGTGATAAAAGTGATCTAATTTAGTTAATTTTAGATTTAGAACTGACAAAGAAATGTTGAGTATGTGTGTGTGTGTGTGTGTGTATAGTGACTTTTATTGGTTATAAAACCTAATTTTCCATAAACTTCTGGTGCTGTTCAGTCAATTTGTATACTATTAAAATATTATTGATCTTAAGTATAGTACATTCATTTCATAAACGATTTTGACTGCCATGCACACAGCACCTGAGGGTAAATAAAAATAAAATTTTATTCTATTTGACTTTTGGTGAAACATGACAGAAAAAGACTTGTGGCTGGACTCGTTCACGTTTTGTTAGGAATGATGTCATAGGCTTAACAAAGTGTGAGTGTTATAGAGATTGGACTGCTGACAAGTCGTTGCTCTATACTAACTTCCTCTATTTCCTCTTAAGCCCCATTCTATCCAACAGAATGACATTTTTTAAGATGTTATCTCATCTCAGAGAAGTGCACCTCCAAAAGCTGTTTGCTTTAGTGGTCCCAGAGTTATGAGAGGAGAGGAGGTGGAATGAGACGTGTAATCCCGTCTATCTGTATCCTGACACTCATGAGGGTTAAAAAGATTTAGCAACAATAACACGCTCTGGAAAAATATCCGGAAAAGTGTCATCTGTGCTGATCTACACCAACCAAAGACATAATTCTATCTTACATAGATTTCCAGTATAAGCTCAGCCACTAACTTTATTAATAATTTGATTATTTACACATCACTAAAATGACATCACTTCCTGAAGGATGTGTATATTATTAATAACAAAAAGTATATTATTAACAAAGGCCAGTTCCTTGTATATAACAAAAGAAAGTCACATTTAAGTCACTTTATTAATGGACCACAAGAAAGCATTCTGATTAGTGAAATACCTGGAACATTTCTAAATGAAATGCCAGTTTTTCATGTTTGCATGTAAATGGCAGCATCTGTTCAAACCAGAGTATTGAATTTATTTAAATTATGTCTTACATCCACTTAACTGTGATAAGTGTGAAAACTTACTAATGTGTTTCACATTTTCAAAAAACTGTAAAAGTATTTGATTCAACATATTAAGGCATATGAGGGGAATATTTACTGAAACGAAGGATTGACCCACATTACAAATCAAGTACTTACTGCAATAACACAGCCCAGATGGTAAAAGCAGAGCATAAGAACAAAAAGCAGCTGCTGAAATACGTTTATGAAATCAGAGCAAAAAGCATGGTCATGCCAGGGTAACTCTGAAGATTGAAGTTAATGATGAGAAGCTGAAGCACAAATCTGAGGTGTGTGCTGTATGGAGTTTTTTATGTATCACAGCAGTTATTGCTGAAAAGGTGTTGCCTTTCACAACAGCTGATGATGTGAACAAAAATGGCATCTGAATACATCTGGGAAGCCTAAACTAATGTATATATAGTGCATAACTACAAAATTACTAAAATGTAAACTTTAAATAATATAAGAATAACACATATTTGAATCATTTTATTTCTCCCAAGTGACCAGTACAACAAGAAATATATAAATGTAAGGATTTACTAAATTCTCAATAAGATGCATTTAAGTACTATTAAATCACATATGTTTATAAAAAATCATTCAGACTTTGTAACAGCTGCATGACTACACATTTTAAAAGTGACAGTATTTCTTTAAAGGGTAACATACACAGTTTCACCCAATCTCATGTTAATCTAGAGTTTCTATAGATTAGTACTGCATCCTTCATATATCCAAAAAGTCTTTAGTTTGATCACATTTCTAAAAGAAAAATACAGCTTTCCGGTTCTTTCCGGAAAAAGCCGAGCTCCTGGAGGCGTGCCGTGAGCGGAGCTATAATACTGATGTTTTGTGTTGTTTTCATTAACATATATTCACTAATGGGCTGATTTCCAACAAAATACAGAAATTTGATGCAAATGTAACTTACTCAAATGGGGTCTTTTATCACAGGGACGGTTCCATGTTTTAATAGCAAACCATGTGCATTGCGATTCTTTTTTGCGATTTTGAAGCGCGTTGATGTGTGCGATATCGCTCTCCACTGGTCAACGTGTGCGCGAGTACGCTTTTCCGGGAGAAATGCTCATATAAGGAGTTCCATTCTCGTCTACGTCATTAGATCCACGATCAAAAAAAAAAAAAACGCAGACACTTGAACCAACCTGGAAGTAAGATTTTTGGCACAGAAATTCTCAGTCATTCTTCTAAATTTTTTTTTATTTTTTACTTTGGCCATGTTTAGCATGAGAATCCATCTCTTTAACACTGTGAACAACTCTGAATATACGAAACACCATTGTATCCTACCTTTAAGTTTATCATTTAAATATAGCATGGTTTTTCCTCTTGCAACCACTCATTTGGGGTCAAAATACATAGACATATGACTTTCTTTTTAATAATTATTATTATACTTTGGATTGAGTGTTAAAGGTGAAGGGGACAGCGAGTTGAACTCAGAATAGAAAAAAAGTGCAATGAATTGAAAAACAACAACAAAAACCATCTGAAATGGGACGAGCAATCTGAAATGGACTGAAAAAGCACAGCAGAGTGCTGTAGATTTTTTTCCTCTGGCAAGTGCAGTAGAAGAAGCAGAGAAAGAAATATATATATTTTTTTTTTCAGTTGAATTCTAAAGCAGCTGGTTTGATACACAGCGGCACAAAAGCAGGTGGCAGACACAACCATCCAGAAACATCCCATTTGCGTATTGATTGACAGCCAGTGTGTGAAAGTATTTTCAGAGAGCGAAAGAGGAGTTTGGGGCTGTGGCTCTCTGTATGATGGCACAAATCAGCCTAGACTCGACCCAGCTCAGTCTGGCACTTGCTCAGTTTTCTCCTCACCTCATTAGTCTGGGTGCAAGCCGTCCCGTGGGTCACCTTCATGATGTCATAGGCCGGAGCGGGAGCAGGAGAGATGCTTGAGTTAAATGATTGTCATATGAGGGAAGAACATTCATTTAAAGGATTGAAACTGGAGCTGTGAGAGTCCAAAGCAGCCGTTATGTTACTGTGGGATTTGGCTGCTGCACCAAGAGCGTCACGGGTGAAATTTTAGTAAAAGAAATGTGGCATATTAACGCTCTTCTTCCATTATAAGGTAAAAAAAGATAAAATATAATATATTACATTAATATATTACTTTTGGTGCTTTTTATTATATTTCTGTGAATTTCTGTAAATTTGATGTTGTTACATGTGTGGAAATATTACAGCTGTAGATAGTATGTACCAGTATGTACTTAAACTGTGTACACATGTAGTTACACAGGTATTAGGAACACTTAATAAAAAGTGGGACCTATTATATTATATTATAAATAAAAGATTGGAGTAAATATTGATCTTTTAATAAAAAAATAAAACATTATTTACCCCTGTTGTATCTGCGAGGTGTTCGTTACACATTTTCTGTGTGTTAACTTTAGTAATTTTGGCTGTCGAATGTCTGACTTGATTAAATTTTGACCCAATTTCAAAGGTTTGAAAATTCCAATTCGACTATGAAAATCCATAGTCGGGGACACCCCTAGATTTAAGCATTAAGATAATAAACCTCTAAGCATCAAGATAGTAAAGCATTTTGCAAAAATTATTTCCTTATTTTGCCATCTGCACATAGTCTGCCTGACTCCGACTGAGTCAGTGCGGAGACATCCATTCCACCGTTTAGACAACAATCAGACTGCAGGGCAGAATGCAGCCGATGACCATTGAGGGTCTCGTCATGCTTCTGATCTCTCTGCAGTTGATTAAAGGGCCAAAGAGCAGGTGCTAACAGACTTGTGTGAAGCTCCCCTGAGCCTCCTCCAGTCTGCTCAGGTAGTGCTGAAGCTTCCCCACCCACAGCAGCTCCACCGCTCTGAACAGATGAGGATCACTCTGTGCTAGGAAACACAAGATTACTGTAGCACTGGCAAAATAAATGGTAACATATTATATTTGTAGTTACCAATATGGTCACCATAATATGTACCATCATAGTTCACTTAAAGGTAACATATCATGAAAATCTGACTTTTGCAGGTTTTAAGTGATATAATCATGTCCTTGGTGCATCTACCAAACAAGGAAACATGAAATAGGTTAACCCAGTAACTTTGTTTTGGCAAGCCTTTTTCTACAAGCATGTCAGATTTCGCTCCCTTGGTAGTCTCAGCCTCAGACGTCACGCCCACGGACCATTGGCTAAACGTCTGATGAATATGGGACACAAAAGTGGAAACACTTCAGGAGTCTCGAAGTCCTCATCGATTGGCTGAATTATACAGGATTTCTGGGAGACTTGTGTGTCAGTTCTGCCTTGAAACAAAAATGCTGTGGTGCCAAACGCCCTCATGAAAGAAGAAAGCCATCAAGTTTACAAATGTGACAATGAGTGCTTATCAGGATCAACTAAACGCTGGATATTCAAAAGTATGTGAAATATTTAATGTTCGTGGCATAGAATCTTTAAAATATGTTTGAGAGTTTTACACATCGGTCTGTTATTGTGGTGACATTTCCACACGCCGAAATGTGACGCTGAATGATATAAACTGTGATTGGTTGTTTGACATGTCAGTCAAACTGCCTCATGGGCGGGCCATGGCCAATGAAAGCTGCCATAAATTCCAGACCTTCAGTCATCAGTCTGAAGGTCTGACTATTTGAGACTACTTCCTTGGTGATCTCATTATAAAATGACCGCCCCTTTATCTGTAAACTTCTATCCATGGTTCCATCATTTTGAATCTGTAAGCGACAATGGTGTACCAATTATAATGCCATGGTGAAAGTACTGTTCTGCCTTTGCACAGAACACTATTTAGAGTCCTGAGTTGTCTCAGAGGAGACAAGAGACCAGTGGAATTATTGAAAGTGATGTGACATACAGCCAAGTATGGTGACCCATACTTAGAATCATGCTCTGCATTTAAACCATCCAAAGTGCACACACACAGCAGAGAACACACACACACACACACACACCATGAACACACACCCAGAGCAGTGGGCAGCCATTATTCTGCGGGGCACGTGGAGCAATTGGGGGTTCAATGTCTTGCTCAAGGGCACCTCAGTCATGGTATTGCTGGCCCAAAACAAATGTTTTTAGCAGGTCTGAGCTGTAATGTTGCAGCTCTGTTCTGGAAAAGGGGGCAAGGAGCAGCAGCTCATTTGCATTTAAAGAAACAGGCACGAAAAACAGTGTGTGTCTGCTTCCACTGAAAATAGAATAATTATATAATAAATGATCTGTGGGGTATTTTGAGCTGAAACTTTACAAATACCTTCTGGGGACACCAGATGCTTACATTACATAATCTAAAAAGGGGCATAATATGTCACCTTTAATTCTAAACTTCAGGTCATTCCAGGGGAAACTGTAGTAAAGAAATGTACTTTAGATCAGCATCTGCAAGTAGAAATAATAAAACTTCCCCTGGAGAAATAAATACACCAGACGACTGCTGTACCAGACTGCTGTATCTTCCATCTGTCTCTGAAGAATTCAACATTTCTTCTATTACTTTTTTATATATAGTGTTTGAACGTGTCAGGTGAACCTGGCAGGAAACATGCTAAAAATCAGCATATTCCAGGCGCAGGAGCGTGAGGGAGATGCTCCCTGTCAGGAGCGCAAGAAAGAAAAGCCTTAATCCACATTTCCCATTCATCCGCACTGAGCCGAGGGCAGCAGGCCAGGCTTACAGTGATCCGCTGCTGAGACGGGCAAACCAGAGACAGGCTGACTGTCTGCCACTCTAAAACCACCACATGAAGTCACAAAGAGAAAGATAACAACATAGGAGGATTTTAAGTATTTCTTAAACATTTCTTAACATCATTTGCAACTGGTATTACTGCAGTAACATGAAGCACTTCCAGAATATGCAACCAAAAGCATACAGTTCTGCATTTTGTTTCTTTTGTGTTCCAAATCATAACTCAAAGAGCTCAGTAAAGCTGTGCAGATTTCGTCTTCATGGCCTTGACTGACTTTCACTTAAAGTTCAAACCCTTAGCAGTAAAAGCAATGATGAAGATGAAAACTTACAGTTCTTTAAAACTCTCAGGGGTTTGTCTGGACACAGTTGTATTGTGAAATATCCGTCAGCCGGGACAGTCTTCGTCACACAGTGCAGATTTTTATCGTAGTGGGTTATGGGTCCAAGGTTATCCAGCAGAGACTGATGCTTTAAGCTCTTTAGGTTTCGTTTTAAAGACCCTTGTGATTTTGCTAGTTGTAAAAATGTCTAGAAATATCAGACCCTGTAAATGCTACAACAAAAGGATAAGAATTAAAGCTTCACAAGGATAAACGCTTGTGGTATGTGAAAGAACTTGATGGATGTGAAATTATGTTCTGAGAAATATTTAAACAACTGTCAGAAAAGAACACAACACAAGCCCTGGAAGTTCAAGCAGTACAGACTGAAAAGTTATCCACAAGTAATCAGAACATAAAATGAGTAACCTGAATTACATTCTCTCTCTCTCTCTCTCTCTCTCTGTGTATCATGTAATTCAGATGACTTATTTTAGGGAACGTATTCTGACTATTTTGCATTCCTTTGAAAAAACTAAGAGAAATAAAATATAATTTTTTTTTTAAATGCATTAAACATCAAATTGCTTCAGGGTTTCCAAAACTAGATTACATGAAATAACTGCAGAGGGTTTATGAGCTGACAAAAATATAATAATTAATGAAATCATAAAAATGGCCAATTAAGATGAATGCATTTACATTTTCTGCATACAAAATATTTTATATTTGTTTACATGCATGTCAATGTTATCACTAAACAACATCAGAGAACATGCAAATCAGTAGTGAAATTATTTAAATATAATCTTATAATAATAATGATGATTCCGTTAGCAAACGGAACATGGCGCTGGATATATCTGCCCCCTGCTCGGGGGGTGTGTGTTCACAGTGTGTTAACTTCTCACTGCTGTGTGTGTGCACTTGGGTGGGAGATAAATGCAGAGCACCAATTTTGAGAATGGGTTGCCATACTTGCCAAATGCCACGACTTTCAAACACAATTAATTACAGAAAAAACATGAGTAGGCTACTTTAACATCCAATCCAATTTAAAATTTTCAGTATTCGTCTTGCAAAAATGACCATTAATTTATGAGACATACAGTAGGACTGAGATTATTATAATTTTTCATATTAGCCTAAATGATGCAAGACTCAAACTTTAATAGCCAAAACCATTGATACAAATTGAAATTATTTTAATTAAAATCTCCCTTAAGCAACGTTTCCTGCACATCATTGAATAGTATGATAGATAGGCCTGTTGATATATACCAAATGAGAAGAAAACGATTTGTGAGAAGAAACACAGTGCAAATGCATTCACAACCTCACAACTCTTACACAGTGAAACCTCAGTGAAACCTGCCACAGTCAGAAGCCAAATAGAAATAGCTTTGAACAACTAAATCACCCTGACCAACACATCTACTGCATGTTTCTGATGAAGTCCATCCTCCATCACTGGTCTGGTCTCAACCATCATCACTATTAGAGCGCCACTTTCTGTTGCTGTAGCAACAACCAGAGGAGGGGAGGCACACCGCAGCAACCTGTTAACACTCCCATTAGTGTAAGCTCAGCCTTTCTATTCATCTCCACGCTGGATCATTACCAAGAACAAAGAGCCCTATCTCTGCTGGGACCACTTTGGAGGAATATTAAATTGTGATTTCTATCTCCTCACAAACAGCAACTTGTTCATGAGAAGTGAAGAAGCACCACGCACAGGAAAAACCATAGTCTTTATCATTAATCTGGCCGGCACATTAACAAAGCCCTGCGCTGTAATCTGCAGCTTACATCTTAATGCATTAAAAGTGCTTTTGTCATGTGATATCAGTCTCTAAGCATCAGTCAATGCAAAGGTTGTTTGTAGTGCTGATGCTGTAGTTCATCCATATACAACGACAGCTTGATCAATGTCTAATCACTCACTGAGACTCTTTAACGTTAATGGCGGCGTGTGTTGAATACACATGCATTTCTGAACTGGATCAAGAAGGCTGTAGTTTCAGTACGGGACAACTTGTTTACATTACTTACTTCATCATTCTTAACCCTTAAAGTAGTAATTAAAAACATCTGTAATATTAACTGATAAATTGGAAACATATCGCACTTAGATTTTTTTTTTTTTCTTGTGAAGCCACCAGTAAACTTACATATCTTCTCAAACTATGCTCAGATTCCACAATCAAACATGATACATTTTTATTTATAAAAGCAAATATTTTGTTTTTTTGTAGAATTATTCCAAGTCCAAATGATTATTATATTTTTATTATTATAATTATTATATTATATAATAAACCATGCAATTACTTATCAAAGAAAAGTACCATGTACATTAAAAGAGGTGTGCTCTTTGAAAAACTAATTTCTTAAAATGTCTAAATGACTTTATATTATTCATAAACATTTTGAAGATAAAATAAAGGTTATGCATATTTTTTTACTACAAAATGATATAATCATGCAATATAAAACATAAAACAATATAAAGAATACATTAATTGGAATAAATTGAAATAAAAACAAAAAAGCACTGAAAACATAAAATGAAAACATGAAAAAAATCTCTTGTTCTTAAAAACAACAACAACAAATTTGGGGCAGAGTCATCTACCAATGGCAGACAGGGAGGAGGATTCAGGAAACCTTTTCTTGCTGTACCATTTTCGCAGAAATGACAGATTTCACCTTAGAAACTTTAATTAAACTACTCAATTAAGCTTTCTGAGTTATGAAAGATGAACCCTTAAGCACTAAAATTCAAGTTTATTTGTATAGCGCTTTTAACAATACAAATCGTTACAAAGCAACTTTACAGAAAATTATGTTTGTACAATATTTAGTAGTAGCTTATCGTGGTGACTGTCAGTTTGTGCACGTTTGACAGGATTTTAGAAAAAAAATTAATACAAGACGTAGTCAGCTAGACGATGAACATTATCAAAAGTATTAATTAATAGTTATTATATGATGCAGTCACACAAAATAAAATCTTGTTTTGAAAGCATTTTGTATATTGCCGCTAAAAATACAGCATTTTTATTCATGAACACATTATGTATAAGAATCATCTGTCTCTGCATCTCCCCTTTATGTGACCCCTCAGCTCCAGAGCATGGGAACATGCTTGGTTACACCTATATGACATGACCACTCTGACCGCCTGCTCACTTTTACATCGCCTTTAAACGCCCTGTCCCTCACACATCCACCTTTGACTCCATCTCTGACCCCTCAGACTCATAACAAAGCCCTCCATTACAAACCAATCCTGCTGAACCCCATCCCTTTCCCTCCCTGTACTGTAATACTTGGTATAGTCAGCACTCTGTCTGTTACCCAGACTCCCACGCTGCGGTCTCAGTGTCACTAATGCCTTCCTGGGCCTCCGGATCGTTCTGGCAGCTTCTCAGAACTGTGTGTGGTTTTGTTTTTTATCTGTTTTATGAAGCAATGCTGTAGGTGCCCCCAAAACAGTCCCTCTCACACATTACACACCCATTTCCTCTCTAAACCGCTGACAACCGACTCATATTTTCTGAACCTGAAACACTGAGGTGCATTTTAATTAAATAACTGTGTTGTGTAGCAAGATCGGGTTCGCTTTGACCCCGGCCTACACTCATTTCTAAGTGAAGTGAAGTGGAGAACACGCTCTAGCAATGAAGTTCTGGCACCGATTCAGCAGAAGTTTAAGTTTCCAATCTTTCTTCTGAGTCATGACAGTGAGACGAGGACAAAGGAAGGGCTTGAAGGAAGCTGTCAGTGCAACTAAAGGCCGACAATATCAGCACTGTAATAATTCAGATCATTTTAAAACATGAACAACATGCATACTACATGTTAAATGTAATATACAGCTGCCCCAAAAAGTATTTCAGCTTTTTGTTTTTTTATATTCATACATTTTTAAGTCTTACTTAAAGGGATAGTTCATCCAAAAATGAAAATTATGTCATTAATAACTCACCCCCATGTCGTTCCAAACCCGTAAGACCTCCGTTCATCTGTTTAAGTTTAAGATATTTTAGATTTAGACCGAGAGCTCTCAGTCCCTCCATTGAAGCTGTGTGCATGGTATACTGTCCATGCCCAGAAAGGTAAGAAAAACATCATCAAAGTAGTCCATGTGACATCAGAGGGTCCGTTACAGTTTTTTGAAGCATCCAAAATACAATTTGGTCCAAAAATAGCAAAAATTACGAATTTTTTGGACCAAATTGTATTTTTGATGCTTAAAATAATTCTAACTTTGTGGTCAACATGCATGAAATAAAGTGGCCTCTATTTGTCTTTCTGCCTGGCAATGAACAGAGCTAAAAATCTGTGGTAAAAGCAGCACACTAAGCAGAAGAGTTTCTTCATACATATTTAAATATAACAGCCCTGTTTCATACAGCATCTATGAATAGAAATGCGCATCTCTGAAGTACTGGTGTAGAATTCTGAGCTTCTCTAAAAACCTGTTGGTGTTTTGGCAGTAGGTAAAATATACAAACTGTACCAGTAGCAGCTCAATAAAATCATTAGGCTTTAATTGGCATGACTGAATACATTAAGTGTAAAAGATCGAGAAAAGTGTGCACATCCAACCAGAGCTGGGTTCATGAACAAAGCAGCAATGAAGATAGGCAAAACATAAATATCTGCACAACTGATAATTATGCTCCAAAATGTTTTCTTCAAACAGCTTGAAATATTTAAAGCTCATAGGTTTTCATCAGGCCAATCTGGCTTGATAAAATAGGTGTGAATTGTCCTTGAGCATCTCAGCCCCATAGAAGACTGAGTAGGTGAGCTATAGATAAGAACAGAGTGCTGAGAGACTCCTGCAGCTGAAATGCCCCGGGATCTTCTGCTTTGTGCTGAGAACACTGCTGGATCTGCATAAATCCACATTTGATAACAGTGCTGAAACTGTGCAAATGTTTCCTAAATGCACATTTTGCCTTTCCAACATAGTGGAAATGGATGTGCAATTCCATTAAATGTGTGAAATTATTTTAGCGTCTCTGTATTTGCTGCAAGAGTTCACAGCATTGCCCTGCAGAGACAGTGTGTAGTGGGTTCAAGATGTAGTTTTTATTTTGCTGTACATAGCGCTTTATACAATACAGATTGTTTTAATTCACATTAAAGGAATAGCTCACCCAAAACTCACTCAACCTCAGACCATCCAAGACCATTCTTCATCTGAACATATTAGGGGAAATTTAGTATTACATCAGTTGCTCACCAATGGATCATCTACAGTGAATGGGTGCCGTCAGTCCAAATAACCGATAAAAACATTATGGATAATGAACTGGTATTTTTGGCCAGAAGCAATGGTTTAAAGTTAAAACGCCCTAATGATGGCTTGATTTTTTTATTTTTTTTTTTTTTACAAAGACACAGCCTTTTGCTTCACAAGAGGGTAATTGATGGACTGGAGTCTTGTGGATTACTTGTGGATTATTGTTTCAGCTGTTTGGACTCTCCATCTGATGGTACACATTCACTGCAGAGGATCTATTGGTGAGCAAGTGATGTGATACTAAATTTCTCCAAATCTGTTCTGATGAAAACATTTTCTCAAAATCTGTTCTGATGAAGATACAAACTTATCTACATCCAAGATGGCATGAGGGTGAGTACACTTTTTATTTTTGGGTGAACTATTCCTTTAATAAACAGCAAAACAATAGTGTTAATGTGGTCAAAATCCATCAATTATGAATCAGAATAATTTCAGCTGTGATGCTTCTCTACAAAAGACAATAGTGCCATTACTAAGCTCAGTTTAGATCAGTGTTGATTCAGTTATGTTTAATAACAGTGTCAAGTTCAATTTTGGTAAAAGTCAGAGATATTGATTCAAAATCAGTCTAATAATGTTTTGAAAAGTTAGTGCCATTTTCCAGCTCAGTTCAGTTCCAATTTTGTTCTGAATCAATGCTATCAGTGCAGTTAGATCAATAATGTTACTCAGTATTACTTTTCTTTTAAAGATGTATATGGGTACAATTAAAAAGGTTTGAATGCCATTGCAATAGATATTCCAGGAAGTTTCAGGTGATCCATTGTTCTGAGCAACATGCTGATGGAGATAGGTCAATATTTCTGCAATTCTAATTGGTGTCGCTTGTGGCATTAAAATTACATCATTGTTCAATGACAATTTGGAGACAGAAATAGACTGAACTCTTTGAGAGCAGTATTATGTTGTACATCAGCGTAGGTGCCTCAAGCAAAGACTGCAGACTGTGTAGACTGATGAACTATGACTGAACCTCCTGTGAATAGATCCGATGACATTTGGCCATGAAATAAAAGTGATGCCCTAAAAGCCCCAGAAGTGACTAAGCTTGACTTGGTCAGTAGTCAATTAAATTTTCATGAAACGCAGATGAAAACTAACCTACAGCAGTTATATATACACTGTGTAAAAATGCCTTTGTGGGCACAGTAACAAAAAAAAAACTAAACTTTTGACTAAATATTCATGAACTCTGCAATCTAATGAGAAATGACAGAAAAGTTCAAGTCAGGTTCCTCCACCAGTCCTGGAGATTTCAACTAGATAATAAAAAAACAAAGTGATCTAGTGAAGTCTGGACACGTGCTTCTATTGTTTTGTCTGGCCTGAAACAGAAAACTTAGCATGTAAATGATAAACTTGCTGTGAGTCAGGTCTAAAGAATGTGCTGTTTACAACTTAACTAGATGCACTATAACTAGTTAGAGGCAAAGCAATACTTCAGGCGATGAGACAAAGAACATAAACACTCGAGTGAAATCACTCTTGAACCTCCAACAAACATCCCATGCAGAGATCCGAAACTGTCAAAGCCGAGTGGTCAGAGATTTGCTGGAATGAAGGGAAACTCCACGCACCCGGATGCCCTTGAAGGTTCATCGTGTGGAGCCGGACTCTCAGGAATGTTCCTTCTTCCACTTCATTGGATTAACTGCTTAATGTTCTAATTTGCATATTAATGACACGGCTGCTTGTCTCACTTTAATAGAGGATTTGAACTGGACTGGAATGTAAGGAAGAATGCTTAAGCAAGTGACCTTTAACTAGACTGTAACCTCAAAAACAAACATTCTTCTCTTCTGCATGGTTTTTTTTCCTTATCATACTTTAAATTATTGGAATATTATTATTATATGAATTAAAAATATTATTTTAATTCATACTATTGAGTTCAAATATATATTTATATATATGTTGTCTTTGTATTTATTTATTTATTTATACTTATTTATTTATTATTAATTGATGTCTACACATACATATAATTATATCTGAAGTGTCTTTGAAACAGTATGCATATTCTGACCTGCTTATTAAAATATAGATCCTTAAATATAGTCCTTTAATCTTAATAAATCTTAATCTTTTGTTATATGACATTTTAGTGGGTGTCTTCTGTAAATCATGGTAAAAATGTATGAAAGCTATTGTTTTTTGCTCAAAAAAAAAAAAAAAAGGACACAGGACATTTTTTTATGGGAAACAAAATATAAAACTTTTATTGCTTTGATGATGAAAAAATCCTTTTTCTTTGAGCAATATATAGTGAATTTTTGTAACAAAACCTGCCAAAACACCACCATAATTACAGGAATGAAGCCATGTATCCATTCTGCATGACTGAATGACAGGAATCCAAAACATTCATGTTCTAATGTATTGTTAATGAGCGAACCACAGTTGAGCTATTGACAGCGCAGTCACCTGGATGTGAAAATGCAAATAGTTTCTGCTTCCAGGCTGAACAGCAGGCACCAGAAACCTGTGATGTGTCTAAAATGATGGCTGCAGTGTAAGTGGGTCATATAGCGTGACTTTAACTTGACAAAACACAAGTGTGAGGAGCAAAATATATAGAGTATTACACTCTATAAGAAACACTTCTCTACAGGTTTTCTTAATTGATAAAACCTTTAGAAAGTGCTTAAAAAGGTTTGATATTTTAACAAGAAAAAGTAAACTTGTTTTATTTATTTTTTTGCCATTCTTGGAGATGAAAGGTTGAGAAAATTCACTGGCTATAAAAGTTTCTTAGCAGCAGTGAAATTGTAATTTGTGTTATTCGATAAATAAATAAATATAAAATTAGAAAAATAAATTATTTTTATAACAATAATAATAATATATGTAAACACACAGTATATTGTGCTGTATATTACTGTACATCTACACCTATAACAAGACATGAAGCGAATTTCATTATTTTATAATTATCAAAAAATAATAAATAATATACAAAAATATATTTAAATATAAGTATTTTATGCTTTTTGTAGCATTTTTATTTTTTTATTTTTTTACTTGCAAAAGCAAATTTATCTTCTTCTTTTTTTTAAACTCAGCATTAATTTTGGTCCCTGTGAAAGCAAAACACAGATCAGACTAATCACCTCCTATGTAAGTTGTCAAGTCATTGGATATTCCTAGGTCTAGGTTTTAAAGACTGAATAAAAGTTCAAAGTAAAATGCAAAGCATTGTCATACATAAATAATGAGAATCCGCAATGCTAATTTTCTAATCAAATTAATTACTGTAAAAAGACTGGCTAAAAACAGCATACACTAATGAATCACTTTGCATATATTAGGCACTTGAGCAATTAAAACAATTCAGTGGCTCTCACTAAACTGCCTGACTGATCCCCAAATAGAATCGGTGCATAAATACATTTCTATTTATCTTGCAGTAGCCGGCAGAGACCTTAGTTAACATGCAACACGTACAACAGGATCCAGTTCCTTTGCAAACAAATCACACCACACAGATAAAAAAATATATAAGTTTCTTAAGGTAACCAAATTTAATTTTCTTCCTGTGTGATAGGGCATTCAAGCTCTCTTGTGATGTGAATGATCTATTATTGCTTTGTCAGCCAGTATCTCTTTCCAAACCTCTTGTATCCTGAATGACAAGAGGAGGGGGGCAGGACCACTTCTGATAATTGCCTGTTTAGAAAGCATTCACACGGCGGACACAGGACCAGCTAATTCCAGAAATAATTTGGGATCCCAGACAAGGCCAATAATGAACCTCACAATTTTGAAATGCAGAACAAAGGCGCATGACAAATAATGAATCAAGCTGTAATGGAATGTCATGAAGCCCGGCGTTACAGGATGACTGGAGCTGTCACTTAAACAAAACCGCTTTCACAGCCTCCATGGCCATGTTGTGATTTTTACTGTTTTTTTATGACTCCTGATGACTCTTAAACTCCATTTTCAAGTGAATAAAGAGGGCATGTTCAATGATAATGAAATAAAGCGGGTGGTTGGGTGTATGGACATTATTTCTGTAATGTGCTGTGCTAAAAACCATTCTGAGAGCATAATGCTTTTTATTCACTGACGGCCTTTCAAAAGTTGCTGCAGTCGGACAAAACTGATATTTATTTGCATGCAACATACACTTCCATTCAAAAGTTGTTGTTTTGGAAAGAAAACTCTAATGCACAGAAAGGCTGCATGTATTTGACAAAAAATACAGTAAAAACAGTAATATTCTGAAATATTATTATAATGTAAAATAACTTTTTTTTATTTGAATACGTTTTAAAATGTAATTTATTCCTGTGATGCAAAGCTGAACTTTTTTCCGCATCATTACTCCAATCTCCAGTGTCATGTGATCCTTCAGCAGTCATTTTAATGTGCTGATTTGATTCTCAAGAAATATTTGTCATTATTATCAATGTATCAAAGCAGCTGTGCTGCTTAATATTTTTGAGACAACCAAGAAGTGTTTTTGTTTCTTTAAAAAATAGAACGTTCAAAATAACAGCATTTATTGTGAAGACAAGTAAAGAAATCATTGTGAAAGCAGCAATTATCAGCACTTGAAAAATATGCAACCAAGTGGTTGAAATATTCTGGTGTGCGGTATTTATCTTTCTTTATAATGTGCATTTATCTTGTTGTATTAACAGCAGAAACACCGCTGACACTGGCAAGCATCAATCTCGATGTCAATTCGGCATTTAAAGAGCCATTTTAGGAGCATTTTTCCTCTTCCTTGCATTGGCAGCCCTCCCTCGGCACCATAAACATTAATCAGACGCAGTATAAAGCTAGAGAATAAGAATCCAACAGGCAATATAAAAACTTATTCATGCTTTGCATGAGCTGACATGGGAAGATGGGATCCAGCGCAGTAGAAAAATAACAACCATATTCATATGCCCCCCATTTGACAGGGGAAAAGCTGTTGGGTAATTTCAGGTCCAATGCCTCTGAAGCTCTGATCCGACTGTTTCTTTACTGCCTACTTTTGGATTTAGTGGAAGTCACTGGAGGTCTAGCGCTGCTACAAACTGACATCTGCAGGAGCTTGAAGTCAATAATCTCTTTGCGTTTAGCCTGGAGGTATGTATTATTCTCAGTACTTTGGGAAAGAGACCTTTCCAAACAGCTTTTTCCAACAACCACAAATGAAACACCAGTAGAAGAGTCCCAAACCTCCTCCAGATCTCCTGTGTTAGTAGACTACAGGAATGCACTAACAAAGAAGAGCGCTTTGTGCGTCCGCTGCCCTGTTCTACAACGTCTCATGGGAAGTCAGATAGTGGCTACAGTGCACAATGCTAAGATTGGTGTTGTGCACATTGATTCAGTAGTAGTTTGTGATGAATACCTTCCTGTGGTGCATTTCACCTGGGGTCTGCCATTTCCTAAATTGATCCATTTGTCCCATTTAAACACAGCTGAACAAGCTTTTTTTTGGTAAAGGTTAAGACCCCTGGTATTAGGATAGGCAACATACTTCATAACCAGGATGCACAATCCCATATAAAAACACCCATGCTTTCCTCCAAAACATAGTTTGTTAAAACACTGAAACTGTACTGCAAAACTTAGTATAACAAAGCGGTATTTGCCAAATCTTGCCACCATGATGCTATTCGAAGTTATTTGTATTTTTCAAAATTATGTTTTATTGTCTAGATTGTAATTTCTGATCAATTTAATGCATCTTTGCTTAACAGAAGTATCAATTTATTTAAAATCTTACTGACATCAAACATTCAAAAGGTAGCATAGTTTTAGTAAACACCACTAAATAGTAAACACCACTAAGTGTAGTAATCACATCACTTTGGCTAAAACTAAGGTTACCATTTTGTTAAGGATATCTCTGAATTTAAAGGTCATTTTTCACCAGAACTATAAGTATAGTTGAAAAAGAAATGAGACTGAATCACAGAAAGCTTTCTAAAAATAACTAAAAACTCCCCTAATGGTAATGAATAAATCTCTTATTAGAGATAAATACTATAACAGGGATTTATTCTTCGATACTGTCTAGCGTTTCGGAGGACTAGATCTGCACTTGTCTGTTTTTGGTCTTCAGACGTGAGCGAGTCTATGTGAGTCACAGTCATAATGGGACTTTTATAGATTTGAGGATGTGATGGAAGTGTATTCCATGGGGCTTTACCAGCAAAATCTGTCAGTAAAGAAACAGAAAACAACTTTTTGTTGCAGACACTCACTTGTAAGATTCCAGAGCTCTGTTGCTGTATTCATAGTCATCCAGACTAATGCAGGCATCCATGGCCAGATTCAGCAGCCTGAGCACATAGAAGTTCCTGCCTGGGATGACATCAGCATATCTGTGCAAAAGAGCCTGGCTCTCTTGCAGCAACTCCTCCCAGACTTTTGATTAAACAGTCAAATCTATTTGGTAGTGTTGGCGCAGTGGATAAGACATGCCTTTGGTGTGAGAGACCCGGGTTTGAATCCACTGTGAGACACCAATGTGTTACTGAGCAAGACACTTAACCTCTAGATGCTCCAGAGGCGTGTGACCTCTGACATATATAGCAATTGTAAGTCGCTTTGGATAAAAGTGTCAGCTAAATGAATAAATGTATTATTTCATGGGGAAGACACCCTGCTTTTTCTTTCATACAGTACATCAGACACGTGTGGTAGAGCTATGGGCGAGCTTGACAGAACTGACAGCTTTGTCGTCACACCTTTCACTTGAGTGTCTGACTACGGTATCGTGCATAGTTTACAGAGACTAGCTGTTTTTTCCAGTGCAAAACTGCTATAGGCTAGTTCACATCACTCTGCAACACAGATATAGTTAGTTCTCGCCCACCGAGTGTCAGCCCTCGATTCAGCTGTAAAGGAAGCACTGCTCCGACTGAAGCTGCTCCAGGTGAGGGATGGCTTCTCTTAAGGATGTCAATGCCGTCTTCTCTCCAGCCAGCATGTCACAGTCCAGTTCGCAAAATAATGTCACATTAATGAATTTTATTATATAGAATTTATAATATATATATTAACCAGCAGAAGCAATAGCAGGAATAACATAACACTTTGCCTCAATTTATTGATTTATCTCATAAATAAACAGTAGATGTACTAGCTTAGTTTTAAATATAAAGTTTTAAATTATATATTTTTAAATATCATTTACTTCATAAATGTATTTCTTGGTATTAACTGTGATTATGTTTGTTACATACAATACATGTATGTAATTTAAAAGAAAAAAATTAATTAAGAGCAAGAATTGCATAACAAAACTAAGCACAAAGTTTGTGAATAAGTACATATTTATTATATAAATTCATAATATATTTATTTATATTTAAAATTGTTAAGTTTTACATAAAAGTTATTTTAAAATTGGTTTTAAATATTATGTATTTATAGGTTTTTTTATTTTGTAATTGTATTATATTAAAATGCATTGATATGTATACATATGTCTTAGATATGTTATTTTTTAATTATAAAAAAAACAGGAGCAAAATTAAATAACACTACAAAGATTAATTAATTAATGTACAATCAAAATATGCCAGATATTACAGAATAATTTATTAATTTATTTACACTCTTACTAGGTGTGAATAAATACTCTATTTGCTTTCTATGTTTCTAAAATAGATTTATTCAAATAGTATTTTATAAATGTACTTAATTTATAATTACATTCATATATACATTTCAAAATAAAAACATTACATTATACTCCATGCATCACAACTCTACACAATTCTTCACTGCACACAAATGCTGCTATTGTTCTCATTCAGGTTTGTCCTAGACCAAAGTTTGAGCAAAGAAATGTGAACTTGTACAGAATTATGGCTCAAATTTGTCAGTGTGGTGCAGTGATGCTTAAATTGTAAAGGATAATGAGGGGGAGGGGTCATCAAACATCAAAGAGCTTCCTCTCTACAACACAACAAAAAAATTCAAAGGAGAATGAGAGAAGCTGTCAAGATTACAGAGCCGTGAGGTGCGTGAAGACTGAACGGGCTTGTTTCTGAGAGGGCAACTTTATTTCAGGATAAGTGATGAGTCGAAGCCATAGGGGGGTCTGTCAGACACTCAAAGCCCTGCGGAGAGACGTGTGTGTTTGTGTGGCCCCTGGGGAAACACGTATAAGTGCCTCTGAGACATCAAAGCCATGTGATGCATCAGAGGTGAACAGTCACAGCGCTGACAACACACACAGAATCAATGTAAAGTCTTTCGCAGAACTGCTTCGACCTGAACAGCACCTTTTCATTGTGCCGTTCTCGCTAAATAACTCTTCATTACTCATTGGGGTTTGTTCATTGTTGTTTTTATTCAGTAAGGACACATTCAATTGGTCAAAAGTGTCAGTAAAGACATTTAAAATGTTACAAAAGATGTATTTTTTTCTGGCATTTTGAAATTTCTGTTCATTAGAAAGTGAAAAATAAAAATAATGTCTCATGGCTTCCACAAAAAAAAAAAAAAAATTCACAGGAATAAATAATAAATTGCATTTAAAACAGAAAACATTTATTTTAAATTGTAATAATATTTGACAATATTAATGTTTTACCGAATTTTTTTTTTACATGGTATTTTACTGTTTTTAGTTTTCATTGATCAATTGAGCTTGACTTTTTTAATTTTTATTCTATAAGCATTTAACCTTACAGGACCAGAATATGGCCTATCATTAATTATGATGGTCTCCTCAATGCTTTGTAAAATAGTCTTTAA
This sequence comes from Carassius auratus, assembly GCF_003368295.1. Taxonomy (NCBI): domain Eukaryota; kingdom Metazoa; phylum Chordata; class Actinopteri; order Cypriniformes; family Cyprinidae; genus Carassius; species Carassius auratus. Next base: position 23,224,259 of record NC_039259.1, on the reverse strand, counting down.
CTACATAATATAGACATGATTTGTAACATCCCAAACAGAAAACAGGAAAAATATTTCACAAGCATAAAGAAAGACAACATTCCAGAATGTTGCTAAAAAATAGTTCTGGATGAGAACGACAACCATGAATGTATGTATGAATGGGACAAAAAGAAGAAAATAAATTGTATGCCCCATAAACATAAATAAATGCATCAAACTTACTGCAGGAGATATTTCATGAAGCCAGTTGTAACTCTGTGGAGATATTTGTATTGTTCAGCCAAAGGTTGAGAAACGAAATGTATTTTTAGAGACCAAATGATATCAGATATTCACAGTAAGTTGTTCATAGTGTCCTGTTATGCGTTTTTGTTCCAGTGCACTCAGTCCATAAAAACTATGCAGGCTTTATAAATCATTTATCAGATAGAGTGCAGGCTGTCCGAAATGCAGGAGAGAGATATGTGCATGTCATAAGAGGCCAAAAACCCACAGGCTAACTTCATTCACAATCCACAATCCTCTTCTTCTACTGCTGAAATCACTATAACTGCACATGAAACATGTTAAACGTGCTGCAACTTGTCAATCACACCAAACCCTCTTCTTTATTGACATCAGAAAACATCTTTTCTCCTGAATCAATTTCACATTCTAGTCAGATCTCTAGTTATAAGATGGCTTTGAAGCATGAAATTATACATCTGCTTGCACAAAGAAAAAACTTTTCTATTTGCTGCTCCTTTTCAATGAAAAAGCCATTTTCTTGTTAACGTAAACCGCCTAATTACAGGAGAGAGCCAGGATTCAAATTGGTTCAGGCTTTGTTTATTAGTGTAAATTCAATAATCATATTATTCATTTCAACACTGTTTAGAGTGCACTGCGTATTAAAACATTTCAGTGAAAAAAACATGACAGGAAGTATAATGCTGTATCAAGTGTATCCTCTTATAGTCCCCATTAAAATCACTTTGCTGGTAAAAGTGCATACTTCATAAGGATACAACAAGAAAATGTTCAGCCATCAAAAAAAAGGAGAAGAAACAAAAAAAAGAGACTACATTATTTATCAGTGAATATCTGTATATAGGTTTGGGTAAAACATTATATAAATATAATTATTTACTGAAAAAACATGCATATATATCCATGGTTTTTCAGCAAATGACTATTATATATTACACATTATTATATTTATTAACTTATATACATGCTTATGATATTCACTGAAAAAACATGCAGATTTAAGTAGAGAAAAATCTACTATCTACTATCAGAAAAATTATTAACCAAATATAAAGGTGTATAATATATAGAAGACACCCTTCATAAAGCAGAATTGTAAATAATAATAATAATAATAATAATAATAATAATAGTTCATTTCATTTGACTTGTTAACTTAACATGTAAACTTTTTTTCTCTCAAATTTTCCGCAGACCGCCGCACCTCCTTTGAGACACCTTAATGGTACAGCTTACACAAAAAGAAAAGAATGAGAGTCCAGACACCTGATTAAACGTCACAATAATCCACACCCCTCCAGTCCATCAAATAATGTCTTGTGGATTATTGTGATGTTTTTATCAGCCGTTTGGATTCTCATTCTGGTGGCACCCATTCACTGCAGAGGATCCATTGATGAACAAGAAATGCAATACTAAATTTATCCAAATCTGTTCTAATTTAAAAACAAACTCATCTAGATTTTGGATGACCTGAGGGTAATCACATTTTCATTTTGGGGGGATCTATTCCTTCAATGCATCCCAAAATATCTTGTATACTATTTAGAACTGATGACATGTGAAATGGAACACAGTCGATATTATCAGCAGTAGACATGTGCCAGTTTTCAGTAATGCTATATATCACCGTAATGAAAATGCACAATATTTTTTATCGTGGGCACTTCTAAATACCGTGAATAATTATATATTACAAATTATTCCGAATTTGGAATGCATTTTAAGAATAATTTTCCCATCAACTGGTCAAAATGCACAATACAGCTGTATGCTGCTTGTGTGCTCTGACGTAAACAAGCACATGAGAAGCACATGGGGAACACGTGAGAGACACGTTGAATAAAAACACATTTACTCAAAATGCAGCCTTGAAACCCCATAAATAAAGCAGCTGCGCTACTTTCTAAAACATATTTAAATAGCCATTCAGTTTTTAGGATTCGCTATGGTGTTCATCACAGTACCAAATACTTAAATATTTAGACTAAATAGGTTATTTATTTTTAATCTGGACTACAACATGCTCTAGATATTGTTTGAAAGTGTTTGGATTCTTAATTTTTCATTCACACTTTAAATTAGGGCTTCAGTAGTTAACATTGGTTCATTCATTAGTTAACATAAACTGCCAATTTTTACAAACATCCTTTAATCTTAGGTATTACAATATTTAATAACACATTGTTAAAAGCGAAAGTTGCAGCAGTGTTATTTAATGAGCTAGCATGAACTAAGACTTGTATTTTTGAACAAAGATGAATAACTTCTGTAGCTATTCTTCATTGTGAATGTTAATGGTTAACTAATGAGGTCTTATTATAAAGTGATACCGATTGGTCTTTATAGTTCTTTTGCACTTTAATCTGTGTAAAACGTTTAACTTTATATATTTTTCTGTATTGCTTTATTTAATTTAAATGTTCAGTTATTTTAGTTTTAAGTTATTTAACCTGTTATACTGTCTTATGACTTTTTTTTAAAACTAAATTCCAATACTGTGATAATACCATATACCGTGATAAAAACATTTGCAATTAATCGCAACATAAAAATTTGATACTGGCCTATCCCTAATCAGCAGGTTTGTGAAGGAGATCATGGTGTAAATGTGAAAGAACAATTAACACTAAACAACAGAAAACAAGTGGAGAAATGTATGGCCAGACAGCCTTCATGAAGAGAAGAACATCTGTGACCCCCCACACAACTGTCAGCCTGAATCACATCTCCGGAGGTTCTGGGAAGGTGATAACCTGAGCATCCTTCTGTACTTTACTGCACATACAGCTGCTTTTGTTTTAGCATGTCAGTGTGTCCTATTGCACTCACACAGGTTGTCAGATTACCGCAAAGCCGGTGGTGAATCAACAAGTACCTCTCATCATAATGTCATCAGTGTAACACTTTACACACCTCACCTGTAATTACCTCACGCACCCCCTCCACACACACACACACACACACAATGAGGGGGTTTGATGGAGTGTGATGCCGAGAAATGTGCTGAACAACAAAAACAGAGAAGAAAAACACTAACTAGATTTTTATTGTACAGATTTTCAGAAGAATATTTTTGAGGCAAAAATGTTTGTAAACATTGTAAAAAAACTTCCATTGAACGGTTTGGGGTCTGTATGGTTGTTTTTAAATAAATTAATAAAAGGATGCATTAAACTGATCAAAAGTGACAGTTAGGATATTTATAATGTTACAAAAGATGATACTTCAAATAAATTATATAAATTCACTTTGTATTCGTCAAAGAATCCTTAAAATGTACCATGGTTTCCACAACTGTTTTCAAAAGTGATAATAAAATGTTTCTTGAGTAGCAAATCAGCATAATATGATTTCTGAAGGATCATGTGACACTGAAGACTGGAGTAATGATGCTGGAAATTCAGCTGTGTCACATAAAAAATTAAAAAATATTAAAATTATAAAAACATCTATTTTAGATTGTAATAATGTTAACAAGAATACTGTTTTTGCTGTATTTTTGATCAAATAAATGAAGCTTTTGTGAGCATGTGTGAGAGATTTTTTTTCTTAGATCGCAAATTTGGAACACTAATATGCTGTATGCACATTAAACAACATTCATTAAGAAATTAATTTACATCTATTTTTACTTTATTTTTATTTTCAATTATATATTAAACTAATATTTCCATAATACAAAATCTCTACAAAATCCTGGTGCCTAGGCAGAGACCTCTACTCATTTAAGTAATGGTTTACATTTGATTGGTTGGTTGATTGACTGAAAGGAGGATGAACATAGTTTGTACCAGACATATCAGGTGTCCTAAAATCCAAACCTTACCAAAAAAAACAAGCTGAAAAAAGCTTTTGACTGTTTTGGATTCAGACCCAGAAGGAAATGAAGGCAGGGATGAAACCCAAGTCTCCATCTCAGCAGCCCTGAGCAAGAGCGTTTATTCTTATCTGCAGTATCTGACAGATGACTCAAGCAGAGGTCAGTCTGTGTAGGTGTGAACAGCAGGGATAAAGCCTCTTCTCTTGAGCTCAGTGCACAGTTATTTAGCATGGGATGCCTGCATGCAGGTGCAAAATAATCACAACATAAGCCTGCAGGGAACTTGTGTGTTCCAGTGACATGTTTGAGCACACGTGCCACAAATTCTGTATGTCATTCGCAATGCATTTAAAGAGATAGTTCAGCCCAAAATAAAAATCATTCACTCATGCTGTTCCAAACTTGTATGACTTTCTTTGTTCTGTACAATACAAAAGAAGATATTTTCTAAAAGTCAGTAGGGTCCAAAATAACACTGCACCATTTTGACTTTCATTGTATGGCCAAAGCAACATACAGATACATTTTTCAAAATATTTATGTTTGTGTTCTGCAAAAGAAAGTAAGAAAGACAGGTCTGAAACAAAATAAGGGTGAGAAAGTAATGACCATATTTTTACTTTTAGGTGAATTATTCTTTTAAGGTGGAGTGAGTGAATACTTAAAGATATATAAAGATATAAATATATATTTTTATAATAATAATGAAAATTAATATTAATACATTTTATTTATAATGAGATTTTCTAATATCTAAAGCACTACAAACAGTTACAAATAAAACAAATAAAATATAAAGATTCAGTAGCAATACAAAACAATAAATCGATACAACAAAAATTACAGTACAGCTAACCAATACAATAAAATACTAATTGAAGAATCCATAAACTTTAATGTTGCATCTAATCTATTTAGGATGGACTGTATGTGAATTGGGACACAGTCAAATTCAGAAACGCATTGGTAAAAAAAAATACAAAATAAAAAAATGGAGCTGTATTTTTCAACCAAATGGAAGTGAAAAAAAAAAGAGTCTTTACAATTCTCTGGGAATCAACATACAAATTGTTTACTTAGTGTAGTTTGTTCAGATGGGGGGAAAAGCATTTTAACATCGCTGAAATTACACACTTCACCTCATAATTCCCATCTTTCCACACTCCATTCATTCATCCGCTTTCTTGTACTTGTCTCTCCCATGCATGCCATCCAAAGCTTTATTCTTGACATGCTCCTGTCATCGAAGTGATGATCACAGATGACAGGGCTTGCTGAGGACGGGCTCCCCGGGGCTGATGGTCTAGGGCTGGTCTGACAGACTCGACACATCATCAGATGCTTTCGAGGCTTGAATGGAACAGACACAGAGCAAGAGAGCGCGGAAAACAGAACATGGAGGAGAACAATGATGATAGATAGAGATCCCGCCAGGACACAGCGAGGCAGGGAGAAGCCTTATCCAGGGGCGATGGGGTGAAAGTGTGAGGAATAGAAAAATGAGGATAAAGGGAGGATGAGAAAGATCAGGGAAGGGATCTGAAGGGCTGTTCACGTGGCTCACCTTGTCTTTAGTGCTACAGCACGTGCACTGACACAGGAAGTGGTTTTGCTCCTTTAAATGTGAACGTCTCTCTTTGCTGGTCGCGAGGATGTCGGTGTAGCTTATAGTGAGCTAAAGAGATTAGATATGGTTAGATAAAAAAAGCCCAGACAACTAGCAGAATCATCTAAGAGAGATATACAATTAACACAATGGCAGCTCACTAGGGTTGGGAACGTAGTCGATGTTTTGTGGAAGTTTTGTCTTGAGTAATGAAAGTCTGTCTGGTGAGCTAACATTTGAAAACCCCATGGTTTCCTTTTTGGTTCAATTCTGCAGGATGTAAACAAAATAGAAGATGTGTCTGCTTTGCTTTATTATGCATATGTTTGTGTTTATGTGTTCAGCCATCTTCAAGGCTGCTAACAGAACTATAATCAAGTGGAAAAGGCTGAATTATTAAGGCGTTGAATTATTAGGAGCTAATCGTTTGAATCATTTTCATCATCTACTGTGACAGGTGACTCAGGAGAATCTGACCAATGATTGCATTTTCTGATGACTTTGTGTCTTTAGAGGTTTAGGAAAGATTTATTTATTTATTATCCATTTTCTTTATGTACATCCAATTACAAAAGTGTTTGGTGTAACAAACTATCTTTTATTTTTTAAAGAAATGCATACCGTGTCAACAGAATATTAATATCAAATTTATATGTATTTAATCAAATGTTTAATTTCAATGAGTATTATTTATAAGTGCAGACATATCGTTTTCTTAAATTGTGCAGTATAAAACATCAGAAAGCTGCAATAATGCAATGTGCTTGACCATCCACTTCCCCATACGGCGGAAAAAAACTGTTGTTGTTTCTGGTAGTTTGACAAATAAATCAGAAGCAACATTAACATTAACATGACTCATTTGATTGCAATGCCTAAAGTAATTGTTCTCTTACAATTGGATTTAAATGTAAAAGAACCACATATATTTCCAAAGATAGCTGGACACGGTTTGATTAATCAAATATGCATTATTGTAAGGTCATATGACAACAGTGCAGCATATTACTGTTGTAAACGTTTTTGCTGCAACATGCTGCAAAATAATAGTATGCAGAAAGCAATTTCACTTCCAAACCTCTGTGATGTCAAATATAGAGAGCGAGAGAGAATCGAAAACAGTTATTCCAATGAATGAGTTATTGAGTGGAGAGAGAGAAAGGCAGAGAGGAAGAGCAGAGAACATAAAACTAAACAATGAGTAAACACAGAAAAAAACAGAAACAGGAAGAGGAGAAAACGAAAAACAGATACAAAATGAGTATGACCCTTATGGGCAAACAGCAGCGTGTGTACAGTGTGCAGATGTGTGTGGGTGTATGAATGATAATCGCTCCGTGAGTGTGTGTGTGTGTGTGTGTGTGTGTGTAAACAGAGTCTGTGGAACGATGAGCGCTCATGTATTCTGCCGTCATATATCCTACACCTACAGTGTGAATTCTCATTACTTCCTGTGTACAGAGAGCTTGATGGTAATTTCATTCTCCAGTTCACTTCCTCTATCGAAGTTCCCTCCCCCTGTCAGAGCTAAATTAAGCATGACTTCCTGATTTACTTTGGAATATCTAAACTTTCAGAGCAAAAATAAACAGAACGGCTGCATGATGAGTTTCTTTTTCTTTGAGGCTGAAAAACCACATCGAGCCACAGATCCGCCGAATGGATTCAGGTGTAGATGAATAATGTATATGAATATCTTGGATCTCTGCTGGTGGTGTGACGGATGTATGCGATCAGGCAAATAGGTTTAAATGTGCTTCGATTAGTCAGGACTGATTGTTAAAGAGTTCTGCAGGACGATCTGAGTAAGAGTGGATGTTAAATGCAGTAAATGTACATGCAGGATGATGCATTTAGATTTATTCAACAAATGACTGAATTGTAGTGAAGTTGATCTGGAAGGAGGCTCTGTTAAATTAAGTGTCTGCACTTGGGAAACTGCGGTGTGATGTGTGGAATTTGATGGCAATTAAAATACTTTCTCCTGTACCAATTTAATATGAACAGACAACTGCAAGGAATCTATTTGTGGGCTAAAAGTATAAACACTGCGGCTGCATGGCACTATGAAAATATTACAATGTTTATTTGAGCGGCCGGACATCTCAACTTTTTGGCTCAATCAACACATGGAGTGAGTTTGGGGAAGGAGACTGTGTTATTATGATTACTAACGAAAACTGAATGAAAAACTTTTTTTAAATTTTGTTAATGGACATACTTGGAAAATCTTTAACTTAAATAAATTTTCATGACTACAAAACTCAATAAATATAATTAAAATAACTAAAGAATGTTAAATTAAAACGAACAATAATAGAGTGAGAATAAAAAATTAAAAAATAATCTAAACTGTAATGTGGCCAAGAAAGTTGCCTGGAACTACGTTCGGTGTGTGTCTATTTTGCAGAAATGTACCAATTGTACAATGATTTATGAAAAAAAAATAAATAAAAAATAAATCCACAATTGGGATAAAAGTTTAAATTGACAGAGCCAAAGCTCTAAATACATAACATTACATAACGTAACAATGTAACGTAACATAACATAACATAACATAACATAACATAACATATATTTATATTATAAATAAATGTAAATATTTAGACCATGTGACGATCATAAAAATAATAAAATAAATAAATAAAAACATGAAAAGCATAAACAAAAAACAATAGAGTTCTAAAATTAAATGAAAAATAACAACAATAGAGTGAGAATTAATAAAAAATCACAAAAAAAAATTCTAAACTTTAATGTGTTTGGAAAACATGTTTGATGAGTCATTTAAATTCCATTTAATGTTGAAGAAATGGCTTAAAAGTATTTTAAAAAAATTGCAAATGGCAATATTCAGTCCAGGGCACTGTGACAGCAGAGAACACTGCTTATAATTTTCACTCAGTTCGTCTGGGTCAGGGCAGAATAAAAATGACGGCTAAAACAACATAAATCAGGCATAACTAATTAATTAAAGAGACAAGCTGCTACTGTCGGGAGACACAGAAAGCAAGCAAACTGACATGTTTGCCAGCGGGACATTTGTCCTCTTGAATGTGATATGATGTAACCTGCCGCCTTTCTGGAGAGAACAAACTGAAAGCGACAAAGCGAGAAAAACAGCAGTGAAAGACACTGATGTGACACCGATGATCTTTTTAAAACCCTTGTGCTTAGGTGAGATCTTCACTGCTGATGCTGTTAGTGGTGTATGTGGATGCTGATGTCACACTGTTCATTTACTAATGCTATTTTTACATTTACAAACATCCATCTGGTCAAACCAGACGTTCAAATGAATAATTCTTCCAATGTATGTATATGCATGCAATGTAAATGTGTTTTTATTAGTGATTATATTAGTTATAATGTTACAATTCAAACATATTACATATATTTATATAGTCAAACTTCATGTTTTAAGTCTCTTTATGTCAGCTATACTTCCTTTTGGTGAGATTTCAGAAGATAGTGAGCTGAATGCATGCATTTACATTCACGCAAGCATGACAGAACAAACACAGCAATTATAAATCAAGCACGAAAGCACAATTATCCTTTATATGCGGACAGGAATACATGCTGTCCGGCTCTTCCAGGCTTCTGCTAATGCATCGGAAGTCATTCAAGAAGCCAGAGCAACAAATTACTTGTGTTTGTCATGGTCTGGGGAAGATTCAGCAGGGCCTAAGCACAGCATATAAAGCAGGCTTAGAGCCGGCCCACCCAGCCGACGGTAAACAAACGGGCCTCGCTCTCACGGGACGATCTTTCTGCATCGTTATAATTTCTCGGAGACGTCGACAACAATCTCTGAAGCCTTGATTCTGCCTCACATCCGATCTGAAGTCTTCATAGCTCATATCTAAACAACAATTTCAACATTGGCCTTTCTGGTTGTGTTTGTTCTCTGTAATCCCAGAGGCTCATATTCATAGACTAGAGATGTTTCCCATGGATGGTGAATATAGAAGTCGTGACAGTTTAATGGCCCACACAGGGAGGCTGGTTCTAGATATTTCTGAAAACATTTTATGTTTAAATCTGAGATATTTTGCTCTCCTTTCAAGACCGTAATAATGCAATCTCCCGCGATTAGCCATCATAAATTATCAGATTATTAGCCAATGAAATGGCTTTGTTGAAAGACCATGGCAACAGGCCACACCCTCTGAGCTCAGATGATCAAGCTTCACACATTAGCACATTTTCATTATATTGTTAAAGCCAGCTATTATTTCAAAAAGAATACATTAAATCAAAACATAAGTAAAATCAAATGTGAGCTCATTTTATATATATATATATATATATATATATATATATATATATATATATATAAACGTGTTTGTATACATACATACACACACACACATATATGTGTGTGTGTGTGTGTGTGTGTGTGTATGTATGAATTATTATTATAACATTATTATATATTATTACTTAATAAATTATAAGATCATTTTAAAAAGTATTTTAAAGTTTCCCCTTCATATTTGTAATCATCAAGTCTAAATCCATATAGTTGTCCTTCTTCTGCAGAATACAAAAGTAGATATTTTTCAGAAATGGTTCAAGTGAACAGTGATTTATGAACAAAAAAATAACAAAAAACATAACATAACTTAACAACATAACAACATACAATTTTGGGGGTATCCAATAATTTAGTTCAGATATATAAATATTCAATTATAACTTTTCATTAATTTAAATTAAAAACATGTGCACCAAAAACATAATTTTTTGACATTATTTAGTTTTACGTAACCATTTTGGTCATATTAAACTACTGTACAGTTACTGTACCTTTAAAACTTCTATGTATAAACGACATCTGTTACGGTTGTCTAATCTCATGCTGTAGCAGTTCACACTGTTCATCAGAAAAGCAGGTTTCTGCTTAGTCGAACAGGTTGAAGTATATATGTAGGCGGTCATATGCTAATGTGCATATGTTTATGATGTCTGAATTCTATTTTACTAAATTTTGCAGCTTAGTTCCCATAAATGGTCTGGGTGGAGCTTTGTGTTGCATTCGCTTACAAAGCAGTTTGGAGTCTTTTGTTTTAAAAGAGCAAAGAAAATCCTGTTTTCCAAGACATGTCTCCTTTAAGCCATATAAAAAAATGTGACCAATTTAAGCTTATCAATGCTGTCAGAAAATAGCTGTTAACTAAGCCCTCGTCTGCACATACACAAGACATTTAGCTCAAAGCAGACTATTTAACCTGAGTGAAACCCTCTTTTATGATCCTCCCTTAATCTGTGCTTTTGATTATTCACCCATAAACAGCCCTTAAGAGCCCGACGCTCCTCACTTACACACACACACGGCCTAAACACAATCTTTACATGTGGTCTCTAAGTAATGCTGAAAGAAAATATATCTCATTAAAGCAAGTCTGTGCTTGTAGCCGTAAGCGCCGAGCTCTGTCAACAGAAGACGAGCGAAAGAATGAAATAATGCTGAACAGAGCTGGGTAATGAGAGAATATGGAGGACAAGGGGATGCATTCCTCTTATCTTCTACAAAACGTAATACATGGGTATTGCTAAGCAGCCTGAAACATCAAGAGACAAGGCGAATTGCAATCCGCTGCGCTCATTTATTAATGTTTCCAAATAACAGTGTGAGGGTAGCCATTAACAGTGCCGGAAAACACACCCTCAACACCTGAACACAGCTCAGTTTACTGCATTTTCACAACAGCCCAGACTGACACAACTGATACGAGGATATGATGTCACCGTCACCCACTTAGCGCTAACTGCTTTTGGCCCTGCGTGTGGACTTTTATAAATAAACTCTCTTAAAACACACTCAGACTAGTTGAGTTTGTCTGCTAACGGTGTTTATACGAGGCTTGCTATTTATTTACACTGTTCTGAGACGTCTGTATGAACACTGGACATTCCCATCACAGTTCAAATGATGTATCATGAGATGTAAATTTTGGTGGTGTAAATAACATTTTAGACACTTTTGGAATAAAATGGCAGTATTTCATAAGCATTTATCTTGAAATAAAATAAAATAAATAAATAAATAAATACGCAAATTATAATAATATTAAATAAAATAAATGAGTATGGATAAAATAAAAAATAAACAGATAAATACTTTTCTTTAAAGGATAAATAAATAAATATGTAGATAAATAATAAAACAAATTTGACAAAAAAATTACATTATTATATATATTATATACTATTACTTGAAATAAACAATGAATTATAAGTTTATTTTAAAAACAAACAAATAAATATAAATAGATAGATATGTGGGTAAATAATAAAACAAATAAAAATTGTATTTCATTTTTGCATAATTTGACAATAAATAACAAATTTGACAAAAAATGTATAATAAATAAATGATAGACATAGATAGACAGACAGACAAACACATATATAGATAGATAGATAATAAAACATATAAAAAATTTATTTTGTCCTGCATAATTAAAAAAAAAAAATTACATCAAATTTTAACTTAAAATTTTCCTCACACATTACTTGCACCATATTTAATCTTAAACTCTTACTTGATGCTGCTGTATCACTTCACTAACTTTTATTAAAACTTCAAATTTTTCAATAAAAAGCATTGGCAATTGGTAAGAATTGGTCGCAAATGTTGATACAACTACTACAAAACAGGGAGTGTTATAATATATATACATATCTACATATACATATTTAAACACATTATATACACTAATAAATACTGATTTATTATATTGGAACGTTTATTTTTATTATTGTTTTAAAATATTTTAATATTTAATATTTTAAAGATTAAAAAAGGATAGCGCAATAAAATCTATAATCACATAATAGTCAGTTGTATATCTAATAGAATAAAGTTATTCAATTAGTTTTAATAGTTTCTATTACTTTTAATAAACCCCTGGGACCTTAAAGAAACACCCAATTATCCCTCAGAATTTCCCAGACCTGAACGGGGTGTTAAAGTGGGAAACAAATAGTCCCAAATGTTCCTGGGTTTCACGGATGACAGCGTCTGCATGCGGTAGGGCGTCTGTAAAATCTTTATGGATTTCTGCTGCTGGGTTTCGTCAGGGCACAGCTCAACAGACCGCTGGCCACAGGTTTGCTGGAGCTTTATGTGGGCGCCGCATGTACACACTCTTCCCCTGATAACCGTGTCCGGACGGGGCTCTGAGTGTCAGCATGGAGTCCAGGACAGCACAAATCCTCAAGCCAGCTCCAGACACAACCACAGGGATTAGCAGAAAACCACCGCTTCACATCCAGCCAGAGAACAAGTGCTACACTGGAGTCGCCACGGCTGATGACTGAAACATGCCACGATATGCTCTCGCATTCAGCAGCAGAGCAGAGAAACACAGACAGGGATAAAACACCCTGTTATCCTTTAGAAATGGATGCACTGTTCATTGTTCAACCAAATAGAGAAAAAAACATTGCTACCTCAGTGCTACCTACATATCGCCAGTCTTCTACAAAACTTTTCACACATACAAACACACACACAAACACACACATTTATACTGAAGGTGATCTGTTTTTATCATAATGTATATCATATGTGGTTGAAAGGATGACTGGAGGATTTTTCACTCATTTTATTTGACATATCATTCAGGTCTGTAGAATAAACTGTGCAAGAGTTATGCCAAAGTTTAAAACACCAAAGGACTTTAATAGGGTTAAGAGTAGAGATGTAGAAAAAAAAAATACCTGCCTTAAAAAAAAATCTAATAATAATATCATAACCTAACATTTAACAATCAATCAAATCCCAGCGGATAAAATCATGCCATGCTCTACATTTTCTACTTCATCAGAAGCACAGTGCTTTGTGGATGTCATTCAATGTCGTCTTGAAGAAATGCCACTGGGTTGTATTTTAATAGTCCTTTAGTAACGGGAAATTCCCCCGTACCATCATGACCCCATCTAGACCTCATCTGTAGGTGAAAAAAATGACAACTGTGGTCATGAAGATTAATTATCGGAGACATCAGTGCTGATAAAAGTGTAATTTAAGAGCAGTTCATCTCTGGGTCTTGTGTGACGAGATGCGGCTCTAACACTGGCCTGTCACATTTTAATTACAATTACCCTCTACGAGAAAAGTATGCACACATGCAGTTCCTGTCATTTTTGATGTAAGACAGACCCATCAAATAACCCTACAGAAGGCTAAAATATAAGCTGCATCGATTATTTGTGAGAATTTCGCATGCATTGTATATACCATTAACATTGAACATTTCTAATATACCAATACTAAATAAACTACTCTCCATCTGTTTTATTCAGCATCGGCATGGTTCTTCTGAGATGCATTTCAGCCCAGAAGATTCTTACTAAGCAATTTGCCGAGGAAATCCCCTCTATTCTAGCACTCACAATGTGTCTCGGCAAGTTGTAATTTAGTGACACTGAAAGCCGAATGTCTGTTTATGTGTAATTATTCTCGTTTCTTGTGCTCGGTTTCCTTCGGCTCCTCGTGTGTGAATGGGAGCTTCCCTCAGGCGTGTTCAGTAGCAGAGAGCAAAGCGTAGCATGTAATCCTAACTCATGTCAGAATGCCTCTTTATGACTGCAGAGCTAATAATACAAACATGTTTTCTGTCACACAAATCTGCTGGGCATGGTGAACAGTGCCTCAACTGAAACACAAGAGTATTGTGAGTAAAGTCATTTTTAAAATGAAGAAAAATGAAAGCACTGTGCTACAAACTGTAAATGTAAAATTAAATTACATTTTCTGAAGAGCCCGTTTAATATTTCATCTCAAGCATGCTTTTCACTGCAGTTGTCTCCTTCATAAACAAGCACACTATCATTTGGGGGGAAAGCCTAAGGGTTGAAAAATGTTTATTTGTGGTTAAAATGATGCCTAAAATAATGAATAAGCATTGTGTATACTTCAATAATGTTCTCCAGTCATTTTACTTTTTATTAAATTTGCTACATATATTATTTTTTTAATTAAACAATTAATCTATCTACAATATCTTCTATATTATATATATATATATATATATATATATATATATATATATATATATATATGTATGAAGTCATTTTAATTCATTTAAGTATAATCAGTTTTAATTTTAGAATAATTTTATGAATTAAAATTAATTACATTTATTTCAATATATAATTTTAATTTGCTTTAAGTATAATTGAATTGTTTGATATATGTAATAACTTATTTTTACATTATTTGAATTTTTATGTACGAATTATTTCACTTTTTCATCAATTTTATGAGGAATTGTTTTAATCATTTATTTATTTTTATTTGATTAATTCTAAGTATGAACAATATTATCAGTGATGCTTTTTTTATTAAATATCAGCACTAATGTCCACATTTTGTCTAGGTTCAGAGCAAGGCATGCTGGGATGTCCCTTTGTATCACTCATCTGGTATAATTTAATTGTACTTTATATATATTCATATTTTCTATATTTTAATAATAACTAATTTATGGAATAATTTTCAATTATTTTAAGTTCAACATTTTCAATTTATGTAACAATCTAAAGATTTTATTATTAATTAAAATGTATTACATTAATTATTGAAATTTAATTAATTTGAACTACAACTACATTTTTTATGTAATATAATTTCACTAAATTATTGTATGATGAAGTTAATTTGTTTGTTCGTATGAACAATATTAACAGGGACACTTTTCTTAGCAACTAGCTCTAATAATGTTCGCAAAGAATCTATGTTCAGTGGAAAGCATGCTGGGATGTCGCTGGATCATGTGACTCTCCTGGGGTAAAGCCCCACCCCCACGACCTGCAGCTCTCCATCACTGATGCCGAAACAGTTAAAGGTCACCCGTGTGAAAACATGAAAACGGATGTAAAACACACATCTCTGTGTCTCACTGAGGACCTAACATTCTCCTCTCATCATTAGTTCTCTGCTGATCATTTGAATATTTGTGTCTTTTTCCTCCCATTGAGAAAAGAATTATGCAGCCTGCCAAAAACGCTTATGCAGATCTAAATGATCTCATGATTTGGTGATACCAGACTTGAATAAGCAGTTCTGATTTCAACCAGATCCCAGATGTTCACTTTCATTCCCCACATGGAAGAGCACGAGGGGCTTGTTGGGTAAGAGTGTTTTTGTGTGTGTGTGTGTGTGTGAGTGTGTATTTGGCCTGACTGACACAAGGACGGTGCGCTGCAGAACTCCAGCTGGACAGAGTCCATCTCCCGGAGAGATGGGGCAAATGCATCCAAAACGAGTCACAACAAACCCAAATGAGAAAGCAGAGGATGGCACCAGTGATTCTGATGACTTTTTAGATTGGGCTCTGCAGGATACATAAGTTGTGTGGAAGGAGAAAAGCAAACAGAACACACTCATAAATAGACAGTGTGAGCACTGCTGTCACGGGGGAACACAGCAGTCTGTGATTTCAAATATTACAACACAATCAATTATTAACACTGAGAAAAAGCATCCAAAAATGAACTCGATCGATTGTGCTGTGGAGTCGAAGATGCCACTGGATGTTTAAATAAATCATAGTTTAATATGACTATGCTCTTGAAGGGAAAGTTCACCCATGAATAAAAAAAATAAAAAAATCTGTCATCATGTATTTGCCCTTATTTCGTTCACGAGATGTTTTGAACATTGTCTATGTTCAAAATCTATTATTTGGTGGGTTAGCTGAGCTGAACTGGTCTTAAGGAAGCCCTTTAGAATTAGTTCGGTTTTTGTGTTTACATGACCCTCATCAGTTGTGTTTCTTAAATAAGACGTTCTTGCTTTTAAAAACAGAAATTTGAGTCATCGTCTGAAACTATTATATTGTAACTCAATATAACTCACACATATTATTTTCATTTGAGTACATTGCAACTTGCATCAGATTTTTCATCAAAGGTTGGAGAGGAGTAATGTTATTGTTAAAAAAAGGCTAAAATTAAATCAAGTAAAAAAAAAAGGTTTTGTTAATTGAAGTAAAGTAGAAAAATCAAATCTAAATAATAGATGAAAAACTAAAAACTAAAATAAAAAAATAAAACAAAATAACTTTTAAGTTAATAAAATTACTGATACTAAAACTTAAATAAAAATAAAGCTAAATAGATATAACAAAATAAATATTTAATTAATCAAAATGAGTAATGTTGCCTTGGCAACTAACTAAAATAAAATAAGTTAAAATACTGAAGTCAATAAAAATAAATATGAAGCTAAATAGAAATATAAAAAAAAACTATAGCACATGACAAAAGCAAATGACAAAACTAAAAGAAAAAATATTTAGTGAGCATAATAAATACAAATAAAAGATAAATAAAAATAATAAATTATATATCAGTATATATAATACTCAAAAGCAGTTAGAGAGCTACAAGAAAAATATTCAGATTGACATGTCCTGAGGGTGAATAAACCATTTTCCAAATGTTTTGGTAAACTATGTCAACATCACAAGATGTTAATTGATGGACTGGAGTGGTGTGGATTATTTACGTATTATTGTGATGTTTTTATCAGCTGTTTGGATTTGACGGCACCCAGTCACTTGCAGAGGATCCATTGTTGAGCAAGTGATGTAATGCTAAATTTCGTTTCAACGAAGAACCAAACTCATCTACATCTGGCCTGAGGGTGAGTATATTTTCAGCAATTTTATTTATTGGGTAAAATATTCCTTTAAGAAGAAAAATCTATTGAACCCATTGAGATTGCATTATAATATTCATAACCACAGGCATATTGACCTCGAATTTGACCCAATCGAGCGCAAACATCACATCAGTGCCAGGGAAGAGTGTCAAATTCTGACTAATGCAAATCGATTTAAACACACTGAAAACAGAACCACGCACACAAGAAGAAAGAGATGAAACCGTTGACAGGCAAAAACACCCACAGAGGAGTCTTCATTGATGTTGCCTTTATATTTATCGTCAAAAACATATTTCTGGCACATGCCCAACTAATTAATGGCTAATATATGTGCGGAGCTGCTGGGAAGACTGGCGGCTCTTCATGTGGCGCCATTGCAGAGTCTTTCATGTGGGGAGCGTGAGATGGGTTTCAAAAGGTGTGACTGAACGACTGCTTGGCCGCGGACTCACTGTTTGTGTGCATACAGTATGTCTGAGGTCTCGAGGCGTCTCGCTCCATGCATCTGCACTACACACTCGAGAAATGGATCCACGGTTAAAATATATAGTAATCATTCAGCACAATTGTATATATTAAAGAATCACGATTATTAGTATTATCTGATACTGTTACTGTAGTCAGTCTGATCAATATCATAATACTGTTCAGATATGCAATGCAGGAAAAAAAAGCATGAAAGTCAGCCTCCATTTGAAACTAAAGCCAAAACGGAGTCATGCTTCAGAAATATCCACTCACTCTATTTTGGTTATATGTCACTTCATTTTTCATATATTGTTTTCCACATACTGGAAATAAAATCATGCAATGCGGGACAAATGACCTCTTGCAATTTCAAGAGGAGCCAAAAAACAAACATGGATTTGAAAGATGTGAGATAAATAACCAATGTGAAACCATCCAGAACTGAATGCAAAGAGAAAAAAAAAAGTGTTAACATCTGCCCAAGTAAATGCAAGATCTTTGTCCAACATAAGAACACACTGTATCCATTTGCATTTGTATATTTATATATATATTGATATATATAAAGTTTATTTTGCATCAAATCAATGCCTATTTTAAGGACCATAAAGACTGTGATGTTTTGATATGATTTTAATCAAAATGCATTTTCCCCATGACATGCGTGTTATTAATAGTTTTGGATGTTAATTAATTAATTTTACTTGTAATTCCAATTATTCTTCAAGTTGCATACATTTCTATTATAAATTATATTATTAAAAATTTTAATTTCACATTTTATATTTAAGTAATTGAATATTTTTTTATATTTACATTCTTCAAATGTAATCGTCAAAATTTGAAATGTTCTCTTGATGCAAATTCTAATAAAGTAAATAATTATGCCACAGGGGATAATAATTTTATGACAGACTTCCAGGTTGGAAAGTTTATCAAGCATTTTCTCAAATCAGTCCATGTTCGGACTTCCAGTAATAGACCTAGAAATGGGAAAATCAACCTAAATATATCCTTTATTTATTTATTTATTTAATTTCTTAGTCATCTTTTCTGATAGCACTATCTACCAGACGGAACTAAAGTGGGCAAAGTGTTACTGTGGTCCCTACAATAACAACCCATCTTAATACACACGTATACAATACGAACACATCCCAGTGTGATACACCAAACTAAACGTATAAAGTCAGAGCAGCCATCCGTGCTGAAATCTAATATCTGAAACCTGAAGGAGACATTCTACAGAGCTCAGTTTCTCTGACGCCCCGTGCTGCACTGACATCACACCCACTGTACTACAGACCTGTTACCAATGGTGTGAATCACTCCTCCACATTTCCTGCCAGTGTGTGCCATCTGCACATGCAACACATCACACGCAAAGCTTGTGTGCATTTGCTTTTACAACGGCAAACTTGGACTTTAACGATGTTGACTGGTATGGAAAAATGTAAGTCATGTGCAGAACTTGGCAGCTATAAACATAGCTAGCATTTAGAAAGTCATTGGTCAAAGGCACTTACTCACATCTGCACTGGAGACCCATCAAATCCCAAAACAGTGTTCGTTCACATTCCTGCAAACTATACAATGGAGAAGCAACGCTGCCACATACATGCTCTGAAAACCCTCAAAAATTGCTCAAGTCAGTCTTACAGAGAAAGTTCACCAAAAAATTTTAATTCTCATGTTGTTCCAAAAGTGTATGACTTACTTTCTTCAGCAGAAAACAAGGAATTAGGAGGAATGCGGAATGTTTATGCTGCAATTTTACATGAAATGAATACAGTGCCCTTAAGCTCCAGAAAACCACCATAAAAGTTTTCTATAGAAAGTGTTCTTTTTTATCATACAGTATAACTTACATTTGTCAGTGCCAATAGCCTCGAGGTTAGTGCATTGGTGTGTAGTTCGATTCCCGTCTCGAGGTCCTTTGCCGATTCGCTCCCCTCTCTCCACCAAATGCTTTCCTGTCGTCACTCTATTATACCCAAATCAAAAAAGGCATAACCCCCCCCCCCCCCCCCAAAAAAAAAAAACATTATACGGCTCCAGAAGTAATAGTAATTACTTTTATTAACTAAAAGGGCACCCAGTACTTTTGTTTTATGGAAAATATGGTTTGTATGAGTGGGATTAGTGGTTCGAAATATTTTTAATGTTATGTAGTTTAATGTCTGATACATGGCATAAATAAATTTTATATTAAATATAACATTGTTATGTTTAGGTTTGGGGTAGAGTTAAGGGATTTTTTTATTATTTTTTTTTAGGTTTATTATTCTATTTATTAATTTTTTGTTGGGGGGGGGGTATGTAATTTATAATGTTACAAATTAATTTATATTTATTTAAATTTTTTACAATTTCAAATAAATGCAGTTTTGAAATTCCTACTGAAAAAGTTTTCAAAATTATTGATTATAAGAAATGCTTCTTCAGCAGCAAGAATGATTCCTGAAGGATCATGTTACACTGAAGATTGGAGTGATGATGCTGAAAACTCAGCTTTGCATTACAGAAATAAAAAGAAAATACCTTTTTTATTATTGTAATAATATTTTACAATATTACAGTTTTAGATAAATGCAGCCCTGTTGTGCATGGGAATCTTCTTTTTAAAGCCTGGATCACAGACACATACATCGGTCACATTGGCTTTGTCTCCAAGGACAGAAAGAGCACTAAACGAGTATTATGATCAGCTGCAAAACCCGAGCTTGCTGACACGAAAGCACAAGGCTGTTACTGTCAGCCCAAAAAATGCCATCCACATCAGAAGACACGCAACTCAAACTGCAAACGCTCCCTGGACAGCAACCAGAACTCTGTCAGAGCTCATCAAAAACAAAGAGGCTCCCTGGGAAATATAACAGTGCACATCTTTGTCCGATGGCTGTTTTACATGTACTGAATGGCTGCCCATCGAAAACAGAAAAGAAAGGGAAAAAACAAAGGAAGAAAGACATGGCCAGCAACAGAATCACATTAGAACAACACCACCGTCTTGTCTCCGTCTCATCAACACATCTGCTTTCTGCCGGGATCAAAGCAGGTGGCTCCATCACGATGGCAGGATCCAGGCGAGATGGAGAGGAGGATAGCTGGTTTCGAGGAGGCTTTGGAGCCTCCACCACTCAATATAATAAATAGGTTTCTGCTCTGGTCTGCCCTCCCCTCAGATCTGCAATGCAGCCCAGGGGTCTCGCCGCGGCTCACGGACCTGAGACGTGAGGAGTGTTTTTCAGATGAATCTGACACGCCGGGTCTCAGAGAGAATGTCTTTAATCAAAGGCTGTCTCCTCTTTCCACTGGAGGTACGGACACTGGGAAAAATCTATACACTTGTAGCCTTTGGGGAGACATTAGGTTTCTGACTTGGGCTAATTTTTCTTTAGACAATCTTGGGAGAAAATTAAATTGTGTCACGAGGGGATACATCAGTTCTTTTATCACTCTATACAGAACTTAAAGGTCTATCTAAAGTGAGTTATAAAATGGGCAGGATGCATTCTTGATGCTCATTGGCCTATAGAGTATTCCAGCCATGCATGAGCATATTCTACGTCCCTAACCCTACCAAATAGCTAAACTTAACAACTAGCTCACTAACTATTGATAAGCAGAAAACAAGGACCGGAGTTTACCGAGGCAAAAGGTTAATGACAAGAATTGGACCTTAAAATTAAGTGACAAAATAAATAAATAAAGAAAGAAATAATAATAAGTGAAAGGAAAGAAAAGAAATACCATGTTTAATGTAAAAAAAATAAATAAAAAAAAATTATATATATATATATATATATATATATATATATAATTTCATGCCATGTCAAATCCATGTAATGGGAATTACATTGTGGTAAAAATGTAAATATAGTTAATATATGGTTGAATATTGAATAAAATAAAATAAAATAAAATAAATAATAATAATACATAAAGCATGTGTGTCAATTTCTAGACATTGTGAGTGAATAAATTAGTAAGAAAAATTCCAAAAGTCTACAGGTTCAAAAGTGGCCATATTTAAATAAATACCAAATGATAAGTTGAAAATTTGAATTACTATCTGTATACTCATTCTTCTCACCTCTCCTATTTGGCATGGCACGTAAACACACACACACACACACACACACACACACAGACAAAAACACAAAAAAAACCCCAGGCCATTAGTGTTCCTGTAGCTCAACTGGTAGAGCACTGCGTTATCAAGTGCAAGGTTGGGGGTTTGATTCCCCAGGAACATATATGTAAAAATTGATAGCCTGAATGCACTGTAAGTTGCTTTGGATAAAAGCGTCTGCTAAATGCATAAATGTAATTAATTTAATTTAAAAACATTGTAGATTGCCACAACTCCAGCAGTTTAATGTTGAGCAACAAACCCTGCAAGTATTTCTGTTTGATTCCATGATTTGAAATCAGAGATAATTATTTCATGATAATTCCGCTACTCGATGAAAGCACATAAAGCACTCAAGATTGCACTATTGTGGACACATTTTTCCTCCAATATTTAATATTTACAGGTTGATCACTTTTCTTCCTCAAATCTCCGGTCCTGAATACACGGTGACATCCTTGCTAACAAGCTAATTCAAATAGTCATGTGCACAAAACGACAGTACTTCCTGTGGAGGTCTTTGTCTTTGTATCCCAGCATGCCTCCTTGGCCCCCTCATCTAAATGCAGCACAATGTACATACCTAGTTACGTTTGTACAAGGGCTTTTCAGTCTCAGTAGTAAGTCTCAGGCCATTAGGCAGCACAACTGTTATTAAATGGCTAGGGAATTAAGCTGGGAAAAAAAGTGGAAAAACAACCAATTAAACCAACAAGAGGAGTGCTGGCTAGTTTAGATGCATCAAGCTCCTCTCTGACGTAATCCTCCGGCTGGAAGAAGCACTCAAGCACGGCATCAACATCTGAAATTCAGACCGGGGTCCTTGAGTACCTCCAGGAGACCATCTTTAATAAGAGCCAGCAGTCTGAGAGAGATGTGTTCATAACTGAAATGATGTGTTCATGGATGATTTGAAAAAAAAAAAACAGGCCATTAGCGAGTATTTACAGAGCGCTAATACTATGGCGAGCCGTGATTTTCTCTTGTTTGGGAATACAGGGCGAGCTGCCAAAAATGTTAATGTAAGTTTGGAGCAGGCACAGCGCCCGCTGGTATAAATAAAGGTTGGTTGGGTGGTTGGATGGACTGTAGACACCATTTAAGGTTGATCTACATGAGGGAGGATTTGAGCTTTCTAAAATAAGGAGATGATGAGAGGGTCGCCTTTACAAAAACACTACAGTAAGATCGGAGCTCTTATAGCACAGCCTGGAATGAAGAGAGTGAGCAACATTTTTTTTTTTAAATATGATATGATTTATTTGACTATATTTTCTATATTATTATTAATCAACAATGCCTAAATGAAAAATTAGATATTTATATAATAAAAAAGCAACTTAAATAATGAAATAGTTTATTATATATTAAATAATGATAAAATATTTAAAATACAGTAAAAAGAGTAATTTTTTTTTACTGTTTTTTTTTTTTTTTTACATTGTTAGGACCATTATTGATAACTGAGCACTAGATTAGTATACTAAAATTAAAGTAATTCAGCTATGGATCACTGGAAGATGATAAAATATATTAAAACAGAAAACAGTTATTTTAACATTTTGTAACATTCCTGTTTTACAGTATTTTTTCCATAAAATATATGAAAGCCTAATTTTAAAACCATAATTTTTTTTAAATCGCAATAATCTTTCATATTAATCTTTGATATTAAATCATAACAATTAAGAACTAAAGCTTACGAATGGCTATCAAGAAATTTAGTAACACTTTATTTTAAGGTTCAATTCTCACTATTAACTAGTAGCTTATGAGCATGCATATTATTCGCATATTGGCAGGTTATTAGGTTATTTACAGGCACATATTAATGCCTTATTCTGTATGACCATATTCTAGATCCCTTAACCCGACCCAGTACATAAACTTAAATATTAATAAGCAGCAAATTAGGAGTCTATTGATGGAAAACTCTCAGTTAACAGTGAATATGTGTTACCTATTCTAAAGTGTTATTAATGTTAAGTGTTAGTTTTTAATAAATTGATGGTAAAAACTGTAATTAGCCAAACAGTAACAGTTTAGCTTCATTTTGCTAATATAACTTTTATTGGATGTTATTATTTAGAATAGGAATGTGTCTGTTTGTATATTTTTTCACTCCAGTAAAAACATATCTTGATCCGTTTACACATAATCAGAGTTTACTTCCTAAGGCAGGACATTTTGCAGGATGAATCAGTGTGTGTGTGTGTCTCAGTGTGAGAGAGAGTGAGAAACAGCAGGCTGTTTTCACATGAAGGCATCTCCACCTGTCTGCTCTGACATCTGAGGGACCGTGTGACATCCGTAGCCCACGGCGACAGGACCTGCATCTCCTTCTGCATCCAGTGCGGGATCAAGTCATCACTGAGAAACTATCATTATTTTGTTCATATTTGAAATTAGTTTATCTTTTATGTTTTATGCTTTCATGTTAATTTTAGTTCAAATTCTATGAATCCTTTTTTGTCATTTTGTATGTATAAATATTTATTTCAATTTAAGTTTTAGCTGTAGTTAAAGTTGATTATAACCCTGGAAGCAACAAGATTAAAACTATCAAAATTCCTCTGTAAAGGGCCAAAACAGAAGAGACAGACTCCCTGCCTGCTGACCTTTTCCACTCGGAGAACTTCTGTGAAATTGGTTTTGTGGTATTTCTCCTCCAAAGGTAAAAGAGAAGCATTGGCTCCTGTGTCAGGTGACTATATGAAGGAAGAAGAAGGACTGAGTATTGCCTTTTGAAACGATCTGTTAAACTATGACATGCAGGCTGCAGTGTGTTGTGTGTGTGAGAGCTGTTGTGGCGATGTGCTGTAATCTCAGGTATTTCTCACCTGATAGCAGCACATTACTGCACAGACTGCTGTAAACAGATGATCCATGAACGCAAAATCAGACCTCAGCACAGTTTTACACACACACAAAGTGCTTTTTCTTACAGAGATTAGGCTTTGAGAGTCTTATTATAATGTGCCTTATATAAAATAAAAATAACATTTTTAAAGTAATATTTAATATTGAAATAATAAATAATGTGTTATGTATTATATATACTATTATATATAATATATATAATGTGTGTGTGTGTGTGTGTGTGTGTGTGTGTGTGTGTGTGTGTGTGTGTATGTATGTATGTATGTATGTATGTATATATATATATATATATATATATATATATATATATATATTATTAAAACAGAGGTAAGGTTTTGGGTTAGCCTATGGTAATTATAACAAACCCTGTGTAAAATAGAAAATAATTTAAAATATAAATGACAGATAATTTGTTTGTCTGTACAGTTTTATTTAGCACCTTTCCACAGTTCAAGGTGCCTTTAGAGACATACATTTCAATAGTAATTACAAGTACAATTATCTCTACTTAAAAAAAAGAAAGAAACTATTAATAATTTAATATATGTGTAATAAATCATTTCTATAATAATATAATAATTGTAAATAAACAAACAAACAAACATCGTTATAAAAATCATTTTTTTTTCAGAATTTGGGTTTTGTGTTAGTTTATTGTAATTATATATTATATAGTTATTATATTATTTTATGTTAAATAAATACAGATTAATAAGAATAAAAATTAAAATATTCTCTATGTTATGTGTGTGTGAAACAACTCCCAAATCTCAGGGTTGGACATCACCATCTGTGCCATCATGGTCTATGCCTCCCAAATACTGACATCCACCCCCAAAGTGTGTGTGTGTGTACTGGTATATATGGTTTATGAGGACACAAATGTGTATAATGACATACTACAATGTAAACATGGCTTATGAGGACACTTCCTGTGTCCCCGTAAAACAAAAGGCTTAAAAAAACATACAAAACAGTATTTTATGAAATCCAAAAATTGGTAGTAGTTTTCTCTAAGGGGTAGGTTTAGGTGTAGGGTGATAGAAAATACAGTCTGTCCAGTATAAAAACCATCACGCCTATGGAGAGTCACCGTAAACCACAAATGCAAGTATGTGTGAGTGTGTGTGCAAATATACACAAACTATAAATAAAGAGCCACTGTCAGTGTTATCAATGATGGGAATCAAACAGTCGGGGGAATAAATCACATCCACAGCAGGGTGTGAGTGGAAAAAGGGAATATCCACATCCTGCCAAAAATATCATAGTTTTTATTCAAACATGAAAGTGGATGAGATCCAATCCAAACTATATATCTGAGGTAAAGCTACACAGACACACTGAATGAGTTTCCAACAGAACATGTTATTTTAAGTCCTACTTCAAGAGGTAAGGAAATCATTACCTCGCCAACAGTGTCCTCTGAAGTTAATGTAACTCTCCAGTGTGCTAGAGGTAAAACAGCCCGTCCTTGTAAATAAACACAGCATATAACTATGCATACAGTTTGTGATGTATAAACGCATACAAATCCATGGTGTATACTATCAATAACTTCAAACTCAAAACAGATGCCAATCGTATTTCCTGGTATCCCCTTATGCAAAGATGCTGGGATATACAGTATTTTACAACTCCCCACATTCTTGTTTAACTATATACTAGATCACAGAAAGCCAATACATCACTGAGAAATTACCTTGCATCTTTGAGGCTTAGAGTAAGAATAAAACTTCACGTGGGTTGGCAACATGCACTTCTAGATTTATTGGCGTACCTCATCTTCACAGGAGGCTTATTTATGACTCTGTGGACTCACGTTTAATACAGTTTTGCTTCTCGTGCTGTGAAAGGGACATTTGTATTATGAAGACATGGCTTAAAGCATTTTTAATACTGCAGACTGATGGCGGAACAGACTTCATACAATAAACAAGGAGGAGGAATTAGACCATCTACAAGCAGCGTGAATAAACGCCGGCATTCTCAATTAGAGAAAAAGATTGGAGTGAAAAGTCAGGGAGTAATCTGGCATTATTTCATGTTAAATCATGTCCTCATTGTGCGACTCATTAAAACAATCGCAGTGTGTGTAATTATCTTCTCAATAAAATATTTATCTGAACTGCATTTTCATGAATAAATATTCTGCCCAATGTGTTTTAGCTACATAGCCACACATAATATTTTAAAGCATGCAGGTGCAGGTATTTACTACAAAATGCATTATAATGCACAGTGTAATCATTTACATGGAAAGAAAGATACATACATATTTTTCATAATTATCAAAAATATTTTCTCCAGAAATATTATTCTAGAAATATTTTTTCATACTTTTTTTTTAAATACTTTAAAAAAATAAGTATTATAATTTTTATTATTATTATTATTATAAATGTTTTTATTACAGTTTTTATTATATTTTATATTTAAAAAGTATACTCAGATAATAAAAAATATTATTAAAAATTTTAAATATTTTCCAAAATGTAAAAACAAAAAATTATAATACTTTGTGAGAGCAAGGAAGAATGAGAACTGCAGTTATTGCAGTTATTTAAACAAATCCTAATATAGAATAATTACTTTTTATATGTAGTTTTAATATATAGACAATTTTCCAGAATATAAGTTTTTTTTTTTAACTATCAAACATATATAAATAAATAAATTATTTAATAAAACACACTTACATTTGTTTAAGCTGTCATTTATATTAATATTTTATGATTGTTTTATACATTATATTTTTTATAATTTAATGTGTAGTGAACTAAAAAAAAACATGTTTATAGTGTTTGCAGACTATTTGTTTTATTGTAAATTAATTTTAATTAATGTAAAATTAATGTTTAATATTTGGTATTTTAAATGGTAAAAAAGATATAATAATAAAATATTTTTATACACCAAAGTGACTTAAGCCTGTCTGTTTTCTTTTGTTTGTATGTTTGTTTGTTGTTTTTCTCTCAACAATCCAATTCCGACCCTGTGTGCATTCTGAAAATGTGCATTTCCCAGAAAATACAGTTTATATATATTGAAAGGTGAAATATTTAACAACGGATAGCCTCAAAATTAAAATGAATTGACTAAAAGGCACAAAACTCAATCCAACTGGACACATTAGAGTGAGATTATATTAGTCTGACATGCAGAAACTATAATATACACTACAATAATCCATTGCAAGCAGAACAGCTCCACAAATTCACCATATACATTCACCACAAGGCGAGACCACAACACAGAGCTCTGGAAATCTTGAGCTCTGCATGATGAGAGAGTCATGATCCATAATCATCATGTTCTGAGAGAGAATTAAATCAATCCACAGAATTATCTCTTACACACAGACATATCAATGACCGCAGGGCTCTAGGATCCACTTACAGCTTCTTAGATTACAGCCAGAGACACTTAAGAACGCCAACTCCAATGAGCAGGACTGGGACGAAGCGCATGCAATATGAATCAGCCGTTTTTAAATCACGAACATTTAATGTGTTTCATTCTACCCATGCTGAAGTCTGAGGAAGCTCGGGGCGTGTAGAGAGAGTAATGAGTCTGTTAAATATATAATATCCCCGAGAAGCTCCAAGAATCATGGGAGGCTCTCGTGAATGTCTCTGATGGTGATTTGTGACGCACTTTCAGCTTGGCCTCAAGTCAAATCTTCTAACCTCCAATCAGAGCTGACCTCGTACCTTCTTGCTCGCTATATCACTTTACATTCATAATGTATGTGACTTTGAATATCCTTAAGTGAGATGATGCTCAATCTGACCATGAAGTGGGCTCTCAGGACACCATGCTGACCCAGTGGTCTCGTCATGACAGTAAGTTGTTTCACCTTGGTCTACAATCTTCTGCTCTTATCAGTGTGAAGGCTGTCAATTCCAGTGAGGGAAGAAGTGGAGGTTGAGCTGGAGGTTGAACGTTTCATACAGTTTCTCATGCAGCATGAACTCCAAATGTCTCATCAGTGTCGTCACTTCTCCGTGAGGGTGAGAGGTCATGTGGGGACAACAGGGGCCTTGGGACGTCTCTATCTCTCTGTCCACTTCTGTTCAAAGGCTTCAGAATCAAAATGCAATGTGATGAAGATATTACAGATTCAAAACAAGGATACGAACTCCATTGGAGTGAAAGTGATTTCAGATTGAAGAGGATGTTTGACTTCCAGACTTCATTATCATCAGAACAATACTGACGTTTTTAAACCACTGTATTTTTATGAACTATAATCAAATGTGGCCTTTGAGAAGCATTATTTTACAAATATTATTTTTTAAATTATTAGAAAGAAAGAATGTTTTGTCAAAATTTTGAATTTAAATTTAGTAGAATATATGCTCTATAGTATATATTTTATAGATTTTTTTTCATTTGCATTGCAGTAATAAAATTATAGTTACAATTGTTTTTTTATATTTTCCAAATACAAATATTTTTTAAATTATATTATTTAATATTTTCGTTTGCATTGCAGTAATAAAATTACAGTTCAAAAAAATTATAATTTATATTTTCCAAATACAAATATTTAATAAATTATCTTATTTTATATTTTCATTTGCATTGCAGTAATAAAATTATAGTTAAAAAAATAATAATTTATATTTTCCAAATACAAATATTTTATAAATTATATTATTTCATATTTTCGTTTGCATTGCAGTAATAAAATTAAAGTTCAAAAAATAATAATTTATATTTTTCCAAATACAAATATTTAATAAATTATATTATTTTATATTTTCATTTGCATTGCAGTAATAAAATTATAGTTCAAAAAAAAAAAAAATTATATTTTCCAAATACAAATATTTTATAAATTATATTATTTCATATTTTCATTTGCATTGCAGTAATAAAATTATAGTTCTAAAAAATAATAATTTATATTTTCCAAATACAAATATTTTATAAATTATATTATTTTATATTTCTGTAATGCAAATGAAATAGACATAAATAATAATAAATTATAAATAGCAATAATGATGAATTTTATTGTCATTATTGTAATACAATAATTTAAATGCTAGTGCCAAACCTCAATGATTTTACAATATAAATCAAACATAAAAATTTTAATCTGTAAAATAATAAGAATAATATGCAATATAATTAAATGTAAATACAATTATGAATAATATGCAATATGAACATAAAATAATTTCATATTTTTAACATATATTTTTGAAAAAGCTGTTGCCATTAACCATTTATGCAAATTCAATTTTCTTTTTATTTATTTTTCTTTGGATTTTGGGGCAATATTCAACCGTTACATTTTCTTGACAATTTTCATGAGATCGTTCGAAAACACAGCTATTCTATATGTTAATGTTCTTGTGTTATATGAAGCACAGAGTAAGCGTGAAATGTATGACTGAGGTCTGGGGACATTGCAGTGATACATGTGACATTATTGCATGCCTCTGGAAAAAGCAGCTCATGTCTAATAAATGCAGTTGTACCTCATGTAGGATATTTATGCCCCGATCTGCAGGAAGCACAGATACTCATATCTCAGCAGGCCACACTAGAGGTGTCCTCCAAAAGCTCGTTGTGTTTCTACATATAAGAACAAGAAAAATCATTTTTATGTTGCTTATTTTAACTTTATGTTCCAGTAGGTCCAGAAAGAATCCACAGCACATGTGACTGATTGCTCCGGATGAGATTGACCAGAGAGCAGAGGCTGGTTTTTATGAAGAGCACACAGCATGAAATCACTGGTGCCGCCGCTGGAGCGCAAGGTCAAATTCTGTCTTTCTGATGGGATCCTGAACTTTGTTTGAACTTGAGAAATGAAAGGAGACAGCTAATGACAGATCCTGTCAGCGGGACTCATAGGGTCAGTGATACGCACTTACCCTTCCTGGTTGTGGAATATTTCTGGCTCGACCCACACAAGGGACCATCAGTGTCTTCAGTGTCACATGGTCCTTCAAAAATCATTGTAATATCCTGATTTGCTGCTCAAGAAACATTTATTATTATTGTTGAATATATGTTGTCATAAATACAAAACAGAGTGGCATATAAGTCATATTTAATTATGTGTAATCACCAATCATGTTGGTTGTACTGTATGTACAGTGGAGGTACAGTACCATAAAACTTTGTATGGAGCTAGAACTCTGAATTCACATGCTAGGAAACTCTTTAAGCATCTTTCTGACATAAGTATTTGTGACAAGAGTTACACAATGTCAGCAGATGCTTTATTCTCTTAAAGTTGGAGTGACTGATTTCATCGGGATGAAAGTCTCGTGGACTGAACTGGATATGACAATAGCACGCACTAAAGAGGACAACAGTCCATCTTATCAGCACTATGGCAGCGCTGATGTGCAGATTTCACTGGAACGAAGAGGGCTCTGATCAGATAAACTATCTACACCAGACAGCGAGAGAGAAAGTGTGCATGCTTGTCTGTCTGTGTGAGGCTTCTGTGGGCACTTGAACAAATCAGATACTCTCAAAAATACAGCAGTGCAGGAATTACATTGTCTTTATGGGCTGAAAGCAACTTAATAATAATAATTAAAATAAAATAAAAAACTACAATATAATTGTAACAGTAATAAAATTATAGTTACAATTGTTTTTTTATATTTTCCAAATACAAATATTTTTTAAATTATATTATTTAATATTTTCGTTTGCATTGCAGTAATAAAATTACAGTTCAAAAAAATTATAATTTATATTTTCCAAATACAAATATTTAATAAATTATCTTATTTTATATTTTCATTTGCATTGCAGTAATAAAATTATAGTTAAAAAAATTAATAATTTATATTTTCCAAATACAAATATTTTATAAATTATATTATTTCATATTTTCGTTTGCATTGCAGTAATAAAATTAAAGTTCAAAAAATAATAATTTATATTTTTCCAAATACAAATATTTAATAAATTATATTATTTTATATTTTCATTTGCATTGCAGTAATAAAATTATAGTTCAAAAAAAAAATAATTTATATTTTCCAAATACAAATATTTTATAAATTATATTATTTCATATTTTCATTTGCATTGCAGTAATAAAATTATAGTTCTAAAAAATAATAATTTATATTTTCCAAATACAAATATTTTATAAATTATATTATTTTATATTTCTGTAATGCAAATGAAATAGACATAAATAATAATAAATTATAAATAGCAATAATGATGCTATTTATGAAAAAACTACAATATGCATTTTATTCATGGCATTTAAATGATCAAAACTTATTCTAAGAGGAATTACATTTTGTTTATGGGCTGAAAGCAACTTTATAATAATAATAATAATAATAATAAAATAAATAAAAACTACAATATGCATTTTAATCATGGCATTTTAATCATCAAAACTTATTCTAAGAGGGTTAAATATACTAATATAAAAATAAATAAAAATAAAATAAAAAATAACTGCATCATATTAATTATATCGCTTTATACTGATATAAAGAAAAAGCAACTTATTATAATATACATATTATTCATGCCATTTTCTGAGAGGGTTAAAAACACTTAGATACAAAACAACACTAAACAAAATATTAAATAAAAGACAATGGGTAAAACTTAACATTATATTAGTTAACCTGAACTAACAATGAAAAAAAAAACTTTGTAAAAGCATTTATTAATCGTTAAGTTAATCTCAACATTTATTAATACCTTATTGAAATCTATAAAAAAATTTAAATTGTATGTTAATTTGCATATTATTGAATTGGGCTGAAGAATTACGTAACAATGAACATGTTGGATTTTTATTAGCTTTACAACAATGTATTGCCCATTGTAAGGTAGTGTTAGTAAATGCATAAACCAATATTAATTAATAGGACCTTACAGGACATCATAATAAAGTTCTATGAATAAATACGAATAAAACTAAATTAAATTTTTATATCTTTTCTTGTCCAACCACGAGAGGCCGCTCTATGCTGCTCAGTGCTCCTGTAGTCTACACTGAAGACATAGAGCGCCCTCTCGTGGCTGTAGATGGTTATGCTTTCTCTTGGTTCTTGGTTCTAAATAAATGTGACTTATAGTCCAGTGCGACTTATATATGTTTTTTTCCTCATCATTACGTATTTTTGGACTGATGCGACTTATACTCAGGTGCGACTTATAGTCTGGAAAAATACGGTACGGAAATACAGACTGTATTTCTATCTTTAACAGCCTCATTTTCACTCCTTTTCACTCTGCACAGACTGGATTTTCAACACCTCTTTTGATGAGTGGCGTAAATTAAGTTGGTCAGCATTCCCGTTCTGGGTCAACCCATCAGTTAACTAATCACTGCTAACTCCCCATCACAAATTCAAGAGAGGTAGCAGCAACTACTTTACACGTGTGAGGACCAAACAACAGATCTTAAACCTGTCATCAGCAACTGAAGATGAATAGTGTGTACATCCTTTAGTCATTTATGAGAGCATTTTATTCTTGAAAACCCCTACAGCGAGCACAGCGATGCACACGTGTCTTTGTACAATAGTATGACTAAAATAATAAACACTGCAGCTATCAGTCATGCACACACCGCTCTGCAACTGAGGCCTCAGAGCAATAAGCAGAAATGACAGGCATACAGATAAATGCCAACAGTCCAGCAACACATTAATAAAGAGCAACTCAATACTGCGGTCCCCGGGAGGGTGGCTATCAAACACAATCTCTCCATTATTTGAACACGTAAGTCACAGGTAAAATACATGAATTTCATTGTTTTAGAAAATAAAGATAAAACCACACAGCAAGCTCTACTGTAAGAGCTTTTCTCAGTACACAGTTTACTTTACTGAGCCATTTTTGCAATTACTTGCAGTCCCCTAAGTGTGAAGCAACTATATATTAGCTGATTTTTGCATGACAATGCATTTAAGTGATATCTGACACATAAGCTGTACTTGGGTGATTGATCTTGATTCTTCTAAAAGTAGGCCTGAAAAACAGTCTAAAAGTCTTTTAGGAGCTTGGCACCTGTGTGGCATTAATATTCATAGCAGAGGGTGAGATGTTGTCTGGCACTGACTGTTCTTGGCAAAGGCAGGTGACTAGATGATCTGAACTCACAGAGCTGCGAGCAATCATTTATTATGGGACTTAAAAGTGACGTAATACTCAAACAAGTCTATTTCAGTCTGCGAAAACAAGGAGGAACGTAGACAAATGAGGCCTTTGAGACAGATTCTGAGAAGATTCAATTACTGGAATAAATATATATTTTTAAAATAAATAAATAAATAAAAACTTAATTATATATATATATATATATATATATATATATATATATATATATATATATATATATATATATATATATATATATATATATATACATATATATATATACATATATATACATATATATATACATATATAGTAAAATATAATTATATTTGCATCATATTAATTGTATTGCTTTACACTTTATGTTGGACATAAAGTACATTTATAATAATACATTTTATAATAACATACATTTATTATAAATACGTTTTATAATAACATGAATACAATAAATATAATAAAATGCAATTAAAATTTAATAACAAAATAAATACAAATAATAATAATTAAAGAGATATAAGAGTTAATAATAATTTGTTATTGATAAAACATCAAGCTCTAGAAACATATTAAATAAAATGCATATTAAATAAAATGAAAAATGTATAGTAAAAATACAATACAAATAATTTATAATAAAATTAAATTAAAAGCATAAAATAAGTAAAAGAAATGCATCAGTTGTATTGAAAAATAGAGATCTAACAACTTATTAAAAATATAAAGTAATTATGTGTCACATTCGATAAACTCAAAATCTCTAATTACATTATTTAATTTACAGATGCCGTGGTCAAATTTAATTTTAAGGAGCTTAATCACTATTAACAAACCATTAACTATGATTTTACCGCAGTAAACAGCTAATTTGCTGCTTATTAATAGTTAATAAAATAGTTGTTAAGAATATGTATAGGTATTGGTAATATTAGGGATGTAGTATATGTTTTCCTGCAGAATATGTGTTTTAGAAACACTAATAAAAAGTCAATGTAAGGCATGCTAATAAGCATCTAGTGAATATTTAGAATTGGTCCTTATACTAAACTGTTACCGACGCCGCCTTTAGACATTAAGTTAAAACTTGTAAAACACTGATAACTTTGATACTGTTATAAAAATCCAGATGCATTTATGGCGAAATACACAGCCTATAAATAAACAGTGTTAAACTGTGATTCTCACTGAGGTGCACTGACACAGCACTGATGCAGCACACGTGTGCCCGCTCCTGAAACCATCCTGCTTTCTGACCCCAGACGGTGGACGGGACATACCAGCTGCCCACATCCACCCTTCACGACCCCTCTCACAATGGGCTGGAAAAACAGGCCACACACCACAGCGAACCGCATAACATCAGGAGAAAAATGAAATCAAAACCAGTGGAAAACGTGTTAGCTGACTAAAATGAACTTGTAAAGGTTAAAGGGTTGGATGATTTTAAAACACTGCCTCTTCCACGTACAAGCTTGCAGAAATGCACTCCCTCAGGACGTCTGAGCAGCCCTGTGTTCATAAAGATCTTCGCCTTTGACTGACAGGTTGAAAAGATGCGAGGATAAATTTGTTCAGACTATGGATCAACAAGATTAGTTGGGAAATGTCTGCTGTGTTGAAGCTGAAAGAAGAGGACTCTGGCTGCTGCGCAGAATAACAAAACCTAGTTCATAAACTGCAGTAGCTTTAGCGAAACCTTATTCTGAGGGGACTATCAATCAATAATTCAATCGATCAATCAATCAATTGTTATTATTGATCAATTACATTACCACACCAGCCAAAACAAAGCAAAGCAAAGCAAAAGCAAAACAAAAGCAAAGCAAAGCAAAGCAAAGCAAAGCAAAACAAAAAACAAAGCAAAGCAAAGCAAAAGCAAAGCAAAGCAAAGCAAAGCAAAGCAAAGCAAAACAAAATCAAAGCAAAACAAAAGCAAAGCAAAGCAAAACAAAAGCAAAGCAAAGCAAAGCAAAGCAAAACAAAAGCAAAGCAAAGCAAAACAAAAGCAAAGCAAAACAAAAGCAAAGCAAAAGCAAAGCAAAACAAAGCAAAACAAAACAAAAAAACAAAAGCAAAGCAAAACAAAACAAAACAGAACATTAAATAAAAATTAATTTTATCGTGTCATTTGTTTTGATTTATATACTGTATTTAAGAAAATCTAAATGTATCAACTTTTTGAAAAAATTTTAATTAATAAAAATACATATATTATTTATAATAGATTAAAATGTGTAAAGAATTAAATAATAATTGCATAAATTAAAAGATAAAAAAAATCTAAGAACTTAAAAAAGGAAAAATACATCTAAATAATTAAAATTGCATTATATTAATTGTATTGATTTTTATGTTAAGGAAAATCTAGATCTAGAAACCTATTAAAAATGGGGAAAAATTGCATTACATTGTATGTTGTTTATTTAAACATTTTCATCTATAATTCAGCATAAAGTCTATATATTATATCAGTGCTGTGTTAACACATAACATTTCAATTATATAGTTACATTTTAGGGATAAATTTGCTCAGAAAACAGATCAGCAAGGAATAGTTGTGAAACCGAGTTGACAAACCACATTTCCATCCATTTGCACCTAACAGAAGCTGAGTTATTATTGGCAGGGAGTTCAAATATGATGCCTTATTGACAGAAGCAGGCATCAAGCCTGTCCGCAGCGCTGTGGAAGTAAAGCACTTTGGCAGTAATGAAGCTGCTCTGAGCCAGACAGCGCTGAGGGTGATGGATGTCTGCCAGAAGACAATGTTCCTGTGGTTTGGAGAGATTCAACATCACGCCTGGCTGTCTGTCTGCACCCATATCTGGCCCTGCACCACATTAGAGGAGCAGCACTTCAAACACACGTTCCAGAGAAAGAACGTCGAAACAACAACAACAACAAAACTTTGTGGTGCGTCAAAAACCAGGATAAAACAGAGCAGCTACTTATCTTCTCCATGATGATG
Organism: Carassius auratus; assembly: GCF_003368295.1. Classification (NCBI taxonomy): domain Eukaryota; kingdom Metazoa; phylum Chordata; class Actinopteri; order Cypriniformes; family Cyprinidae; genus Carassius; species Carassius auratus. Next base: position 23,187,348 of record NC_039259.1, on the reverse strand, counting down.
GATTCTTATCTTGACCCAGTTTGGTGCTCAAGGAGAAAGAGTCCAGCACTTTTGGATGTGGATGCACTTGCCATGCTGCTCCAATGCATTTTCCAGTTTTTTGGAGAGGGTTTTAAAGTAGGACACAGATGTTGATACTTTACAAGTGAGTGCAGCTGTTTTGTCTTCATACATAAATGTGATGGGATGAAAGAAGACTTGGTGTTTGGATGGCCTGGAAGTGACCCTGACTGCTGGGATGGATGTAATGACTGTGGCAGTGCTAAAAGTACATCAGCACAGCAAAGTACCTTGAAGTGCATGCTGCTCACAAACACTTCAGAACCACAACTACTGTAGGCTTCAGACTTTAGAGAACATCATTCAGAAATATATTTGGCTGAATCTCATGAAACCTGTCAAAAATGACTCCAAATATACTGAACTTTTTTTAATCATAAAATAATTCGATTTTTAATAGAAAATTAGATTTAATTTAAGTTTGACAAAAAAATGTTAGCACCTTTTCAACCTTAATTTTCATTAAAGTAATTATTATTATTATTATTATTAATCTAAATAATAATCATATTGTAATTGTAGATTATTAATACATTTTATAAAGTATTTGTACTTTAAATATTTTTGAAGAAAATATGTTTCAGTTTTTTCATGAAATTAAATTTACAAACTAAATAGAATAATATTTGTTGTATTGTCTTACTTTTGAAAAGAGAAATTAAGTTTTTTAAATGAAATTAAATTACATTTTCAAACTAATGAGAATAATGTTAACCATATAAAAAAAATTCGAAATATCTGAATCTGAAATATATTAAAATATACTAAAAAATAAAAATACATATTTTTTTTCTTTTATACACATTTCAGGTAAAGTGTCAGGCAACATTTCTCATTTATTTTAGTTTAACTAGATGTACTGCAATATAAATTAAAGCAAAAATAAAAATTTCAAAAAATAATATATAGAAAGAATAAACATAAAAAAGTAAAAATTTATAATATAAATAAAAACCATAGTAATATCTCAATGATACTAAAATTAACTGATTTGTAAAATGTGCTGGTCATGAAAATAACATGTCATTAAAACAAATGTAAAAAATATTTAATTAAAACAAAATCCTACAAAAATAACATTTATTTTTAGTATACAATATGATGACTTTTGACCACGTTTTAGTCACAATGAGAATAATTAACAAACAATTGTAGGCATATAAATTTGGTAAATTTTAATAACATTGTTAATATGTTTCCTTCATGTATGTAAAGGTTTTCCCACATTTTCATATAATGAAGTCCATAAACATTCTTTGAGAGCATGTGCAAGGTGTGCAGGTTCCACAAACTTTTATAAGGTTATAAAAAGTTTAATAAGCTTCAGTAATGGACCTAGCAGCATGATGACTGACGCTGTTAAACTTTACAGTGAGGGAAAATCCATTAGGGAAAGTATTTCACCACCCATGGTATATAAGCCTTTCATACATGAAATATAATTATAGCATTGCACGCTCAGCTCTGTCCCAGAACTCTTACTGTACATCAGATGAGACACAACTGTACAGCTGCACATGAATATCACATAGACGACTTCATCAGCTCTCTGCTAGCAAACGCAATGGCACAGTACAAAGAGACGCTGCCTGGAATTATTCATCATCTGAGTCTATGACCAGAGTGCTTTCTTTCACTCTGCCCAATTTGCCCAATATAAATAAATAAATACACACACACATATATACACACACACATATATATATATATATATATATATATATACACACACATATACATATATATATACACACACATATACATATATATATATATATATATATATATATATATATATATATATATATATATACAGTATTGTTCAAAATAATAGCAATACAATGTGACTAACCAGAATAATCAAGGTTTTTCGTATATTTTTTTATTGCTATGTGGCAAACAAGTTACCAGTAGGTTCAGTAGATTGTCAGAAAACAAACAAGACCCAGCATTCATGATATGCACGCTCTTAAGGCTGTGCAATTGGGCAATTAGTTGAATTAGTTGAAAGGGGTGTGTTCAAAAAAATAGCAGTGTGGCATTCAATCACTGAGGTCATCAATTTTGTGAAGAAACAGGTGTGAATCAGGTGGCCCCTATTTAAGGATGAAGCCAACACTTGTTGAACATGCATTTGAAAGCTGAGGAAAATGGGTCGTTCAAGACATTGTTCAGAAGAACAGCGTACTTTGATTAAAAAGTTGATTAGAGAGGGGAAAACCTATAAAGAGGTGCAAGAAATGATAGGCTGTTCAGCTAAAATGATCTCCAATGCCTTAAAATGGAGAGCAAAACCAGAGAGACGTGGAAGAAAACGGAAGACAACCATCAAAATGGATAGAAGAATAACCAGAATGGCAAAGGCTCAGCCAATGATCACCTCCAGGATGATCAAAGACAGTCTGGAGTTACCTGTAAGTACTGTGACAGTTAGAAGACGTCTGTGTGAAGCTAATCTATTTTCAAGAATCCCCCGCAAAGTCCCTCTGTTAAAAAAAAGGCATGTGCAGAAGAGGTTACAATTTGCCAAAGAACACATCAACTGGCCTAAAGAGAAATGGAGGAACATTTTGTGGACTGATGAGAGTAAAATTGTTCTTTTTGGGTCCAAGGGCCACAGGCAGTTTGTGAGACGACCCCCAAACTCTGAATTCAAGCCACAGTACACAGTGAAGACAGTGAAGCATGGAGGAGCAAGCATCATGATATGGGCATGTTTCTCCTACTATGGTGTTGGGCCTATTTATCGCATACCAGGGATCATGGATCAGTTTGCATATGTTAAAATACTTGAAGAGGTCATGTTGCCCTATGCTGAAGAGGACATGCCCTTGAAATGGTTGTTTCAACAAGACAATGACCCAAAACACACTAGTAAACGGGCAAAGTCTTGGTTCCAAACCAACAAAATTAATGTTATGGAGTGGCCAGCCCAATCTCCAGACCTTAATCCAATTGAGAACTTGTGGGGTGATATCAAAAATGCTGTTTCTGAAGCAAAACCAAGAAATGTGAATGAATTGTGGAATGTTGTTAAAGAATCATGGAGTGGAATAACAGCTGAGAGGTGCCACAAGTTGGTTGACTCCATGCCACACAGATGTCAAGCAGTTTTAAAAAACTGTGGTCATACAACTAAATATTAGTTTAGTGATTCACAGGATTGCTAAATCCCAGAAAAAAAAAATGTTTGTACAAAATAGTTTTGAGTTTGTACAGTCAAAGGTAGACACTGAACCTTGATTATTCTGGTTAGTCACATTGTACTGCTATTATTTTGAACAATACTGTATATATATATATATATATATATATATATATATATATATATATATATATATATATATATATATATATATATATATATATGTGTGTATATATTATACACACATCAATATTAAAAATTGTAAAATAACTATATTAAATACTGTAATAATGCATACATTGAATTTATATAATATTTTGATTATATATTTCATGAAAAATATAAATCAACATATAATTTAAGTAAAAAACTAAATTATTAATGTAATATAAATGTATTTATATATAAAACAATATACATATTAAAAACAAGATCAATAATATTGTTACATTATAAATATTCTGTATTATATAATAAATATATTGTTTTATATATAAATAAATACATGTGTGCAAATTATATATTTTATATAAAATAATTATACATCAATATATAATTTAAGTAAAATTAATCATTTTAATATTTATAATGTATATATTTTATAGATTTATGTATAAACTTTTTATATGTTAATACTTATCATTGTATATATAATAAATGAATGTTATATAAAGTACATTAATGTAGTCATACAAAATTATGTATTTTATATAAAACAAACAAATAAGTAATCAAAAATATTATCTATTATTTTAGAATTTATATACATATTTATATAAATAAATACATTTAAAATATATTACATTCATTAATGTATATAAATTGTAACTAAATGTTATATATAAATAAATACTTAATTTTTTTACATTACATCTACAAATGTATACAAATACATTTTATATACAATAAATATAAATTAATATATAATTTAAGAAAACAATAGTTATTTTTATATTATATTTTTTTTCATTCATTTTAATTTGTATATTTAAAATAATAATAAACCGTTTTTAACTACTTCTTTGACTTAGATATGTGACTGAATCTTCTCTACCGTGAAGATAAAATAATGAAATAAAGAACACAAAAGACTTCCATTACACAGTAACAATGTAACACTGCTTTCTCAGCAGAAACTGCACGCCTGCACAGAAAAGAGCCATTTGATGTTATTTGCATCCAAAGCAAAAGCAAGGTTGTTTTGTCTAATCCGGACAGCGGATCAGGGGATGGAAGGAGATGTGGCAGGTAATGGGGGAGGGACAGCTGATGGAATAGGTTAGGAACGATGTGCACTTCTTCTCGGAAGATTAAAGGCCAGATTGGCTCTTTGAGTCGGACGCTTCTGGATGCAGTTAGGCAGGAATATTGCATTGCCTTTCAGGGTGACCTTCATGGAGTGTCACGGTACAAAGACTCGAAGGCTTGAGACGTTTGTATATATGTGTGTGTTCATCTGTGTTCTCCTTTGGTTCCAAAATTGACCAATATTTCCCTAGAGCCTGTTCGAGTCAGATTCTGCTGTAAGCTTTTCCAGAGTGCAAACACAGAAACCAGAGCAGAGAAGACAAGATACCACAGCGCCAAAACCCTACAGCAATACATACACTGGCTCATATAACGCATTAATAACATCACAGCATATACAACTGACAATACATCACCATACAAGTTGCCAGGTTGAAGAACTTGAAATGCTCATGCTTAATGCAGTTTTTCTGATGGCTGTCATCAAGTGGACAGTTTTACACTTGTAGAACTCAAGTTTGATTGACAGGTGTTTAATAAAGGGGTCTAGTGAGATTGTAATCACAGTGTTCTGACTCATCAGATACCTGTCCGTCACATGCCTTGAACATTAATTTCCCTCCTGTCTGTGAAGACACGTGGAAGAACAATAGAGCCAGTCAACCTTTAGTGAAAAGGGCAAAGAGTCCAAGCAGTAAATAACCTCATAATGTGGCTTTCTGATCTGCAGTGAATCTCTCTCTGGACCTCCGTACCTTACAATAGCATTATCAGAAGTGTCAACCACGCTGGGGATCAGATACATGGAAATTGTGGAAGATAACACTTTTTTTTTTAAAATTGCTTCATAACCGATGACACACAGGTCTGAGATCCTCTAGGCAAGATTGGAGAGGAGATCTGGACATGTACTGTGATTGTAAACTGAAGAGGGTCTCTGCTAAAACATAGGAATGTAAGATCATATACTGTACTGTTACAAGATAAAAAAATCATGGCATCAAATAATCAAGATATTCAGAACTTTATTTGAGACACTTAAATATATTAAGAGGTTCAATTCAAATTAAACATCTGTAGTATAAAGGTAATTGAAACAAAAAATTCTTTCTACGTCTCTTTTATTTTCTTAAAAAATAAAAAAGCAAAAATATGTGTTACAGTGAGGCACCAACAATAGACATGATTATGGGGTCAAATTTTTTTTTTCAATTTTAAAAATTCAGTGCCATAAAAAGCAAATAGGTACTACACAAATTTTATAAGAACAATTCATTGAAGTGCTGTTATAAAATTTTTACATTTTCTTTAAAAAATTGTTCCGATTCATTCTATTATAATTAATGTATGTATTTATCTTGAAAAAATAAATAAATAATCAAATAAATAATACAGTACTAATACATCAATAAAATGTGCAAACTATAATAGAAGGATTCATTGCGCTTTTATAAAATGTGCTTTTCATAAAATTATAAAAATTCAATTTCATAAGTGCCTCCATAAGTGCAAAAAAAGGTACACACACACACACACACACACACACAAGTTTCAACAGAAAATTTAATTGCTTTTATAATACTCAAAAATGTTTCCCATTCACTTCCATTATAAGTATATTAATAAAAAAGGATAAATCTAAATTATTATCATTATTTATTTACATTTATGTTGTGGTGTATTACATCATATTATCATGGTAATAAAGTTGATTTCAGCTTAATATGTTTAGTACCCATAATATTCAATTAAGCTGCAGAGTGGAACATTAGTCCAAAATCTGGCAACATGAGAGTTTACTGTGTCTTTCATCCTCTGTGTACTGACAATGCTATCATCGATGTTTCTAGGCCAAATGAGTTGGCGGAATAGTGTTACATACTTGGCCTTGTACTGCACCAATGAGTTCATTCATTTGAAGTCGTCCACTGAACAGAGTGACTCAGAACAAAGCCTTTCATTCTGACGCTCGATGAGACCCACACACCGAGGATGAGGATGAGGATGAAGGAAATCAGTAGGCATCAGCTCACATAACCATACTGCTGGACTGGAAATAAATAATGTTCTACTGGCTGAGGCTGACAACTGAAGGAAACATGGCTATAGATGCTGAAGAGCCTCAGACATACTAAAACACCAGAAATAACATGAAAAGAAAAAGAGAAGTGATTTGAGATATGTTTAAATTGTGTTTCTTAGTAATATGAAATACAACTGGCTCAAATGCCTTATACAGGTTAAGGACCTAAACAACCTGCATAACTCATTCTGCAACATTTTAACAGTCCTTCTGTAAATGTAAAAATAAATTACTGAATTTATAGAATTACAGAATAATACAAAAATAGTTCTTGTTTGTCCCTTGAAATTTTACAAATTTCTTAAAGGCTAATATTATACATTTCTGTTGCCTAAAAAAAAAAAAAAAAAAAAAAAAGATTTTTGCTTTTAAATATCTAGTTTTTAAATCAAATTGCCACCCATTGCTTTATTACTCACATGTTCAATTCTCTTGGATGGTTGGTTATCATTTGACACAACAGGAAGAATAATCAAATTTTCCAATATTACATTCAAAACTACACATGCAGAAAGGTTAAAAGGGGGCTAATGATAAAGCCCAGTGATCCATCTATGAAATTTCTTGTTCATGTGTGTGTAAAATTATCCCAGTAGCCTTTAATCAATAAAGCAAAAGCGTATCTCTGATGGTGGCTATAGCGATCAAAATTCATTAAGCACTGTTCAGCAGTCGATGCATTATCTCTTGAAACTGTAGTGGTTATTTGGGGAATAGGCGAGGGGTAAATGGTCTGAAAGAGGGGGCAGTTAACCTGGTCAGCAACAACTGGAGCACTGGGGAGCGATTAATGCTTCTCGGCATCAGCTAGACACACAAACAACGGCAAGGCCATGGTGTGTGAGTTACGAGCTCAGGGTCAGTGTCTGAGTATAGCAGACAGACACACACAGTCTGGAGGCTGCAGTTCAGAATGGATCGCCATAATAATGAAAAACAGCATCCAACTCACACTCCTGCCGTGCATGATGCTTAAATGACTAGCTAAACAATTTCTCGCCTCCAGTCCACCATGGAGAACAATAATAGAGCAATGCTGTGAAAAGTGAAAGACTGAGAGAATTGGAAAAGGAGTGCACATGGATTGAAATAATTCTGAATGCATATTACATATATTCAAAACAGTCAATATCGAAGGCAATGATTGCATTACATGTCTCATAACCGATCAAGTATCAGTCCTCTGCAACGAATGGGTGCCGTTAGAATGAGAGTCCAAACCAATGATTAAAACATCACAATAATCCACAACAAGTAATCCATGCGACTCCAGTCCATCAATTAATGTCTTGTGAAAAGCTGAAAAGTTAAAAAGCTGTTTGTTTGTAATAAACAAATTCGTCATAAGAATTAACTTCAGACTGTTTCTTAGCTCAATACTATGTGTCCTCAATCCATAGCACTACTTCCTCCATTGAAAATTTGCCTCGTCTGAATAAGGAGAGAAATATGCACAGAGAAATCAAGCACAGTTTGCAAGCAAAAACAGTTTTAAACATAATGTTATGTCAGTGGATTACAAGACATGAACTGATGGACTGGATCATACTGATATTTTTATCATCTGTTAGGACTCTCATTCTGATGGCACCCATCCACTGCAGAGGATCCGCTGGAGAGCAAGGAATTTAATATTACACTTCTCAGAATCTTGTATGGCCTGAGGGTAATAGTTAATTTTTGTGTGAGCTATTATTTTAAAGAGTTTTCTGGTGCTTTTTTGAAAACTGGTCACAATTTTTTTAGCTGAACTATTCCTTTTGATACCCCATTTCTGAAATTTGAACAAATTTGACAGCTCAGTAACATAGTTCATGACCCATCAGAGACTCTTAAGTGATATATTTTACTCATTCCTTTGAATCAGAGGGAAATTAAGATGTCTCACGGGAACGGTCTCTATGCAGGAAATACTTCACCATTGCTAATGAAATGTTGGCATCCTCAGATCAATTATGTGACAATTTTCCATTATTTAAATTGTGATATCACTGTTGTGAATGAAAACAATAAAGAATTCTACAAAGCAATTTTCAAAAATAAATAAATAAATAATAATAATAATACATCCAGCCCAAGATGATGCCATTAAAACACACAAATGTAAGTAATTCACCTATCTCAAATACCACTGCTCAGTTTCATTGCAATCACTCCTATATATCGAAAACATCTTCCATTAGTTTATTGAGTCTTGCAAGATGCAAAGGCTACTCCACTTGTCCTGCATTACCTGAACAAATGGCACAGGCTTATTGCCGAAGACCCGTTCTAAAGCAATCACCATTCGGCGCGGATAAGCCCTGACATCAGGCACCTGATCACAGCCTCCAGCTAGCAGTAGTAGATGCCACTGACAGGAGAGCAGAGCTCCTACATTAGCCGGAGCTGATGTATTCGAAATGGCAATCTGTAAAATTAGCAAGAACATTTGGATGGCCTTTTCCCGTTTGACAGCCCCAGTATGATTTATTAGCAGGGTGTTGGTGTGTCTTGATAAGGTTGTCTGCGTATCTCCCTGTGTGTCAAATTAGTCGACCGGGATGATAGTCAACAGTTGTTTCAATTAAGTAAAAGTCACTAGAGGTGAGGGGAACAATAAGAAATCAAGGGCAAAACTATTAGTGGTTTCATTACAAAATGAGTGTAATTTCTCATACAAAATTACGAAATAAATACCTAAATAAGATAATCATTGACTTGGGCTGTTTCTATGCCAGATGCATTGACCTGTATTTTTCAATCATGTTCATTTCATTTTTTTCTTTTCACTTTCATATAAGTTTATATTAATGGTAAAAAAGCCCCTAAAATAAAAACACGCATACAAAAAACAAAACAAAAACAATACTAGATCAAATTAAATAACTATATATATATATATATATATATATATATATATATATATATATATATATATATATATATATATATATATATATATATATATATATATATATATATATAACAAATACCGACTGATTTATCAATTTTGTGAAGTTTTTATATTTTTTTAAATGTATTTTGCAAGTAAATAAATAAAATAATTAAATAAACTTTTGCAAGAGATTTGAACTAGCAAGATTTAACCTATTTGCAAAAATGTTCAATTAAAATTAAAAAAATTTACTTCAATTATTCATTAATTCATCATTAATTAAATTGCATTTAATTGTTAGATACTAAGCATGTTTATCTGACATGTTGATCTGAGTTTATCTGTCTAAATGGTCGAAATAATTGGTCTGTGGCATATAGAATTGCATGTACACTGCTTATACAACATTTTAATGTAAAGCCTTAGACAATTTAATTAAGGTGGACTCAAACAACCTCATTTGTGATTAAAATAAAGTTTTGAATGAATACAGAATTAATTAATTAACATTAATGTAATGCTGAAAATAGAAATATGTTCCAATCTCCTGTTAAATAATTACAGAACTTGGGTCAGTTGGATCACACCCCTTGATGGCAGGGGGTGGTGTGATATGAAACATGTTCCTTTGAGTCACTCAAGGTAAAAACTTCATTTCCTCTGGACTCAGTGTCAGAGGGGCGAAACTGGCCGACATCCTGTCAGTTTAGCCCTCTTTAGACACAAAGCGGCTTTGATCCCGAATCATGGGCGTTCCAGCACGACTTCATTAAACGGCACACGTCTCACCAGCAGCTCTCCCCCTCTCACATTTCCCTCTGAACTTAAATCAAAAGCCTCGCTAGACTTCCAAGTGCCAAGTGTGGAGCTATGATAGAAATCAGACCGAGCTTTCCTCACACTAATGTCTTTTGAAGCTTTTAGTCTTTTGTACTTGTATTATGCATATATGTATTCACAATGAAGTGCTCTTTTTTTCTTCTTCTTTGGGAAAACATGATCTACTTTGGAATTCAAATTTAGATTAAGAATTGAAGTGCAATTTTAATGACACGCTCTTGAGTGGTTTCACAGACCTGCTTTGTGAGTTTACTGTAACTAGAGCATGAGTAATTGTTGTAGATAAACATTTTTAAACCAAAAACAACAATGTAATTTATCATTTTGGCAACAAGTAATAGTTATTTTTAGGGGGAAATAAAAGGTCAGAAATGTAGTTGCTTGCCATATCAGGGAACAATCACAGTCCTTATTTTGATAAGCAAAACCGTGTGACTAAAAGAAATCCAGAAAACAGCAACTGAATGAGACCTAAAGGGCAATTAACTGTGCTAAAGTGAGTTCCAACCTGGCAGGCCGAGGATAAATACAGAAAATATCCGGAAATCACTTGCTCAATGATGCTTGCAATTCATCAGTCATCTCAAGTCACCTTCCACGGGCTCTCTCAATCACCTACTATCACTTTTCAAACCAACCAAAGCGAAATGTCACAACATATTTGATACATCTGTGGTCTTCACATCTTCACACAGAAAAAGACACAAGGATTATGTAAAACAAATGCATTTATTTTTTTATTTTTTTTTGCTTTTCCTAATAAAATGAAGCTTATCCACTTGTAGTGAGACTAAGAGACTAATATCTTTAGTTAAAGATTAAGTAGATTTATTTTAATAGGTGGCTTCTGTTTTTTTCTTCAAACCATGTCTCACTGAGTGTTTAAAGGTACGGTAGATGTGCAGAAAGAAATGTTTGCATCAGAATCACAGGAAGCAGATGAGTAAGACAGATGAGCCTTTACGGGTAAATCTGCACAAATCCTGCTATTAACGATGGGGTAGAATCCGCACTGATGAATACTACATCAAATATTCTTTGGAAACACATAGTTCTTTAATATTTGGAACAGGCAATGAAAAAGATCAAAAACCTGAAACTCCATTAATGCAGAGGGTGACTGACAAAGACTACGAGAAACATCAAACCATTTGGGTAAAGAATAAAATCTGGATTGGAAAACTTGGCTGTGAATGAAATATCAAAAGAAATGTTCAAGTTAGTCTGTTGGATACAACAGAGCAGAATTCATTGTCGGTTATTAAGGACACATTCTCCCATAAGACAGCGCATGTTGTGGGAGTCCAGAGAGATGAGCGGCATTACTTTAACTCGGTTGTCTGAGGAAATGAAGGGGAACCGTTTCAGATCTCTGAACTGATTAGGCTGTTAAAAGAGAACTGGATTCTGGGATTTCCAGAATGTCTTCAAACAGTCTGAAACACCTTTTTCCTCTTAAAATTACAGTGTAGCGGTTTAAGATTTAAAATAGTAGAATAGAGATTGAAGTCACAAATTCAAAGTCTAATTGATTAACTATGGCTGTGGGGTAAGCTGTGCCACCTTTTTAGAGTAAGTTTTCATCAAAGCAAGTAAAAACATGTCAGAGGTTAAAATAATACAAATGAAATATTTTAGGATTTCTGCTATCAAGGAAAATAAGAAATTAATATAATATACAGCCATATAAATAAGACCTAAAGGGGTCATTCATGCAAAAATTACAATTCTGTCATGATTTACTCAACCTTAAGTTGTTTCTTTCTTCTGCAGAACACAAAATAAAATATTTTGTAGAATGTTCATGACCAAACAGTTGATTGTAGCCATTGATTTCCATTGTATTTTACTGTTGCTATTAGTTGAGCCACTGGCCCACTGGCCCGAAGCATTCATCCAATAGCTATTATTTTGGAAAAAATTAAATAGAATACTTCATTTAACACCTTTTGGTTGAATAAAAACATAACAAAACCTTAATCTTCATAATTTACCAGTTACATATACAGTAAAACATTTAAATCATGTTCTACAAAAACAGTGTGGTAAGAAAGCCTCACACTGTATATTGGCCCCATCTTTTTTTTTTTTTTTTTTAGTAGCCCAATCTTTATCATTGATTTCACAATCCCAACTTAATCAATATGGTTTTGAACACCCAACCCAAAGATTGATCTAATACTATTAATAGCAGAGTTTTAAGTTCATAAAATTCCAATATAGATCAAATTATATAATTTATTAACCGTGTATTCATGCATCAGTCACTACATGGTCATGTGACTCTGCACTGGGAGTTTGACTCCTAACCATATGGACATATGCTCATGTTAATGTAGAGGAGCGAGAAGCATTTAACCGTAAATCCCCTCAAAGGCCTTCGTTTGACATAAGAACATCCAGGGAACCAGTTCTGCTCGTCACGTCTTCATCAGTACATGTGATGCTCTCATGTACCTGTCAGAAACCTGACTATTAATATATGTGCAGCTTCCAGGACTTTCACCCAAAGGATCTCTCAACAGCTGGACACATTGCTGTGGATTTCTATGCACTGAAATTTACATGAGGTCTTCCATTGGGTTTTGCTGGTTGATCTGCTGCCACAATGCACTGGGAAATTTATCTCAGCAACACTGGGCAAGCCTGCAGGATTATTAAACCATGTTAGGCATGTTATTGCACATCTCATCATTTCTAAAACCTCCAGAGAAATGCAGCACTGATGGATGCTCAGAGAAACAAATCGGTGCAGGAAACCAACGGGAGTAAATGTTTAGATAATACCATACACATGCATCATATAATGAATCCCTCCTATAATAAATACACCGATTTTTATATATTGCTTTTCTGCTTTCAAGACAATAAATTAATTAGATCTTCAGTATTTCACTAAAGAAAATCAGGTTGTTTGCCAACACAAAACCCCTTCACTGTGATAATAGAATTTTGTGGATGGTTGTCAGGTCTGAATGTTTATTAAATGCATCTAGGTGGTTATTAAGGTTTTGGGTGGTTGCTAGGTCAATACTCACTAGCCAAAGGTTAAAATTTGACTCACTTTAAGGCCATTCAAGATAGATAAGATAAGATTTGTTTTAACATCTGAAGAGATGAGGAGGAATTCAGCATTACAGCACTTGCTCAGTGCTCACCAATGGATTCTCTGCAGTGAATGGGTGCCGTCAGAATGAGAGTCCAAACAGCTAATAAAATACACAATAATACATAAGTAATCCACACCACTCCAGTTAAAAAAATAAAAATAAAAAAATAAAAAAATAAAACGGTCCAAAACAGTTCTAAGTAAATATGTTGGTAGATTTTGATGTGAGATTACAACAGGGAAAGTTTTTTGTTTGTTTGTTTGTTTGTTTTTTTACTGGAGGAAGCATTATTATGGATTATGGATTCATATATTGGCCAAAACCAATGGTTTTAAGTTAAAAAAGTATAAATAGTGGACTAGTTACTTACAAACAAACAAAAAAAAAACTATTTTTCACTTTATAAGACACTAACTAATTGACTGGGGTCTTGTGGATTATTGTGATGTTTTTATCGGATGTTTGGAATCTCATTCTGACGGCACCCATTCACTGCAGAGGATATCTTTACATTTTGAATGGCCTGATGGTGCTAAATGCACTTTTTTCATCTTTGTTAACTCTTCACAGCAACAGAATAAATCATTTGCCCTTTAGGGTGTCTCTGGGGATCAGGTTAATTGTAACACAATAGGACTGTAAACTATTGATTGTCGGTCGTAATGTTGCATGCAACTTCATTCAACTTCATTATAGGATCATTACCAAGACAGAGTAAAAGCAGGTTGTCAATAGCCACACCAATCTTTAGTTTTTGCAGTACAAAGGTGCAACACATTCTATGCACATGTACGCATGTATCACATTTCTACATTGGAAGACTATCTGAGGGACAGCATATTTGAAGCACCACAATGCATTTCAGTAAAGCCTCTTTAATGCATTCAGAGTGAAATGTTGAATGGTTCTCTTCTAATAACAGACTTCAGTATTGGAGTTTGGTGGATTATGGGATTTAGAGTGCATTGACCCTCATGTGTATATTATACAATTATCCTCAAATCCCGTAATCTAATGATGATGTTAAATAATCTCCCACGTGTCGGGTAAAATTTTCATGTTAAATGTTACATTTTAATTTAACATATATATATATATATATATATATATATATATATATATATATATATATATACACACATTACATATTTTACTTATATAAATAAGTACATGAAAGAAAGAAAAACAAGAACAGTCAATTTTGCATTTAAAAAATGCACATATATTTGGGTAACCATTGAGATCTACGTAATTTTGTGTAAAATTCCTTTTTTTAATGGAAAAAAATACTGTCAACTTTTTATTTTAAATGTGACTATCACCCAAATGTATACATTTTATGATCGCCGTGATTTTGCCAAGACATGATCCTGGATCAACATTAATGTCCAAAAATATAGAACCTAATTCCTATCCCTAAACCTAACCCTACCCATTATTTAAAAAAGATGCAGATTTTAAGCTTAAAACAGATATTTCCTGAAAAGTTATATCAAAATTCTGATTGGTTAATTGGAATGTTGTTCCAGGATCAACAAGGATGTTGATCCAGGAATATGTTGTACTTGGTGAAATCATGCTCACCCTTCACATAGGTTTCAGTGTCACTTATTGGTCACACTAAGGAGCTATGCTGTTTTTATCTTCACTTTTCAGACTAATCCAGTAAAATCAATCACAGCCTAAACAGGCAAAACTTCATCAGACGAAATGGCTGTGTCTCGTATAACACGCCCCGATAAAACTGAACAACAGTGCAGAAGCAGATGCATGACTGTACCAAGTTAGTCATTCTGACAGTGAGCTCTTGTGTTCTCATGGGTATGTATATGTTTATGACTCAACAAAAACAAGAATGCAATGCTCCTGTGATGCACTGGGGCCACCGAGGGTGCATGCGTTAGCCTTTGAAAACATTGCTCTGGCAATGCCCGTCGGCCATTCCACATACATTTTCAAAAACCAACGCTTTTCAGGTCAAATGATGTTGGAAAAACAAAACAACAGGATTAAAGTCAATGAGTTTAAGCTCCATGAATCTTTTGATCATTTCATGCTTCTGGTAATGAGAACTTACATCATGCGAACGCAGTACGAGAGAAAAAGAGTCTGTTTCAGCAAACTTTCTTCTGCTGTGCTTGGACTCACACATCAAACATTTCTCACTCCTTTCATTCGGTGTGCTTAGTTTGGAGGAAACTTCTGGCTTTGTTGTAGATTGATTGGATTAGATAGAGAACCTTGTGAACTCCTCCATCAAGATGCTGTTCTCATAGCAGCTAATTTTAGATGGATCCCCCTTGGCTTTCTTCTTTCCCTTCCTGCTTTTCTCTCTCTGCTGTATGAAGGCCAGAGAAAGTGTCAAGGTGACTTTTATTTTAAGCAGCATCAGGCAGCATCACTTCAATAAACCAAACATGCTAATAACAGTTCTGAATGTTCTATTCACAAGTAATTAAGCAAAATAAATCTCACTTGGGATCAAATAGTCTTGGTGAGACTCATAAGTATGTCAAAATAAAATAACAGTCATATTATACCCCCATATCAATCAATCAATCAATCAATCAATCAATCAATCTATCTATCTATCTATCTATCTAGGCTATTAAGACATTTTGAATAGCAGTCCATTCTCATTACCAGTATAATGTACAATATTGTACTGTAGTATTTACTGTCTTAAAATACAGGTCATCCATAAGGTAATCCATTCATTGGTTCATTCATTCAACCGTATCAGAGTTCGTTTGGAAGCAGACTGAGATCACCTCTTCAGATATGGTTGTTCTGCATTCACACCTGTCCAAAAGAACCGCACCATGGGGAGAAACAAACTTGAGTTCGATTCAGCCAGACCAAACAAGACAGGTGTGAATACACCCTTATTGTCCATGTCATGTCAGATTAACACTTCATTAAGCCTCAATTCGAATGACAGTACTGTATAAACATCTCCTTGTAACATTTGACAACAGCATTTCTTGAGCCCTGATGAGATTTGGGTGAATCTTTGCCCCATTAGAGCACAAGGTGAGCACATATTCATGCCCCGACACGTGCTAAATGTTTGTACGCTGTAGAGTTAGCTTAACAAACCTCCCCATGGGACGTTCACTGATCCCATTTGCATCTCAAAAGGAACGAGGAGGCACGAGTCAAGAAGGGCCGGCGAGGTTTGTCAGACAGGGAAGCGAGCGTTGTTTAGCCCAAGGTCATTGCTACTTGAGCAATCACTAATGCGACCACATATGAAAGCCCAACAGCGCCCAATCCAATTACACCCAGCTGACCGTTTTTTGCTGTGTATTATATAAAAATTGAATGCAAATATAAACAAATTGGCAGCCTTCATGCACAGCAAGGATCAATGAGGGAAAAGTGGTTTGATATTGGGAGGCTATGCATGCTAATGGAGATAATCCCTCAGGAAAGCTCCACACAAAACGGCCTAGACACTTTGAATGTAGTAATAAACACTGATGCGATAAAGCAAGTGTGCGTGTGTGTTTGTGCCTGTCTGACTTTAAATGCCAGTTTCTTTAAAGACCCCATAATATCAGAACTGGATGGCTTTTAGTCCATGTCTGTTAGCACTGAAGCCATATATTTGCTAGCACACTCCTGGTACAAAATGTTAACACACACGCATATATATACATACACACACACATATTTACAGACTTTCTCTTTCAGAAAATGATGCAGAAATTCACATCATCTGCTGCTAAACAACAGAATAGAAAAAACACTGAGACATGATATATATATATATATATATATATATATATATATATATATATATATATATATATATATATATATATATATATATATATATATATATATATATATATATTAAACAGTTAGACGTGTAAAATGTAAAACCTTTTTTTATTTTAAATGCTTGTGTTTCAAAAATGAAAATCATATAGGTTTCAAAAAATATGAAGGTAAGTAAATGATTTTCAGAATTAGAACAGATTTTTTTTTTTTATTGCTTAACTGGTTAACTGATTGTTATTTAATAAAGATTATAGCAAACCCTGACAGATTTATCCGAATTTAATAGGAGAAAATTTTTGGTCATCCAATCTTTTACATTTTTAACACACTTTGTTATCTTAGATAATTTAGAAGTTTCATCTGGTCTTGTTGAGATATATAGTTGAGTATCATCAGCATAAAGTGGAAACTAATCGTGTATTTTCTAATAATATTACCAGGGGGCAACATGTATACTGAAAATAGCAGAGGACCTAGGACAGATCCTTATGGCACTCCATACTTTACTGATGATAGCTGAGATGACTCCCCTTTTAAATAAACATAGTGGTATCGATTACACCGGCAGTATCTAAACCATCTATAGCCTGCAAGTGTTGGACAGTAATGCATTTCTTGGTAACACGTTACTGTAATTTTATATTTTTTTAGTAACAGAGTAATTTAACACGTTACAATTTTCAAAATAGTAATGAGAGTATAGTTACAAGCCGCAGTCTCTATAAGTTACTGCTGCATTACATTGCTGACATAATGCAATGTTTTATAATCTAGAGATTGTAAAAAAGGATGTAGTACATGTACTGTTATAAAATATAAACGATTAACAGGTGCAAGCGTATACAGAGTTTCTAGGATATAACAAGTGTTTGCGTGCCCACGAACCTCTCATTATAAAATTATGTATACATTATGAAAGATTTATTATGCACATATTTTTAGTGTTATAAAAGAGATTTGTGAGATTGCAATGAACTGGGATGTCTTTTAAAAATTAGAAATGCAGCGCTCTTTGCTGGCATTCTGCAATAACAATACATGGATGCAGCAGCAGCTTGCTTTAGTTAAAAATATCAGTGCTATGTGAATGCTGATGCTTTAATAACAAATATTTATTGGGAGCGTGTATGCTGAGATTTCATAGATTTCATGGAGAAAAAAGTAATGTAAATAGTAATGTAACTAATTACTCGTTACTTTTCAAATAAAGTAATCAGAAAAGTAAAGTGTTTACTTTTAAAAGAAGTAATCAGTAATCAGTAATTTGATAATTTTATTACAAAGAAAATAAATATCCTGAGCATGATTTGCTTAGCATTAATAAGTCACATTATGTGCAAATTCTGCAAATCAATGTAGACTAAGAGGTCTGTGCAGGATGTATGGTATGTGCCATCCTCCACAGCCTCTGTAATTACTAGTATTGTCTCCTTTGTTCAGGTAAAGGTGAAAATGGTATTATGGACATTAGATTATTACTATGATTTTGAGCTCATTTAAGGATGCTGTGACACCAGTTCTCAGCAGCACAATGTAATCTATATATAGACTTTTGTAAGCTATTATCACTTCTGTGTCTGAGATAAAGCCTACAAAGATGCCTTAGACGACAGGAAGCTTTTGTAGCTTCGGTGCAGTAAATTAGAATGATTATGTTGCAGATGTCTGGCCCAGGTCATCATGTACTATTACATAACTCACAGACAGGTCTTAAGCCTTGACAGAACATAAAGGTGAGCTCCTTATAGAGAAGACCTCGGGTTCAAGCCACAGTCCTCTTCTACTTCTAAATAATATTACATCTCTCATTAGCGAACATTGTCATAATAATGGCAAACACACTACTATACATTCTGAACTGCAATTAGCCTTCTTTGTTGAATATATTTGCAAATTGAAATGTGACTGATCTATTATCTTTCAATTACTGGTTTATATTTCACCTATTTTACACTAAATCGGAAGCACTAGAACCATGTATGCCAAAACTTGTATGCAAATATCTGTGATTATTGTAACTATGATACAAGGATCCTGAATCTATAAATATGCACTTAAATGTCAATATGTGAAGAGTGGAGCTGTGCATGTACACGTGCCTCTCCTGTACATGTGTGTGTGTTGTAGCGTTTTATATAATACATGGTGATTTAAGGCCTTCTGTTTGTTTCCTTGTGATAAACTGCTGCCCAAAGCCATAAAAATTACCCTCATCCATCTTGCGGTGAAGCAAAGCTTTGCAACAATGCAAAATGGAGCTGCATAAAACGACCCACAGTCACAGTGTTTGTGTTAAATATAGAGCCTCATTCACTTCTTCATTTACTAAAAAACTCATTAAGCCCAGCCTGACAGACTGCTGTCCACCAGCATCCACCGCACCGAGTCACGAGCAGATGCCGCGAGGGCAAGATATCGCAGTGTCAGCCTGGGGTTAAAGGTGTTGCTAAATGTGTATGGATGAGGGCAATTACTCAAAATCTCAATACCATCGTGCATTTATTAAAAAAGTGCAACACTATTGGGACATAAAAATTCAATCGAATTAGGACAATCAAAAAAAGAAATTGCCCCTTGTTTGCATCGACATACAAATGTTATCATCTCATCACCTGAAAATTCACTGCTACTAATAAATATACTTAAAGTAAATATCAGAAGAAAAAAAAAACATAAACAAACAACTAAAGAAATATGTATACACCACTTATCTGGGACATGCATTTAATTTGTGTTTTTATTTTTTATGAAATGAAATTATATTATATTATATTTTTTGCAAAAGAGCATGCACAGATGCATACTTCAAAAATGTAGTATACCATTTGAGGACCTCAGGCATACTATTTTCAGTACATTAATTCTAATCTTGCTCTCTGTATAGTATGGTTGCAAAATGCTATCCAAGAATTCCATATGCAACATCCTGCATGGTCATAGCTGGGAATAAATGGCTAAATGAGGTTATTTAACTCCAAACATGGCTAGATATCCTCTATGGGGTCAGTATACCTACAGGGACCTCATGCATGCCAGCAGTCACATATAAGGCTCTGGAACAGTGTAAATAATTCACAATAATGGTCTTGGTGTGTCTAAGACAGACTGCCGTGACTGGATGAAATATTATGGCCAACATAATTAAGCCATCAGTGCACTTGGTGAATTGGGGGTTGTTTGCCATCTTCCTGTCAGGTCATGTGATTGGAGAGGTGATTGCTTTGTGATGACATGAGTTTCCAAAAAAGACTGATTGAGTGATTTTAGCCTAATCTAGCCTAGTCAAGGTTTACTGTAGCTGCTCTCGGTCGTGAGTATAAAAAAAAACAAATGCATTTTCTCTAGTGACCTTGGTGCATACAAGCACCATAACACAGGAAAAAAGAAATAGATCAGTATATACAATACAAAAACTGATTATTATTACATTTACATAAATATTATACATAAACACATTTTCTAAATAATATTTATATTTTATTTAATATTTAGAAAAAAATAAATTGCGTCTACCATTCCATTTCACAAAGAGGAGGGGAACAGGTATAAAATTATAATAATATAAATAAACATTGCACTGAAGTAATTTAATATAAATTCTTAATTTCTAATTTGAATGAGATTTATATATATATATATATATATATATATATATATATATATATATATATATATATATATATATATATATATATATATATACACACATATACACACACACACACACACACACACACACATATATATTGTTTTTATTTTTGCATTGAAATGTAAAAACAAGTTCATTTGATTAAATAATTGTAAAAATTACAAAAATATTTACATTTAGTAAAATAAAAAAATGTAAATGTGATAAAATTCCATGTAATATAATTGGATATAATATTAAAAAAAAAATATTTACCCCATGGCCATCCATATTAAATAAGTTTGAATTTTGGCCTATCATATTAAAAAGTTTGGGCACCCCTAAAAATACATATAAAATGAATTAATTAATAAATATCCTCAATTTTTATATTTATTGAGGGAGTTGTTGTATAAAACTCAAGGCTAGGTACTAAAAGATCACCTATTTGATCCCAGACTATCACCACTGTGCCCTTAGCAAAAAAAAGTGAACTCCAGAAATCGTCCATGTAATCGGTTTTTAGACACTGTCCTGTGGTAATTATGGCTTAAAAGTCTCTGAAACAAAATCCTAATTGCATGGCAACAAATAAATAATGCTATAAATAAAGACTGTTATATTCTTACTCTAAGATGAATATGTTGGGTACTATATTTCAAATTAAGTTGAGCAGTGTACCGTAACTTCTCACTATAGGAAAGAACAGAAGATCAATCAAATCAGGGAGTAATATATTAGCTAGACGAGGCTGGCCTACACAAGTGTGTTGATTTAATTAAACAGCTTTACCACAGTCTATAAACAGAATTAGCACATAAATGCTTAATGTCACTTTTTTCTGGGGGGGGGGGGGGGTGCACATGCAAAGCCATTTTATGAAGCACCACCAGTTTTAGATTATCTCCAGAGAGAAGCACTAACCTGCTCAGCTACAATGCAGTTAAATATGAAAAATTGTGTTTAAGGATCATGCATAATTGCACATTAAAATGACAAGACTGAAACCTCAAGGCAGCATGTAAAACAATGTTAGAAGTGTTTGTTTGTTAAATCTGAACTCTGGTGAAAGTAATGCCATGCCTCACTTTCAGTATATGACATGTTAAAGGGGGGGTGAAATGCTATTTCATGCATACTGAGTTTTTTACACTGTTAAAGAGTTGGATTTCCATGCTAAACATGGACAAAGTTAAAAAAATTAAGTTGTACGTTTCTGTTCCAAAAATACTCCTTTTGGTTTGTCACAAGTTTCGGAAAGTTTTTTTCGAGTATGGCTCTGTGTGACGTTAGATGGAGCGGAATTTCCTTATATGGGTCCTGAGGCACGTCTGCCGGAAGAGCGCGCGCTCCCGTATAGCAGAGCACAACAGAGACATTCACTGATCAGAGCGAGAGCGTCGCGAAATGTCACAAAAGAAGTGTCTATTTGGTTGCCAGGGCAAGACAACCCTGCACAGATTACCAAAAGAGAAACAGCATTAAGGGACCAGTGGATGGAGTTTATTTTTACAGAGCATCAACGGAGTTGTGCAAGTGTTTGTGTTTGTTCCCTGCATTTCGAAGATGCTTGTTTTACAAACAAGGCCCAGTTTGACGCCGGATTTGCACATCGTTTATTTCTTAAGGATGATGCAGTCCCAATGAAAAAGGGTCACGATCGTGTGTTGGAACTACATGCGGTGAGTAAACTGCTTCAAATATCTCTGTGTTGTTAACTTAACTATCGGCGTGTAAGTACATCAAGTAAACAACATGCGATGTTGTCATCAAACTGCACTTTCCACATGTACACCTTAAAAAAAAAAAAAAGATGACATAAAGTGGAACTTAGTCATTTTTCAAAACCGCTAAGCAAATATATACAGTTTCAATACATACCACATAGAGACGTCGTTGCTGCTGCTGCTCTTGTTAAATTTCAGCCTCTGGATCTGATTCTGGATCATAAATATCTGGATCATAAATATCTGACTGTTAGCCATGGTTTGTTTTGGATGATGGTTTTTTCCTCACGGTAATGTCTCAACGCAAAAGCCTACTGGCGCTCGTGATGCTTTAGCTCCGCCCACACGTCACGCCTCCAGCCGGTCGTGTTTTTCCGGGAAAAATTGGTACAGACTATCTTTCTCTTGTGAATATAATAAAACTAAAGACTTTTTGGAGTTATGAAGGATGCAGTACTACTCTATAGGTACTCAAGATTAACAGGATATTGAGTGAAATCGAGCATTTCACCCCCCTTTAAAAACGATTTGGGCATATGCAATCAAAAATTCACAATGTGTTCATGATGAGAATTCATCTGGTCATGTGTTAGTTGGCTTCTTTACGGAATGTTTGCCTCTTTATAGCCATTACAGTCTATGCATGCTTATTAGATTTGCAAACACTAAATAATGCATGGTGGATATTTCAGCATAAGCAAACAAGTCAAGCCTGTGCTAGCAGCTCACAAATTGCCATCACAAATTAATTAAGCACGGGTCAACAGCAGAGTATCTCAGAGGCATTTAACAACTAGAGGTAATATGCCTATACTGATTGTTCTTCAATTGCAGACAAAATGATGAAAGATGCTCTAACAATGTAACAGGACAGAAGGGGTGTAGGATTTTAGCATGTCGAAAAAACAAATACACGTAACAAGTTAAAACATATAGATAACACTGTTATTGAGTCAAAAATCTCCCTAACAAGTCTGCACTGAAATATGTGAAGTTGACCTTGCTTTGCGTGTTTTCGAAAAATTTGTATTCTTTAAAAGAGGTATGTTTTTTGTCAACTATTTCAAAACTAAACAGAAAAGTGTGGGGAAATACAGAAAAAAAGTACAAATAAATAAATAAATGTGTGACACAGCAACTTGTAAAAGGAAATAAAAATAGAAAAATAAAATAAAAACTAAAACATGATGCAAAATATAATATAAAATATAATTTTAAATAAAATTACTTTATTTATTAAAATACTAAAATAAAAACATATATATCTAAATGAATAAATGAATGATACATTACTTAATTAAATAAATAACCAAATTAATAAATACATGAAAATGTGAATGAATTAAAATATTAATACATAAATGACTAAATGGCTAAATAAATAAACACTGTAATAAATAAATGGTGTGATGAATACATTAACTGATTAATTAAGAAAAAAACTGGTAAAAATGACTACAGCTAATATATGAATTAATGAAAAAAAAAAAAAAGGAATAAATAAAAGACTAAATAAATGACTACATGAATGAATTAATTAATTAATTAATACATTATTAATAAATGACTAAATTGCTAATTACATTTAAAAAGGAATTAAAAATGATGAAATTAATATTAATGAATAAACAAACTAACAAACAGTAATAAATGAAAGACTAGCTAAATAAATGTCCAAATGGCTAAATGATAAATTACCAACTAACTAACCAAATAAACAAATAAACCAATTGTACATGTCAGTCTGATAAATGCAATAGTACCTCAAGCCTGTATAGCAATTATACATTTTTATATAGTCTAATAATTTTGTTGTATACAAATGCCTTTTCCCCCTTTGATCTGCCCAGTTTCTATTCATGTTACAAATTCAAAACCTGCATATGTTCATCTTGGAAAATGAGCTGTGACTGTGGTCCACCGTTTTTTTTCTACCTAGTAACAGGTAAACGTGGCATGAATAAATGAAACAAAGCATACCTGGCCTTTCAAGCCCCCGACAGTCAGACAGATGGATTGCGTTGCTGGGCAACAGCCATCAAAGCTCGCATCACCTCCGCCACCTCTCTGACTCGCGCTCCATCAAACACATATTCCACCGACTTATCCACCTCCCATTCTATGCATGTAGCTTATGAATGAACATTAATGCAGACATTTTTGTCAAAAGAATGCGAGTGCATTAAAATTGCAAATGTCTACAAACATTTAAAAGTTGTCAACAAGTTTCTTCTAACTGGTGTCATAACCTTGCTTCTACCTCTGAAGCGGCCCGTGGGGCTATAACAAGCTCCCATCAGCTACAGCATGACACGATTTAGTCCCATCCTTCTGACAGAGGGATTCACAGAGCTTTGAACTCACTCTCAGCATCTGAAGTCAATGCTGAAGGTCACCCTCTGTATATACAGTGTGTGTGATCTATCAAATCAGCCATACTCTTGTATCTGTGCAATGGTGATATATCACCCACTGTTCACAGAACAACACTAATATAACAATGATCGATGCTCAAAAAGAGTTTGCCTTCAGATTCACTGCATAAGCAAACAGTAATCAATAGGCCATCTCACAAGGACAAAACAGACGGTATTGGGTTTTATAGACATTTAAGATAAATGTGATTGAAAACAGATTTATTCCTTGAGTTCTCTGGAGCACTTACAGTCTCTACCCAAAATAGTCTCTATTCAAATTCAAATGGAGCACCCATTTAATGTTCCTGGACCATCTGATGACATTACTCAAAAGGACAAGCACAAATCTGATTTGCTGGATTTGCAAAATTATAAATTTTTTAATTAGATTTTATATTATATTTACTATTATGTTTAACTGGTTTTCCCCTCCTAGTCCCCTCCTAGAATAACTTATTAATATATTCTTAATTAGCCCTAATACATGGCTAATATTCTAGTAATATGCATGCTGATAAGCAAATAATAGGTGTTACATATTCTAAAGTGTTACCTTTATCTCTGATAAAATGGGAAAAAAGCAAAATGTTATATAAAACAAGTGTACTTTTCACAGTTTTTTTTTTCCCCCACATTTCATTTGCAACAACTTCATTGTATATACACATGTTGTCATGCTTCACAGGGTCGGGGAGCAAGGAGACACAGGAGATTTCTTCAACATGGAACTTTAATTCAAAGACGTGGAAAACACAGGAACTCACAAAAGACATTTAAGACCAGACGCTGGACTAAACACAGGGAACACTTTAAACACAACAGGATAATGTGAAGACAAGAAACACCTGGGAATCAAAACCAATGGGCAACACCAGGAATGAAAACAATTGACATGAGCAAAAAACACAGGACAAAGTCTGACTAGCTCCCCTCCGGAAGGCATGACCTCACGCCACAACATCCACAGGGGAGGTGGGCGTTCTGGAGGTCCCTCAGGACAGGTCCCTTCTCCTCACCCCTAGTTTCCTCTTCTGGATCAGGATGAAAATGTATGGTCTAGCTGAGGACAGAGATGGTACTGGGAGGAACATTTGGCTGGGTATGTGGAGGGCCCTGGCAAGGGGTGAGCCTCGGTGGTTTTCAGGAGGGACTGGATGATTGCTCCGAACCATTTATACCTCAAGTTTAACTCCATTTAAATAAAAGCCCCAGCCCCAGCCGAAAACAGACACAGGATGGATTCATTTACAGTAAAAACTGTAATATTTGAAAATATTAATAAAAATGTAACATAACTGTTTACTTTTTTAATATATATCTAAAATGCATTTCAGGCAAAGCTGATTTTTCAGCATCATTTCTCTAGTCTTCAGTGTCATGATCCTTCAGAAATGCTCAGCAAACATTTCTTATTATTATCAATGTTGAAAATGCTAACTATTTTTGTGAAAACTTTTTTTTTTCAGGATTCTGTGATGAATAGCTGAAAAACCCACACTGATCAACGATTAGCATATGTGGAATGAACCTGGATAAACAAACTACGGTTGATCACTTTACTTGTCTTTTAGATGAGTCCCTCCAACTAACAATTCTAAGTCGACTACACCTCACACAACACCTGAATGACTGTCTTCAGTGACTGCAACCGATCACACACACTGGATTGAAAAAAAAGTGCATCTAATTCAGTGCCATAAACTTTATACCTCTCCGTGATCTATTCATCGACTTTGACCTTTACGTCCATCCCCAGGAGAGAAAACATGCACAATAGTAAACTCAGTCTATCCAGTATTGAGCAGCACAGAAGAGAGAAAACACAGCACAGTCGCGACTGAAATCCTGGATCAAAACATACCGATGGAGCCAAAAGTCACAACAGCAATTAATCAAGCAGTTCATTTCCATCCAATCATTAAGAGTCAAATAAAGATTCTGACAACTACTTCTCAAAGCTGATTAGAATAATCGATTTTATTGGCTGTTTGTTGCTTTGCAAGAATTATTTCTGTTTTTCTTTTATGTGTGAAAAGTAACTAGCCTGCCTGATCAATATTAATGTCTAATCTAATGGAGTTCAAATACGTGAAACATTTCACTCAGTTCATGAAAAGCCATTGAAACACCTAATGACACTGCATGAAATAACTCTTCTCTGACTTCTTTAAAAATCTGTACAATCACCTGAACCCTATTTCTTAGGAAGTTATGTTTGGCATCGAAGGAGCTGTTTTGCTGAGCCAAATGACAGTGTGTTTCTAATGGCATATTTGTGTTTTTCATTCTCATCAGAAAGTCCCTCTGAGGACCATCAGGAGCAGCCAAAAATAAGAACGTTTGAAGATGTTTCGCTAAAATCACACACAGAGTAAACGGGATGGCTCCCTGTTGAGTGTGGATAATGACGGTGGTCTGCTTTTCCATTCTGCTCAATAATGACCACATTTATCACAGAGGACAAACTTTGAAAATGGTCCATCAGAGTGATCCTCTGAGTTTTGCGAAGTGCACGCACACACACACACACACACACATACACTGTTAACGCATCATTTCTTTCTTCTGCAGTTCCCTTATAAACACAAAATGTTATAGGATAATATTGTTCTTATATATTATAGGCATGATATATATGAACAATATTAATTGTATTACTTTTTTTCAATGCTACTTAAGGCTTGTTCGCACTGGTTTGATGCTGGTATAACTCATGGAAAAGTACTACTTTACACTTAAGCTGTATTTATGATGAAGTGAAGCTTCCTGTTTAAGCTACACTGAAAATCTTGCACTTATTCTTCCTCAGAAGACCCTCATCTCACTCCCATTTTTTGACGGACACGATAATGGAAAACAGGATTGTCCTTGCTAGAAGGTAGCAAGCATTGTGCAAAATTCAGAAAAAATAAATAAAATACTTATCTCTCAAATGATTGGGGTTTAGGGTGAGTAGAATGTTTTTTCTTAAATAAATTAATACTTAAGGCTGCAATAATAAGGATTAAAATAATTAATTTCAAATAAATGCTGTTTCTTTTAACTTTCTATACATCAAAGAATCTGGACAACTGTTTTCAATCTTGACAATAATAATAGTAAATGTTTACTAACTTCTGTAGGTGTTATTTTTAAATACTAATAAAACTAAAATTTCTCAAAATATATTAAAACTCCGTTCAAAATTAAATCGAATACTTTAGTTTTCACAACACAAAAAGGGTAAAATGACAATAATGAAACCTTGACAAATATCATAAGAGACTTCTTACAAGTTCCTTCAATATTTTCTCTTTATTGCCAATAGCACCATGTTTGAATAGCAATTTTCAGACAGTGAAAGAGTGCATTGAAATAGCCATTAACACAACATTACCTCGCATAATTCATACATAAAGCCTTGATAGGTTGAGGAGTGATATTGCATAATGGAGCTGGTGACTTTGTAAGCTGGTGAAGGACAGAGAGAGAGAGAGAGGTAGAGCTCCTTATTTCTGCTTGACGAAGCACACATATACCAGCTGCACAGAAAATAAGCATCTCTTCCTCATATAGTGTGAAACTAAGCAAATAAGCAGAAACAGATAAGTGTGTGTCTCAGTGTTAATTGGGGATAAAGGGGCACATTTCGAATCACAGATGAATGCACACAACAAATTAACACTGTCTGAAGAATAATATCTGCTTTATGTCTCTTTAGACATATTTAGTCTGGTGGGAGGTGATGTTTTTGGGGGTCTCGGTAGAAAAGTTGGCTTTTAGGTCTTTCGGCTTATGCTTAAACACATCTGATGTTATATTTAACTGGTTTTACCAGAGTACTGATATCAGTTCACTTTGCTTCAACACAGCATGTCGAATGTGGTATTTGAAACAGCCCGCTTATAAAACTAAAATAAAAAATGATATATAAGCTGTTGTTGCCAGGGTCAGCAGTCTAGTCTTTAACTAAAGTATTCGTCTAACTTCTACTTTCATAATCCACAGAAAACACAAAGCTATACAGGTTTGGAACAACAAGAGGGTGAGCAGATGATGACAAATTAAAATTTTGAGGTAAGCTATCCCTTTAAAACTACATTGAGTTACAAGAAAAATATGTTTAAATATTAAATCAATTTATATATAATATAAATTATATAAATATACATTTATACATTTATACATGTTAATATTTTTCAAATATACTGTATGTGTGTGTATTTATATATACATAATATATATATATACACAGTACACACACATATATTATGTAAACAAACTTTTATTTTGTATGTGATTAATCGCAATTAATCCGTTGAAAACACTAGTATGTGTGTGTGTACATCTATATATATCTATATATATATATATATATATATATATATATAGATATATATATATATATCTATCTATCTATCTATCTATCTATATATATATATATATATATATATATATATATATATATATATATATATCTATATATATATCTCTATATATATATCTCTATATATATATATCTCTATATATATATATAAATATATATATATAGATATATATCTATATATATATCTATATATATATATATATATATATATATATATATATATATATATATATATATATATATATATAAAATTACACAGACAATTATACTGTCAAATTAGGTTGTTGATGTGTTAACTATAAACTTAACATATTAGATTACTCTCTCTTAAGTTACTTTGGTACCCCTAATTTCACAGAATGATTTAGAAACTTAAAATTGCTTCTGAAAATCAAGTAAGGTCTCTCACTACTGAAAGTGTGATCAGAGTAAACATTATGTAAAACCCTGTAACAGGATTACATCCTGTGAGCACCAGTCAATCTAAACAAGGAACATGCCTACAGGAACAGGACACACTCTGTTGTACAAGGACGACATTCACTCGTGTTTAGCCCCTGGCTGGGTTTACTCTGTGTCCTCTATGCTCTCGACCCCGTATTTGATGGAGGCTGGAACAGTGTGACCCCCTCATTGGATTTCTGTGATGAGGACTCTGGACTCATAGCTGAGGGGGCTTTGCTATCACCAGCACAGCGCAAGCAATCTCTGGAAGATCTGACAGGGATGAAATTCCATCAGAGAGAGAAGTGTGGGCTCCTTCCCAAGCTAAGAATGTCCTCTCCAGCAGTTATTGATTCACAGAGCTGGAGTAAGCTCTGGATATTAATGTTGACCCAGGGAGCAGTGAGGTCACAGTCACCACTCCAGCCAGTTACGACAGGAAGGCTTCACTGAACAAAGATCAGCAGGATCCATGTATGCATCTTTTAGTATATGTATTTGTATTCAAAAGTATGTATATGTTTATAAAAGTGCTTTATAAGAGTTTGTTGCTTTCAGAAAGGATGCATTCAATTTACTGTATCAAAAGTGACAGAGATGATGTTACAAATGATTCAGTTTCAAATGAATGCTGTTCTTTTAAACTTTCTATTAAGAAATGTTTCTTAAGCACCAAATCAACATATTTAATATTTCTAAAGGATCATGTAAAACCGAAGACTGGAATAATGATGCTGAATAACTGGAATAAATTACACATAATCAGTTATTTTAAATTCTAATAATGTATTTACAATATTAGGTTAATATGATTTTCTTTTTTTCTAATAACCCTAATGAGAGGACAGTAGAATTGGAAATTTTGCAAGCCGGATTTGAACATGGTTTTAGTAAATGTGAGATTGGAAAATGTTGCAAGCTGGATTTAAACTCACATTACCCACTTGAGCACTTGGAAGACTCCTTGTCACTAGAGTCATATAACAGTACAGAGTTCTACTAAGTTCCACATAAATCAAATAGAACTTTCTGACCAGCTACAGTTCCATGACCATCAATAACTTTTACGACTAAACATAAAAAACAACTTAGGAGCACAAACGATCCTTCATTTACTCCTGGAAAAAGAAGAGTGTCTCACACTGCATAATTCCTGTATTCTTCCACAGATCTGATGCATTACAGTGAACATTCCAGTGGCACCGCTGTCACACAGAAGCACTGAATGGGAATGGGGCACTGTCAATGAAGGGATCGTACACAAGTGTGACAGAAAACGAGCATGGCAAGAGAGAAGATGCTGACATTAATTGCGTCAGTGCATGCAGGGGAAAAAAAACATGTTGAAATTTCCATACGGTCATATTTATTGTGGCTGGCATAGACAATATTTTAGGTAAAGCTCCAAATCAACTGCTTGTCTACGTGAAAGAAATGTGTATTTCAGGTTTTAGTGGAAAGAGAAAAGAGAAAAAGAGAGTTCCACAGTCTTAACATGTCCACGTCTCACCAAATAATTCACAATATGAAAAAATACACTATATTTCTTCTCTCTGTCCGCTGCCTACCTCTTTCCTAAAAAAAAAAAAACGTCCAAATAATTTTCAGCCTGGTTTGGCCCTCATTACCAGGTCAACACAGAATCTGCACATGCAGAGCTCACTGTAATTTCATCATTTCCACAATTTCTATCCCCCAAACCTTGCATTTATTAATATTTCAGGCAATTTGATAATGCTTTCAGGTATCAATAAGAGCGTAGTATTTTCAGTTCAACACATTTTGAAATCCATTTAGCAGAATTTTGCACATTTCCCCCCAAAGCCAGTTTGAAATATGTCCATGCTAGACAGATTCAGTGTGGGTTGGCTCATTACTGCTCTCTCTCTTACACCATGGTCTTGCTCAGCTCTAGTTCAGAAGGAAGGTTGGCTTAGTTAGCAATATGTAAAGCAAAAACTGAATTTCCATAGCTCTGTGGAATTGCAGTCTTTATGAAGGAGAGGGTGGACATTCAGGACCACATTAAACTGGGGATCACATCCTCCAGTGATTTTATCAATAAGAGCCACAGTCTGAATAATTGATGCAAAGCTTTCTTTCTTTCTCTTTTTCTTTTTTAAGAAAAAGCATTATGGGACAGGAAGAAGAATGAGTATTGGATAAGAAAAAGGCTGCAAATAGCACTAGCAGCATATGAATGCTTTCTGACTACTATATTTTATATATATATATATATATATATATATATATATATATATATATATATATATATATATATATATATATATTTATATTTATATATATATATACATACATACATTTTCTAAACAATTATGAGATTAACTTATCTACCTGGCAAGTTAATGGAACATTTATAGGATAGGATAATAAAATGACCAAAAATTATAGAAATAAAAAAAAGTATACTAAGTATTTTATATGAAATATATATGGTATACCTATAAACATATATATATATATATATATATATATATATATATATATATATATATATATATGTAAGCTATAAACAGGAAAAAAAAGTAAAGTATTAAAAATAAAAACATTGACATTATATATTAATTGCAAAAATATTCATATCTAAAATGTAATAAAATAAATATAAAGGTTTAAAAGTAAAATAATACAATATAATATTCCCTCATTAATAATATCGAAATATTCCCTTATATTATACTCTGTAGATTAATTCTGCTTGCTTTAAGTCATGTGTAAAAAAAAACCCCCGTCTTTAAGATGATCAAGCCTTCTTTTTAACACCATATTATCTGAGAAGCTGAACTCTGAGAAGCTGAACTCTAGTAATGCACGTGATGAGAGAGATAATACCTGGCTTTGATTAGCACTGCCGTTTAAACGAGGCACAAAGGAATGGCCTTAAAATTCAAATTCATCCCCCCTAATGGACCAATTAATGCCGATTAACACCTATGAAATAGATCTGTAAAATATGCATGCGTTATGCTGAAACGCCCAGGTTTGAAGCTAATAGCAGGTGCAGATAATTTAACCCTCATTTTTAATGCCCTCTCTTCAAGGGCAGGAATGAGGGAGTGTTATTATGAAGGAAAGGAGGGTGAGAGGGCAGTCCAAACTAACGTTTAATGATGAGGGCGTCTCTATATTGGAGTCTCTCCTGTCATAATAGACAGCTAAGCTTCAATCTGTTGTTGGTGCACCGTCTCTACTGTAACTACTTTAAGTGTGGCTCACTCAAAACTGATATTTAAGCCAGACATACACATTTTTTTCTTTTTACTTAAAATAAAATACTATAAAATCACAAAACACTTTGTTCATCTCATTATTTGCTCATAATAACTTTGCATTGTACAGAATTTTCTCATCAAAATGGTGAAATGAGACATATAAAAACTGTTTGTTCACTAACAAATATGCCAACATTTATATCTCAGTCTAGGGCCAAAAGACAGAAACCTTGATGCATTAATTATCTTCTAATTTATTGCAACTATGAGGCAGAGAGCAAGGGAGCGAGCAAGTGAGAAATAATCCTTCTCCTCCTAAAGGACGAGCCCTGTCCTCTCTTCCTCTCCAGGAGGTTGTGCAGTGTTATCTGCTGTAGAGATGACAGCACTCACTGCTGATTGGACATGGAGGCAGACCCAGCTCACCGCACTCGCATAATCAGAGAGCAGAGGCTAAAACTGACAGTATTCACATGCCTCATAAACATCATCATGTGCTGTCTGTCTGTCTGTCAGTTGTCAAAAATCTATTGTACAATGTTCGACATTATACCAGGTCCTAACCTGGCACAATGCAAAGTTTAATATGCAAAGGAATTTTTATATATTGCATATTTAAAATACATATATAAAAAAGTAAAAGAAGATATTTTTTTTATTCTATTCATATCTACATTTATGCTGTAGTAGAGGATGGATGGATGGATGGATGGATGGATGGATGGATGGATGGACGGCAGACCAACAGACAGACAGACTGACTGACCGAAAGACAGACTGACCGACCGACCAACCGACAGACAGACAGACCAACTGAACGAAAGACAGACCGACTGACAGACTGACAGACAGAACGACAGACAGACCGACAGACAAACAGACAGACAGAACGACAAACAGACCGACAGACAGACCAACCGACTGACAGACGTCTCCGACCGACCGACCGGCAGACATACAGACAGAAGACAGACAGACAAAAAACA
Organism: Carassius auratus; assembly: GCF_003368295.1. Lineage (NCBI taxonomy): Eukaryota > Metazoa > Chordata > Actinopteri > Cypriniformes > Cyprinidae > Carassius > Carassius auratus. The sequence continues at coordinate 23,153,397 of NC_039259.1, read as the reverse complement.
TTAGCTTTTTTTCAAGACAGAGAGGTCTATTATCACACTTGACTTGTATAAATAAATTTAAAAAATGATAAAAATAAAGACAGGGAACTGACTGAACTAGCATTCATCAGGCATTTATTTATACTCTGAAAATAAAGATTGGTGTGTGGTACGGAGGAACTTAAGAACCATGGGAGGTGAAGAGATGCCAAAACAGTTTATATGTAGTGGAGTTGGAGGTTTAATTTGTCTTCCCTCCCTCTTCTGCCTCCCCTGGTTGAACTGTTCATAAAACACATCGCTGCTGAGACCCCGAGGCACTGCAGTGAAGAGAGAGAGAATGAGAGCAGGACAGAATGTGCAAGAAACACAGCCGAGGGGGTCTGAGAGACACAGGGAGGGAAGGTGATAAAGAGAGAAAGAGGAAAGCATAACCAAAACTGTTATTGTTGCAAAGGGGCAACACATCATCAGCTTGACTTAAATTATAATCACATACTCACACATAAACAAATCCTACTCTACTATGATTTCTGATTCATCACAGCAGACATCTTCCAGAAAGCCGTTTAGATTGAGGCTTAGCATTGCACAACCTATGAGGAAAGACCAATCCAGTCCAATCCAACTAATTCTTCTCTCTTTGAGAGAGAAATATGCTATGATGCATTTTACGATGTGCTTTCTTCTTCCCCATGCCCTTTAAAACACGGCCTTTCAAGAAGCTGTCTCAGTCTAAACTTACTCCAAAAATCAAAAGAACATTTAAAAGGAGAAACGTAATGTTTGGAAGCTTTTTAGGACCATTAAGAATGTTCTGCATTGTGTCTGTTAATGACAATTAAGCATCTTTGGCATAATTAATTTCTTTAAAAATATTGTCTAGACAGGATGAGTCTCCATTTTCTCCTAATCAATTAATATCCAGAATTTTGGCTAGCCATAATGATTTGATCATCATACATGTATCTTGGTTCATGTAAGTTTGTAAATCCTGGCTGAAATCAAAAAGGACCACCAAAGTTTTCCTGATAACATGCTTTGAATTTGATCACTCAGAACCAGAATCATCAACTTTACACATGATTGATGTGTTGCATGTTTCGAGATCTGATTAAACATACAGCCTACAGCACAGACGCACCACCAACGTCAAAACACTATTGATCAAGATGTCAAAGCCTCTCCAACATCGCTCCACTTTTGTTTTCTGCACATCAATTCAAAATCCTAATACATCACCAGCAAATTTAATCAAATCTCAAAATGAATATCAATTTTCTTACTGTACATTATAATTCTGTGATTCCTAAATTAACTTTAAGCAACTGACTTAAAGGACTAGTTCTCCCCAAATTTAAAGCTGAAAATTTACTCACCTTCAAGGTGGTTGTTTCTTCAGTTTGTTTCTTCATCAGAACAGCATTAAATAATTTGCTCACCAATGGATACTCTGTAGTGAATGGGTGCCGTCAGAATGAGAGTACAAACAACTGAGAAAAACTTCACAATAATCCACATAATCAACACAACTCCAGCCCATCTAATAATGTTTTGTGAAGTGAAAATATGCATGTTTATAAGAAACAAATCCATCATTAAAGTTTTTTAATTTTTAAACAGTTGCTTCTGGCCAAAATACCATAACAACACATCCTCCAGTGAAAAAGTCCATACCCTGTTGTCATCTAACACCAAGTCCAGCGCCATTATTTGTTTAGAACTCTTTGGACTATTTTCACTTGGAAATGGGGCTTGATCTGTGCTTATTTCTCTCCTGATTCAAGTGACTGGACAAAGCAACATTATGGATAGAGAGCTTATATTTTAGATGTAAGTAATGTTTTTAAATTTGAACCTTCTTAATGATATATTTGTTTCTAACAAGAAAACTGCAGCTTTTCGCTTCACAAGACATTAATTGATGGACTGGAGTAATGTTGATTACCTTTGGATTATTGCGATGTTTTTATCAGCCGTTTGGACTAATTGTGACGGCACCCATTCAATTCAGAACAAATTGGTGAGCAAGTGATTTAAAGGCTAAATTTGATTTAAATGCTAAAAGAAAATCTGTTTGAGTAAACTATTCCTTTAACCTGTTTTAATTTATTTAGACAAAAATGTATGTAATTTTAATATGAGCATTTTTTCATTCATCACATGCAAAAAATACAAGCGATCTGCAGCATGTCACTATATTAAGTGAAATAGTGGTCTGTTTGACTGCACTGCCTGCAAAATGAAATTAATATCCTAAAACTATCTGCTCTCCAATCTGACAATATGCTTTATGCATTATACATTACGAGGGGCATCTGCAGTCCTTTGGCACTGCCTCAGAACAGTCCCTTTGTGTTTGTGGGGTGTTTAGCAATTCAATTCCACGTCCGAGTGAAATTCAAATTAATTAGCCATGGACTCAACAAACTGAAGGACGTTTTAAGGTGATCAATGAGGTGCACTAATAAAAGAGGAGACAAGACCCAGAGCAAGAGCTAAATGACCCTCTTCTCTGCACAGAAAAAAACAACAACAACCTTACTGATCCGACCAAAGCCCTTGGGAAGACCAAACTGTGACCATGTCCTTATTCTTGCGTCAGCTCTCTGTTCTAATTTGCTCCTCTCGGCTCGGCTACATGAGTACTGGCGCATCGTGGCTTAGCAGAAGAGCGCACCTCCCCTGCATCATTAAAGCAACACTGGCCCACACCAGTGCTAACCTCAACACACATCTATTGGATCCCTCCGATAGTGGTCAGAAGAGTCAATTAATTTCTCATAGCTCTAAGTGTAGTAGCGCTGCATTTGTGGTCTCGGTGGGTTTAAAGATGGAGCCCTCATTTCCGGAAGGCTGCTCTCCTTTGGCTTCCTCAGAACTGAAAGTGCTGATGTATGCTAGTGAGAGTTACACATGGATACGGGTGTTAGATTAGATCAATACACGCATTGAAGTGGCTTTTTCTGTCAGAGAATTAATCAAATCAGTCCTGGCTTTCAGCAAACAGTCCATATGCTGAGACCTGAAGATCAGTAGTAGTATTTTTGCATCCATGTAGTGCATGGAAATGTAAAAAAAATGTTATTCAGTAAAGTGATCTATAAGCCTTCAACCAAACCAACCATCTCCAAGGTGAATCACGACTTTCGATTCCAAGCAAGAGGTGATTGAATATCCCAAAGATGACAAAAGGCTATTGTTTTTAATATAGGGGTGCTATCAAATAAGAAACATGGATATAATATAAAATAGTAAAGTAATTTTCCATTAAATATGGGTTAGGATGTAGTTCAACAACCGACTAATCATTGAGATCAACTAGAGAAGTGAACTCTTCACAATTTCCTAGTGGGGATTTTTGTTCATCTTTAAATTCATTCTCATCAGAGACAATTTATTTCAAGAGAGCATTGTGTTTTAAAGACTCCAACTCAAAACAGTATTTATTTCTTTATTAACTGCTCAGCTGAACATTTTGATCATTTTTCCATTACTAAAGAGACCATTTTTAAAGTGCACTATCAATTTTGCAGTTATTATTACAATTTAAAATGCATGTTAATGCATACAATTTAAATTACATGATTTTTTTTTAGTAAAATGTAAAGGCATGTACTGTCTTTTAATCAATTTAAAGCATTTTTGCAGAATAAAAGTATTAAATTAAATTAAATAAAAACTGATGCAAACTTTTTCAATTTTGTGCATCTGGATTGAGTGTAAGTAAAATAAGATAAGTAACATTAGAATTAGTTTATAACAAAACAATCAAACAAATACCAATATATAAATGGATTGAATGTCATTGACAATTGTTTTGCATGAATAGAGCCACTGTTTAGTCAAATGGCCATGACTCTCATGGACTGGTGGCTGGTGCTCATTGGGAAGTTGTGGCCTAGTGGTTAGAGAGCTTGACTCCTAACCCTGAGGTTGTGGGTTTGAGTCTTGGGCCGGCAATACCACGACTTAGGTGCCCTTGAGCAAGGCATCGAACCCCCAACTGCTCCCCAGGCGCCGCAGCATAAATGGCTGCCCTCTGGTGTGTGTGTGTGTGCACTTTGGATGGGTTAAATGCAGAGCACAAATTCTGAGTATGGGTCACCATACTTGGCTGAATGTCACGTCACTTTTTACTTCAGAAATGTGGATAAAGTTTTATTTCACCAGGAATTGTCCAGGTAAACCATTTTTAGAACAAATTTATTCACACTGATTTGTGACTCAGAACTCTTTCTTCAAGTCTTGAAGTCTGTGAAGTCAAATAAATGTGGTATTTATTTCCACAATTCGTCTTTTGCAATCTGTAAAGCAATCTTTAAAACTCTAAAAGAATGAAAATATTTTGACGTAAGAACGGAGAAGTGTGATCTGACGTCAATCATTCAAAATCACATTAATAACGAATAAGCGCAAACTCTCCAGGACTAATTCTACTAATGCCTAGTCAACGAACAGGAAGGTCATGTTAATATAGTCTAACAAACCTAAATTAATCACCCTCAAAGTGTAAAACCAGAGATTGTGAAAAGGTGACCACTCCAAGCTCAGTGTCTTTAATACAATGATCATAAAGAAATTTCCAGAATTCACTTCCAAGAATTCTTTGAATATCCTGTGTATTTGAAAGAAATCAGTCCATTTATATGTGAGCTAAAATACACAGTTAATCAAGGGCAGATCAGTTCTGTATCTATGGATACTAATGCAGTTTTTAAAAGCATCTAATAAAGAAAAGTGTCTATAAGCACACTATGGGATAATTTCTCATCTTTTTTTCACAGTAGGAATCGTTATCAAATCCCATTCAGACTTTCACTTCAATAGACTCTCACTTCCTTATTATCTGTCCCTCTATCTGACAAATCTCCATGGAGACGGTGACAATCGACCAATGAGAAATAAGGGTCTCTAGTGAAGAGCCACATACTGCTCTTTGAAAGCTATAGTGCCAATAAGAGTCTGTTTTACTAACCGGATCATTATAGATTTCCTTCAACATCAGTGCTTCCTTCAAGAGGAATGCTATTACCTTGCCAGATGCATATAACATTATAGTTATAATGTAAAATTGTAAGCAATGAAGTCCATGCACAACCCTAACTAGTGAGCAAAGACACTATGGATTATTGTTGATTAAAAATCATGGGTGTGGTAGTGGGGGGAAAAGTGGACCTGACTACCCAGGGCCCCATCTAGGGAGAGGGCCCTTTGAAATCTCATAAATTTTTTATTTTTATTTTTTTTGTAGCCTAATTCGAATTAATTGGGCCCTCCAATTGATGTCATATATTGATAACACCAACTGAGAGAAGGAACTCAGTCCCAGACGCTCTGGACCCCCCCCACCCCGAAATGGTTTAGTCCGCCCATAGACGGCAGCCGGCGGCAAACAAGTAACGCAGTGAGTCTAGAGCCTTGGAGCCTGATCATGCTGCGCAAAAAGCCCAAATCGGGCTTTCAAAAAAAGAAAGACAGGAAGGAAGGAAAACGAAAGGAGGCAGAATGAGGGGAAGCAGCTGATAACTGCTTTCTTTCCAAAAGGTGAACTGAGTTTGCTTGTTATGCACCTTAGCGCCACCTACATCCAATTAAATTAACGTAGTCAACTCCAGACAGCTGCTGCTAATGTATGTATGCTAATGTTAAATCTTTAGCTTAGTTTGTCAACCAGACTGCTTGTTGCTTTAAGTAAATTATGGGTCAGGCCAGCTAACGTCAGGTTGCCAACATTAACCAGTTTCAGAAACAACCAGTGGTAGCAGTAGCAGCACTGGCCAGTCCAGTAGCCTGAGGTTTAAAGGTATTTGAGCACAAGTAGGCCAAATAGATTTAAACACTATTTATACTTGTTTATATTCAAATAATACAAATAAAAAAAAAATCATTCAAAATTGAATTTTCATTTTGCTAACCCACATTGTACAATGGCATGTGTAGGAGGCCCACTGACATTGAGAGTATACAGGGCCCAGAATGTAGTGCTACGCCCCTGTTAAAAATTATAACTAATAGACAAATCACGCTATTTTCCACAAGTTGATTAATCACAGTACAGTAAGACAACGGTTTTCTACTCCAAGCTTTCTTAACAAAATATGATGCTTAAATATGCAAATGGTGCATTATCTAACAAAATATGCACTAATTTGCATATACTTCCAAAACACTTTGGATATCTGTTTTTTTATCACTCCATAAATCAGAAAAAAACTGTCAACAGCCAGGAGGAGGAAAGAAAAAATCATGAACCATGTTTTTAGAAATAAAATGTTACAATTATATAAAATGTATAACATGTCAAATTATGGACAAACACTTCTGTACAAAACCTTTAGAATATAGATAGGGAAAAAAATGGAATGTTAAGTGGAACTGACGTAAAAATGGCTCAGTGCATAAGAAAAAAATCATTTTCAGAAAACAATGCATTATAATTGAAATCTTCAGATGCAAAAGCAGTAGATGAAGTGTAATATAATAAACACATACATGTCTATTTTGAATGCTTTCTCTTTACTAGCCTGAAATAAGATTTATAGAGATATAAAAGAAAAATGGCCCAACATTACAAAACTGACCAGTTTCTGAAAAACAATGGTTTTGCCTTTAGAGTTTTGCCTTAACTAAAGCCCAGTTTAGAAATGCTAACTTAATTAGTATGCAAGAAAAACAAAGGAAAAAAAAGGACTCTAAAAGAAAGGTTTATTCTAATGTGGAAATGAGCTGCTATTACATGCAAGCGAGCACTGAAAGAAGTGGAGAATGAATGTTCTGTTGCCTTGGCGATCTGAGAATGAAGCAGATAGATGTTAGCCAATCACAATGACAAACTGTTGGACGCAGTGGATTATTGTGGATCCCTCTTCATGACACCCGGACAAACAACATCCTCAAGTTTATATTATGTTATTCCAGGTTTTCTGCAATTTGGCAGCGTTGTTTAAGCCCGAGCCAATGATTGTGGCCACCATCATGCTGGCAAACAAAACAGTCAAGTGTAATTCTGTAAATGCCATGTTCCCTCTGCTCATTTCGGCAGATATTTGCTCTTCATTCGGCTGCTTGTTTCTCTGTAGGTCTGGGCAGAGCACCAAAAGACCTCCACACCCTCATAACGGCCCTAGATAGCATGGCATAGCACTCAACAGCGTGACATCTCTGTTCCAGAGACGCTCGGTCCGGCCAAAGAGAGCACCGGTGCGTGAATGCATGTGCGTGTGAGACACCGGGAAGGAGGCCAATTTAAGCATGAATCACATCCAAATGCCCAACCAAACACGACAGCACTCGACACACAACAGTACATAGGCAGACCAGCTCTGGAGAGAGATGATCCATATAACACACTCCATATTAACAAACACACGAAGAACACTTTAGGTTTTGTTCCCAAACTAAGTGAGCTGGCAACCTAGATAACCTAGACCACATTTTAAAGCATCATGCATTCACTCCAAATTAAAACTCTGCTCTTTAAAGGGATAGCTCATCCAAAAATAAAATTATGTCATTAATAACTCATTATTTTTATTTTCTTTGCACACAAAAAGTTTCTTGTAGCTTTGTAAAATTAAGATTGAACCATGGATGTCACATAGACTATTTTAACAATGTCTTTACTACCTTTCTGGGCCTTGAATATGGTAGTTGTGTTTTATGCAGGGTCAGAGAGCTCTCAGATTCCATCAGAAATACCTTTATAAAATGAACAAAGGTCTTGAAGGATTGGAACAGCAGAATTTTCATTTTTGGGTGAACTGCCCCTTTAAGTTACCTTGCTTGCATCAAAAATCAAATGCAACATTGCATGCATCTCAAAATTCATTGCAATAAACTTGGATGGAGCAGAGTCAGGGGAAAAGTTGAATATAAATAAATGTTATACTGTAACAGAAAAAAAGATCTATTTATGTCTACCAAGTAGTAAATACAATTACTGAACTATCTTTTACAATAATTTTTTTTTTTTTTCATTCTACTTCAAAATGTCACATTCATTTCAATGTGGTACCTAGTAATTAATTCTGAAATTTACTAACAATTGCTTGGGTGAAAACCTGCTTTTAAAAAAGGTACAGTAGCTTCCTGTGAAGATACTTTCACCTTCTAGTAAGGCTTTTCAAAATGGAGTGCTATTACCCAAAGAAATAATTTTTGTATTATTATAAACAGGCACTTAACTTCACCTGAAATAACCCACGCAGACTTCAACGAAAAGTGAATTCATAAAGCGAGGAGTGTACTATTAAAATGTGCATGTGCTAAATATATATATATAAAACAAGATGTTCGTCTCCTGGGTTTTTACTGGTTTGAGATGTTGGTGGTGGCCCAAAGGCAACTCCGGCTTGCGAGGCTTGCGAGACACCCTCAAAGCATCTCAAGAGCCCTCAGCAGGAGAGCCGGAACAGCAGGATGGAAAAAGGTGGGGAGGATAACAGCCTCGGAATTATCTCAGGATGAAGGAACGAATGAATTGCCGCTGGAAGAGGACGAGATGTGATGAGCAACCTCATAAGAAAAACAGAAGCTCGTGTGTTGAGGCAGGAAGAACCCCAGAGCTCCTGGCCCAGTTATATTTAAACTGTAGCTCTGCAAACAGATCCTGTCAGGAGCTTTTTTGGACATTTGTAGCTAATGATTTACTGCTGTCTGGTTTGGATCTTAGAATTCAAGTACAGAGAGGTCTTTTGGGAAGACTTCTGATGAGAAAAGCTATTCTGCTAAATCTAGATTACTCCATCTGTCCTATCACAATTAACAATGTGTCTCTAGTGTCACTTATGAACCAATGCCAGTGTAAAATCTTAATTAAGATGCTTCTATGACACTTTACCGGCAGGTTTTTCAATGCAGCGATATAACTGTATAAGTGCAAAAATGTGTCAAGTTGTCATTTCTGCTAATAGTCTCTCTCAGGTGCTTCGATATCATTTGCACATACATGCAATCAAATTTAGCACATAAAGGAATTGTTTCTCACATGTTTTGACATGCCAAGTTTAAATGTGAATGAAACTGGGGAGAGGGGATGATTATTAGTGAATAATGACATTCTGTTCCTCTTGACGCAAAGTTTATTAATTGCTTTAATGTCCCAGTCAAGCTTGATGGCCTTTGGTCACAAGTGAAAATTCTTCAAAACGTTTCATTTTGTGTTCTGCAAAAGACAGGATGTCATATAAGAATTGGAATAACATAAGGATACGGAAATGATAATGGAATAGAAATTTGATAAAAAATAAAATAAAATAAAATAAAAGCGAGGTTCAGACAAAAAGTGACCTAAAGAAGCGGAGGCCATATTCAAGATCATTTTGCTTCCTGCTTTCTCTCCAAGTCCATTAAGAAGGAGACCTGCCATAAATTGTGCAAGAAGGAAAAAGCCCTTTGAGAAAACTTGAAGCAGCATCTCTCTTGCTATCACTCCCATATATACAATTAGTATGAGCAATGAAAGAAAATCTTCATGAAACATTGATTGGAATCAAAGGTTATTGATTTTCTGCTGAGGCTACTGTACATGTGAGAGGAAAACGAGACAGAAAGCCATACCTGCCCTTTATAAAAGACCAGCCAGGAAAAACAGATGGCAGAAACTAACAGGAAATGCCATATATGTGGTACAACAAAGCTGTTCAGTTTGTAATCCCAAAATCTGGAAGAGAATTCGCATTTTAAAACCATATGCTCCCTCTGGAATTTCTAATGGGTTTTTTAAAATAGTTGCTTTGGATTTTGGCATAAAATAAGTTACGTGGTGAACATTACTTGAAATGACTTTCATGTGTTGTTCTACAACATGAATTACAATCAGTAATATCTCAAATGTGAATTATGAAACCATTATTGCTGAGGGAACTGGGCAGAATTTATGGGCCGAATTGTCCCATAAATTGATGTCATGACTGAACAGCTTTATACAAGGAATAGAGAGCAAAGTTCTGCAAATGAAAGAGAAAATGTGGAAACGTTTCTGTTTTTTACAATTTATTACTGGGTTTCTCAGATAAATCATTATGAAACACTGCAAGATTTCATTATTTACAACAGTATGAGAGTTTAACCAGTGCAGGTTTTGAGGTGGTCCACCGCTAGAGACATGGAAATCCAACTTTTTGTGTTACATGATGGATCTTTGAGTAAAGTTAAGCCAAAAGCTGACTGTGGGAGTTTAGCATTATTCAGTTTTCCGTTCAAGTATCCTGGCACTGATCTGACCGGAGCTTTTGTTCTTAAGCTCATACTGGAAATTGTTCAAGAAATATATCCTAGAACATAAATTTACAAAGTTCAAAGACTCTTTTCTTAACTCTAGCAACGAACATGGGTTTTAATGCACTGAGAAATGAAACAGAAATTATTATTATTGGAAGGATTTTTGTCTGAACAGTACATTCAGAGAAAATTATGCCTTTTGCCTTTTAACTACGTATATGTGTATATACTCCAAGTTTATTGCAATGATTTTGAGATATATATACTTTATTTTCTTTTGGGAATAAATGATGGATTTCTTAAACCATTGTTTAATCGCTTGCTGCAATGTACAACAACAATTCTTTAAATGTGTGCTAGACCCATCTTAATTTTAGACATTAAGATAGGCCTAGCATGTTTCTGGATTTTTTTATGTAAATTAGTTTATTTTGATATATTAAATCATTACCAAACTGCAGAGAATATTGTGATAATAATATAACATTAACATTATAACATTTAAATAATGTTTTGTTATATCACCCATCCCATTTTCAAAATGCAAATAAAAGAGAAAGATATATTTCTATATAACATAATAGAAGAAGAAGAAAAAAAAAAAGAAAAAAAAATCACAGTGCATTAATATTACAGCATTTTAAAACATTTTTTTAAACCTCCTTTCTGTCTTAACTTCATTTGAGACTAAGGCATGGGAAAACTTGAAGGTTCCATTATGACACAGATATTAATAAACAGAAAAGACGTCCATCATCTAATAGCTTTAGTCCTGGGAAAGTTAAAAGCATCTGATCATTTTCATTGCTAATATCTTTCAATTAAGCACAGAAATTCTCCATAGACCAATTTCAAAGGAGATGCATTTGCTAAAATATGAAACACCACTGAGATGATGCTCTCGATGGAAGGCTGTTCGAATAATGAGAAGGTACAAAGAAAACAAGAGATTGCATTTATGCAACAAACTTTGGTGAACCATTTACATATACACTGTAAACTATATACAGAAGTCAGCAAACTGAATGAATTCATCAGGAAAATCGTGTTTAATATGGTGGCGCTTTGCATAAATGCTGCTATTTTTAATGAATAGAAGTGATATTTTCCTACTGATCATGAATACACTACCACTGCACAGTAATTACAGTTAAATGCAGAGAAGGAAAGGTTGATTATCACAGCTAAAACTCATTTCCATGAAAGATGCAGTCTTGGAAAATTTTACAAATGGCAGGGAAAGAGGGAAAGAGAGAGAGAGAGTAAATTGCCCCTTCATTTCAGTAGACATGAACTACACAAATGCTCAGTTAATTAAACAAATAGGGTCTTATATCGTCTTTATAAAAATGATGCAAAACAGCCCGAACAATAGCATTAAAGTTATTAAGCTAAGCCTGTCGTTAAGCTAATTAACATGTAACCAATGGCATTTGTGCTGCAGCCCAGAGTTAGATGGGAAATTAATGCTCAGCACTGCTGGCATGATGGGTTTTTCCTCAGTCTAATCAAAAATTGATTTATGTTGTACCTCCTAATTTTAAGTTATACTGAAAAAAAGATTAGTGTTTTTATTTGTTAGAAGAATCAATGGCGCTTATTAATCTGGCATGCGCCAAAAGGCACATTTCTTTTTATAAATGCATACAGAAATTAGTTATAAGAAAAACTAAATTCACATTAAATGGAATCTATGGATATGTGGTATCATATAAATCTATTCAGTACCAAAGTCATGCCACCACAAATCGTGCACAAATGTTTGTAATAAAACAAAGAAAGATAAACAAATAAATCTGCCCTATACTGTAACCTATGAACAACAATGGGTGAAACAAAAGACCTTTAGCAGGTGCTGAAAATGAGAGAGAGAGAGAGAGAGTTGATGCCATGTAAAGAGCTGGTTTCTATGGTAACAGTCTGGCTGTGGCTTTGGATGCTTGTAGGTAATGCATGTCAGAACTCATAATAATATTAATACATTACAAACAATATATGCAGAACACTGCATGGTAAAGGTTTGGCAATTTTTACAAGTGCGGTAAATTTTGTTTCTAATATGTAGCGATAGAATTCAGGAACTATGACAAAAAAAGATCTGTGGCAGTGCCATTGAACTGTAATGGTACCACATGGAATATGATACCACTGTCATATATATCTACCATGGTACTTATACAAAACCATTTTATAAACCATGTTACAAAAAAAAACAAAGCCAAACAACACACACACACACACACACACACACAAAACAATAACAAAAAACGAACAAAACCTAAAACACACAGAAAAACACACACAAAGAATTGAAGTGGACCTTTTCTAAAATAGAGCAATGTGTGTCCATATTAAGGACAATCCCAGTCAATACATTTCATACAAGGTCATAAATTCAACCCTAAAAACACCTCTGAGATTTGAGCTCCGTGCCACACAATCATGGTTATAAAGCTGCACTGCTTCTCTAGAGTGCAACTACACCATACAGTTAAAAAATAATGCTCTTTCAGCTCTTCTGGGAGATACACACACTCGTTCTAAACCTGTGTGAGATCTCTGATCTGTCACATCATTTTGATCCCCATTAAGCTCTGTTTATTTCATTTCTGCTGATGTGATTCCCTTCAGACACCTGTAAGCACTGAGCAGAGTTACATCACTGTGTATCACCTCATGTCTCGTTCCCAGGATGTTCACCACAAACCTCACACTGAAATTCATGACACAAGGAGATTTTTACATGTAAAACAAAAGCTTTCCTTGATAATATACATTAGGTTTAAAACATTTATAATTAGGCCTATTATTGTGCTTGCTACAGTACATAAAGCTACACTGAAATTCAGGGCAGAAAGGGTTAAACCTTTTTCTGGATTGATAAATTGAGAAATTAATTCAGAACATGCACAGGAAAGAGCAGAAAGAGGAAATTGCCATATTACAGGACAAAACCAGTCTTTAACAAAGAAAATTACATGACTTATGGTTCAAATTAGTTTGATGGAGAAATTACATGCTGCGGTTGTATGAGCAACTGGCATAAAAAACGGAATGCACCAATTATGATAAAGTTGCATATAATTATGAATATGCACAAACCTGTCTGGCAAAGTCAATAATAACTGAATCGTTGTACAGTATGTGACGTAACAGTTACAGTACAGCATCCAACATTTTGTGATGATGATATATATATATATAATATATATATATATATATATATATATATATATATATATATATATTATATAATATATTATAATTGATAGAGACAACAGTTAGAACGATAGACAGACAGATACAGACAGACAGACAGACAGAGAGATAGATAGACAGAGAGATAGATAGACAGATAGATAGATAGATAGATAGATAAATAGATAGATAGATAGATAGATAGATAGATAGATAGATAGATAGATAGATAGATAGATAGATAGATAGATAGATAGTCTGAAGCCTTTACAGAGAGACATACATATGATTAAAAATAGTGTTGCCCTCCAAAGTTACATGAACTCATTTGCCATCAAATACATGAGTGTGTGAGGTTTTCACGGTCTGTGTCAGTGGGGTTAAAGCTGTGTGCGGGGCTAGATGTGACAGAAACAACAGGCCAGTGTTCAGCTTCTCCTCAGACACACAGCTGGCATCTGTCACTGCGCTATGGGCACTGCAGACAGTTCACTGACGCAAGCAAACACACACACACACACGAGACATGGGAAAAGACAATCTGAATATAAACACTTCACACACACACGCACATAAACAAACACTGAGTACTTCATTACCGAAGAACCAGGCTGGAGGATATTTAAAAATAAAAGCCTGATCTGACATCCCGCTCAAAATCAAATCCCCAAAATGGAATATTGCCAGAACTAAATCTTTAAACAGATGAAATTAATCTTGTCCTGCAGTTTCACTCTATGCAGTAACTGCTGTTCCTATTGTATTATTTTCTATGCTGTGCTGTCTACTGTGGGAACAACTGAAACAGCAGTTAGTTAAGAAAGATAATAAATAATTCACATACACAAGAACAATGAGGAGAAAAAGAAACAGAAAACAAGTGAGAGGTGATGTTGACAAGATGAAGTGTCACTTTTTTAAAATATGAATGTATTGCAGCTTTATACTACCCTACAGATGGATTGAGAGACAGATGGACAGTTAACTGTGGCCGATTAACAATAAATGGCTAATAATACAATTCTGAACTGTAAATAAAACAAAATACACTAATTAAAAATGCTAAAAGTGGCATTACAACATTTTAATGTATAGTATGATAGATGGATATTCAATCTGATATTTTCTAAAGACTACATTTAAAATTGTTACTGAATTATTAAATATGTTATTAAAGATTAACTTTAAGTGAATATTAGACCTAAACATAAAAACAGGAAAATTGAGCCTTAATAATTAATTCCAAATATTTTTCCAGTACCCCAAAATAAAATAAAATAAAATAAAATATGTAACAGAATTATAATGTATAAAAAAATATATCTTATGCACACCAAGGTAAAAAAAAAAAAAAAAAAAGATCTAAAATACAGAGAAACCAGTAACACTTTGAAATATTATTCTTATTTAAATTGTTTTCTGTTTTAATATATTTTGTAATGCAAAGCTGAATTTTCAGCATCGTTATTCTAGTCATCAGTGTCACATGATTCTTCAGAAATCATTCCAATATGCTGATTTGCCGCTTAAGAAACAGTTCTCATTATTGCCAATGTTAAAAAAACTGGTGCATTTTTGTGGAAGCCATGCTAATTATTTAATCAGGATTTAAAATGAAAACCTATTGCAACATTATAAATGTCTTTACTGTTACTTTTGATGAATTTAATACATCCATGTTGAATAAAAGTATTTTTTATCTTACTTACTACAAACCTTTGACCGATGGATGGATGGATAGATAGATAGATAGATAGATAGATAGATAGATAGATAGATAGTATATAGACAGACAGTCTAAAACACAAAGCAGAACAAAAATGCAACAATAACTGAGCACTATTACTCTCGCTGAGACCAGCTCTGAACATTCCCATTACACACTGTATACACACATACTCTATCTTCAGATGCTCTAAATTAAGAGGAAAGGCTGTATAAAGCAACAGCTACACAGTCATTAAATACACACTCCGCTCTCACTTCAGCACATTACAGTAATGGCTCGTTACAAAGGAAAAACGTCAAAAGATAATTAATTACAAACTCAGAATGCTGCCAAAAAAGCTCAACTCCCTCTGCCCAAAGCGTCAAAATCAAGCAAACAAAGCAAGGCGACCATAAATCACTAATTATCTTATTACGTGTAGAGGCGAGGGTGAGAGAGAAGCAAACGTGCTGTGAAACAGCTACGCAGAGACGAAAACACTGTAGGGGTCCGAACAGACGAGGTGTGTGCGAGAAACTGTTTAGGATGATGGGAAGAGAGACTGTACTCTAGAGAGACTTGTGTCATTGCAAGGACAAGAGATATTAAAAGGCCTGAGTACAGTATGGAGGTATAATTTCAATGAAAATATCACTTGATCTAGAGCAAGATGGCAGGCAGGAAAATGTACAATAAGCTTATGTGTGCGTATGATCGATCGGTCCTGACTATGAACTTTAATTGAGATCCTGTATAGTGTCTGGCAATCTCAGCGGATACAAGAGACAATCAACACTTAAAGTGAAGATTAAATGAAATGTTACCGGGGCCCTTTGAAAGGACACATGGGAAATTAAAATTAATTCATCTACTTGCCTTTACATTTGAAATAAGATTTTTCTTAAAGGGACAGTTCACCCAAAAACTGAAAATCTGTCATCATTTACTCACCCTCATGTCGTTACAAACCCTTTTGACTTTCTATAGCCTGTGACATAAAAAAGCTAAATTTAGTGGAAAGTATCAAGGTAAATTGGTGGACTAAAAACCAATGCACATCTATCAGATCACTTCCAAAACTCATAATGGTGTCCAGATGTTGAACAGATTGAGAGAGCATGCCCTGAATACCACGAAGGAAACACCAGTCACCTTAGAGTGGCAATCCAGTACAGCAGAGAGGACAGCCCATCCATTAGTGTTTGCTTTGCTTTGAGCAGCACACGGCACACATTCATCAATACTCTCCCTGTGCTCTCCAGGACAAAACTGCTGTCCTGCTGTCCTTCCATCTATGATAGTCCTTAGATCTTAGATCTTCCATCTATGATAGTCAAACATCAGTAACACTTTACAACAAGATTCAGTTCTGAAATGGGAGTTAATGCATTAGGTGTTATGAACTAATCTTCAACAACCATTTTTTACAGCACTTTTTATATCATGAATAATCATTTATACAGTACCATTTACAAATTTGGGTTCAATAAGGTATTTGTTGTAAAGAAGATACTTTTGAGTAAGGATGCTTTTGATCAAAAGTGACTATAAATTCATGTATAATGCTGCAAAACATTACAATTTCAAATTAATTGTTTATTTGAGCAAAAAATCTTAAAAATTCAATGCAAATATTAAGCAGCACTAATAAGAAATGTTTTTGTTGCATTGAAGACTGCAGTAATGGCTGATATAAATTCAGCTTTGCATTACAGGAATAAATTATATTCTAAAATATATTACAATGGAAAACAGTTATTTTAATTTGTAATAATATTTAACAATATTACTGTTTCTATTATATTTTTGATCAAATAAATTATGTTTTTATTTGATATAATAGTCATTTAAAATGCACTGCAAAATCCTGAATAAAAACAGAAATAAATTATATGAGTTAAATGCAAGTCCAACTGCTACTTGAAGTTAATCTAGCAAATTGAATAATCTCGAAACATTGTCCCTAATAAATAAGCCTATCATGTGTATCTAAAAAACACAAGGCTTTTAAATGGCAAGGTAGGCTAGCCATAGCAACAAAAATTCATGCACAATAAGACCTGGCACATTTATTCAGAAAGTAAATTCTGAATTCATGTTGCCTTGAAGCCTTGTGCACCAATCCCAGGAGTCTCGGAAGCCTGTCTTGCACATGAATTACTGTTTGTCTCTCTCCCATTTCTATCTTTCCCTGCAGTGGGAAGGAGGTGATTGTCGGAGATGCAGCACAATGCCTCTGTGGTGTGTATTGCAGGGTTACGGTCTGGTCAGGATGAGGAATGGAGTAGGCGTTTCTGAGAGGTGATGCAGCTGTAGAGTCTGTAGAGTGTGTCTGCTGCAGGAGGACATAATTAAACTCTGTCATAGCTCAATATCTGCTGCTTATTGCTCCATATCAGCAGGATACAGCAGCTGATTCAGTGCATGGTGAGAAAGAAAGCTGTAAATGTAATTCAGACTGACTTTGAGTACATTAAAGAAAGATACTTTTGGATATGATTGTCGATCTTCGCCCTTTCGTTAATGTGATACGGTATTGTTGATGATATTGACCAATATGCATGGCAATTAAAATTGATGCACTTGGCCAAAATTTGTTGATGGTAAATATATGCAATAAATGACTTTAACCACAATCTGAGATTAAATATCAGGAACAGTTGGAGTGATTTTGAAAATCCCATATAAAAATGTGTTTGGAATTACCAGGCGTGTGTCAGCCTCCTTAGAAGGCACTGATGCACACGCACACAGTGCTCAGAATAGTAATGGGCCATTTTACTGGCTCTCCTTCCAGTAACCCACATCCTCCTCTAGACTGAAGCCCATCACACACATGCACACGTTTGTTTTTCTGTCATGATGTGGCTGGATCTTCCATTGAATTCTATTGTTTTTTTCCGAGTTAATGCTATTTTCTAGCCTCTAAACCTACTGTTAACCTTAAAGGAATGAATGACCCAAAAATAAAAAATAAATTGCTGAAAAGGTACTCACCCTCAGGCCTTCCAATATGTAATTGAGTTTTTTTTGTTGTTTGTTTTTTCAGAACGGATTTTGAGAAATGTTTAATTTACATTTTTTTTTATTTTGTCTGAATCAGGGGAGAAATATACACAGATCAAGCATCTCATTCTGATGGCACCCATTCACTGCAAATAATCCATTTGTGAACAAGTGATGTAATGCTACAATTCTCCAAACCTCTGATGAAGAAACAAACTCCTGGATGGACTGAGAGGGAGTATATTTTTATTTTTGGATGAACTACTCCTTTAACACAAACCTTTTAGCATTTATACATTTCATTAAGGCATCATTTAGTATGTCTGTTCAGCCGTTTTCCTCATGGGCACTGTTGGCTGGTCCAATTAAGCTAATTTCAGGTTTTACTATCCTTGTGGCTCCCACAAACACAAAATCTCAATTAACAGGTACAGTTACACTCCAATGGACAATTCCTTAACAAACACTTGCAAAGAATTTGCATATGAAGACTAAACACATCCAAATGCCAACATGTACACTTTACATGCAAGAAAAGGAGGCTTTTACATTACACCCTCAGTGTGCCAGCAATAGCCAGAAGACACAAAGACATTCAAGGCCAAGAGTTCCAACATACAAAACAAACAGTATATTCAATTGTTTATGTACAAACTGTATAATATATATATATATATATATATATATATATATATATATATATATATATATATATATATATATATATATATATATATATATATTCACACACACTGTAGATATTTTAGAGCATGCTGCCCCCTGTTGGCGCAGTCTGTCTGTGAGATTCACAATTGATTTCAATGTGATTCAAAGAAGTCAGTTATATGTGGTTGCAGGTTCTTCTTGTCATTGTTGTTCTTTATAGAGTTTTGAGTTGAATGTCTGATTCTTTGAAGATTTAAAAGTTTCTTAAAAACTTCTTTAAGTATCTTCTGCTCATCAAGGCTACAGAAACCATACAATCCTTCAGAAATCGTTGTAATATGCTGATTTGCTGCTCAAGAAATATTTGTATCATCATCAGTGTTGAAAACAGTTGTGCTGCTTAATAATTTTGTGGAAGCTGTGATGCGTTTTTCAAGATTCTTTGACGAATAAAGGTGAAAATTTGAAATGGAAAACTTCTGCGAGATCACTTTTGATCAATGTAATGAATCCTTGCAGAATAAAAGTATTAATTTCTTTCAAAAACTTTGAGGGACAGATGGATGGATGAATGGAAGGAGGGAGGCTTTCTTAGCTGTACTTACAATGCAGACAATTAAAATGTTTAAAGAAATATATCTTCCCAAGTATACAAGACTTGTTGAAGGTTTATTCTATGGCAAAACAATCAAGAAAGCAATAGCAGAAGTGAGTTTTGGGTGACCACAGAAACAGCTTTAAATCTCTTAATATTGTCTGAGGTTGGAACGCAAAATGACCTTAATGTTCCAAGCAATACAATGACTAAACCTTCAGGACAGCCATGGTTTAGTCTTAGTCTCCAGACTCAGAGTTGTATATAAAACATCTGTCATGTTATGATAAAGTTTGCCAGGTTTTTGTCTTTATGTTCTGCAAGATTAATCTAACAGGAGATAAAATGATCAGATACAAACTAAATGAGAGGCAGATGGATTTTCATCATGACTTCAGTCATTTGTCCAACAGTGGATCTTAAAGCTAAGGTGCCTGAAGTGAAATCACAGTCAGACTGACAGAGAATAATCAGACATTACCCTGAGGTCACTTGGGTCATTGGTGGGTGCTATGAAAAAGTAGTGGAAGATGAGAGAAACACAGTAACGATGGGGTTCTCTTATTAAGTTCCAGGGCCAGACCACCCAGAGCCCTGTCAGTGTGACCTCTGACCTCTGCTCCTTTAATGTCAGAACTGAAACATATGTTCAGTGACAGCATCTGACTCTGCACAGCTCTGATAGAGGAGAGATGTCATCTAACAAATCATCTTTCCTTTACTCTTGATCCATATATGACTCTCGGGTTGAAACTGGGGGGGAAAGGTGAAGATTTTTTGCAAATCTGCTGACATGAGCACTGGAGCTGCTGGGAAGGATGATGAATAAAGCATGACTCAGTCCAGTTTGATGGCCAAATCTCATCTAAGCTAGTATGAGCACAGTTCGGTGTTAAATACTGAGAGATGGACAGGAAAGGAAAGGAAACTGCTAATACTTTTCAGATATGTTCCTTGTCTATAATATATAAAGCAACAATAGGCCTACAAAATATACACAAAAGTTGTTACATATTTAATTTATTTTTATAAATTGCCACTGATAAAATGTACAGTGTTTGTCTGCAAGTACACAATGTTTTGCACAATTTTTTTATTAAAAGCTTTAGAAACATTTGTTTTGGAATCAAACAAAATTGGTCTTGATCTCAAAATTGGTCTTTGATTCACTAAAAAGAATTGGTCATTTGTTCAGGAGACGGATTACACGTTTAACTGTATGTTTCTGATTAACTTAAAAGAACCAGTTAATGAGAGTGTATGTTTACTGTATGTTTTTGATTCATTAAAAACAACCGGTTCATAGGAGTCATTTCTTCAGATATCAGACTACACGTTTCATTATATGTTTTTGATTCCCTAAGAAGAACCTCTTCATAAGAGTCATTTGTTCAGAAGTCGTACTACAAATGTTGTACTGTATGTTTGTAATTATCTAAAAAGAAGTGGCTCATATGAGACAATTGTTCTGGAGTCGGTCTACAAGATTTACAGTATTTTCTGATTAACTAAAAATAACCAGTTTATAAGTCATCTGTAAAGGAGTTGGACTACACATTTTATTGTGTTTTTGATTCACTAAAAATAACCGGTTCATAAGAGTCATTTGTTAGGTGTTTGATTCACTAAAACGAACTGTCTCCAGTCATTCATTCAGAGATCACACAACACACATTATACAGCACATTTACAATGAATAATGCAATAAGAATAGCTTTATTATGTTTACTCTAATTCTAAGGCACTACTAAATTATTCAACCCTCTTAAATTCATGGTCTTTTGGTTACCGCTTTTGGCCAGTACATACAGCTTTACTGAAAATGCATGTTTCAAATATCGCAATCAAGAAGCCAATACAATGAAAAGAGGACGCCTTAATGAATAGAGGCTTTATAGAATTTATGTGGTATTATATACACAGGCTTTATACAGTTGCTTCTAGTCGGCTAGTCTTGGTCACAAACAACTAATATTTAAATTGGATGGTGCTCTTTCAGGTCAAGGACCTGTTTGTCTGCTGGTGATGTCATGAAGAGCTCCTCCATTATGTATTAATACGGCACTGATAAATGCTGCCTCATTTGGGTCTGTCATGCACAGATGGACTTCTGCTTTCCTTTGATTTGGTACCTCAGATAACTCACCTGGGCACATCAGATCATTATAAAATACAGACAAATAAAACAAAAAAAAGAGGACATAAAATATTAATGCTGCTTAATACAACAGCTGTGAATGACGGAAAAACAAGGTAAAGCAGAGTAGCAGATGATATCACATCTGCTGTCAAAGAAAACTAGATCTTATATAGAACGTATGTAAAACTACATGCCAGGGTTTAATACTTATGGTTTTGTTCAAATCCCTAACCGTAATGAGCAAGCATCAATAACAAGAAAACAAAACCGTGATAAATAGGATGGTAGTTAGTTCTCATTATAAAGCGGTTAACAGATTGCTGTGACTCAAATCACTTTCTTCTGGAATATTGAAAACCCATCAGCTCAGTTAATCAGAACTGTTCAGTCTGACTATAAAGGCTCTCTTTTGAGTTCACACATATGCAAAAATGAACAGAACCGAATACTGTATACACTAAAGTAGTGATCGACCGATATTGATTTTTTATAACCGATACCGATACCGATTATTTGTATGTTTATGTACCCGATAACCGATATGCAGAACCGATATTTATTTACTGTTATACTTCTGTTTCTGACAATTATTACAACACAAATGAGCTGAAAAAAACATTTTATTTATAACAATCACTCCCTCCTTGCATACAAAAAAAAACCCATTATATTTATACACAAATAAATAGAGGGGTCTGAGTCCAAAAAATTTAAGCGCACTGTTACTAAGTGTCTTTGTTTTAAAATAAAAGCTTTGATGAGGTAAAAAAATAAAAACAGGTAAAAAAATAAAGCACAAAAATGATTCTAACATATTGGTGGGGGCGGGAGGGCTATTTAGGAGTGCATAGCTATATAGTAG
Source organism: Carassius auratus (assembly GCF_003368295.1). NCBI lineage: Eukaryota > Metazoa > Chordata > Actinopteri > Cypriniformes > Cyprinidae > Carassius > Carassius auratus. The sequence continues at coordinate 23,131,019 of NC_039259.1, read as the reverse complement.
TGTAACTTAATACTCCCAGTTAAGCAGAACTAGGTTTTAGTGTAGAAAACAGAGTCTTTCAGCATTCTGCCCTGTAAGCCTGCTTCCTTCAAAAATGTTATGCAGTGGCCGTGCTTGAGGCTTCCTGATCATCAACCCAGTCAGGTGCTGAGCAATATGAACGAACTTTTTTTCCCGAGACTATATAAAGTTAAACAGCACTTGTCAGTTGGCATTTTATGATCTAGATTCAATCTAACCTTAGATCATGAAATGCCAACTGACAAAGTGCTGTTCGACTATAATTTAATCAACCGCGATCGCGCATGGATATAATAAATAATTAATTTCCACAAAGCGGTATATGTAGCCTATATGTGTATTAGCGAAATAATTGTTATGTAGTAAATGATAATATAATCTAGGGTGTTTAAACAAGATAATCTTGTCAAAAGTTTCATTCAGTGGCATTGCTTGAGGCTTCCTGATCATCAACCCAGTCAGGTGCTGAGCAATATGAACGAACTTTTTTCCCCGAGACTATATAAAGTTAAACAGCACTTGTCAGTTGGCATTTTATGATCTAGATTCAATCTAACGTTAAATCATGAAATGCCAACTGACGAAGTGCTGTTTGACTATAATTTAATCAACCGCGATCGCGCATGGAGATAATAAATAATTAATTTCCACAAAGCGGTAGGCTATATATTTATATGTGTATTAGCGAAATAATTGTTATGTAGTAAATGATAATATAATCTAGGGTGTTTAAACAAGATAATCTTGTCAAAAGTTTCATTCAGTGGCCGTGCTTAAGCCTCCAGATCATCCGTCAGTTGCTAAGCAATATGAACAAACTTTCTCTTCTAGACTAATGGTGAGCAAATACAACAGATAGAGAATTAAATTCAACGCTTTTATTTTCAACATGCACTCATTCATGTCTGTTTTATTTAATTCATGTAAAGATACGTCTTTATTGGGGCAGGACATGATGAATTACACTACGTGACTCAATGAGTTCGTCTCAATTGTTTAGAAACAAGCTGCATAAATTAACTATATCAGGAATTTATGTCTCAGATCTCATTTTTGCATGTCTGTTATGTTAAATAAAGTTGATTAATTAAAGCAAACCAAGTAGAACATATATTTACCTGTGCACTGAGTTGTTGTTGACTGATCTCCTCAGACGCCCGGGCTGCAATGGCGGAAATCTCAAAACGGCCACAAGATGGCGCCGTAAATCGGCGAATCCGATATTACAAAACCGATACCCGATTATGGAAAAATGCTTAAATATCGGGAAAAATATCGGTAAACAGATACATCGGTCGATCACTACACTAAAGCTCTGGACAATAACATTAGCATTCTCTGAAACTTTAATCAAAGCTGCAGATTCACCATCACTTCAGTTCTGCAATGTGAATGGCATGAATGAACATCCCTCCGGATCTGGACTTGAATCTAAATTCACATGTTCTGACACATCCCTCACTCAGTTTGATTACTGTAATTGGAGATTTTACCTCCTACCTACTTTAGTTCTTGGGTAATTCCTGCTTAATATGAATAAATAAATAAATTACGCTGCCAACAAACATCTCAAATACCCTTGAGGAGCTTCCACTGCATGTAAGGGATGAATTTTGATTATTATAAGAGAATTAGTTTCAGCAATTAGTTTCAGCAAATGGCACAGAATATCGGTCTGATTTGAAATGGAAATCATTTTTGGACCACGGCTGCTTGTTTTCACGCTGGTTAATTGATTCGGTGATGGGCAGGGTGTTGGTTTAACATGGCTGAACATGTTTGTAATGCTAAAGACGAAGCTGGGACAAGAGTAAACTCTCACGAGCTGAGTTAATGCAGAACAGGGAGATATATCAGCCGTCAGGGTCAAAAGCAGCGCACTTCTTCCAGTTTGCACATTTGTTTTCCACCCACACCTAAAAATAAATATTCATCCAGGAGTTAACTGAATCACATTAATGAAGCGTAGAAGAATGAAAGAGAGTGAGAGAGAGAGAAAGTTAAGACAGAAGCCCAGATTCCTCCTCAGATAAAAAAAAAGAAAATCCATTGTAAGAGTAGGTAATGTTTGCAAATCATTCAACAAAAACAATAAATATATCAACACATACATACATTTTATATAGCTATATACGGACCAATATACACGTGTGTGTGTGTGTGTGTGTATATATATATATATATATATATATATATATATATATATATACACACACACACACACACACACACACACACACAAAACACCTTGTATATATAGATTTACGTTTAACAAAACAAAAGAGCAATGAAATGCAAGTGCAATAACAAGACTCAAGTTAAACGCAGTACACCTAGCAAGGTTTTGTTTTTATAACTGTATAATAAATAAGACAAATTGAATAGAATAGAAAAATATTAGATAAGCTAGTGTTAGTTTTAAAATTGTATATATATATATATACACACACAAGACTGTTCTAATGAAACAGTAAAGTTTAGCAGTCATTCAAAGTCATCTTTACTGACTGTGGTGTTTTCTTGAGGTGTGCTATGTGGAGCAGTCGGTTCAGGTCATGTATCTGGGTCAGACCCGTATCAGCCTGCTGCCGCCCGCAGGTCTACATGACATAATCTAGAGCAGAGATGCTGAGAATAATGATTACTGAATAAGAGAGAGATTCACATTATGGCAGCACGATTTATATGCGAGTCCTGGTGCACTTCCTCTCCATCACATGTTTCTTTACCCCTATACATCTGACAGAAAAGTCAAGTGCAAAGCGACACACTGGTCCCAAAAGAGTATTTCTAAATCATTCATTTTTGACAATATTTTAACAAAATCTGCAACAACAAATAAAACAACAACTTGCAAATCAAGGTCAACAAATGCAAAAGCGTCTTTATTCGATGATCTTTGCATGTTTTACTTGCCCTACGGTGGTGTTTAGTGTTGGATTAGAAATGCTTATCAAATCCACATTTGGGTCTTTGATGCTTTATAAGAGAAAGATGGCTGCTGGCTGTCTCTCATATAAAACAGGTGTTTGTGTTCACATGCAACAGGCATTTGTTTGTTACGGGCCAGATGCGCAACCCCTTCTGTGTTTACATGCGATCCTAAAGAGAAGATGACCGTGTTCACTCTGAAACGCATCTTTCACTCAACGTGTTCACAATTACAGCACGGAGTGACGGGCGGTAAACAAGCAAATAAAACCTACCCTCACAGATCCAATCCAAACACACCATCTCACACATCTGTAAATAAACTAGTACATTAGCAGGCACCTCCGGCACATTATGGGAACGGCCACTTAAGATGTGAATCGTCAGGAATGTCGTGATTCTGGATGTGATCCTACTTAATGATTCCACTGAACTGAATCTATTTTGACTATTTCCTGGAAGTTAAAATTAAATTCAACCTTGAACAAGAAATGACTTCATTTAGAATCTATGAACAACGTGTTCGCTGTTATGAGGATAAAAGACAAAAAATAGCAGCATGGGTTCACAGCAGGTGATGTGAGGACGGGGTGATAACCGAGCGGCGCGGTATGTGCTTGACGTGACACACTGACTCTATTCACAACACTGCGTGAGATCCGAGAGCGCGACCCCTGCTGACTGCCACAGATGACAACGAAAGGACACTTACTCTGGCGAGGAGGCTGATGGGGTCCAGGCCAGGCGGAAACAGAGACAAATCGTGGTTCTCCTCACTGAGATAAACCTGTAGCGTCGTGCTGAGATGCCTCAGGCCTTCTTTCTTCTCCTCGTTCATGTATGCAAGACCTGCACACACAGAACCCAGAGCTTTAATATTCAACAACAGCGACATATGAAAGCAGAAATATTTTTCAAAAAAATATTAAACTAAACTAGTGTTATAATGATATAGTATTACCATAGTATACATGAGCAAAAATATGGTATAAACATAATATAAAAATAATACAAACAAGGTTCTATTACACATTTAAAAACATTTTACCATGGTACACACACACATACATACATACACATATATGTATATATATACACACACATATATATATATATATATATATATATATGTGTGTGTGTGTGTGTGTGTGTGTGTGTGTGTGTGTGTGTTTTCTACACAACACTGTATTAACATAGTAAATGTACAAAAAGGTATGATGAAATCATTGTCGTCATTATAAATTAAATCAAACTGTTAAAAATATTTTAATTACTGAAATAAAGAAGTTTAAGCTTAAGTAAAATTGCTAGAACTGAATTAATTCGGAAGCTAAATAGAAATAAAAACTTAAAAACTATGAAAGCTCATACAAATATGAAAATGTAAACTAAAAATTTTAATGAAAACTCAAAAAAGTAAATACAAGCTAATTCTATAATGGAACTATAATAGAACATTTTATGTAAAACTATAATGGAACATTTATAATGGATTTTCTTCTCCATAATTTATTACCATATTTACATTTACATTTTGTGTCTTTTCTTTTTATTATTACTGTTTTATTTAATTTTATTACGTTCAATTATATGTATCTGTACTTTCTGCAACCAAAGTTCCACCTACAAAACTTGGTTATTTTAAGGTTATTATTTTCAATGAAAATGTATCATCCTAGTAGCTGTTCATAGATAACACTGGGTATAGAAAAACAAAAAAACAGAAAGAAACCTAATTTACCTGAAAAAAGTTCACATACTATGTTATCAGTGACAATGGCATATAAAACAACAACACTGAGCTGAACGAACACAAGCAGTGAAAAAGACTAATGATGATCAAGGATGATGAAGCTCATAAGAGCCGAAAGCGCACAATAAGAAACCAGAGGAGGATAAAAGGCTTTTGTGTGTGTTTGTTTTCACCTGTTACTGTGTGTTTAGCCGATGAAGATACATCAAAAAACATTTTTGCTTGTCTTTCTGGCTATACCAGTAAAATGGATTTCCAATTAGTGTGTATTTGGAAAAAAAAGAGGCCTGGCTGTAGCATGATAGTGTGTCTTTGGAAGAATGTGTGATTTATGTCAGCTTTGTCAAACATATGGGCTTTTTCATTAACCTTCCTGCTCTGATTAATTTCCTCCAAACGCACCATCAACGAAGTTCAGTGTGTTCACTGCTCCAGCGGCAGATAGAGCGAACACTTGACCCGTGGCTACAGCTCACGGCTCGTATCTCTCGCTCTCACACACACACATTCACCATCATAAACACAGACACACACAGTAGTAAAACTCTGCAGATTCAATACATAAATCTGGAATGTCTTCCCCGAGTGTCTCTTCTATCTTTACAAAACGATAATCACAATTTATTTTCATAGATAGATTGTCAATTACAAAAATCCAAAAAGTAGCAGGCACTAAATGAGAGGCGGTGGGGTCGGAAACCTCTCCTGAGAAGAAAATATCAGGCTGGATAGCAGACGGATCTACACACTTCCCTCTTCTCAGGAGCACGAGAGGTTGAACGTGTGTGGAATTATGAGGCTCAAGCAGGTGTTGCTCTCCTTAAAGGGATCGTTCACCCCAAATTAAAGATTTGTGACCATTTTCACATTTTTATGTTGTTCCAAACCCTTCTGTGGAACGAAAAATACGTTTTACAATATATTTCAATATCCTGGTAGTAAAAAGTTTGTATACGATTTGTGCAATACATACATGTGATGCTTTATGAGATTAAATGTAAAGGAGTTATAAAAATGTTTGTCTTTGAAATAGGTCTCATATCTGATTTGCACTTGCTTTTAATAGAAAAAAGCAGCATTGAGATGTTTAGCCAGGTTTGATGTGATTAGCTGGGATTCCATACATGAATTTTTATGCATATTTTAGCATAGCAGATAAAAATGCTGAAAGGAAAAACAATATGCAAATAGAATTTCCAAAAAGAGCATAACACTACATGTACACACTTGAGGTGGAACTGTATTATTATCAAATGAATGCACCCTTTTAAAGCATTACAGACAGTGGCGACTTCAGACAATTTTGATTGGGGGGGTCAATGGGGGGTCCTGGTCATTTCAAGGGGGATCTTATGAAAACCAACAAAAAATACACTGGACATGGCTAATAACTGCATATTACTGCTACTAAACAACAAAAACAACACAGAATATCAACTACTTTGTTTTTAATGAATTAATCAATTGCAGTTTGCAAACAATATGCTCAAACTTTTGGGTCAATTTACTATTTCAGCATTATTTAATCTATTATTTTAATCATCACTACTACTCTCACACCTAATCAATAAGTCCACCTTAAATATTGATACAAAACATAAAAAAACTGATACACTGGAATATAGTGATTAATATTATTATACTGTTGTAGTTGTCTAATATTGAACACCATTGCAACGTAAACAAATGACAGGCTACATTTGTTATTCATATCCTTCACACTGCGCTTTGATATCAGGTATATTACGTATTATTATTATTTATTGACATTGATAAATTTACATTTATTTCCAGAGAGATATTATTGAGTTTACAGGCTAAAGTGGTCTTGCTGGTATACTGTTGCTATTGTAGAAGAAAAAAAAATATTTGCGTCACATTTAAAATATAAAAATATTTTAATTTATTTCTGAATTGCTTTTATTTTTATAATGATAATTCAGAGAATGAGAAAATCTGAATAAGCCTTAGCAGTGTTGTGATAATTATTTTTAAGGCACTCTACGTGTTAAAGTACTTTAATATAATAATAGTTTAGTCAAATAACATAAAAAAGACCAGACCCTTCGATGCCTCTGAAACTTTTCTTCCTCAAACAGCACGCTAGCGTTACTTTTACACTACAGGCTACACACAGCAATATAAACAACACATCTGCATGTTCTCACAACACATCGTTCTTGTAAAATAATAATAAGTAAATAAACATCAAAATCACTTCGCTGAGAATGAAACACCACTTACCAGTTGCCACGGTGTTGAAAACAACCTCTAGCAATTAAAAAATGCACGTGTGAAGTGAGGAATCGTTGTCAGGTGAAATGTCATCATGTTGGTCATTTTATTTACGGCTAAATTATTATTAATAAATTGTACTAGTATTATGATTGGGCGTGGGCAGGCATTCACAAAAGTGAATGTTATTACAAAAAAAAAAAAAAAACTAGAGGAAATTTTGCTTTGACAAAAGGGCACTTAAAGGGTTAGTTCACCCAGATAGCAAAATTATGTAAATAATAACTTACCCTCATGTTGTTTCAAACCCGTTTATCTTTGGAACACAGTTTAAGATATTTTAGATTTTGTCCGAGAGCTCTCAGTCCCTCCATTGAAGCTGTGTGTACGGTCTACTGTCCATGTCCAGAAAGGTAAGAAAAACATCATCAAAGTAGTCCATGTGACATCAGAGGGTCAGTTAGAATTTTTTAAAGCATCGAAAATACATTTTGGTCCAAAAATAGCAAAAACGACGACTTTATTCAGCATTGTCTTCTCTTGCGTGTCTGTTGTGAGAGAGAGTTCAAAACAAAGCAGTCTGGATATCCGTAAATAAATAAATTATTGTATTTAAAAAACATAATTTGCCATAATCTTTGCCATAATTTGCCCTGGAAGTGGAGATTTCATTCTCTTCAACATGTGCAATGAAAACAGTTCACGGGAACATACGGCAAGTAATTACATTAACATCTCAATGTCTCATGACCACTTACAACTGACATAAAAATCTGTTGTGTCAATTTTGGGGTGAATGATTCCTTTAATTTCTGCAATTTTGCACATTTCATTTGCTACCGTTTAACTGTAATACAGTATAAAAGGATTCAATTCTAAATCAGCCACTGAAAACCCCCTCTTCTGACCACCAGCTGAATCACTCTTCTGTTAAACGCTCTTCTGTTTGTCTAAAGGAACTGGGCTACATATGAATCTAGACATAAAAATGAGGAGCTGATGAATTTCCTGAAATAATACATGAGCCGATGAGACCTTGGTTTTGAGGTGAGAGCGAGTGGTGTTAGTGTGATGAGAAAGCACAAGTTCAGAAGGGGTGCCAACTGCTTCCTTAAGGACCATCAGCGGGATTACCTCTCTAATGGCTGCACATTACTTATGACTAAATAGAAAAGAGTCAGGCCAAAGAAAAGTCCAAGGCCCTTTGTGACAAAATAGCCAATTACTTTTCAAAAACCGGTGGCCGCGGGGCAGGTTTCACAGAGGGTCCGCACCAAGAAAGAGAGGAAAATTCATTATGGTACAATAAACTCCTGCCAGGTTCTGACATTTAATCACCTTCCATCATAGGAAATCTAATCTTTCAACCTCACAGGATAAGTTAGTGCTTTTTACTGCTGTCCATTAACAACACAGCCTTTTGTTCTGTATAGAACTTTTTTATGACGCAAAAAAAGTCCGGGTTTTAATAAGATAATGGACATTGTCCATTTCTGTGAAACCTGAAAGGCAACATTCAAAAGTGTATTTTTGGACAATATTGGCAGAAATCTTTATAATTTCTTGCCAATATTGAATTAAAGTTATTTGAAATTACCAGTAAATTCCAGAAATTCATTTTCATTACATAATATTGGCAATACATTCATATGAATTTCAGGAGTGATGCCTGATTACTGGATTAAATTAATTAAATTTGACTCAGGTTTCTTTTTGTAAGATTTTATTGTTTTAGCTTTAAAAATAAAGATTAGTACACAACAGACCAATACAAAATTAAAATTAAAAACATTTGAAACACACTGAATTAAATTGAATTACCTATTTAGTATTTTCTAGTAAGACGTACTCTTTTATTTCAGTTCTGTCAAACAATGAATTGCGATTAATCATATAATATATGTATGTGTACTGTGTATATTTATTATGTATACACACACAAACATACATATACAGTATATATTTTGAAAATATTTACATGTATTTACATTTATATATTTATATTAATATATAAATATCTTTAATCTATAACACTGTATAACACTTTTTTCTTAAATATATACATGCATGTGTATTTATACTGTATATATATAATAAATATTAACAGTACACTCATATATGTTATCTAAACAAAAACTTTATTTGATTAATCGTTTGACAGCACTATTCTATTTACAACTACATTTTTTAATTAGAGCACATTTTGTATTTCCTTGAAGAAAAGCTCTTCTCAAACCAATCTTAGCTGGTTTGCTGGACTTAGATGGTCTAAACTAGATTTGACTGGTTAAAGATAAACTCTACCACCCTGGCCAAGGTGTTTAGCTGGTTGATTAGCTGGTCTGAGCAGCTAAAAATTGCCCAAAACCACTCTAAAACCAGTCAGACTAGACTGAGAGACAAGCCAACTAGATTTAGCAGTTTTAGGATGCTTTTTGAACATTAAGATATTTTTAAGATGTTATTATTATCAGTATTTTAATGATTAATTTTTTACTTTATTAACCGCTACCAATGCTGATTGGTCAACACAGTCTTGCAGTTGTGCTAAAATACACAATATAGCAACATCCACTTGCTTTGTCAGTGCAATACAATTAAAAACACAATTATGTGACTCTTGCTCGGCTATCGAGTACAGCTCCTCTTGGTCACTTTCTGATTGGCTAAGCTAGAAAGAGACAGAATGAGTGAAACAATTTCAAGCCCTGTGGCAGTTTTAAATGCAAAACACTCTTTTAATGGATCTGAAGTGGTCTGATATCTCATACCAGTTTGAAAAAGATTCTCTCCACCAGGCGAGTCGGTGGGGATCCGGCCATGCTTGCTTCTGAAGGGTGAACATGAGGATAAAGCATAGAACAAATAAAAGAGTTTTCACAAACAAATAAATATGATGAAGTTACACATCTTCAATCAGAACGTGCTTTCTGTGTGGTCTCCCTTTAGAGGGAACTATGATTAAAGACCGCCCTACTATAACAGAAAGACAAAGACAAACTTGACAACCATGATTGCCTGGAGAGAACGGCACTGGTTTGAAAGTGACAGCTTTGCTATTTTAGAGCAGCATGATGTCTAGTTTTGAAAGATTGGATGTTCATGAACTGTAAAGACTTCTGCAGAGCTTGTGAAAGACACATTAAAGAGATATTTCACTCCAAAAATGAATTCTGTCATGATTTACACCTCACGTCATTTCCCAACCTGAATGACTTTCTTCTGTGGTTAGCAGAACGCTCATGCTGCTCTTTAAAACAGCATAGCGTGAAAAATAAGGAAGGACAAAGTCCATTATGACTCTTCTGAAGTTTTACGATAGCTTTGTGTGAGGAGCAGAACAATAATTAATACGTTATTGACTTAAAATCCAGATTTTGAGCGGATCTTACCTTTTGGCCATATAAATATAAGCAACTGCACCAAATGTTTGCTCATATTTTTTCTCCTCGATATTTAACTTGTCAGGCTTTACAGAGTTAAAGGACAGTAATACAGAAAAATCCTGTGAATGTGAACATGTTCCACAGGTGTATGGCTCCAAGCACCAAATACTTCTGACGGAAAGTCACACTGGACCTCATGCAGGAGTTTCCAATAACTGCCGGTTAAAAAAAGAAAAGAAAAAACCTGAAGAATTTTAATGACATTATACAGAGTTTTGATAGACAGTAAAATTCTACATAAAGCAAAATGACTGTATCAAATTCCACAGGACACGTGCATGACATTTAAATATCTGAATTTCACTCTATAGTTTTCCATTCTGCCACAGAAACCTGCAAAAAATATTTGATATTTATAGTAAACATAATTAAAATACATCAACTTAATGCATTACAGAGTGTTACTGATTTAAGATGTTTTTGTTTAAAATTATGTATTTTAAATGCAAAACTTTCTTCATGTTTTATGTGTGAAATCGTGATTGCTGAACACAGTTTCAATTCCACAATTATTGTTCTTTTACATGAAAGTGCGATTAAATGCAATCTATTCAAAAAAGTTACATTTTAAAATAGATACAAAAAAATATATTTAAAACAATGGTATGTAGCTCGTCAGTTTTTTTTATTTCAAGTTAACTGAACAATGCATATGTTTCTTTCAAGTAATTATTCTATTTCTAGTAAATAGTCTAGTAAAGAAAAATATTAGAAGGAGAACGTAGTTTTCTCTGCTATGAACATTTATTATTTAATATTATAAACAGCTCTATTAGGCTGCTTTTACATTGCAAGGTCTCTGCCATAGACAAAACATTAAATTAAATACAATTAAATTAAATAGCTTTATCTAGGTTGCTGATATGACTGGAATATTCATCTCATGTGAGTGCATATCACTTTAAGCATTTGTCAAAAGCACTAGGTGCAAAACCTTATGTGGAAAAACTGAAAGTAATCTTTCCGCTGAAAAAAGACCTCACCATAATCTTGTCTGGAAAGCTCTCTGATGACAGCTTGTGTGAAGAGCTCTTACCTGACACTGAACGCTGCAATACCTCTGTTAAGAATAAAGGAGACAGAATTAACATCAGCCTCAGTGCTTTGTGTATTTCTCAAGAAACTACATCTTCAGGCTGAAAAGGAGAAAGTCTGGTTTGATTTACAAGGCTTATAATGAAGCATTCCTGTCCTGACTAAACATCACTTGCTTTAAAGTATATGTCTAATGACCACCTTTGCTTTGGGGCTTAGTCTATAACATATAAGCTTGAAGTGAGGAATGTGGTTAACATGCAGAGATCAGATGCATAGAACATACTGAACACAAAAGGTTAAGGTATATCTATAAATGTCAAATAATCTCTTTAAAAATAAAATGAGTTTAATGAGCTAATGTTGCGTCTGAACATGCATGAGTCAAACATATTAAACACTTAGTGTTTAGTGTGTACGTAGTTATGTCTCAGCTTTATTTGTTACAATTTTTTTCTTCTTTTTTTTTTTTTACTGTTTGATGCAGTCAAGAGTTCATTTTTAAAACAGATCGTTTTAAACATTTCACCATACAAACAAATTGCATGGGGAAATCAAGCAATAACTGAATAAATGCATTGAATTAAAAATGATTCATAATCTTTCCTGTGCTGTATATATTGTGATGTTTCCCATAGATACTTACAATCAAAACACTAAAAAGTGTGTGTCTGTCTTCCTCTGCCCTTATCTATATTGCTCCTTCCTGAGTGAACATAATCACAGGGAGTTTAGTATGAAATACCACCAGATTCTTCATCTTACCACCCTGGTGTCTGGAGGTGGTGTGATTTTTGAACAGGCCCTTGACAAATCACTTCAGAGGGATTTTTAGTGTCAATCTCCTAAAAGAAGCTGAAGAGTGTCAGACACAAATTATAGTGGAGTTCTATACGAATGGACCCTCTGACCCATCCCTATAACATTTTTACTCTTTTAATGTGTGATATATATATCATATATATACTATTTTCACAATCTAAAAAAAATGTAATTTTTTAAAAAGTAATTTTTTCTATCTTTTGCTGTAGTGTCAATAGGAAATATCAGTTTACATTTCCAAACATTGATTTTGCCATGAATAGAAATAATCCAGTAAAACAACAGCCAGTGCTATACACATCTAAGCTCATCATCATCCTGTCTGTCTGAAATGGCATGAAGAAACAGAACAAACTGAGACAGAAAACCAACCAACAAATCAAGAAAAAACACATATAAAAACACATATAAAAGTTAGAAATTTATTTGCATTTCAGTGAGTGAAATAAGTATTTGTTCCCCAAGCAAAACATGACTTAGTACTTGGTACAGAAACCGTTGTTGGCAAGCACAGACCTTACCTTAACCTTAATCCTCTCAGTGCCAGGAGGTGAATAAGGCATGCAAATTTTTTCTCTGCTTTTCACTGCTTCCTGTCTTTGGCTGCTTGTCTGGCTCTCTCCCATGAAGGCCACCTTTCTCCATCTCTTTACTTTTCAGCAGTTCTACACCATGTTGTTTTTGGCAGTCCTTTTCTTCTCCTTCCTTCTGGACTCCAATCCAAGGCAATAGCACAGTCACTAGTTGGATGTTTCCTCAGCAAGTGTCCAATCCAGGTCCATCTTCTCCTCCTCACTTCATCTCGGACTCTCTCAGTCTCTGCCAATTCCAGTACCCTCTCTTTGGTGACATGTTGTTGCCAGTATTTTTCTGAGGCACTTATTCTTTAGGGTATCCATTTTTTTCACCTCCCTTTTAGTCAGCTTCCAAGTTCCACACACCCATACAGTAGTGTACGAAGTACCAAGGTCTTGAACAATGTCACTTTGGTCTATAAAATTCTTCGGCCAACTTGTGAAAAGATGCACTGGCCAGAGCTATTCTCCTCTGTATGTCAGCTGTGCCACCTCTATCATGGGTCACATTCGCTTCAAGGTATGTGAAGCACTCCACCTCCTCCATACCATTTTGCCCTACTCACAGTGCATCTTTCTTTTTGATGTTCAACTTCATCACCTTACACTTCTGGGAGTACAGTACAGAATCCTACTATTACTGCATTTTATTCTAATCTTGTGGTCTTCGTCTGCAGCTGGTCGAATGTCGATGATAGTAGGGCTATGCTTTCCAAAGGCATCCAACAACTCCATCCTCAATTCTTCTGATCAAAATCATCACAACCACTTTGGCTGGATAACAGTAAGAGGGTCACCCTTCTCCAATTTCCGCAGTCTTGTAGGTTTCCTTTCTTTGGGATCTTGAAGATCAGTCCCTGTTTCCAGATATGGTCTAGAATTTGTTTAAATTCTTTACAAGAACCCGGTTTATCCCGGATGCCTTGCCAGTTCGCATAGACTGGATTGCCCTCTTGATTTCTTGCTTTGTAGGCACTTTTTACTACAATCTGAAGAGTTTCTTCCCTCTCACTCTTCATCTTGTGGTGGTTTCTAGAGGACTTTCCCTATTAAGCACTTTTTGGAAGTGCTCTTTCCATCTGCTTAATCGTTCTTCTTTTCTCTTCAGCAGTTTCCCATCTTTACTCTTAACTGCAACCGTCTTCTTGTGTGACACTGACCTGTTTGTATTTCTGTTTTATCACTTGATAGAAAGTCTAAGGTCTTCCCAAATTGAAGGGCTAACTCATCTAATCTGCGGCCTATTATGCATCAAACTAAGATTGCATTTTTAGCATTTTTTAAGATTGCAAGTTAGCATTTTTATACATTCGCTCACTAAAAAAATTAATAATTTTGAATCAATAACTCAATAACAACAAACAATCTGGATTTTATGTTTCTAAAAGAAACCCTCATAACTTTAATTTTATGAGTGTCTGCAGGACTGTTAGGAGAAGTGGAGGTGTAGCTGCTCTATTTAAAGATGTCTATCAATGCAAGCAAGTGTCATTTGGTCAGTACTTGATCTTTTGAATATCTAGGGATTGTGTTGAAAGGTCATTATTTACAGGCCTCCAAAATACTCTCCAGCCTTTGTTGAAGAGTTCACAGAAATGTTATCACTGATTTCCTCAGAGTTTGACTCTTTGCTATTGCAGGGGATAATATTCACATAGATAATGCAGAAAACACAATTACAAAAGTAATGATAACTGTTTTAAACACTTTTTACCTGATTCAGATAGTAGAGGTCTAAACAATTCATCCATTGTTATAAAGGATAGCACTATCTGATCACTTCTGTATTTTCTTTGATATATTGCTCTCTGCTACCACTGTATCTAGATCTGTCTCTGTCAGAAAGAGATTAATGAGAACACTAGCGTGCTATTTATGGAGGCTATATCTTTAACACCAAGCATTTCTGCTGACTCTGTTGATCTACTTGATTCCTTTAACTCAAAAGTTAAGAATGTTATTGATGATATTGCTCCTGAAATAGTGAGTAAGAAGTCTGGCAGACAGAAATCAGCTTCGAGAAAATCAACAGCAGTTCAGAGTATGAAAAGACAATGGAGAAGAGCTGAGCGGATGTGGCGGAAGACGAAACTTGAAATTCACTATATCATCTATAAAGATAGCCTTTGTGCTTTCAATGTGGAACTAGCCACAGCTAGACAGAATTTCTTTTCAAAACTTATAAACAGTAACTTAAACAACACTCACACTCTCTTTGCTACTGTTGAGAGACTGACAAACCCCCCAAATCAGACTTGGTCAGGCTTTCTGGGATGGTACTCAAATGTTTCAGGTCATACTTAGAACGGAGGGGTTATTATGTGAGTATAGGAGAGCATAGGTATAAGTGGACATCCATGACATGTGGAGTCCCACAAGGCTCAATTTTTGCACCACTCTCATTTAGTCTGTATGTGCTCCCACTAAGTCAAATAATGAGAAAGAAACTAATTGCCTATCACAGCTATGCTGATGATACCCAGATTTACCTAGTCTTATCTCCAAATGACTACATCCCCATTGACCCACCCTATGCCA
Source organism: Carassius auratus (assembly GCF_003368295.1). Lineage (NCBI taxonomy): Eukaryota > Metazoa > Chordata > Actinopteri > Cypriniformes > Cyprinidae > Carassius > Carassius auratus. Next base: position 23,115,663 of record NC_039259.1, on the reverse strand, counting down.
ATGCATCAATCAAATTAACAGTTGGATGTGCCAGAACGTTCTTCAGTTCAGTTTCTTCAGAGCCTGTCCTTGATTCTTTCAGATTTTGTGCTGTGGACTTTTCCCTTTATCTCTTTTCTATCATCAATAAGCTGCCACATTGCCTCATTCATCTATGGTTTATCCTTTCATTTCCAGTAACCAAGGACTTCCTCTGCAGCACCTACATAAAGCCTTCCTCTGCTGTTCCCACGTTGCATTTCTGTCCTCACTGTCACCACTCTCATCCTTTATTTTGGTCAGCTTACATCTGACTGCATCAGTGTATTTCTTCCTGTTTTCCTCATCCTTCAGTTGCTCAATGTCCAGACTTGGTTTGACTTTCTTCTGGTTCCTGATGGTGCCAAGTCACAGCCTTGTTTTCGTTTTCACTAAATAATGGTCACTGTTAACATCAGCACCTCTCTGCACTGTGGAGTCCAAGATGGAGGACCTCCACTGCCCACTGATCATAATGTGGTTTATTGGTTTTTCACTGTTCCATCTGCTGATACCCATGTTCTTGTGAGCAAGAGATGTGCCAGTTATGAAGAGATCATTTATCTCACAGAATTCACACTTGCAAGTACAGAGGTAAGCCATTTTAATAGGTGGTCACCAGGTTTGCACACACCTCAGGAGGGATTTTGGTCCGCTTCTCATTTGGCAACTCGAAGCTTCAGCTCCCTCCACAGGTTTTCTATAGGATTGAGATCTTGTGACTGGCTAGGCCACTCCATGACCTTAATGTGCTTCTTCTTGTGCCACTCCTTTGAAAAAAGTGAAAGTGACGTGACATGACATGACGTTGCCAAGTATGATGACCCATACTCAAAATTTGTGCTGTGCATTTATCCCATCCAAAGTCCACAAACACACAGCATTGATCATACACACCGTGAACACACACCCGGAGAAGTGGGCAAACATTTTTACTCTCCAGAGCCCAGGGAGCATTTGGGGTTCGGTGCCTTGCTCAAAGGCACCTCTGTCATGGTACTGAAGGTGGGAGAGAGTGCTGTAAAATTACTCCCCCCCACCTAAAATCACTGCCGGTAGGAGACTTAAACCTGCAACCTTTGGGTTACGAGTCCAACTCTCTAACCATTAGGCCTTGTTGCCTTGGCTGTATGTTTTGGTTCATTGTCATGCTGGAACACTGTGATAAAGTCACATTAGCTTTAGTCCGGGTGGCACCTTCCACTGCTTTATTCCACTCCTTCTATGGCACGTCTTCAGTGTTCTGGCTGAGCAAAGGAGGTTCTCGTCCAAGATTTTACAGTACTTGGCCCCGTCCATTTGCCCCTCAATGCGGTGAAATCGTCCTGTACCCTTAGCAGAAAAACAGCCCCAAAGCATAATGTTTCCACCTCCGTGCTTGACTGTAGGGATGGTGTTCTTGGGGTCACAATCAGCTTTTCTTTCTCTCCACAGCACAGCAAGACGAGTTAATGCCAAAGAGCTCAATTTTGGTCTCATCTGATCTCAGCACGTTCTCCCAAGCCTTCTCTGAATCATTTAGATGTTCATTGGCAAACTTTATAAAGGCCTGTACATGTGCCTTCTTGAGCAGGAGACCCTTGCGGGCGCTGCAGGATTTCAGTCCATTGTGGCATAGTGTGTTACCAATGTTTTGCTTGGTGACTGTGGTCCCAGCTATTGATCTTTAACAATAAAAATGTCTCCACGATCAACTTTTGAAGAAATGGCATAGTATCATTCTACACTGCATTCTCGCACCTCTGTCTCAATATACTGTACAACACGACATACAATCACATCAGTGTTAACTCTGGTAGAGTGGTAGAGTTACTCTTATAGGACACGGCACTTATTCCCACTCACAAAAGTACATTATTTGCATCTGCATTAGAGCTAGGGTTGCCAGGTTTTCACAAGAAAACCTGCCCAATAATTACTCATAACTAGCCCAAAACTAGCCCAATTGCATTTAGGGGGGGTCCCCAGTTTTAAAAAATGCATTCCGGTGGATAAATATCATGTTATTGGAGTCGCTTCAACCTGCGGTCATGAAAATAGAAAATAGACAAAGAATTGTGAAAAAATCTTGATATTTAATTTTAAATAGTGATTTGGTATCACCCACCACTACAATCTATTGTGGTGACATTCACAAACAAATAATTGAATGCTTTCTAACATCGTGCCATGATCTCCAGAACCCTTATGAGATTCAGAAGAGTGCAGGAGTCTGATCATGATCAGACATCCATGCCTGTGGGTATCTGCTGATTTAACTTTGAAAGAAAGAACTGCATCACATTGTGAAAAAAAAAACAAATAAAAACTAAATGTGCAGACACACAAGCAAAGAGGAACTGAAGATGTTATCAGAACAACAATCATGCAGTCAGAGCCAAGGTCATGTTGAAAAATGAAAATAAATCATTCAGGCTTACATTACAATTCTGAACTGACAGTTCCATTTTTCACTCAGAAATTACTTGTAAAGTACACAAACAATTACAAAGCCAGAAACAGCTTGTAACATACTAAATTAATTGTGCAATTTGAAGTAGAAAGTCTATATTTTCTTGTAAACATATAATCAATGCTTGGGTATATTTTAAACTTCAAAATTATGTATTTATTTTACAGTGTGGAGTTTAACTCAAATTGCAAGCCACGCTGGTCATGTAATCTCCAACTGGAGTGACCTGAATGAAAGGTCACTTTTTTCTTGGTCATGTCTATGACTGTAGTTTCATATCATGTGAGTCTACATCATTTTGCAAAATTAGCATGTTTATCAAATATTTTACTACAGTTGGTTGAAAAAAAAATGACTCAATGCAACTTTAATTAGAGGGATATTTCTTAAGAAAGTACAGTTAGCTTAACAAAGCAAAAAATAATATCTAGACAGATGATGAAACAATAAGAAATACTAAACTTTTGCTTAAACTGGAGATTAAAGCATTGTATGGGCCTGTGGGCTCCTATGAAAAATGCTGATGTTTGAGAAGGTACGAGTCATTGGTCGTAATGGAATACACAGAGTCTGGTGCTGTCCAAAACTAAAGCACAGGCCGTAGTCACAGCAAAACACTAGAGTCCTACGGCAACAGAGCAGCCATAAAGCTGCCCTCATTACTGCACACGGGATATGACAGACAGAGAACGCATCATCATGATCTCCACTGGACACACTGAAACTGAGACAAAACTAAACAGCTGATCTGAATGTGCAGCTATTTCTGGATTTGAACAAAGTAGTATTATTACATTAAAATAAATGAAAAATACTATTAATTCATATTAATAAAGTATAATTAAAATATTTTCAATAAAATAAAACAAACAAAAATATTTAATATGTTAAATATTATTATTATTCAAATATTTACAATTATTATATTATTATTACATTAAATACACTTAAAAAGCAGTAAAATATTTTAAATTAAATTAAATTATTTCAGTATTTAAAACTTACATAAACTAGTATTATTAAAATTAAGTAAAATAATATAGTATTGAGACAAATAATATAAAATAAAATTATTTTATTTTATTTCTGGATTAAGGAAAAATTTAATAAAATAGTATTAATAAACTAAACTAAACTAAATTAAAATCACAAAATAAAAACTTATTCATTTCTAGATTTGGGAAAACTAGCAATATTAAAACAAAGAAAATAAAGTAGAATTCATAAAGAAAATTATAAAATAAAGTAGAATTCTTAAAATATATATATATAAAATAAAATAGCTGACTGCTGAGCTGAATGTGCAGCTATTTCTGGATATGAGAAAGTTATGAGTTTTTAATGGTCCGACTCAAATCTGCCATAAAAGCAGGCACTTGGATTCCTCAGAGTATTGATTCTGAGATACAGACAGTAAGTGTTTCCCTACAGATAAGAACCAGACAGAAAAGCAGCATTCTCACAAAGCACTCTAATACAGCAATATACTGCAGAGCAGAAACTGATCTACAGATTCATAAGACCATGATTAATATCTATGCAAATTTGGCAAGGTTCAGGGAATTTAATAATTGCCATATGTGTGGACTGTACAAGCAGTGAGAAAGAGCCAGGCCTTTAATAATGATAAAAAAGTCAAATGATAATATGCCTTAAATATGTCATCAAACAACCGCTGATTCAAGCTCACTGAGTTTCACAAAGAAATATGTCCTCATTTCTCCAAACAATGAGTCAGATCTATTTGCCTCTAATATTACTCACACAATTTTATTCCCAGCATGCACACTAATGTTTTATTAAACCATTTTATCTATTTTGAATTGACATTCACATTACCAAATTATGAAAACATCAGCCAGAACATTTTGTTAACTGATTCACTTTTCAATAAACTAACTGTAGTGATTGTTCACAACAAAAAATGATTAAGTAATACATTTTGTGATTGCACACAAAAGCAGTAGGCTAATGACATCAACAACAATTAACAGGACAATTTATTAATATTATTATGTATTTTTCCTGACTCAATTAGTCAAATCATACACTTTTTTTTACAGAATGATGCAAAAGCGTATCTTTTACCCAAAACCAAACAAAAGTCTGTTCCCTACAGGTCTGGCAGAGATGGATTTGAAGGCTCAAGGTGTGGAGGAGAAACACTGCGCTCCAGTGGCCAGACGTTCACGACTTCAGAGCTCAGGATCAGCTGGCCAACAGTCCTTCGTCTTACGTGTAACCGTGGAATGGAAAAATAATTTTACTTTTCATTAACAATAGCAACAGACAAATATCCTGAGGCGGATCCCTTTAGATCAAAACCAGCAGAGGAACGGAGTCAAACCGCCATCCACAGGGAGACAAAAATCAGATTATCCCTACAGCTAATGTCTAATCGGATTTCTGTATGCGGCCGAACACAAAACAAGGTTTCCTAATTTCAAAAACTGACATTAATTCCACATAAAAATGGCATCCTAACATTATCAGCAAATTCATTTTTTCAGGTTCCATGTCCACACACAAAACTATCCTGGAATGACTCTGAGAGCTATTATTAGACAAAGACGAGCATCTGGACCAGACCCAGAGGAAGAGACAGACAAACAAACCTCTCTATTTGTATTAATAAAACTACATTTGATTTTTAAAAACTTTATAACATGCATTTGTGGTTTAACTCATTTTTAATATTCTTTAATTTATTCATTTTTGTACATCTTCATATAATTATTTGGAAATGTGAAACCATTTTATTCCAAAGCTGTTAACCATTTAGCAACACCCATTTAGTTACCACCAACATAATGCCAGCATCATCTGAAAGTTATAAAATAAATATATGAAAAAAAAAAACTTTCCTCTAGAGTGATTTGCATGTGGTATTAAGCTGATTGGTTTACAGGAGGCTGTATTGGTCTGTCCAGGATAGTAATCACATGACGAGAGCATCTTTTGCTTCTTATTGAAGGTTTTGCCTGATTACATCCAAAAACCCTCAAGTCTAATGGCATCTCTGCAGTTTCCACAGTCTCTGTGACCCTGGACCGTGGAAACATTAAAGCTGAAGTCATGGAGCCTATGAGATTTATTTACTTTTTAATAAGTGGTTACAACAAATGAAGGTCTTCTCTAATAATTCAAACCACTCCTCGTGTGTTGTGACAAATAGGATTATACACTATGATGGTGATACTAATGATTTTCTGCCTGGAAAGGTCACAGTCTCGTATCAGTGCTATGAATGTATGAATACGCCACATCAAATGCCATGGAAGCTCACGACAAAATCCTTCCCTGCCATGCATTTCAGAGGATGAGGTTTTGTTTTTGCACCTTGACCTAATCTTACACAGGTAGACTGCTGGCACGGTTAGCGTGTGTGTGTGTGTGTGTGTGTGTGTGTGTGTGTATCTGCTTCAGTGCTTGAGTAATTAATTCCTGCTGTAAGCTGTAGCACCAGTAGCTCTGGTAATTATTCATCCTGTTTGTGGCTCGTTGTACCCGAACAGGTTTCTCATTTCCAGGATTAGTGACTATTGGCTCCTTTTCCCCACTTCCCGTCTTATTTTGCTGTGACAGCTCTGATTTGGGTTATTGCAAGCTTTTATCCTCAGAAACTGGCTGATATGAGGCTGGTCTAAGGATCACAGCTGAGTAAAGCATTCATTATTTTATGACACTGGACCACAAAAACCATTCATAAGGGTCAATTTCTTGAATTTGAGATTTCTATATCATCTTTAAGCTAAATAAATAAGCTTTCAATTGATGTATGGTTTGTTAGAATATGACAATATCTGGCCAAGATACAACTATATCTGGAATCTGAAGATCACCTTTGAAGTTGTCCAAATAAAGTTCTTAGCAATGCATATTATTAATCAAAAAATAAGTTTTGATATATTAACTGTAGTAAATTTACAAAGTATCTTCATGGAACATGATCTTTACTTCACATCCTAATGATTTTTGGCATCTATAATTTTGACCCATTCAGTGTATTTTTCTCTATTGCTACAAATATACCCCAGTGATTTAAGACTTGTGTGGTCCTGGGTCATATATACTGTATATATACACAATAGGTAAGAGGAATTCTATCTGATATGTGAAAAATATTAAACCGATGTGACTAATAAATAGTACATGGTGTAATAAATTACTACAATAAAAAGGTGAAAAAAATGAAGCTGGAATAATCTTTTATGTCTTCTTGAGCCTGGCTCATGTACCACAGCCCTGCCATTTCTGTTTAAACGCTCTGGAATATCACATCTCATAATCTCATAGTCAGAAGAGGCCTTCATGCCTCAGCAGGAGAAGTGTGAGTGATATTTTCCAGACAACCGATCAAAACCTGGGCAGTGTTTCTAGCCAGCGCACTCAAAATCACTAGAGTTATGTGGCTGAGGATAAATACAGGTTTTATTCTGCTATTGACTTTCAATCAGAGTGAGGACGAGACATAAACAGCAGTGCTCTGCAGCAGAAGGACAAATGCAGGACGACCCAAACATGATGCTCAAGGTCACAGGTTTGTTCTCTTTCAGCGGCTCTTAGTTGCATGATGGATGTGTTCACAAACACATTTTCTCACGATACAATGACTAGTCTCGTTGTCATGGCTCTTAGTGCATCTTGATGAAATGAGTTCAAAAGGGGCACTGGAAAGTAAACCAACAAGTCATTCAAGACAAAAGAGCAGATCGAAGGCATTATCCTGATCTGACTGCCGGAGAGACCAGAGGAGAAGAAACTGTTCTCCAGGACTTCAGGAAATATGACAGATGAACACGAATGATTAAATGATTAAACCACACCATGATGCCTTTCAGTACAATTTAGACACCATATGGTACTCATAAGAAAAATGCATTGACTGAAACTACAGATTTTTGTTTTATTTTTATTATGAAAATGTACATATTTAATTCTTAAATAAATAAACAGAATAATACTGTCTGTGGTTAATCATATTTATTGGTTATCTTCTCTTTCTTAAGATAACCAATAAACAAATGTTTATTACATATTATATTTCCTTTATATACAGTATATGACAGTCATAGACAGTCATCAACTAATTTACCAGATTAATGTATGTGTGTGTGTGTGTGTGTGTGTGTGTGTGTGTGTGTGTGTGTGTATGTGTATATATATATATATATATATATATATATATATATATATATATATATATATATATATATATATATACACAGACACACACACATTAATCTGGTAAATTAATTAATATTAGATAGTGAATTAACTTATTTTAATATTCTTAAAAATGGCCAGATTCTGAACAATGATTTAACAATATTCAGGTTTATTTGTAATTTATTTTATTTAGGTTCAAACATTCATAAAAATATTTAAAACATTTAGATAAAAAAAATTCTGCAAATAAAATTATTTTAATAATATTAAAATAGAAAGATTCTGATTAATTTTTACAATATTTAGGTTATTTTTTCTTATTTATATTATTTAGGTTGAATCATTCATATAAATATTTAAATGTAAATTATTACATTTAAAAAAAAATTGTTTTATGCCTTTTTTCCCCCACAAATAAATAAATAGCCAGAATAAACACATCAAGTTAAGTGCTTTCTGGGAAACAATAAACTGGCTATATTTAATAATGTATTGGTTATCTTTCTATTTATTTATTTATTTATCTATCTATCTATCTATTTTTTATATCTTTATTAAAAAAAAATCTGGTAAACCTACAAAAAAGTGCTTTGTGGAGGACAACTATTTATTTATTTATTTATTATTATTAATCTAATTTTTAATTTTTCATAATAGGACAGTGGAGATCTGACATAAAGTGAGTGGGGGGGGGGGGGGGGGGGGGGGTTGGTAGGATCGGGAAAGGTCCAAGAGGCGGGTTTGGGGATGATTTAACTAGGTTTCGTAAAAAGGAAAAAAAAAAAACTATTCTGCAACATGAAGTGTCTGTGAATTAAACTGGCATCAGCAAGCTGGGCTTTAAACTTTCATGTTTGGCTTTCATGTCACGCTTTGTGTTTACGTCCTTCTAATCAATCTAACATTTAGATTGAAGCAGCTACACACGTTTCACGGCTGGCTTTCATCACACAAGCCTGTCTGTTATGGCTAATGCATAGATAAATTATATATTCATGAATTTATGGAAGGTATTTGCATCTGATTTCCACAGCGCAAATGCTGCACACGCAAAAAACCTTCCTCCAGCTTGTTTGCCTTATAATTCTGTAATGAATGATTCGAGAACAGATGTTTGCTGACAAAACTGCACAGAACAAATCAGTGAAGTTAATCACAGAGACGGCGCCGCTGGTCCACAGCTCGTACAGGAAGAGAGGTCTGGAATGGAAGAGCATCGCTCCATGAGAACAGATGGCGGATTTAAAGAACAGGCACAGACGGAAGCATCAAAGCAACTGGTGACCAGTGACCTGCACTGCAAAAATGGCTCAATTCTGCTTTACAGACACATTTTCTGTGACGTCTGAAATGGAACCAACCAACTATTTTGATAGCCTCATAATAGCAGGGCATCAAAGAGCACAGGAAGGTGCGATAAGACATAACCATTTCACTGATAAGACACGAGGAGCCTTTGAATAAGAGCATAGCTTTGAATTTCTTTATGATGTGCGTCTTCTGCAAGTGCATGAAAAACCAATAATTCATAAAGACCTAAAACGCCTAATAAAAGACCCAGCATATGCATAAATTACTCCATTACACACCTCCATACGTCCTTTATTGTAATGGTTTGTTTATTTGCTGACCTGTGGCTACTGGACACACACTGGGACGGGGAGGAACACATTAACCAACTCCTTAATGTTTCCACTCTCAGTCATTAGTGCTCGTTAGAAATAAACAGACATTCAACAGAGGCGACTAGCAATTACCCTCATCTTTGATGTTGTCCTAATTTCCTAAAATGCCCCTCTTGGTTTCTCAAATAAACAAACCCAAGTGATTAGTTTTTGCGCAAGCAGCTCCATGGGATATATATATATATATATATATATATATATATATATATATATATATATATATATATATATATATATATATATATATATATATATATATATATATATGGAAATATTTTAGTATTTTAATATAGAAAATATATTTCTAAAATATACAATTATAATACAGTTGCTGATGTTATTACTTAATTTATATTCATTATTCCAAATATAATATATCTATTAAATTGAGACATTACAAAAGTTTTATGTTTCTTATTCTTATTCTGATTATTTTAAATCTAAGCAAATATGTATGAAATATAACCATATAACCATATGTCAAATTTATACACCATATAATAATAATCATCATCAAAATAATAATGAGCTGTGTGGAGAATTTATAATAATAATAATAATAATAATAATAATACTATCACTAACAATAATTATGGTTATTGTCATTATTTAAAATATTAATAATAAATTATATATAATAAAATCCTCTATGTACTGCTTTAAAATGTATAATAATAATAATAATAATAATAATAATAATAATAATAATAATAATAATAATAAACAGTGGGTAATTTATATTTAAAAAAAAACACTGACAATAATAATGGTTATTATAAGTATTGAATTATTATTATTATTATTATTATTATTATTGAAAATATTAATAATACAATATATAATAAAATGTATCATGTATAACAAATCCTCTAGGTAATGCTTTAAAATGTATAATAATAATAATAATAATAATAATAATAATAAACAGTGGATAATTTATATAAAAAAATAATAACACTAACAATAATAATGGTTATTACAATTGTATTATTATTATTATTATTATTATTATTATGTAATAAAATGTATCATGTTTAACACATCCTCTATGTACTGCTTTAAAATGTATATTAATAATAATAATAATAATAATAATAATAATGATGATGATGATAATGATGATGAACAGTGGAGAATTTATAAAAAAAACTTACAATAACAATGGTTATAATTGCTATTGTATTATTATTGTTAGTAGTAGTAGTAGTAATAGTATGATTTTTATTATTATTTAAAATATAAATAATATATGATATATAATAAAAGGTATAATATATAACAAATCCTCTATATACTACTTTAAAATGTATAATAATAATAATAATAATTATAATAATAATAATAATAATAATAGTAATGCCCCTTTGGTTATCAATTCACTGTAAACCAGGGCTTTTTGGGCTTATTGCTTTGATATAACAAACACTGCTTTAAAATATAATAATAATAATAATTATTATTATTATTATAAACAATAAATACATTGTATTTAATAAAATGTATAATATATCACAAGCACGGCATGTACTGTTTTAAAATACATAATAATAATAATAATACTGCACTATATAATTCGATTTTTTGTAAAATGATTAAGCAAACATTATTATATGAAGTAAGCAATGAAATGGCTTTATAAAGCTGTAAAAAATTGTTACAGCACTCACAGACATGTATTATTCATTCTGAAATGCATTTTGCAGCCCTCTGGCGCTTTGAAATGCTTTAAAATTAATGTGAGCATCAACAAAACACATGGTTTCACAGCTGAACAGAACTGCAGCTGAGATTTCAGCATGACTCCCGGCTACTGTAATTGAAAATGAGTAGTTCAATAGTGGAGCAGTCATGCATTACACACGGTTTACTTTGGCTTTAACCAAGGTCAAGAGATATTGCATTTCATCAACAGGGTGTAACTGTCTCGACACGCTGCTGAAGGATCTGACACATGCTGCAAGACTGACAGTGGCAAATATGCTTTAATTGTTTTGCAATGGAAGCCCATTACAAGCACGGGATCATGCACAAGTCTTGACTAAAGCAATGCATCTAAATGTCCCTGAACTGGTCCTGAGAAATACATCTTCTATAGCATGTACACCACATTAACCTTTACTGTGCATAGTTATTAATATTCATCTAAATGCATACGACTCATTTTATATTAAAAAAATAACTCTCTGTATGATGTGTCATGGACCTCATTATTCCTAAATTAAGCCCAGGAGAACAAGTCTACCTCTGTTGCATTGCTTTCAGCAGAATAGCATAAAAAAGAGCAGTTTAATCTATCATGATTAGGACCGAATGATGTTACAACACAACATCAATGCCACGCATCTGAGGGATTCTCAGCAGTAAAATTAATATTGATTCATATTTTACTTTAACCCATTCATGTCATTAACAATTTATCCATACATTAACCCTGCTGGAGTTGTGGCATAGTAGTTAGCACATGTACATACTGAGCCCTGGGTGCACACATGGGTGATATACAGGACAAACAAACAAACCAACCAACAAATAAATACTCATTTAACAGTAATTTATTACATATTTATAATGAAAATGTAATAAATATAATACGTTACATGTTTTATATATATAAGTCATTTTGAATATTGCATGCTTAAGAAAAATATAGGAATAGAAATACATCTAAAATATAATAAAAACATGATGTAAAAAGATTACGATTTTTTAATATTTAATAATATCGAAACATTGAAATATACATAACAACATACATATTACAGTTATATGACTATACTTATTCAAAATTCTCTACATACATAAATGTATGACAAAACGATTCAATTTGACTGATATTATTTATATAGTAATTTAGAACATTATATTAAAAAAATGTAAAATACATTCATATATAATATTATTTAATATAAATATTTTTTTAACATTTGATGGTAATATTTTGAGTATTTTACATGAAAAATGTATAGACAATAAATATATAATAATATATAAATATGTTTATTAGAATTATATGAAGATGCTAAATATGGTAAAATTAAGAAAACATTTATTTTACATAATATTATTTTGAATATTTCATCCTTTTAATAGTTTTATTTTTTTTAAATCTTGTTACTAACTTATTTTCATGGTATATTTTAGAATAGTAGTACCATCTGACTCCTTCATCTGTATAGAGTTAAAGTGCTCATTTCTGAACATATTGTAAAATAAGCTCTTTGAGCTCTGCGACAGCACAAGCATCTTTGGGTTTATTCAGAGCAGCAGTCAGGGACCATCACAATACAGAGCTCTTCTGAGCGGATTATTAACGTTCTGTTTCCATGGCGTTTCTTTTCATCCCCAGTGTTCTCCTGGGTGAGTCCACGCAGACGGCTCTCTGTAGATGAGCCAGGTTATCAGCAGGACTGAAGCACTAATCCCCGGCCAGAAATGACTGTCTTCCGAGCCTGTTTGTCTGCTTTTTTCCTTCCCTCTCAAGTGGAAAGATCCACTCCACAAGGTCACGCTCAGAAAAGCATTGAGCCGCAGTCTGGAAAATGACATACCTGAAATATGATGAATGGCCGGCCCGACCAGCCAAACAGCAAAAAGCAGATGGTGGTTAATACATAGACAGGGAATGGATGAATAAGAGAGCAGGAGGAGGGAGAGAACCGGAAAAAGGGCGAGAATGGATACCTTAGGGTGCGTGTGTTTACTCAACTCCAGAACATGACACTAGAAACAAGTGCACGGGAGAATTAGCACAACCTTGTTTAAAAATATTTGAATAAATAAAGAAGGCCTACTTAAATTACCTGTGAGAAATATTTGATGTTCTGTGACTGACACTTTGGAGTCACAGCACACAGTCTGAAAGAAAGAACTCAGACAAATTAATGATGGCTCTAACCACCACAGACAGGCATCTTTTTGCCAGTGATTTCTATTTTTGACACATCTGTGAACTTGAAATATCTATATATGTGCACAACAAAGAGTAATCTACACCGATTCCAAAAAAAAAAGAAGAAAAAAAAAAGTCTTATAATAGTGTGGAAAACATAGATATCGTCATTTATGGTTCATACAAATGTTACAAAATGAACATTTGCTGAAAATGTATCCTCAGGCCATCCAAGATATAGATGAGTTTGTTTCTTCGTCTGAACAGATTTGGAGAAATTTAGCATTAACTAAATTAACAGGTGCATCTAAAAAAAAAAATTAATATCATTGGAAAGTTCTTTATTTTTTGTAATTTAATTCAAAGAGCAAGCTTTCTTATATTCTAGATTCATTGCTCACAAACTGAAATATTTCCAGAGTTTTGTTTTGTTTTAATTCTGATGGTTAAGACTTACAGCTTATATTCTAATCAAGCTCAGAATGGAATATTCTAATTTTTGAGATACTGAATTTTTTATTTTCCTAAGCAGTAAGTCGTAACCATCAGAATAAAAAAAAAAAAAATACGTGAAATATTTCAGTTTATGTGCAATGAATCTAGAATATAAGAAATTTTGCTTTTTTAAATTAAATTACAAAAAATAAAGACCTTTTCCATGATATTCAAATTTTTGGAGATGCACCAGTACATCAGTTGCTCACCAATGGATCCTCTGCAGTGAATGGGTGCCGTCAGAATGAGAGTCCAAACAGCTGATAAAAACATCATCATAATCCACAACATGACTCCAGTCCATCAATTAACATTTTGTGAAGTGAAAAGCTGTGTGTTTGCAAGAAACACATCCGTAATTAAGATGTTTTTTTTGTAACTTCAAATGGTTGCTTTTAGCTAAAATATCCATAAATATCCTTTATCCATAATATTGCTTAATCTCATCTTAATCAGGACAGGAATATGCACAGATCAAGCACAGATGCCTTTGAAGCAATGAATTTGTTTCTTACAAACAAGCTTTTCACTTCACGATTAATTGATGGACTGGTGGAGTGGTGTGGATAACTTGTGGTTTATAATGATGTTTTTATCAACTATTCGGACTCTCATCCTGACGGCACCCATTCACAATAGAGGATCCATTGGTGAGCAAGTGATGGCATGCTAAATTTCTACAAATCTGTTCTGATGAAGAAACAAACTCACCTACATCTGAGATGGCCTGAAAGAGAGCAAATGTGGGTGAACTATTCCTTTAAACATCACTAAAGATGTTAGTTTTATAAGATACTAGATGCAGCTTTCAGTCAAAGAGAATGATAAAACCAGCAGAAAAATACAATCGACTTACATCTAAAGATTTTTGTGCAATGATAAGTTTCCATGGATTTTAAAGGTTCTTCATGGAACCACGAATGTCAATTTTCACTGAAATACAGAAACAATCTCAACATTTATGCACTGCCTGACTGCTGAGAACTACTGTATGATTTTCTCGACACACACCATGCAGGAGTATTTGTGAGTTCTGAGAGTTTTGTAGACTCTAATCAAGTGTCAGGAATGATCAGGCTACAGAGAGGGCATGAAAAACTGGTGTGAATTAAATCACAGCAGATCTGTTAGAAATGTCAGTACAGCATCATCCTACACACACTTTCTGCTCGGTGGGAGGAAAACGAAAATACAGCACTGTCTGAAATGAATAGCAATGATGACAACAAACAAGCCAGACTGCCACGAGAAGAAACCTGTAACAAAATGACTTATGACAGTGATACTGATGAAAACTGATGATGCTCTCAACAACAAACCTTGTTTTTCAGATTCGCAACATAGTAAAGTAAGGAGTATATTTTAATTTGGCCTGTATTTGAATAGAAATTTTGGAGCACATGGAGGACTCTTGAGGTAATTGGTTTCTGTGAACTTCACTGAATGTATATGTACTCCCTAGGCCATGTTACAAAACAGATGCAGTGCAATCATCTAAAAAAAAAAGTAGTATGTCATATAGCCCACACCATGCAATAACAAAAATGTCAAATGGTAGCAAGCTATATATTTAGACAGCCATAAACTAAGACTATGATAAAAAACACACACACACACACACAAACACATTTGTATATATTATAAAAAATATGTATATAAGTTGGCTATATTATATATAAACATATTTTTCCTTAAAGGTGTAATGTGTAATATTTACAACAATCTGTTTACGGAAATGCAATATAATATAAATAACTATGTTTTCAGAGGTGTATAAAGACCTTACTTAATGAGCTGTTATGTTTTTATTACCTTAGATTGAGCAATTATCTACATGCACCTCGGGTCCCCTTACACGGAAGTCGCCATCATCATGTTTCTACAGTAGCTCTACAGAGTGCGTTTCATAACTTTGTTCTTGCGACACAATGATGAACTAAGTAAATATAATTCCATAATTTAACTTTGCAAAGATATCTCATTGCTCTCTGCTGTCTTCACCAAGGACATCTTTACCTGTGGCGTCCACCGTAGCTTCTCTAAAGGGAGGGGTGAGCGGGGGACTGAGCCGCTGGTTGCAATTCTCAACCTCACCGCTAGATGCCGCTAAAATCTACACACTCCACCTTTAATATACACACATAGATGTGTGTGTATTTATATAAACATAACAAATATACAAGACACTATAACCATATAGTATGTAAACAAACTTTTACTTTGAATTAGATTAATCGCTCTGCTGAATGCAATGTATATCTTACATTTCTTTAAATAATTATTTTATTTAGGCAACGATGAGTTAAGGCTATCATAAAAAGAAATTCTGTCTTATATATATATATATATATATATATATATATATATATATATATATATATATATATATATATATATATATATATATACACACACATATATATATATATATATATATATATACACACACACACACATATTTAGACTGAATTAAAAATATCTACAGTATACATGTATTTTATATCAAATCTTATAGCCATTTTAACTAATATTTATGATCATCTAAAAAAAGTTTTTAATTTAAGTTTTTAATTTAGTTACCATTTTTATCATAGAAGAATTACATATTACCACTGTTGATATGACATAATCCAATTGAAATGGAAAGTCAAATTAAGCTAAATATCTATATTGTCTCTTTCACAGCAGATGGTTATAATGCTGTTCTGAACAGTGTCTAACTTTACACAAGCTACTCAAAAAACTTCAAGCTGTGTGGAGTTATTATACATAAAAATGCACACAACTATAGTGTCAATACATGAATTACATTTGTATTAATGAATTTAAAAAAAAAACTGCCAAAAATATGAATGCGTTGGATGTGCAGTGAAAACTTATTAATCCTGCTAATTAACTAAAGCTGCCTTCACTAAAAGTAACGTTTAGCAATTTAAAAGCAGTTTAGAGGTATTTTTCTCATCCAAAAGATGTGTTAAGTCTTTATACAATAGATTCGTTTATTTTAGGTAGCCAATGTAAACAGCACTTTAATGTCGGACACACATCATTAGCAGTAAAATAGTGAGTGCAGCAACGTCAGTGAAAGAGCAACAGCGCCCCCTAGAGACCACACTCAGACGTGTCATGCAGAACTCGTGCATTTTATCCTCAATCAGTTTATGACTGCTTTGAATCCATTGATCAAACTCATTTCATATCACAAAAACATGGGTAAAACGGCAGAAGAGAAGAGAAGCATGCAGAGATTTCTGCTTTTTACTTTAGCTTTTTTAGTAATGCCACAAATACCATGGTATTGCAGTGCATATATGTCATTTACATACCAGTGGCCTTCACAGACCTCCTGAGGGGCAGGGGCAAAGTGACGTTGCTGGGGGTTTCAAACGGTAGATATGCACTGCATTATTTTTATTATTATAATTATGTATTGATTTATTTAGCATTTAAATGCAATATTTACTTCGTTCAATAAACTATACTGTGCGTTGGTCAGTAAGATGTCTCTTAGGTGCCTGAAACCTTTAAAAAAGAAAAAATGCAGTGAGAGAAAACTGCTTCAGATTTATTCATATTCAGACTTATACATGTAAAACAGGTTCTTGTCAATGTGCTAGTTGCTTCAAATCAGTTAAGTACAGTTCCTTGACAAGCATTGACTTTTTGTCAGGATCAAGTCTTGGTGTATCACTATGCCTCACTATATGAGTAAACTTCAGTGTAGAGGATTTATCACTTAAAGTGGTTTGCTTACCATCAACTTGAAACTGAAGGAACATCTGCAAATGAAATATTTAAACTTTTTTATGACAAATGGATAAACATCTTGAGTTTTGTCATCTAGAATTTCCTCATTGGATCCATTGCTTTCATATGCCAACAAGAACAGTAATTCAGGTGACAACATTTTGTGGTCATCTCCCAAATTTGTAACTGAGCTATTCTGAATGATTGATTGATTCATCTGGTGCACTCTGAGATTTAGATTGCAAGCCAATTACAACATCATGTTCCACACTTGGATCTTGAATGCAAGGCTTTTGTGAAGAAAAAATAATAATAACGTTTGGATAAGTGGTCAGATTAAATATATTCCACTGTATCAGTAAGAAGGTCCACAGATTAATCAGAAAGAATATTTATTAAAATGTATTTTTGCTCTATGGAAACAGTAATAGTTTATGCCCTGAGTTTGAACGCCAGTACGGACAGATAACACTAATTTGCATAAACCAAAAATAAAATAAAATAAAATAAAAATAGGAACACTTGCAAAATGATTTAAAAATACGGACCATTACCTGGAGTTTGACAATTATTTTTTACTATGTTTAGAAAACATTTGGCCCTTTTTGTTTCAATACATCCTGTTTTCACCACATATCTGATATTTTCATAATTATTTATATACTTTATAAATTTAGACGAATGTTTCCTGCATATAATAATATTAGAATAACAGAATAACAAATAATAGAATAATAATATTAATGCATCCAAGAATGCGCAAAACTGGCGCGTCGCGGCAACATGACGTACATTGTGCGCCGCACCAATAGGATTGCGGCACTATCGGGTCAACCATAGACATATAAATAACTAGACGCCTCATTGGCCGCTCTGAGCCGTTGCTGCGATACGTCAACGCCGCCGCCATGTTAGTGAGGGCAAGACTGCCTTAAAAATGCATGGAAGTAAACGGGGAGCTCCGGTTTTTTCTGAATAAAAACACGATAACGTTCACATTTATCAACCGATTTCAGGTTTGTGATCTACGTGCAGTTAAAAACTTTGCCTCCAGTTATTTAGTTAGGTTTGGAAAATTATTAATTTTCGTAAGGAATTGTGAAAGCTCACATTTGTCTCACTTCTTGATTTCGTTTATTATTTTCGGTTTACAATTCTAATGTTAATTTAGTATAACTGTGACATATGAATGTAATTTAATTTGAATATTCATTTAATTAAATGTATTTGATTTTATTGCCTTGTCTGTGTTCAATCCCAACATTTTTCTCTTTTTTCTCTCTTTCGTGTCTCAGATCAGAACACAGCTCATTCCCTTTGAAATTCTGTGATAAAATCTAAGTAATACATCTTTAAACACTAATAATTTACTATTGTTGAGAAAATTTAATAAAACAAGTAAATACAAATCAAAAAGTGACACACTAGCCTACAGATGAACTCCACAACAAATAATAACACATGTAACTGATGAGGCTATGGATCCAGTGAAAATGAAAATATGAACTGATACAGTGCACAGTAGAAATATAGTAAAAGTGATATGTTATATTAAAAAGTACATGTAGTACAACTTAAAGTAAAGTGAATAATATGAAAAGCGAGTACAACGCTACAATAACATATTCGATATAATAGATTTATAATAGTATAAAATTATTTGTATAATATGAATAATACCATAATAAATAACTGAACAACAATAGGTTAACAATAACTGAACAACAATAGGTTAACAATAGCAAGAAGAATATGTAATATCAAGGGTGGAATAATACAGAATAGACAAAAATGAAGAATAAATTAATAGTAAATTAAAGAGTAAAATAAAAAAAATTGAAATGTAATTTTAAAATACTATTTGTGTAATAATTATTAATCAAATTCAGACACAATATAAAAAAATTGTGGACATGAGTTCCAGATTGTGTTTAATTAATGAGCTCCTTAAGTAAAATATATACATGTATAATATATACATGTACACACACACACATATATATATATATATATATATATATATATGTGTATATATATGTATTGTATATATATATATATATATATATATATGTATATATATATATATATATATATATATGTATATATATATATATATATATATATATGTATATATATATATATATATATATGTATATATATATATATATATATATGTATATATATATATATATATATATATATGTATGTATATATATATATATATGTATATATATATATATATGTATATATATATATATATGTATATATATATATATATATATATATATATATATATATATGTATATATATATATATATATATATGTATATATATATATATATATATATGTATATATATATATATATGTATATATATGTATATATATATATATATATATATATATATATATATATATATATATATATATATATATATATGTTCTATAATGCACATTACACACACTCATGCAGAAGACACACACATTTTGAAACAGTGATTTATTTTTCCATGTATGTTAACACATATAAATGTTTGGGTGTGAGTGTGTAAGGTTTACCTTGCACAACAAAATCTCAAAGTATAGTTGTTTATCACAGACCAGAATATGAGATGCTACCCTCAAAAACTTGATATTAATCAAAATTAATAATAATTATAACAACACCACAATGAGTTTATCATGATATTGCAGCTGGACTCACTGTGAGTTCCTGTGTTTTTCATTTCTAGGCTATTAACATCATGTAGTTTTTGTGTAAAGACACACGCAGTACATTATCAGCATTAAACAGCCTGTGCAAAGCTTTTTAAAAGCAGTCTATAGTATTAGAATATGAGCTGGTCATTCTGTCGATTCATTCAGGGCTGCTCTGGGTTTAGTACAAACACAACACAAGTCTAGGGAGGTATAGTCTTGTCTCCGAGAACAGCTTTCCTCAGCTTTCCTTAAGGCTGTCCTTGTCCTGTTTTTTTGCAAATGGCTAAAAGAGAAGAAAAAAGAATACATAGAATCAGTTCACAGTTTTATGAAAAGCAATGAAATCCTTATAATCAAGTGATGATAAACTTAATCTGTAACACTTTTGAATAACGGTCCATTAGTTAACATTAGTTAACTACTTTAGTTAACATGATCTAAGCAAGAACAATCCTTCTACAGCATTTATTAATCTTAGTTGATGTTCATTTCAACATTTACTAATGCATTATTTAAAACAAAAGCTGTGCTTGTTAACATTAGTTAATGCACTCTGAATTAGCATGAACTAACGATGAAAAACTGTATTTTCATTAACTAACATGAACAAAGATGAATAAATACAGTAATAAATGTATTGTTCATTGTTTGTTCGTGTTAATTAATACATTAACTAACATTAACTAAAGGACTAGTATTCTAAAGTGTTACCACTTCATCTTTGTAAATAAGTAACGGTAGTGAAATTAAAGAGAGAAGCTTTAGCTCCATCATTAATCTAGACAGTCAAAGGGCTCACTCTGTATATTGTGCTCATAACACCATTTAGTTTATTATATAAATGGCAATATAAGTTAAAACGTAATAATAATTAATTTAAACTCTGAGTTCTTATGAAGTCTCAGCCTTCACTGCTAACTACGCTAGCGATATTATTAATCGTCTGACACTGGTGGTTAATTAAGCTGTCAACATAAAGTTAAAAATGACCAAAAACATCGAGAAAGAACAGCTGAGTCTTACCTGTGAAAGATAACACCCCGAGATCTGTTTTTACTATCGTGTGACGGTTTGTAGGTGTCCAATCTGTCGATGAGTCAGATATGTTTTCTTCTGTCCTGATGTGAGAGCATAGACAGTAAAAGAAATGGACACAGCGACCCCATTGGAACTCAATTGAGACGAATGAAGCCCAGTTTTAGCGTTTTTTAGCACTTCCGTTTCTGACGCGCAGACTCAAACGAAGCTTGACGACGTCAGCAACCTGTCTGCCAGATGTAAATCTTCTAGTAGCTGTGCGTGCAAACTGCCATCGTTAATCTTGCAGAGACGGCGAGCTTGAGCGGGGAGTTCTTTGTCGTGAGTGAGCAGGAGTAAGTAATCTGATTAATTATTTTGTATAGTATTTTAAAATGTAACGCCCGTACGCCATATTAAGTTAATTGCCTGCGAGCTTCTCCTCCTGTCTGTACGGTAATGCGACAGAGAGCCGAGTGGTTATGACGCAATCGTTAGCCTATTTTTTACAAAAACTGTTTATACGGGGCCATAATGTAACATAGAAGGTAATGGAGCCCTTTATACATTGTCGTGTATCTTTAGAAATAAATAATGGACAAACAGAGTCTTTAAACGCCTCAGATGTAAAGTTATTCGCTGTCAAAGTGACGCCAAAATGAATGGGAGTCAATGGGAATGCTAACGCAAGTGAAGTTCTGCTAAAAGATGGCAGCCCCCACCCGACTTCAACTTCCGGTCGAGTTCCTTGCCCCTTGTGTGAGAGTTATGACAGTTGCCCGCTCCAATATGGCGGCGACGTTGACGTGCGGTCGAGCGGCCAATGAGGCGTCTAGTTATTTATATGTCTATGGGGTCAACAACATGCGGGGTTCAATGTCACAGATGCGCGTGATGCGCAGCTTTGAGCTTTCATTAATGTAGATCTCGTGGTCAAGAACCGTGTTATTTGAGGTTAGTTTGAGTTCAGATTATCTATAGATGTGTAGCCAATAATCTGCATGTGTTTAATTTATCACGACAGTAAACGAGTAACATTACATTTCTCTGCCACAGCATTGAGCAATAGTACGTTATGTGATGCATTTAACCAAGGTTCAAATGTGCATTTACAGAGTTATTTCCAGTAAATTATATTAGAGTTACGCGAAGAAAATTTCTGATCATAATATACTTATATAACCACGTGAAATTGCTACATTGATGGCTATCTAGTCATTTAAACCAAGGAAATATCAGATTTTTAACACGTTTTTCTAGTAAATTTTCAACTAAAAACATTTTATCTGTTGAAAATTGCTTATTGTGTTTACAGTCTCTATAAAATTACTTCATTGGAATGCATATTATAAATAATTTATAACATTTTAAAGTTTTTTAAAGGGCTTGAAACCCTATTATATTTTTTATTTAACATGCACTATATAATATTAATATATTATTTATAATATGCATATATAATGCATATATTGTAAATGCAACAGTATTGCATTAAAAAAAATGAATTGGTGAGGTTTGGATTTACTATTTTTATTGCATATTATATGATTTCAGGCTTCAAGCGTGTTGGTCATCATGGCAGCGTGTGGAGGATGTCGGTTCTTTGTCCTGACTTTAAGAACACTCTATGGAACATCAAGATCTGCAGCACACTGTGCTCTGCCTTTAACTAAGCACAGGACTTTGTCCACCTCACTGAGAACTTTCTCTCTAGACCCATTCCCCTCCGGGTCAAGGAAGACCCCGGCTCAGGTGGGCAAACCAGAGCGAATTTCTCCATCCTCAGGAGGCGTTCAGAGGAACCTCTCTGCTGTCGCCGTGCCCCTGCAGGGACAGTTTTGCCCCCTCTGCCGGTATGATCCTTTAGATTTGGGTGATGTGGAGGAGAACACACAGAAAGCACTGGCCTGTAAACACCTGAGACGGTTCATAGTAGACCCTTCCCTCGCAAGAATCGTGACTGACCACCTCGCTGGAGACATTGATGATGGGAAAGCTGTTATATTTGAGTGTAACCCAGGTGTGTGTTGCTCAACCAATAATTAAATGCTGTCAGTATTTGTAAATATATTAATTTTGGTTTTGTCTCTTGTCCGCAGGTCCTGGGGTGTTGACACGCGCTCTGCTGAACCGTGGGGCTCAAAGAATAGTTGCTCTGGAAAGTGATACAAATTTCCTTCCTGAGCTGAAGGTAGACGTCTGAAATGATCTCATCTCATTCTGCTCCCTCTCAGCTTTTATTTCCCTAATAAATAACCTAGAGGTGTGCAATATGGCAAAAATATCAAGGCACAATATTTCTCAGGCAGGATGACAATCCACTGTCTTATTCTTTATTCTTTTTTTTAATGTTGGTTTTTAGACTATTTTGCAAGTTAATCAACTTATTTTCCTATTAAATTCCCTATTTCCCCTACTGAATTAAGTAAATAAATTTTGGATTGTTATTAGAACTACATCAGTTATTCAGAACTCACCCTGATGCCGTCTAAGATGAGTTTGTTCTTCATCAGAACGGATTTGGAGAAATGCATTACATCACTTTCTCACCGATGGATCCTCTGCAGTGAATGGGTGCCGTCAGAATGAGAGTCCAAACAGCTGATAAAAACATCATCATAATCTGCGCAACCCCAGTCCATTAGTTAACATCTCAGGAATTAAAAAGCTTCATGTTTATTTAAATAAGAACCTTAACTTCAAACTGTTGCATCCACTTAAAATAGTCAACTGTCCGTAATATTGCTTTCTCCAGTGAAAAAAGTAATCTCATCTAAATCAGGAAAGAAATATTTATTCACAGATTAAGTGTTGTTTACTAGACGAAGCATTATAATGGATTATGAATTGGTATTTTGACCAGAAGAGATGGTTTAAAAACATCTTAACGATGGCTCTGCAGCTTTTCATTTCGCAAGACATTGTTTTTAAAAGCTATTTGAACTCTCATTCTGACGGCACCCATTCACTACAGAGGATCCATTGGTGAATTAATTTACGTAATGCTAAACCAATCTAATACTACCGTAATGCTAAACCAAAAAAATAAACCAAGACCCACATCCAGCTGCTCCTCCTCCCAGCTGTTTACTTTTATTTGATTACGAAGAACATCAATGTCAATGTAACCGCGATGGATATGAATCAAAAACAGCACACCTCTAAAATAACCTTTGATCTTAAAGGACCTGGAGCACAAACTGGAAGGGCAGCTGGATGTGGTTCATTGTGACTTCTTTAAACTGGATCCCATCGGCCAGGGCAGCATGAAACCTCCGGCCATGTACTCCGAGAAGCTCTTTTCTGACCTTGCCATCTCCGAGGTTCCTTGGTCAGCAGGTTAGTGGCCTAAACATTCAGAGTATTGTGAAAGGGCAGAAAGAAGGAAAATAACATGAGAATGAGGAAACAATCCTTTTAATCAAGGAATAAATGTGTGATTTAAACGTTTTTTGATTTCTTCCCATTTCTTGAACAGATGTCCCAGTCAAAATTGTGGGCATCTTCTCACAAAGGAATGAGAAGAACATACTGTGGAAGCTGATTTACAACCTGTTTGAACGCCGCTCCATTTTCCAGTACGGACGTGTGGAGCTGATCATGTTTATCAGCCAGAAAGAATACACTGTGAGTTTGCATATCTCCATCTACGATATATAAGTAGCAGTGGTTTGAGCTTTCAAGCTGGATCCAAGTATGAATTAGGATATATTTCTCTTTCAGAAACTAGTGACCCGTCCAAGAGATTATAAGAACTACCAGGCTTTCAGTGTCCTCTGGCAGATGGCCTGTGATATTGAGTTACTGCATGAGGTGAGACATTTTAATCATTATTAATGCACTATTGTTACCTTTTTCTGGGAATAATTATCAATTAATGATTGGTGTGTTTGTGCATGAACTGTATTTGTGCATTTCTGCTTTTTCATTACCAGGAGCCATTGTCATCATTTCTAACTGTAACCAAGAAGACTGGAAGGCCCTCCTCAAAGGAGACTGTAAGTATTGGCAAACAGGTACTATCACTATTGTATTAGTGGTTTAGGAGAAGCACTGTGTCATCACATCCTTCTTTCTAATGAATTTGATTGTAAGTCTTCTTAATCAATAACTTGAAACCATTAGTAAAAATTAGTCTGAATTGATCAATGAGTCACTGGTCTGAGCCAGACTGAATGAACGTAGATTTATCTCTCACTCACTTAATTACAGGTTATGTTCGCTATCAAAACATGAGCTGAGAAACTCCCAAGTTTTTCATTTACACGTTTTTTTTTTCTCCCCAGCAATCCCAGAGTGATAACCTTTGCTTAGTGCGGATAACTCCACGTGAGGACTTGTTTAACTCTCACCTGACTCCCTTGAACGGCAGCACTCTGGTTATGATGGTGAAACAATGCCTCGCCAAAAGGAAAAGCAGACTGATAGAACAAATTAAGTAAGTTTATGAACTCTGGCCTCTATTTCGATACAGACTAGAGTTTCTGATGCTCTAAACCTATAGAAAGGCGGCTGTGTCCATACTTTCCTTTTGTATTCTGTGTTTTCAAAGCTCATGGAGTCCCGGCAGTGGATCAGAACTCATTTCAAAGCTGGGCTTCCTTGACGACACAATGACAGGCGATGTTTATCCTGGTGAGTTCAAGCGTCTGTTTGAGCTAATGGAGCAGTCCGGAAACTTCACTCAGAGCTGGCTTTATGAAGAGACGCTGGAAACCACAAACACTGGTCACGCATAACACAGCCATGTACAGACATGCAGAGCTAATCATGGATGGAGAACAAAAGACATTGTTTTATATGGAAGAGACAGCTAAAGAATTGCTTAAAGAAACTCAAATCCTTAATTATGACTAAAAGCCTATTTAGACTGTCTTGTCTTTACATTGTGTTTGGTCATAAAATGTGGACTGGAGGAGCTGGTTTCATCAGTGCTCGTTTTGATTGTCGGTGACTGCTAGTTGGATACCTTTTGGACGAGTTTGAAGATGTTTTACAGCATCAAAAATAAAGATACCGTCACATTTTCAGAGAGCTATTGTTGCCATGCTGAAGCCATGAAGACACTAACCATTAAGTGTGTACTACAAGTACACCAAACACCCGCTTGATCTCTGACAGTAAGTAGGAAATATAACATTTGAAAATTACAGGAATAAAAACTATTTGTAATTCTAATGATTACATTACCAAACCCATTAACGATGAATTTTTGACTGTTTCCTTGTTTTTGTCTTTTTTTTTTTTTTTATGTGTGTTGTATTTAAATATATGAATTTTTAATAAACAACAAATAAATTACTACATGAATGTAAGAATTGCTTGGTTTAAAAAAAAAGGAGAAAATAGTCATGCACTTAGTATCTATCTATCTATCTATCTGTCTGTCTATCTATCTATCTATCTATCTATCTATCTATCTATCTATCTATCTATCCATCTATCTCTCTGTGTGTCTATCTATTTATCCATCTATCCATCTATCTATCAGAATATTATGAAGAACCAAACCTGTAGAAAGAAAGAAATGTAATCAAAGGGGAGTAAATGACTTGCTAAAATAGATGCAACTGTTTCAATAAATTTAATTTAGTTCAGAATTGTCCTTACTTTTCCCTCATTATTTTCTTTTTCTTTTGTTTTTTCATTATTTTTATTTATATTTTTCACAGATTATGTTATGAAATTTATATAATGTATGTACGTATTATCTCATCCACAAGGTGGCGTAGAGTACTAATATAATGATCAATGATCTCCTACAGATTTACAAATACTACTATGACAAGACTTGGTTGATGAATAGACATGTATATATGTATGTATAAACTAATTATTTTATATTTAGGTATATTTTATATTTATTTTATATTTAGGTTCATATACAATACACTTAATATTCATGAGATACAGTCCTTGAGCTGAAGTACCCGGATAGTGGCGGGAGGGAGGAGTTGCGCAGGCGGCTGAAGAACCCGGATGAGTGACAGGAAAGAGCTGCGCAGACGTGCAGCAGGAACACAAACACACATCAGCCGACAGTCAAGAGCGCGGTTGCCTGTTCATCCGAATTTAACCACCTGCCCTATCGATCTGTAAGTGCTCCTGCCTCTTATTTTGAAAACATTATTCATGAAAGATAATATCCGCGTTTAAAAAGCAAAATGAAATGTGCACTTTGTTGCAATAAATGCTTGCTTCACTTATGATGCTATGCATGTTAGCGATTGAATTAATGACAGCTCTCTCTGCACTATCCGCACCACCGGCACCTAATGTGATAACACTTCTGATAGCATTTTACACAAATATGATGTGAGAAATGATGAAAGCGGCTCTTATAGAGCTTTACACTGCTTTTATAAATAAATGTGACTGATTTTTTTTTTTATGCACGTAGAATCGTGTGTGTGTCCGACCTATAGCTTATATGTGATGATGGACACACTGTATTACATAATATCAACATCTTTTATTTATCCAGCTGCAGAACGACCTGTGTTGGTCTCTCTTAGTTTATAAGCATCATGTTGTGATAGAAGATAATCTTTAAAAGTGAATGGTTTCTTAAGTTTAAATAATTATTTCAAGTCGTCATGTGTCAAAACAGAATGATGAGTTTTGTCTGGTTTGTTTTGCTTCCCTGAGCGAGAGATATGCATATGCAAATGTTGTTTATGTGTTAAATAACTTTCTTTGTGCTCCATATACAGGGAAATAGGTCACGATTAGGCTAGGAAAGGAATGTCATTTCAATGCATTGACTCACCATAGAGGTCACAACCCCTCCCAAAGGTCATATTTTGAGTTTACTGTTTCTAGTCTGGACTTTTCTGATATTATCATTAATTATTATTAAATAATAAGCTATAATATAGAGTCACTTGGCCATTATCATACAAGAAACCATTTCGAGGTGATGCATCATGATCCTGAACACCATGACAGGAGTTTGTTTTGTCATAATGACAGCAGCCCTAAACAGAAAATACTGCCTCAGAAGTTTAAGTTAGTAAAATGTACCATTTATGCACAAACATGTACACTGTAGGTAATGATAAGTACCTTTAAGACAAATATGCACTCTTTAGGGGAAGATAAGGTATAAATGTGTACCAACATAACAGCTTTTGTATCTTTTTTTTCCTAAAAGTATAGAATGCAACAGTCCACTTTTTTCCATATCATTGGTTCCGTATGATTTTCAAAAATGAGTCTTAGTTTAAAAGTTATAAACCTTGAACCAAACTAACCCCCACGAGGTAAATCACAACATTACAAACATTAATTTGAAGCAAAAAAAAGTATTTGAAAGTCAGACTGAAAACAAAAGGTACAATGTGAACTTAATGGCTTTAAATTGATGAGGAAAATAATTACAATCCCATAAAACATTGCGAATGGCATAATCAAAATTAGTTTTTTAAAATACAAAATACGCTTACAAATATGTATCTCATAATCATTGCTTCATGTGAATGGGTAGGCCATTAAACATTCTTTTGGCTGATTTATGTGTCCGTTTATGTTCTCTGATTGGTGGATGTTTCTATGCAGATTCATGTGTAATGTAGTTTTCACCAAACAGTTATATATATATATATATAAAAAAGTTAGTTGAAATAAGAAAATAAATAAAATTAGTTGAAATAACACAGACTAATGGCTTTAACAAAAGCATATACCATCAGTTAACAACCTCATATCTCACAATAGGTCTGTCATTAAAGATTTATAAATGATCGTTAAAAATCAATTCACTTATACAGAAAATTATTTTTTTATTTTTAAATCCGGAGCTCAAGTGCTGCACTCTATTGCCGAGACTAACCAATTAGAATACAAACAAATTATTCCATAGAGCAAAAGTATATTTAAATATATATATAAAACATTCAGAAGGAAGTTTCAGTTTTACTTCAGTTTAGAATAGAGGAAGTCAGAATAGAGGACTGATGTTAATTTCACAGATGGTTCTGATGAACGCTGTGTGCGTACGGGACACATTTGTTTCTAGCTACTCCAGTCATGCTTGTTTTTCAGGATGAATAAACCCATCTCTCATCTATCTCTCTCTCTCTCTCTCTCTCTCATTCACCCCTCAGGCTTTAATGTTGTTAAAGGAGCTAATGAGAGAGTGCAGCTGCCTTTGATTATTAATGAGCTCTCTCTTAAAAGAGGATGAAGGAGCATAGCAGCTCACATACCCAAATTTGTGCTTGCCACAATGTGACTGACCTCATGTTATTGTGGCTGTACCCTTTAAAGTCTCAACTATTAACATAAAGATCTTCTGGTGAGCTTTTTTGCATTTGGATTTTGAAATGTAAGCGGTCACAAACCCGAGACAATAGCTAGTTGTTATCGCTTCTAGTCACTCAGAATTGATAGAAAGCCCACATTCTCGTTGATTTGGTTTGGATGTGCGTAGGTGGTCACACACCGCAGGCACAGATCCAGTGGTCCTCGGCTCACTGAGTCACTGTGTTATCAGAAAAGCCAATGAACGCCTGAGGTCTGCTGTGAGTCAGTCTACACTTCTAGAGCCAAATAACATCAGGATCAGGTCCTCTTCACAAACAGCCAAGTTCTTTCTGTCTGTAGCGCCCTGGTAAATAATGAGTAATTGGTTCATCTTGTGAATTGCAACATAATGGCATTTCTAATGTATATATGCAAGACATGGCACGTTTAATTATAGGCTATATCACATTTTATCCACAATAGTAATTCAAAGTACTTAAAAAATATAAAAGATGAAAAATAAATCCAAATACTACATTAAAAAGTAAAAAATAAATAAATAAATAAATAAAAAGAATGTGAGCTAAAAAAATGGTACTGTGTTTGTGGTTTTTAGTCCATGTCTATTAGCTTGTTAGTCATCTATAAAACTTAACTTATATTATTTAAGACTCGTATTGCAGTAGTTACATACATTCGTTTGTGGCCAGCTCTTAACATTTCCTTTATTTCCTGTCTTTGATATATATTTGGCAAAGAAAAGGTTAAAAAGCAGAAATTGAAATGTCTTTAGAATTGTAATTTACTTACATTATTTATCAGCCAAAGCCTTATAATATAACTTTAAATCTCTAATTCTCATTACTCTGACCTGAAAACAATTAACACAAATTGACAGTAATTTCAATATTTGAGTGATTTGAGTATTTTAGTGGATTATATAATAGTAATTATAATCATTTAGTTTTAAAACAAACAAAACAAAAAGTAGCAAATTAAGATTTTTGGAGTGTTTTACAAAAAAATAAAAAACATTGCAGTCAGTTTCAAAACTGCAGTTTTAAATCAGTGTTACTTGGTTTTTTTATTTATTATTATTTGTAAAAATGTAATAAAAATGTACAATTGCTTCAAAAGAAGTCCTATAATAAGGGTAGTATTTTATTAATTATTCAGTTTTCATTTAGGGTTTTAGATTGTTTTAGTAATTTTGTCTTGCGTTTTTATCATCTTTACATATTTCTATTTATCTTGAAGTACTTCAACTTCAACTTTATATTTCAGTTAGTTGCCAACATTTATTTATTTAAATTTTACCTCTTTTTTTTTAATACCCAGTATTTTTATATTTGTTGTTGTTTCAGCTTTTTTAACAGGAATAGTATTTTACATTTTTAGTTTTTAGACAGTAATGACATTGGATTCAGCTTAGTTTGTTCACTTAATGCACATTGAACTGCCTTAAGCGTTGTCATCATACGCAGTGACCTATAAGTGTTGTAGTATTTATTCATTCATTCAGTCTGCAGCTCCAGAATCCCCCTGAGCAGATGAAAAACAAACAGCAAGTCTGCGTTAAGATCTGTAAGATGCTGGATGATATTGCGTAGCTCTGTCATGAGACAGAATGGTAATAAGCATGATGCTTTTTCTTTTATAAAAACCCAGTGGGGACTATTATGGAAAATCTCTATGGTGTACGAATTCACTATTCAGGGGAACCAAACAATCAGTGTGTGAGTGAGTGTGAGAGAGAGAGAGAGCATATAGACTTAAGAGCAATTTCCTAATTCAGTATATTACAGCTTACACAGGGCAGCAGTTTTGGTGATATAATGTATAATTGTATTCCTTAAAATGTGTAATTTTTACAATGTATATTATACATTTTAAAATACATTACTTTTAAATTATAATATTTAGCATATGCATTCATTTATATATATGACCGTTAATGAAACCTTTTCTTTTTTTGAAAGAGTCTCTAATGATATCATGTGAAATGATACCAGAGCTGTACAGCTAAACAAAACATTAGCTAAAATCTATTTTGCCTTTGGCCTCTGATTACTACAAGCTATAAACAAATGCAAAAATTTCTAAACAGACAAAGGGACCAAATCTCAAGTGTTTTGATTCATGCACTGCTCTCAGATAGCCTGAAGTAAGATCATGGGTAAACTATGAGTCAGTTCTCTTAAAGGCCAACGAGCTCTTTACTTTTCATGATGGATCACGACCATTAACGTGTCCCACTGATTTGTTCTCCCAGCGTCGTCGAGTGGCTGCGAAGTCTGCAGGGGTTCGAGTTTATCTTCATGCTCTCGGTCAGCAGGATCTCATGGATGACGGACAGTGGCAGAGCGATGGGCCCAGTGAGGCGGGGAGGAGTAACTGACCCCCGAGCTCCTAAATGACTCTGACTCTAGCTGCAGCCCGGTTGAGAACCTGAACCGACTGGTGGAGGAAGCGGAGGAGGTCGAACAGGGGCCCCGTGGTGGACAGAGGCCCCTCCGACAGGAAAACACTAACAACAATGGTGATGACCGAAGACTATGACAGCTCCAAGGTGGAGGATGAAGAAGATGAGGAGGAGGAAGAGGTGGATAGTAGCAGTAGAGCCTACTCTCCAGAGCTGGAGGGACACATCCGAGACTCACCAGCACCCAGGCCCCAGTCCCACAGGTAACAGACCAATATCTGAGTTCCAGACCACGGTTTGAGAAACAACCTGCAGCATTAGCATAGATTAAGCCTTTGTTACTCATATCTGTGTGTGGTTTAGCTATTTACTTCGCATTTCTGGAAAATTTCATGGACAAAACAACAAGATGTCAAAATGTTCCCCATTCACAAGGACCCCACAAAACAACAAAAATTTTGTATTATGTGACTTTTACAAATAATCAGTTTTGATTGATGATAACAGTATCGCTTTCAAAACTTGCATTTT
This sequence comes from Carassius auratus, assembly GCF_003368295.1. NCBI lineage: Eukaryota > Metazoa > Chordata > Actinopteri > Cypriniformes > Cyprinidae > Carassius > Carassius auratus. The sequence continues at coordinate 23,083,296 of NC_039259.1, read as the reverse complement.
TTCATGTAAATGAACAGCCATAAACCATAAAAGATTTCCATCTTTAGTCGAAACAGTGTAATGTAAACAAACCCCTTAAAACTATTTTTAACAATTGTAAATTGAAATAAAGATAAATAAATAAAATATTAAGTGCTTAACATTCAGGTTAACTAACAAATAAATGAATAAATAATGGAAAATAGAAAATAGATTAATTAGAGGGAAATGGTTTTCGTTTAAGATTTATTTCAGCTTATATAATTTCAGAATTAGAAATGAAATAAAATAAAAAAATAAGTTGAAGTGCTAAAATTACTAATTCCAAAACTGGCAATAAAAATAGATTACAGCTAAATAGAAATAATTAAAAAATAAATAAAAACAAAAATGACTAAAACCTGAACTAAAATGAAAATTAAAATTGAGAATATATAAAAAATATATAATTACAAATTTTAATATTATATAGTATTGAATAACACGGAATCTATATTTTGTACCCAACCCAAAATATGAATTTATTTAGCTTTCATACAGCAAAATTCTGTTGTTATGATGTGCCATGTGCCATGACTAAACAAATTAATAAATAAAAAAACAGGTCCTATAGGGTACATCAAGGGAGAAAACAGCTAATACACACACACACATGCACACACACACACACACACAATTATTAAAAAATAACTTGACTTAATTAACTAACTGGAAATCTTTAAAAAAGTAAAGATATTCAGAATATTAAAACAAAAAGAAGTGTAAAATGGCACTAAAAACACTAAACTAATAATACAGTTAGAATAAGAGTCTAATTAGAATAATTAAGTCACATACAGTTAGAGTGTCAGTGCCCACCCACTTTTCAAAGAGGATGTGTTATTTGTGTTTATCAGTGTCAGAGCGGGGCTTGTGAGTCCTGAAGGGACGCCTCACGCTGATGCTGGATCTCCCCAGGGCTTCGCTCGCTCCCTGCTGGCGTCTCTGCAGGAGCTGGAGGAGCAGGGAGAACACCCTCTTCTGCCACAGTGCCTCCATCAGGTCTCGTACTCCTGTTCTACATCAGCTCCTCTGAGTGTGTGTGTGTTGTGTCTGCTCCAAATTACTAAATGAGGTGTTTAAATCGAAAGGAAATGTGAGAGATTGTGTGAGAAAACTAAATGTCTCATCATTCATTTGCAAACACTTGTCTGCTACTAATAGACTTTCAAACTAAAAATAAAGCATACGGCAAAAACAGTAATATTATGAAACATTATTACAATTGAAGTGGCTGTTGAGTATATTTTAAAATGCAATTTTATTTCTGATGCAAAGCGGAATTTTCAGCATCACTACTCCAGTTTTCAGTGTCACATGATCCTTCAAAAATCATTCGAATATACTGATTTTATTTAATGCGTACCCTAACACTTTTGAACGGTAGTGTACTTTATCTTTAGCTAGCAAAACAATGAAAAATGTTTTTCTGCAATATACATTTGACAAAAATATGTTAAAAAAAAAACCTCGATTTTGAAAATGATGTGTGACCTAGTAACAGTTTTTGTGGGCATCTGTTCGTTGCCAGTAGATGGTGCAAACCTCTTATAACTTCAGTCTGCTTCGCTATTGTGTGTGTGCCAGAACAAGAGATGAATTCTCCTGTGCTGTTCCACATTGTTCATTAATAAGCTCATGTTAGTCTGTTGTTGCTGCTGGCCCGTGCTGATAACACTGACTGATAGCGGTACATGATGAATCTGATAGGAAGCCGGCACCTTAAAAGGTTTATTTGAGCTTGACGTTATTCAACATCTTTTACAAGAACATCTTTTGCTCAGCTGGTTTAGTTTCATCCTGGGGAGAGATTTATGTGAAGCTACAAGACGACTCTGCTGGAACTGCTCTCATTTATCCCCCTGTGGATTTTGTTCTTAAAAGAGGTTTTAAAGGCAACAAATTGGATAACTGGATTTTCTTTTGACTTTTTAAGTGCTCTGTGTAAACTCAAACATGAACAACAAAGCCCCTTCCTCAGCTCACCCAGACCATTTATTAAAAGTAAGCTGCAAAAAGCAGGTCAGAAATAGTCATAT